>NC_136425.1:37572500-38930000 GCF_052625555.1 Lactuca saligna
AGGTAGGTTCAAATGTTTTTGACAACTATTGTGTGCATGAATGCACCAATCACAAATTAGCAAAAAATTAAATGATTAATAAATTGTTTAAGGGTATAATAATAATCTATACCATATTTAATTATAGAAAATATTCAAAACAATTAATATCCCTTTAAATTAGGATAATCAATTTTGAAACCCTACAAAATCATCGGCCGACATCACAATTGTTCTGCATCATCGATACGTACTGCTTCTTCGTCTACTTCTTCGTCTTCCCTGGTCACAATCGGTGCACATGATTTCATCGCTGGAATACATCCGCACTTGCCTCCGTACACCGACACTACAACCTTCGGATAACAGATAAGGTGATCTCCTGCAAAATTCTAGACATGATCATATTCGCAATTGGTCATTGTCAAAAGTTACTACCACGAAAATCACTCCCTTGTTCATTCAGTGAATCTCAAGCTTGAGTTTAATAGTGAATATTTGTAATGAGCTACTGAAATTTTGTAAGCAACCAATGGAATCATGGATCTTGTTCTTCATTTGAGGTAACAAACTAACATCTTTTTTTGTTCTTTACCTAGATGATATTGTTATAAACTCAATTCTATCCTGCTTTACATTAATTTAGACATCGAAACTTTCCAAAATCATTATTGATTTGGAATTTTCGTTTACAAACAATAACATTCTATGATGACCTCCATGTGTTCGATAAAATGCCTCAATGAAAAATAGTTAATAATGTTTAATGTTTTTACTTCGCTTTGTTCCTTATTCTTTTCAGAACTATATAACTTAATTTAGATTGGGTTGGATGCCCTTTTCATATGTGTGTTGTTTACTATTTTACTAGGAATAAGAAAATAGTGGTATGCAATGGAATCTATCAGAATGTATTATACATATTCTGCTAGAATATATGATGTTTATTCTACCAGAATGTATAAATTGATAGGAATTGCAAGTAACATGCTTTTAACCATTCTTAATTTTTGTTGCATTTGTGATAGGAATGGTCGTAAGAATGGGTTGAAGACCTGATAAGAATGACTTGAAGAATTAGTAAAAGATTGATGACACTTACAGTTTAAGAATGTTCTTATTTTTCAAGAATTACATTTGTATTTATTCACTAATTGTATATTCAAGAATGCTGATTTTTTATGATATTCTTTTAGAATATGTATAAATATATTAAAATATATAAGGATGTAAGAATATATGTATCAATTTGTATTTAAGTTTGAATGTAAATGAAAATATTAAAATGTTGTTATTCTTCAACTGGAAGTTCAAGAATTATGTTATTCTGCATTAATATTTCAATACAATAAAATCTAAAAGAACATCATTCTAACAAAAAACATTCTGACGGAATAAAATCGGTTATGTTTACAAATTATGTTTAGAATTAAATTGAATTAATAAAAAAATTCAGATTTTTAAAATTAGGACTATTAATTATCCCTAATAATCCAAAAAATTAATTTTTTTAAATATAGTTAATTGTCCAAAATACTCTTATGCTGAAATTTTTGAGATTATACAGTACATGTTACCCTATTGTAATATTATAGACTCTCAGATCATGATCATTGATTCTATTCCATCTATGGTCCAGATCTGTACATTCTGGTACACAATAGTTAGTAAAAACAAAATAACATAACCTTATATATATATATATATATATATATATATATATATATATATATATATATATATATATATATATATATATAAATAGTCTAGAGCCGAAAGAATCCAAAATTTGTTAGGTACCGCGATAACTATTATCCACCAATCATTTCATCAAGGGCACAAACGTCAAACCCATTTACTTGGATCGTGACAAGCGCGAACATAATGCGAGTCCATGGAACGTAATACATCTCGAGAGCATAATCATGTGTGACGAACATCCATGGAATACCATTTAAATGAGTTTTTCTCTTGTTATTCGTTTATTTATTTATTTATTTTTTTAAGTTTTAAAAAAAAAAGTTTTTTAGGTAACAGTTTATTCGATTTTAAGTTTATTTCATTTTTTTATTTTTTGTTTGTTTACTTTTTTATTTAAAAAAATTAATTTTTTTTGATAAATATAAACTTGGGTTTTTTAGGTTTTTCTATTTTCTTTCGTTTTTTTTCCTTTCATTCTGATCTTTTTAATTTTTTTTTTCTGTCATAACTACAAAAATTTTGGGTCAAGAATAGTCTAAATAGTATCCATGTACAAATAAATTCATGATGAAGCCTTGTTACAATTAACCTTATAAATCAAAAATGACATTGTTATATGTGTATCTCTATATGTGTGGTTGTAAAAAACTCTTAGAAGTCCATATTCGATGAAAGAGCTAAACATAAATCAAAGTGGGGCAAGCCTTAAGGTTTTCGGCCAATGAAAAACCTCTTGACTGAAAACCCTTCTATTGGAGGCTAAGGAACCGAAAACATCTCTTTGGGCCACTTTAAGGCCGAATACCCTTCTTCCATGCAAGCCAAAAACCGAAAACCCTTTCCTCTTGGCTTGTGAATTCTGTTTTGGGAGCTAGACCTAAGGTTTGACTTGTGAGTGACACCTCAAGACTTTACATCTTTTTACCCTACAAACATCCATACGATACATGCTAAAATACACCATACCTCCATACATGACATCTCGTTACCCACCATATAACAATAAAGCCAATCCCCCTCCCTCCTTAAATATTCTGTACCGAGAGTGGGTGTCTCCCACTCTTTTTATACATTTCTCACTTCAAATTTATTCTTTCCTCTAAGTACAAGAGCATATTCTTCAAGTCTCACCATCTCAAGGTCGGTCCTAGAGCTTTTGGTAAGCTTCTTCATGAATCTGAAGTGTTTTTATACATTTTGTTGTCAAATTCATCATGTTTACACACAAGTTTCGTGTGTTCAACTTACTAGGATACTACCACCTCCAACAGACTCTTCAAGTTAAACATCTCCATCTTAGGCTCGAAATCTCCTTCAATCCACTTAAAACCATCCACAAAACTAACCTAAGGTGAGCTTCATACTCCCATTTTCGAGTTTTTCATGCTTTTAGTGGGGGATACAAGTCAAAAATGTGTTTGTTCTATGGATCATTACATGCTTCACCTTATTTATGTGACTATGAAGTGTTATTTTCATAATAAGTCATCATATATATCTACAAGAATCGTGACTTGTGTGCTTTTACAAGACAAAATATGTTTGTCCTTTCGATACTTGCATGTCCCATCCTTGTTACTTGAATATGGTATAATATTTGTATAAAAATGTAAACATCACCACTCTTCACATAAAATTTCCATAACATATAGAGTTTTATTTGCAAAGATAACAAAAGTATAGTTTATTTTGGGTTTAAGTATGTTAACCCAAAATTATATGATGTAAAAACTATAATACAAGTCAAAATATGTTATCATTTTGATATTTGCATGCCTTATGCTTATTATTTGAATATAACCTTATATTTGTATAAGAATATAGATATCACCATTCTTTTACATAAATTTTGTTTCATATGAAGTTGACATGCAAAAATAATACAAACATAACTTAATTCGTGCTACAAAAATCAACCTGAAACTATGAGTTGTACAAACTACAAATTTTTGGTAATTTTTGCTAAAAGTAGTTTTTCTAAAAGAAAGGGTTATATTTTTAGCCGTCACTATCTTAGTGGGTTAAAACTTAAGTATACTATGTTTTAATACCATATATAAATATTAGACAAGATTACAACGGAATATTTAAATAATGTGTATATATATATATATATATATATATATATATATATATATATATATATATATATATATATATATATATATATATATATAGATAATCTACACAAAAACATACAAGGCAAACTATAATGGGTATAGTTTGGGATTCACCAAAACCATACTTTTATAACGTTTCAATGGTATAAATATTCCGTTAAGCAAGACAAAGGGAGTTGTATTCACGTAAATCTGTTAAGGCTCTAGTGAGACATTCTCTTCACCGTACCTACCTGGCGTACATTTTAAGTCTTCTATTATAACAATAGTCTCCTATAGGGAGGTGAGATAGTTATGTATAAATCTATACGGGATTGACAACCCCACACCTAAGTTGTTCGCTACAGCTAGACGAGCCAGTCTACGGTAACAAATATCTACCGATTCCGACGCTTGAAGAACGTCGTACTGCCATAACAGTCATATAAAGCATGGTTATAATCACTCACATAGGGATTAACAATACTATCTTGGTTTACGGGAAGATTACACTTCACCAGTTTTATAAAAATATAAAACTACATACTACTTTTCAGTACACTATTTCTTACATTTCTAGTTGTAGGGTTTAAGACCACAGTTCACAAATAAGAAAATGTCGGATTTTCTAGAAACATACATACTTATTCACTCCACAGCGATAAAGATACAAAGGATATTCATACATTTTTAGTCTTGGTTACTAGACTAACAATCTATTTTATCGAAAATATCGGATTTTCTAGAAACATACAAAATTATTTTAAACAAAGTAATTACAAACCTTTTTCATACAAAAATGCTTATGAACTCACCAACATTATTGTTGACGATTTTCAAAATCACTTGTATTCTCAGGGAACTAATAACCAGTATTCAACTCTTTTTAGATCAAGTGTTGTTGCATTATGGAATTTTACTTTTCAGACATTATTGTCTAACTTTTGAACAAACACAGTATGTAAACTATGTAAGCTTGTATTCTTAGTGTATGTTGTTTAGGTTGCTATGTTTCATATATATATATATATATATATATATATATATATATATATATATATATATATATATATATATATATACATCTGTTGTGATACTATACAATGATGTCATCCGCCTCGGACGTTTCCGTCGTCCTGGTTCGGGGGTGTAACAGATCGATATTAGAGCATTTTTATAGTGAACTAGTATATCTAACCATACAAGGTATAAAAATATAAATATAATAGGACTAAAAACACTCTGACTAAGAGTATACTTTAAAAGTATAAGTGTTTTAGAAAAGTATACATACATACATACATACATGCATATTAGAAAATAATGATTTGATAAGAAGTTTTTAGAAGAGTTGGACATCGCGATTAAACATACATGATTATGTAATCATATATAGGATAAATATAGACTAATCAACTATATTATACAAGATATGACCAACATGTGTTTAGGAGTGGTCGAGGTGGACAACAAATATACCAACAAGCTCGAAGAACCAAACATAAAAAAATTAAAATATTATAGGTGTATTTTAGAACATTATAAACTTTTCATGTACTTCTCATATTTACATTCTCGTACAGACATGAAGGCAGGTTTCCATGTCCTAGGAGATCCCTACATCCCTAACCAAGGGAATGAAGGGTGGATTAAGGAGGATCGTGAAGAGATCATGGAAGAAGGGCCAAAAGAAGAGTTTGAAGAAGAGATAGAGGTAGAAGAAAAGGATGAGGAGGAGGATGCGGAATCCGAAGTCATCAATCCTCCTCACGTAGATTGAGTCCCTGCACACTGTTTAGGCTACAAGGGGCCTACACCCTGCTAAGCGGAGGACCTTGAGAGATGGATTCGACATTAGAGGCAGTGCCCACCCTTTGGTATGGAGCAAGGTTTTTATAACCTCCGACACGGGGGGACTGGCCAACAGAGCCTTTCGTCTCATGATCCAGCGGATCTCGAACATTGGTGACTAGACGAGGACGATGGCAAACCGCGTACTGGAGTTGGGAGATGCAGTAAAGGTCACAGACGGGCGTACTCGATACCTTGAGAGGGATTACTATCCCATGGACCGACTTATCGAGGACCTTACCACTGCCCGAGCGGAGGTAAGCGAATATCAGCAAAGACATGCGACTCTCGAGGAGAGAGTGATCGCAGTCGAGCGTAGGTTGGTTAAGCTGCATGGCGTCTCTACTTCATCCCAGGGACCACAGAGGACTACCCATCGTGAGTAGGATTTGTCCTACTCACAATTTGATGTAGACTAGGTTTATAGGTATGTGTTGGTGCTACCCCTTTTCTATTTTATGTAGGACCGACCCTACGTCTAAGTGATTACACTATTTGGAGGGTCTTTATGCTGCCAGATTTTTTCTTGATGTATTGTAGACCTTTTAGAGGTCAATTTTCCAAAGAAAAATTATGTACTAGTACTTTATCATTAAAGAAATAAATATTTGTTTTTATTTATGAATGTTATTTGCTATGTTTCTATAATTAACATTGCTAACTTGCAACACTTACCGTAATCATTACGCTCCCACTAACATAATAATTATATTCTTATTTACATAACACTTATGCTCCCACTAGCTTTGATATGTACCCGGAAATCAGTTGGACCTCTAGAAATCAATACTTATTGACTTTCATTACCAAAGTTCAGATTTCTGATACAAGATGCTTTGATAAGACTTTTATCTCGGCTTCTTAAACTCATACACCTTTCCTTAGATAACTCACATGTGTATCTGAACAGTTTTAGAACTTATAGGAATAAGTATCAAATGTTTAGGCCTTTCTTCATTTCTCACAATTTGAACTATGAAGAGGGATTTCGTAATCATAATCTAATTTGAGAATGCAAGTACCACAGTTACTATCTCCTTAGAATCTACTTAGTGAAAGCGTTTCCTCACAATCATTTTCATGAAGCAGAGAGAAACCTTATGACACTAAGATTTTATGGTGTATGTGTTCCTATCCATGTGAGTTTGTCAAACCATAATCATAAGACAAGGTTTGTGATAAATCCTGCGACATCCCCATTTTCACGGCCAGAAAAGACCGATTTTGTTTATGCTTTATAAAAATTAGAGTACCTCTTTATACCTCTTTTAATAAAAATGTTGCAGAATTTGTTTCCAGTAAAACATGATAAATACATTATCAAAGCATTTCCGAATAAAATTATTTTTATTCATTTTAAAACATTTGGGATGTAATCATCAATACAGAAACATAAGCATAAACAGAACTTACATTCATTATAACTAGTGATTTATATATCCTTAATTTCTCAGTCTAATGTGACTTCATATCAACACTTGTGATATAAATAAACTGAGTGGGTCAGGTTGGGAAACCTGGTGAGTACATAAGATTTTCAACCCACAATTAATAAGTTTATTAACTTTATCAAACCAAACAAACCCAATTACCCGTTCTTGTTATCCTCACTTTACGTCCCTAAAACATCTAACACAAGGGACCTAGTCTAAGGACTTTCATCGGGGTGACAACACATGCTTCGGGGGTTCCTCAACAATTCATTTCAAATAAGGCAACCATGTGGGGGGTGGAGTATTGCTGGTGAGCACACAATTCAAATAAACACCTACAGGTTGCGAGCCTGCTAGCGTTCCACTAGACTGTCTAGAATAGTATGTGGTCATCATCTATACTCCGCTAGATGACTGGATCATCAATAACATCTATATCGACGCCTCTCATTATTTTATTTTTTCACACAACAACTATTACATCTACCCATGTTTTACCCAACACATTTTGTAGATATAAAATACATATACAATTTAAATCATTTAAAACATGTATAAAATCGTTCATCCAGCATAGATAGCAAGTATACAGATAATATGCACACGTAGCACATAATATATATAAAATACTTCATATCTATGTGTAATATGAAAGTGACTATGCACTCACTTGATAAGGTGGTAACTCGGTACTCAGAAAACGCTTCGTTTACTTTAAAATAATTTCCTTCGACGAAACCTAGTATTTTACCACTAGAGTTTAGTATATTATACGCCGAGACTAATTAATATTCTAGCTATTATTACTATTATATAAGCGTTAAACAATACTTATATAACCCATAATAATAGCCCACATACTTATTATAAGTTCCTAATAACATTACTATAATTAAATGAAAGCTATATTAAAAATAGCGTAGGCGTAGCTCACTTACAACTGGTTCTATAGAAAACTAGGCTTTGCTTGGAGCAGCATTCCTGAGCCGAAAATCTCTTCTTCTCGGTGCCATCGAGCACTTCGGGGCTCCCGCCTCGTGCTAGGGAGGTTCCTTAGGCTTTTCGGGGGGTTTCGGGACTAGAGAGAGATTCTAGAGAGAGAGTAAAGAGAAGAAAGAATAGGAAAGGTGTGAAGAAACTGAGGGTAGAAGAGGTTCTATTTATAGGGTGAAAAATGGCTGAACTTGGTGCCACATATCACCATCTAGTGGCAAGACTTGGGGAGAAAGCAATGGCCAAGATTGTGCCACATCACCCATTTTTGTACAGTACACTTCCAACTTCTAAAATCCGTAACTTTCACATACGACATCCGTTTTTGACGTTATTTATATCCACACGTAGGTAAAAATAAGATCTACAACTTTCATTTCGACTCCATAGGCTAATTCTCGACCGATCTTAAATTTAACAATACGAGGAGATTATATTGTTAAATGTCCGCGTAAAATTCATAACTTCTACATACGGACTCTGTTTTCGTCTATCTTTTACCGTTGAGTTCCTATTAACGAGATATTCAATTCTCATTTAGATTGCGTAGGCCAAAAACCGCTCGATCTAAAATTCGAGTTTCGGGTTGTGCACTGTTATGCCAGATGTTAGAAATTTCATAACTTCCTCATACGAAGTCAGATTTGGGCGTTCTTTTTATGGACTCTCTTAGTTTAATATAATCTACAACTTTTGTTTAGGTTACTAAGGCTAAAAAGTCCTCTATTGTAAATTCACTATTTACGTCTCCCGGTGCCGTACCGGTTTTGCCGAAAAACTTCGACGAGTCATAACTTCTTCGTTATAACTCAGATTTCGGCATTCTTTATATGTACGGAACCCTTGTAAAATATACTACCACTTGGAAAATATTAATCCTTCTGAATAATCTTCCATAAAAAACTCATTTTTGATGCTTATTGTCTCTAAATTGACTAGCGTGGATCTGCAGGCGTTACAATTATCTCCCCCTTAGGATGATTACGTCCCGGAATCATCAACGAAACAGGGCAGTATAGTGATTCCATATGTTATCTCTTCATCCTAGGTAATAATTGTAACTTCCTTCTTTTTTCGAATGAGTATCTCACTCTTGGACTCCTTGACTGTAGGCGGTGCTCGATCTCGCACTTGCTCCCTATCTCATGTTAGACTCCAATTTATGACCTTCAAGTTACAATCTCAATCCTTACTGGATACGAACTTATGATAAGTTTCTTTATTACTATTTTGGTTCAATGTGTCATATTCTAATGACCTATCATCATATGTTGCAATGCTTAGACTCATATCTCTTAGAGTCTACCAGAACAGATTATACTTTCCTTCATGTTCTAATCTCATCTTAGTTGGACTCGATTTGATATGACTACTAGGGTCGGAATAACAATCATCTTCTTATTTATTACCGAAACGATGGTAATGACATACATGAATAAAACGGTATCAATTACTAGCTTCTTGGTAATCTTGTGACTTTACCTGATCCAAGCGTGAGTACTGTGCTTCCGGTAGTATAGGTCTCTACTACCTTTCACACCTAATCATACTTGTCCCAAGTATTGTCTCACAATTTTCCAAGTCATTATCACAAAAACAATTTCTAACACATACAAATATGTCCAAATGATCATATAATTTTCCCTAGACTCTACTAGGACTTCTTCCATGCGTATCTTCAATCAACAATTCTGCTTCGACCCGGTTGGTGGTGGAAATGTCAGACGATGAGTTAACTTCATGGATTCTACCAAAAATCTTTCTTTCTTCTAATCGAAAGTGAGCTTCTCCCGTACTAGACATATTATTTATTAGACGCATTCTAAAGGTGTAACGACCCAAAATTTCAATAAAATTTAAACTTTTCAAAAACAACCCAATTCATTAAGTTATTACAAAAAGGTTTTCAATACATTTATTATCAGAGTATTCCCAGGTCCATTTCATAAAACATAAACACGAGGAGCGGTATGATCACGCCTTTGCCTTGCCACAGTCTCCTGAAGAACCTGAAAAACATTAAACCACAACAGTAAACCCGAAAGCTTAGTGAGATACCCCCAAAATTGCAACCACATATACCATACACATAACATGCTATATTATAATGAATCACAAAACAACCATGCATATCGGGTCTACTGTGAGATTGGTCCGCCGTGTCGGGCCTTCAGTCCACCTGGTCCACCCTCCGAGTCCAATCATGTACTTCGAGTCTGCAGTGTGGTTGGTCCGCCCGCACCGGGCCTTCAACCCACCTGGTCCACTCTCTGAATCTACAGTATGACTGATCCGCCCGCATCGGGCCTTCAGTCGGCCTGGTCCACTCTCCGAACCTCGGCACATCTGGTCCGCCCTCGTGGGGCCTACAGCCTATCCGGACTGCTCGCTGGGCCTTCGGAACAACTGGTCCGCCCTGGGTATTTTGGCCTACAGCACGAAGTAGGACCCGCCTCAACCCAACTCCAGACCAAACAGACATGTGCACATAAACATACAATCACATAACAATTCATATTCAGTCAAACCGATCTAGCAGATCACATAACACAACATACTCTAACAGAATACCGACCTAACCGGTCACTAGCATAGCATCATCCTATATACCACGATACCAACCTTAAGCAGGTCTCTAACGAATACCATCCTAACTACCCAGATGCAAACATATCAAAGCAATAACATAACAACAGATACCCGGATCTCAATCCGATAAAGGGCCGACCTTGGTGCCTTAGACCCTATTGATATAGTGAGGATAACTCACCTCGCAACTGCTGACTAAAAGGATAAGATCACGCTGCTGCAATCTCCGACCGAACTCAAACACTGTCAATACCCAAAAGACTGAATCCAATAAATACCAATAATTACCAAATTACCCCTGGAAATCAACTGGTCATCCCTTGGTCAAATTCAAAGTCTACCCCTGACTGGCTCTACTCGCTGAGTCAACCCGATGACTCGCCGAGTCCTCATACACAGAACCTCCTTCAATTTGTGACCCAACTTGCCGAGTCAACCCGAGACTCGCCGAGTCCAACAACTCTGAGCCCACTCGCACAGAACTCACCGAGTCATCCCTTGACTCACCGAATCATAGCACAACCAGAAGAAAGGTTAGGACCTCACGCCCAGACTCGCTGAGTCCAAGAACATATTCGCCGAGTCCAAGGCTATCTGCAACCAACTCGCCGAGTTCCAGCCTATGTTCAAGCTACTCGTCGAGTACACCCTTGTGACTCACCGAGTACTCCTAGATCTGAATCCATACAGAGGCTTTCCAAGCCATGCAGAAGCTCTAAACCATAGATCTACTATTTTACAAGCCATCCATCACGTAAAGTGGCAAACTTTACGTGAATCCAAAGAGATCTAGGTATTTACTCTCTAGGGCTAGGGTTTGGGACAAGGTAGCTTCACTAATCACTCATCAACAGGGAATTTATCACATATAAGACCATTCCAAACCTAGATCTGAAGTAGCATCCTCAGATCCAAGCTTCTATCTCAATTTAGATGTCATATCAACCACCACACATGAACCCATCAAGAAAATAGCTTAAGGAAATGGTTCCTTACCTCCTAGAATGAGCCCAACCAACTGTAGATTCCTGATCTCCCCCAAGCTTCCTGATACAAGCCTCCAATCTTCAAGCTTAAAGCACCAAATATCTTTCTCCATGCTCTAATTCACTTGATAATGGGGTCTCATCACGAATTTAGGGCTTCTGGAACTCAAGGAATGATAAGGAGGCTGGGGAGAAGATATGATGTTCTTTATATAGGGCTCAACCCTCGAAATCAGGGTTTCCCATACACAGCGCCTACTCACCGAGTCCATCCTTGGACTCTCCGAGTTGGCCACTTAACGCGCGACCTGAGTCGCGACCCTACTCGCCGAGTCCACCCATGGACTCGCCGAGTTGACCTTCAATTTTACATTTTTATCCCTTCAACTCTACTCTTGATATTTCGGGATGTTACAATTCTCCCCCACTTAAATTAGGCTTCGTCCTCGAAGCCTGCGATAACTCGACTCTAGAAATTCTCTCGCATTACAACTCCTGGCATTAACCCAACCAGGCTCCTCAAAGCATGACCATGGTGTTGGGTTATGAGCATTCTAACACTCTTAAGTGTACATGCAACCCTAAATACCTTGGATCTATGTTTTCTCTATTATACATGCAAATATGAACATCCAAGGTATTATCCTAATCTAACATACAAAACAATGGATATAACAAGATAGAATACATACCTTTAAGTTAGTGCTTGTCTTCATGAAGCTTGAGTACCTAGTGCCCCAAGTGTGACACCTCAAATGGTTCACAATCATCAAAACACTTAGAATAACTTAGAGAGAATTCTACACTTCATGAAATCGGCTAGCCCTTTGTTACTCTCACTAGTGGCCGATTTTCCTCAAGAATAAGATGCTTATATAGTTATACAATTAGGGTAAACCCTAATTGTCATGACTTTCCATTTCCTTGGATCCATGGGTTCAAATACACCATGGAGCATCCATGGAGCATCATATGGGTTTTGGCCCAACTAGATAATCCATGGAGCATTTGCCCACTATACAAGTATGGATGATTTACACAATCAACCCATATATTTAATTAGTCTTCTTTTGATCACTCAATTAATTCTAGATTAATTCTTGATCAATACTAATTAAATAATCTTATTATTCTTATTATTAATATACTAGAACTTATAATATATTAATAACCATAAGTGTCTTATTTCTCTCATTATAGTCTATCCAAGTGCATGATGGTATGCAACCCAAATGGACCATGCCGGGTCGGGTCAAGTCTTACCAATTATAGTTATGGACTTAGACATTAATCCAACAATCTCCCACTTGGATAAGTCTAAAACTATTATTGCGTATGACTTCAGGAACCAACTGGCAATCGTAGCTCTCAAAAGCTTCTGTCGAACTCTGACCTTGTAGATGAACTCTGATCTTGTCAATGACTTGTCCATTAGATAAGGGATCATATATTCCTCCATTCTAGATATCATATGGACTGAGACATGGATTATAATCATTCTCTCTATCCATTTGTTGTTTCCCGATTTCCGATTTATGACGACTGACTAATTGAACAAATCAAATCAGTCCTGGCCCGGCCGAGCACTTCCATTTGTCATCATCAAATCATCGAGGGGCCCACAGATATCGCTTTTATCCCGAAGGTAAAAGGAATGGATAAACTTCGACTCATATGGCTTGTTCTACTACTTGTTGAATCATACACAAAGGCACGTTTTATAGCACCGAGTTATCAAATGCAGTTTCGTGCAATCAATGTACAACCAACTCATAGTAACAACTCATATCTCTAGGTTTGAAGAATATAAGATATTATTGTCTCATGATCACTCATGATAAAATCCATGAAGTTATTCCAATGAGCGCGGGTTGAATCCAATACTCAGAACTTATGAGCACTCATGAGTGTTGTAGCCATTTGTCCAACACCTTAGACCTCTACAAGCCAACCCATGACAGTCTTAATTCATATCTACTTCCAACATATGACCGACTGTAGATGGTTTGAATAACTTAGTCATTCCAGAAGAATAACCTAGTTTATTCGGGAAGTCAAAACATGCAAAGTGCAACACAATAATAATTGAATCCAATATGGTCTCAGAACTTATGAATATAAATAAAACACCTTTTATTTATCACCATATGATTACACATTATTCATTGTATACTGTTTCAGCTATCAACATTATTCTTGAATTTAAAACAATAGTTGTCCCATACTCCAAGCATGTACACTATGTTTTCTAAACACTAGTCATGCCATACACCAAGTATGCATACTATGTTTGTCTATGATCTTTACTTTGTGAACTAGATCAATTGAACATAACTTCAATGATTCTCTTTTCACACTCCCATATCCTTACTGCAAATGCAAGAATTCCAAATTCATGTCATTTACTGAAATCTGTTAGATTCTAAACTTATATGCATTGATCCTCTTGTAATGATTATGCACAAAGTCAGAAAGACTTGGCAACAATCATTACAGAGTATTCCAAAGGAGATCAGCTCCTTAGAAACATCCTTCTTGCATTAAGTTTCCTAATCTTAAACAGATTGGAAAAATTCTAACTTTGAAACATTTCCAGATTCCATTTTGACTATCACTTCTGAACAAGAGTTGCCTCCTTACAGATTATGTCAATATGGTCCTTCCAGAATTATCACTATACTTCCAACTGTCCTTGAGCAACCAATCTTTGGTAAACCTTAGATTGTCCTCGACAATTGTTTAATCCTTTTAGTCATATCCAGTTCTAAACCTTTTCCCTTCTTAATGCCCTAGGCATTTGGAAAATTTTAGAAAGGATGAATATAGCACATGTAATCGATCCTATATCCGAAGCATATGGGACACGATTCATGATGTCTCACATAAAGACTAAACCAGTCTTTTGCTATAACATTTCCATTTCTATTTGCCAAGTTCTCATAATTCAGATTATAAAAAGGGATGCCGTAACCATAATCGAATTTTAGAATGCAAATAATGGACCCATATACAGAATTTCCTTATGTTGAGCCATTCCAACATGAATTCATATATATCCTTGACTAAATGATTAAAACCTCACGATCTAAGCTTATAGATTTGAGATGAAGTATAATTTCCTCTCCCTTAATTATAGCAAAACAACTTTTTCCCAATTGAAACCTTTTGTTTTCTATAATTAACATTGCTAACTTGCAATCTTTATCATAATTATCATGCTCCCACTAACATGATGATTATTAGCATAACACTTATGCTCCCACTAGCTTTGACATGTACTCAGAAATCAGCTGACTTTCTTACCAAAGTTCAGATTTCTAATACTAGATTGTTTTGATAAAACTTTATCAAAATCATACACTTTCCCTTAGATAGCACACTTGTGTGTCTAAACAATTATGAAGAGGGATGCCGTAATCATAATGGTTAGACCTTTTTGCCACTTCTCACAAGTACATGTTAGTGTGCCGGTAAACCACACACGCTCCACTAACGACTTTGAGAATGCAAATATCACAATTGCTATCTAGCTAAAATCTACTTAGTGAAAGTGTTTCCTCACCATCATTTTCATGAATCGGAGAGAAACCTTATGACACTTAGATTTAATGGTGTATGTGTTCTTATCCATGTGAATTGTCAAAACCATAGTCACAAGACAAGGATAACGACAAATCCAAACTCATATGGACTGAACTCAATCTTAATTTCTTGCCACCTGGTAGCTCAAGGGCCTGCCATTGCTTCCAAGTTGTTGTGCAACAAACTGAGAACTCTAAGAACTCATATGCAAAGCCAACTTTGATTGGAATGTGCACGGAATATGTCAACACGATAGGCTATAAACCTCAAGTCGTGTGCTAGTGAAGAACTTCAGGTTCTATTCTTGATTAGTTCTTGAGACTTTCAAGACCTTTAAGACTCCCACTGTCCTCTTGACCTATAAGACTCCCTTGTCAAACATCCAAGAGATAGTGTGGATTCTAACCAAGACAAACACTTCACACAATTGGCCTAAGTTGGTCTTTGTTTTATCCAAAACATCACAACTTACCAATTTCAAATGTACAAGAGTAGAAAACTTTTACTCTTACATTTGACACGTGTTTTTAAACCTTCTTAAAGACATGTCACTCAAATTACAATCTTGGAGTATGACTCTAAGACTTGTATTGGAACGAAGTATGACTCATCTTCTTGATTTAACCATTTCAACAATTCAAGATCCCTTCTTCTTAGTCATAAGAATGCACTAAGACTTCCTTAGAGAACAAATTTTGATATAGTTTCTTAATCATTAAGATGATCACAAAACTGATACTAAAGTACTCTCCCATCTTTTCAGATTTGAGAAACTTTTATCTTTCTGCCTAAGTTGATTCTTCTTATTCGCTCTGCCTTACATTGGAACCTTTTCCAATGTCTCAGAGTTACACTTAAGCTTGTAAGTATAATCTTATTTACTGAGCTTTAGTAAACTATGACGAATAGCCTTATATCTTTTGTGGTGGACTTAATCAGTGCACATGACTATGTACTCGATCCCTTAGTCCATTACTTTACTCACACATCCATGTGAACAAGTAATTAGTCTTAATTTTTCAATACTTGAAGGTTCTCATTCATCATGCTATAGGACTTGCATGATTCCAAGTCCCGGTCCAATTGAGACTTTGGATGATGAGAATCTTTCCTTATTTGGTAAATTTAGACATTACCACAAATGAAGGAATCAATTTCATATTTCCACTCTTGCTATTAATGGAATCATATAAGCAACAATTTTTCCTCAAATGCCATTGTAAGGATATTTTAAAATAAATAAAATCAAAAATTTTCTTTTATTTTAAAACTATGCGGAAAAACTTATCCTTACAATCCATATGAAAACTTGTTGTTATCTATTCCTTAGCAATATCTCATAACTCCTAAGAAGTAGCTCAAGAATCCGATTTTCAAACTACGCGATAGAAATCCATCTATGCGATCAGATTCAGCATATTCTTTCTTTAAGTTCCTTTACTTTTCTTTGATTCTTAAAACATTACCATGTGACCCAGTCACATCATGTATTAGGAATCTCAGAATAGAAACTTAACAGAGTTAGATTAGTGGACTTTACCTGAAGTAGAGTCAATCTTATTGACCTTAACATCCTTAGGTAAATTTGGCAGCTTCGCAACTAATGACCCTTACTTTGGCAATATAAACATATGGACCCTTTGATAATGGTACACGGGACTATCACAGACTTAGCTTTTCTCTTTACCATTTGTTCAACCGAGTTGACTATGGCCGATCCCTTTCCACTGGGAAGAGAACGCTTTTTTGGATTTCCTGTGTCACTATTGTCAATGTCCATAAAGTTTTAGGAAGTTGATTTTAGCAAATAGATAAGATCATTAAGGGTCTTGTCATAGTCTGTTTCATAGGTGTCCCAAAGGAACTCACTATGTGACTTAGAAAGTGATTGAACTACCAACTTTCTCAAGACTTTGACGCCCAACTCTCTCGACTTGTCAATATGTGACTACATCTCCAAGATGTGACCACACCTAGACCTTGCCTTGCCAATAGGGCTTGAGTGACCTTAAACTTTTCAACAACTTGTGGGGTAGGGAGAATAATTGGAGGAGGTGAAAGAAGTATGATTTCCATGGGATATCATCTTCATTTAGGAAAGCTTGTTTCAAGAGATTTGGGAAGATCATAAATGTCTAAAACAGACATGTTTTGGGAGATATTCAAGATAGTTGATCTTAAAATCCTTAATATGACACCCAATATGAAATATTAAGGCTAGGACCCAACAAACTATTTTATAACTTAGAAGAGGTATGCCGTAATCCAAGCTATAAAACAATTTGAAGGTAGGTGAATGACGATTCACCAATTTCCACCAAGATAAACGAAATGTATTATTAGGTTTTAATTGGATTTGAAATTCCTAGATCTTTTGAGATTTATTGAACTGTTCAATGGCATGTTTCAATCTCGAGTGTGCCCTTCAGTTTTTGTGACTGGGATGCCGAGGATCACAAAACAAGGTGTGAAGTAACCATGCAAATTACTTGGTACCATTAAGTGTTTATCCCTCAATCGATGTGTCGGTTAACCACACACGCTCCATCGATACTATGATAAACATTAAGTTACCCTTTGCCTACCTTGTTAAATACGAGTTAGTGTGACGGTTAACCACACACGCTCCACTAACCGACTTAAACAAAGTGCAAAGTGTAATTTCATGGATTAGCACCTTCTTCACATTTCCTAAGTAACTAAGATTTGGTATTTATAAGAGTTTAGTTACTTAGTATTTATCATTAATACTTTTAATGAAGGGAGAATTATAGTCCTGTCAAACCCGTTCGGCTAACGACCCTCCACCAGTCAAGCAAGCGGTGGGTGAGAGTGGACACCCATTAAGTTGCCATTTTATAGGCAACAACCTTATACCCACCTTATAGACCGGCTTCGTGAATGAGGCGTACTAGCGGTAAGACCGACTTTACTCTTATACATGTATATATTATTAACTTATAATATTATAAAGTATAAGGGTTGAATTTTAACTTTTAAAATTCTAAGGGCTAACTTGGAATTAAAGTATTCATATGAGAAAACTTTACAAATTCCAAAACTTGAGGTCAAGTTTTGAAACTATTCAAAACTAATTAATTCCATAACTTATGTATTTAAAGTAGTTTTAATCCAAAAACTCTTCAAGTTCCATAACTTGAGGACAAATTATGGAAGACTTTAAACTAATAAAGAATTAACTTTTTTCTTTATTTTATAACTTATGGAATTAATTAAGGTTACATTATTTTTTTTTTATTTTTTTTTATTTTTTTTTATATTTATTTAATGAAGAGACTCTTGGTCCTCCATAACTTGAGGACAAATTATGGAGTCATAACTCCAATTAATTAGAACTAGACTCTTCATTTTTTTTTGTAACCTTTGCCAATTTTATGAGTTTTATGAGTCTTTAATGTGACTCTTCATGTAACTTGAGGACAAGTTACACAAACACATTTTATACTCAACTCTTAGATTAAGATGGATTGAAAACAACTATTTCATTCAACTTTTCTATTAATCTAAGAAACTCATAAGAACAAGATAATTCAAATCAAACTTTTTCATGTAATTAGTCTAACCTTTAAACTAATACAAAACATGAATCTATTGACAATTATCTTTGAAAATGGATTAGCATGAACATTACCACATTAAAAAAACAAGTTTATAAGTTCAAAAACAACTTAGGGTAATGTTCCTAGTCCATTTCTAGCCAAAAACCTCGAAAATATGCTGTATGGGGTCCAACTCGTCGAGTGCATGAACATAACTCGGCGAGTTGGATGCATTTTGCCTTGGACTCGTCGAGTCCCTTCATGGACTCAGCGAGTCTGCTGGGCTGACAGCATCAAAACTCGATTTTTCAGCTTCTATTGCAGGTATAACAAGAAAACAAGCCTAGGCTCTGATACCACTGTTGGGTTATGAGCATTCTAACACTCTTAAGTGTACATGCAACCCTAAATACCTTGGATCTATGTTTTCTCTATTATACATGCAAATATGAACATCCAAGGTATTATCCTAATCTAACATACAAAACAATGGATATAACAAGATAGAATACATACCTTTAAGTTAGTGCTTGTCTTCATGAAGCTTGAGTGCCTAGTGCCCCAAGTGTGACACCTCAAATGGTTCACAATCATCAAAACACTTAGAATAACTTAGAGAGAATTCTACACTTCATGAAATCGGCTAGCCCTTTGTTACTCTCACTAGTGGCCGATTTTCCTCAAGAATAAGATGCTTATATAGTTATACAATTAGGGTAAACCCTAATTGTCATGACTTTCCATTTCCTTGGATCCATGGGTTCAAATACACCATGGAGCATCCATGGAGCATCATATGGGTTTTGGCCCAACTAGATAATCCATGGAGCATTTGCCCACTATATAAGTATGGATGATTTACACAATCAACCCATATATTTAATTAGTCTTCTTTTGATCACTCAATTAATCCTAGATTAATTCTTGATCAATACTAATTAAATAATCTTATTATTCTTATTATTAATATAAAGTAGAACTTATAATATATTAATAACCATAAGTGTCTTATTTCTCTCATTATAGTCTATCCAAGTGCATGATGGTATGCAACCCAAATGGACCATGCCGGGTCGGGTCAAGTCTTACCAATTATAGTTATGGACTTAGACATTAATCCAACACATGGAACCCATAAACTCACTTTCTCCTTGCTCGCGGTGTCCTGACCACCGTCACAAGCCGGCCACCGGCTTTACCCTATGATAACCACACATAACAACCGAGTACCACCCATGATGCAACACTGCTCCAAATCACAACCATTACTCGACCCATATGAGCTATAAATAACTATGCACCACCCGATTCCCGATCCGAGTCTAACTCTATCCATTCCATGCTGACAGAAAGACACACCCTTCAGAGCAACTCCCATGAGTTCTCCTCTTGCAATCGCATGCACATGCTGAACTAGTTCTAGCACCCTCAGGTTAGGAAAACCCATCACACTGACGACCCTCAAAACATCCCTCAGGATGAACCACTGCTACACAATTCCTTCACCGAAATCAAGCTGGGAATCCAAAACTCCATACTTGCATCCCTTACGAGCCTCTTGACTTTACACCCTCAGAATTTCCTCCTGCGACCTCAGCAGACATCCCCACATGATGTCATCCTATACCGCCCCTGCACACGCGCTGCTTAATGACTACAATTGGACCACTCCGATCATAACCCTACGCTACTGCTTTCACTTCTGTGAATTTGCACTCCCCTTCGGAATTACATTCCTCCCTTTTTCCTTACCAAGGAAAACCACTTGACCGCCTTGTCACCACGACAAGTGCCATGGTGCTCACCCAACGCTACACCACCCCTTTATAGTATAACCGCTATCCCAAGCACCATACATACTCTGAATCCACTCGCGAAGACTCTCAAGTCCATGCACTACCTCCACTAATTGTGACCAATATCCGGGGCTAGACCTTGCAATGCTAACATATCGCGACATACTCAATCCATTTCCTCACACCGATCTAACGACACATGCAGAGTCTTCAGCATGACTCGACTGCCTTACCAAGCCTTCAGCCAAACTGGACCACTCTCATAACCTTCAGCAGACCTGGTCCGCCCTCCAGGGCCTTCAATCTAGCTGGACCGTTCACCGAGCCTTCGGCCTGACTGGTACGCCTATTGGCCTTCAGTCTATCCGGACTGCTCAACTAGCAATCAACATTCCGACTTACCTCTCCGGGAAATCCTCCCATGCATACTGTTCTAGCCCCCTAGGGGTTCCGAACTCTATCTCCATCATACATACTCAATCCCGGCCTAATCCCAGGCCCTACACAATCAAATACCCTTGGTCTGCATCTTACCCCGCATGCCTGCCACTTACTCATACCGGTCTATACTCTCGACTGACAGGACCATTGCTGAAACCCAAGCAGCCAAACATCCTACTATGCTCATCGATCTTCTGGAGAATTTTCCAATTCTCCCCCACTTAGGGCACTGACTAACAACCACCGGTCTCCATCACCGACCTCCCTCAACAACCCTTCATGACACATACTCTTTCACGCGAACCATTTCCCACTAACACGAACAACCTTCACCAATCGCATAACAATACAGATGATCCCGGCACGAAAGAACTCGATCCTCCGCTAGCCACTCCTCAGACTGCAACTGCTACCCGATATCCAAACCAACACCCGATTCCCATGAACAACCCTCATGAAAGATAACCAATGAATTTCCAAACACTAAATCCATAACCAAGCCATAACCCTCAAAACCAAATAATACAATACCGAAATCCATGCAACAAGACTAGCAGATAAACAATACTCCACAATAATCGTAAAATAATAAGACATTAAGAAGAACATACCCGCAGCTACATCTGATACTGCCCTGACCTCCTCTGCTGAAAGCTGAAAAGCACATCCCTGAGCCCTTGGGGGCTTCGCTCCACCCTGACCTCCTCCTGTGATCCTCAAAGTGGATGGTGCTGGAGCCTGCACCGGTCCTGCAACAAGCTGTGGGCAGTTGACCCTCAAGTGCCCAACCTGATGACAATGATAACAAATCCTCAAATCCCGAACCGGCACTGACTGCCGACAATCCCTCACATAGTGCCCCTCCTTTCCGAACTTGCAGCATGCACCACCGGACCGACAAACTCCAGTGTGATCCCTCCCACACTTCCCACAAACGTGGCTGCCCTGATCTCCCGTCCTGGAATCAACGGTCTTAGACCGTTTCGTCGCCGGCTGCGACTGCACCGGAGCTTGCCTCAGCTCACGCAACTGCAACTCAATCTCTAACTCATGCCGTCTGGCGGCCTCCTGCAACTCCAACAAGATCTCGCACCTCTACGTGGACACAAAATGTCTGATATCTCTCTTTAGCATACTCAGATATCGGGACATCCGAGCCTGCTCCGAAGTGAACTCAGGGCAAAACATCGCCCTCTCAGTAAAGATCCTTGTGATTTCCGTCACCGACTCCGAATCCTGCTTCAGCTCAAAGAACTCCTGAGCCAACCTCTCCTTCTTGACCTGTGGAACATAACGAGTGTTGAACATCTCTCTGAACTGATCCCATGAAACTGCAGCTCTCTGCGCATCTGAATATGACCCCGTGGTCAACCTCCACCAATCCTTTTCCCCGAGCCTCAACAGGTTCAAGGCACACCTCACCCTCTGATCAGCAGGGCATGAACACGTGAAGAAACACCCCTCCACGTCTGATAACCATCTCATAGCAACGATCGGATCCTGAACTCCATCAAAGGTGGGAGGCTTCGTATTATCGAAGTCCTGATATTGAAAACTTCTACTTGCTCCTCCCCCTGCTGTTGCTACGGTCGCTGTAGCCGCCGCAGCAGCCGTCTCCATGAGATTCGCATAACACTCATCAAAATACTCCACCATGGCGGTCTTGATCGACCCAAACAGTTCCGGCAACTCGGCCCGGAACAATGCAGCAACCTCATCATGCAGGATCTCACGAATCCTCGCATCCAACTCGCGCGTACTCATCTGACCGACAACCTCGGGCGGTACGGACCCGCCCGGAACTCCCTCTCCTGCTCCCGATCCTGACCCGGATCCACTCCCATCATGCCTCAAAATCTCCATACTGAAAATAAGCCACAAAACCTCAGACACTTCCCACTATACCGGGAACCAACTCTCAACCCGACCCTAGAGGTCATGGTTTCCCTGATACGCGTATGGGTCCTGTGCATTCAGTAGTATGGGCCCATACTACCTTCCACACCTACCCATATTTGTATGAAGTACTACCACAACACCCTAGGGAAAACATACATAACAACGCTCTACCCTCACTACTAGAGGAACACTGGAAATCTCTCACAAGGAAACCCTAGGTTAACAGGCATCATAAATCAGGCAACACATCATGAAATCCTGAAGATCCCTAGCCTAACACTAGCATGCTGTCTTATCAAAGCTCAATAAAACAAATATCATGTATGGTATTTTGGGGTTACTTACTGGCTCCAGCTGATCATACCTCCGCATCCTCCTTTACTTATTTTGAAAACCATTTTAAATTCTCTTTTGAAAACCCTCCTCGATTTGAGACTGGAGTCACACGAGTGTTCCTCCAATTTACTCAAACCAAGGCTCTGATACCAACTTGTATCGACCCAAAATTTCAATAAAATTTAAACTTTTCAAAAACAACCCAATTCATTAAGTTATTACAAAAAGGTTTTCAATACATTTATTATCAGAGTATTCCCAGGTCCATGTCATAAAACATAAACACGAGGAGCGGTACGATCACGCCTTTGCCTTGCCACAATCTCCTGAAGAACCTGAAAAACATTAAACTACAACTGTAAGCCCGAAAGCTTAGTGAGATACGCCCAAAATACCAACCACATATACCATACACATAACATACTATATCATAACGAATCACAGAACTGCCATGCATATCGGGTCTACTGTGAGACTGGTTCGCTGTGTTGGGCCTTCAGTCCACCTGGTCCACCCTCCGAGTCCAGTCATGTACTTCGAGTCTGTAGTGTGGTTGGTCCGCCCGCACCGGGCCTTCAACCCAACTGGTCTACTCTCTGAGTCTACAGTATGACTGGTCCGCCCGCATCGGGCCTTCAGTCGGCCTGGTCCACTCTCCGAGCCTCGGCACATCTGGTCCGCCCTCGTTGGGCCTACAGCCTATCCGGACAGCTCGCTGGGCCTTCGGAACAACCGGTCCGCCCTGGGTATCTTGGCCTACAGCACGAAGCAAGACCCGCCTCAACCCAACTCCAGACCAAACAACCATGTGCACATAAACATACAATCACATAACAATTCATATTCAGTCAAACTGATCTAGCAGATCACATAACACAACATAGTCTAACAGAATACCGACCTAACCGGTCACTAGTATAGCATCATGCTATATACCAGGATACCGACCTTAACCAGGTCTTTAACGAATACCATCCTAACTACCCGGATGCAAACATATCAAAGCAATAACATAACAACAGATACCCGAATCTCAATCCAATAAAGGGCCGGCCTTGGTGCCTTAGATCCTGTTGATATAGTGAGGATAACTCACCTCACAACTGTTGACTAAAAGGATAAGATCACGCTGATGCAACCTCCGACCCGAAATCCAACACTGTCAATACCCAAAAGACTGAATCCAATAAATACCAATAATTACCAAATTACCCATGGAAATCAACTGGTCGTCCCTTGGTCAAAGTCAAATTCTACCCCTGACTGGCTCTACTCGCCGAGTCAACCCGATGACTCGCCGAGTCCTCATACACAGAACCTCCATCAATGCGCGACCCAACTCCCCGAGTCACCCCGAGACTCGCCGAGTCCAACAACTCTGAGCCCACTCGCACATACCTCACCGAGTCATCCCTTGACTCACCGAGTCACAGCACAACCAAAAGGAAGGTTAGGACCTCACGCCCAGACTCGCCGAGTCCAAGAACAGACTCGCCGAGTCCAAGGCTATCTGCAACCAACTCGCCGAGTTGTTCTTCCAACTCGCCGAGTTCCAGCCTATCTTCAAGCTACTCGCCGAGTACACCCTTGTGACTCACCGAGTACTCCTAGATCTGAATCCATACAGAGGCTTTCCAACCCATGCAGAATCTCTAAACCATAGATCTACTATTTTGCAAGCCATCCATCACGTAAAGTGGCAAACTTTACGTGAATCCAAAGAGATCTAGGCATTTACTCTCTAGGGCTAGGGTTTGGGACAAGGTAGCTTCACCAATCACTCATCAACAGGGACTTTATCACATATAAGACCATTCCATACCTAGATCTGAAGTATCATCCTCAGATCCAAGCTTCTATCTCAATTTAGATGTCATATCAACCACCACACATGAACCCATCAAGAAAATAGCTTAAGGAAATGGTTCCTTACCCCCTAGAATGAGCCCAACACACTGTAGATTCCTGATCTCCCCCAAGCTTCCTGATACAAGCCTCCAATCTTCAAGCTTAAAGCACCAAATATCTTTCTCCAAGCTCTAATTCACTTGATAATGGGGTCTCCTCACGAATTTAGGGCGTCTGGAACTCAAGGAATGATAAGGAGGCTGGGGAGAAGATATGATGTTCTCTATATAGGGATCAACCCTCGAAATCAGGGTTTTCCATACACAGCGCCTACTCGCCAAGTTGGCCACTTAACACGCGACCTGAGTCGCGACCCTACTCGCCGAGTCCACCCATGGACTCGTCGAGTTGACCTTCAATTTTACATTTTTAGCCCTTCAACTCTACTCTTGATATTTTGGGATGTTACAAAAGGCATGATATCACTCTGAAAATATCTTCTGATAGGTATCATTCACTATCGTAAGCCTTTTCATTTCTTCCATTTGCCCAGTCTGCTATAAATCCTTATCATGACATTCTATACACAAAAGTTGGTGTTCGGTGTATCGAGAAGAAAATATAGATAGAGGAAGATTTAGACGTGTATTTCTCTGTATTACTCCAAAAAGTTACATGTAATTTCTAATATCGCAATTAAATGTTTAGAAACCTGAGCACATAAAATTTCCAGATATGGTCGGCAACAGACCATAGATCCGATCAAATAATAACATAACGCATCACAAATCATTTAGCACATAAAATCATATTAGGCATCGTTCATAATTAAGCTAGTGCTTGTGTCTATTCAGGTGTACTTCCTAAAATATATTAAACACACTCCTCATGATAATCACTTAGCATTCTAAGTTTAAGTCTAGAAATAAGTCCATATTCCTAGTTCGCTTAAACAAACTCTGATACCAACTGTGACATCACCATTTTCACGGCCAGAAAATACCGATTTTGTTTATGCTTTATAAAAATCAGAGTACCTCTTTTAATAAAAATGTTGCGGAATTTATTCCCAGTAAAACATGATAAATACGTTATCAAAGCATTTCCGAATAAAAGTATTTTTATTCATTTTAAAACATTTGGGATTTCATCGTCAATAAATAAACATAAGCATAAATGGAAGTTACATTCATTATCACTAGTGATTTATATATCCTTAATCTCTCAGTGTAATGTGACTTCATATCTACCCCTGTGATATAAATAAACTGAGTGGGTCAGGTTGGAAAACCTGGTGAGTACATAGGGTTTTTAACCCACAATAAATAAGTTTATTAACTTTATCAAACCAAACAAACCCGATTACCTGTTCCCATTATCCGCACTTTACGTCCCTATAAAACATCTAGCACAAGGGACATAGTCTAAGGACTTTCATCGGGGTCACAACACATGCTTTGGGGGTTCCTCAGCAATTCATGTCAAATAAGGCAACCATGTGAGGGATGGAGTACTACTGGTGAGCACAGAGTTCAAATAAACACCTACAGGTTATGATCATGTTAGCGTTCCACAGGACTGTCTAGAATAGTCCATGGTCATCATCAATACTCTGCTAGATGATTGGATCATCAATAACATCTATATCGAGGGCCTCTCATTATTTTATTTTGTCACACAACAACTATTACATCTACCCATGTTTTAACCAACACATTTTGTAGATATAAAATACATATACAATTTAAATCATTTAAAACATGTATAAAATCGTTCATCCAACATATATAGCAAGTATACAGATAATATGCACACGTAGCACATAACTTATATAAAATACTTCATATCTATGTGTAATACGAAATTGTGTAACATCGTAAATTTCAAAACAAAATTTTCAAATTTTATAAAACATAATTCATTTAATATTCAAAAAACAACCACATTTAGTTATCCAACTCAAGTAAATACAAACTCCCAAGATCTCAAATGTATAAACTCTGTGCGTGTGTACGGATCAAGTCGGCGCCTTCCCGCAGTCGTCACTAGTACCTGAAACAATAACATCAAACACTGTAAGCACAAAGCTTAGTGAGTTCCCCAAAATACCACATATTAGCCACTCGAGGCTATAACTCTGTGGGTCGGTGCACCCAAACTTTGTGAACCCTCACGTTCTAACTCTATAAACATGCACATCATAAATCACATAGACATAATGCAGTACAACACATAACATACATAGCATACAAATACTCTATCACATAACTCTGGTTACCTACTCAAGGTAAAGTATAGTGAGAAGACTCACCTTGCGTGTCTCGGTAAGTCGTGAATCCTTAAATCACTAGTGCTCAATCTCCCAAGCTATAGTCCTCCTAAATCACAATACATCTCTAATTAACACTTTCCCAACTAAGGTTGACTACTCTTTAACAAGTCAACTTAGGTCAACGGTCAACGGTCAACTTTGACCGGACTCGGCAAGTGCACTATAGCGACTCGGCGAGTCTGAGCGTATACACTGACTTCCGTGAAATCCTCCTTTGACACGTTGAGCATTCTCCTAACTCGACGAGTTCCACCTGGCATGAGTTGTGGGGCCACCACGACTCAACTCGCCGAGTCTCAAGAACAACTCGACGAGTCCAACTTGACTCAGTCCACCTATCCACTTTGACTTCCCCCTGACTCACTGAGTCAACCCTCCCCTACTCGGCAAGACCACTCGCTATGTGGTTGGGCAATATTCATACTACTCGCTGAGTCTGTTCTTCGGACTCGGCGAGTCCATGCCATGCAATGACTCAAACTTGCTCATAAGGTCAGATTCATTCCATTAACCCATTGATCCAGTCCTTCCAAGCTTATTTAGCACGTAAAGTCACTATCTTGATACACATACAATCTCTATACAACCATATATGATGTTTTTGTCTCAAATATTACAACTCAAGGTCATAAACTCCATTGCTATACATAAAGCTTGATGAGTGAGGCTCTCTGGACCTCTATGGATCCAGATCCAGAGCTTCAACACAAGAAGGGAACTATTTGGCATCAAATCAACCCAAAAATGTCCATAAGAAACCCTAAATCCCATTATACTTCACAAAACATAAAGTAAGCCGAAATCATACCTTTAGATTGATGATCTAAGCTTCAAATCCACAGAATAGCAACCTCCTTTGCTTCCTCTTGCCTAGAATCTCCTCCTTCTTGCTAAATGCCACACACAAGGTCAAGAAATGCTTCCTTTCTCTCTCAAAACGTTCAAGCACTCAAGGGTTTCTCTCTAAGGGTTGGGTGAGCACAAATGACGGTCATAAGGGCCTTTAAATATGTCTCAAACCCCGGAAATTAGGGTTTCACCACACAGCGTGGACTCGCCGAGTCCACCCTTGGACTCATCGAGTCCGGACGCGAACCCGTGCCCAAATCCGCGATCCTACTCGACGAGTTTGAGCTCCAATTCGTCGAGTCCACTCACAATTTTCATAAATAAATCCAAAATAAATACCTGGAAATTACGGGATGTTACAATTCTCCCCCACCAGAACTAGACTTTGCCCTCGAAGTCTCACTCTGCAAATAACTCCGGATGCTGCTCTCGCATCTCACGCTCCGGTTCCCACGTCATCTCGAACCCTTTCCGATGCTGCCACTGAACCAAGACCAAAGGTACCTCCTTGTTCCTCAGAACTTTGATTTTCCGATCTCTGATGGCCACTGGTCTCCCAGCATAATTCAGGCTCGCATCCACCTGAATATCATCTAATGGAACCACTGCCGACTCATCGGCTATACACTTCAGCAATTGCGACACATGGAAAGTGTCGTGAATCTGCCCCAACTCTGCTGGCAAATCCAAGCGATAGGCTACCCTGCCTACCCTTGTGACTACCCGAAATGGTCCGATATACCGGGGCCCCAACTTGCCCCTCTTCCTGAATCGGATCACTCCCTTCCAAGTAGAGACCTTCAGGAGCACAAAATCACCGACCTGGAACTCAAGTTCGGACCAGCGTCTGTCCGCATAACTCTTCTGTCGACTCTGAGCAGTCAGTAACCTCTGTCTGACCTGCTGGATCTGCTTTGTCGTCTGAAGCACTATCTTCGTATTGCCCATAACACGTTGCCCGACTTCTCCCCAGCAAATGGGGGTCCGACACTTCTTCCCGTACAACAGCTCAAAGGGTGGCATACCGATGCTCGAATGATGGCTGTTGTTGTAAGGAAACTCGGCCAACGGCAAATACGTATCCCAGCTTCCCCCGAAATCCAATACACATGCTCGGAGCATGTCCTCGAGGGTCTGAATCGTCCGCTCACTCTGTCCGTCTTCCTGGGGGTGATATGCGGTACTAAAATGCAGCCTAGTACCCAACTCCTCATGGAACTTCTTCCAAAACCTGGAAGTGAAACGCACGTCCCGGTCGGAGACAATCGAGATCAGCACCCCATGCCGAGATACCACTTCCCTCACATAAATCTCTGTTAACTTCTCCGCGGAAGAACTCTCACTGATGGCATGGAAGTGAGCGCTCTTCGTCAACCTGTCCACAATCACCCAAATTGCATCAACTCCCTGAGCAGTCCTTGGAAATTTGGTGATAAAATCCATGGTGATCTGTTCACACTTCCATTGGGGAACCTGCAATGGCTGCAACTTACCATGCGGCCTCTGATGTTCGGCCTTAACCTTACGGTAGGTTAAGCACTCCTAAACGAACCACGCAACATCTCTCTTCATACAGGGCCACCAATACTCCTTCCTCAAATCCAAATACATCTTAGTGGCCCTGGTATGGATCGAGAATTTCTACCGATGAGCCTCTTCCATCAAAATGGAACGCGTACCTCCCACGAACGGTACCCAAATACGCCCCTGAAAAGTCATAAGCCCCCGACCATCAGTAACGAACTCCGATACTAATCCAACAACTCGCTCTCTCTTCTGGTTTTCCAACCTCACTGCCTCAGCCTGTGCTCCTCGAATGGTGTCCAACACCGGAGTCATCACGGTCAAACGCAAACATACACCTAGAAACGGGGCACTCTCCGCCCGACGACTCAGGGCGTCGGCTACCACATTAGCCTTGCCCGGATGGTACAGGATCTCACAATCATAATCCTTAACCACATCCAACCACCTCCTCTTCCGCATATTTAGGTTGGGCTGATCCATCAAATACTTCAGACTCTTATGGTCCGTGTATATCATACACCGAAACCCATACAAATAATGGCACCAAATCTTGAGGGAGAACACCACTGCCCCCAACTCTAGGTCATGGGTGGGATACCTCGACTCATGAGGCTTCAACTGCCTTGATGCATACGCTATCACATGCCCTCTCTACATCAGTACCGCTCCCAACCCCAAAATCGATGCATCGCAGTATACAACAAAGTCCTCCATTCCCTCCGGGAGGGCTAACATCGGGGCCTCGCATAACCTTTGGCGAAGCATCTCAAAGGAAGCCTGCTGCTCGGGACCCCATGAAAAAGCAACACCCTTCTGGGTCAACCTTGTGAGTGGCACTGCGATCTTAGAGAAATCCCGGATAAATATCCGATAATAACCGGCCAACCCTAGAAAACTCCTGATCTCGGTGGGTGACCTCGACACCTCCCAACTCATCACTGCCTCCAATTTGGTCAGATCGACCAATATCCCATCCTGGTTAACAAGATGTCCTAGGAACTAGACCTCTCACAACCAGAAATCACACTTGGAGAATTTGGCATAAAGCCTCTCCGATCTCAGAACTCCGAGGATCTCCCTCAAATGCTCCTCATGCTGCTCCCTAGATCTCGAATATACCAAAATGTCATCAATAAATACGATCACCAACCGATCCAACATCGGCCTGCATACCCGGTTCATGAGATCCATGAACATTGTCGGAGCATTGGTGAGCCCGAAAGGCATCACCACTAACTCATAATGCCCATAACGCATCCTAAACGCTGTCTTCTGGACGTCCTCATCCCGTACCCTCACCTGACGGTATCCAGACCTCAAATCGATCTTGGAGAACCAAGATGCTCCTTGCAACTGGTCGAACAAATCATCGATCCTCGGCAACGGGTAATGGTTCTTGACCGTTAGCTTGTTCAACTCCCGGTAATCAATGCACATCCGGTGTGAACCATCCTTATTCTTTACAAACAGAATGGGTGCTCCCCACGGCGAGCTACTCGGCCGAATAAACCCTTTCCCCAGCAGCTCCTGAAGCTGCGAGGATAACTCTTGCATCTCTGGAGGTGCAAGACAATAAGGCACCTTAGCGATAGGCGCGGCCCCCGGGACCAAATCAATACCGAACTCTACTTGCCTCACGGGAGGCACCCCCAGCAACTCCTCTGGAAAGACATCCGGGAACTCACGCACTATAGGAACCTCCTCCACCGACCTCGGCCTCGTGGAATCAACCCGCATATCTGACACGTACGCCACAAAACCCTTACAGCCCTGCTGTAAACACTGCCTCACCCTAGCGGCCGAACAAAATGCTGATCCAGAATGGGTACCCTCGCCGTACACGGTAAGAACTCCCCCACTAGGGTCTCGTATGGTCACTAGTTGCCGCTCGTAGTCGATAACCGCACCGAACTTGCTCAACGAGTCCATGCCCACGATGACACAAACATCCCCCATGGCAATAGGAACCAAATCAATTGGGAACTCAACACCGAAAATCTCGAGTACGCACCCACGGATCACCTCCGGGGCATATATCGCCTTCTCGTCAGCTATAGAAACTCTCAGAGGCCGACTCAGCGCCTCACGACTAATATTGATGTGCTGACTAAAAGCCAAAGATACAAAGGACCGACTCACACCCGAGTCTAATAATACCAAGGCAGGTATAGAATTCACAAGAAAATTACCTACGCATAACATAATATAAGCATAATATTTCAACATTATAATAAATACACGAAAGAATACATACCAGCCACGACATCGAGCGCACTGCGGACCACCTCCACGGTCAACTGAAATGCTCTCCCATGTGCCCTCGGCGCCTCGGCCTTCACTGGCCCACTCCCGGTAGCTCTGATGGCGGCAGGGGCAGATCCCTGAGGTGCTCCCTGAGCTGATCCCCGCAACTGCGGACACTCCGCCTTCCGGTGTCCGGTCTGGTTGCAGTGAAAACATACTGCAAACCCCTTGGGGCAGTCCTTGGCCATATGCCCCTCCTTGCCACATTTGTAGCAAGATCCCGCTCTACACACTCCATCATGACCCTTGTCGCACTTTCCACAAGTGCGGCCCTTCTGGCTCCTTGATTTGGGATCAGTGGGCTTGGCCCGCTTGGCTGCTGGCTGGAATTGTGCCGGTCGTTGATCCCTCCCATGAGACTCAGCCTCCTCCCTAGCCTGGGTCTCCAGCTCGATCTCCCTCTTCCGGGTATTTTCCTGAAGCTCAGAAAATGTCCGGTATGTGGAGTTCGCCACGAACACCCAAATGTCCCGTCTCAAAATACTCAAATATCGACTCATACGTGCCTGCTCAGTGGACACGTGCTCAGGGCAGAACATCGCCCTCTCGTGAAACATCCTAGTGATCACCGTAACAGACTCGGTGCCCTGCTTGAGGGTCAGAAACTCCTGGGCCAAACGCTCCCTTTCCACCTGGGGAACGTACTCATCTCGGAACATGGCAGTGAACCTCTCTCAGGTCACTGCCGCAAGCTCAGCAGGCGAAAAGTGTGTTGTGACAAACTTCCACCAGTCCTTCGCTCCCAAGCGAAGCTGGTTCAGCACAAACCATACTCTCAAATGCTCAGGAGATGAGCAAGTGAAGAAACACCCCTCTATGTCAGAAATCCATCTCATGGCTGCCACCGGGTCCTGGGTCCCATCAAACTCCAGTGGTTTCGTGTTGTTGAACTCCCGGAACAGCAACGCATCACCATCCTGCGGCCTAGCAGCAGCAACAGCTGCAGTGGCCGCCGCCACCGCAGCCTCAGAAAGAGCGGCATAACGCTCGTCGAAGGTCTCAATCAGCGCGATCTTAATAGACCCGAACATCTCTGGTATCTCTGCCCTGATGACCGCAGCCACCTCCTCATGAATGATCTGTCGGATCTCCTCATCACTAGCCCCGACACCCTCCGACATATGACGTGTCCTCACCATGATCAACCTTTGAAATACAACATACGATAAATTAGAATCCACTCGAGCATACTCACACTCGACAACCTATCCCTCCTTGATTCTTGGTATTCCGAAGATTCTTACTTGGACCGTGCACCGCCCCGGTGCTTTCAGTAGTACGAGCCCAATACTATTGTCCACACCGTCTCAGTACACACTCCAAATCCTCCTCTTCGGATCCCAAATTCCAAGTACTCTATCACTCTCTAACAGATCTCTCCTAAGCTCCTTGCTGCTACCTATTCGCTCTCAAGCATCTCATAGCAGCTCACATCTCCCTAGGCTAAGGCATCACAAATCAGGGCACTCTAGTCCTAATAAGAATACCTAGCCTACTCTAGCAAGAGAATACATCATAAACATATAATATAAGGGTATTTTGGGAAATCACCGTTCGGGCGCTGACTGATCGTACACACGTTTCTTCCTTGAATTTCTCTAAAAATCTTTTACTCTTAAAAAATTTTAATTCTCTTTTGAAAATATTTTTCCAAATCCTCAGTTTGAGTTCAAATACTCCCGAAGGTGTACCCGAATCCCTCAAACCAAGGCTCTGATACCAAATTGTAACACCGTAAATTTCAAAACAAAATTTTCAAATTTTATAAAACATAATTCATTTAATATTCAGAAAACAACCACATTTAGTTATCCAATTCAGGTAAATACAAACTCCCAAGATCTCAAATGTATAAACTCCGTGCGTGTGTACGGATCAAGCCGGCGCCTTCCCGCGATCGTCACTAGTACCTGAAATAATCACATCAAACACTGTAAGCACAAAGCTTAGTGAGTTCCCCAAAATACCACATATAACACATATTAGCCACTCGAGGCTATAACTCTGTGGGTCCATGCACCCAAACTCTGTGAACCCTTAGGTTATAACTCTGTAAACATGCACAGCATAAATCATATAGAAATAATGCAGTACAACACATAACATACATACCATACAAATACTCTATCACATAACTCTGGTTACCTACTCAAGGTAAAGTATAGTGAGAAGGCTCACCTTGCGTGTCTCGGTAAGTCGTGAATCCTGAAATCACTAGTGCTCGATCTCCCGAGCTATAGTCCTCCGAAATCACAATACATCTCTAATTAAAACTTTCCCAACTAAGGTTGACTACTGTTTAACAAGTCAACTTAGGTCAATGCTGGTCAACGGTCAACGGTCAACTTTGACCAGACTCGGCAAGTGCACTATAGCGACTCGACGAGTCTGAGCGTATACACTGACTTCCCTGAAATCCTCCCTTGACACGTCGAGTATTCTCCTAACTCGACGAGTTCCACCTGGCATGAGTTGTGGGGCTACCACGACTCAACTCGCCGAGTCTCAAGAACACTCGGTGAGTCCAGCTTGACTCAGTCCACGTGTCCACTCTGACTTCCCCCCTGACTCACTGAGTCAACCCTCCCCAACTCGACAAGACCACTCGCTGTGTGGTCGGGCAATATTCATACTACTCGCCGAGTCTGTTCTTTGGACTCGGCGAGTCCGTGCCATGCAATGACTCAACCTTGCTCATAAGATCAGATCCAGTCCATTAACCCATAGATCCAGTCCTTCCAAGCTTATTTAGCACGTAAAGTCACTATCTTGATGCACATACAATCTCTATATGACCATATATGATGTTTTTGTCTCAAATATTACAACTTAAGGTCATAAACTTCGTTGCGATACATAAAGCTTGATGAGTGAGGCTCTCTGGACCTCTATGGATCCAGATCCAGAGCCTCAACACAAGAAGGGAACTATTTGGCATCAAATCAACCCAAAAATGTCCATAAGAAACCCTAAATCCCATTATACTTCACAAAACAAAAAGTAAGCCAAAATCATACCTCTAGATTGATGATCTAAGCTTCAAATCCACAGAATAGCAACCTCCTTTGCTTCCTCCTGCCTAGAATCTCCTCCTTCTTGCTAAATGCAACACACAAGGTCAAGAAATGCTTCCTTTCTCTCTCAAATCGTTCAAGCACTCAAGGGTTTCTCTCTAAGGGTTGGGTGAGCACAAATGACGGCCATAAGGCCCTTTAAATAGGTCTCAAACCCCAGAAATTAGGGTTTCACCACACAGCGTGGACTCGCCAAGTCCACCCTTGGACTCATCGAGTCCGAACGCAAACCCGTGCCCAAATCCGTGATCCTACTCGGCGAGTTTGAGCTCCAACTCGCGGAGTCCACTCACAATTTTCATAAATAAATCCAAAATAAATACCTGGAAATTCCGGGCTGTTACAAATTGGCTATGAACTCACTTGATAAGGTGGTGACTCAGTACTCGGACAACGCTTTGTTTACTTTAAAATAATTTCCTTCGACGAAACCTACTATTATTACCACTAGAGTTTAATATATCATTCGCCGAGACTAATTAATAGTCTAGCTATTATTACTATTATGTAAGGGTTAAACAATACTTATATAACCCATAATAATATCCCACATACTTATTATAAGTTCCTAATAACGTTACTATAATGAAATAAAAGCTATGTTAAAAATAGCATAGGTGTAGCTCACTTACAACGGGTTTTATAGAAAACCGAGCTTTGCTTGGAGCAGCGTTCCCGAGCCAAAAATCTCTTCTTCTTGGAGCCGTCGAGCACTCCGGGGCTTCCGGCTCGTGCTAGGTAGGTTCCCTAGGCTTTTTGGGGGGTTTCGGAGCTAGATAGAGATTCTAGAGAGAGATTAAAGAGAAGAAAGAATGGGAAAGGTGTGAAGAAAATGAGGGTAGGAGAGGTTCTATTTATAGGGTGAAAAATGGCTGAAATTGGTGCCACATATAACCATCTAGTAGCAAGACTTGGGTAGAAACCAATGGCCAAGATTGTGCAACATCACCCTTTTCGCATAGCACATTTGTAACTCCCGTAGATCCGGGCTAGTCAATTTAGAGATAATAGGGGTCGAAAACGACTTTTCGACAAAATATTATTTATAATAAATAATCTTAACCAAGTTTTAGAATATTTTTCAAGGGTTCCGTACATATAAAGAACACCGAAATCCGAGTTATAACGAAGAAGTTATGACCCGTCGAAGTTTTTCGGCAAACCGGCACGGCACCAGGAGATGTAAATAATGAATTTAAGATAGAGGACGTTTTAGCCTTAGGGATCTAAATGAAAATTGTATAATACATCTCCACCTATGTGTGGATATAAAGAACATCAAAAACGGAGTTCGTATGCAAAAGTTATGGCATTCCGAAGATTTAGCTTTTAAAAACTCTAAAATAGCTAATTCACGACATGAGAATTATGACGCTTATGACAATTCTGTTATAATTTGGAATGTAGAAGCTGCGAGAGGATAAGATCCAATTCACGACGTGAGCTTTATGACACTCACTACGTTAGGGGTCATGGCCACCATCCGAAGCTAGGGACGCAAATGGCAAGTCTACGGAGTGAATCATGAGATTCATGACGTGAGTCTTATGACACTCACAACGTGAGTCTTATGACACTCACAACGTGAGTGTCATAAAAACTTACTATAAATAGCATGCGAGCCATTCCGAAAATCTCACACCTTTCTTCATTTCTTCTGTCTAAACTTTCTCTCTCTAAGGGTTTTAACCCTCCCCTAAGTCTAGTTGATCCCCTAGCACCCTAAGGAAGCCCCGAGGTTCCCAAAGTCCCGAGAAAAAGAGACTTTCGGTTTCGAAACGCTGCTACAAATAAAGCCCAGTTTTCTTTAAAATCCGCTGTAAGTGAGCTACGCTTACGCAATTTTTAATATAGCTTTCAAATAATTATAGTAATGCTATTAGATCCTTAAAATAACTATTTGGGCTATTATTATGAGTTATATTGAGTGTTATTTAACGCTTATATAATAATAATAATAGCTAAACTATTAATTAGTCACAGTTGACGTTAGACTAAACCCTAATGGAATTGATACTAGGTTTTATCGAAGGCAAATTGTTTTGAGTGTATCGAAGCGCTGTCCGAGTGCTGAGTCACCACCTACTCAAGTGAGTGCATAGTTACTTTCATCTTACACATAGATATGAAGTATTTTACATAAATTACGTGCTATGTGTGCATATTATCTGAATACTTGTTGTCTATGCTGGATGAATGATTTTATACATATTTTAAATGATTTAAACTGTATATTTATTTTATATCTACAAATATGTTGGGATAAAACATGGGTAGATTAAATAGGTTGTGTGTGATGAAATAAAATAATGAGAGATACATGATGATAGGAAGGTGATGATAATTAGATGAGGATAGATAGGTGATGATGAATCGGTGATGTAGGATACTACAACCTTGTCTGACAATTTGGAGATGTAGTCATCTACCAGAGTATAAATGGCGACCACGGACTATTCTAGACAACCCCGTGGAAACACTAGCAGGCTCATAACCTGTAGGTGATGAATTACGAGTTCATGCGATGATACTCTAACCCCTTACAATGAATTATGAGTTCAGGCGATGTTGTAACTACGTATTTATGCAATGATACCCTAACCCTTTTTGGGCACGTATTGAGGGAGTAATCCCTGAATCAATAATATCTATGTGATGTAGGTGATGATCCTTAGGGAGAGTCCTTAAGAACAAACATATAAGGAAATGCGATGTAAGGAGATGAGAGGAAAATATGATGTAGGAGACGACCCTTAGGATAAATCCTTAGGGAGGGTACTTAGGAATAAAGAAGATAATGGGGATGGGTAATTGGGTTAATTGATTGTTGATTAAACATAATAATTATATTATTGTGGGTTGAAAACCCTATCTACTCACCAGGTTTCCCAAGCCTAAACCACTCAGCTTACTTGTATCACAAGTGATGATGTGAAGTTACATTACACTGAGAGATTAAGGAGATATAGATCACTAGTGTAAATGAATGTAAGTTCTGTTTATGCTTATGTTTCTGTATTGACGATGACATCCCAAATGTTTTGAAATGAATAAAAATACATTTCTTCGGAAATGCTTTGATAATGAAATTATCATGTTTTTCTGGGAACAAATTCCGCAACATTTTTATTAAAAGAGATACTCTGATTTTTTATAAAGCATAAACAATAATCGGTCTTTTCTGGCCGTGAAAATGGGGATGTCACAACACTTCCGAATTCTAAAATCCATAACTTTCACATATGACCTCCATTTTTGACGTTCTTTATATCCACACGTAGGTAAACATAAGATCTACAACTTTCATTTTGACTCCGTCAGCTAATTCTCGACCAATCTTAAATTTAACAGTACGAGGAGATTATACTATTAAATATCCGCGTAAAATTCATAACTTCTACATACGGACTCTGTTTTTGTCTGTCTTTTTACTATTAAGTTCCTATTAATGAGATCTTCAATTCTCATTTAGATCGTGTAGGCCAAAAACCGCTCGATCTAAAATTCGAGTTTCGGGTTGTGCACTGTTATGCCAAATGTTAGAAATTTCATAACCTCCTCATACGAAGTTAGATTTGGGCGTTCTTTTTATGGACACTCTCAGTTTAACATATTCTACAACTTTTTTTTAGATTACTAAGGCTAAAAAGTCATCTATCGTAAATTCACTATTTACATCTCCTGGTGTCATGCCGATTTTGCCGAAAAACTTCGATGGGTCATAACTTCTTCGTTATAACTCAGATTTCGTTGTTCTTTATATGTACGAAACCCTTGTAACATCTACTACCACTTGGAAAATATTAATCCTTTTGAATAATCTTCCATTAAAAACTCATTTTAGATGCTTATTGTCTCTAAAGTGACTAGCCTGGATCTGCGGGTGTTACAAATCCAAAATTATATGGACTGAACTTGTTCAATCTTAATTTCCTACTTTGGTAGCACAAGGGCCTACCATGTCCTCCAAGTTGTTAAGCAGCTCACCCCTACTGATCAATGAAACTTTCATTGATCCAAGTGCTTTGCTTTATGCAAACAATTAAGAAGTCATAGAACTCACATGTATAGTCAACTTTTATCTGGAATGGGCACAAAAAGAAGAATATGTCAACATGATAGGTTTCAAACCTCAATTCGTGTGCTAGTGATAAAAAATGGGTTTTATTCTTGATTAGTTCTTGAAACTTTTTCAAGATCATTACGACTCCCGCTGCCCTCTTGACATATAAGATTCTCTTGTCATGAACCATTCCTTGACAAAACAAATATTCAAAAGTTAGTGCGGATTCTTATCAAGATACACACCTCACATAATTGGTCTTAGTTGGTCTTTGTCCTTACCAATACATCACAACTTACTAATTTCAAATGTACAAGAGCAAAAACATTTTACTCAACATTTGATGAGTGTTTTAAACCTTCTTAAGATTATGTCACTCACGGCACAATCTTGGAGTATGACTCTAAGACTTGTTTTGGAACGAAGTGTGACTCATCTTCTCGATTTAACCGTTTCAACAATTCACAATTCCTCTTCTTAGCCATACAAATACACTAAGATATCATTAAATGATCAATCATGGTATGGTTTTCCATAATCATTAAGATAATCATGATACTAAGGTACTCTCCCATCTTTTCAAATTGGAGATACTTTTATATATCTGCCTAATTTGATTCTTCTCATTCGTTCTACCATACACTGAAACTTTTCCAAGGTTTCAGAATTATACTTCAACTTGTAAGCATAATGATATCTACTAACTTTTAGTAAATCATGACGAATAGTATTATTAATCTTTGTGGTGGACCTGACCAGTGCACAACCAAGTTTACCCAATCTCCTAGTCCTTCACTTGACTCACATATTCATATGAACAAGTAATTAGTCTTAATTTTTCAAAGACAAAGGTTCTCATTCATCACACAATACAAGTTGTATGATTCCAAGTTTCTATCGAACTAAAACTTGGGTGATGAGAATATTTCACTATTTGGTAAATTTTGAAACTTCCACAAACAAAAGAATCAAATCCATATTTCTAATAATAGACACATACAAACATCAATTTTCACAAATGCCATTGCAAGGAAACTTTAAAATAAAATAAAATCAAAATTTTTTCTTTTATTTATAAAATTGCGGAAAATACTTTTCCTTACAATGCAATTACAAATGAAAACTATGTTACTACATATTTCTAAGCAATCTATCATAACTCTTAAGCATCAGCTCAAAAATCCGATCTTTGAACCATACGATCAAAATCCATCTCTTCGCAATCAGATTCAGCTTGCTCTAACTTTTAAGCTTCCTTCCTTTTGCATGATCCTACAAAACATCAAAATGCAAAACGTGTCACATTATGTATTAAGAATCAACAATTAGGAACTTAATTGAGTTAGATAGTGGACATACATGAAGTAGAACCATATAATTTGATTAAAGTTCTCAAGTAGTCAGGACAACTTCGCTTCCAATGTCCTTATCCATGGAAATAGAAACATACATGCTCATTTGGAATGGCACATGGAACAGTCTCAGAATCAGGATTTCTCTTATGATTAAAACTTTTTACCATGGCCAACTCCTTTCCTTTAGGAGAAGGAATCATTTCTAGGATGTCCATGTCATCTTGGGATGTAGATCTTCCAATCAAATTTGCTTGACCATTGCGTCAAATCATTGCTAATTCAACAACAATTAGCAAATATGTAAGATCAATAAGGGTCATACCATGATCTGTCACATAATAGTCTTTAACTAACTCACTATATGAATTAGGAAGTGATTGAAGAACCAAGTCAACAGCTAACTTCATTGGCAACACGACACCCAACATTCCTAGCTAGTCAATATGCAGCTTCATGTTCAAGACATGAACACATCTTAACTTTCCATCTTTGTGTTTACTAGCCAATAAGGATTTAGTGATCTTGAACTTTTCAAGTCTTCGAGCTTGTGGGTCAGGGAGAATAATTGGAGGAGGTGGAGGAAGTGAAGTATGATTTCCACTTCCACGATCCAATCATGGAACATCATCTTCAAGAGGAAAGCTTGTTCCAAAAGATTTGGGAAGACCATAGTTGTCTGAACTTGACATCTACAAGGGAGAAATTCAAGTTAGTTGATTCAAGTCCTTAATATAACACCTAAATGAAATATTAAGGCTAGGACCCAACACAATATTTTACAATTCGGAAGAGGGATGCTGTAATATAATTGTAAAATATTGGAAGGTAGGTAAATTACAATGTATCAATTTCCACCATGAAAAACAAAATTGATTATTAAGTTTTAATATGTTTGAAATTCCTAGATCCTTTGAGATTCATTAAACTTTTCAATGGCATGTTTAAATCTCGATTGTGCCCTTCAAGTTTGTGACTGGGATGCTGAGGATCACAAACAATGTGTGAATAACCATGCAAATTAGCTTGGTACACCCAATGTTACAAATCACCTAATCATTGTGCCGTTTAACCACACACACTCTATTGATCTATGATTAACATCAAGCTACCCTTTTCCATGCATTGTCATCCCCAGATTAGTGTGCTAGTTAACGACACACGCTCCACTAACAACTTAACAAGGTGCAAAGTATAATTCCATGGGATAGCACCATATTCACATTTTTCCTTAAGTAACTAAGATTGAGAATTTAATAAAAGTTTATTTATTTTATAATTATAATTATACTTATAATGAGAATTGGTGTCCGATCTTACCCGTTTGGCTAACAACCATCCACCAATCAAGGAAGCGGTGGGTGAGAGTGGACACCCATTAAACTGCCATTTTATAGCCAGTATCCTTATACCCCCTTATAGACTGGCTTCGTGAATGACGCCTACTAACGGTAAGATTGACTTACTCTTATATATATATATATATATATATATATATATATATATATATATAATTTTAATTACAATAGTATAATTGTTGAATTTTAACTTTTAAAATTCTATGATTTGGAACTAAAGTACTCATAAGGGTGACTTTACAAATTTCAAAACTTGAGGACAAGTTTTGAACTATTCAAAAACTTTTGGTTTCTATAACTTATGGGTTTAATGCATTTTTAATGGAAAAGCTTTTTATGTTCCATAACTTTAGGACAATTTATGGAAGACTTTAAAACAATTTAAAAATATTCTAACTAATAAAAACTTAAGGACAAGTTATGGAGTTCATAAAAGGCATTTAGATCAAATATTCTAACTAATAAAAACTATAAAATAATTTTTCTATGATCTAGTTAAACTCATAAGTCAAGATAATTCATATCAACAATTTGTAAGAAATTAGCATATCATATAAACTAATACAAATCTTGAAACTATGAAAATTATCTTTTAATTGGATAAGCATTATCATTACCATACCAGCGAAATCAAATTTTGTGAACTAAAACATTTTGTGGTAATGATCCTAATCCAAAATAGGCCAAAAATCCTAAAAATCTGCCATCAGAAGCATCAACTCGTCAAGTGTGTGATCATGACTCACCGAGTTGACCTTATACTGAGTGAACTCATCGAGTCAGCCAGTGGACTCGGCGAGTTCATCAGTTAGAGGCCAGAAATTTGATTTTTTCAACTTTCAAAATTAATCCATGCATCAATATAATAGAAAACGCATTGCTTTGATACCACTATATCGTTTTAGTATACTACAACATCCTATGGTGCACATAAAACCCTAAATTCCTTGGATCTATGTTTTCTCTAAGTATACATGCAATATTGTTTCCAAAGCATTAAGCCTACAACTAGCACACATTTGAAAAAAAACAACATAAAATACTAGTTAGGAGTTTACCTCTTTATGTAGCTTGTAGAACATGTTGTATTTGGCCTTTAAGAACTTAGCGCCCCAAGTGTGATGCCTCAAACGGTTCACAACACACCTACGACAAATGAAAACTTGAGAGAGATCTTGCTAGCTCCAAAATCGGCTCTAATGAACTCCAAGAACTCTAGTGTCCGATTTTGAGTGCTAAGTGAGTCCCTTTATAGTGTGGCAAAGTCTAGGGTTACATCCATGCAAACCTTAATGACCATAACCTTTCCTATTACTTAGGCTCCATGGGTTAATCCTCCATGTACTATCCATGGACTACCATATTGGTTTAGCCCATCCTAAATAACAATTCGCCCATACTTTAAGAATCACTGATTTACCAAATCAATCCCCGTATGTTTAATTAGTCTCTTTTGATCAAATAATTATTTCCAAATTAATTCTTGATCAATACTAATTAAATAATATGATTTCATATTAATATATTAGAACATATAATATATTAATAAATCATAAGTAACCTCTTACTCAAGTATCCATCCTATCAAATTGTCCTGGTGATATGCAACCCGAAATGAACCATGCTACTCTCGAATCAAGTACATACCAATTATACTTATAGGCTTAGACACCTAATCCAATAAAAATATGTTTGTCCTTTGGATACTTGCTTGTCTCATCCTTGTTACTCTAATATGGTATAGTATTCGTATAAAATGTAAACATCACCACTCTTCACACAAAATTTTTGTGACATATAGAGTTTTATTTGCAAATATAAGAAAATTATAATTTATTTTGTGTTAAATATGTTAACCCGAAATTATATGATGTACAAACTATAATACAAGTCAAAATATGTTATTCTTTGGATATTTGCATGCCTCATGCTTATTATTTGAATATAATCTTATATTTGTATAAGAATATAGATATCATCATTCTTTTATAGAAATTTTGTTTTATAAGAAGTTGACATGCAAAAATAATACAAACATAACTTATTTCGTGTTACAAAAATCAACCTGAAAATATGTGTTGTACAAACTATGAATTTTTTGTTATTTTTCCTAGAAGCAGTTTTTCTAGAAGAAATGGTTATATTTTTAGCCATCACCTCTTGGTGGGTTAAAACCCAAGTATATTATGTTTTAATAACATATATAAATATTAGACAAGATTACAACAGGATATTTAAATAATGTATGTATAAATAATCTACACTAAAAAAAACAAGGCAAACTATAATGGGTATAGTTTGGGATTCACCAAAACCATATTTTTGTAACGTTTCAATGGTATAAATATTCCATTGACCAAGACAAAGGGAGCCATTGTTCACGTAAATCTGTTAATGCTCTAGTGAGACATTCTCTTCACCGTACCTACCTGGCGTACATTTTAAGTCTTGCATTATAACCAGAGTCTCCTAGTGGGAGAGTGAGATTTTTGTGGATATATCTATACGGGATTGACAACCCCACACCTAAGTTGTTTGCTACAGCTAGATGTGTCAGTCTTGGGTGACAAATATTTACCGATTCCGATGCTTGAAGAATGTCGTACATGCATAACATTCATATACGCATGGTTATAATAACTCACATAGGGATTAACAATACCATATTGGTTTACGGGAAGCTTACACTTCACCGATTTTATAAAGATATAAAACTACATACTACTTTTCAGTACACTATTTCTTACATTTCTGGTCTTAGGGTTTATAACCACAGTTCACATACAAGAAAATATCGTATTTTAGGAAACATACATATTTATTTACTCCACAAGAATAAAGATACAAAGGACATTCATACAGTTTTAGTCTTGGTTACTAGACTAACATCCTATTTTATAGAAAATATCGGATTTTCTAGAAACATATAAAATTATTTTAAACAAAGTAGTCACAAACCATTTTCATACAAAAATGTTTATGAACTCACCAACATTATTATTGATGATTTTCAATATCACTTGTATTCTCAGGGAACTAGTAACATGTATTCAACTCATTTGAGATCAAGTGTTGCTGCATTATGAAATTTTACTTTGTGGTCATTATTGTGTAACTTTTGAAGAAACACAGTGTGTAAACTATGTAAGCTTGTATTCTTAATGTATGCTGTTTGGGTTGCTATGTTTCTGTAACACCTACTCGCCGAGTCCATGGGTGGACTCGACGAGTAGGGTCGCGACTTTGATCGCGTGTTAAGTGGCCTACTCGGCGAGTCCAAAGATGGACTCGACGAGTAGGTGTTGACTGGAGAAAACCCTAAATCTGGAGGATGAGCCCTATTTAAAGGACATTGTACCCTCTTCCCAGCCTCCTTGATCTCCCTTAAAGTCCAGAAACCCTAGAAACATGATTGTGGAGGTTTGGAGTGCATTTGGAGCTTGGGGAAGTGCTTGTTGAAGAAATATTGAAGGAGAAAGGACTTGGATCAAAGGGCTTTGCAAGGATTCGGATTAATCTTCTCTTGGAGCATCCTTTTGAGGTATTATTTCATCGTTTGAGATGCTATTATATAGATTCATCATTTTTGGAGGTGTTAGAGATCATATCTTTTGATGTATTGGAGTTTAGAGGTTAGATCTGAGGTTGCTACCTCAGATCTGGAATGGAGAAGGGGTTTAAATGCATAAAGGTCCCTGTCTTTGAGAGATTGATGGAGCTATCTTGTCCTAAACCCAAACCCTAGAGTGAAAATGCCTAGATCTTCTTGGATTCACGTAAAGATTGCCACTTTACGTGATGGATGGCCTTAGGAAGAGTAGATCAATGGTTTGGATCATCTGCATGGCTTGGAAAGCCTCTGTATGGATTCAGACCCGGTGGTACTCGGCGAGTCACATGGGTGGACTCGGCGAGTTGCTTGAAGAAAGACTGGAACTCGGCGAGTTGGAAGAACAACTCAGCGAGTAGGTTGAAGATAGTCGTAGACTCAGCGAGTCTGGTCGTAGGGCCCAAGTTTCTTTTGGGAAGGCCGTGACTCGGTGAGTCAAGGGATGACTCGGCGAGTTAAGTCGCGAATTGAAGGAGGTTCTGTGTATGGGGACTCGGCGAGTCATCGGGTTAACTCGACGAGTATAGTCAGTCAGGGGTAGACTTTGACTTTGACTTTGACCAAGGGTTGACCAGTTGACTTCCAGGGGTAATTTGGTAATTATTGGTATTTATTGGATTCAGTCTTTTGGGTATTGACAGTGGTGGAGTTCGGGTTGGAGGTTGCAGCAGCGTGATCTTATCCTTTTCAGTCAGCAGTTGCGAGGTGAGTTATCCTCACTATATCAACAGGGTCTAAGGCACCAATGCCGGCCCTTTATCGGATTGAGATCCGGGTATCTGGTATTATGTTATTGCTTTGATATGTTTGTATCCGGGTGGTTAGGATGGTATTCGTTAGAGACCTGGTTAAGGTCGGTATCCTGGTATATAGGATGATGCTATGCTAGTGACCGGTTAGGTTAGTATCCTATTAGAGTATGTTGTGTTACGTGATCTGCTAGATCGGTTTGACTGAATATGAATTGTTATGTGATTGTATGTTTATGTGCTCATGGTTGTTTGGACTGGAGTTGGGTTGGGGCGGATCCTGCTTCGTGTGCTGTAGGCCAAGATACCCAGGGTGGACCGGTTGTTCCGAAGGCCCAGCGAGCGGTTCGGATAGGCTGTAGGCCCCACAAGGGCAGACCAGACGTGCCGAGGCTCGGAGAGTGGACCAAACTGACTGAAGGCCTAATGCGGGCGGACCAGTCATATTATAGACTCAGAGAGTGGACCAGGTGGGTTGAAGGCCCGGCGCGGGCGGACCAACCACACTGCAGTCTCGAGGGACATGACTGGACTAGGTGGACTGAAGGCCCGACACGGCGGACCAGTCCCACAGTAGACCCGATATGCATGGTTGTTCTGTGATTCGTTATGATATAGCATGTTATGTGTATGGTATATGTGGTTGGTATTTTGGGGGTATCTCACTAAGCCTTCGGGCCTACAGTTGTGGTTTAATGTTTTTCAGGTTCTTTAGGAGACTGTGGCAAGGCAAAGGCATGATGTACTGCTCCTCGCGTTTATGTTTTATGATATGGATCTGGGAATACTCTGATAATAAATGTATTAAAAACCTTTTTGTAATAACTTAATGAATTGGGTTGTTTTTGAAAAGTTTAAATTTTGTTGAAATTTTTGGTCGTTACAAGTGGTATCAGAGCCTTGGTTTGAGTGAATTGGAGGAACACTTGTGTGACTCCAGTCTCAAATCGAGGAGGGTTTTCATAAGATAATTTAAAATGGTTTTCAAAATAAGTAAAGGAGGACGCGGAGGTACGATTAGCCGGAGCCAGTAAGTAACCCCAAAATACCATACATGATATTTGTTTTATTGAGCTTTGATAGAACATCATGCTAATGATAGGCTAGGGATCTTCAGGATTTCATGATGTGTTACCTGATTTATAATGCCTGTTAGCCTAGGGTTTCCTTGTGAGTGATTTCTAGTGTTCCTCTAGTAGTGAGGATAGAGCGTTGTTATGTATGTTTTCACTAGGGTGCTGTGGTAGTACTTCATACAAATATGGGTAGGTGTGGAAGGTAGTATGGGCCCGTACTACTGGAAGCATAAGACCCATACGCGTATCAGGGAAACCATGACCTCTAGGGTTGGGTTGAGAGTTGGTTCCCGGGATAGTGGGAAGTGTCTGAGATTTTGGTGATTTATTTTCAGTATGGAGATTTCAAGGCATGCTGGGAGTGGATCCGAGTCAGGATCAGGAGCAGGAGAGGGAGTTCCAGGCGAGTCCGTACCGCCCGAGGCTGTTGATCATATGAGCACAGGCGATTTGGATGCGAGGATTCGTGAGATCCTACATGATGAGGTTGCTGCATTGTTCCGCGCCGAGCTGCCGGAACTGTTTGGGTCGATCAAGACCGCCATGGTGGAGTATTTTGATGAGCGCTATACGGCTCTCACGGAGACGGCTGCCGCGGCGGCTACAACGACTGTAGCAGCGGCAGTGGGAGGAGCTAGTAGAGGTTTACAGTATCAGGACTTCGATAATACGAAGCCTCCTACCTTTGTTGGAGTTCAGGATCCGATCATTGCTATGAGATTGTTATCAGACGTGGAGGGGTGTTTCTTCACGTTTTCATGCCCTGCTGATTAGAGGGTGAGGTGTGCTCTGAACCTGTTAAGGCTCGGGGCAAAGAATTGGTGGAGGTTGACCACGGGGTCATATTCGGATGCGCAGAGGGTTGCGGTTTCATGGGATCAGTTCAGAGAGATGTTCAGCACTCGTTATGTTCCGCAGGTTGAGAGGGAGAGGTTGGCTCAGGAGTTTCTTGAGCTGAAGCAGGATTCGGAGTCGGTGACGGAGATCAGCAGGATGTTTACTTAGAGGGCGATGTTTTGCCCTGAGTTCGCTTCAGAGCAGGCTCAGATGTCCCGATATCTGAGTATGCTAAAGAGGGATATCAGGCAGTTTGTGTCCACGCAGAGGTGCGAAACTTTGTTGGAGTTGCAGGAGGCCGCCAGGCGGCGTGAGTTAGAGATTGAGTTGTAGTTGTAAGAACAGAGGCAGGCTCCGATGCAGTCGCAACCAGCACCGAAACGGTCTAGGACCATCGATTCTAGGTTGGGAGATCAGAGCAGCCACACTTATGGGAAGTGTGGGAAGGGTCACACCGGAGTTTGTCGGTCCGGTGGTGCGTGCCGCAAGTGCGGAAAGGAGGGGCACTATGCGAGGGATTGTCGGTAGTCAGTACCGGTTCGTGATTTTGAGGATATTTTATCATTGTCATCAGGTTGGGCACTTGAGGATCAACTGCCTACAGCTTGTTGCAGGACCGGTGCAGGCTCCAGCACCGGCCACATTGAGGATCACAGGTGGAGGTCAGGGTGGAGCAGAGCCCCCAAGGGCTCAGCGTCGTGCTTTTCAGCTTGCAGCAGAGGAGGTCAGAGCAGTATCGGATACAACTGCGGGTATGTTTCTTTCTTGTTGTCTCGTTTATTTATGATTATCCTGGAGTATCGTTTATCCGCTTGTCTCGTTGCATGGTTTCCGGTGATGTATTCTCTGATTTTGAGAGTTATGGCATGGTTATGGGCTTAGTGTTAGAAATTTCGTTGGTTATCATTCATAAGGGTTGTTCGTGGGAATCGGGTGTTGGTATGGATATTGGGTAACATTTACAGTCTGAGGAGTGGTTAGCTGAGGATCGAGTTCTTTCGTGTCGGGACCATCAATATTTTTATGTGATTAGTGAAGGTTGTTCGTGTTAGTGGGAAACGATCCATGTGAAAGAGTATGTGTCATGAAGGGTTGTTAAGGGAGGTCGGTGATGGCGACCGGTGGTTGATAAACAGTGCTCTAAGTGGGGGAGAATTGGAGAATTCTCTGGAGGATCGACGAATATGAAAGGTTGTTTAGCTGCATGGGATTCAGTAGTGTCTCGGTCAGCCAGGGGCATAGGCTGGTATGAGTAAATGGCAGGCGTGTGGGGCGGGATACATACCCATGGCGATTGATTGTGGGAGGCCTAGGATCGGGCCGGGACTGAGTATATGGGATGGAGGTAGAGTTAGGAACCCCTAGAGGGCTAGAACAGTATGCATGGGAGGAGTTTCCCGAAGGGTAACTCGGAATGTTGATTGCTAGTTGAGCGGTCCGGATAGACTGAAGGCCAGTAGGCGTACCAGTCAGGCCGAAGGCTCGGAGGACGGTCCAGCTAGACTGAAGGCCCTGGAGGGCGGTCCAGGTCTGCTGAAGGTTATGAGAGTGGTCCAGTCATACTGAAGACTCTGCATGTGTTGTTAGATCGGTGCGGAAAATGGATTGAGTATGTCGCGATATGTTAGCGTTAGAAGGTCTGGCCCTGGATATTGATCATGATGGGAAGGCAAGCGTGGACTTGAGAGTCTTCGCGAGTGTATTCAGAGTATGTATGGTGCATGGGATAGCAGTTATGCCATAAGGAAACGGTGTAGTATTGGGTAAGCACCGTGGCATTTGTGGTAGTGTCAAGACTGCCAAGTGGATCTCCGTGGGAAGGAAAAAGGGAAAGGAATGTAGATTTGAGAGGGAATGTAGGTCACGGAAGTGAATTAGTAGTGTGAAGTTATGATTGGGGGTGTCCCAATTATGGTTATGGCGCAGTGTGTGCGGTGATGGTATGGAATCACATCCAGTTTGGATGTCTGCCGAGGTCACGGAAGGAAATTCCGAGGGTGTAAGTCAAGAGGCTCGTAAGGGATGCAGGGATGGAATTTTGGATTCCCAACTGGATTTCGGTGAAGGAATTGCGTAGCAGCGGTTCATCTTGAGGGATGTTTTAAGGGTCGGCAGTGGATGGGATTTCCTAACCCTAGAGTGCTAGAGCTAGTTAAGCACGTGCATGTGATTGCAAGAGGAGAACTCATGGGAGTTGCCCTGAAGAATGTGTTTTTCTGTCAGCTTGGAATGGATAGAGTTGGACCCGGATCGGGAATCCGGTGGTTCATAGTTATTTATAGCTCATATGGGTCGAGTGATGGATGTGATTTTGAGCAGTGTTGCATCATGGGTGGTACCCAGTTGTTATGTGTGGTTATCAGAGGGTAAAGCCGGTGGCCGGCTTGTGACGGTGCTTAGGACACCGCGAGCAAGGAGAAAGTGAGTTTATGGTTTCCATGGTTGTGCTTTTAGGAGCCTGATTGGGTTAATGCCAGGAGTTGTAATGCGAGAGAATTTCTAGAGTCGAGTTATCGCAGGCTTCGAGGACGAAGCCTAATTTAAGTGGGGCAGAATTGTAACATCCCGGAATATCAAGAGTAGAGTTTAAAGGGCTAAAAGTGAAATTGTACAAGGGCAACTCGGCGAGTCCATGGGTGGACTCAGCGAGTAAGGTCGCGACTTTGATCGCGTGTTAAGTGGCCTACTCGGCGAGTCCAAAGATGGACTAGGCGAGTAGGTGCTGAGTGGAGAAAACCCTAAATCCGGAGGATGAGCCCTATTTAAAGGACATTATACCCTCTTCCCAGCCTCCTTGATCTCCCTTAAAGTCCAGAAACCCTAGAAACATGATTCTGGAGGTTTAGAGTGCATTTGGAGCTTGGGGAAGTGCTTGTTGAAGAAATATTGAAGGAGAAGGGACTTGGATCAAAGGGCTATGCAAGGATTCAGATTAATCTTCTCTTGGAGCTTCCTTTTGAGGTATTATTTCATTGTTTGAGATGCTATTATATAGATTCATCATTTTTGGAGGTGTTAGAGATCATATCTTTTGATGTATTGGAGTTTAGAGGTTAGATCTGAGGTTGCTACCTCAGATCTAGAATGGAGAAGGGGTTTGAATGCATAAAGGTCCCTGTCTTTGAGAGATTGATGGAGCTATCTTGTCCCAAACCCAAACCCTAGAGTGAAAATGCCTAGATCTTCTTGGATTCACGTAAAGATTGCCACTTTACGTGATGGATGGCCTTAGGAGGAGTAGATCTATGGTTTGGATCATCTGCATGGCTTGGAAAGCCTCTGTATGGATTCAGACCCGGTGGTACTCGGCGAGTCACACGGGTGAACTCGGCGAGTTGCTTGAAGAAAGACTGGAACTCGGCGAGTTGGAAGAACAACTCGGCGAGTAGGTTGAAGATAGTCGTAGACTCGGCGAGTCTGTTCTTGGACACGGCGAGTCTAGTCGTAAGGTCCAAGTTTCTTTTGGGAAGGTTGTGACTCGGTGAGTCAAGGGATAACTCGGCGAGTTAAGTCGCGAATTGAAGGAAGTTCTGTATATGGGGACTCGGCGAGTCATCGGGTTGACTCAGCGAGTAGAGTCAGTCAGGGGTAGACTTTGACTTCGACTTTGACCAAGGGTTGACCAGTTGACTTACAGGGGTAATTTGGTAATTATTGGTATTTATTGGATTCAGTCTTTTGGGTATTGACAGTGGTGGAGTTTGGGTCGGAGGTTGCAACAGCGTGATCTTATCCTTTTCAGTCAGCGGTTGCAAGGTGAGTTATCCTCACTATATCAACAGGGTCTAAGGCACCAAGGCCGACCCTTTATCAGATTGAGATCCGGGTATCTGTTATTATGTTATTGATTTGATATGTTTGTATCCGGGTGGTTAGGATGGTATTCGTTAGAGACCTGGTTAAGGTCGGTATCTTGGTATATAGGATGATGCTATGCTAGTGACCGGTTAGGTCGGTATCCTGTTAGAGTATGTTGTGTTACGTGATCTGCTAGATCGGTTTGACTGAATATGAATTGTTACGTGATTGTATGTTTATGTGCACATGGTTGTTTGGACTAGAGTTGGGTTGAGGCGGGTCCTGCTTCGTGTTGTAGGCCAAGATACCCAGGGTGGACCGGTTGTTCCGAAGGCCCAGTGAGCGGTCCGGATAGGCTGTAGGCCCCACGAGGGCGGACCAGACGTGCCGAGGCTCAGAGAGTGGACCAGGCTGACTGAAGGCCCAATGCAGGCAGACCAGTCATACTGTAGACTCAGAGAGTGGACCAGGTGGGTCGAAGGCCCGGCGCGGGCGGACCAACCACACTGCAGACTCGAGGGACATGACTGGACTCGGAGGGTGGACCAGGTGGACTGAAGGCCCGACACGGCAGACCAGTCTCACAGTAGACCCGATATGCATGGCTGTTCTGTGATTCGTTATGATATAGCATGTTATGTGTATGGTATATGTGGTTGGTATTTTGGGGGTATCTCACTAAGCTTTCGGGCTTATAGTTGTGGTTTAATGTTTTTCAGGTTCTTCAGAGACTGTGGCAAGGCAAAGGCGTGATCGTACCGCTCCTCGCGTTTATGTTTTATGATATGGATCTGGGAATACTCTGATAATAAATGTATTGAAAACCTTTTTGTAATAACTTAATGAATTGGGATGTTTTTGAAAAGTTTAAATTTTGTTGAAATTTTTGGTCGTTACAGTTTCATTTATATACAGCTGTTGTGATACTATACAATGACGTCATCCGCCCTCGAATGTTTCCGCCGTCGTAGTTCGGGTGTGCGACATTTTCTTTTTATTTTTTGAATTAAATATCAATTCGAGTTCGTGATTTTTAACCATTTTTTAAAAGTTTGGAATCATAACAATATTATGCATCATACATTTTTGGATCATATCATTTTGAATTACAAAATTTTGGATCATATCGTTTTGGATCATAGCAATGTGGATCATATCATTTATGAATCATATGATTTTGGATCTTAATATATTGAATTAAATAAAGTTTTTGTTTAATACGACATTTGAATCATTATATTTTTTGAATCATGTAATTTTGAATCATATGATTTTGGATCATTTATATTAAATTAAATAAGGTTTCTGTTTAATATGACATTTGAATCATTTATTTTTAAATTAGAAAATATATAATAATTAAGAATCATAAAATATTTGAATCAAAATATTTTTAGATCATAATAGTTAAAGATGATAAACATATTGAGTTATAATATTTTGAATCATCTCTATTTGGATCCTATGATCAAGATTTTTTTTAAAAAAATTTAATCTATTAAAATCAAGCTTAGTATCTAAAACACATTATTTTTTAAAATTTCATTTTACAAAGTCTGTAGAATAGTATGTAAAAGTATTCTTTAATTATTTATAATTTTTGGAGAATTTTTTTATGAGCTTTTATAAATATAAAAATTAAAAAAAAATCAAAATTTCATGATTATGCTCATTTTGTAGATAATTAAATTTTATTTTTTAGATCTTTTTCAAAGAAAAGAAAATGTTATGGCAAAAAAACTAAGACCCTGTTAGATATTGGGCTGACCAAGTTGGGTCAGATCTCTTTAGCTGACTCGGTCAGCAAAACGTGTTTGATAAGCAATTTTTATCCCTCTGACTCGGAAAGATGCGCCTAACTAGGAAAGGAAATCAAATGTGGCTGATTGAGGGAAGGAAGAAAAATTCAACGCATGCCCTTTCCCCTAACGAATCGCCTCCCTTTCAACTCCTTTCTTCTCTCGCAACACCAACAAGCGACATCACCAGCAAGCACCAATCAATCATCGATCGAAGGTTTCTCCTCAGGTAATACTTTCGATTTCCCCTTCCTCGTCTCATAATACTTCCAATTTTAGCCATCATCAACCAGCAACATTGATTTCTGCAATAGTTGCCGTTTCAATTTTTGCTGATTTTGATTTTGGCTTCCTCGTTTCGATTTTTGCTAAATGTTGTTGAAAGTTCAACATTTGCTTTTTTCGAATTTTAGCTGTTGAGATGGATAAATGTTTAATAATTTGCTGATAAATGTTTATGGGAAATGTTGTTGAAAGTTTGATTTTTTTTCTGTTTTCAAATTTTCAAATTCATGGATAGGTTTTTTGCTGCTTTTGTTCTTCATGAATTCATATCTTTGTTGATGAAATATCTTCTAATGAAATTGCAACTTTTTGTTCCATCAATTTTTAAAAATGTTGTTTAGTTGTCATCTCCAGGGAGTGGTTAAAAGTCTAGGAACTATTTTGTAATTTTCTCATTAAGTGTATTTTGGACAGGTGAAACATTAATATTATATTAAGAAAACTTTTTTTTCTATAATCTACAATTAGTTTTTACTTGTTGTAGGAGAGACACCGGATTATTGTCGGACCGCCACTGGACTCCAGATTCAATGGCAATTTCTGATCATATTCACAACTTAATGGAATAAACATTATTGTTCTCATTTTTTTGGTAGTACTTTCTATTATATAACATTTTATTTTTGCAGCCAAATATATGTAATTTTATTTAAAAAAATGAATTTATGCATTGACAAATTTAATTTCTATTTTTTGGAATTGTAGATTCGCTTAGAAAAAATATCGTGTATAGGACAATTCATAGCTTAATAAACATATTAAATAACTAATACACAGTTAATATTTTCATGCATACATTCATTTATATTTTAATACAAATTTTATGTAAAATATACCACTTCATATAATCCATTTTTTATTTAATACATAAAATTTACAATATAACATAATACAATTCATTATACAATAATTAACATATTGAAAGAAGTTAAATTCAAACTCTACCACCACCATCAACTACCACACGCTACCACTAACCATCGTCACAATCATCATTCCTTCCAAATCAGATATGTATACAAAATCATTGATTGATAGCTTAAATACTATATTCACAATTTAATTGTAACGCCCATTTTTACAATTGCTGTAGTTTGTAATATAAGATGTTTATTAAAAAATTCAAAAATATAAATATATTACTTTTTAGACACAATAAATATAATAAACATGTAGCGGACATAAATACAAATTTTGTAGATATAAAGAACAGTTAAATCTACTTTTTATGAAGAGTTTATGATTCTTCGAAGTTTCGCGTTCAACTCTACACAACAAAGTACGCCGTAAAATATGAATCTAAGATACGTTTCTTATTAGGTTAAGTAATCTAAACAAAAGTCTTAGTGGTTATAAAAGCGAGAGTGTTCATATAAATAACGCCTAAATCTGACTTCGTATGAGAAAGTTATGATTTTTCAAAGTTTCGGTACGGTAGTGCGCGACACTAAAATCGATAATAAGATCATTGATTGTTAGAAAAAAATAATATAAATGCGATTTAAAGATCTCATGAATACGAATATGTCGATATAAACACAGTCGAGAGCAAATGTTGTAAGAAAGCGTTATGATTTTTATTCAAACTTTAATAATCTAAGTCTACTAAAAATATAACTTTAAAAATAAATTGAGAATTAGCCGATGTAATCTAAATGAATATTATAAAAATTGTCAATAGCTACACGTGGATATAAAAACATTGAAAATAGAGTTCCTATGAATAAAAGACGATTTTGAGAAAATAATTAAAAAATCATGCGCGTGAGTAAGTCGCATCACACACTATTTTTAGAAAGTGGGATGTGACCCACCCGAATTTCGACATGTGGCAGTGAACCTCGGAAATGATGTAGCTAGAGGGCGCGGTGCGTCCCTTGGAATTTTATTCTAGAAAGGTCCTAAAGGTTTGAATTTTGAGGGTTATTTGGGAGCTTTTCGGGGTTCGAAGGAATTTTATTCTAGCAAGTTTCTGAAGATTCAAAGATCCCGATCAGTAGATGTGCTCGGTATCGAGATTTTGCTTGTGACTTTCTGACTTTTCATTATGAAATCATTGTAAGTTAGACTACATTTACTAGGCTTTTAGGGTAACTTATAATTATGTGTAACATCCCAAAACTTAGAACCAAAAATTTTATTTTTATATTAAATAAAACATCAACCAAAATTGTTTATCAAAACTATAATGAAATCATAATGTATCCATAATCATCCAAAATACATCAAAGTTAATAAAACGGAAAATCATGGTGTGTATGATGCTATCATCCCGAGTTGTTCCCCTTCGATCTGGAAGCACCTGAAACATAAACTAAAAACTATAATCACAAAGCTTAGTGAATCCCCAAAATACCCCATACCATACATAGAATGGGCCTTGCCCAACAACCATCGAGCCCCTCCCGACATCGGGCCTCGCCCAACATTGAGCCTCGCCGATAACAGATATGTCAGCAGTATGCGATGGGCTCCGCCCAACACATTCATCAGGCCCCACCTAGCATCGGGCCCCACCCGATATTCATACAACACAAGCAAGAGTCACACAGAAAACTAGAATACAAATAAAAATAATCCATGGACCGATATTGGTACCTTCGACCCGCCAAACAATGGGAGGAGACTCACCTCAATCTACTAAAAAATCAAACAAATGCTCGAAATGTTGATCTAAGAAATCTCTGCACTAAATATGATCAAATAATGCCCTAATTAATAATTAGGTCATAAACCTTAATCGAGACCCCAAGTTCATAATCTCGACTACCGCCAAATTCCGCCAAAGAATGATACGAATCCCAACTACCTCCAAAATCCAGAACACATGTTCGCAGCATGTCCTCCAATATTCGGATAGTCCGTTCACTCTAACCATCAGTCTGCGGGTGGAAGGCCATGCTGAAGTGCAGATGAGTATCCAAATCCTCGTGGAATTTCTTCTTGAACCTTGATGTAAACTGAACATCCCTATTAGAGACCACAAAAACCGGCACCCCATGTCGTGCCACCACTTCCCGAATCTAGATATCGGGCAACTTATCCGTCGAAATACTTTCCTGGATTGGAATAAAATGCATGGTCTAGGTCAAATCGATCCACGATGGCCCGTACTAAATCTAAACAGCGCCCTCTCCAAGGATATTTGGTGTTAAAATCCATCGTAATATATTCTCATTTCCAAATGGGGACTTCCATCGACTCCATTTTTTTTGTGAGGTCTGTGATGCTCAGCCTTGACTTTCCTGCAAGTCAACCACCTCTCTAAATACCATGCCATGTCTCACTTCATACATGGCCACTAATAGTCAATCTGAAAATCTCTATATATCTTTGTCGCTCCGGGATGAAAAGAGAATATTGACTTGTGCGCCTCTTTCAACAACACCTAATGTACACCACCCCAATAAGGAACCCACACCCTCTGATGAAGGTTAAATAATCTCCGACAATCATAATAAAAGGAAGCCAGCGTAACCATTATGCACTCACTCTTTCGATGCTCTTCCTTCATCGCCTCAACCTGAGCCTCTTGAATCTGCTCTAAGAGTGGGATCATCATTGTCATCCTCAAACACATATCCCAGATCGTGGTAGCAACGACCTTGCAACTGAGAGTATCATTCACCACGTTTGCTTTCCCCGGGTGATAAACAGTCTCACAATCATAATTATTCAAGGCGAAAACCACCGCCCTAAGCTCCAAATCATGCGTAGGATAATTCACCTCATGAGGCTTCAGCTGCCTCGAAGAGTAAACGATCACATGATCCTGATGCATCAGTATTGCACCCAAACATGTGATTGATACATCACAGTACACCACAAAATCCTCAACACCCTCTGTCAGGTTCAGAATCAGCGCCTCACATAATTTTTGCCTTAGAGTCTTAAAAGATTCCTACTGCTTAGTATCATTCCTTAGTTTTGTCTCCAATTGATCTCCAAACATGCATCCAACCGCTATCAAAGTACTTCTCTACTCAAACTATCTGAAAATGACACATAAATGCTAGTAGTTTGGGAATTCTGATAAAGGACATGAGTTGAACATTATCTAAACAAATGATATGCAAATGTAAAAAATATGATGGTAAATGATAATACAAACTATCCTAAAATATGCATAAAATGGCATATATCAGATCCTATAAAGTTTCCAACTTTATGGGTCCTTGAGGTCCTTTGAGTATCATATAGCTCAAATATAAAGTGTAGTGGTGTTTTGAAGCATCTTGCATGAAATATTGGTGTTTCTCTTCATTTTTTACCTAGGTTGAGCTCTATCCATGTATTAGGCATGCATATCCAAAAAGCATCAATCTTTAGGACATAGAGGTCATTAGGAAGCTTTCTAGAAGGGATGAGTGGCTGGTTCAATGTTTTAGGAGTTGAATATATTAAGTTGTGAAAGTTTAGTGCCCACAACATAGCATTCTATTTGCCACAACGTGGGGAATGGATGATACATGACTACTTTAGACGATCCCTGCCACAACATGGTGATTTGTGCTCCACGATGTGGTGATGGATGTTCTTGCGACTGAGAGGTTGGGTCGATGCCAATCTTATCAGCCACAACGTGGAGGTTAGTCAAAGTCAAACTTTAAACATTGACTTTGATTGTTGACTTTTTGACTAGGTTGACTTTTTGTTAATTTGCTAGTATTTGAGTGTAGACTAAGGTAGGACATTCTGTGTTTCAATATGTGGGTGATAGCACCTGTTTCGTGATGTTGAGCTGAGATTTGTCTGACCCTATGAGAAAGGTGAGTCTTCTTACTATACGGTGTAGGATGCTAACTGTTTTTGTGACTCTTACATACGTATGTTGGGCTGGGTCCATTTATTTGTGTGTTGGGTTGGACCCATTAGTTTGTATGCTGGGTTGGATCCATTTACTTATACGTTGGGTTGGGCCTATTCATATGCATGTTAGGTTTGGCCTATTTGCAAATTGGATTGGACCCATTTGTGTGAATGTTTTGATGGGCCCATGTTTAAAGTATGTGGTATTTTGCAGAACTCACTAAGCTTTGTGCTTATAGTTTGTGGATCAAACATTTTTCAGGTAGATCCAGTTCCAAAAGGAAGGGTCCGGCTTGCTTGCACAGCATCCCCTCGAGATGTTTCCGCAACGATAATTGTTATTGTTACTTTGATGTTTGTGATACATTTGTACTATGATTGGTAGAGATACTATATACGACTTGGTGGTTTTAAAAATGAAAAAAAAAAATCACTATTTTTGGGACGTTACACATATGAGTGGGTGATTGAAATGGTAAGCTGAATTAAATTCAGTGGGTTTGTTCGATTGCAAGAAGGGAGCACAGAGGTTATGGAAGGACGAAGAATTATGGTCTTCCTCTACATTTCGTCGCCTTCAATTTCTTGTTGCACTCGAAAATGGTTGTGTAAACAATGCTATGTTGATGGTTATTTGAGGTTTAAAACTAGAATTGCTGGAAGACACCACGATTCATTTGATTTAGAATATAACACAACAGGTGCGATTGGAGGAGAAGAACGGTGAATAAAAGCTAATTAAACTACGATAAAAACAGAATGTAAAAGAGTCGTCACAAAAAAGATTTATTGGAGAAAGACGTATTAATCGGAGACAGAAGGAAATAAAATAATACATACACATACCATCATCTGAAAAATATGTGCCCAATTTCTAAAATACGAAAAAAAAATACATGTTCCAAACTCTTTCCATTATATATATATATATATATATATATATATATATATATATATATATATATATATATATATATATATATATACAAAAAAATTTAATTAATTAAAAAAGAAAACTTTATTAAAACTTTTTATTTCATTTAATAATTGCTTTAAACAATATCTTATACACATACTTCAAATTTCTTTTTAGGAGGTCTAACAAAAATAAATAAACAAACATTTTTAATAAATATTTACAAATACCTTAAAAATACATAGGCTCTACGCGTAGAATAATTTATACACGACACTTCAAAAAATAATTTTTTTTCCAATTTAAATTTTTAACAAAAAAATAAAGATTAATCATTTGAGTTAAATGAACAAGAGTCAATAACTTGTCTGAAAAGGTACCATCGTTTCTAACGACTCCTTGATTAAAACCTTTACTAACGTTGACAAACATATATATATATATATATATATATATATATATATATATATATATATATATATATATATATATATATATATATATATATATATATATATATATATATATATAGGGTTAGCTTCATTTGAGACCACCTATATTTTGTGAGACCGTGAGACGCATTTTTTTATTTTTTATTTTTTTATTTTTTTTAGTTAATTCATGTTCCGAAAATAATATTAAATTTTTTTTTATTTTTCCATTTATTTTGCATTTTAAAATTATTTTTAGAATATGTACAGTGTAATATTCTATTTAGAATATTTCACGTATTTTTCAAAAAAAATAGAATTTTTTTTATTTTTTTTAGTTAATTCAAGTTCCGAAAATAATATTTAAAAAAAGAATTTTTAGATTTTTCCATTTATTTTGCATTTTAAAATTATTTTTTAGAATATGTCAGTGTAATATTTTATTTAGAATATTTCACGTATTTTTCAAAAAAAAAAAAAAACGGAATTTTTTTTATTATTTTTTATTTTTTTTAGTTAATTCAAGTTTCGAAAATAATATTTAAAAAAAGAATTTTTGGATTTTTCCTTTTATTTTGCATTTTAAAATTATTTTTAGATTTGGTCTCACGGTCTCACAAAATTAGAATGGTCACAAATGAACTTGAACATATATATATATATATATATATATATATATATATATATATATATATATATATATATATATATATATATATATATATATGGGAAAAGTGAATATGTGGCTGTCATGTATATCATATTAGGTGTAGAACTATCAAAATTGACTTCATTTTGATTAAAAAAACACAATTTTTTCATTTTGAGCTTCTTCACATATTTTTTGAGCTCATATTATTTCTTATTTCATAATTTATTCTTAACATCTATGTATTTCAAATGTATTATTTATTTAGACCGCTATTAGACTTCATAACTTTATTTGACACCTACCATGTGTATACTTGCATGGTTCTTTTTGATGTGTTATGGGAAGAAGTTCATTGGATTTATAAAGAATAATTTCAATCTTCACTATAGTTTTCTATATTAAATTTAAATATGAAGACTTATCGTTAGGTGATAATGTACTCTTGTACATGGTTTGTGGTAAAAAATCAAATATTTAAAGCTCCATAAAAATTGTTATAAAGCCTATCATCTAGTCTAATTGAGGATACAAGAAAGATAGTAGAGAGATTTGATTGCATTTTGTTAAAACTATCTAATTTTTTATGGTTCTATACCTAATATTAAATACATAATACCTACATATTCCCTAAGCCCTATATATATATATATATATATATATATATATATATATATATATATATATATATATATATATATATATATATATATTAAAATAAATGAGTGTTTTTTTTGTCACATGTCCTCTTCTACTTCATTTGGACACATGATATTTTCTAGAATTTTTAAAATTTCTATTTCCACTTGTCATTTTATTGTATTTTTCATTTTATTAAATTAAAATTCTACATTTAATGTGTAAGGTAATATATATGTAAATTATTTTTTAGAAAGAGTTTATATGTGTAATGTATTCAATACATTAAAGACTCATTAATTTTAATAATTAAAATTTTTCTCATTTTTTTTATAAATTCAAACTTTTCAAATTGTTAAAATTATATATATATATATATATATATATATATATATATATATATATATATATATATATATATATATATATATATAATTAAACTCATTTAATACATGAGTCTCACACCTAGTATATATATATATATATATATATATATATATATATATATATATATATATATATATATATATATATATATATAGAATATACAATATATTCTAACATTATATGTTTTATAATATTTTAAATTAAAATATGTTAAATTTTTTGTCTTAGAATATTAGAATATTATACAAATTTAATTTTTATAAACACTAAAATATTTGAATATTTCACTATGGGAGAAGCCAAGATTTTTTTAATAAAGGGGGCCGTCCATCGCAATAACATGTTAAAGTATATTTTATCATCGTACTACTATATTGAAATATATTTTGTCATCGTAATAATATATTAAAGTATATTTGATTTTCAAATAATTTAATAGTCTCTAAATTTGAAAAACAAATTAACAAAGAAAAACTGTCTAAATAAAAATTACAACGATTTCACCTATAATGATATATTCTCTAAATAGAAAGTTAATTTAAAAAATTTGATATAGATATACATATCCAATTATATTTTTATATTTTAGTAATAAAAGAATGGGAAATGAAAAATATATACTAATAATAATAATACTATATATGTGAATTATGTATTTTTATTATTGCAAGGGAAATATATTCGATGATTATTGGCGAGTTACACTACTTGAAAATCACAAATACTATACACAAGATAGAGTACGGCTGTGTATTTTGACCGTACTCTAATAGAATTTTATATATATTTTTTTTGTCTGCCTATTTTTTTAAATGATCGCCAAATATGTTCTATTTTTTTTACCTCCAGAGCACTCATATTTTCATTTGCACAAATTCACCATTTCTCTTAGCGTTCACTCATCATCTCATCACCATGACCACGAGACTATCATCCTCTTCGAGCCAATGACTCCTCCTATTCCCTTGCTAGTTTTTTCAAGAACGTACGAATGTTCCTGGATATTTCATCTTCTTTTTAAAATGTTTCTCTGTTGATAATTTTCGGAAATTTTCTAGTGTTTCAATTGGCCTTCTTCCAGAAATTTTATTCGGTTTTCAAATCTTTATTGTGAATCATTATCTAATATGGATATATCCTTTCATTCTCTCCTATTTTGTATAATTTTCTTGTGGTTTGTAATTGCACATAATGTGTTCGATGTGATGCATGATTCAGATTATTCATATTTTTTTACTTAGATTCAGAATCTGATACTTACCCTTTCAATAATGATCAACTGAATGGATTTAGGAAGTCTTTAAATTTCAAATTAGGTGATGGAGTATATAAATTATAAAAGAACAATATCTTCTAAGGAGATAATTTTTCTGATGAATGTTCATGTTCTTATTATTTTCCTTTTGTTTTCTGATTCAATTAGGCTGGGTGACAATTTCTAGTGCAATCAGCAGAGATTGATTCTAGAATGTCGAAATATTTGTTAACTGATAATGACTCATCTATGTTGAAGCCACCTGGTATGAAACATTGTGTTTTGATGATTTTTCAAGCTAATTTTGCAAATATACGATTGTTTAGTAGTTTACTATTCCCAAATCCTTGCATAAGCTCTAATACACATACAATTATTTTTAACAATAAAATACACAAATCTCTAATACATAAGCTCGGTATAAGAAATACATCAGATGAACATACAAAAACTTGTTATAAGAGAGAAACACCTCAAATCCAAATCAAAAACAAAAATTCTAGTCACCCTGATTTAGTAGGGTTAAATGAATTATGTTTTAGAAGCAACAAAAAAAAAACAGTGTATGCTATAAATTCAAATGAATTAGGGATTTGTAAGTTCAATTTCAGGTTTGACTTCAAGACACTAACATACCATCAAAGACATAAATTAATCACTTACGAAATGCAAAAACCTAAACATCAAAACACATCACATAGAAACATATAGACAAAAGTAGCTACAATCATTCATAAAGACAAAACACAGATACATGAAATTAACAGTAGAAAAAAATATTGATGAAAAGAATAAAAGCAATAACTTAGAATGAATACAACTAACATTGATGAAAGTACCACCAAAAGCTTAGGTAATCAGGGCTATCGACGGAGACGGGAGGGAGAAAATGATGAAGGCGATGAATGGATGGTGGGATGACAATGGAGGCGACCATGTATTATGCACGATGGAGATGGATTTGAAGGAATAATACGCGATGATGGTGTGAGAGAAAGAGGGACATAATTGGAGAGAAAAACTTTGAATTTTGGGGAATAGAATCTATCAAAAATCCTTTTGAACTGATATTACCCCTTGACTATTCTTAAGAAAAGCTAATATACCACTTATTTTAGTTATATTTATAAAGTACGCCACCGATCATCTAAGCCATCGAAATAATTGATCCATCGTTCCATTTTTAGTTCTCAGGTTCTCAGAAAGCCATGAGTTCTCAAATTATCCTCTTTTTCCCTTAATAGATTAGTGTTGATCTAACGTTCCACTTTTAGTTCTCGGGAAACTATGAGTTCTCAACTGATTTAACCCTTATATATATATATATATATATATATATATATATATATATATATATATATATATATATATATATATATATATATATATAAGGGTTAAATCAGTTGAGAACTCATAGTTTCCCGAGAACTAAAAGTGGAACGTTAGATCAACACTAATCTATTAAGGGCACGATCGTAATCTTACCAATCTTATTTAAAGTTTAATATTTTATGTTATTAGAAATATTAATAGAAATGTTTAAAAATTTACATAATAAATTAAAATTTCGGATTTTTTTTAAATATTATTTTTCAATTTTTTTAAAAAGTGCAGATTTTTTAACTTTTTATTGAAAACATGAATTTTTGAAAAAAAAAATTTAATAAAATAATATTTCTTTTAAAAATGCAATTCAAAAAAAAAATTCAATAAAACTTAACAAAAAAACTGGAATATTTAAAAAAAAAATACTACAATTTTTTAACCAAAACAGTCAACATATTAGGTACATATATACATATTTTTATAAATGCATATATGCATATTTCATATACTATAATATTTGTATGGAAATCATAAGAAAACTCATTTTATTTACTAATTTATAAACACAATAGAATAACTATTTTTTCCGCTACAAAATAAATATAAAAAACAAAAAACTACTATAAAATTTCAAAACGCTTTCATGTCTTTGTGTCAATATTTCCATATTTTCTTCAATTATCATTTTTCACCTCTTCAATGTTCACCACAATTTCTTCCAAATCTACAAGAAAATTTTAAAAAATGATTGATGCAAAGACATTCACAAAAATACATATGTCATTTACATGTGATTAACATATTAATCACATATGAATTACATGTGATTTATATGTGAATTACATGTGATTTACATGCGAATCACATGTAATTTACATGTGAATCACATGTGATTTATATGTAAATTACATCTGAATCACATGTAATTCATATGTGAAGTACCTGTGATTTACATGTAAATCACATGTAATTCATATGTGATTTACAAGTGAATCACGTGTAATTCATATGTGAATTACATGTGAATCACATGTAATTCATATGTGATTTACATGTAATTCATATGTGATTCACTTTTGATTTACATGTGAATCACATTTAATTCATAGGTGATTCACTTGTGATTTCCAAGTGAATCACATGTAATTCATATGTGATTTACATGTGAATCACATATAATTCAATTGTGATTTACATATAAATTACATGTGATTCATATGTGAATTACACCTGAATATGTCATATTATATTCAGAAATAGATATATCATTTTATATTCACATGTGAATCTATCATGCAATATTCGCATGTGAATAGACCACATAACATTCACATGTGAATATACCACATAACATTCACATATAAATATCTAACCAACCAGAATTACAAGGATCTCTTCTTCCTTCCGTCTATTGCCATGTCGCCTCCAAATAATGTCGTCTACTTGCTTACGTTCTTCTTCACTGTCGACTCCTTCAGATACGGATACACAATCAATAACAATTATTGGAGTTAGGTTTGATAAGAAGAAATATACTAAAAAAGTCAACTTAACCACAATGGTTAGTTCTCACATCAATTAATATAAAAGACTAAAATATGACATTAACTTTGAAACAAGATGAAAAATAAATTACCCAAATTATTTGTTGAGAGTGTTTTCAATAGTTTTTGCATGTAACATCTCGAGATTTGGCAAGTATTCCCTAACCCTCTTCTATCTTTTCCTCTTCATTTGTAGTCCTTGGGGTTGGATGTGAAGAGCCAAGATAAGTTAGGGGCCAAAGTTTGCAAACATTGGGCCAGGAGGGAGTATTTTGCGCGTACATAACAGTACACTAAGCATACTAAGTCCGCCTAAGTATGTTGGGCGTACACTTTTGTATGCTTGGCGTACTAACGTCTGGGGGGAAAACCCTAATATTTAGGGTTTGTGTAACACCGTAGATTTCAAAGCAATTTTTTTTTATCAAATTTTATAAAATATAATTCATTTAATATTCACACTCAATCACATTTAAATATTTAATCCAAGTATTACAAAATCCCAAGATCTCAAATGCATAAACTCCATGCGTGTGCACGGATCAAGTCGGCGCCTTTCCCCGGTCGTCACTAGTACTTGAACCAATAACATAAAACACTGTAAGCACAAAGCTTAGTGAGTTCCCCAAATACCACATATAACACATATTAGCCACTCGAGGCTATAACTCTGTGGGTCCGTGCACCCAAATCTGTGAACCCTCAGGTTCTAACTTTGTGAACCTTGCGGTTCTAACTCTGTAAACATGCACAACATAAATCACATAGAAATAATGCAACACAACACATAACATACATAACATACAAATACTCTGTCTCATAACTCTGATTACCTACTCAAGGTAAAGTATAGTGAGAAGACTCACCTCGCGTATCTCGGTAATTCGTAAATCCTGAAATCACTAGTGCTCGATCTCCCGAGCTATAGTCCTCCTATAGCACAATACATCTCTAATTAACACTTTCCCAACTAAGGTTAACTACCCTTTAACAAGTCAACTTAGGTCAACGCTGGTCAACGGTCAACTTTGACCGGACTCGGCAAGTGCACTATAGCGACTCGGCAAGTCTGAGCGTATACACTGATTTCCCTGGAATCCTCTCTTGACACGTCGAGTATTCTCCTAACTCGACGAGTTCCACCTGGCATGAGTTGTGGGCCACCACGACTCAACTCGCCGAGTCTCAAGAACAACTCGGCGATTCCAGCTTGATTCAGTCCACCTGTCCACTCTGACTCCCCCTGACTCACTGAGTCAACCCTCCCCAACTCGGCAAGACCACTCGCTGTGTGGTCGGGGCAATATTCATACTACTCGCCGAGTCTGTTCTTCGGACTCGGCGAGTCCGTGCCATGCAATGAATCAAACTTGCTAATAAGGTCAGATCCGGTCCATTAACCCATAGATCCAGTCCCTCCAAGCTTATTTAGCACGTAAAGTCACTATCTTGATGCACATACAATATCTATATGACCATATATGATGTTTTTGTCCCAAATACTACAACTCAAGGTCATAATCGCCATTGCTATACATAAAGCTTGATGAGTGAGGCTCTCTAGACCTCTATGGATCCAGATCCAGAGCCTCAACACAAGAAGGGAACTATTTGGCATCAAATCAACCCAATAATGACCATAAGAAACCCTAAATCCAATTATACTTCACAAAACAGAAGATGAGCCGAAATCATACCTCTAGTTCGATGATCTAAGCTTCAAATCCACATTATAGCAACCTCCTTTGCTTCCTCTTGTCTAGAACCTCCTCTTTCTTTCCTAAATAACACACACAAGGTCAAGAAATGCTTCCTTTCTCTCTCAAAACGTTCAAGCACTCAAGGGTTTCTCTCTATGGGTTGGTAAGCACAAATGACGGCCATAAGGCCCTTCAAATAGGTCTCAAACCCCAGGAATTAGGGTTTCTTCACACAACGTGGACTCGCCGAGTCCACTCTTGGACTCGCCGAGTCCGGACGCGAACCCGTGCCCAATACCGCGATCCTACTCGGCGAGTTTGAGCTCCAACTCGCCGAGTTCACTCACAATTTTCCAAAAATAAGCCAAAATAAATACCTGGAAATTCCGGGCTATTACAATTCTCCCCCACTAGAACTAGACTTCGCCCTCGAAGTCTCACTCTGCAAATAACTCCGGATGCTGCTCTCGCATCTCACGCTCCGGTTCCTAGGGGTGTGCAAAAAAACCGCAAAACCGAAAAACCGATCCGATCCGGTCAATCCGAAACCAAAAAAACCGAAACCGAAAAAAAAACCGTAACCGAAAAAACCGAAACCGTAAAAACCGACTCTTGACGGGTCGGTTTCGGTTTCGATATTTAGATATACGTGGATACCCGAACCGAACCGGCATGTGTGTGTGTGTGTGTGTGTGTGTGTGTATATATATATATATATATATATATATATATATATATATATATATATATATATATATATATATATAAGTAAATAAAATACTAATCACCATTGTTTGGAAAGATCCCTGTGATACTGCGCAGTGGCCAAAAAAAAATTTTAATTGACAATTTTCAGTTTCACGTTCTACATTCATTTTTTTTTTATTATTAATTTTATTATTATATTTATTATATAAATTTAATTAATAACATTTGAACTTTATATTTTCTTTTTGACTTCGTGACTTACTACTTTTAGAAAAAAAAACTTTGATCAAAATAGAGTTTATAGTTTTGATTAAATTTGATTTTTTTATTTAGCGGGTATCCGTGAACCGAACCGTGGTTACCCGCCTTCACACGGTTCGGTTCGGTTCGGTTTTTTGGCCAATTCGGTTCGGTTTTGGATAGTGCACATGAGGTACCCGCCCCGTGGTCATGGTTCATAATTTTATTACTATCCGAACCGAACCGCCCCGTGAACACCCCTACCGGTTCCCACGTCATCTCGGACCCCTTCCGATGCTGCCACTGAACCAAGACCAAAGGTACCTCCTTGTTCCTCAGAACTTTGATTTTCCGATCTCTAATGGCCACTGGTCTCTCAACATAATTCAGGCTCGCATCCACCTGAATATCCTCTAATGGAACCACTGCCGACTCATCGGCTATATACTTCTGCAATTGCGACACATGGAAAGTGTCGTGAATCTGCCCTAACTCTACTGGCAAATCCAAACAATAGGCTACCCTACCTACCCTCGCGACTACCCGAAATGGTCTAATATATCGGGACCTCAACTTGCCCACTCCCTTTCAAGGAGAGACCTTCAGGAGCACAAAATCACCGACCTGGAACTCATGTTCGGACCGGCGTCTGTCCGCATAACTCTTCTGTCGACTCTGAGCAGTCAGTAACCTCTGTCTGACCTGCTGGATCTGCTCTGTCGTCTGAAGCACTATCTCAATATTGCCCATAACGCGCTGCCTGACTTCTCCCCAGCAAATGGGGGTCCGACACCTCCTCCCGTACAACAGCTCAAAGGGCGGCATACCGATGTTCGAATGATGACTGTTGTCGTAGGAAAACTCGGCCAAAGGCAAATACGTATCCCAACTTCCCCCGAAATCCAATACGCATGCTCGGAGCATGTCCTCGAGTGTCTGAATCGTCCTCTCACTCTGTCTATCTGTCTGGGGGTGATATGCGGTACTAAAATGCAGCCTAGTACCCAACTCCTCATGAAACTTCTTCCAGAATCTGGAAGTGAAACGCAAATCCCGGTCGGAGACAATCGAGATCGGCACCCCATGCCGAGATACCACTTCCCTCACATATATCTCTGCTAACTTCTCTGCGGAAGAACTCTCGCTGATGGCAAGGAAGTGAGCACTCTTCGTCAACCTGCCCACAATCACCCAAATTACATCAACTCCCCGAGAAGTCCTTGGCAATTTGGTGATGAAATCCATGGTGATCTGTTCCCACTTCCATTTGGGAACCTCCAATGGCTGCAACTTACCATGCAGTCTCTGATGTTCCACCTTAACCTTACGGCAGGTTAAGCACCTCTCAACGAACCACGCAACATCTCTCTTCATACAGGGCCACCAATACTCCCTCCTCAAATCCAAATACATCTTAGTGGCCCCGGGATGGATCGAGAATTTCGACCAATGAGCCTCTTCCATCAAAATGGCACGCGCACCTCCCACGAACGGTACCCAAATACGCCCCTGAAAAGTCATAAGCCCCCGACCATCGGTAACAAACTCCGATACCAATCCAACAACTCGCTCTCTCTTTTGGTTTTCCGACCTCACTACCTCAGCCTGTGCTCCTCAAATGGTGTCCATCACCGGAGTCATCACGATCAAACGCAAACATACACCTCGCAACGGGGCGCTCTCCGCCCAACGACTCAGGGCGTCGGCTACCACATTAGCCTTGCCCGGATGGTACAGGATCTTACAATCATAATCCTTAACCACATCCAACCACCTCATGTGCCGCATATTTAGGTTGGGCTGATCCATCAAATACTTCAGACTCTTATGGTCCGTGTATATCGTACACCAAACCTCATACAAATAATGGCGCCAAATCTTGAGGGAGAACACCACTGCCCCCAACTCTAGGTCATGGGTGGGATACCTCGACTCATGAGGCTTCAACTGCCTCGATGCATACGCTATCACATGCCCTCTCTGCATCAGTACCGCTCCCAACCCTAAAATCGATGCATCGCAGTATACAACAAAGTCCTCCATTCCCTCCGGGAGGGCTAACACCAGGGCCTCGCATAACCTTTGGCGAACCGTCTCAAAGGAGGCCTGCTGCTCAGGGCCCCATGAAAAAGCAACACCCTTCCGGGTTAACCTAGTGAGTGGCACCGCGATCTTAGAGAAATCCCTGATAAATCTCCGATAATAACCGGCCAACCCTAGAAAACTCCTGATCTCGTAGGGTGACCTTGGTACCTCCCAACTCATCACTGCCTCCACTTTGGCTGGGTCAACCAATATCCCATCCTGGTTAACAAGATGTCTTAGGAACTGGACCTCTCACAACCAGAAATCACACTTGGCGCGTTCTGCCGGCCTTGAGCATAGTTAGGAACATATACGCGATTAGGACAATTTCTAGCAATATGTCCAGGTGTTCCACAGTGAAAACAAGTCTTTTTCTTCACTGTGAAGTTATCTCTTCCTTCCCCTGGTGGCATATCCTTGCGTTGTCTCTTTCTTTTCCCACACGCACAGTTGCAACATGCACTCTATTTAGCTTGAAATGGTGGCCTATATTTCTCAACTGCAGGTTGATCAGAAGCAGTTGAGTTTGAAGCAACAGATTCAGAGTTCAAGGAGATGTTGGTTTGTTCAATGGTGCTCTCCTTGTTCTCATCTTCTGCTACTTTACCTGCACATGAAGCAGCAACATTAGTATCTTCAATATCAATAACTCCAGCAACATTAGTATCTTCAATATCAATAACTCCTCCTGACACATATCCAACTCGTTTTCCATATCGAAGATGTGGCTCCCTGTCAGTTTCGTCCTGTGTCATAGGGATGGATGTGTAGTTACGATTATAAGGAGGAGGTACACTATCATACCCTAGACCCTTGTTTTGATTTTCTTTGAATTTTAATTGGGTTTCATATAAGGACTCGACTGTCTGACTTGATGCAGTATAATTTTTTAAACTGACACTTGTTTTCCCACACTTAATTTTTAAAGCGTCAAGTTCTTCAGTTACAGCAGCAAGTTGTCTCTTAATATAATCATAATTTTCACACTTGTTACTATAATCTTCCTGAAGTTTCCTAAAGTCCTTGGCTTTTTCTTCTAATTCAGCCTTCAGGGGTTTCTGTCGTTTCCTGAGTTGATATCCTTCATATCTCAGGTCCTCAACTTCTCTTTTTAATAAATCAATTTGTCCCCGAAGAAATTTAATCGTATCTTCACTAGATAGTGTACATGAAACTTCACATGATTGAGAACATGAAACTTCATTGACCGGAAGGTTTACAGAACTCATTGTATTTCCACACTTCAGAGCATCAAGTTCTTCAATTACACCAGCAAGACTAAGATGATTGAGATCTTTTGTCTTCTTGATGATAGCCACGTTCATATCCCACGATTTCAGAAGTGAATTTAGCAGCTTTTTGTTTATCTCGGACTTAGTCAAGAAGATCCCAACTATATTCATCTCAGTAGTAAGTGTAGTAAATCGTTGCAACTGAGTTTCGAGGGTTTCTCTAGGGATATAATCGAACATGTTGAAGTTTCAAACTTAAAAGTCAAACCCTTTAATTATAACCTTAAAAGTCAAATTTAAAAAGTTAAACTCAAAAGTCAAACTTGAAAAGTCAAACTTAAAAGTCAAATTAAAAAAGTTAAACTCAAAAGTCAAACTTAAAAGTCAAATTTAAAAAGTTAAGCTCAAAAGTCAAACTTAAAAAGTCAAATTTAAAAAGATAAACTCAAAAGTCAAACTTAAAAGTCAAACCGAAAAATTAAATTTGAAAGTTTAAAAGTTAAATGAAAAGTCAAAGTTTAAAGTTAAAGGTCAAACTTGGAAGTCAAAGTCAAAATTTAAAATCAAAAATTAAAAAATCTATTTTTTTTAATTATTATTAATTAATTTATTTATATATATTTTTTATGAAAAAAGAATTTAAAAGTAAAGGAAATTTAATTTTTTGGGTTAAAAGTGTTAAAAAGTGAAAGTTGGAATCGACAGGAATGTTTTATGAATTAAATTCAGAAGTAGCATTACATCTATTAACCTAGAGGAGTTGGAAGTAGCATTGCTTTATTACCCAGCAGACGTGGGTTTGAATCCCAGCATCCTCAATTTCCGTATCAATCGATTTTTCGACTTTGAAGCTCAAAAACTCGATCAAAAACCTTTTTTTATGAACAACACGAAGAACAAACCCCCTTTATTTTTGCGAGATCTATCCAAAAACGCAAAAATATTTCAAAAATAAGATCAAATAATGCCCCAAATATGACAAAATTGACTGATACAACTTGACTCTGATACCAATTGAAAGTCCCTAATTTGCCCGCGTATCAATCAGATCCGTTTGATGGTGCGAAATCCCAATCAAACGGATGATGCCAGATCACAATAGAAGAGAAGGAGAAGAAGAATAATATTAATCTATGTATGAATTAAGTTCCTTACAAAAGATTCACCCACACAAATGTTTATGGCTCTTTCTCTGGCCGTCAACTCTTTCTAGTTCATCAATCTCTACTCCTCACCCTAACACATCTATTTATACTTGAATATGGGTCGGACACACATGGGTCGTATATGAGTTTACGGCCATAAACTCAACCGTAAACATGGCCATAAAATCATAAATATTACAGAAAAATACAATTGCCTAGAAAAGTAAAGTATAAACCATCTTTTGACCCAACACCTAAGGAACACAGAGTATGAAATCTCTTAGTTCAAACAATGTGACAATAAAGTATATCTTGATCCTGTAAACCACTAATATTATAAACACATACAAGTTATATTTCTAAAACAATATATCCCATCCCGTCGATCCCCACATACTGACCCTATACAATGATCTTACAAGATCTAGCCTAAGGAATTGATATGAGCCACAAACTGGCGATGCTGCTTAGGAAATTCCCTGGCAGCAAACGGGGATCAATAAAGACATCAATTGAGGGGAATGGAAGAAGTTTCACCACGAACCTTCGTTCGTAAAAGAAAGAACCACAAGACAGTTAAGTCAGGGGTAGTTATCAATGCCTACAATGTGGTCTGAATATCGTGAGGTATGTAGCCCCCAGACACACCCTATCCGGCAATGGAAATGCTAACTAATGCCTAGGTTGTGGTCTGAACCCCCAGACTCACCCTATCCGGCATCGGAAATGCTGACTAATGCCTAGGATGTGGTTTGAACTTCCAGACTCACCCAATCCGGCGTCGGAAATGGAAACACCGACTAATGCCTAGGCTGTGGTATGAATACATGAGGTATTTCACCCCCAGATGCACCCTATCTAGCATTATAACACCAGACATACCTAGTAGTGGTCTATTACTGACACACATTATTAGGCATTCTACGAAGTTCCCTTAATTACTTCGTGAAAGAAAACACTGGCATATGAAGCTCGGTCAATCACTTCATAAAAGAAACGCTGACGCCAAATTCTCTCAAAATAAAAGTATGGGGAAATACGAATGGAGTGTTCATGTACGCTCCTGTAACCTACACACAAAATTGTCAAAAAGACTTTGTACATGATAGTACTTCTGGCACATTATAGTACTCTGGTAAGCGAAGGACGCGTACCCAAGAACATAATAGTACCCTGGTACAAGCAGCACCCAAGACACAAAGCTTTGAAAAGGACTTAGTACATAAAATGTACTTCTATACGTAGGATGTACTCCACCGATCATCAATCTCGCAACACACATACTCTTAATAAGAGGCTACCAATTGTCCAAACTTAATGGAACTAAACATCCCTATTTAAGTCTCAACCCATTACTTGGCAAGCCTACGATGCCCATAATCAATTTTCGATACTATCTCCATTTGGACACGCTAACTATAAGTATACTTAACACAAAGTTTTAAGTAATAATATCATATATACACATCTTAACACATATTGGACCATAACTGGTTCGTACATTGTATATCATCAATTATATATATATATATATATATATATATATATATATATATAATACGTATTTCGGGCAATAACAAATACTTCACATACATATATAATTAATACTTTAATCAATACTTGTATTACAATTATGTCCATGAAAGGGACTATGCCCATGATACCCTATCAGATGAACACTTAGTTCAAAAATACATAATCCGTACTCCCATATCTAAAATTTACCTCATTACCTAATCCATATCTCCGAATCTAAAACTAACCTCTTGATCTAATCCATACTCCTGAATCTATAACAAGTTTATCTCTTTATCCTTTTATCTTATGATCCAAATAATCTTTTATCCCATACCAACAATCTCATCTACCCATGCTCTACCCAACATATTCGTAGATACAAAATACGTATACAGTTTAACTCATTAAAACCTATATAATTTATCCATTCCACAATTATCTCAAATAAACAACAAATATTTACGCACATAACACGTATTTCATAGAAAATACTTAATATATATGTGTAAGAAGAAAGTGACTATACAATCACTTGATCAGAAGATGATCGGACAGCGTTACAACTTGAAATAATCTTTTCCAACGAAACCCGGATGTTTTTTCCAAAAACCGGGCTTCTCGTGGGCAGAGCTTCGGCTCGGAAATTTTACTTCTCGGGATCTTCGGGGCTTCGGGACTCGCTTCGGGGATCGGGATTAATACCCGGGCTTTGGGATATAAGTTGCACGCAAAACGAGGAAAGTTAGGGAGAGAAAGAAAGGATTTTGGCAAAAGAAATCGGCAGGCTTGCATGCCCTTTTATAGTAGCGAGACCTCGGACTACGTTGGGCGTACCGACACCCTATGATGGGCGTACTCCGCATAACGCTTCCATGTGGCAAACTTTGTGTGGGGGAACGTGGCCTCTTCTAGACCGAGGAAAACAGCAGTGCGCTGCGCGTACCCATCTCGTACGCTGGGCGTACCTTGTATCCCTAGGCTCTCTTCGGATAAGCTTTGGTATGCGTGACACGATTTTCAAAAATTCATAACTTTCGCATACGAGCTCCATTTTCGACGTTCTTTATATCCATGCGTAGGTGAGATTATGCTCTACAACTTTCATTAAGACTCCATCGGCTAATTTTGACTTTATTTTTATTATATTATTTTTAGTAGGCCGGAACTGGAAAACTTTGTTATAAATTCATAACTTCTTCATCCGACGTCCGTTTTCGTCTGTCTTTCTACCGTTGCACTACCATTGACGAGATTTTTAATTCTCGTTTAGATTGCTTCAGCTAAAAATTGCTCGATCTCAAAACGGATATTCGGACTGCATACCGCTAAACTAAAACTTAGAAAAATCATAACTTCCTCATACGAAGTCAGATTTGGGCATCGTTTTTATGCACGCTCTCGGTTTAACGAACTCTGCGACTTTCTTTACATTACTAAGGCTAAATATCGCACTAACTTAAATTCACTATTTACGTCGCACTGTGCTGTGACGATTCTGTCGCGAAACTTCGACGGGTCATAACTTCTTCGTTATAACTCGGATTTCGGCATTCTTTATATGTACGGAATCCTTATAACATATACTAAAACTTAGTTAAGATTAATCCTTCTAGATAATCTTCCATCAAAAAGTTATTTTTGATGCTTATTGTCTCTAAATTGACTAGCCTTGATCTACAGGCGTTACAATTATCACCCCCTTAGGATGATTACGTACCGGAATCATCAACAAAAATAGGGCTTGGATAATGATTCCATACGTTACCTCTTCATACTAAGTAAAAATCGTAGCTTCCATGTTTCCTCGAATGAGTATTTAACTCTAGGGCTTCTTGACTACAGATGATGCTCAATCTTGCATCTGCTTTTCTTACCATGTTGTACTTTCAATCGTAACCTTCATGTTACCAAATAAGTCCTTATTGTGGACTCCTCCTTCTTCTTAGGATAAATACTTTCATTTATATATTGCAATAGACCGATGGGTCGTGCTCTATTGACCTCTCATCGCATGATGTAACGCTTAGACTCTGTCTTTTAGAGTTAAATTCCAAAATGGAATATGCCTTCCTTCATATTCTAATGTGATATAATCACATTTCAGCATGTAGCACTTCTACCTGCAAACTTCTTACAACAACGAGCGCGATACTATCGATCGCATTACTTTCAACCTTCTGACTTAAGTCAGATGTTACATCTAACTTGGCCCTCTAGACCACGTAACATACTCATCGCAGTCGAACTCAAATTTATATGACCATTAGGGTCGGAATAACAACCATCTCACTAGTCATTAACGAAACAAGGGTAATGACATACTCGAATAAAACAAAATAAATCACTAGCTTATTGTTAACCTTGTGACTTTCCCTGATCCAAGTGTGAGTCCTGTGCTTCCGGTAGTATATGCATCTACTACCTTTCACACCTACTCATACCCGTCCCAAGTATTGTCCCGCAGTCGACCAAGTCACCATACCAGAAAATCACACAACAATTTAACACATACGAAAGTGTCCAAATAATCATAGAAATTTCCCTAGACTCTACCAGTATTTCTTCATTGCTCTATCTACAATCATCAATTCTACTTCAACTCGATTGTTGATGGAAATTCCAGACGATGGGACAACTTCAAGAATTACACCAACTGTTCCATCATCCTGCCAATCGAAGGTGTACTTCAGACGTACCGTACTCCTCTAAAAGTTCCATTATTTTATCAGAAATAAACTAAAGGCAAGACACCACTCTTACGATATATTCTGATAGGTGTCATTCATTATCATAAGCCTCCTTCATTTCCTCTATTTACTCAATTTCTCTACGAGACTTCACCATGACCTCTTGTACATCCAATCAGACATTCGGTGTACCAAGTGAGAATTTAAGATAAGAAAGCTTTAATTACGATAAACGTATAAATCTCCTTATCACCCCAAAATGTTTACATGCTAGTTCTAATATCGTAGTCATACGCTTAGAATCCTAAACACATAAGGTTTACAGATCCGTTCGGCAACAAACCATAGATCCGAACAAATAATAGCATCAATATAGCTATCACACTAGGCATTTAGCACATAAAAGCATTTTAGGCATATTTCCTAAAATATACTAGTGCTCGTGTCTATTCAGGTGCATTACCTAAATTTATTTAGACACACTCCTCACAATCATTTCTTAGCATTCTAAGTTTAAGTATAGAAATCTTACAAATTCCTAGTTCGCTTAAACTAATGCTCTGATACCAACTATGACATCCCCAATTTCACGGCCAAAAAAGACCGATTTCTTTATGCTTTGTTTTTAAAATCAGAGTAATCTTTTAAAGAAAACAGTTGCGGAATTTGTTCCTAAAATATGAGAAAGATTTATCAAAGCATTTCTTTAAAGAAATGTATGTTCATTATATAACAAAATCTCGGGATGTCATGTTCCGATACAGATACATAAGCATAAACAAAACTTACATTATTTACATTAAATATTTTACATCTCCTTTAATCTCTCCGTGAAATATATCTTCGTATCGATACCTATGATACAAAGAAAACTGAGTGGGTCAGGCTTGGGAGCCTGGTGAGCATATAGGGTTTTCAACACACAATAATATAATTATTATATTCAATTATCAAACAATCAATTCAAATACCCTCCCCCATTATCTCCATTTATTTCTTAAGGATTTATCCTAAGAACCGATTACCCTTCTCCCATTCATTCCTAAGGATTGCCGTAAGGAACTGGCACAAAGTCTAGTGCTGCCAAGGATCTTAGATTACCTCTGGTGAACACGCAATTCACAATAATTACTGAACACATAGTTAAAGAACACCTAATGAACACTTAGTTCCAATATTACCCAATGAACACCTAGTTCACAAATACATAATGAGAACTTATTTAAAATATCCCTAATGAACACTAAGTTCAAATATCTAATGAACACTTAGTTCGGATATCCCTGGTGAACCCAATCACATAAGGAACACAGAGTATGAAAGCTCTTAGTTCAAACAATGTGATAATAAAGTATATCTTGATCTTGTAAAACCAAAAATATTATAAACGCATACAAGTTATATTTCTAAAACAATATATCCCATCCCGTCGATCCCCATATATTGATCCTATACGATGATCTTACGAGATCTAGCCTAAGGAATCGATATGAACCACAAACTGATGAAGTTGCTTAGGAAATTCCCTGGCAGCAAACGAGGATCAATATAGACATAAATTGAGGGAAATGGAATAAGTTTCACCATGAACCTTCATTCGTAAAAGAAAGAACCACAAGACAGTTAAGTCAGGGGTAGTTATCAATGCCTAGGCGGTGATCTGAATATCGTGAGGTATGTAGCCCCCAGACGCACCCTATCCAGCAATGAAAATGCTGACTAATGCCTAGGTTGTGGTCTGAACCCCCAGACTTGTTGTATTAGTGTCTAAGCCCGTAACCATATTTGGTAAGTACTTGACCCAGTTGTGCATGGTCCTTTTGGGTTGCCTTCACCAAAGCAACTTGACTGGAGAAATAATAGAGAAAGAGGTTATTATGATTTATTAATATATTATAGGAATAATATATTAAAGGAGAAATCATATTTGTTTAATTAATATTGGTCAATAATTAATTAAGAACTAATTTTGTGATCAAATGTAATTAATTAAACTACAGGGGATGAATTGTAATTATGTGATAGTTACAAATTAGGGCATTGGTTGCCCCATGGAAGGAGTGAATGAATTCAAGGGGATAATTCGTCCAAGGATAAGGTTCTAGACTTATCTTATGGATTGCTTGGTGGGCAAGCAACTAGATAAGGATAATGACTAAAACCCTAATCTCTACCTTATATAAAGATCCGTTGGCTAAGGGAAATTGACCACTTGATTCTAAGAAGGCTTAGAGCCGATTTCCAGCCTCTCCCCTCTCTCTATCTTGCCTCTCCATTTGCTTGTGGTGTTTGTGAGCCATTAGAGGTACTACACTTGTGGTACTTGCTTTCCAAGACAAGAGATTGAAGATTTGTGTTGTTATTGAAATATAACAACAAGTGGTATGTAATCCCTTTTAGTATATATAAATTTCGAAATACCTAGATGCATGCTAGGGTTCTTCTTGTGTTCATAAAGTTGTGTATCTAATAGAGAAAACATAGATCCTAATCTAGGGTTGCATGCACACATAGGATTGTTTGTATTAAACCCATCAGTGGTATTAGAGCTTATGGTTTAATTGTTTTAAATTAGAATTATACAATTGTATGAATTTGACACTTTAGGGTTTATGGCCAATAAACCCTAGGAGGCAAGGATTTCGATTTTAGGGTTCTTGAACCCTAGTGTTCGAAATTTTAAGAAGGGTTTTCAAACCCTTTTCCTTGTTGCCTAAGATTTCGAGATCTAGAGTTTGCAAACCCTAGATTTTCGAGATATGCCTCCTCCCCAAGATAAGTTCCTAAAATTTAGGGATTTGGATAATCCTATATCTTGTAATTATCCTTTAATGATTAAATATGGTAATTAAAGATTTTGAACTATCCCCTCCTATTTTTCGAAATTTAGAGGGATTTAAGGGATTAGGATAAAATTAATTGTTTCATTTAAAATAATCCTTTATGATTTAGTAATTCAAATTAATTGTTTAATTTAGATAATTATTAAATCAAGATTTTTAATATTTAAAATTTTAATTTAAAGGTTATAAATTTCGAAAATTTTAAATTGAAATTAAAACCCTAGTATTTTAAAAATGTTTAAAATACACCCTATACTACAAGATTAATAAATATACATATATGTATAACTAAAATGCTAGTCTTATCGTTAGTAGACCTCATTCACGAAGCCGATCTATAAGGGGGTATAAGGTTATGGCCTATAAAATGGCCGTTTAATTGGTATCCACTCTTACCCACCGCTTCCTTAATTTGTGGAGGGTCGTTAGCCGAACAGGTAGGATAGGGTATTCCTCTCTTCATTCGTCCCTATGGTTTGGTTAAAATTGCACGTTTAGTCCCTAACTTTTCTTTTGCAATCGGATTGTCCCTGTGGTTTAATTTTCTTGCATTTTTCGTCCCTGTGGTTTGATTTTCTTGCATTTTTCGTCCCTTACATACATAATTAGGGACCAAACATGCAATTTTGACCAAACCACAGGGATGAAAAATGCAATAAAATCAAACCACAGGGACGATCCGAGTGCAAAATAAAAGTTAGGGACCAAATATGCAATTTTAACCAAACCACAGGGACGATTTCAGTAATTTAATCTAATAAGTATAATGAAACTATATAAAGTAACTAAACGTTTTTACAATATTCCCAATCCTAGTTACTTTAGGAAAAAGTGAATTGATGCAATCCCATGAAATTACACTTTTCACCCTTGCTAAGAAGTTAGTGGAGCGTGTGTGGTTAACTGGCACACTAATTGGTTCTAAGAAAAGGTGGCAAAGGGTGACTCATTGTTTGTCATAGTTTGATGGAGTGTGTGTGGTTAGCCGACACATCGAATAGGTGACTGTAACAATGAGGGCACCATGTATATTTGCATGGTTATTCACACCCGCTTTGTGATCCTTTGCATCCCAGTCACAAACGAGAGGGGCATATCGAGATATAAACATGCCATTGAAAAGTTCAATGAATCTCAAAAAAAATCTAGTAATTCTCAATACATTTAAAACCTCAACCTTTATGTTTTTCATGGTGAAGAATTAGTGAATCGTCATTCACTTACCTCCAAATTATTTGCATGTTGGATTATGACATCCCTTTTCTAATGTGTAAATAATGTTGTTGGATCCTAGCCCTAATTTCTCATGTTGGGTGTTTAATTAGAGATTCAAATCTAATCAAACTTTGTTCCTTTCTATTTGCAAATGTCTAACGCAAACGCCAACAACATTGCTGCTGGTTCATTCTCGCTAATGAGCCTATGTCAAAAGGTGACATTCGACGGATCAAATTTCAACAAATGGATAAGATACATTCGTATGATTTCCCGCTACGAGGAAAAAGAATATGTCCTCGACGAGAAGCTTGAAAAGATCAATCCGGAAATCGCTACTCCCGAAGAAATGGCCGTCTTTCAGACCCATGAGCGTGATGCAACGAAAGTCCATTGCATTATGCTGGCCACTATGAATCTTGAACTCCAAAAGTCCTATGAGGACATATATCCCTATGAAATGCACCAAGATTTGCTGGAGAGGTACCACCAAAGTGCAAGGTAAGAGCGCTACAAGATCATCACCAAAATGATCACCGCTAAGATGGGAAATGGAGAATCCCTAACCTCGCATTTGCAAAAGATGCAAAGGTATGTTGATCATCTTTGCAAGCTAAATGTTAACTTTGGGGAAGACTTGGCTATCGACATCATTATCCACTCCTTGACCACGTGCTACAACCAATTTAGGATGACCTACCACATGAAAAAAGAAGAAGTCACCCTAAGCAAAATCCAAGGACTCCTGAGGACTGCTGAGAGCAACCTCAAGGACCAATCTACAGCACCAACTCCCACTCCACCCGTTGCTCCTGTTTTGGCCATTGCGCAAGGGAAGGGCAAAAAGAGGAAGGCTCCTTCAAAGAGCCACCACAAGAAAAAAGCCCCAAGATGGTTCCTCTTCTGGTGGACAGGGAAAGCTCCCTCGTTGCCACATATAAAGGTTTGGGGTTGCGAGGCTTTCATAAGACGAGAGACTCACAACAAGCTCGAACCTCATAGTGAGAGATGTATTTTCATCGGCTACCCGCAGAAATCCTTTGGGTATCTCTTCTATAGACCAAGTGACAATGTTGTATTCATTGCAAGGAGAGGGGTTTTCTGACAAGCTCGAACCTCGTAGTGAGTAATGTATTTTCATCGGCTACCCGCAGAAATCCTTTGGGTATCTCTTCTATAGACCGAGTGACGATGTTGTCTTCGTTGCGAACGCTGGCGCTCAACCCGAAGAGGAAACTCTAGTTAAACCGATTGACGAATCCTTACCTCTTAGACGTTCCGAAAGAGTTAGAGTTCAACCCCAATTATATGGTTTTCATGTTACTACCGAAGGGGACACGTATATTAGTGATAGTACACTAGTAAATCTAGATGAACCTAATAGCTATAAGGAAGCCATGGCAGGCCTGAAGTTTGTGAAATGGAAAGAGGCGATGGACAGCGAGATTCAGTCCTTGTATGACAACCAAGTTTGGAATTTGGTTGAAAAGGTGCCCCAGACGTAAGGTGGTTGGGTGCAAGTGGATCTTCAAGAAGAAGACAGACATGGATGGGAATGTGCACATGTATAAGGCGTGATTGGTTACGAAGGGCTTTACTCAAACTCCCGGAGTTGGCTATGATGAGACCTTCTAACCAGTTGCTAAAATTAAGTCTATTAGGGTGATGCTAGCCATTGCTGCATTCCATGATTATGAAATATGGCAAATGGATTTCAAAACCGCTTTACTAAATGGGAAGTTGGCTAAGGATGTTTACATGGCTCAGCCAGAGGGTTTTGTCAATGCGAAGCATCCCAATAGAGTGTGCAAGCTTGAGAAGTCCATTTATGGACTTAAACAAGCATCTCGCGGATGGAATCTTTGCTTTGATGAGAAAGTAAAACAGTTTGGATTTGTACAAAGTGAAGATGAATCATGTGTGTATGTCAAAGCCAGTGGGAGTACAGTTAGCTTTCTTGTGTTATATGTCGATGACATATTACTCATAGGAAACAACATCCCGACACTGCAGGATGTTAAGTCCTGGCTCGGGAAGTGTTTCGCTATGAAGGACCTCGGAGAGGCTTCCTATATTTTGGGAATAAGGATAGTGAGAGACCGAAGTAAGAGACTAATAGGACTTAGTCAGAATACTTACTTGGATAAGGTACCAAAACGTTTTAGTATGGAGAACTCGAAGAAGGGAGAATTACCAATTCAAAGTAATGCCAAGTTGAGTAAGACTCAAAGCCCGAGTAACGAAGCCGAGATAGCTGAGATGAGTCGAGTACCTTAAGCTTCCGCAGTAGGCTCAATCATGTATGCTATGACTTGTACTCACCATGATGTGGCCTTCGCTTTGAGCATGGTCAGTATATATCAAGGGAACCCCGACATAGCACATTGGACCACAGACAAGAATATCCTTAAGTACCTTTGGAGGACCAAGGAATGGTTTCTAGTTCTCGGAGGGAGTGATGACTTAAAGGTGCGAGGGTATAGTGACGCCAGTTTCTAGACCGGCACGGACAACTACTGTTCACAGTCGGGCTGGGTCTTTACCCTTAATGGAGGAGCAGTGACTTGGAAAAGTTCCAAGCAAGAAACTGTAGCTAATTCAACGTGCGAATTAGAGTACATTGCAGCGAGTAAAGCATCAAAGGAGGCAATATGGTTGAAGAACTTCATTGGAGACCTTGGAGTTGTACTTGCCATAATGGAGCCTATGGAAATTTTCTGTGATAATGAAGGAGCGGTTGCCTTGACCAAGGAACCGAGGGATCATGATAGATCTCGACATATCGACAGAAAATATCACTTTATTAGACATCAGGTAGAAGAAGGACTTCTCGTGGTCAATAGGATATCGTCAGAGGATAACCCAGTAGATCCGATTACGAAGGGACTGAGTAGGGTAAAGCATTTGCATCATGCTAGGAGCAATGGGCTGAAGGACGATGTTAGTTTGCATTAGATAGTATAGAAATGTGTAATAGATAATTTTATATGACATTTGATGATTAAATAAAGGAGTATTATTTATTAGTATAGTTATTGTCTTATGTTAATTGGCTGAATATTATTTTGCTTTGCATGTTTTGACTTCCTGATTAATTGAGATAATTAAGAATAGTCGAATTATTCAAACGATCCACAGTTGTTCATATGTTGGAAGTAGGTATGAATGAAGATTGTCATGAATTGGTGTGTAGATTGTCTGAAAGGTATTGGAAATAACAAAGGTTTGTTACAACATTCATGAGTGCTTATAAATGAGTTTTGAGCATTGGAATAAACCCACGCTTGCTGGAATCACTTCATGGAATTTATCACAAGTGATCACAAGACGATAATATCATATGGTCTTAAAATCAAGATATATGGTTTATTGTTTACTAATTGATTGTACATTGATAATGCGAAACCACATCAGTAAATTGATGTCATCATTGTTGTGTATAATTTGATTAGTGAGTATTAAATGCATATAAGTCGAAGTTTATCTGTTTCTTTTATCCTAAGAGAGTAAAAGGGATATCAGGGCCCCTCGATGATTTGATTTTCCTTATGTGTTGGGCCTGGTCAGGCCTGAATTGATGTGTTCAATTAAGTTCTATGTCAAATGGATCTAAGATCGAGAAACAAACTGCTGGATAATAAGTATGACTATGTCCCATGAGATTGTCCGCACGATATCTAAAACATAGGACTATACAATCCCTTATCTAAAGGACAGATTACTGATAAGATCAAAGTTTGACAACGTCTTTATGAGCTACGATTGCGGATCGAGTTATACTTACATTTGTGGTTACTAGACTTATCCAAGTGGGAGACTATTAGATTAATGTCTAAGCTCGTAACCATATTTGGTAAGTACTTGACCCGGTTGTGCATGGTCCTTTTGGGTTGCCTTCACCAAAGCAACTTGACTGGAGAAATAATAGAGAAAGAGGTTATTATGATTTATTAATATATTATAGGAATAATATATTAAAGGAGAAATCATATTTGTTTAATTAATATTGGTCAATAATTAATTAAGAACTAATTTTGTGATCAAATGTAATTAATTAAACTATAGGGGATGAATTGTAATTATGTGATAGTTACAAATTAGGGCATTGGTTGCCCCATGGAAGGAGTGAACGAATTCAAGGGGATAAGGCCCTAGAATTCGTCCAAGGATAAGGTTCTAGACTTATCTTATGGATTGCTTGGTGGGCAAGCAACTAGATAAGGATAAGGGCTAAAACCCTAATCTCTACCTTATATAAGGATCCCTTGGCTAAGGGAAATTGACCACTTGATTCTAAGAAGGCTTAGAGCCGATTTCCAGCCTCTCCACTCTCTCTATCTTGCCTCTCCATTTGCTTGTGGTGTTTGTGAGCCATTAGAGGTACTACACTTGTGGTACTTGCTTTCCAAGAAAAGAGATTGAAGATTTGTGTTGTTATTGAAATATAACAACAAGTGGTATGTAATCCCTTTTAGTATATATAAATTTCGAAATACCTAGATGCATGCTAGGGTTCTTCTTGTGTTCATAAAGTTGTGTATCTAATAGAGAAAACATAGATCCTAATCCAGGGTTGCATGCACACATAGGGGTACTTATAAATGCCTAGGTTGTGGTCTGAATATCGTGAGGTACGTAGCCCCCAGACACACCCTATCCGGTAATAGAAACACTGACTAATGCCAAGGCTGTGGTCTAAACCCCCAGACTCACCCTATCCGGTATCGAAAATGCTGAGTAAGGCCTAGGCTGTGGTCTGAACCCCCAAACTCACCCTATCTGACATCGGAAATGGAAACACCGACTAATGCCTAGACTGTGGTCTGAATACATGAGGTATTTCACCCCCAGACGCACCCTATCCAACATTATAACACCAGACATACCTAGCAGTGGTCTATTACCGACACACGTTATTACGCAGTCTATGAAGTTCCCTTAATTACTCCGTGAAAGAAAACGCTAACATATGAAGCTCGGTTAATCACTTCATAAGGCTTTCTTAAAATAAAAGTATGGGGAAATACTAATAAAGTGTTCTTGTACGCTCCTATAACCTACAAACAAAATTGTCAAAAAGACTTTGTACATGATACTAGTTCTGGCACATTATAGTATTGTGGTAAGCGAAAGACTCGTACACGAGAACATAATAGTACCCTGGCACAAGCAGCACCCAAGACATGGAGCTTTGAAAAGGACTTAGTACATAAAATGTACTTCTGTACATAGGACGTACTCCACCGATCATCAATCTTGCAACACACGTACTCTTAATAAGAGGCTACCCAATGTCCAAACTTAATGAAACTAAACATCCCAATTTAAGTCTCAACCCATCACTTGGCAAGCCTACGATGACCATAATCAATTTTTGATACTATCTCCATTTGGACACGCTAACTTTGAGTATACTTAACACAAAGTTTTAAGTAATAATATCATATATACACATCTTAACACATATTGGACCATAAATGGTTCGAACGTTGTATATCATCAATTATATATAATACGTATTTCAGGCAATAACAAATACTTCACATACATATATAATTAATACTTTAATAAATACTTGTATTACAAATATGTCCATGAAAGGGACTATGCCCATGATACCCTATCGGATGAACACATAGTTCAAAAATACATAATCCGTACTCCCGGATCTAAAATTTACCTCATTACCTAATCCATATTCCCGAATCTAAAACTAACCTCTTGATCTAATCCATACTCCCGAATCTATAACAAGTTTATCTCTTTATCCATTTATCTTATAATCCAAATCATCTTTTATCCCATACCAACAATCTTATCTACCCATGCTCTACCCAACATATTCGTAGATACAAAATATGTATACAGTTTGATTCATTAAAACATATATAATTTATCCATTCCACAATTATCTCAAATAAACAACAAATATATACACACATAACACGTATTTCATAGAAAATAATTATATTTATTTATAAGAAGAAAGTGACTATACACTCACTTGATCAGAAGACGATCGGACAGCGTTACGACTTGAAATAATCTTTTACGACGAAACTTGGATGTTTTCTACAAAAACCGGGCTTCTCGCGGGCAGAGCTTCGGCTCGGAAATTTTACTTCTCGGGATCTTCGGGGCTTTGGGACTCACTTCGGGGCTCGGGATTAATACCGGGGCTTCGGGATATAAGTTGCACGCAAAATGAGGAAAATTGGGAAGAGAAAGAAAGAATTTTGGCAAAAGAAATCGACACCTCGCATGGCCTTTTATAGCAGCGAGACCTCGGACTACACTGAGCGTACCGAGGCCCTACGTTGGGTGTACTCCGGAAAAGGCTTCCACATGGCGAACTTCGGGTGGGGGAATGTGGCCTCTTCTAGACCGCGGAAAACAGCAGTACGTTGTGCGTACCCATCTCGTACGCTGGGTGTACCTCGTATCCCTAGGCTTACTTCGGATAAGCTTTTATATGCATGCCATGATTTTAAAAAATTCATAACTTTCGTATACGAGCTCCATTTTCAACTTTCTTTATATCCACGCGTAGGTGAGATTATGCTCTACAACTTTCATTTAGACTCCATCTGCTAATTTTGACTTTATTTTTATTATATTATTTTTAGTAGAGCATTGACGAGATCTTCGATTCTCATTTAGATTGTTTTGGCTAAAAACTACTCGATCTCAAAACGAGTATTCGGACTGCATAGTGCTAAGCTGAAACTTATAAAATCATAGCTTCCTCATACGAAGTTAGATTTGGGCATCCTTTTTATGCATGCTCTCGGTTTAACAAACTCTACGACTTTCTTTACATTACTATGGCTAAATATCACACTAATGTAAATTCACTATTTACGTCGTGCTGTGTCGTGCCGATTCTGTCGCGAAACATCGACTTCTTCGTTATAACTCGGATTTCGGTGTTATTTATATATACGGAATCCTTGTAACATATACTACAACTTAGTTAATATTAATCCTTCTAGATAATCTTTCATCAAAAAGTCATTTTTGATGCTTATCATCTCTAAATTGACTAGCCCTGATCTACGGGCGTTACACGAGTGTTTTCATGCTCAAGCAAGTGCTTTGTTAGAGTCGCATACCACGCTCGAGGAGCTTGATGTAACCTATACAATGCCTTGTTCAACTTGTAGACATGATTAGGAAACATCGAGTCAACGAACCCAGGAGGCTGATTAACATAGATTTCTTCCTTCACCTTGCCATACAAGAAGGCTGTCTTGATGTCCATTTGGTAAACAGTGAAGTTAATGTAAAAGGCATATGCACGGAAGATACGAATAGCCTCCAAGGGAGCTACTGGAGCATAAACCTCAGTGTAATCAAGGCCCTCGACTTGTCGAAACCCGCGAACCACCAATCTAGCTTTGTTTCGCACTATAACCCCTTAATCATGCGACTTGTTTCGATAGACCCATCGTGTGTCAAGAGACTTTTTTCCCTTTGGCAACTCAACCAACTTCCAAACCCTGAGTTTTTCAAACTGATGTAACACTTCATGCATTGCATCTACCCAGCTGGGCTCATTCAGAGCCATTTCAACATTCTTGGGCCCTATTTGAGAGATAAAGAAAGAGTAAAGACAGGTATTGACATCTCCACTCTGGCTTCTGGTTTTAACGCCTTCGCCCAGCTGACCAATGATGTTCTTGATCGGATGATCGCGTTGAATCCTTGAGGGTATCTCTTGGCTGATATCATTAAGTGAGATAGGAAGATTGTGAATATTGACACCTCTTTCATTTGTTGATTGTGCCGCACCAAACGACTCTGCTATAAACTCGTTAGAGATGTTTTCAGGAAAGAATAGTTTCATAAAGGTTGAAGTGATAACGGAAGCATCTTTAGACATGAACTCTCTTTCAATAGGAGTGAGTGGTGTAGTTTCAGCATCAGGAGTATCATTCTGAACTGGAGATTTTGGACTATCAGGTTGTGCAGATGACTCCCCCTCAAGCGGAGCAGGGGACTCCCCCTCAAGCGGTGAAGATGATACTGTTGGGGGTCTGTATACAACTTCTTCATCTTCGTCTTTAGAAACATTCTTCAAGCTAGAGACAGATCCAGATAAGCTACCCGAAGACACATTGATGGACTTGAAAAGCGATGTGTCATCAAACAACCAATCCGGACCCACTCGAGCATCCGTCTCATTCTCCTCTAACCAGCGCATGTCATAAGATTCCACAACCTGCTTTGTCTTCTTATTGTAGACCCTACATACAACGCGCGCAGGATACCCTACGAAGTAACAATCATCTGCTTTGGCATTAAACTTCGGGTTGGTCTCTAGGTGAAGAAGGGTGCAAGGGCAGCCAAATACACAGAAATGACTGACTAAGGGCTTGTGACCATATAGAATCTCATACGGGGTCTTCATCTAAGCTTTGTTGATCAACAAACGATTCTGAACGTAGCAAGCAGAGTTAATCGCCTTATCCCAAAAGAAAACTGGTAGCTTGGAGTCACACAACATCGTCATTGCAGCGTCTTTTAAAGTTCTGTTTCTCCTCTCAACAACACCATTTTTTTGAGGGGCGTGAGATGAGCTGTATTGACGCATAATACCATTTTATGCGCAAAAATGATCAAGAATAGAATTCTTGAACTCTGTTCCATTGTCGGTACTAAGCGCCTTCACCCGGTTGTTAGTTTGGTTCTCAATCAGCATAATGAATTTCTTAATTAGATCAGCAACTCCAGCTTTGTTGGATAGAAAGAAAACCCACGTACAACGAGAGAAATCATCAATCACAACTAGACAGTATGAATTTCTATTGATACTAAGAACGTTGATTGGTCCAAACAGATCCATATGTAGCAATTGAAGCACCTGACTGATTGAGTTAACCTATTTTGGCAGGTGTGGTTTTCTGTGATGCTTACCCTGGGCACATGACACACACCTTTCAAAAGTAATAAAGTCTTTGATAGGCAAACCACATACCATCTCATTCTTCGCAAGACGATTCAAGTTCTTGGCGTTAGCATGACCGAGTCTTCGGTTCCACAACATTGCATTTTGTTCTGAGATCTTTGAAAAGAGGCACGTAACTTGTTCTGGAAGACAGATATTCATATCAATGATGTAAGCATTATCATCCCTTTTAGATTTTACAAGAATCCACTATTCTGGGGTGATAAAACTTGGCTTGAGAATCATGCATTCCTTATCAGTGAAATGTGTAGAATAGCCTTTGTCTTATATCTGAGACACGCTCAACAAACTATGCTTTAATTCGGGAGCAAAGTTGACATTCTCGAAACTTAAGACCCCATTTGTGACGGTTCCTCTCTGAGTGATCTTGCCACTGTCTCCACCCGCAAAGGAAACATATCCCCCATTAAAATATTGAATGTTGTTCATTTGGGCGATATCTCTTGTTATATACCGGGAGCAGCCGCTGTTGACGAACCACGGTATGATGATATTCCCCCGCAACTGTCCCTACAAAATGTGCGGGTTCATTTAGATTTGGGAACCCAGGTCATTACTTTCCTGGTTTGTCCTGTTGCCTTATCAGATTTATCATTATTTACTAACTTTTCAGAGGATACAGATGATGGATTGGAGGTTATTTTGGGCAACCATTGATAATTAGGTTTTCTAACAGTCCCGAGTGGTTTTGAAATAGGATTTTTATCAGTTTTCCTTGAGCACTTGGGTTTTCTACCAGAATTGGTTGAAGACCCATTGTTGCTTCTTGACGAAACCGACCTTGGCTTAGCCATGTTCGGTTTTGGCAAATTGTTTGGGACTTTGTTATGAATGACCTTTTTATTCTTTTGAAAAACATCCCGTTTTCTACTACAATCGTCTTTCCAATCATCATTCCAAGAACGAGTTCTAGAGGAATTTCTAGTTCAAGACCTTCCTCTAAATTCGTTCTCTCCTCTTGGTGACTCAAAATGTACAAACATTCTATTAGGACAATTCCTAGCTATATGACCACCAATACCATAATTGAAACAAATATGTTTGTTATTGTTAAAACCTGTGCTGCATTTTTCAGATTTGTTTTCCATACCAAAACCCTTGCTTTTCTCACATTAACGTGAACAAGAATTAGGTTGTGAGACAAGTGAGGGTGTATCAGATAGAGAAACTTGTGAAACTGGTGGTTTTTCAGTAGTATCATCGAAAACATTAGAATTGTCAACCACATCATCAAACACTTTAAAACCATTCAAATCAGTATCAGAAGGTGCAGAAACATCTCAAAAAACATTGTCACTTGCAACATCAGAAAAATTAAAGTCATTATTTAAAACTAAAACTTCAGGTTCAGACTCAGTTTTATTTTTAGAAATAGATCCTTCAACTTCGTGCTTTAACTGATTTAAGGATTGATTTGCAGGAGAAGTAGAAATGTTAGTACTTTTAACATTAATAAATCCTCCCGAATCAAAACCAGATGGCTTGCCATAAACCATGGATGGTTCTTTGACAATCTCCTCCTTGGACAAAGGTTGAAACTGATATGAATGATTGAAAGGAGGAGGCACTTTATTATACCCTAGAACCTTTGCTGATTATGTTTAAATTGCATGCAATGGTCTATCATGTTGGAAACTACCTCACTTGATACATCAAATTCTCTAAAATCAAAATCAGCAGTTTCAAATTTTCCCTTTAATGTTTCAAGTTCAGTAACTAACTTAGCATTCTGTCTCTTTTGTAGTCATAATTTTCACATTTATTACTATTGTCTTCCTGAATTCTTCTAAGGACCTTTATTTTAGGTTCTAACTGGGCCTTAAGAGGTTTTTGTCCTTTTCTAAGTTGGTAACCCTCATATCTAAGGTCCTCTACTTCTCTACGTAGTGTTTCAATTTCCTCATGAAGAATTTTAACATAATCAATACAAGCTTGACAGCATGAAGGCAGACTTACCTCATTTTTCTTTGGTTCGGGAGAAAAAGAGACCATCAGCGAAAACTGCAGCTCCATCATTTGATCTTCAGTTGTAACACTCTCAGAGAAAGCATAATCACCAACCTGATCCAAATGAGCCTTTTCAGGTCTTGATATGTTCAGGGCCTGCATCTGATCCTCCCAGTCAAATGATTGTGCAACCATATCCTTCTCGATGTGGACTTGAGCACCACTCCGATTGTTTCCTACTGCAACCATTGTTCGGTCATTGTTTAATCTTCTATCCGGCTTCAGGCACTCACGAGCAAAATGACCTGGCTCGTGGCAGTTGAAACAATGTAGCTTTCTGTTGCGGAACCCTACCTTCTTGTCAGCACTCATCCCCCAATTGTTTTTTCAGGTCTTCTTTGCAAACTACTTTTCCATGAAAATTGTCATGATAATTTGCCATGTGATATCCATTTCTTCTAAGTCTTCAGGATGAATTTGATCAAGATCAGCAAATGACAATTGGGGCGGAAGATGTCTAGCTACAAGAGCATTGTAGCAGTTAATGAGCCTTGTAGCAAGAGAAAGATTTTCATCACCCTCCTTGCCGTTTGAGGAGGAAGACACATTAGAAGGAGAAGCAGCTTGAGTAGCAACGAATGATTGGTTCTGAGAGAATGGCATGGATGATGCAGCAGGAAGTGCAGTAGCTGCTGGAGTGGAAAAGGACTGAATTTGAGCTTGCTGAGCAGCAAAAGGTTGACCTACAGAAGAAAAGGTGAGAGAAGAAAGAGCATTGTTAGATGAGATCCCAAGTTTTACAGTTGAGTATGAATTCATATGATTTATCTCCCGCTGTTTGTCATCAATATCATTGGCCTTGATAACCGCCATCATTTCAGCAAGAGTGAGCCGACTTAGATCCTTGGTCTTCTTAATAACTGTCACATTCATGTCCCATGAATTTGGGAGAGCATTCAGTAGCTTTTTTTTCGGACTTTGTGAAAAAGATCCCAGCTACAGTCATCTGAGTGGTAAGAGTTGTGAATCGCTGCAGTTGTGCCTCTAGAGTTTCTCCAAGAATGTAGTTGAACATGTTAAAATGTTGTCGCAGCATATCTTGGCGACTCTCCTTCATGTCTTCATTCCCTTCATATACCTCAATTAGGGCTTCCCACAAAGCCTTAGCAGAAGTGTACTCCCTAAAACCTTGAGCTATATCCGAAGACATGGTCATGGTCAAAGTGGCCAAATCCCGTTCCTGCTCCTCAACCTTTTCACAGCCTTCATCAGTGTAATTTTCAACCGCTTCATCAACCACTTGCTCTGCAACAGTGGTGGTTATTCTGATAGGATTTTTGATGATGCTTCTCCAGATCTTGAAGTCCTTCATTTTAATATACTTCTCTATCCTGTACTTCCATTCAGGAAAACCTTCAGCAGACAACAGTCTTGGAATTCGAGTGGTTATGCCCATTACAGAGTGCAAATCATGGTGATGTGTTTGACTATGTGAATCCATTTAAATTAAAATAAAAATTAAGTTATTTATTTAAATAAAAATTTTAAGTTATTTTCTTTAAAAAAAATGAGTTTCTGGTCAAAGCAGATGTTGACGGTTAAAGGACTATTTACAGCCGTAAACTCTGTTTATGGTCGTAAATAGTTTACGGTTTCTGTATACGGTTAATAAATCTAAGTTTCCGTTTGTTGAAGATGCTTAATTCACGGTCTAAGAACCAAGTTTATGGTTCAAGAACTAAGTAAAGTTTGCGGTCGTAAGTTGTGTTTATGGCCGTAAGCTCTGGCCGTAAACTCCCAGAAACTCGAGGAATCACGATTCTTGGATTAAACTTGAAACCTTTTCGCAGCAGACACCAACTTCAGTCGTAAACAATGAAGAATACGGTCAAAAATTCTGTAACAACCATAAATTTTCAACAAATTTTAACTTTTAAAAAACAACCCATTTTCATAATGTTATTACAAAAAGGTTTTCAATACAATTATTATCAGAGTCTTCCAAGAACCATAACATAAAACATAAACACAAGGAGCGGTACAATCACGCCTTTGCCTTGCCACGGTCTCCTGAAGAACCTGAAAAACATTAAACCACAACTGTAAGCCCGAAAGCTTAGTGAGATACCCCCAAGATACCAACCACTTATACCATACACACATAACATGTTATATCATAACAAATCACAGAACAACCATGCATATCGGGTCTACTGTGTGACTGGTCCGCCTTATTGGGCCTTTAGTCCACCGGGTCCACCCTCCGAGTTTAGTCATGTCCCTCGAGTTTGCAGTGTGGTTGGTCCGCCCACACCGGGCCTTCAACCCACCTGGTCCACTCTCTGAGTCTACAATATGACTGGTCCGCCCGCATCGGGCCTTTAGTCGGGCTGGTCCACTCTCCAAGCCTCGGCACGTCTGGTCCGCCCTCGTGGGGCCTACAGCCTGTCCGGACCGCTCGCTGGGCCTTCGGAATAACCGGTCCACCCTAGGTATGTTTGCCTACAACACAAAGTAGGTCCCGCCTCAGCCCAACCCCAGTCAAACAACCATGTGCACATAAACATACATTCCTATAACAATTCACATTCAATCAGACCGTTCTAGCAGATCACGTATCATAACATACTCTAAGCAGGATACCAGCCTAACAGGTCACTAGCATATACCATCCTAATATCCGGATGCAAACGTAACAAGACAACAACATAACAATGATACCCGGATTACAATCCGAAAAAGGGTCGGCCTTGGTGCCTTATACCATGTTGATATAGTGAGGATAACTCACCTCGCGATTGCTGAAACTCTGAACTGAAGAAGCAGATTCCTGAATCACCGACTCACCGAAAGTCCCGAACTAGCCATCATAACAAAATAATCATTAGGCCAAACATACATCCACTTATTGGGCCAAGGCCAAAGTCCAAATCTTCTACAAAGCCCAATATTGGCCCAATTTACTAAATTGGGCCCTCCTCACCAAATGGGCCTAGATCCAAGGTCCATAATAATAATTGGGCCCAAAATACTCTATCCATAAATTTCCAGTCATGGCCCATAAACCAACAGCCTAAACTCTAAGGCCCAAAATGAAAATCCAATAGGGGGAGTACGCTGGGCGTACCCTCCTTGGTACACGAGGCGTACACGCTGATTCGCAGTTGGGGATCGGGGCACTTACTCTCTACGCGGGGCGTACTCATAGGTTACGCGGGGCGTAACCTTGTGGTTCAACAAATTCATACAACTGCTTAATGGCTTAAGCTCTTAAACCCAAACTTCGGATCCTTAGGCCAAATATGCCTAGGATCCATAAAGTCTCGAACTTTATCACCTGGGACGTCCATAAAGCTTTTAATCTGTGGTCTTAATCCATTAAGACCTACTTATCTCACACATGGAACAACCACAGCCCTTGGGACCTCATTTTTCTCACTCAAGACCTCTCCTAAGGTCTGAAAGGACAAATAATCTTGACCAAGTCGAAGCATGCAACAAGATGAGGACTTTTAGGACAAGAATGGTGTCAAAGCTTCACAATACATAGATCTACACAATATGAATGTCAAGAAAGAAGCTTTATACCTCAAATAGGATCCAAAGGATGATGTCTTTCCAAATCTATAAGCTCCAATCGTTCCTCTCCTTCTTTGACAACTTCCCCTTTCTTCTTCTAGCTTCTCTTTTGCCAAAATAAGCTTTCCAAGACCAAACACACCCAACAATGGAGGTAGGATGGGTATCTAGGGTTCTTGAGGTTAAGAGATTGTTTATGGAGGCTAAGGAGGAAGCCTTTATGATCTTTATATAGTGGCTGCCCTTAAAATTAGGGTTTTGGAAGTCTGAGAGTACGTTGGGCGTACTTCGACCATCACCCGCATTTCTTTCCCTCACTACGTTGGGCGTACGTCCAGCTTACGCTGGGCGTACCCAGCCAAATTCAAATACGCATGCATGGCATGCATGGGACCTCTTTTTCTAATTTCCCTTTAGGAGATATAATTGATATCACCTTCGAAACGCCGTAACTCCTCTACTCTAAACCCGTTCCCGATAAACTTTATATTCACACGAGGGTGGCGAGAAGCACTATGCTTCTATCAACACACACACCAGTCTGAAACCTTCTTGGATAAAACCCATTTCCCATAAAAGGACCAACATTACCCTTTCTCTTAAATCTTAGGGACTCATACATAAATACTTTAAGACCGGGGCGTTACAATTCTCCCCTACTTAAATTAGGCTTCGTCCTCGAAGCCTGTGGCAACTCTACTCCAGAACTACCCCCGCAATGCACCACCTGGCATTCACCGGACCAGGTTCCTCAAGACACGACCATCAAAACCCAAAACCCAACTTTATCTTCCTTGCTGACAGGATGACACATGCTTCAACCTCAGAGCAACTCCCACGAGTTCTCCACCACAATCTCATAACCACACTGAACTGGCCCTAGAATCCTTGGGTTGGGAATACCCGATACACTGATGACACCTCCAAACATCCTCCAGGATGAATTTCCACCCCATAAATCAAAATGAAACTGGAAATCCGAGATTTCATCCCTGTATTCCTTCCGAGCCTCAGCAACCATCCAACCCGGATGTGATTCTAATCATAACTCTGTACTACTGCTTTCACTTCCGTGAACTTACACTCCCTCTCGGGGCTACATTCCCTTCCTTTCCCCTTACCAAGGAAACCCACTTGGCTGCCTTGACACTTCCACAAGTGCCACGATGCTCACTCAAAACTACACCGTGCTATTATAGCATAACTGCTATCCTATACACCACAGATACTCTGGATTCGCTCGCGAAGACTCTCAAGTCCATGCTCGACCTCCCATCATGATCAATACCCGGGGCTAGACCTTCCAAAGCTAACATATCGTGACATACTCAATCCATTTCCTCGCACCGATCTAACGACACATGCAGAGTCTTCAGCATGACTGGACCGCCTTACCAGGCCTTCGGCCAAACTGGACTACTCTCTGAACCTTCAGCAGACCTGCACCGCCCTCCAGGGCCTTCAGTCTGGCTGGACCGTTCTCAGTGCCTTCGGCCTGACTGGTACACCTACCGGCCTTCAGTCTACCCGGACTGCTCAACTAGCAATCAACATTTCGAGTTACTCCTTCGGGAAACTCCTCCCATGCATACTGTTCTAGCCCTCTAGGGGTTCCAAACTCTACCTCCATCCTACATACTCAGTCCCAGCCCGATCCCAGACCTTCCACAATCAATCACCCTTGGTCTGTAACCCGCCCCGCACACCTGCCACTTACTCATACTAGCCTATGCTTTTAGCTGAACGATACACTGTCGAGTCCCCTGCAGCTAAATGACCTCTCATACTCATCGATCCTCCGGAGAATTCCCCAATTCTCCCCTACTTAGAGCACTGACTATCAACCACCGGTCGCCATTACCGACCTCCCTCAACAACCCTTCACGAATGATAACCAACAAAATTTCCAACATTAAACCCATAACCATACCATAACCCTCAAAATCAATGAATACAATACCGAAAACCACGCAACGAGACTAGCAGATAAACAATACTCCACAATAATCATAAAATAATAAGATATCAAGAAGAAACATACCCGCAGCTGCATCCGGCACTGCCCTGACCTCCTCCGCTATAAGCTGGAAAGCACTCCCCTGAGCCCTTGGGGGCTCCATTCCACCCTAACCTCCACCTGTGATCCTCAATGTGGCTGGTGCTGGAGCCTACACCGGTCCCGCAGCAAGCTGTGGATAGTTGACCCTCAAGTGCCCAACCTGATGACAATGATAACAGATCCTCAAATCCCGACCTAGGGCTGCCTACCGATAATCCCTCGCATAGTGCCCCTCCTTTCCGCACTTGCGGCATGCACCACCGGACCTACAAACTCCGGAGTGAACCTTCCCACATTTCCCACAAATGTGGCTGTTGTGATCTCCCAATCTAGAATCAACGGTCTTAGACCTAGTTAGAGTTGCAGGAGGCCACAACCTTCCTACACTTCCCACACTTCCCACAAAGGTTTCATTAGACCTAGTTCATCACCTTAGGGAGCACCGGTGTTATTCGTAAAGAAGAAAGATGGAAGCATGAGGATGTGCATTGATTACTGAGAGTTGAATAAGGCAACAATAAAGAATAGATATCCGTTGCCGAGGATTGATGACCTATTCGATCAACTACAAGGTTCAAGTTATTTTTCAAACATCGACCTAAGGTTAGGATATCATCAGCTGAAAGTAAGGGAGCAGGATATCGAGAAGACTGCATTCAGAACGCGATATGGACATTATGAGTTCTTGGTTATGTCGTTTGGACTGACCAATGCTCCAGCATCATTCATGGATTTAATGAACAAGGTTTGTAATCCGTTCCTAGATAAATCTGTGATAGTGTTCATATATGACATTCTGATTTATTCGAAAAGCCAAGAGGAGCATGGCAGACACTTGCGAGAAGTGTTGGAAGTCTTGAAGAAGGAGAAGTTGTATGCGAAGTTCTCCAAATGTGATTTTTGGATTCGTGAATTCTAATTCTTGGGTCACGTGGTCAACCAAGAAGGGATAATGGTTGATCCAGTGAAGATCGAAGCTGTGATGAAGTGGGAATAACCGAAAAGTCCCACAGAGATCCGAAGCTTTTTAGGATTAGCCGGATATTACCGAAGGTTTATCCAAGGTTTTTCTTCGATCGCTAGTCCATTAACAGCTTTGACCCATAAGGGAGCTACTTATGCTTGGAGTGATAAGCATAAAGAAGCGTTCGAGAAGCTAAAGAAGAAACTATGCGAGGCACCGATACTTTCTCTACCCGATGGAGTTGAAGACTTAGTTGTTTATAGCGATGCGTCTGGTGTTGGATTGGGTTGTGTTTTGACCCAAAGAGATAAGGTGATCGCGTATGCATCTCAACAGCTGAAAGAGCATGAAAATAACTACCCGACCCATGATTTAGAGTTGGCAGCGGTAGTTTTCGCTCTGAAAATATGGAGGCATTACCTCTATGGCACGAAGTGCAAACTTTTTACTGATCATAAGAGTCTCCAATATCTCTTTGGTCAAAAAGAATTGAATATGAGGCAACGATGCTGGCTGGAATTACTTAAAGACTACGACTGTGAGATACTTTACCACCCCGGTAAAGCCAATGTTGCCGCTGATGCTCTCAGTCGGAAAGTCAATCTTGAAAGGAGAAGGCCAAGAGCGTTGAGAATTGAAGTTGTCTCGACTATTTTGGAGAGTATAAATAATGCTTAAAGCGAAGCCTCTGAGAAGAATGACCGGAAGGAGGAACGTTTGGGCAAAACGTTGGTGTTCGGTGTAAACAGTCATGGACTGAACGTGTTCCAAGATCGGATTTGGATACCTAAGACAAGAGGAGTCAGGGATCTTCTTATGGAAGAAGCTCACAAAAACATGTACTCGATTCATCCCGGTAGCACTAAAATGTATAGGGACCTGAAACCCTACTACTGGTGGCCGACGATGAAGCTTGACGTTGCAAAGTATGTGGCTGAGTGTGTGACGTGTGCAAGAGTCAAGACACAACATCAGAAACCGTACGGGAGTTTAGAACCATTGCCTGTGCCTATGGGTAAGTGGGAGGACATTGCTATGGATTTTGTCACTAAACTGCCCAAAACAAAGAATGGTCACGACATGATTTGGGTGGTCGTTGATCGATTCACTAAGAGTGCACATTTCATAGCAGCCAGGGAGAAATGGTCTATGGAAAACCTTGCGAATTCTTATGTGAAGGAAATTGTGAGACTTCACGGTGTTCCGCTAACAATTGTGTCGGATCGTGATAGTCGTTTCACCTCAAGATTTTGGAAAAGTCTACAAGAGGAATTGGGTACCAAGTTGTGTTTAAGTACAGCTTACCATCCGCAGACGGATGGTCAGAGCGAACGAACAATACAAACACTTGAAGATATGCTAAGAGCATGTACCTTAGAACTCCAAGGTAACTGGGATGAACATTTACCTTTGGTAGAATTTTCCTACAATAATAGTTTCCACTCGAGCATTAAGATGGCACCTTATCAAGCTTTGTATGGGCAGAAGTTCCGTACGCCATCTTGTTGGCTTGAGGCTGGGGAAAAGCAGTTTATGGAACCCGAGTTGGTTCATCAAACTGCTGAAAAATTGAAAATAATTAGGGAAAGAACGTTAGTAGCTCAGGATCGTCAAAAGAGCTATGCTGACAACAAGCGAAGATCGATGACTTTTGAAGTTGGAGATTCGGTTTTGCTTAAAGTCTCGCCATGGAAGGGACTTATAAGATTTGGTAAAAGGGGAAAATTAAGTCCAAGGTTTATTGGACCGTTAAAAGTTCTTCAGAGGAGTGGGAACCAAGCTTACAAGCTCGAACTACCAGAAGAACTGAATGGAATTCATAACACTTTTCATGTGTGTTATTTGAGGAAGTTCACGGGAAAAGTTCCTGACATGATTCCACTTTCGGAGTTGAGAATCGATGAAAACAAAAGGTTGATTGAGGAACCAGAGACAATCGTTGACCGAAAGACTAAGAAGTTGCGATGTAAGATGGTTGAGTTAGTGCTTGTCTGATGGAAACACACGAATAGGCCAAATCTCACTTGGGAGACGGAGAGTGACATGATGGGTCGCTATCCGCATTTGTTTGCTGATGTGTGATTCCGGGGACGGAATCATCCTAAGGTGGGGAGAATTGTAACGCCCTTGTTTTTGGGCTTGCCATTTTTAGCAATGTAATAGTCTAGGTTAACCTTTGTAACCCCTATTTGAAATAATAAGAACGTATTATTTGAGTATTATGTGTTTTGTGCTTAATTGCTTAAGTATGTGATGTGATTAATTAAGAATAAAATCAGCATCAAAATTGAAGTGTAAAATAAACTTGATATCTTTGGATAATGTTGTAGTAGTTGAAATGAGGTTTTCGAATATATAAAGAATGCCAAAATCCGAGTTATAACGAAGAAGTTATGACCTGTCGAAGCTTTGCGACAGAACCGGCAACGCTGAACGACGTAAAAAGTGAAATTTACGTTAAAGTGGTATTTAGCCTTAGTAATCTAAACGAAAGTCGTAGAGTTCGTTAAACTGATAGCGTGCATAAAAATAACGCCCAAATCGGACTTCGTATGAGGAAGTTATGATTTTTCGAAGTTTCAACGTGGCAGTATGCAGCCCGAATACTCGATTTGAGATCGAGTGGTTTTTAGCCGAAACAATCTAAACGAGTATTGAAGATCTCGTTGTTAGTAGTGAAACGATGAAAAGTTAGGTGAGAACGGACGTCAGACGAAGAAGTTATGAATTTATAACGAAGTTTTTCTGTCCCGACCTTTTAAAAATAAATAATAAAAATAAATTTCAAAATTAGTCGACGAAGTCTAAATGAAAGTTGTAGGGTATGGTCTGACCTACGCGTGGATATAAAGAACGTCGAAAACGGAGCTCGTATGCAAAAGTTACGCAATTTAGAAGTTGACGAGTCAAATTACGCCAAGCGTAATTTGAGTACGCCCAGCGTACTCAGTCGGATGCAACTTGTCTGACCAATACTCGAGTGCCACCAGTCGACGCACGCAATGACGTCAAAGTACGCTCAGCGTAATCCGAGTACGCCCAGCGTAATCCCAGACCCTCAGCCTATAAATAGAACTCGAAATCATCCATTTTCTCTTGTTCAATCTCTTTCTTCTCTCTAGTTTTTGCCTCGTTTTGCGTGCCATTTGTACCCCGAAGTCCCAGTAATATTTCTGAGTCCTGAAGTAAGATCCGAAGCCCCGAGGATCCCGAAGAGAGTTATTCTCGAGCCGAAGCGCTGCCCGCGAGGTACCGGTTTTTGTGAAGATCTTCTAGATCTACGGAGAAACACCTCTTCTGCAAGCCGTAGTGCTGCCCGATCATCTTCTAATCAAGTGAGTGTGTAGTTATTTTCATTCCAACGCAATATTATGAAGTATTTTATATAAAATACGTGTTATGTGTATATATTTTGTTGTTATACGTGTGAGTGTATATTCACTCTCTTCTATTTGATAGATCTGATGTATTCTCTATGAAATACGTGTTATGTGTGTATGCCGCATATGTTATGTGGAATATGTATTGATTAAATCATGCTATACAGGTTTTTAAACAATGTATAAAAATGTATATTTTTATCTACTAATATGTTGGGTAGAACATGGGTAGGTAATTGGTGTGTAATAAATAGATGAGAGGCCTCGGTGTTATTGGTGTTATTCTAGTCATTCAGCAGAGTATGGATGACGACCACGGACTATTCTAGACTGTCCTGTGGAGCACTAGCAGGCTCATTACCTGTAGGTGTTGTGAACGACGTGTTCACCGGTGTACTCTATCCCCCACATGGTTGCCTTTAGGACATTTATTGTTGAGGATACCCCTCTGCATTAATGTCCGTCCCGATGAAAATCCTGATTTAGGTTCCTTATAATAGATGTTATTTTTAAGGACGTAAAGTGAGGATAACGGGAATGGTTAATCGGGTTTATTGTTGATTGTTGAATTAAATATAATTATTTATTGTGGGTTGAAAACCCTATATGCTCACCAGGCTCCCAAGCCTGACCCACTCAGTTTATTTGTATTACAGGAAGTGGCACAAGAGCTTAAGATGGGCGAATCATCAAGTTGTTTTGTTTACAAGTCTGTATATGTATATATTTGTTGAATGACTTGTAATGCTATCGTTTATGCTTTATGATCTGTATCGGAACATGACATCCCCACTTTTGATTATGAAATGAAATCATATTTCTTTATGAAATGTTTGATAAATATCTATTTTATCATGTTTTGTTTTTAGGAACAAATTCCACATCTCTTTTAAAATTAAAAGGATTTACTCTGAAAATTATTTTAAAAAGCATAAATGAAATCGGCCTTTTCTGGCCAAGATTTTGGGGATGTCATAGTGTGACTGGTCCGCCGTATCGGGCCTTCAGTCCACCGGGTCCACCCTCCAAGTCTAGTCATATCCCTTGAGTCTGCAGTGTGTTTGGTCCGCCCGCACCGAGCCTTCGACCCACCTGGTCCAATCTCTGAGTCTACAGTATGACTGGTCCGCCCGCATCGGGCCTTCAGTCGGCCTGGTCCACTCTCCGAGCCTCAGGACGTTTGGTCCGCCCTCGTGGGGCCTACAGCCTGTCCGGACCGCTCACTGGCCCTTCAGAATAACCGGTCTGCCCTGGGTATGTTGGCCTACAGCACAAAGCAGGTCCCGCCTCAACCCAACCCCAGTCAAACAACCATGTGCACATAAACATACATTCCTATAACAATTCACATTCAATCAAACCGTTCTAGCAGATCACGTATCATAACATACTCTAAGCAGGATACCAGCCTAACAGGTCACTAGCATATACCATCCTAATATCTGGATGCAAACGTAACAAGACAACAACATAACAACGATATCCGGATTACAATCCAAAAAAGGGCTGGCCTTGGTGCCTTAGACCCTGTTGATATAGTGAGGATAACTCACCTTGCGATTGCCGAAACTCTGAACTGAAGAAGCATATTCCTGAATTACCGCCTCACTGAATGTCCCGAACTAGCCATCATAACAAAATAATCATTAGGCCAAACATACATCCACTTATTGGGCCAAGGCCAAAGTCCAAATCTTCTACAAAGCCCAATATTGGCCCAATCTACTAAATTGGGCCGTCCTCACCAAATGGGCCTAGATCCAAGGTCCATAATAATAATTGGGCCCAAAATAATCTATCCATAAATTTCCAGTCATGGCCCATAAACCAACAGCCCAAACTCTAAGGTCCAAAATGGAAATCCAATAGGGGGAATATGCTAGGCGTACCCTCCTTGGTACGTGGGGCGTACACGTTGATTCACAGTTGGGGACCGGGGCACTTACTCTCTACGCGGGGCGTACTCATAGGTTACGCGGGGCGTAACCTTGTGGCTCAACAAATTCATACAACTGCTTAATGGCTTAAGCTCTTAAGCCCAAACTTCAGATCCTTAGGCCAAATATGCCTAGGATCCATAAAGTCTCGAACTTTATCACTTGGGACGTCCATAAAGCTCTTAATCTATGGTCTTAATCCATTAAGACCTACTTATCTCACACATGGAACAACCACAGCCCTTGGGACCTGTTTTTTCTCACTCAAGACCTCTCCTAAGATCTGAAAGGACAAATAATATTGACCAACTCAAAGCATGCAACAAGATGAGGACTTTTGGGACAAGAATGGTGTCAAAGCTTCACAATACATAGATCTACACAATATGAATGTCAAGCAAGAAGCTTTATACCTCAAATAGGCTCAAAAGGATGATGTCTTTCGAGATCTATAAGCTCCAATCGTTCCTCTCCTTCTTTGACAACGTCTCCTTTCTTCTTCTAGCTTCTCTTTTGCTCAAATAAGCTTTCCAAGACCAAACACACCCAACAATTCAGGTGGGATGGCTATCTAGGGTTCTTGAGGTTAAGAGAGTGTTTATAGAGGCTAAGGAGGAAGCCTTTATGATCTTTATATAGTGGTTGCCCTTAAAATTAGGGTTTTGGAAGTCTGAGAGTACGTTGGGCGTACCTTTCTTCTTCTAGCTCCTCTTTTGCTAAAATAAGCTTTCCAAGACCAAACACACCCAACAATGGAGGTGGGATGGCTATCTAGGGTTCTTGAGGTTAAGAGAGTGTTTATGGAGGCTAAGGAGGAAGCCTTTATGATCTTTATATAGTGGTTGCCCTTAAAATTAGGGTTTTGGAAGTCTGAGAGTACGTTGGGCGTACCTTTAGTACGTTGGGTGTACTTCGACCATCACCCACGTTTCTTTCCCTCACTACGTTAGGCGTACGTCCAGCTTACGTTGGGTGTACCCAGCCAAATTCAAATACGCATGCATGGGACCTCTTTTTCTAATTTCCCCTTAGGAGCTATAATTGATATCACCTTCGAAACACCGTAACTCCTCTACTCTATACCCGCTCCCGATAAACTTTATATTCACACGAGGGTGGCGAGAAGCCCTATGTTTCTATCAACACACACACCAGTCCGAAACCTTCTCGGATAAAACCCATTTCCCATAAAAGGACCAACATTACCCTTTCTCGTAAATCTCAGGGACTCATACATAAATACTTTAAGAACGGGGCGTTACAAATTCGATTGTAGGATGCTTTGCCACTGGTTTTGCTCTGATACCAATTGTAAGTCCCCAAAATGTATGTGTATCAATCAGATCCGTTTGATGGTGCGGAATCCCAATCAAATGGATGATGCCACATCAAAATAGAAGAGAAAGAGAAGAAGAAGATGATGAATCTTGTATTATTTGATGATTAGAATGTAGATCCAAATACAAGATTCACACACAACACACACTCTTTTCTCTCTCTCTAGGCCATACACTCCTTTTCTGTTCATCAATCTACTCCTCACCCCTTACACCTATATTTTTACTTGGAGAATATGGGCCTAATGGGTTTACAGCCGTAAACCTGTTTACGGCCGTAAACAGACCATCTGACCGTAAACTCATAAACATTAAATAAAAATACAATTTCCTAGAAAAGCGAAGTATAATCCATATTTTTGACCCAATAATCTCCCCCTTGGTTTATAACTTTCTTTTCTAAATTGACCCAACAAGCTCCCCCTAAAAAGTAGCTGGCTTTTCTAGTCAATCTTCATCGAGAGCTTGGCTTCAACATTAATCTTCAAATTCTTCTCGACTTCAAGATGAACTTGATGAATCTTCAATGAATGACTTCATCTTGAGCAGTTGGGTTTTTCTTCAGAATTTGACATTGAACGCACATTGGGTGAGGAGAATTCTTGTACCGGTTCTTGAAAGATAGCGCTATCAGTTTGAGAATCTTTAGAGAGAACATTAAAGAGAACAAATATTCTTGATCACTTCAGCAGGTTTAAGATAGCAGCAGACTGATTGAGGAGGCTTCAATGCAATCCGTCAAATAATCTTCAATTTTAGCTTCGCCTTGCTTCTGGGGTTGAAGGATTGAATGTCGAAAGAATAATCTTCATTTCTTTCTCCTTCGAATGAGAATTCTTCAATGCTCACGGATGAAGCCTTGGCTCAGAAATCTTCGACACAAACTCCATGAGTCTCATCTACACCTTAATTCACTTTTCAAGACAAAACAAAACTAAAAGAAAACTTAGCACACAAATTAAAACAGAAACAAAAGTATTTTTTGATTTTTGATTTTTATGAACAAGAAATAAAACAGAAATAAAAATATTTTTGGATTTTTTATTTTACTGATTTTTGTTTGATTTTTTTATTTTTTTATTTTTCTTTGATTTTTGATTTTTTTTAATTATTTTTTTAATTCTCCCCCTATATTTGTGCATAGAGGAAAATTATAAACAAATTTAACAAAAAAAATATATTTGGGATCAAAGTTGTTGGACAGCCCTATTCCACTTGTCGGTACCTTTATTTCCATGTCTTCGTCTGATCGATCGCCAGTATTGTGGTCCACTTAAGCACGAAACATTTGAGACAGAATTTGGACAATTTTCAAATGACATGACATTTTTAGCCCTTATTCTTAAATAAATTTCCTTGGGACCATTTAACTGACTACAACCAGGGATATTGTTGTCCACCTAAATTGAGCAGCGAGATCTACAGACAATCTGTATGTATTCAATTTTTAATGTACTAGAACGTGTTTCTCATTTCCTGATATGCTCTAGTCATCAAGGACTTCCAAAATACTCCTTACACCGGGTGAGCAGACAGTTATTAAGAGAAAAGATAGATTTAGAATGCATATGCTATACATCTAGGTCGGATCTTTTCCAATCACGCAGAGGATGAAACATATGACTAACTGAACTTTTAGAAGGATTGGGAAGAGAATGATGCATATACTGTGTACCAGGTCGGATTATGAGTCACGCAGAGGAGATAGTATATGGCTAACAAATAGAAAGATTTGTATAGAAAGAAGATGCAGAGAGATAGAATTGTATATGTTACATTCCAGGTCGGATCTCTCGATCACGCAGAGGTGGCAACATATGACTAAGAGACAGAAATCAAGAAAATAGCCTTCTACAGACCTAGTTTATCGGAATTCTCCAGTCATCCCATCAAAATCGGAATTAAGGACAGAATCCGCACATTGAGGAAAAGTTAATCCACAGTTCTAGATACGGGTTCTTTTAATGTGACCGGTAGATTCTCATGTATATCTCCCTGCTCAACCTATCCGAGCGTCGTATTGTCAGGCTAAACGGATCTAACTAGTTCAATGTTTATCAAGTCCTTGAATTCCTGAAGTTCAACTCTTCCTAGTCAAGTCCATTTAAAATCTTTCGTGCCTACCAGTGCATCGAGCACAGAGCGTAGACAATTCAATTTTGGTATGTTATGCAGATTTAGATTGCACGTTATCACTTGATAATATCATTTCCCGTCACAACGCCTACAAACAAGACTATCAGCAACAATTTTAATTTTATGAATTTTTTTCGATGTTTTTTGATTTTTGAAGAAGATGATGAATCTTGTATTATTTGATGATTAGAATGTAGATCCAAATACAAGATTCACACACAACACACACTCTTTTCTCTCTCTCTAGGCTGTACATGCCTTTTCTATTCATCAATCTACTCCTCACCCATTATACCTATATTTATGCTTGGAGAATATGAGCCTGATTGGTTTACGGTCGTAAATAGGTTTATGGCCGTAAACTTGTTTACGGCCGTAAACAGACCATCTGACTGTAAACTCATAAACATTACATAAAAATACAATTTCCTAGAAAAGCAAAGTATAAACCATATTTTTGACCCAACAAATAAGCAAGCCTAACTAGAAGATAGAAGAGGTGCTCATTTTTTTGAAGCTTGGAAGGGGGTTCACGGTCCAAGAACTAGTATGTGTTCTTGGAGAAAGTGAAGAAGACTTGAAGATCTAGCCAAAAAGAATGATTTCATGGATGAAATCAAAGGGTGTTATAAGATCAAGAAGGATAACAACATGTAAAATGGAAGGATTGCTTACATTTTGGAAGATCAAGGTGAAAACTTTATGATTGTTGAGAGAAAATCCGAGTTCTTGAGTTGGAAGTGGGAAAAAGTGGTGAAGGAAGAAGGAAAATCATACTTAAGGGGGTGAGCTCACAGCCAAGGAGGTGTTTACGGCTGTAAACTCTTGTTTACGACTGTAAACTCCTTATGATGGAGTTTCTGGCTTGTATGTTGCACACTGAACTCTATACGATACTTCCTAACACTCATTCCTTGTATGTACTACGTTTAGAACACTTAAACAAACCCTTATCAACGCTAAAAGATAGCGAAAACAAGTCTGATTTTGATTGAGTTGAATGGTTGTACAAGATAGAAATTTAGGAATGTCACATCATCCCCCCAATAGAGAGAATTTCTTCCCAAAATTAGAGTTTAAGCAATTACAAATAACTAAGTAAGAAGATGAGTATATTTCATTTTCATTTGATCCTCGCGCTCCCAAGTGAATTCAGGTCCCCGCTTGGCAATCCAACGAACCTTCACTATTAGGATACGGCTTTGCTTCGTTTGCTTGACCTCTCGGTCCATGATATCTATTGGTTCTTACACGAAGTTGAGACTCTCGTTGATCTCGGTCTCCCCGAGTGGGATTATAAGAGTCCCATCTTGTCTGCATAGCTTTTCTGTCGGTCTCGAGAGGCTTTCAATCGTTCACGTATTTGAATGATTTTCTCTTGTTGTTTCCCGTATGATTCTAGACATGTAAGAGTGTTGTCAGGAACTCGTCCTTTAGCTAACTGAGTGTTACCCACCTCAGCCTAGCACAGAGGGGATCTGCACTTTCGGCCATAGATGACTTCAAATGGAGCAGCCATTATGCTTGTGTGATAACTGTTATTGTAGGAAAACTTGACAAGGGGTAAATGAGTATCCCATGCCTTCCCAAAGTCAATCACACAGGCTCACAACATATCTTCCAAAGTTTGAATAGTCCTCTCACTTTGTCCGTGGGTCTGTGGATGGTAAGTTGTACTCATGTCCAGCCTAGTTCCTAGGGAACTTTGTATCGACTGCCAGAACCTTGAGGTGAACCTATTATCTCTATCGTAGATAATGGATATAGGAACACCGTGCAGTCGTACTATCTCTCTAATGTAGGTTCTTGTTAGTTTCTCCATCTTGTTAGTCTCTTTGATAGGCATGAAGTGTGCGGACTTTGTTAACCTGTATACAATCACCCAAATGGTATCGAGACCAACCGTTGTCTTGGGAAACTTGGTTATGAAGTCCATCGTGATTTGCTCCTACTTCCATTCCGGTATCTCCAGTTGTTGTAGTAAATATGAGGGTTTCTGGTATTCGACCTTAACCTTGGCGCAAGTAAGACATTAACTCACGAAGGTAGCAATCTATGCTTTCATGTTAGGCCACCAGTATAACTTTTTGAGCTCAAGATACATTTTATTTGAACCTGGTTGGACGGAATATCGAGTGTTGTGCGCTTCAGTTATGACCAAGTCTCTGAAACCACCGTGCTTCGGTGTCCAGATCCGGTCCATGAGATATAAGGCTCCGCCACCCTTGATTTCCAATTTTTTATCCATCCCTCTCAGGGATTCACCCGCCACATTTTCAGGTTTCAAGGCTTCAAGCTAAGCCTCCTTAATTTGTGTGGACATATGGAAATGGATAGTCATGGTCAATGATTTGACTCTACGTCCAGAATACTCTTTCTAACTTAGGGCGTCAGCTACTAAGTTGGCTTTACCCGGATGATAATGAATTTCTCTTTCTTAGTCATTGAGTAGCTCGACCCACCATCGTTGTCTCATATTGAGCTCCTTCTGGTTGAATATGTGTTGCAGCATTTTGTGGTCTGTAAAGATAGTGCTTTTTGAACCATACAGGTAGTGTCTCCAGATCTTCAGAGCAAATACCACTGCTCCTAACTCAAGATTGTGTGGGTTGTAGTTGACCTCGTGTGTCTTTAGTTGTCTTGAGGCATAGGCGACGACCTTGACTCGTTGCATGAGGACACAACCGAGTCCTTGGTTGGATGCATCGCAATAAACCATGAAGTCTTCTATCTCTTCTGGGAGGGATAGTATCGGTGCACTGCATAAGGCTCGCTTTAGCATTTGGAATGCTTTTTCTTGTTTCTCCTCCCAGTCAAAGGCCATGCCCTTCTTGGTCAATGTAGTAACGGTTTCGCGATCCTAGAGAAGTTCTGAATGAACCTGCGATAGTAGCCAGCGAGGCCTAGAAATTGACGAATTTTTGTAGGTGTCTTCGGTGCTGACCAGTTCTCAGTGGCTTTAATTTTGGAAAGGTCCACATGAATTCCTTCTTCACTGACAACGTGCCTCAAGAATTCGACTCTTCGGATCTAAAATTCGCATTTTGAGAACTTTGCGTAGAGCTTCTTTGACCGTAGTGTTTCTAAGATATGCCGTAGATGTTTACTATTCTCCTCCTTACTACAAGAGTAGATAAGTATGTCATTGATGAATACAATGATGCACTGATCCAAGTAAGGATGCTATACCCTATTTATTTAAGTCCATGAATACCGCGGGTGCATTAGTCAATCTGAATGGAATCACTACGAAATCATAGTGTCTGTAACGAGTACGGAAGGTTGTCTTCAGAACATCCTCCTCTAACACTCGTAACTGGTGATACCCGGATCTCAGATCAATCTTTGAAAAGTAATTCACCCCTTGAAGTTGGTCGAACAAATCGTCTATGCGAGGCAGAGGGTAACAATTCTCGACAATAATCATGTTGAGTTCTCTATAGTGGATACACATACGGAACGATCTGTCTTTCTTCTTCACGAATAAGACCGGTGCTCCCCAGGGTGAGAAGTTGGGTCTAATAAAGCCCTTGCTGAGCAGTTCATTAAGTTGACCGGATAGTTCCTTCATCTCATCTGGTGCTAGACGATAGGGCGATTTGGCTATTGGGGTAGCCCCTGGAACTAAGTCGATTCTGAACGCGACTTGATGTTGTGGTGGTAATCCTTGTAGTTCTTCTGGAAAGATGTCAGGAAAGTCGCATACCTCCGGAATGCTCTTTAGGTATTTTGTTTCTTGGCTCGTATCGACCACATGAGCAAGGAATGCATGACATTCCTTTCGCAAGAACTTCTGGGCTTGTATACTCGAGATTATACAAAGGTTCGTGCCAGGTTTGTCGCCATAGATAACTAGAGTTTTGTTGGATGGTAGATTAAGACGAACAACTTTTACATTACACATGATGTTGGCTCGATGAAGACCCAACCAATCCATGCCTATTATGACATCGACACTTTTAATTGAGACTGGCATGAGGTCGATTGGAAAGCAGTGGCTATCTAGAGTTAGAGTACATCCTATAAATATACTGCTAGTTCTCTCAGTTTTTCCTTTAGCCATTTCTATAGTGAACGGTTCTTTAAGTGCACATGATTGTTGTTTAAGTAAGTGAGCAAATTTCTGATTCACGAAACTCCTCTCCGCTCCGCTATCAAACAATATGCATGCATAAGAGTTATCGAGGAGTAACGTACCAGTGACAACAGTAGGGTTGGCTACCGCTTCCTCGTGGCCTATAGCCAAAACTCTTCCTACACCACCCGCGTTCCCTGCCTTTGAGCAATTCCTTTTGTAGTGACCCACCTCGCCACATCCGTAGCAAGCCTGGCCCACACCAGCGTTGGGGACTTGGTTGATTGGCCTAGCCAAAGATTTGCAGAAACGGGTTGTGTGTCCCTTCCTGTTGTAGTTAGAGCACTGCATTTCCCGGTAGGGTCCATTGTGGTGGAAGCTGCACTTGTTGCACTTCGGAAAGCTCCCAACATACTGCTTCATTAGCACAGTAGCAGTAGGTGTTATTGCAGGATGAACAGCCACGACCTGCTTCTTCTTGGTAGAGTTCTAGGCCGCTTTTTCCTTCTTGTTACCCCAAAACTTCCGCTTGTTGTCAGTAGCTTTGGATGGTTCTGGAATGGCTAGGGTTGTTGTTGTTGATGGGGTGCGGACTCCATGATCTATGAGCTGATGTGCTAGTTGCTTAGCACTGTCGAAGGTAGTGGGGTTTGAAGCTAAGACATTCCCCTGGAAGGGAGGCATCAACCCCCAAATGTACCTCTCGACTTTCTTTCCCTCGATAGGGACCATTCTTGGACATAATGCCACTAGATCGCTGAATCTGGCAGTGTAGGCAACTAAGTCGGAGCCCTTCATAGTTAGGCTCCACAGTTCCTGTTCTAGTTTCTGAACCTCACCCCTCAGGCAGTATTCTTCATTCATGAGCTCCTTCATAGCTTCCCAGCCCATAGTGTTAGCCAGTATTAGAGTTAGTGACTTGACATGGCTATTCCACCATGTGAGGGCTCTGTCCGAGAAGGTGCAGGCAGCAAATTTTACTTTGCTCCCTTCTAGACAGGAGCATATCTCAAAGATCTACTCAGTATTCTCGAACCATTGCGAGAGGGCAATGATTCCACCGGTCCCGGTAAAGGACCTGGGCTTACAGTTGGTGAAGTCCTATATGTACACTCCCTAGTGTGCACAGTAGCATCACATTGAGCGGATTGAGAAGCAACACCACTTTCGCTAGTACTGCTAGTGTTGAATTGAGCTAAGGCTGCCGCTACATTCGCAGATATCGTAGCTTGGAGAGCTGTAGAATCGTATTGTGGAGGATGTGGTGGTGGTTGAGTTGGAGTTATTGGAGGGTTGTGGTTCGTCCCTTTTCGTGGAGGCATTGTTCAACTAAAATTTTACAAAGATGAAGATGATAGTAAGAATCAATTGTGAGTATAATGCGAGTGGTCCATGGACTAAATCGCCATAGCCCAACAAAACATATGAGAATATGATTGAAATAGAGATCTAACAATAGAAAGATGAAAGCATTTAGATAAGGATTTCCCATAAGATTAGATATCTGTCAATAATATTGGCATTAATGATGTAACAAGTTCGGGGAAAATGACCTAAAAGTAGGTCTTACATCAAACCATATAAAGAAAATTTTGACAGCATTAAGACCTTAATAAATTAACAAGTTCAAAGTCTTATCATAGACAGGAAAATAAAAACTAGGGCTTTTACATAGACCTAAGTTATACCCAAAAGAAAGAGTAGATTGGACTCTACTAGTAACGAGAACGGCTCGAATGAGTCCTTGATTCTGCCAGGAGATGCTCCATGTCTCTCATGCACCTTTCAAACATTTTCTGAAAAGCTCGCAGTCCCCTGACTTCATCTTGGGTTGCAGTAAGTTCTCTCTGCAGGGCTGCATTTTGGTTCAGGGTCCTTCCCTGAGCAGACTCCCGATGGCGAATGAGAACGGTATTGACTCCCGCATCAGCATCAACCTCCATTACTCGGTCGGCGGTTTCCCTTCCCTGTTCTGCATTGCGAGCAATCCTGCAAACCAGAATAGGCAGGACTTTGTCTGCTGAGCCTCCCTCACTTAGATTGTAGAAGCTTCGGTCTCCGTTGTAGGATAATGTTTGACCTTGCTTGTGACTCCATCTATTCAAGTTTGTTGCCCACAGAGGTGTAGGGCCTTAAAATGTTGGACGAGGGTTAGGATTTGGGATTGGATCCACTGGGGGTAGATTGTTAACTTCTGGCTCGGAGTCAGAATCCTCCGAAAAGTTCTCTGTAAAGTCATCATCCAATGGGATTGCCTGATTCTCTTTTGGCTCTGCGTTGAGCCATCCAGCATTACCTTGGTTAGGAAATTACGGGTCACCATGAGGATAGAATCCATCCATGTTATCTATGCGAGAATAAGGATAAACGAGATAGTTAATAGACGTACTACTTAAGATAATTATAGAAGGATCCTTACTAGTTACTTCAATATTTGCGTAGTGCATGGCAGTCACACGTAACCACAATAGAATAGACCTTCGAATAAGTGACCCTAACTCCAGGTCCACAACCAAACAAGGAATAGGAAATAAAGCAAAGATCATAGATTCTAAGTCTATGACACCTTAGTCACATATAACCTTTGCGTATTGTCACACCACGCTAAAGCGGAAACACGAGGTGTGGCAGTATAAAGGGTTTAATAGCAAAAGTTAAAAGACAACACCAACCATAGTATTAAAAATCATTACAAATTTACAATGGGTTTGAACGACTTTTACAAGAAATTACAATGAAAATACAAATACAACACATGCGAATGCTCCTAAAAGTGAAGTGTCCCTAAGTGCCACTTACTCGATAATTCCTGAAAAAGCATGTAAAACGAGCGTCAACTATAAAAATAGTTGGTGAGTTCACAAGTTTATAAAATCGAGCTTGAAATAAGGCTTTTTGTAAATTTAAGTACATTGCTTTAATGAGAAACAAAGTTGATTGCTATTAATGAATACAAGTTTATTGCTATAACGAGAAACGAGTTTGTATGTGTATGAGCAAACAATGAGTCTCAACCAAACCTATGACTGGATCCCTATCGAGATCTATGCTTATCGTTCCATAGATGAATATGGTATCATGCACTCCAGCAATAGGGCGAGTGAGGAGTTGTCAATTCCTAATAGCGCTATCCATAATGACCATTGGCTCAAAGAGTTAATGGTTAGAGATAAGGGAAGGGCCTTAGTACGATAAGTTCTCATGTTCCGTGTTGCATAGACATACATAAAGAAACATAGCAATACAATAGCAATCATGTTTGATAATAATCAATTTAAATACAACATGCAAAGAGTAGTTTTTCTGGACATACTTTTCCACCCCCAAAACATAAAAACTGAAAATAGGGGAGTGCGTGAATACTCACAATACATTGAGATGATGCAAATGGTGCCTTGACTATGTTCTACGTGTACCACTACCGATTCCTACAATATTGGTATTCACTAGTGAGTCTCTAATCGAAATGTAACACTAGTACACTTACTACTACAATACAATTATGCCAATACTGAGTCACAATTGAATATTGATAAATTATAAATATTTTTCTGTGGAAATTAAGTTTCAAAGAATCAATTGTTATATAACAATTTAAGCGGAAAATTTCCATTATTGAAATGTTAATATTTAACATTTTAGAGGTGTTCTAATGATTAAATATTCAAAACTAAATCAATTTATTTCTAAAATTTCCCAAACTTTGCATTTTAGTTTTAATTGAAGTCAAAGACCTCTAGATAAATTTTCTTGAATTTTTGATTTGTCTAACTATTTTTCACCACTTTAGTTTCTTGAATAACCATAAAATTATGAAAAATACTAAACAGTTAATAAAAATTACCAAACTTCGGATTTTGGTTCTAAATGTGTTAAAAGACTACTAGACAATTTTTCATGGAATATGGATATGCATAACCATTTTTCATATATTTAATTCTCTAAATATATACAAATTCATGAAAAATAGAAATCAGTTAAGAAAATACCCCAAACTTTTTATAGTAATGTAATTACACATACTTAATCTGTGAAAAATATAAAAATGGGTTTCTAAACTGTTTAACCAAGTTTTATGATTTTTATGCATTTATTCTAACAAAAATCGAAATAAATAGACAACAGCTTCCAAAATTACCCAAACATTTTGTATTACTGTTATAAAATATTATTGAGCTGGGAAAAATATAAAAATCGATTTCTAAACTGTTTAACCCAATTTTATGATTTTTGAGCATTTATTCTAATAAAAATTTAAATAAATAGAAAACAGCCTCCAAAATTATCCAAAATTTTTATTTAACTGTTATTATACATAACTAGGCTGGGAAAAATATAAAAGATATTTTTCAGTGGGTATTTCTATCTTTCCTTGTTTTATCCCATTAAATAATCATTAATTGAAGAATAAATAATAAACAGTTAAAATAAATTACCAAAAATTTTTGTAACATCATTTACAGTGTAAGTAATCTGGAAAAAATAGCAAAAGTGGTTTTCATATTGTATAATCTGGTTTTGGGTATTTATGTTTATTTAAGTGTATTTAACCTTAGAAAATAGGAGAAAAATAGTATAAAGTAGAGAAAAATCATCAAAAGTTTTATGTAACCTCCTACTGTACAACATGATGTTTTGGTAAAATTTCATGAATTTTGGATAATAAGAACTATTTTTCCTATTTTTAGGCCATTATAGTTACCAAAAATTAGAAAAAATAGGAAGGCATGATGAAAAATTCTGAAATTATTTTTCTGAGTCTCCCACCATAGGTAAGAGCTTCGAAAATTTTTAGATACAATTTTCACATTTCCTAAAGTGGTTTTGTGATTTATTATACCCAAACAAACAAAAATGGAAAATCATACTAAACAGCAACATAAATCGATGACATTTAATGAGAGGTCATTATTCACCATAGGTGTCATCCAAGAATTTATTCCGGATTTATAGACCTCTGGAAGTATTTTATATGATTTATTGCTCTATTTTATTGCATCAATTATAACAATTCGAGAAAAATGAATTATCTTTCGGAAATTTACAGAGCATCTTATTTTGTTGATAATAATCTGGGAAAAATCAGATTTGGTCAGAAAATGACTTTTAGATATTTATTTGGAAATAAATCTTTCATTAACATATTTGAAAGCTTTTTAACAACAACTTTGATCATCAAGCATCTAAGCTTGAAGATCATCACATGCATGTTGTTTTGAAAACCATTCATGAGTTTGAAATGATCAAAAATCGTTTTTGATAGAAAACTTTGGATGCATGTGGTGATTTTTACCCAAAACTTGTATAAAAGGGCATTATGTTGATTTTGACTTAGGTTTTGGTCCTTGGATTTCACCATTAACAACATGCATGTTGTTTTTGGGTGAAATCCTACCACCATCATCATAAAAACTGTGGGTTTGTGTGTGTGTATGTTTATGTGTTCATGATCTTTCATTAGAATGGTGTAGAAGAACAAAGAAATGCAAGAAAATCCATGAAAACTTGAAGGAAAATGAAAGGAAATCGTGTTCTACCTTAATGAACACCATTAGATGATGAAGATTTTGAGTATCTTGAGTGTTCTTGGACATGTTGGCTGTAAAATGTCGTGGTTCATAGTGGGAGGAAGAGAGAAAATGTGTGTGAGAGTGTGAGAGAGAAATGAGAGAAAATGAGGGAAGATGGAGTGTGAGGGAGAAGTAGAATCATTTTGTGTTGGGAAGAGGAGAGGCATCTTGGGAGGAGGGAGTCCAACTTTGGAGTGGAGAGAGGGTCTAACTCTCTTAAATTTTATAAAATTATAACTTTATTTTATAAAAATATCAAGTTTTTATAAAATATGCACCTTATTTTAATTTTCATTCACAAAACCTTGATTTTTTTTTTTTTTTTTGCATAGAAATAAGGTTAAATACTAATGACTTAAATTTTATTTTTCTTAAATGCATTCTCATAATTTTTATTATCATAAGATCATATTATAAGTTTCATAATTATTTTTATAGAAATTTTTAAGGTTAAAGTTTATAAATATGAGTTTTTAGGGCATTTAGGGTTTTTGAGAGTTTGTAAGTCTTTGGATATCAAAATTAATTAAATTTTGAGACTTCAAACTATTTTAGAGTTTCATAACTCTTATTCAAGTTAAAAATAATGTTTGTAATGTTTTTTTTATCGGTTTATTGGCATTCTATGTAGTGATTCCGATATTCAAGCGAAATTGAGGAATCAAATATACCAGTCCTACTCTTCAACTTTGACTTAAGTTTCTATGAGACTCTGACCTAACTTTTACTTCTAGGTCAAGTACATGATGTGTGTATATGATTCATGAAATGGTGTTCAAGTCAAAGAGTGACCTTAATATAGATAGTCACTAAAGTTAAGTAGTGGTAAAATTCACATATCAATGTGAAATTTAAGTACACTATCCATTGATTCTAATTGTTTCCAAGTTTCTAGTAGGTTATAACTTAGCTTCTAGTTACTAAGTCTAGTACGTGTAGTGCCTATATGTGCAATTAAGTCTAATCAAATCTAGAACCGACTCGAATTTTGACGGTTGTCACACGTATCCACTCAGAAACTATTGACCTACTAGTAAAGACCTTTTTAGTTCTCAAATAAGTAATTATAGTAACGCAAAATACTCCTATAGTATTTTCAGTTTATGTTCTGTTCTAAAGTTTTCATTGTAGTAGTGTCGGTAAGTTTTAGACTTGTTGTAACACCACAACCATTCTTAGGCACATGCCAATCACTTCTCGGAAAAATATAGTTGATCAGGCTAAATCACTCCCAGATCTGATTATATGTCTGTAAGCCTACTTGTGTTGTCCAACAATTGCAATACTTTTTGGTCTGTCCTAATGAAACTGATTTTAGTATGAATTCAGGTATGTATACTTAGTTAAATATTTTATTATTTAAAAGTATAAACTCTTGGTCAGAGTATTTTAATCCCGTTGTGTTTATAGTTTGTATATCTTTTATGGGTTTATATATACTCAATTCACTATAAACAAAGCTCTGATACCAATCTATCACACCCCCAAACCAAATTGGCGGAAACATTCGGGGGCATAGGACGTTATGTACAGTATCATAACAATGCATAATAGTAAACAAGCAACAACATCATCCATTGAATTAATAGTATAATTCAATACAAGTATGTTCAATTCAATAATAATAAGACACCAAAAATGAATAATCAAAATAAAGACGAGTCTTGAAAGTGCTCCGACTTCTCAAAACCTATCGTCGGTACCTGCCTACTGGTGACATGAGAATACAAGTTATTTTGAAAGAGAGGATCAGCATTTAAGGTGGTGATTTCATAAGTATTTAGTGTAAAATGTTGTATAAGTTAAAAAAAGTGTTTGTAAATGTTTGTTGTAAAGGTTTGTAAGTGTTTGTAGTAAATGTTTGTATCTCCTAGAAAATCCTATATTTTCAACTAGAAATGTAACCTTCCACCAAGGCCCGAATGTTCTGAATGTTGTTTGTTTCTAAAAGTTAAATTTTTTCCCAACTGTGACTATTATTACCAAAATATAGTTTTACATTACCGTTTATGTGAGAAGATCACAAAGTGAATGCAATAGGAAAAACAATGATGTACTGTAGTATTGTATATAGTAACTACTGATGTACTAACTACCTTAAACTAATTGTTAATTAAGGTATAATGTGATATGATTGTAATCATTCTTGATCGATTAGTAGAAAACACGACACTCAAAGATGTCGAAATGTTATGACATTCATCACCCGTAGACCTGCAGGTCCCACTGTAGCTAGCAGCAAGGTGTAGGATGGTCAATCCAGTATAGATCTATACACAAATTCACGCTCTCCCTCAAGGAGACTTAGGTTACAAAACGTGAAACAACAGTATGATGTCATTCCACGAAGTAGTGGCTCACATTAATGTTATAGTATTCTTGTATTTGTATAGTATGCTCTATCTGTTCTAGTGTATTGTATGTTCTCTTTGTATAGTGTATAGTATGCTCCTCCTTGTTTCTAATTATAACATGTTCTTTATGTTTCTCGTTATAGTATGTTTGAACTGATTCTTGTATGTTTCATTGTACTAGAAATAGTGAGTAGTAGACCTCTAAACTATACCTATTATAGTTTACTAGTAATGTTGTGTGAATGACTGAGTATGATTATACACCTTTATTACCCAAAGGCATTGAGATAATGTAAGAACTTTTATATCTATACATCTATACATAATATATAACTGAGATTCAAATGAAATTCGGACAAAACAACTAATACCCTAAGTCCACGACCAAACAAGGAATAGGAAATAAAACGAGTTATCAATCCTAAGTCCCTTCGACCTTATTTATATGACTATATCTGGATAGACATGATTTTGACAAAATATAAGTTTAAAAGAGTTTGATAAAGAGTTTTAACATATAAAAGAGTTTGATAAAATGGTTTGAAACAATTGTTTGATATCACAATTTTGAAATATAAGAAATCCATTTGTTTGATAGAAATTAATCACATGTGATTGATATAATAACTATATTGTTTCAACTTTTATCCCCCCCCCCCCCCCTAAAAGCATTTAAAATCATTTAAAATGTAAGTTAGGAGTATGAACTCACCTGTAGTGAGTGGTTTGACTAAAAGATAGAATAAGGATGTCGAGTGCTAAGTGAAATCTCGGGCATGAACGGATCCTATTAAGCATATAATGACACATATATGGATATAATTAGTGTATATATCAACTAATAATGATATAGAATCACCTTAGGGAATAGGAAACACTTATACGAGGTGTTACAATCAAAAAGGATTGCATCTTAGAGGTTTACGGCCATACAATGGAGTTTACGGCCATTATGTTTACGTCCATAGAGTGTACGGTCATGGAGTTTGCGGTCGTACACTCATCGAAGAGCTTGCAAACGAGGCGTTTTATGGACCTATCTAGCATTCATCAAGTGCTTTCGATTCTAGGCTCGGACATAAGGGAGTTTAAAGGCCAAAACATCCACCAACACAAGAGTTTACGACCATGCAAGGGTTTATGGCCGTAAACTCTTGATGTTCATGTTTTTATGATGTTTCAAAGGTAAGAATCCAGTGATAAGCAAGCCTAACTAGAAGATAGAAGAGGTGCTCACGTTTTTGAAGCTTGGAAGGGGTTCAAGGTCCAAGAACTAGTATGTGTTCTTGGTGAAAGTGAAGAAGACTTAAAGATCTAGACAAAAAGAATGATTTCATGGATGAAATCAAAGGGTGATATAAGATCAAAAAGGTTAACAACATGTAAAATGGAAGGATTGCTTACATTTTGGAAGATCAAGATGAAAACTTGATGAGTGTTGAGAGAAAATCCGAGTTCTTGAGTTGGAAGTGGGAAAAAGTAGTGAAGGAAGAAAGAATATCATACTTAAGGGGGTGAGTTCACAGCTAAGGAGGTGTTTACGGTCGTAAAGTCTTGTTTACTGTCGTAAACTCCTTATGATGGAGTTTCCGGCTTGTATGCTGCATACCGAACTCTATACGATACTTCCTAACACTCTTTCATTGAAATTACTAGATTTAGAACGTCAAACAGACCCTTATCATGGCTAAAAGATAGCAAAAACAATTCTGATTTTGATTGAGTTGAATGGTTGTATAAGATAGAAATTTCGGGTTGTCACATGACGATGGTTGGTGACGGAGGGGGGTGGTTGATTTATATATGAATACACTTATATTTATATTTATATATGAATATTACTCATCATCCGTCAGTCTGGTACCTTGGAGCGTTTTGCAACAAAAATAAATGATTGATTGAGAATGATTCCCTAATTTTCAACATTTTTTATTTTCTTAATTAAACTTATATATATATATATATATATATATATATATATATATATATATATATATATATATATATATATATATATATATATATATATATATATATATATATATATATATATATAAGAGGGCTCGTGCGAAAATGCAAATAATTTTCGAAAATTCGAAAACAAACAAGACATGTGAGATTGTGCCACCTCAACTTTATATTTTGCATAAGAATTCATCCAAACTTTGAACTATATGATAATAATCGATGATGCATGCAAAATTGTTTTATATTAGCAAAACATGTTTTATGACATTTTTATTATGAAAACTTAAATTTAAAAGTCGATAACGATGTGAAAAAAAAAAGTTGTTAAATCCATATTTAAATCTATATTATCATAACAACTTCCAATGCAAACTTATTATCTTTAATTTATTGTTAATAAATTTAATTTCTAAAGTACATGTGTTTGATTTTTATAAGATAAAATATATTTTTACAAAATATTTATGTTTTCGTATGTACCTACTTGTATGTGTGTGTGTGTGTGTATATATATATATATATATATATATATATATATATATATATATATATATATATATATTTGTTTTGTTATACATTTTTATTGAACTTTTTATTTGACTAAGGTCATTTATATGTTTTTTTTTAAATTGTCTTTTTATATGCTTTTCATAATCAGTCTTGAAAATTTTTATTTTTTATTTTGCTTTTTCGTTTTTAGTATTTTATTTAATTTATTTCTTTTTATAAACTCGTTTTTACAACTTAATTTTTTTTACATGTTTTTTCACACCGTATTTTACAACTTTATTTTTTATGTATATTTTTGTCACTTTGATTTGCATTTGAAGTTTTTTACCTTGTTTTTATATTTTTTTTCACTAATCAGTCATTATAACTTGAATTTTTTTTACTTCTTTCTTATGTTTTTCACAATTCATTTTTATAATTTAATATTTTAGTTTACTTTTTGATAATTCGTTTTTACAATTTTTGTTATATGTTTTTTTATAATTCATTTTTATAACTATATTAACTTAATTCTTTTTTACATGATTTTACTTTATTTTTTTACATGTCTTTTCACAAACCAATTTTATAACCTTATGTAGAAAATGAAGTTTAGAAAACGGCTTTTGAAAAATACATGTAAAACGAATTTTGAAAAAACATATCAAAAGTGAATAAAATTTAAAATCCTCCCTAGTAAATAAGAAACATTTTGTCATATGTCATCTTCTCTTTTATTTAGACAAATGATATTTTTTAGAATTTTTGAATTTTTTATTTTCTACTTATCATTTTATTGTAATTTTTATTTTATTAAATTGAAATTCTATATTTAATATGTAAGGTAATATATATGTAAGATATTTATTAGAAAAGAGTTTATATATGTAATGTAATCAATATATTAAAGCCTCATTAATTTTAATAATTCAAAATTTTTTCTCATTTTTCTTATAAATTCAAACTTTTCAAATTGTAAAAATTTCATATTTAATTTTTTTAATTAAACTTATATAATACATGAGTCTCATACCTAGTTGTAAAAATAAATTATGAAAACATGTATAAAACAAAGTTAAAAGACATACAAGGGACCTTAAAAAGCTAAACAAAGTTCAATCAATTTAGATAATCAAAAACATTTAAAACTTAAATAACACAAAAATAATAATAAATAAATAAAACAAAAAACATATTCAATAGTTTAAAGAGAAATTAAATATCTTTCTACTTTTTATTTCTATTTTTTTTTCTATTTATTTAAGATGATAAAAATATATAAATTTAACATTTCTATCAAATTTAAATTAAATTAAATAACATTTATATCTGGATCCCCTATAAATATCCGCGTCTTTATTTATTTATTTATTTTAATTTTAATTACAAACTCTCTATTTTACATTCGTGGTCCCTTTACTTTTGGAGTTTTTCAACTTATTTATAGTTATTAACAATATTTTCATTATTCTTTAATAACACAACAATAACTTAAATTTTATATAGCCCTATTATTTATTGTATTTATTTGAAAGTTATTATAAATTGGTTTTTATACATTTATTTTTGTATAATAATTTATTATTTTTTACAACTTGAAAATTTTAAAACTACAAACATACATACTTTTTTCGTATAGCTTTTACATATTTCCAAAAATAATCATTATTTTTTTATAACTTGTAATTTAAAAGAATAACATATCACTTCATATATAACTTTTACAAACATTGGTTGCATATGTCTTTGACTGGTTACTTGATTGCCAACAAGTTTGGCGTGATCGTTCATTGTTTAAGCCACGAACAATCTACGACATGTTTCCCTCTTTGGAGAAGTCCCGAAGAGTTCCAACACCACCGAACCATTATGTTGGTACTTGGAAGCGGTATTCATTAGATGTCGGCGTTTTTGAAAGAGAATTAAAAATAGCAATGATTAGTAAAAACAATAATCGGAAAAATGATTAGAGAGTAGAGATAAGTGGATATGAGGTAGGAATAATCGGCGTTTTTGAAAGAGAATTAAAAATAGCAATGATTAGTAAAAACAATAATCGGAAAAATGATTAGAGAGTAGAGATAAGTGGATATGAGGTAGGAATAAATGAAGCCAATATATATATATATATATATATATATATATATATATATATATATATATATATATATATATATATATATATATATATATATATATATATATATATATATATAATTTCTCTCGTTTAAAATCTACTTCAACCATAACACTACATAAAAATGAAATTATGAGCCTATAAAAGCTTTTCTCCTTTATTTCATTTTGTAGGTAATGCGGTTCTACTTTGGGCTTTTTTTATTGTAGTTAATCTATAAGTGCCTTTAAATGATACAGATATTGACATATCAATAACTTTGAAAATTCATTTTTCTTTCCATTCCATTCACTACCTGAATGCCTATCAGTATATGGAAATAGAATATAAAGTATATTAATTGTAATCCAACTGTGCATAAGATTGTGTATTGATGCTTCATGTTTATATCTAAAATCCGTCTTACCGTAGGAGAATAATAGTTGAAATACAAGTAGTTCAAACATTTGAAATATTTATATATCTAAAATATTACTATTAGTTAGTATTTCAAGATTGATAATGAAAATAAACTGTTCGATGATACATTTTACAATTTTTTTTTCTAAAAACCAAGGGAAGATATAAACTTCAAAGGACCCACATGCCGTCGTCTTTAAAACACGGCTATGATGATGATGTTTCGGTCTTTGACAATTAAAAAAAAAAGATTCAAACAATGATTTATATTCTCTTTAATGTCATAAATGCTTGGACCTTTTTCTTTTAAAAAGTTAGGTCACAAGATATTATCTAAAATAGCCAACCGATTGTATTGAAGTCGGTGAAAGATACAAAGCACCAAGATGAATTAAATTTGGCATGAATAAGATGATATATAAGTTCTCAAAGAAGATAATGTCACATGCTACAACTCCGGTTTAGGCCCGTGGGAGTGGACTCGGCAACCCATTCGGCGAGCTTGGTGAATACTGGGTCGATGACTGATGAGAGAGAAAAAGTGGTTGACGAAATTGGTTTGTTTTCTTAACGTTGAAATTGGTGTTTTGACTGTTTTTTTCAAAAAAAAAAAAAAAAAAAAAAATTCAAAAATCTTATTTTTTTACCCTATATAAATACTTTTACCTACCATATTTAATCTCACTTCACTTTCTTCATTTTCACTCAAGCAATATATTTTTTGTGAAAAAAATAGTTTTTCATTCCAACACAAAAACTCAAAAAAAACACCAAAACACAAACTCAATCTCACTTCTTCACCAAATTTCGTTCAAAGCTAAAGGGATCGATCTATTTATTCACCTCCAAATTTACACTTTGGTTGTATTTTCTACTAATTTCAAGCCCAAAATCAATCCCAATACCAAATCCAACCTCAATTCCAAAAACCTTAATTTCAATGTGAACTTTAATTTCAAAACCAACTTCAAATGAACTTCTCATCCCAAGTCTCATCCCAAAATGATTTCAACTCATTTGACGATATTCACAACTTCCCAATGAATATCCAAACTCAAGGAAAACCCAAAGTCTACCCCAAAACGGAATCGGAGTCGGAAGAGAATCAACCGCAACCCAAATAAAAAAAGAGGAATGGCATCTCCAAATCAATGGATACAGGCCAAAGAAGAGACGTTAGCTCGTGCGTGGGTAGATATTTCTGAAGATCCGATGGTTGGAAGCAACCAAGTTTGTTCAACTTTTTTCCTTAAAATTATACGGCGTTTTCTCATGGAGATGAATCTTAGAGACTACCGAAAAAAGGTCCAAATTTATTCAAGTGGAGAAATGTCAACAAAGTGATGATGGAGTTTAATTATGTGTTTTCGAGTGTCAAACGTCAATGGCAAAGGGGTGGAAAAACAAAACTATCTTACAAAAAGCTCATAAAATGTATCGGAATCAGAAAGGGATCAATTTCAAATTTCTACTTGTTTGGAATACTTTGAAAGTGTCTAAAAAATGGCAAGAGGTCGACAATTCTAAAACCATTACGGTGGTTATTCAAAAAGAAAAAAAAAACATCTGAAACGACACATAATCAATTGTAATAACCCAGAATTTCCAGGTATTTATTTTGGATTTATTTATGGAAATTGTGAGTGGACTCGGCGAGTTGGAGCCCAGACTCGCCGAGTAGGATCGCGGATTTGGGCACGGGTTCGCGTTCGGACTCGACGACTTTAAGAGTGGACTCGGCGAGTCCACGCTGTGTAGTGAAACCCTAATTTCCGAGGTTTGCGGCCTATTTAAAGGGCCTTATGGCCGTCATTAGTGCTCACCCAACCCTTAGAGAGAAACCCTTATGTGCTTGAACGTTTTAAGAGAGAAATGAAGCATTCTTGACCTTGTGTGTGTCATTTAGCAAAGAAGGAGAAGATTCTAGGCAAGAGGAAGCAAAGGAGGTTGCTATTTCGTGGATTTGAAGCTTAGATCAGCAATCTAGAGGTATGATTTCGGGTTATCTTCTGTTTTGTGAAGTATAATGGGATTTAGGGTTTCTTATGGACATTTATGGGATGTTTTGATGCCAAATACTTCCCTTCTTGTGTTGAGGCGCTAGATCAGGATCCATAAAGGTCCAGAGAGCCTCACTCATCAAGCTTTATGTATAGCAATGGAGTTTATGACCTTGTGTTGTTGTATTTGAGTAAAAAACATCATATATGGTCATATAGAGATTGTATGTGCATCAAGATTGTAGCTTTATGTGTTAAATAAGCTTGGAAGGACTGGATCTATGGGTTAATGGACTGGATCTGACCTTATGAGCAAGTTTGAGTCATTGCATGGCACGGACTCGCCGAGTCCGAAGAACAGACTCGGCAAGTAGTATGAATAATGCCCGACCACACAGCGAGTGGTCTTGCCGAGTAGAGGAGGGTTGACTCAGTGAGTCAGGGGGGATCAGAGTGGTCAGATGGATTGAGTCAAGCTGGACTCGCCAAGTTGTTCTTGAGACTCGGCGAGTTGAGTCGTGGTGGCCCCACAACTCATGCCAGGTGGAACTCGTCAAGTTGGAGAGAATGCTCGACGTGTCAGGAGAGGATTTCAGGGAAATCAGTGTATACGCTCAGACTCGCCGAGTCGCCATAGTGCACTCGCCGAGTCCGGTCAAAGATGACCGTTGACCGTTGACCAACGTTGACCTAAGTTGACTTGTTAAAGAGTAGTCAACCTTAGTTGGGAAACTGTTAATTAGAAATGTATTGTGATTTAGGAGGACTTTAGCTCGGGGGGATCAAGCACTAGTGATTTCAGGATTCACGACTTACTGAGACGCGAGGTGAGTCTCCTCACTATACTTTACCTTGAGTAGGTAACCAGAGTTATGTGATAGAGTGTTTGTATGCTATGTATGTTATGTGTTGTACTGCATTATTTCTATGTGATTTATGTTGTGCATGTTTACAGAGTTAGAACCTGAGGGTTCACAGAGTTTGGGTGCACGGACCCACAGAGTTATAGCCTCGAGTGGCTAATATGTGTTATATATGGTATTTTGGGGAACTCACTAAGCTTTGTGCTTACAGTGTTTGATGTTAGTGTTTCAGGTACTAGTGACGACAGCGGGAAGGCGCCGGCTTGATCCGTACACACACACGGAGTTTATACATTTGGGATCTTGGGATTTTATATTTACTTGAATTGGATAATTAAATATGGTTGTTTTATGAATATTAAATGAATTATGTTTTATGAAAATTTGAAAATTTTGTTTTAGAATTTACGGTGTTACAATTTGGTATCAGAGCCTTGGTTTGAGGGATTAGGGTACACCTTCGGGAGTATTTGAACTCAAACTGAGGATTTGGAAAATATTTTCAAAAGAAAATTAACTTTTCTAAGAGTAAAAGATTTTTAGAGAAATTCAAGGAAGAAACGTGTGTACGATCAGTCAGCTCCCGAACGATGATTTCCCAAAATACCCTTATATTATATGTTTATGATATATTCTCTTGCTAGAGTAGGCTAGGTATTCTTATTAGGACTAGAGTGCCCTGATTTGTGATGCCTTAGCCTAGGGAGTTGTGAGCTGCTATGAGATTCTTGAGAGCGAATAGGTAGCAGCGAGGAGCTTATGAGATATCTGTTAGAGAGTGATAGAGTACTTGGGATTTGGGATCCGAAGAGGAGGATTTGGGGTGTGCACTGAGACGGTGTGGACAATAGTATTGGGCCCGTACTACTGAAAGCACTGGGGCGGTGCACGGTCCAAGTAGGAATCTTCGGAATACCAAGAATCAAGGAGGGATGGGCTGTCGAGTGTGAGTATGCTTGAGCGGATTCTAATTTATCGTATGTTGTATTTCAGAGGTTGATCATGGTGAGGACACGTCATATGCCGGAGGGTCTCGGGGCTAGTGATGAGGAGATCCGACAGATCATTCATGAGGAGGTGGCTGCGGTCATCAGGGCAGAGATACCAGAGATGTTCGGGTCTATTAAGACCGTGCTGATCGAGACTTTCGACGAGCGTTATGCCACTCTTTCTGAGGTTGCGGTTGCGGCAGCCACTGCAGCTGTTGCTGCTACTAGGCCGCAGGGTGGTGACGCGTTGCTGTTCCGGGAGTTCAGCAACACGAAACTACCGGAGTTTGATGAGACCCAGGACCCGGTGGCAGCCATGAGATGGATTTCTGACATAGAGGGGTGTTTCTTCACTTGCTCATCTCCTGAGCATTTGAGAGTACGGTTCGCACTGAACCAACTTCTCTTGGGAGTGAAGGACTGGTGGAAGTTTGTCACATCACACTTTTCGCCTGCTGAGCTTGCGGCAGTGACCTGGGAGAGGTTTACTGCCATGTTCCGAGATGAGTATGTCCCCCAGGTGGAGAGGGAGTGTTTGGCCCAGGAGTTTCTGACCCTCAAGCAGGGCACTGAGTCTGTTACAGTGATCACCAGGATGTTTCATGAGAGGGCGATGTTCTGCCCTGAGCACGTGTCCACTGAGCAGGCACGTATGAGTTGATATTTGAGTATTTTGAGATGGGACATTTGGGAGTTCGTGGCGAACTCCTCATACCGGACATTCGCCGAGCTTCAGGAAAATGCCCGGAAGAGGGAGATTGAGCTGGAGACCCAGGCTAGGGAGGAGGCTGAGTCTCATGGGAGGGATCGGCAACCGGTACAATTCCAGCCGGCAGCCAAGCGGGCCAAGCCCGCTGATCCCAAATCAGGGAGCCAGAAGAGTTGCACTTGTGGAAAGTGCAGCAAGGGTCATGATGGAGTGTGTAGAGCGGGATCTTGCTACAAATGTGGCAAGGAGGGGCATATGGCCAAGGACTGCCCCAAGGGGTTTGCAATATGTTTTCACTGCAACCAGACCGAACACCGGAAGGCGGAGTGTCTGCATTTACGGGGATCAGCTCAGGGAGCACCTCAGGGATCTGCCCCTGCCGCCATCAGAGCTACCGAGAGTCGGCCAGTGAAGGCCGAGGCGCCGAGGGTACGTGGGAGAGCATTTCAGTTGACCGCGGAGGAAGTCCGTGCAGCGCCCGATGTCGTGGTTGGTATGTATTCTTTCGTGTATTTATTATAATGTTGAAATATTATGCTTATATCATGTTATGCGTAGGTACTTTTCTTGTGAATTCTGTACCTGCCTTGGTATTATTTGACTCGGGTGTGAGTCGGTCCTTTGTATCTTTGGCTTTTAGTCAGCACATCAGTGTTAGTCGCGTGGCGCTGAGTCGCCCTCTGAGAGTTTCTATAGCTGACGAGAAGGCGATATATGCCACGAAGGTGATCCGTGGGTGCGTACTCGAGATTTTCGGTGTTGAGTTCCCGATTGATTTAGTTCCTATTGCCATGCGGGATGTTTGTGTCATCGTGGGCATGGACTGGTTGAGCAAGTTCGGTGCGGTTATCGACTGCGAGCGGCAGCTAGTGACCATACGAGACCCTAGTGGGGGAGTTCTTACAGTGTACGGCGAGGATACCCGTTCTGGATCAGCATTTTGTTCGGCCGCTAGGGTGAGGCAGTGTTAACAGCAGGGTTGTCAGGGTTTTGTGGCGTACATGTCAGATACGCGGGTTGATTCCAGGAGGCTGAGGTCGGTGGAGGAGGTTCCTATAGTGCGTGAGCTTTCGGATGTCTTTCCAAAGGAGTTACAGGGGGTGCCTCCTGTGAGGCAAGTAGAGTTCAGTATTGATTTGGTCCCGGGGGTCGCGCCTATCGCTAAGGTGCCTTATCGTCTTGCACCTCCAGAGATGCAAGAGCTATCCTCGCAGCTTCAGGAGCTGCTGGGGAAAGGGTTTATTCGGCCAAGTAGCTCGCCGTGGGGAGCGCCCATTCTGTTTGTGAAGAAGAAGGATGGTTCACACCGGATGTGTATTGATTACCGGGAGTTGAACAAGCTGACGGTTAAGAACTGTTACCCACTGTTGAGGATCGACGATTTGTTCGACTAGTTGCAGAGAGCATCTTGGTTCTCCAAGATCGATTTGAGGTCTGGATACCATCAGGTGAGGGTACGAGATGAGGACGTCCAGAAGACAGCGTTTAGGACGCGTTATGGGCATTATGAGTTTGTGGAGATGCCTTTTGGGCTCACCAATGCTCCGGCAGTTTTCATGGATCTGATGAATCGGGTATGCAGGCCGATGTTGGATCGGTCGGTGATCGTATTTATTGATGACATTTTGGTATATTCGAGATCTAGGGAGCAACATGAGGAGCATTTGAGGGAGATCCTCGGAGTTCTGAGATCGGAAAGGCTTTATGCCAAATTCTCCAAGTGTGACTTCTGGTTGCGAGAGGTCCAGTTCCTTGGACATCTTGTTAACCAGGATGGGATATTGGTCGATCCGGCCAAAGTGGAGGCAGTTATGAGTCGGGAAGTGCCGTGGTCACCCTCCGAGATCAGGAGTTTTCTAGGGTTGGTCGGTTATTATCGGAGGTTTATCAGGGATTTCTCTAAGATCGCAGTGCCACTCACTAGGTTGACTCGGAAGGGTGTTGCTTTTTCATGGGGCCCCGAGCAGTAGGCCTCCTTTGAGACGCTTCGCCAAAGGTTATGCGAGGCCCCGGTGTTAGCCCTCCCGGAGGGAATGGAGGATTTTGTTGTATACTGCGATGCATCGATTTTGGGATTGGAAGCGGTGTTGATGCAGAGAGGGCATGTGATAGTGTATGCATCGAGGCAGTTGAAGCCTCATGAGTCGAGGTATCCCACCCATGACCTAGAGTTGGGGGCAGTGGTGTTCGCCCTCAAGATTTGGTGCCATTATTTGTATGGGGTTCGGTGTACGATATACACGGACCATAAGAGTCTGAAGTATTTGATGGATCAGCCCAACCTAAATATGCGGCAGAGGAGGTGGTTGGATGTGGTTAAGGATTATGATTGCGAGATCCTGTACCATCCGGGCAAGGCTAATGTGGTAGCCGACGCCCTGAGTCGTCGGGCGGAGAGTGCCCCGTTGCAAGGTGTATGTTTGCGTTTGACCGTGATGACTCCGGTGTTGGATACCATTCGAGGAGCACACGCTAAGGCAGTGAGGTCGGAAAACCAGAAGAGAGAGCGAGTTGTTGGACTGGTATCGGAGTTCGTTACCGATGGTTGGGGGCTTATGACTTTTCAGTGGCGTATTTGGGTACCGTTCGTGGGAGGTGTGCATGCCATTTTGATGGAAGAGGCTCATCGGTCTAAATTCTTGATCCATCCCGGGGCCACTAAGATGTATTGGGATTTGAGGAAGGAGTATTAGTGGCCCTGTATGAAGAGAGATGTTACCTGGTTCGTTGAGAAGTGCTTAACCTACCGTAAGGCTAAGGCCGAACATCAGAGGCCACATGGTAAGTTGCAGCCATTGGAGGTTCCCGAATGGAAATGGGAACAGATCACCATGGATTTCATCACCAAATTGCCAAGAACTGCTCGGGGAGTTGATGCAATTTGGGTGATTGTGGACAGGTTGACAAAGAGCGCTCACTTCCTTGCCATCAGTGAGAGTTCTTCCGCAGAGAAGTTAGCAGAGATATATGTGAGGGAAGTGGTATCTCGGCATGGAGTGCCGATCTCGATTGTCTCCGACCGGGACGTGCGTTTCACTTCCAGGTTCTGGAAGAAGTTCCATGATGAGTTGGGTACTAGGCTACATTTTAGTACCGCATATCACCCCTAGACAGATGGACAGAGTGAGCGGACGATTCAGACCCTTGAGGACATGCTCCGAGCATGTGTATTGGATTTCGGGGGAAGTTGGGATACTGATTTGCCGTTGGCCGAGTTTTCTTTCAACAACAGCCATCATTCGAGCATCGGTATGCCACCCTTTGAGCTGTTGTACGTGAGGAAGTGTCAAACCCCCATTTGCTGGGGAGAAGTCGGGCAGCGTGTTATGGGAAATACGGAGATAGTGCTTTAGACGACAGAGCAGATCCAACAGGTCAGATAGAGGTTACTGACTGCTCAGAGTCGACAGAAGAGTTATGCAGACAGACGCCGGTCCGAACTTGAGTTTCAGGTCGGTGATTTTGTGCTCCTGAAGGTCTCTCCTTGGAAGGGAGTGATCCGATTCAGGAAGAGGGGCAAGTTGGGGCCCCGATATATCGGACCATTTCGGGTAGTCGCGAGGGTAGGCAGGGTAACCTATCACTTGGATTTGCCAGCAGAGTTGGGGCAGATTCACCACACTTTCCATGTGTTGCAGTTGCGGAAGTGTATAGCCGATGAGTCGGCAGTGGTTTCATTAGACGATATTCAGGTGGATGCGAGCCTGAATTATGCCGAGAGACCAGTGCCCATCAGAGATCGGAAAATCAAAGTTCTGAGGAGCAAGGAGGTACCTTTGGTCTTGGTTCAGTGGCAGCATCGGAAGGGGGCCGAGATGACGTGGGAACCGGAGCGTGAGATGCGAGAGCAGCATCCGGAGTTATTTGCAGAGTGAGACTTCGAGGGCGAAGTCTAGTTCTAGTGGGGGAGAATTGTAACAGCCCGAAATTTCTAGGTATTTATTTTGGATTTATTTATGGAAATTGTGAGTGGACTCGACGAGTTGGAGCCCAGACTCGCCGAGTAGGATCACGGATTTGGGCACGGGTTCGTGTCCGGACTCGACGAGTCCAAGAGTGGACTCGGCGAGTCCACGCTGTGTGGTGAAACCCTAATTTCCGGGGTTTGCGGCCTATTTAAAGGGCCTTATGGCCGTCATTTGTGCTCACCCAACCCTTAGAGAGAAACCCTTGTGTTCTTGAACGTTTTGAGAGAGAAAGGAAGCATTCTTGACCTTGTGTGTGTCATTTAGCAAAGAAGGAGAAGATTCTAGGCAAGAGGAAGCAAAGGAGGTTGCTATTTCGTGGATTTGAAGCTTAGATCAGCAATTTAGAGGTATGATTTCGGGTTATCTTCTGTTTTGTGAACTATAATGGGATTTAGGGTTTCTTATGGACATTTATGGGATGTTTTGATGCCAAATAGTTCCCTTCTTGTGTTGAGGCGCTGGATCTGGATCCATAGAGGTCCAGAGAGCCTCACTCATCAAGCTTTATGTATAACAATGGAGTTTATGACCTTGTGTTGTTGTATTTGAGTCAAAAACATCATATATGGTCATATAGAGATTGTATGTGCATCAAGATTGTAGATTTACGTGTTAAATAAGCTTGGAAGGACTGGATCTATGGGTTAATGGACTGGATCTGACCTTATGAGCAAGTTTGAGTCATTGCATGGCACGGACTCGTCGAGTCCAAAGAACAGACTCGACTAGTAGTATGAATAATGCCCGACCACACAGCGAGTGGTCTTGCCGAGGAGAGGAGGGTTGACTCAGTGAGTCAGGGGGAATCAGAGTGGTCAGGTGGACTGAGTCAAGCTGGACTCGCCGAGTTGTTCTTGAGAATCGGCGAGTTGAGTCGTGATGGCCCCACAACTTATGCCAGGTGGAACTCGTCGAGTTGGAGAGAATGCTCGACGTGTCAGGAGAGGATTTCAGGGAAATCAGTGTATACGCTCAGACTCGCCGAGTCGCCATAGTGCACTCGCCGAGTCCGGTCAAAGTTGACCGTTGACCAACGTTGACCTAAGTTGACTTGTTAAAGAGTAGTCAACCTTAGTTGGGAAAGTGTTAAATAGAAATGTATTGTGATTTAGGAGGACTTTAGCTCAGGGGGATCGAGCACTAGTGATTTCAGGATTCACGACTTACCGAGATGTGAGGTGAGTCTCCTCACTATACTTTACCTTGAGTAGGTAACCAGAGTTATGTGATAGAGTGTTTGTATGCTATGTATGTTATGTGTTGTACTGCATTATTTCTATGTGATTTATGTTGTGCATTTTACAGAGTTAGAACCTGAGGGTTCACAGAGTTTGGGTGCACGGACCCACAGAGTTATAGCCTCGAGTGGCTAATATGTGTTATATATGGTACTTTGGGGAACTCACTAAGCTTTGTGCTTACAGTGTTTGATGTTATTGTTTCAGGTACTAGTGACGACCGCGGGAAGGCGCCGGCTTGATCCGTACACACACGCACGGAGTTTATAGATTTGGGATCTTGGGATTTTGTATTTACTTGAATTGGATAATTAAATATGGTTGTTTTATGAATATTAAATGAATTATGTTTTATGAAAATTTGAAAATTTTGTTTTGGAATTTACGGTGTACATCAATCGTCCGATGCGCATGTCGGGATTGACCTCAATGATGAGGAGTCTTTTGATGTTGCAAGAGTCACCCGTCTCATGGAAAGAGACTGAGTCAAGCGAAAGGGAAAAGAAGTGCCAAGTGATTTGGGATGTGCTTCAAAATAGACAACTTAAAAGTCGTCTTTGGAACAATATTTAGTGGTCGTACAAGAGAAAGAAAAAAAAAACATGTGATGGTGATCTTAATGAGAGACACTAGCGTTCTCACCGAAATTGAAAAAGAAATGGCGATAAAAACAAAAGAGGAGATCGCGAAAAAATACTACATCTAGGTTTCTTTATTTTAGGTTTGTGGTTTCATTATTTAAATTTATACTTTTTTTTTTTTTGTGGTTTCTTGGTTCACAATTTGAAATTATATGATTTTTTTTGTGTTGTAATTTTTTTTATAGTTTAATGAAATTTTAGTTTTAAAAAAAAACTAGTATGATTGAAATGTTTTTTTTTAATTAATTAATTTTGATAAAAATAGCATGGCAAGTGTGGCAATCCATGTCATGAAAATGACAAAATTTAAAAAAGTATGGCAAATCTGACGTGATGCCTACGTAGACCGTTGCAAATATGACACCACTTCCTTCAGCCTTAATGTCAATAATACTTTCACAGTTTTTAGAAGAAAAAAAATCGATTCGAAGACTTTGACGAAGAAGGTTCGGTTGTCGAGTGCTCTATTATATATATATATATATATATATATATATATATATATATATATATATATATATATATATATATAAAAGTTCAAATAAAAACACTACATACTGTGAAAACATAAAAACATTATGTTTATATTATTATTCTCCAATGAATATTGTAAATGTGTATTATTCAAGTAATTCTAATATGAATATTAACGTTTGATTATTCAAATATTCATTAGAATATTATTATTCTATTCTAAATTTTGTGTATGCCTATCATTGTAACCAATATTAGTTTTAACATGTGATTATTGATCTATTCATTGTTGATTAATGACTTATAGATGTGAATACAAAATACATTACAAAATAATAACATAAAAATATTACTTTCATGTTTTGACTTTAATTACTATTTTTATAATCTTATTCAAACCAAATTGATATAATTATTTCATAAGAAAAAGTAGGTGAAAGATATAACAAGATTTTTTATGTATTTGTATAGGTTAGACACGATTCAATCTATATAGTATTTCTAGTATTTTATGAACATTATTTAAAACCTATTTTGAAGACTACATATCTTATATCAATCTAACTAACATTGTATCATATCACTAATAAATATGGTTACTAAATGATCTAATCTAAATTCTAAGAAGAAAAGTTGTTAGAACAGATAGCATTTATCAAGAACACAAAGGTAAAACCCTATATGTAATAGAGAACAGAAAGAAGTCGACTAGTTGTAAGATATATGTGGAGCCTATGATTGTCTTTTCAAAAGAGTCATTGTGAAGAGAGGGGATACCACAACATACCTAACACTTATAAGATTATGTTATACCGATGTGGGATACACTGGTTGGATCTATATGTTCAATAATCATTTTAGAATGATGTTGTCAATAACATATGATCCTATACGGTCACACCTTTAATCATAATGAATGATTTAACAAGTAGTGTACAAGTTTTGGACCTTTAGTAGTTCTTTTATATAAAGTATAAACTTGTATATTTAAGACAATATATTTAATTAATTGCAAAAATAAAATCCTTCTCTTACCCTTTCAAAATTGTAGGCATGAAGGAATGTGCAAGAGGATGCTTGAAAGTCTTCTTCTTACACATCATACCTCTTTTATGTCATACCTTTGACGTGTGTAAGGGTATGGGTCTTAGATCTCAAGTGCGAGTATATAAATGAGTGTAAGGCTTTAATTTTTTGCTAGTCTTTTGCTCTATTTCTCATCTTGGCCGAATTCATAATTACATCTCCATCTCTTCTTATCTTTTGAAGCTAAGTGAATATTTGGTGCTTATAAGTGTTTCCCCTTTAGTGCTTAATTGTGTTACATACGTAAAGACTTAAGAAGTATTTCATGCAAGATGTAGAACTAGCATTCTTAATGGCTTGCTCTTGGTGGATACATTATATAGAAAATATATTCTTAAGTTTTTTCCATCTTCATCAACTCCTCAAAATCAAGTGGGATTAAAGTATTCAAAGTTTGTATTCTTAACATCTTATGGTTGTCACAATCTTTCTTTTTCATGCAACTGGATCCTTTTGGTGGTTTTGTTAAAATGGTCTAAAATAAACTAGTTATTTTAAAGTCTTTCATAGTCATTCTTAAAGTTGTTTTATAAAAAAATATCGTTTTTACTAACACTTCCCATCAAAGTCGGAGGCTCGATGAGGAAAAACAAAGATGTGTTGAGCCACGTGGGTGTAGGACGCCAACTCTGATACCATGTAAGATATATGTGGAGTCTCATATTAAATTTTCAAAAACGTCCTTATGGAAAGAGGGGGAATTCCAACATATATAAAAACATAAGGGAGCGTGTCACACCAATGTGTGATACACTAATACTAGTTAGTCTCTAAAAGAGTTGACCCTTTACACTAAATACTCCTTTTCATGTTGGATCGGACCGAGTCAAACACGACACACATTTGCTTTTTTTACTTTAACTAAAACGAGTTGCAATCACTTTAGATTGCATATTTGTCCAGTTTAGCCATTGTGAGCCTTAATGTTCCCATGCGATCCTCCAATATACATTGACATAAGCTTTACAAACCATACCAAGTTACTCTATTTTAACTAAATAAACCACTTTGAATTTCAGATTGAAAAGTAAGATGTTATTTCAATAGTACACAAAATGTATCTATAAGAAAAATTCAAGAGATTTTCATGACATTTTGTAATACTTGTTTTGATCTTATTTCATTATGTAAATCAACTGAGAACAAGGTTCCTAAAAATGTTTTATTAACAATTTATATGCAAGTACACTGAATAGAATTTCATTAACGGTACACAAAAGGTGTAAACAACAAAACAAACAAAGATTATATTATATAGTGTTGGTAATTTTAGTGTTATCATCATATGTAGTGTAATTATTGTTAGAAGCGTGTCGCAACACCTAAACAAATAGATAATATAAATAAAAATACTACCTAAATGCACTAGGGTAGTACAGGAAAGCAGGGTCGAAGTCACACGGACATATCCTAAGGTCATACCGGTAACTATAGTTATTAGACTTATCTAAGTGGGAGACTGTTGGGTTAGATGTCTAAGTCCATAACTATATTGGGTGTGTACTTGACCCAGATGGCATGGTCCATTTGGTTGCATGGCATTGCAACATTTGGATTGACTAAATGAGAGAAAGGACACTTAAAGATTTATTAATATATTATAAGTTCTCATATATTAATAATATTATTTAAGTAGTGTTGATCAAGAATTAATTCGGTTATCAAAAGGAGACTAATTAAATGTATGGGGTTGATTGTGTAAATCATCTATTCTTGTATAGTGGGCTAATGATCCATGGTTTATTGAATTGGGCTAAAACCCATAAGGTGCTCCATGGATAGTCCATGGAGGTTATGAACCCATGGATCATGGAATATGAAAAGCCATGCACATTAGGGTTTACATGGAGTAACCCTACACGTGGCACGCTATATAATAAGCTCCATGGCTAGCAAAATTGGCCACTATGTGAAAAACAAGAGGGCTAGCCGATTTTGAGTGTTAGTGAACTTCTCTCAAAGTTATTCTAAGTGTTGTGGTGTTGAGTGAAACATTTGAGGCATCATACTTGACGTGCTAGGCTCACAAGGTTCTCAAGGAATCCAAGCAACAAGAAAGGTATGTTCTACTACTAGCATTTATGTTTTAAAGTTCCCCATGCCATGCTAGTTAGGTTTAGAAACTTGCAAAATTAAACTTGCATGTATCTTAGTAAAACATAGATCCAAGGTTTCTAGGGTTGCATGTACACCTTAGGAGTGTTAGAATGCTCAAAACCCTTCAGTACCACCCTAAGAAGGCCAATGTGGTCACTAATGCTTTGAGCCGTAAGGTCGTGTGTTCTTTTATTAGGGATATCTACTTAAGGAGGATTGCCACTTTGCGTTTTATGGATTTGATCAAGGAGGCTTAGGTGGAGGGACTAAAAAAAGAAAATTAGAAGGTTGAGCGAATCATGGGATAAGTTCCCTTATTTTTCAGAGACACTCAGGGGGTTTTTGATTTAGTTTGGTAGAGTTTGGATTTCGGCATCAGGAGGGGTGAGATAGATGGTTTTGGAGGAGGTGCATCTGTTAAATTTTTCTATCCATCTGGCGGCCACAAAGATGTACATGGATCTGAGGTTGAGCTATTGGTGGCCATGTATGAAAAGGGATATAACTTGGTTTGTTAAGCAGTGCTTGACTTACAGCTTAGTCAAGATCGAGCATCAGATACCTCATGATAAGATGCATCCCTTATCCATTCAAATGTGGTGGTGGAAAGAGATTACCATGGATTTCATTACAAAATTGCCAAGGACAGCACATGGTGTTGATTCTCTGTGGGTCATTGTTGATAGATTGACCATGAGTATGCATTTCATAACGATTTCCGAGAGCATATCCGTTGAGAAGTTAGTTAAGATCTATGTTCGGGAGGTGGTAGTTCGACATGAGGTGCCAGTTTCGGTGGCTTCAGACCGAGATATCTGTTTCACCTCCAGGTTTTGGAGGAAGTTTCATGAGGAGTTAGGTACTCAACTGCATTTTAGTACAACATACCATCTCCAGACTAACGGCCAAAGAGAGAGGACGATTCTGACGCTCAACGATATGCTACGGGCTTGTGTGTTTGATTTTGGAGGGAGTTAGGATACTTATCTTCCACTGTCCGAGTTCTCCTACAATAACAGTTATCATGCCAGTATTGACTGACCGCCATTTGAGATGTTGCATGGAAGAAAGTTCAGGACCCCGATTTGCCGGGGTAGGTCAGGCATCAAGTAATGGGGAATACAGAAGTTGTACTCAATACTAGTGAGTTGATTCAACAATTACGCGACGGGTTGCGAGTCGCGCAAAGCCGACAGAAGAGCTATGCAGACCGGTGACCTTCGGACCTTGAGTTTCGTTTAGGATACTTGGTGCTTCTGTAAGTATCAGCTCGGAAAGGTGTCATCCAATTTAAGAAGCGGGGAAATTTGGGCCCCAGATTCATTATACCTTTCAATATTTCGGCCGGGTAAGCAAAGTTGCATACCGGCTGGATTTGCCTAATGAGCTCAGCTAGATCCATAACACCTTCCATGTGTCTTAGTTTCAGAAGTCTGTGGCTAATGAGTCCGTAGTTGTTCCTCTGGATGATATTCAGGTTGATGATCACCTGAATTATCTGGAGAGGAGAGGCCAACAGTGAACTTAGATCAGATTTTCCAGATCCATAACACCTTCCATATGTGGTTTACTGGTACATCAATTTGAGATGATAAATGACCTTGAGGTTGTCAAGCAGGTTTGTATGATTATTCACATCTTAATTGTGATCCTCAGCATCCCAGTCACAATTGATAAAAGTGTAATCCGACATAAAAACATGCCATTGATGTTTTAATGAAACTCACAAGTGTTCTAGGAGTTTCATGTGATTGAAATTGGTGAGATTTTTCCACCTACCTATAATAGTTTCATCATATAACTACGACAACCCTTTTCACATTACAAAATGAAAATATGGATCCTAGCTTTAATTTAAATTTTGAATTAATAATTAAGGATTAAAATCAACTAATTTGAATTCTCTATTTTCCCACTTTTAGATGTCTAATAAAGATAGAAATGATCTTCCTTGTTCTTTTGGAAATGTTTTTCCTCGTTCTTTTGGAGAAGTTTTTCCACATTATGATCCAGGTGAAAATGTCTTCCCTTCTTTGGGTAATGGTGGAATTGGACATCGTCCTTCTTCACCTCTTCCACCTCTTTCTCTTGTGACTCTCCCATCGTTACGTTCTTCAAGTTCAAAGATATGAAACTACTCAACCCTATTGGCATGTAAATACCAAGATGGAGACTTTGTGTGCACATGTTCTAAAATTGAAATTGTACATTGAAAATATGAAAATAATGCGTGTTGTATTCCCGAAGGATCAAGCCAATGATTTGGTTCTTATGTCGCTTCCAAAATCGTATGGTCAGTTTGTTGAAAACTTTCATATAAGGAATCTAGATGTGACCCTAGTTGATCTGACCCATATGTTGATATTTGCTGAAGAAAAAAATTCTTAAGAACATAACTGAAGCATAAATTATTAGAGGGTCTAATCCCAAGAGCTCCATGGATATTGATGATGGAAATGATGGTAATCCAGAAAAAAATTCTCTTCCAAATCAAAAAGGGATCGGCCAATGTCAAACCGTTTGATTGTATGGTAAAAAGAAAGGATAATTGTAAGATCTTTTCCATGTTGAACCCAATCAGTCCATTTATTTCTATTGCCAATTGAAGGGACATTGGAAGCAAAGCTACCCAAAATACCGGAAGGATCATGAAGATGGTAAAGTGAAGTCGGGTGACTCTACATCAGCTACATCCGTTATCTAACTCCATTATTGTAATAAGTTCTTATTCATAGACTCTTAATACATAATGTAATGATCGCATTTTGATTGTATTGCCAGATCTAAAAGAAAAATAATGCTTAAGCAAACTGAGCTAAATCTGATCGTTGGAAATTGACTTTTGCTGCATGATCCAATGGTCAAATTTTGAGCTACTACTAAGGAATTAGGATAATTTTAATATATTGCTATTGCTTTTCAAATATGTCTAGAAACTTACTTTTTCATTTTATGCATTGTACAGACAAGTCTAATTTTCTCTTTAGTCAATAAAAGTGAAGTTTTGGTTTAGGTGGCTGCCTTATTTTATATTTCCCTGTAATGACATTAATAAACATGTTGATAATGTTTCTAATAATAGAAATATTAATTATGGATTTTATTCTTATGATATCGTGCTCATGGTATTTTCATAATTGAACAAGTGAAAGGAAATCTCATCGCCAACCAGATAGATACTTGGAGTCATACAATTCAAATTGCATGATACATGAGAATCTTGATCATTAGAAAAATATGACTAAATCATTGTTCATATGTTTATGTGAAGCAAGAGAAGGATTGATTGATCTAGTATGTATATATATATATATATATATATATATATATATATATATATATATATATACCTTTTCAGATGCAACAAAAGGGATGATAACTCTATTCTTCATGATTTACTGATGCTTCAGTAAATATGATTGTCTTTATAAGATTAAAAAAATTCTAATACTTTTGAAAAGTTCAAAGAGTAGTAGAACGAAGAGAATAATTTATTAGGAAGTAAGATAAAAGATTCTCCAATCTGAAAGGAAAGGAGAGTACCTTAGTATCATGTTTTATGATCGTCTTAGTAATTGTGAAATTGTATCACAATTGACTCCTCCAAGAACATCTTAGTGTAATTGTATGACTAAGAAAAGGAATCGAACATTGTTGTAGATTGTTCAATAATGGATGATTCATGTTTCATTCCCAATCAAGTCTTATAGTTGTACTCTAGTGACTATAAATGGTATCTTGAAACTCATTTCAAACTAAGAAGGTTGATAACACCTCATAATGTGTGGATTAATAATGCTTTCCTGATTCAAACACATTTAGAATTAGAGTTGTGACAGTTTTTGTTAATCACGAAACAAAAGATAAACCGAGCCTACTTCTATGAAGTGTTTTTTGTCGAGAATCTGCATGAAATTTTAAGTATTTGTTTTAGCTTGTCAAGGAATGTTCCTAAAGAGAAAAAAAAATATGTCAAGAAGTTAGTGGGATTCGTAGCTATTGTGAGAGTTACAAGAATCAACTGACAATGACCTTTTAGTTATCAATAGCACACAACTTGAGGTTGAATAAACTGTTTTTAATAAGCACATTCTTATTTATGTGCACCTCTAGTTAAGTTGGCATTACTTTTTATTTCTATGTTTTTTATTTAAATGCAAAAGAAAAGCACGTTGGCCAGTAAAGATACACTGATAAATATGGGTGAAGTACTAATAACATGGAAGCACTGGTAGGCCCTTATGCTACCAGAGAGCAAGAAATTAAGAATAGCAAAGTTCAATATTTTAAAGAAAACTAATTTTGAATTTGGTTTGTCCTAAACCTTGTCTTAGGACTAAATGAGGAAAATGAAAGATCTACATGGATGGGAACATATGCATCTTCGAATCTAAGTGAAAAAAAGGTTTCACTCTAATTCATGAATATAATTATTATGAAATGCTTTTTTTGGTAGATTTTAAAGATCAGATAAAGATCAATATGGATATTGGTTATATTAATTGCATTCTCTTATTCATAATATGATTATGGCATCCTTCTTCATATTAGGATTTGTGAGGAATAGCAAGGAATTGTTTAAAATTTCAAGAGATATGTTTATCATGTCTCGAAGGGTTTGGACACATATAATATCCGACTTAATTGCATAATCTTGAGAAACCTAATGGAGACTTAATGAAGAATCGTGAAATAGAAATTTGCACTTATGTAAGAATGTTAAAGGGTATTGATTTCTATATGTCTAGTCGAAATCTGGGTACATGTCAAAGCTATCAGGAGCATATTTATTTGGTTGGTATTGCGTGATGACAACATTTTTAATAGGAAACATTATCTCTAGGGAAATGTTTTGGAGAGAGGGCACTCATACATCTTTTCGAATATAAAGGTTTATATGTATATTTTAATGGAACTTAGTCAAAACATATATGAATAGCATGTTGAAATGTTTCAACATAGGAGATTTGATATATAGAAATATTATAGAAAGAAATTGAACAAATATTAAATCCTTGTACATGTAATAATGAGTTGATTCTCATATCCATCGGATATAGGATCGATCACATATGCTATAATATATACTTAATCTAATTTTTCAAATGCCTTCAGCATTGTGAGAAAAGGATTAGAATTTTAGGTGACTAAAGTTGTTAAATAACTATCGAACATTCTGAGGTTTTACTAATCAAGCAGTTTCACAACATGAATACTCAAATGTAACAGGTTGTTTGATGTATGCCATCACCAACACAAGGCTTGATATTTTTTTGTAGTAGGGAAACTACATAGGTTTACTAGAAATCCTATTATTCACTACTGGAAAGCAGTAAGCAGGGTGTTGAAATATTGGAAGAAAACATTGGATTATGGTTTAATTTATGTAGGCTTACCCCGAAGACCTAAGATAACAATGATGCATTATCTGATGATTACATGGTAACATGGATTCTAAAATCTAACTTGTCACCCTATATTAACCTATAACTATTATAATTTGACTATAGTCTTCTATAAACTTACACTTACTCATTTAAGAAAACACTAAAAAAACAAGTAGTCTACTTTGAAGCCTAAAATTACATTGATGCATCCTTAGATGCATAAATAGTCACACTATATGATCCATCTAACATGACCCTCAACTGAATGAATCCATCTAACATGACCCTCAAAGCAAAGGCTACATCAGGGCGAGTGCATGTCATAGCATACATGATCGAGCCAATTGAAGAAGCATATCGTATTCGACTCATTTCTGCTATCTCAGCATTGGTACTCGGACTTTGAGTCTTACTCAGTTTGGTATTGCTCTAGATAGGTAATTCTCCTTTCTTAGAATCCTCCATGTTGAAATGTCTCAACACCTTGTCCAAGTAGGTACTTTGACTAGGTCATATTAGTCTTTCACTCCTATTTCACAATATCCTTATCCCTAGAATGTAAGCAGCTTCCCCAAGGTCCTTCACAGTGAAACACTTTCCAAGCCATGACTTAACTTCCTGTAAGGTTGGGATGTCGTTTCCTATGAGTATTATGTCATCTACATACAATACCAGAAAGCTAACTATACTCCCACTAGCTTTGACATATATATACAAGACTCATCCTCGCTTCTTGAAAAACCAAACTCTTTGTCTTTCTCATCGAAACAAAGATTCCATCTGTGAGATGGCTGTTTTAATCCATAAATGGACTTCTCAAGCTTACACACTCTATTAGGGTACTTTGCATTTACAAAACCCTCTGGCTGACTCATGTAAACATCTTCAGCCAATTTCCCATTAAGGAAAGCGGTTTTGACGTCCATTTTCAATATTTCATAATCATGAAATGTGGCTATGGCTAGCATAACCCTTATAGATTTAATCTTTGCTAATGGTGAGAAGGTGTCGTCATAGTCAACTACAGGAGTCTAAGTAAATCCATTCGCAACCAATCGCACCTTATAAGTGTGTACTTTCCCATCCATGTCGAACTTCTTCTTCAATATCCATTTGCACCTGACCGTCTTACGACCTGGTACATTGTCAACCAAGTTCCAAATTTGATTGTCATACGTGGAATGAACCTCATTGTCTATCGCCTCTTTCCATTTTACAGACTCGGGGCCTGTCATGGCTTCCTTGTAGATGTTAGGTTCACCCAAATTTACCAGTGTACTATTACTGATAAATGTATCACCTTCAGCAGTAATATGGAACCCATAAACCGCAGATGCCATTCTAACTCTACTGGAACGTTTCAGAGGTAAGGACTCGTCAATTGGTTCAACTAGAGTTTCCTCCTCGGGTTGAGTGCTAGTGTTTGAGGTTCCTTCATCACTTAACTCTTGAAGGTTTTCAAGGTCAATTTTCCTCCCACTGTCCTCTTGACATAGGAGTTCTATTTCACGGAAAACCCCTCTCCTCACAACGAAGACAACATTGTCACTCGGTCTATAGAAGAGATATCCTAAGGAATTTTGTGGGTAGCCGATGAAAATACATTGCTCACTACGAGGTTTGAGCTTTTCGTGATTCTCTCTTCTTACGAAAGCCTCGAAACCCCAAACCTTGATATGTGCTACCGAGGGAACCTTCCATATCCACATCTCATGAGGTGTTTTGGTAACCTTTTTAGTTGGGACTAGATTAAGGATATGAGCGACAGTCTCTAAGGCATACCCCCAAAATACGATAGATAACGAATCTCGACTCATCATGGAACGAACTGAAGGGTTTTAAGCATTCTAAAACTCCTAAGGTGTACATGCAACCCTTAATACCTTGGATCTATGTTTTCTCTATTATACACGCAAACTTGAACTTTCCAAGGTATTACCCTAACTAGCATACAAAACATTGATACTTAGGTAATAAAACAAATTAGAAGACATACCTTTTGTTGTAGTTGGAAGCCTTGGACCTTTAAGAACTTAGTTCCCCAAGTGTTGCACATTAAATGGAATCACACAACACCACCAACAATTGGAATAACTTGAGAGAATAATACTTCCACTCAGAAATCGGCTAGCCATCTTATCACTATCAATAGTCACCACTTAAGTGCCAATTTCATGAGCCTTGGGGTTTCTTATATAGAGCGGCAAACTAGGGTTACACTATTTAACTCATGACTTTCCACATTCCTCATGATCTATGGGTTATAACCTCCATGGAGTATCCATGGGTCACCATATGGGTTTATCCCAACATGAAGAACTTTGGATCATAAGCCCACTTTATAAGAATGAATGATTTACCAAATCAATCCCCGTTTATTTAATCAGTCTCTTTTGATCACAAAATTAATTCCAAACTAATTTTGGATCAATACTAGTTCAATAATATGATTTCATATCAATATATTAGAACTTATAATATATTAATAAATCATAAATATCCTCTTCTCACAAAAGTCTATCCAAATTGTTCTGATGCCACGCAACCCAAATTGACCATGCTACTCTCAGGTCAAGTACATACCAATAATAGTTATGGGATTAGACATCTAATCTAACATGAACCATGTCCAACAAGGTTCAATTGCAATTTTTAACCACACCATTTAGTTGCGGTGTCCTAGGTGGCATCAATTGTGAAACAATTCCACATTCCTTAAGATATTCGTGGAACTCGATACTAAGATACTCACCACCTCGATCGGATTGGAGCATCTTTATCTTCCTACCCAATTGATTCTACACTTCTTGTTTAAACTCTATGAACTTTTCAAAGGTTTTTGACTTATGTTTGATTAAGTGGATATACCCATATCAGTTGTAATCATCAGTAAACATCACATAGAAGCGGTTAGCATCCCTTGTGGCGGATCTGAAGGGTCCACACACATCGGTGTGTATGAGATCCAACAAACCCTCAATCCTTGCACAAGAACCTATGAAGGGTGACTTATTCATCTTTCCAAGTAAACAAGATTCACATGTGTCATCCGACTTTAAGTCAAATGACTCCAACACTCCATCCTTTTGGAGTTTGTCTATACGCTTCTTGTTGACATGTCCAAGACGACAATGCCATAAGCATGCTTTATCCAAACCATTATACGAATCGATATGCAACACATTATTTCCTAAATTATCTACAACCCTCATAGTTTCATATATACCATTACAAGGTAATGCTTCAAAATAAAATTTACCATTATAATAAGCATTAATACCACCATTCTCATTATTAAATGAAAAAGGTAAAACCTTGTTCATACAAATCATGAAAAGAAATAATATTTCTCGCCATATCAGACGAGTAGAAACAATTATTCAACTATAAAGTTAATCCACTACTAAGCAATAAAGAATAAAGTCCAATCTTGGTGACATGCGACACTTTCCCATTCCCTATGATCAAGTTCATCTTCCCGTGCTCCACATCCCTACTTGTTTTTATACCCTGTAAAATCAGAACAAATGTGAAAACCACATCCTGTATCAAGGACCCAAGAATTATCATGTGATGAGTTATTAGATAGAATAGTGTAAATACCTACGAAGGCAGGCTTGATCTTCTTATCCTTTATGTCCTGCAAGTATTTGGGGCAGCTTCATTTCCAGTGCCCTTTTTCATGACAATGGAAGCATTCTGCTTCCTTTGGATTGGAAGAGGGTTTAGCAGAACCAACTTTGGTCCCACTAGAAGAGGATCCATCATGGGACTTTCCCTTGTGGCTCTTAGAAGGAGTCTTCCTCTTCTTTCCCTTCCCAATTCCAATTGCCAAGACAGAGGCAGCAGTAGTAGGAGTAAGCACAACATATTTGCCTTTTAAACTACTTTCAGCAGTTCTCAAAAGGCCCTGAAGCTTAATCAGAGTGACTTCCTCCTTGTTCATATGATAGGTCATTATGAACTGATCATTACAAGGAGATAAAGAGTGTTGGATAACGTCAATAGCCAACTCTTCGTCGAATTTGACATTCAACTTCAGCAAGCGGTCCATAAACCTTTGCATCTTTTGCAAGTGGGCCGTGATGGACTCTCCATCCTTCATTTTTGTTGTGGTCATGGAGGCTATGATTTCATACCTTTCTTGCTGAGCACTTTGATGGTACCTTTCCATCAAATCTTGGTGCATTTCGTAGGGCCATAAGTCCTCATAGGACTTTTGAAGCTCAGCAGTCATGGTAGCAATCATGATACATGACACTTTTGTTGCATCTCTCTCATGAGCCTTATATTCAACAATATGTTCAGGAGTGACAGTGTTTTCATCAATTTCTTTTAGCTCCTTATCGAGAACATATTCTTTTTCCTCGTAGCGAATGGTCATGTGAATGTTTCGAATCCAATCTTTGAAGTTCGATCCATCAAAGATGACCCTCCCACATAAGTTCATGAAGGAGAAAGAGCCGGAAGGGATTGAGTTTGAAGCAGTCTTTGAAGTAGACATTTAAAAAGAAAGATAAAGTTTAGGTTAGATATGGATCCTTATTATATCACACAAATGAAATATTAATGCTAGGACCCAATACAATATTCTACAATTCAGAAAAGGGATGTTGTAATCCAATTGTAAAATATTTTAAGGTATGTAAATGACGATTTACCAATTTCCACCATGAAAAACGAAAATGAAGGTTAAGTATTAAATCAATTGAAATTCCTAGATTTGTTTGAGATTCATTGAACTTTTTAATGGCGTGTTTAAATCTTGATTATGCCCTTCAATTTTGTGACTGGGATACCGAGCATCACAAACAAGGTTTGAATAACCATGTAAATATGATTCGTACTCTTGATGTTAATTATCACCTAATCAATGTGTCGATTAACCATACATGCTCCATTGATTCGTGATTAACACCAAGCTACCCTTTGCCACTCTTGCTAGTCCCAAATTAATGTGTTGGTTAACCACACACACTCCACTAACAACTTAGCAAGGTGCAAAGTGCAATTTCATTGAATAACACCAACTTCACATTCTTCCTAAAGTAACTAAGATTGGGAATTTATAAAAGTTTAGTTACTTTATAATATCATTATACTTATTAGTGAGGATTAATATCCTATCCTACCCATTCGGCTAACAACCCTCCACCAGTCAAGAGTGCAGTGGGTAAGAGTAGATACCCAATGGTGGTCATATTATAGGCCGCTTCCTTAAACACCCCTTATAGACAAGCTTCATGAATGAGGCCTACTAACGATAGGACTTACTTGTTTTATACATATATATATATATATATATATATATATATATATATATATATATATAAGTATTAAACTTTTAATATTATAATAGTATAGGGTTGAATTTTAAACTTTTAAAATTCTAGGGTTTCGAATTAAAATTTCATAAGTATGACTCTTCAAGTTTAAAAACTTGAGGGTAAGTTATGAAACTTTTCAAGAACTATTGAGTTTTAGAATTTAATGTTACATAAATGAGACTTTCAAATTTCCATAACTTGAGGGCAAAATATGAAACTTTTCAAGACCTTTTCAATTCCATAACTTAAAGAGTTAAAGTTTCATGAATGAGACTTTTCAGATTTCATAACATGAGCACAAGTTATGAAACTCTTCAAGAAACACTTAGATCAAATTTAACTAACACAAATAATCATACAATTTATCATTTACCAATTTGACCTAATACTACTCATATAGCAAGATAATTTCAATTTCTACAAATAAGTAGTTTTTTCATAAAATCATGTAATTATCTTAAAATTTGACAATCACAATGTTATTGGATGAGGATAACCATTACCATATCATTAAAAACAAATTTTATGAACCAAAACAATTTGTGGTAATGATCCTAATCCAAAACATGCCAAAAACTCGAATAATATGCAAACTGATAATCCAACACATCGAGCCAGACTATGAACTCATCGAGTTCATGGTCAAATCATCCAACTTGTTGAGTTCCATCATGGGACTGGACGAGTCCAGCAGTCAGACAGCAAAAATCATAATTTTTCAACTTTGAACGCAATACAATTGCATCTATATAACAGAAAACACCCATGGCTCTGATACCACTGATGAGTTTTATGTACTCTAACATCCCTATGGTCAGATACAACCCTAATGCTTTGGATCTAAGTTTTCTCTAATTATACATGTAATATTCTTTTTCCAAAGCATGAAGCCTAACTAGCATGCAAATTTGATATATGTATCATAAAAACTAGTTAGAAGAGTACCTTTTGATGTAGCTTGTAGAACTTGACCTTAAATGAGCTTAGCACCCAAAGTGTGATGCCTCAAACAAGTCGCAAACACCAATAAACAATTAGAGAACAAATGAGAGAGGTTTAGGAGACACAAAATCGGCTATGCTCTTGTTGGAATGAAAGGGTGTCGATTTTGGAGCTAAGGGGACATACTTATAGTGTAGAATTCCAAGAGTCATAGTTAAACCCTAAATTTTTACACTTAGACTTATGATCCAACAATTGATTTGGATTATCACTTAATGGACTTTCACATAATCTTAATCCAACTCAAACTAATCATGGATCATTAGCCTAAACCATATGTTTCACTATCATACATAATCAGTCCAGGTTAATTTAATCACTTTCTTTTGATCACTAAATTAATTCCAAATTAATTCTTGATCAATACCAATTAAATAATATGATTTCTCAATTAATATATTATACTAATAACCAGTGTTATAAAAATCGGTCTAGGCAGTCGATTAATCGGCGCCTAGGGGCTTGGCAGCCTCAAAACGCCTACGAATAGGTGTTAGAGGGTTAATTAATTGCTCTTGATCAATATCGGTCAAAGTCGGTCCAAATCGATCCAAATCAGATGCCAAATCGGGCCAAGTCGATCCAGCTAACTACCAGCTCAATGGAGCCAGCTAGCCTAACACATAGTTGGGTTTGATTTTCCAAGGATCCATCTCCCCTTTTATAAGATATGCGTGCCTTCATTTATTATCCCACCAGTGATGTGGGATGCCAAACTTTTAACAATTCTATACATCTTTACACATCATTGTCGTTGGATCACAACTCTATCGAAAACAATCTATACAACCCTCCTTCTTCACTAGAAACACCAAATTAGTACATGTTTAGCAACTACCTCCACTACCACCGCACCATCTCACTAAAGATACCAGCTTCGAACCTCTACATCCATTGAATCCACTATCGAGACCTCCTTCAACTACCTATTAAAAAGAAAACTTAGACACCCACATAAACCATTGTTACAGTAGAACCTCCTCCTTATACCATTGTTGTTCACCATCAAACTTCCATAGCCATTGAAGCCAATATTGAACTTCCACAACCATTGAATCCCACCATCATAGTCAAAGCCATTGAAGCCTAGATCGGTTGCTAATCCTCTGCTTCCTCCTCAATAGCTCCTTAATCACGTATGGTTGTTGTCTATGATCATGAATTTTGGTAAATTATATGCAATTGAAACATATTTTGATTTTAATTTACAAACATTATGCATTGCCATGTATCCATTGATTCAACTCGGGTACGCCCATAGGATGTTCGATGAAATGCCTAGAAGAAACTTGGTATCTTAGATTATTATGATCTCTATGTTTTCTCAGAATTTTGAGTTCACAAAAGCAATCACCACATTTTATCTATGGTATACTTGTTTGGTAAGCAATCATCAATTGGTCTAATTTAAGGAATTTATACTCAAGATGACATTGATGTACTAAGGGAATTAGCTGAAGAACCTAGAATCATATACATATTCCTCACATATCCTTCTTACTTCTTACATCTATCAGTTAATTCTATTTCTTATAGTTACAGGGGTGATGAATTTATATCATAAGGTTTCAATGATTTTCGTTCACTGTATCTCTAGTACATACGAACCTATATATGAATTGAATTCATAAGTTAGCATGCATAAGCAGTTAAGAATAACCTAAAATGCCAAAAAACACATCTAACCCATGTTATTGTTATGTTTCTATATAGGACCTACAAGGTCAGCAGCCCACAATCCAACCTCTTCACCACATGTACCAGTCCTAACTGTAAAATAACAACACAAACTCATCTATTACTTCAACATATCCAACTCAAGGGAACCATACAAAGGACAAGATATTGAACCAAACCTTTGGACTCTTCAAGTTGTTTCTCACAATCCTTGAATCCCTTATATGTTGCTACAACCTACAAGTACAAAGCAGGTGACAATCTTATTGTACAAAGTAGGTGACAATCTAGAAATGTCAAACTGGGTATGCATAGACTGTTGCCATGGTGATCATTGTGTGGGAAATATGTTATACTAGAAACAATATTTAGTGTTACATTTTCTCTTATTATAATGTTATATTTATTAGTTTTTAATGATTTTTTAATTTATATAATGTTATCTTCTCAAGATTAATGTTATATTTATTAATTTTGTAATAATTTATTAATAATTAATGGTCCCCGATTAATCCCTTGACCTCAGTTGATCGTCGATCTACCATCAAGAGATTTTTGCAACCTTGCTTATAATATATTAATAAATCACAACCAACCTCTTTCTCAAATATCCATCTTATCAAATTGTTCTGGTGAAGGCAACCCGAAATGACCATGCTACTATCGGGTCAAGTACATACCAATTATAGTTATAGGCGTAGACACCTAATACAACACGATGGACCTTTAATCCCAACCCTTTAGTTATATACTCAACTTACAATGGACACACACACTTGTTCCTTCTAAACACATCTTATGACATAGTTCTATTGAGCATCAATGCTACCAGTTGATTTAAAACCAATTGGTGTTAGAAAGGGTGCAACCTTACCCATATAGCGTATTCAGCCCTCCAGGACCAGACATTCGATTACGACACTCCAGGCCATTGTGTGAGGACTTGATCGATGTCATTTTTGACCCCCAACAATCCCCCCCCCCAGAAATTGATCCCTGAGAGAATCGAATCCTCGCCACTGGCTTTGATACCACTTGTTGAGCATCAACACTACCAGTTGATCTAGCACCAATTAATTTTAGATCAACTGTAGCGTTGATGCTCAACAAGTGGTATCAAAGCCAGTGGCAAGGGTTCGATTCTCACAAGGAGAAATTTTTGAGGGGGAGGGTTGTTGGGGGTCAAAATGGGCATCGATCAAGTCCTTACACGATGGACTGGAGTGCTACAATTGAAAGCCTGGTCTTAGTGGGCTGAATGTGCTATATGGGTAAGGTTTCACCCTTTCTAACACCAATTTTTTTTTATATCAACCGGTAGCACTGATGCTCAACAAGTTCTTATCACAACTACGGTATCATACTAAATGATCATATCCCGACGACCTTTTGCTGTAAAAATATTCATAACAAGCTGAACCATGTTCTCTACGAGACATAGACTAGTATGGAAGACACATTCCAAATCTCTTATGTTTTATATAATAACAACTCAATCCTTCCTCACTGGTTATGGGAGGTTGATACGCAAACATATTACTACATATATCAACTTCAACTATTGGCTACTCAACACCAACGAAAGTTGCAACCCTTATGTCGATCACCCTGACCATCCCCTTTTTAAATGACTAAAGTTAGTACTATATCAAACAAGATTCTATAAATTAACTCTCTTATGCAATTGTAATTTATTCGTACTTTATCTTTTGTGTCCTACTTAGGCCTGAACTTAGAGCCACTCTCTTAGACATCACCATAAAATATGTAATAACAGAATTAACACTAAACAAATTTATAGCGTTAGCCACACTATCTATCCAGTTAATAATATCATAAAAACTTTATGACTCCTCCTGATCTAAGTGTGAGTCTTGTGCTTTAGGTAGTATAGGCCTCTACTACCTTTCACATCTGCTAATACTTATCCCAAGAATCGTCTTGTAGTTTTCAAGTCACTTACAATACTACACACAAAGAATGCTAAACATATACTTATGTATCCCAACAAGAACATACAACATATTTTCCTACACTCCACTAGGATTTTGCGTCTTTAGTAACGCCTTATCTTATAAGTACCTGCCCTACCAAGCACATACTATACTCCCTAGAAACTTCTTCTAGGATTCCTTCCACTTCACCCTTCAATCAGACAAAGAAGAACTTCTACCAATATTAAGTAATTATCGGATGAATACAATTACATGCAGCTAAAATAAAATAGTCTATCGACTGAAAGATCTAATACTACAACGGTTGGACTCAAATGAGAGCTGCGCAATAGCGCCAAATAAAGCAATCTAAAACTATTTAATCATGGGAGCATGTAACCTAATGTATATGTCAAATAACTAATTAATATCAATATAGGTTCTAAGCAGCAAATAATAAACAAATCTCTAGACTATAAGGCATCTTAAGTATCATACAATTCTAATCTATAGTTCCTGAAAAGATCCCTAGCCTACATACTAACATGTATTTCTAACAATTTATATATCAACAAAACATCACATATGTGGATATTTTGGAAATCACTTTCGTTTCTAAGCTCCGACTAACTGTACACATCACATTCTATCCTTTTTGTATTATTCTTTTTCTAAAAAGGTTTATAATTTCTATGATCCTTAGTTTGAGCCTGGAATCACATGAGTGTTCATTAAATTTTCTTAAACTATGGCTCTGATGCCAACTTGTAACGTCTTAGTTTTCATAGCAATTTTTTATTTATTCAATTAAATCAGAGTATAATTACATTATGCGGAAAACATGTTGCCAATGCGCGTGTGTACAGTTGAGCCTTCCTTTCTCAAGATCTGAATAAGTGCCTAAAAACATTTTTAATCAACTAGGTAAGCACGAATCTTAGTGAGTTTCCCAAAATACCACACACCACAATACATATACATACATACAAAAAATGACTCATGAACTTTTGCCAATCCGTCAATTGGATCGCGACCTTTTGTCGATCCACCAATAATATGTGTATTTAGACATTCGACATACCTACCATTTTATCGTCAACACTTAGTTCTATCGGATCCTGACCTGTCGTCGTTCCATCGTCAATCCTTATTCTAACCATAACGAATAATTTAACTACAACAACATTTAAACACATAGAGGATACTTTTGGCTCCACTAGTACAAAGACATGGAGACTATACATTCTACCCTAGTAGCTACTAGTGCACTAACATTAAACACATACTAGCTTTTATATCCTAGCATACATGGATATATATATATATATATATATATATATATATATATATATATATATATATATAGTAATACATAGTATAGTGAGATAACTCACCTGATTGAGGTGGAAGATCCTCAAGAAACTACCCCCTGGGCTAATGTTTCAGCTTATCCCTTTTAAACAACCTATGTACAAATATTATTGTGATTTAGTATTCATTTGTATTTATAATATTTCATGCATTCCTCAACAATCCCAATGAATACATTGAGATCTATCAAATAAGGAACAACCATGTAAGATCCTATCAGAGGTAGGGCCTATTTGGTATACATAGTATACTGTTTGTAAATATCACTTTAAACACCTCACTCGATCTAGCCTAGACATCACTATCATAAGAAGATTAACCAGTATTATCAAATGGAATCACTGATAAATCTTGTTTATAGGTGCATAATAACGATAATGAACTTAAAAATAAGCCACACTTAAAGTGTAATAAGTGTATTTTAACTTATAGAGCTTCTAGCGAAAAGTCAAAAAATGCACGGGTAAACCTCAAACCTGAAAGCTCCTTCTCGTCGGGCTCCTAAATATCTCAGAGCCATGCTAAAGTCGTTAGAAGCCAAGTAAAAGTTGGACTCAAGGGTGGGAAGAGATTCAGAGAGAATTGGTTTGAAATGTGTGAAAAAAGAAGTGATTTTCGGCATCTATATATAGAATGTAGACTAGGCATTCCACACCCAAGGCTGACGTTGTTCCATCGCTTTGTTGCCATGTGTCCAAATTCTGGTGGTCCACATCTCATCTTTTAAAAGATTTGATGTATCTTGTTTCTATGGTGCTAGGTGCCTGATGATTTTCGTAGGTTATAAAATTCATGTACAATGCAGAAAAATAACACTTAACAATTAAGGGTACATGAAACCTATAAGGATCTATGTCTTCGCATTAATGGAAAAATACTATGAACTAAAAACCCTACATAAATCCTAGTATAATCGATATTCATAAGTTTAGGGTTACATACCTTTAGATTTGTTATTGCAAACAATACCTTTGATTCCCTCCATTGTTAACCTTTAGAAAACAAGCACCAAAAGATGATGTCTCTAATGGCTCACACCCAATGCTAGAAACTAGAACATAATAGAGGAGAGAGGAAACGAGATAAGATTTTGAGGATAGAGTATCTCTTATAATATTGGCCGAAAAATGCAATCCATATACCCCTTTATATAGCTGCCAGGAAACCCTAAAGACCACAGATTTGAACATCAAATAATTTTATTTCAAATCCTGTTAATTGTCTACTTTCCATTTATTAAATGGAAAATTATGAATTTCCCTCCAAGGCAACCAAAACCATCCACACCAAGGGGTTTCTAGAACCTCTCCATTGTTAAACTATTAAGCAATTACAAAGCAACCCTTGCACTTCTAATTATTCCAATTGATCTCAAACTAATTCCAAATTAATTCTGATCAATTATTAATTAATTTAATCTACTTATAGTTAAGTTATTAATCATATAATAAACTAATAAATTATTTCCTCTCTTTACAAATGTCATTCTAATCAGTTTCTAGTTATCAGGGCAACCCAAAAAGGACTTTGCTTCTAATTACAAATTCAATATAATTTATTTATGTGCTTAGACACCTTAATCCAATAGTTTCAAAAAGTTTTGTATACAAGTCATCATGTCGGTCAGGAGACTTGGTCGCCAACTTATGAGGTGGTGCACACTCGAGCCGCCACATCATCAAGTTAGATATTTTCCTAAAATCTTTGAACGAACATACTTTTGCATACGAGATCCATTATCGACGTTCTTTTTATCCCAGGAATCCTCTTGACGAGCACTAAAACATTCCTTTAGATCTCTATTGCTAATTCTCAATTTGTTTTAAATTCATACTTTAATAGGAATTAGACTGTTAATGTCCGAGCAAAAATCATAGCTCCTTCATACGGACTCCGTTCTCGACTGTCTCTATATCAACAAATTCATATTTATGAGATCTCCAACTCTTTTTTACATTGTTTTTTCTAACAATCAACCGATCTTAGTTTTGATTTTCGTGATGTATATTTTTGTACTCTATCACATCAAAACTTCGAAAAACTATAACTTCCTCATATGAAGTTAGATATGGATGTTGTTTATATGCATGATTTTTTTACCATTACTATGATTTTTTTTAGATTAATTAGGCTAATCAACAATCTATCTCCGGTTCACTTTTTACGACACGCTTTGTCGTATAGGGTTGAACCGAAACTTCAAAGAATCATAACTTCTTCATACGAAATCAGATTTAAGCGTTCTATATATCTACGAAAATTGTATTGACGTCTACTACACACTTATGATGATTATTTTTTCTATAAAGTAATATATATCTACTTTGAATTTAATAAACAAAGGATTTGTATAGAGTTCTTCTATAGAGTGAAATCTGGGTGTTAAAGAATTCAACAGATCACTTGAAAAAACGGTTAGCTAAATACTTTGTAAGAAATTCTATGATAAGGATGGTTTAATGCCCACTTGATATCTCTATGGGTAAGATATCCAATTTCCTTATAATATAATGTTAGAAGTTGAATTCAATGTGGAAAGCTTGCTTATGGATATTGGAGCACACTTATGTTACTAAGGTATGTGCTTATAACCCATATAATAAACATAAGTTGAATTATATTCTTAATAGTTCTTTTTAAAAAGTGAATTATAGTTGCATGATTTAGAAGAACTACCTATCTGAGTGTGAAGTGTTGCCACTTCAGAAAGCTTGGGCTCGGCTTTTATGCACTCATGAATGGATAGGATAGATGTTGTAATAGTGTCAAGTTGAAACATTAGAATTTGTGTAAAACTTACGTCTATAATATCTTCAGTTACTCAAATGAGTTGATGGGTTCAATCCTTAGGACACCCAGATTCTCAAATATTTGAAACGTGTGTTATACTAATATGAAAATTCAATCTTCAAGACATTTTCATTCATGCATGAGTTTGTTTTTTTGTTTTCTATATTATTTAATTAAGTATTACACTAAAATGGGGGAGGAATGTTGGTAATTTTAGTGTTATTAGCATATTTTAATGTAATTATTATTATTATTAAGACAATTTGGGTTCATTTATTCAAGATTGGAGGGGTGGGGTGTACCCTCGAAATGTTAAATGTGAACTCAGGTGTATGGAGCCTGGGGAAAGCTCCCTTGATGGGGTATAGGGGCAGCACCCTGAAACCTAAATAGATTTCTATACAAGGAAAGAGTCCACCCATGTGTTTTCCCACTAAAAACCTATAAAACCAGCATTCAGGTACAAGTTCTTCAATTATATTCTGTGAAAATCTGGTGCCCATGACATGGTAGAAGGACTGGCACGACGTGACATCACTTGAGAAAATGCATAGATCTTTAGGTCACCACGACGTGGGCATGACATGGCCACGACATGGTGATGATATTATGACAAACCCAAAATTTATAGGCCTTGAACTCTATTTAAAGGAAGTGATGGCTAGGGTTGTGACATCCCTAAAATAAAGGCCATTTTAAAAAATTTTATGTATCTTTATTTAAAACAAAGTTGATTTACAAATACGAAATTTGGTCCCATAAAAGTATTTCCAAAGAAATTTTTTTCATTTATTTATAAAATCTTAGGATATCATAATTGATACAAAACATAACCATAAATAGGCCTTACAGTATCTTAGACAATCAGTCTACATCTCCTTGAATCTCTCATCATTTTTGTATTTTTCTACTACTACCTATGATACAAAGAAACTGAGTGGGTCAGGTTGGGAAACATGATGATTACATTGGGTTTTCAACTCACAATAATATAATTAATATGTTTAATTATCAAACAATTAACCCGATTATCCAACCTCGTTATCTTCTTTATTCATTTATAGAGTCTTGTCTTTAAGGACCATCATTTTTGCCATCTATATTCTATTAGATTACTACATCGTTAGTATAATAGTACTAGTTCCTACATTGTTAGTACAACAATACTAGTTCCTACATCGTTGGTATAATAGTACTATTAAGGTCATGAAATCATATCATCATTTTCATCTTTCATCATACTATGCTATCTTATCATTTTTACCCTTCATTACTGAAGGTATTATATTCATAAAAATACATATATGGTATACGTCATATAAATTTATCTTTATAATATTTCATCTAACACATAACATTTTTACACATAAGCACATATAACATTCAATTATCTAAATACTTCATATGTATGTGTAATTTTAAAGTAACTATGCATCTACTTGATAAAACTGGATGCCTTATAATTTGAGCAACGTTTTGCCTTGGCACTTTGGCGTTTCCTTTAAGTCAACCTAGGTATGATTACTACTAAGTTTTAGTCTTATATTCCTAGGGGATAATGATAGTGTAGATTCATCACTAATCCTAATGTTTACATCAATATCTATCAAGTAAGGAACAACCAGGTAGGATCATATCAGAGGTATGGTCCATTTGGTATACATAGTATACTGTTTGGAAATCTCACTTTAAAAACCTCACTAAATCTAGCCTAGACATCATCCCCATACGTAGATCAATCAGTATAATGATTTGGAATTACTAATAAATCTTAATTATAGGTTAATAACAATGACTACGACTATAATTAAAAGCTACACTTAAATAAAATAAGTGTAGCTTAACTTACAGAGTATTAGATTGAAAGCCAGGAATTATGCAAGCAAAAATTTGATCTATGAGCTTTTATTCACTAGCTATCTAACACCACAGCGATTCTAGGGATCGCAAGGCTTCGTCAAGGACTAAAACTAAGGGAAATCTAGAGCTAAAGTCGAGAGAACTCGAGAGAGAAATGTAAGAAATGTGTGGGAATGGACTGAAGTTCGAAGGGTATTTATTGAGGGATTTTGCATGTATGCTGCACACTTAGTCGGACATGATGATGTGTGTAACATCTGGATTTCCAGGTATCATAATTTAAGTATTTTTTTGAGATAAGAAGAGGGACTTGACGAGTTGATGCCTAAACTCGTCGACTAAGATCGCGACTGATGACTCGGATTAATGAATGGACTCAACAAGTCGAAGAGTCGACTCGATGAGTCCGCACTGTGGACAGAAACCATAAATCTTTGGGCTTGTACCTATTTAAGGGTCCTTATGACCTTCATTTGCAGCCAATCATACCCTTGAGATACACCCTTCGAACCAGAGAGCATAGAGAGAGAGAGAGAGAGAGTGTGTGTGTGTGGGGGGAGCTAATTTCTTCACCTTAGAGCATTCTTGCAAGGAAGAAGGATGGGATTCAAAGCTAGACTGTTTAAGGAGCTCAAATATGCTATCACTTCATCAAAGGTTGTTGTTTGAGGTATGAATACATGCCTATTTTCGTGTATATGGTAGATCCCATGAATCTAGGGTTTCTTTACCCCTTCTTTAGTTGGAATTTTGAGCATATGGAGTCCCAATGAGGAATAGACTTTGGATCTGGACCTTAAGAGGTACAGAGAGTCCCAACCATCTAGCTTTATGTAGTCCTATGAGAATTTTGAGTCTATGTTACCAGTTTATGAGTTATTTCATCAAATAGAGCCATATGTGTGATGCATGAACGTAAAGATGGGACCTTTATGTGACTTTTGGGTGTTAGAAGGTCAAATCTATAAGTTAGAGAAATAGATCTGACCTCAGAAGGTCATTTGATCATTTTAATGGAGGAAACTCGCCGAGTCCATGAGAGGACTCGACGAGTCGGATCGTTTTGCTCCGCAATTCGTGATCAATGGTAACTTGTCGAGTAAAAGATTAACTCGACGAGTCGAGTGAGGCCTTAGGAGGATTAAGAGAACACACATGGACTCGCCAAGTCACTCGAGTGCACGCGACGAGTCTGGTCAAGGCGAGACCGTTAACTGGAGTTGACTGGAGTTGACTTTTAGGGTTGGTCAACAATTGGACATTCGGACCATTAGAGGGGTGAAATGGTATTTCCCCCTTCTGAGAGACTATAGGAAGGGGTTAGACTAGCCTTTGAGAATCACTGTTAATTAGAGATGAATTATTTTATATGATTAGGCGGAGGCTAGATCAGTATTTTGAGTTTGAGACTTTTTGAGATTACCATAGGTGAGTCTTCTCACTATACATTACCTAGAGTGGTATCTATGTGCAGACCGGAGGGTCTTATGTGTATATGTATATTGAGATTTATGTGCACTACTTTATATATATGCTATGTGTTATATAGACCAGACCGGAAGGTCCAACGATATAGACCGGACCGGAGGGTCCAACGATATAGACCGAGCTGGAGGGTCCAACGATACAGACCGGACCAAAGGGTCCAACGAGCTACAGGACTGGAGGGTCCCACTGAGACACATTGACCGGAGGGTCATACCGTGTTATAGGGTTGAGTGACTTATGTGTTGTATGTGGTATTTTGGGGAACTCGCTAAGCATTTATGCTTACCGTGTTATGTGTTATGTGTTTTAGGTACTAGCGAGGATCGCGGGAAGGCGCCGACATGATTTGTACACACTGACAGAAGATTATGTTTTTTTGAGATTATGGGAAATGTTTAATTGTGATAACATTTGATAAGATGAGATTTGAGAATATTATTTGAGTTTTATTGTGTTAAAAAAAATGAAAAGTTGTTTTGAAAAATTATGTTGTAACAAGTTGGTATCAAAGCCTTGGTTTGAGGGATTCGGATGCACCTTCGGGCATATCTGAACTCAAATTGAGGAATTGAGAAAAAATTTCATAAAAGAAACAAATCTTTTAAAAGAATAATAGATTTTTGAGAAAAGCAGAATGGAACAGTGTGTACGATCAGCCAGCGCCCGAACGGTGATTTCCCAAAATACCCTTACATTATGTGTTATGAGATATTATGCGATATGCTATGCATGCTAGAGTAGGCTAGGTATTCTTATCTAGGATTAGAGTGGCCTGATTTGTGATGCCTTATCCTAGGAGATTACTGCTGCTATGAGATACTTCGAGAGTGAGTAGGTAGCAACGAGGAGCTTATGAGTGGTCTACTAGAGGGTAGCCTGTGTTTAGCGAGATATAGAGTAATTGTGATCTGGGATCCTAGGAGGAGGACTTGGGGTGAATATCGATGCATTTTGGAAGGTAGTCTAGGGCCCGTACTACTGGAAGCAACGGATCGGTGAATAGTTCAAGTAAGAATCCTTAGGGTACTAAGGAATAAGTAGGGTTGAGTATCAAGTGCGAGTACACTCGAACGAGTCTCTAATTTCTTTTGTGTTGTGTTTTAAAGATATCATGGTTGGGACACGTCACACACCAGGTGGCAGCAATGTTAGCGACGAGGAGATTCGTCGGATGATTCATGATGAGGTGGCCACGGCAATCCGGGAGGCCATTCCAGAGATGTTTGGGTCTATCAAGACCATGCTTATTAAGACGTTTGATGAGAGATATGATGTTGTTACTGAGGCAGCTGCTGCTGCAGCTGTCGCTGCCGTGAGGCCACAGGGGGGTGACTCGTTGCTGTACCGAGAGTTCAACAACACGAACCCACCCAAGTTTGATGGGACTCAGGATCTGATAGTTACGATGAGGTGGATCTCAGACATTGAGGGATGCTTCTACACCTGTTCTTGTCCGGGGCATCTGAGGGTACAGTTCACTTTGAACCATCTTCGCTTGGGGGCAAAGGACTGGTGGAAATTTGTGACGGCTGATTTCACTTCCGCAGAGACAACAACAGTAACCTGGGAGAGGTTCACCACCATGTTTCGAGATGAGTATGTTCCCCTGGTGGAGAGGGAACGGTTCGAGCAGGAGTTCTTGTCCCTCAAGCAGGGGACAGAGTCTGTAACTGTGATTACATGGATGTTTCATGAGAGGGCATTATTTTTCCCTGAGCATGTGTCTACTGAGTAGGCACGCATGAGACGATATATGAGCATTCTAAGTAGAGACATTCGTGAGTTCATGGCGAACTCAACATACCGGATATTTTCCGAGATCCAGGAAAATTCCCGGAAGAGGGAGATCGAGCTAGAGACTCAGGCCAAGGAGGAGGCCGAGTCTCATAAGAGGGATAGGCAGCCGACGCAGTCTTAGCCGGCAGCCATGCAGGAAAAACCCACTGATTCAAGATCTGGGAACAGAGGGTCCGCACTTGTGGGAAGTGCGACAAGAACCATGAGGGAGTGTGTAGAGCAGGGGTGTGCTACAAGTGTGGCAAGGAGGGGCATTCCGCAAGGGATTGTCCCAAAGGGTTTACAGTTTGCTTTTACTGTAACCAGAATGGCCATCGGAAGTCAGAGTGCACGCAGCTACTTCAAGGATCAGATCAGGGGTTTGCACCTGATGCTAGGGCTACCGAGGCCCGGCCAGTGAAGGCCGAGGCACCGAAGGCTCGTGGGAGAGCCTTTCAGCTGACAGCGGGGGACGTCCGCGCAGCGCCCGATGTCGTGGCTAGTATGTATTCATTTATTTACTTGCTCTGAGTTTGAGATAGTGTTCTTATATTGTGAGATGCATAGGTACTTTTCTTGTGAGTTTTGTACCTGCCTTAGTGTTATTTGACTCAAGTGCGAGTCGATCTTTCGTGTCATTAACATTTAGCCAGCACATTAGTATCCGGTAAGAGGTGTTGAGTCACCCTCTACGAGTTTCTATAGCCGACGAGCGAGCGATGTATGCTACGGATGTGATTCGAGGATGTGTACTCGAGATTTTCGGTGTTGAGTTCCCGATATATTTGGTACCAATTGCGATGAGGGATGTCTGTGTCATCGTGGGCATGGACTGGTTGAGCCGATTTGGAGTTGTTATTGACTACGAGCATCAGTTGGTGACCATACGAGACCCTAGTGGGGGAGTGCTTATGGTGTATGGCGAGGGTAATTGGTTTGGGTCAGCATTTTAGCCTATGTGATGGATACACGAGTTGCTGCAGAGAGGCCGAGTTCTATCGACGAGGTCCCGATAGTGCGCGAGTTCTCGGATGTTTTCCCTGAGGAGTTGTTGGGTGTGCCTCCGGAGAGGCAGGTGGAGTTTCGTGTTGATTTAGTTTCGGGAGCAGCACATATTGCCAAGGCACCCTATCGCCTTGTGCCACCAGAGATACAGGAGTTATCCTTGTAGCTTCAGAAGCTGCTAGGGAAGGGATTCATTCGACCGAATAGCTCGTCGTGGGGAGCGTCGATCCGTTTTGTCAAGAAAAAGGATGGTTCACACCAGATGTGCATTGATTACCGAGAGTTGAACAAGTTGACGGTCAAGAACTATTATCCACTACCGAGGATCGATGATATGTTCGATCAGTTGCCGGGGGGGGGGGGTCTTGGTTCTCCAAGATAGACTTGAGGTTTGGATATCATCAGATGAGGGTGCGTGATGAGGATATCCAGAAAAAGACGGCGTTTAGGACTCATTATGGGCATTACGAGTTCGTGGTGATGCCTTTTGGGCTCACCAATGCACCAGCAACATTCATGGATCTCATGAACCGAGTATGCAAGCCGATGTTGGATCGATCGGTGATAGTGTTCATTGACGACATTCTAGTATATTCGAGGTCGAGAGAGCAGCATGAGGAGCATCTAAGAGAGTTCCTCGGAGTATTGAGATCGGAGAGGCTTTATGACAAATTCTCCAAGTGCGATTTCTGGTTACGAGAGGTCTAGTTCTTGGGGCACCTCGTTAATCATAATGGGATATTGGTCGATCCGGCCAAGATTGAGGCTGTTATGCATTGGGAGGTGCCGAGATACCCCACCAGATCAGGATTTTTCTGGGGTTGGCCGGCTACTATCGGAGAATTATCAAGGATTTCTCCAAGATTGTCGTCCCCCTCACCAGATTGACCTGGAAGGGCGTTGCTTTTACTTGGGGTCCTGAGTAGCAGACCTCGTTTGAGACACTTCTCCAGAGATTATGCGAAGCCCTGGTGTTAGCCCTTCCGGATGGAATGGAGGATTTTGTGGTGTATTGTGATGCGTCTATATCGGGGCTAGGTGTGGTGCTTATGCAGAGAGGGCACGTGATAACATACGCATCGAGGCAGCCGAAGCCTCATGAGACGAGGTATCCCACCCACGATTTGGAGTTGGGGGTAATGTTGTTCGCCCTCAAGATATGGCGCCATTATTTGTATGCGGTTCGGTGTACCATATACACGGACCACAAGAGTTTGAAGTATCTGATGGATCAGCCCAACCTGAATATGCACCAAAGAAGATGGTTGGATGTGGTAAAGGATTACGACTGTGAAATCCTGTACCACCCGGACAAGGCTAACGTGGTAGCCGATGCTATGAGCAGCAGGGCAGAGAGTGCCCCGATTCGAGATATATGTATTAGGATGACGGTGATAACTTTGGTGTTGGATACCATTTGAGAGGCCCAAGCAGAGGCAGTGAGACCGGAGAACCGAAAGAAAGAGCGGGTGATTGGGCAGGTATCCGAGTTTGTTACCGATAATGGAGGGCTTATGACCTTTCATGGTCAAATTTGGGTGTCGTTTATAGGCGGGGCACGTAGCATACTAATGGAGGAGGCGCACAGATCGAGATTCTCGCTCCATCCCGGGGCCACTAAGATGTATTTAGACCTGAAGAAAGATTATTGGTGGCCCTGTATGAAGAGGGAGGTTGCGTGGGTAGTAGAAAGGTGCTTGACCTGTAATCGGGTCAAGGCCGAGCATCAGAGTCCGCATGGGTTACAGCCACTAGAGGTTCCCCAATGGAAGTAGGAACAGATTTCTATGGACTTCATCACCAAATTGTCGAGGACCGCGAGGCGTGTTAATGCAATTTGGGTAATTGTGGATTGAATGACGAAGAGCAACTTCCTTGCTATCAGTGAGAGCTCTTCTGCAGAGAGGTTGGCAAAGATATATGTGAGAGAGGTGGTATCTCGGCATGGAGTGCCGATCTCAATCGTGTCAAACCGAGATGTTCATTTCACTTCCAGGTTCTGGAATAAATTTCATGAGGAGATGGGCACGAGATTACAATTCAGCACTACTTATCACCCACAAACGGACGGGCAGAGTGAGCGGAATTGTAAATAGGCGGCATTTGGGATACATATATCTTTGCGTTAGAGACTTTGTACTCCTGAAGGTATCTCCTTGGAAAGGAGTGATCCGATTCAGGAAGAGGGGAAAGTTGAGGCCCCGATACATTGGTCCTTTCAGGGTGATCTCCAGAGTGGGCAAAGTAGCATATCGTTTAGAGCTACCCGAGGAGTTGGGTCAAATCCATGATACCTTCCACGTATCCCAGTTGAGGAAGTGTATAGCTGATGAGACGGCGGTAGTGCTGCTAGAGGATACTCAAGTGGATTCGATTCTGAATTACATTGAGAGGCCGATCGCAATCTTGGATCGGAAGATCAAGGTTCTGAGGAAAAAAGAGGTGCCCCTGGTTCAGGTCCAGTAGCAACATCGGAGAGGGTCCGAGTTGCCTTGGGAGCCAGAGACGGAGATGCGGGAGCAACATCCGAAGTTGTTTGCAGAGTGAGACTTCGAGGGCGAATTCTAATTCTAGTAGGGGAGAATTGTAACATCTGGATTTCCAGGTATCATAACTTAAGTATTTGTTTTGAGATGAGAATAGGGACTCGACGAGTTGACACCTAAACTCATCGAGTAGGATCGTGACTGATGACTCGGATTAATGAATGGATTTGACGAGTCGGAGAGTTGACCCGATGAGTCCGCGCTGTGGACAGAAACCTAAAATCTTTGGGTTTGTACCCTATTTAAGGGTCCTTATGGCCTTCGTTTGCGGCCACTGATATCCTTGAGAGACAACCTTCGAACCAGAGAGCATAGAGAGAGAGATAGAGAGAGAGAGAGAGTGTGTGTGTGTGTGTGTGTGTTTGTGGGGGGGGAGCTAATTTCTTCACCTTAGAGCATTCTTGCAAGGAAGAAGGAGGGGATTCAAAGCTAGGTTGTTTAAGGAGCTCATATCTGCTATCACTTCATCAAATTTTGTTGTTTGAGGTATGAATCCATGCCTATTTTCATGTATATAGTAGATCCCATGAATCTAGGGTTTTTTACCCCTTCTTTAGTTGGGATTTTGAGAGTATGGAGTCCTAATGAGGAATAGACTTTGGATCTGGACCTTGAGAGGTCCAGAGAGTCCTAACTATTTAGCTTTATGCAGTCCCATGAGATTTTTGAGTCTAGGCTACCATTTTATGAGTTATTTCATCAAATAGAGCCATATTTGTGATGCATGAACGTAAAGATGGGACCTTTGCGTGACTTTTGGGTGTTAGAAGGTCAAATCTATAAGTTAGAGAAACAGATCTTACCTCAGAAGGTCATTTGAGCATTTTCATGGAGGAAACTCGCCGAGTCCATGAGAGGACTCGACAAGTCGAATCGTGTTGCTCTGCGATTCATGATCAATGGTAACCTGTCGAGTATAAGGTTAACTCGACGAGTCGAGTGAGGCCTTAGGAGGATTAAGAGAACATGCATGGACTTGCCAAATCACTCGAGTGCACTCGACGAGTCTGGTCAAGGCGAGACCGTTGACTGGAGTTGACTTTTAGGGTTGGTCAACAATTGGACATTCGGACCATTAGAGGGGTGAAATGGTATTTCCCCCTTCTGAGAGACTATAGGAAGGGGTTAGACTAGCCTTTGAGAATCATGTTAATTAGAGATGAATTATTTTATGTGATTAGGCGGAGGCTAGATCAGTATTTTGAGTTCGAGACTTTTCGAGATTACCATAGGTGAGTCTTCTCACTATACATTACCTAGAGTGGTATCTATGTGCAGACCGGAGGGTCTTATGTGTATATGTATATTGAGATTTATGTGCATTACTTTATATATATGTTATGTGTTATATAGACCAGACCGGAAGGTCCAACGATATAGACCGGACCGGAGGGTCCAATGATACAGACCGGACCGGAGGGTCCAACCAGCTATGGAATTGGAGGGTCCCGCTGAGACATATTGACCGGAGGGTCATACCACGTTATAGGGTTGAGTGGCTTATTTGCTGTATGTGGTATTTTGGGGAACTCGCTAAGCATTTATGCTTACCGTGTTATGTGTTATGTGTTTTAGGTACTAGCGAGGATCACGGGAAGGTGTCGACATGATTTGTACACACAGGCAAAAGATTCTGTTTTTTTTTTTTAGATTCTGGGAAATGTTTAATTGTGATAACATTTGATAACATGAGATTTGAGAATATTATTTGAGTTTTATTGTGTTAAAAAATGAAAAGTTGTTTTGAAAAATTACATTGTTACAATGTGTCTCCAGCAGTTGTGTGACATGTGGCGGATAATTGGTGGAGTGTTAGTGTGCGTCGCGCACTCTGTCGTTGCGCGCCAGTGTAGAAAGGAATTTATGTTTCTTCAAAAACTCATATCTTCTTAATACGAACTCCTTTTTCAATGCGTTTTATATCCACACATAGGTATCGACAACATCTACAACTTTCATTTATACTATGTCGGCTAATTTTGACTTTATTTTTTAATTTATATTTTTAACAAGCTTAAAATGTTAAAGTCCGTTAAAAATTTATAACTCTTTCATCTGATATCCGTTCTCGACTGTCCTTATATTGACGGATAGGTGTTGACGAGATCTTCAACTCTCGTTTAGATTGATTTTTCTAACAACCGATCGATTTTGATTTCAGTTTCTGAGTCGTACACTGTTATGTTGAAGCTTCTAAAAATCACAACTTCCTCTCATGAAGTCAGATTTAGGCATTCTTTATATGTACAAAATCCTTTTCACATAAACTTTAACTTGGGTCAAGATAATTTATCCTAAATAATATTCTATCAAAAAGTCATTTTTAACGCTTATTATATCTTGATTGACTAGCCCAAATATGCAGGTGTTATAAGGCTTTCTCTCCACCCTCAACCCCCATCACCTCCAAAGAGCCCTTGATCAACCCTAACCTCCCTTTGAAGTTCTTGACTCATTTTTTTAATGATTGTGTGATCTTGGAAGGAAGAAGAAGGAGCTTTTGTGCATAGATCAAGCAAGCAATTAATTTCTACTCCTTGTGTGCATCTTCTAGATTCCTTGTAAGTCCTCAAGCTTCCATCTTTGGGGTGCCTTTTCTTGGATCTAGGTTATTTAGCATGTTTTGCCATAAGTGAGATTCGAATGGTTAGATGAGATAAAGTTTGCAGCTTTATGGCTCCCATTGGTCCCTTGGTCACTATATCTTCTGGATCTAGTAGTTGGATGAGTTTTGGAAGCCATGTATGAGTTTTGGGCCATTTTATCATCTTTTGACCTAATTGGGTGAAGGACATGCATGGACCATGCATGCCCATAAACTTTAGATTTTATGGATCATTAGGGTCCCAAGAAGCTTACTAGAAAGTATGAACAAATGGATTAATAGATTTATGACTCAACCCATTAAGTTGTCCAAGTGTAGTGACCACGACGTGGCAAAATGGTTGCCACGATGTGGTAAATGTATTCTCCATGACTGTTTTGTCTAGACTCTGCCAGGTCATGATAACGGATTTTAATCGTGACTAAGTTGGCTAGCCATGATGTGGCTATAGGTTTGTCAGGATGCGGAGACTGTTGATCGTTGACTTTTGGTCAAATTTTTAGTTTTAGAGTGTAAACTGAGGTCTGACCTTGGGTGTTTTGTTAGGTGGGCTGCGGCACTGGTTTCATGACTATATGATCTATGATATATCCGATTTCAAGAGCGAGGTTAGTTTCTGAATATACTTCGTATGTGCTAGATTGTCTTTGTGACATTTACATGCTTGTTGGATGGGGCCCATTATGTGGGTGGGGACCAGTATGAGGGTGGGGCATTCTAGTTGTGTGGGCAAGGCCCAATGCTATGTATGGTATGTGGTATTTTGGGGAACTCACTAAGCTTTGTGTTTACGGTTTTATGTTTAAATGTTTCAGGTACTTCACGTTCAAAGAAAAAGGCCCGACCTGATTGCCCTGCATCCGCTGGAGGTGATTTCCGCATTATCTATTTTGATTTACGATGATGTTGAGAACTACATTTGGTTGACTTTGTAATAAATGGTTGTAAGGTTTTTTATGGTTTAAAAATGAAAATTATTATTGGTATTTTCGGAACGTTACAAAACCCACTGATGACATCATGGTGATGTAAGCTTCATGTATGTGCTAAAACTATCCTGTCCAATTTAGTTTAACCAACACTTAACCACTTTTCTCTCAAGGTAGTTATTCATGAAAAGGGTTGATCATATATACATAGGAAATTGATCATTATCAATCTCTTTATCTTTCAAGAACAATGATATTACAATGTATTCTATGTTTAAGGTATGGATTAGGCCTCTAATCCAAATCTGATTTTTTGGATTATACAACTTCTGAATTCGTATAACCTAAGGTATAATAGACAAATTACAAATACTGAAAAACAATATAATCACGATCCAAACATTATTATTATTATGAATCCTTATTTCTAACATATAGTGGGAATTATTCGTTACCAATTTTGCGTTTTATAAAAGAAACGATCGATATTTTCCTTTTTTTAATATTGAAAGTATGATCGAACGTTAACAAGACACCACCCATTTTGGTCGACTATGTTGATTATTGACTACCCCTTTATATTATATTCTAAATTATAGATCGATTATGATGTGAGAGTTAAAGACCAAAAAAAATCATTGAAGATGCGTAAAAGATTAATGGATCATGTAAAAAGATATTCCACTCTGGCGAAGAAAAGGAGGTTTTGTTCTCTAGTTTAAAGATAAGAACCATGAAAGATAAAATCCAAAGAAAGAAAAAAAGAGACTACACAAGCTTTGTGGCTGCAAATTGCCTATTCTGACCCCATTCTGTGAAACCAATCTCCTTTCTTTCTTTTTCTAAATCAGCTTCGGGTGTTTTGTATTTCATTAAAACCTCAATTATTCGGATATCAATAGTGTTCATAAGATTCTTGAAACACCCATTGAATGGGAGCAAAGTTTCCAGCTTTTTAATGCTTTTGCCCCTAAAATGATTCTCTATCACATGAGCGACCCCTGAGTGACAAAAAAGACGCTGGAGATAAGAGTAACCAGTGAACCACCCTTTTTGTTCTCCAAAGAAATAGAACCACTTGTCCATATTAAAGCGTCATTCAAAGTCCAAAAAGAGTTCAGATTTCGATATTTAAGAGTGTAGCCGAAATTAATCGAGCTGGTATTCGGGTTTCTGGAAGCGAATTGGGATTTGGGTTTCTCGATAAAAAGTTGTTAAGTGAATTGCGATTCAGGTAGAATTCATATTCAGTCAATTGAAATGGGATTTTAGTTTCTTGAAAGAAAAAGCATGAGAACTCCATAGCCAAGCGAATTGGGTTTTAGGTTTTTGAGATAAAAGCTTCGGAATTTTATATTAGGATCTTATCTGTTGAAGCGATGACAGGTGGGTGTAGTATCGTATGGTTTAGGAGAGATCTGAGGGTAGAAGATAACCCTGCTTTAGCTGCTGGTGTAAGATCAGGTAAAGTGATACCAGTGTTCATATGGGCACCTGAAGAAGAAGGTCATTATTACCCAGGAAGGGTATCAAGATGGTGGCTTAAACAGAGTTTATCTTTGCTTGATTCATCTTTGAAGAATCTTGGAACTTCTCTTATCACAAAACGATCTTCCGATAGTGTTTCTTCTCTTCTTGATGTCATTAAATCCACTGGTGCTACACAGCTCTTTTTTAACCACTTATATGGTTAGCCTCTCTACCTTCTTTTATTCGTTCAATTTATGCACTTTTGATTCAGATCTTGGTATGAAATAAGCTTAAATTGGTGTTTTGATGTGTTGTAGATCCATTATCTCTGGTTAGGGATCATAGAGCGAAGGAGATTTTGAGTGAAAATGGGGTTTTAGTGCGTTCATTTAATGCGGATTTGTTATATGAACCATGGGAAGTTCTTGATGATGAAGGTCGACCTTTTACTACATTTGCAGCGTTTTGGGAAAGGTGTCTTAGCATGCCTTATGATCCTGAGCCTCCTCAACTTCCACCTAAAAGAATAATCTCAGGTTATTTTCTTTCATGATTTGGATTTTAGGGCATATATTTATCTAATTTTTAGATTTTAGTTTTGTTTTGTATGTTGAATATGGAGTAAATTTGGAAAGAAAACTAATCAATGGTCCTTGGTGTCTAGATGTGTGCTTAAACTTATTATTGCAACTTCAAGTGGATTATGATTATTTAGAAACAAAATAATCATATTTGCAAAAAATTGTAAATAATTGCTAACTTAGACAAAGAAAATAGATAAAATATAGACAACCATTTGTTATTTTGTCAATTTAGCCACCCAACTTAAACTTAAAACGGTTACACATTTTTGTAACTGTTTAAGAAAAAAAAAACAAAAAGAAAAAAAAAAATCAATTACCTAGTTTTGGAAAATACCAAAATATAAGAGAAATACCCTGTATGATCATCATTTTATTGATATAGCTACCGAACTTTTATTTCCATATCGATTTAGCCACTAAATATTATTATAATAACTATATATAAGATTGGTATAATTTTTTTAGCTGCTTAAGAAAAAAACAAAAAAAAAAATCAATTACCTACTTTTGGAAAATGCCAAAATATAGGACAAATACACTGTATGATAATCATTTTATTGATATAGCTACGGAACTTTTATTTCCATATTGATTTAGCCACTAAATAGTATGTATAATAACTATATATTTTTTTATTTGGGTTGGAAATATAATATGTATAAAATTTGATAAGCGGAGGATTACAGTCAAAATTTTATATTTTTAGGCTTAATATTTATAAAATTAAAGTATGTGTGCTACTTCTAACTAAAAAATCAAGGGGGCAACAAGCCCTTCTCGCCCTAATAAAGCTCCGCCCTATAAGATTTGTACAATTGTATGTATCATCTCTTTCACATAAATCGTTACATCATTTGGGTTTACAAACATTATTACACTTATGGGGTACAATATAGAAATTCCCTATAAGATTTAGTGAATAAATAGATAAAATAGTAATATATATATATATATATATATATATATATATATATATATATATATATATATATATATATATATATATATATAATTTTTTTTTGTTATAAGAAAATGGGCAAAGTTACAAACTGGCACTTTGACTTTTGTATTTTTGTATTTTTTTTTTCAGTTTACCCATTAAAGTATTAAATAATGATTTTTTTTAAAAAAATCAATTTTTGTGGTTATGGAAAAGGTTAGAATCCAGGAAAACAAAATTTATTTTCTTCCGTTTTTCTATTTAGTGTTTGAACTATTATTTCTTAGGATATAGTCCATGAATTATTATTATTATTATTATTATTATTATTATTATTATTATTATTATAAGGGTTAATACGTTACAAGTCATTATTTATATATCTTCGTTTCGGTTTTACCCCAACTTTATCTTTTGTTATTTATTTGTCATTATATTTTAGAAACTATTTCATTTTCAGGTCCTTGACCGGTTATCAACAAGTGATGATGACGTGTTGGTTTTGCATTTTTCTCAGTTTGCATTTAGTGTCAACATTTACATATAAATTTACATTTAGCCTCAACATTTTTTTGTTACCCATTTGCCATTGTTTTTTAGAAAAAAAAAATTTCATTTTGGCCCTTGGCCAATCACAAATATATATTTTAAAACGTAATAACTTAAAAGGAAAAAAGAAAAAAATTGAGGTAAGTATCGAAACAATGACTTATCCTTGAAGGCGAGGCATTTTACCTAGTAAGCCAATGACTTTTTTTTCTTGTATTATCAGTGTTTGTTGTATTTAATCTACACATATATTTTAAAATAAAGGAAAAATACCAAGTGTAAACCTTGAATCCGTGACATCTAATAAACTATATGATATGCTAATCTTTGAGCTAATCAAAATTGTTTATTCATTTTTAAATCATCTAAAAAACAATTGGTTGTTTATAATGATATATTTGTTGAGAAACCAAATATTTCTAAAGAATCGAAAATGTGTCTTCTCTTTAAGGGACGAAACGTGTTAGCTGGTAGGTTAACGGTTCTTTTTTTTGTATTATCAATTTTTGTTGAATTTAATGTACACATGTATTTCAACATGAAGAAAAAAGACTTAGTGTACATCTTGAGTGTGTAACATCTAATAAATAATATGACATGTTAACATTTAAGCTAACCAAAAATGTTAATTTATTCGTAATTCATCTAAAAAACACCTGATTATTTTTAATGACATATTTGTTAAGAAACCAAATATTTGTAATCACATAAAACTAAGGAAATGGAAATATTGATTGGCTCAAAGATTCGCATGACACATCGTTTATTAGATGTCTCGGACTTGAGTAATCACACTTTACTGACTATTGTTAGCTTTTATCTATTTTATGTTAGTTTTTAAATATTTGAGTAAGTTGATAAATGATTATTGTTAGTTTTTAATGACTATTGTTTTTTGTTTTTATCTGTTTTATGTTAGCTTTTAAATATTTGAGTAAGTTGATAAATGATTTCTTAAAAAGAGTAGTAATGCAAAAACAAAATTAAAGACAAACAATTTATATGGTTCGTTCGGCTACCTTCACGGCGTGTGTGTGTGTGAGAGAGATTTATTGCTTTTTGCTTAATGACTTTTTGATATATATATATATATATATATATATATATATATATATATATATATATATATATATATATATATATATATATGGTTTTTTTGATCTAAAATTGTAAATAAGACCAACCCGAAAAGTCGGACAAATCTTAACTCATGACTAAATCTGAAGATGATTCCGACATAGGAACTAGCCTATAAAAGATTTCTTTCTTGGACATTGACAAATCAAGCACATGATGAAATTCGAGAGGGTAATGAATCAATCACCACAACTTAACAATCTATCATTTGGAAGCTAATAACTAAATATGTTGCCATCCAAATTAAAACTCTGTAACATCAATCTTTCTTTAATCCACACCTTCTCTTCAAATAGCTAGAAGTCTATTTGAAGCCATACACACCTTTAAATTCGTTGTAGTCAAAACACAATTGTAAACATCTCTTTTAGATTATTCGTACCAATGATTTCTTTTATTAGATTTAGAGTCCTTATTACTTGATCTGCCTAGCGTGGCTATAAGGGGCGTGTTTGGTAAAAGTAGCTGTTAGCTGGAAACGGGTAGCGATTAGCTGGTAGCGGGTAGCTGGTAGCGGGAAGCTGTAGCTTTTATTTGTTATATGAATGTTTGGCAAAAGTAGTTGGAAGCTTTTGAAATATATAAAATTACATAAAATGACAATTTATTAAAAATAAAAAATATATATAAATATATTTTTAAGGGTAATTATGGAAATTGATTTCAAAAGCTCCGGAGCGTTTTGTTAAAAGCTACATGAAGTAGCTTTTAGAATCGGAGCTTTATGTTAAAACTAAAAGTTAAACGCTCGTACTGTCAAACTAAGCTTTTTGTTTAAACTAGAGCGTTTTGTCAAAAGCTAAAAGCTAGAAGCTCCCAAACGCTTCTAAAAGCTCCGTGCCAAACACACCCAAGATCAAATGAGAAATAAGTGTAACTTAACAACTACTCAAAACAATTAAACGGCTAAAACTATTTAAATAATAAATATATTTTGTGTTTGTCCATATTTTTTCTTATTGAGGTAAATGTAAAATTTGCAAAAGTATCCATTGCCCATTGGTACTCCAAGATGCTCAATGGTTTTGAATGTTTGTTCAGGTGACGTGTCTAAATGCCCTTCAGACACGTTAGTTTTCGAAAACGAATCAGAGAAAGGAAGCAATGCACTTCTATCTCGAGCATGGACGCCGGGATGGAGCAATGGAAACAAAGCCCTAACAGCTTTCATCAACGGGCCATTACTGCATTACTCCGTTAACCGGAGAAAAGCCGATAGCGCCACCACTTCCTTCCTTTCCCCCCACCTCCATTTCGGTGAAGTTAGCGTCAGAAAAGTTTTCCACCAAGCTCGAATTAAACAAATCCTCTGGGCAAACGAAGGTAACAAATCCGGTGAAGAAAGCGTTAATCTTTTCCTCAAATCCATCGGTCTTCGTGAATACTCAAGGTACATGAGCTTTAACCATCCCTACAGTCACGAAAGGCCGCTTTTAGGGCATTTGAAGTTTTTCCCTTGGGTGATTGATGAAGGGTATTTTAAGGTATGGAGACAAGGTAGAACAGGGTACCCTTTGGTTGATGCGGGGATGCGAGAACTTTGGGCTACTGGTTGGCTTCATGATCGAATTAGGGTTGTGGTTTCGAGTTTTTTTGTCAAGGTTTTACAGCTTCCATGGAGATGGGGGATGAAATATTTCTGGGATACTTTGTTAGATGCTGATCTTGAAAGTGATGCTCTCGGTTGGCAATACATCTCCGGTAGTCTACCTGATAGTCATGAGCTTGAACGCATCGACAATCCCCAGGTTTGACGCTACTTTAACTTGTTCAAATTGATTGAATCCAATTGTTGAAAATTTTTGTACGTTTTTCACAGATTGAGGGGTATAAATTTGACCCAAATGGTGAATACGTAAGAAGATGGCTGCCGGAGCTTTCTAGACTACCAACTGAATGGATCCACCACCCATGGAACGCACCGGAATACGTGCTTCAAGCTGCCGGAATTGAGCTCGGATCCAATTACCCTCTTCCGATTGTGAAAATCGATACAGCACAAACTCGATTACAACAAGCACTTACACAAATGTGGCAACACGAAGCCAATTCCAGAGCTGTTCTTGAAAACGGAATCGAAGAAGGACTAGGTGATTCCACCGATGATACTCCGATTGCTTTCCCACAAGACATGCAAATGGAAACGGAACATGATAACCTCGGGAACCGTGTAACAACCACAATCCGCCATTACGAAGATCAAATGGTACCTAGTTTGACTGTGACGACATCTCTGTTTAGAGGAACAGAACAAGAAGAAGAAGAAGAGGAAGAATCGTCCACAGATCATAGAATCGCCGGACACGATGATAGGAGAGCTGAAGTTCCCGATGATGATGATATGAATCTGGAATCGGGAAGAGAAGGAATTCAATCGGTGATTCCACAGTTTAATAACCAGATAGATCTGAGGAGCATTAATGGAGGTGGTGGTGGTTCACATTCACCGGCGGAATCTTCAAGTGGGACAAGTTTTAGGCGGGAAAGAGATGGAGTTATGGTGCCTGTGTGGTCGCCTGGAAATTCAGATACTTCTTCTTATTTGCAGAGGCATCCACAGTCGCATCAAGTAATCAACTGGAGACAACTTTCTCAAACCGGGTAAATTTATTTGGATCATATTTCATTCATTATTTAAATCTTAAAAAAAAAAAAAAAAAAATGAGTTAGGAATCAAATACTTAAATTCCTCTAAACCACAGGGACCATTCCTGTAATTTACTCTTAGTTTAATAATGTTGTATTGTGGTGTTTATAAACAGGTAATCTGAGAAGTTAGGAGCTGAAAGATCTGGAAAGATAGTTTTTCCATTTATGATTCATGTGCTGTTTATATATATAAAGAAAAAAAGTGTTTTAGACATAAGAATTCTGGAGTGCATTAGAAACCCAGATTTTTTTTTTAATATTATATTCATGGAATTGTTGTTGTACTATAGCGTACAATCTATCAATGCAATGTGTGGGGGTGATTGATCATATCATGATCACTATAACAAAACTTTTACTTTTACACCATGGATTGTGAATAAATATTGTTGTAAATGTTCTTGGTGCTTTCGACTTCGATGTCTTGATTTTCTTGATTTGATTGTCGTAGAAGAGCGTATAAAATGGTTGCGGTTATTGATCCTAGGATAGGGGCAATAACGTAAATCCACAGGTTTTTGTATTCGTTGGCTACGACAGCGGGCCCTACGCTTCTTGCGGGGTTCATGGAAGCTCCTGTGATTGGCCTGCAATAAAAAATGAACTTAGAAAAAGCATCTTTTAATGGAGAGATTTTATTAGATTAATCTATTAAATGGATAACGAAATATTTATTTTCCTTCTGTTTATAAAAAAATCATTGTTTAGATGGTTTGTAAACTAAAGGTTCATGCATAACTTTGAGGGTACTTCGGTGATTTGTGAAAAATGAAATTGGACATCGGTTTCTTTTCCTATTGCTTTAAGGGAAGACTTTTTTGTGTTATTGTAGTTTTACACTTCATATTCTCATTTCAATAACATTTAATCATATTTACCATTTTTTAAGATTTAAGGGAAATTTAGATGCCGGACCAAAATAGTCATGTTTTTTTACAAGTGGTTTCTTGGAAAATCTTGCCATGTGTGGATATCTCTAAAACGACATCGTTTTCAGGTTTGTAGGCGACATCTGCGAAAATCTTAGGGTGTGTTTGGTTGTGGAAAACTGTTTTCATTTTCTATGAAAATGTATTCAGAAAATAGGGTTGAGTTTTCATTTTCAATTTTCAATGAATTAGAAAACTGTAAAAGTCACTTTTCTAATTTACATAAAATTTGGAAAACTGAAATTTTTTATTTTCTGAGAAAACTTTGGAAAACTGAACGAACCAAAAGCGTTTTCAAAATTTTCGTTTTTCTTGTAAAATTTTCCTAGAAAACCGAAAAAAATTTCACAACCAAACGCACCCTTAGTTATTTGATAAAAAAATGGGTCTTAAAAGTAGATTTAAAAAAAAAAAAAAAAAATCGCAGATATCATCTGCGAAAATTCAGGTTTTATCTACAAAAGTCAAAGAACATATATGGAAAATTTTTGTATTAACAATTTTACACCGAAACAAAACTTGATATTGTAGTTTGAATTACGAAAAAAAAAAGAGATTTCTTATAGTATTTCATACGATACTAGGTGTGAGACCCATGTATTACATGAGTTTAATTAAAAAAAAAATGAAATTTTAACAATTTGAAAAGTTTGAATTTATAAGAAAAATGAAAAAAAAAATTGAATTATTAAAATTACTGAAACTTTAATGTATTGAATATATTACATATATAAATCCTTTCTAATAAATACTTTACATATATATTACATTACACATTAAATGTGGAATTTTAATTTAATAAAATGAAAAATACAATAAAATGACAAGTGGAAAATAGAAAATTTAAAATTTTTAGAAAATACCAAGTGTCAAAATGAAAAAGAAGGTGACATGTGGCAAAAAACCTTCATTTATTATTGTAGATCTCAAATGTGGATTTTGTAGATGTGAGAAATTTTTTATTTTTATTTTGTTATTTTCATAAACGAACTACAAAATTAAGCTTTCTTCGTTATTGAAATGGTTTTTAAATATTTTTATCACAAAAAACTTCAATAAGGGATGATTTAAAATAAAGTTTCGTAGATGATGATCGATTTTCACAGGTAAAACCAGAATTTTCGCAAACGACATTTGCGGGATTTTTTTTGTTTTGTTTTGTTTTTTTTTCTTTTTTTTTTTTTTTTTTTTTGCAAATCTAGTTTCCGGACTCATTTTTTGATGATTGAGATTTTCGCAAATGTCATTTGTGAAAATTATCTAAACGGTGACTTTAAGAGATTTTCATAGATGTGCAAAAAATCACAATTACTTTGGTCTAGTAGCTAATTTGACAAAATTTCTTGAAATAACCAAAAGTTAGTGGGTGTTTTAAGAAATTAAGTATGAAATTTTAAGTTTTGGAAAATGATCATGGGATCCTAAGGAACGATACACAATACTGAAGAAATGACGTGACATCACTAATTGAAAAAAAAAATTATGGCTATAATGGTTCTGCAGAGGTAGCTTTGCGAATCCATTGTACACCTTTACGGATCTATAATATCTCTGAGGATTTGGTGGTTGACTAATCCGCAGAGCCGTCTCTGCGAATCTTTGGTAGACCTCTACGAATCCATTATTTCTCTATGGAAATGGTATTTGTAGTAGTGTTTAAGAATTAATTGACGATTATATATGTTTTTTTCAAGTAGCTATCAGTTTTTATGACTTTTAGCGACTAGAAACGATTTTTTTTTTCATTTTTAGGGTTTAGAATATTAGGAATGAGGTTGGTTTTGGCAAATTTAGCAATCTATATGGATCCGCTGAGCCATTTTTACGGAACCATTATAGCCACCATTTTTTTGTCATTTAGTGGTATCATGTTATTTCCTCAGTACTGTGCATCGTTCCTCAGATGATTAAAGGGCTCCGCAGAGTCCCCTCTGCGGATCCAGTGTTCATTTTCCAAAACTCAAAATTTCATGGTTAATTCCTTAAAGCACTTTCTAATTTTTGGTTATTTCATGAATTTTCTATTGGGTTAAATCTTGAAAAGTGGATAACAAAATGCCTGATTTATCTTTTTCTTAAATAAAAATGGATTTTATATATGAAAAAAAAAAGTATATTATAAAAACACTTGTCAAGATGATGAAAACGAAACCATTTTCAAATATTAAAAAACGATCATATAATATTCGTTTTTGTCTTTTTATCTTTATAACTATGTACTTGTCATCAAATATAAAATATGGTTGGGATTAAAAGATGATAAACTATGTACTTGTCATCAATATAAAATACGTTTGGATTAAAAGATGATAAACTAGAGTTGGAATTTATGAAACATTTTAAATAATGTTTAATTGATTGAAAAAAAAAAGGCTTTTGAAAAAGTGCGCGCATTGAAAATAAAAAACATAAAATTAGCTATTGCATGAAAATGGTGTCGTCTTCTTACCCTGCAATTATGACATTGAACATCAGTGTTCCTCCAATCGCAACCCCTGCAAGCTCCTTGCTCTACATAATTCATCGTCTCAAGATTAAAATCAACACATTTGAGAGTAAAGAAACTAAAATCAGATAGAAAAGATAGAACATACTGATCGATCATCAGTTGCAGCACCATTAATGGCGAACATCAACACAAAAGTGATGATGAATTCCCACAAGAAAGCTTCTAAATCTGTTGTGGGATTTGAATACCGAGTTAAAGTCGGCAGAGTGTCGTTTTGATGATTGAACAGAATTTTCAAAGTGAGACATGCAACCACAGAACCTAAAAGCTGAGACACCACATACATCGGCAACTACAACAACAGCAACAAAATCCCAGATCAAAAAAGCACATGATAATTGAAATTTGGGTGCGAAATCTAGGGTTCTTACATATACCAAAGGCAATCTTCCTGTAATCGCAAAAGCGATAGACACAGCAGGATTGAAATGAGCACCAGAAATATGCCCAAGTGTATATATCAGAGCCATTAAAGATAAACCCCACACCATAGCAATCCCCAAAATTGTTAAAGATCGATCTCTATCAACAAGAGCAGATCCACACCCTGCAAATATCAAGATATACGTCCCAAGAAGCTCTGCGATTATCTGGTTTTTGTTAAAAGGAACGATCATTTATCAGTACTCTCGAGTTCTTGACGAAAACGGGTAAAAACCCTAAAAAAATTCACTACCTTTTGACAGTAAGGTGGAAGAACAATAACATTATTGAGGGAACTTTTCTGGGTTTGTTTGATCTTTGGTTGTTCTGGAGTAACTGGTAATGTGCTCCTGAGTGGAGTGTGTTTGGGTGAAAATGTATATGCTGTTGAAATTGATTCCGCCATTGATGAGCTGAAGCTAGAAAATGCAGAGTGATATGGATTTTGTTGTAATGTGGTGTTTATATATAGTTGAATTGAGTTCGATTTCGCGCCAGATTTGGTTTCCGAAAGATTGGTAGAATAATGAAGCCGGCCATTAAAATGGAAGGTAGTAAGTGTACTTGATCGAGTGATTGAGTTTATTTGAATGGATCTGTGTACAAATCGCCGAATGAGTTCTTGTTTGTTGGTATTCAGTGAAGAGATTTGCTTGTGAAAGACAGACAAAGAGAAAAATAACTCGTCATGTTAACATCAAATCAAGGATTTTTGGTTTTTTTAATTGCCATTTTGTTTATGTACTTTCTACTTGTAATAACAACATACTTTAAATTTTTGTTTATAAGGTAATCATTTTTTATATTTCAATTATTGTATTAGGTATAACAATTTGAATGCTAAAGGGGTTGCTGAATTCGCTATCCTAGTCGAACAATCATCCGATATCATCTAGGTAAATAGATCCCCATTAGGTGAGTCATTTGTGGAATAAGAATATGATTGTAGGATCGTTATTATTTATTTTTCAAAACAAATTTCTAATTGTTTGGACCGACTAAATACATTAAAATACTATGGTTTTAAAATCTTTTTGGGTAATAACACACATTTAACAAAAACCGATCCCACAAAAATATTTACAGATATTGGATGTTACAATTAAACACCATAACAAACAAATGAGAATTGTGTCAATACAATAAATAAGGAACTTAAGAAGTTCCACTTTATTCTCTATCCCTAGACTTCTAACTTTCATATATCATCATCTCTCAGTAATTGTAACCTGAGATATATGACATTAAAAAAGATACGTAAGACAATAATGTATCGTGAGCTACGCGGGTTTGTGACCCAAAATTTACATCACATTTTCATTCAAAACGTTTCATATTTGCAAAATATATGTCAAATAGGCATTTCCACATTCCGTTTCATATGAAAAACATTTCATCTTTGTAAAACATATTTTTAAGTAGACATTTTTCCATATTCCATTTCATATCAAAACATTTTATTACTCGTAACATATTTTAAAAGTTATTACTTTTCACATTCCATTCCTTCTTTCATTAAGGGCTAATTTCGATGTAAATTGTTGCCATTTTTATACTTAGGGCCTAGCAATATCCCTAAGTCTATATCAATGTGGAAAGAACAAATCAATTTACCACGACATCATTTCCGTTAAGACATCTATCTCACGAAGGGGATGCGTCACCCTGATAGATTCCTCTATATCCTGTTATGGGGACATCATGGCGTGAATAATATATTATTTTCACTACTTTCCATTTCTTTTCATTCTATTCATTACTTCACATTTATTTTCATTACTTTCCATTCTATTCATTACTTTCCGTTTCTTTCCGTTCTTTTTATTTATTTCCGTTCTTTTCATTATTTTTCATGTTTTACATCGTCCATACATTAGTATCAAAATACTCATTTCAAAAGTAAAGCATCTATATTTCAAAACATTTCAAACATGTTAACAAAACATTTGTTCATCCAAAGCTTTCTTTCTTTCAAATACATTCATGCCTTCAAGGCGAACTTTCAAAACAATTCTTTCTAAAAACATTTAACACTTTCTTTTCAAAATATTTCATATATAAAAGCATTGCATTTCATTATCATAAAATCATTTTCCCATGTACCCCAAAGTGGGAAAAATACCAATACATACTCACCTCAATCACGCGTAGGCTAGCTAGTCTTCTTCTAGTTCCTTTTCCTTAGAGCAACACTCTCAAAAAACACCTATATAACATGGACATAAGTCATTAAAATGACCTAAATACTCCTCATATGTTCCATTACTAAAATTTTTTGTTTCATCTTATTCCGTATGAAAAAGTATAAATGTAGGCGAAAATTGCGTGTAAAACAAAGTCTGTATGCAAAAGTTACGAAAACATCACATGTCATTGATCAGGGCATTTCACGTCCATGGAATAATTTGCCTTGCCATTCCACGATCGTGGAATGAGGTCTGCACACCTAAAATTCTCGACATTTCTCAATATATCACATACTTTGCGTAGTTCTTGAAGACATTTTTCCCATTCACTTTATACCATTTATTTAGGTTTTCACACATGTTTAGGAGGAGTATTATCATCTTAAAACACTTCACTTAATCCTTTAAGTTCTCACTATCATTAAGAACATGATGATCTTCAAGTGTTTAAAAGAAGGGTAAACTAATTAGTTTTGCATTTGAACATTCTAAAGTCAACAAAAATTGTTCCCAACTTATTGAATACTCATATAAAAGTTTTCAAGTTCATAAAATCATAACTAATGTTATTGTAAATACATAATCTAACTATGGAATCCTCAATTCCAATCCATGTTCCCAAATTGCCCTTTAGGCTAAAACAATTACTAAAGTTAGAACCTTACTAGTATCATTTCATGTTTGTGTTCCAATATCATCTCTAGTGTGTCAATTCATGTTCATGAATTCCATTCACTCCTTAGAAGTCAATCATTATATGGTTATCAATAGATTTCCAAAAATGCCCTTATGGACAATAATTCCATGTATACATCAAGGAATCTAGTAACACCTTATGTTTTGAATCAAATTCATTCTAAGAGTATCCATTCATGATTATGAACTTCCTTTACTCATCAAATGCTCGACTACAAAGGATTCTATTGATTTCATCATATTGTCCCCAAATCCATTTCAATCCATGCTTGTACGTGATTCTACCATCATGGATGAGTTTTAGCATTCCCATTGGGTTTATTGTTGCCAAACTTCATCTAGGTCATGGAATCTAATCCAGTTACACCATCAATTGCAATATCCTTAATTTAGGTTTTCTAGGATTCCTGGAGCTTTTCACCCAAATCATCAAATCCATCAAATGGGATGATTGGATTGAGATTAGAACCATAGAAACCACTCAAAGGAGGTTAGAAAACCAAACCCTACTCTGATTGGAGCCAAATTCAACATTGGGGCTTCACCCATTTCTCAAATTTGAATTTCTAGGATAGAGGAGAAGAGATTTTACCTTTCAAGCCTTTGTTCTTCACTTTTTTGCTTGAATGCTCACTTCCCCCATTTGAATCAAGCCCTAGATGATGAAGAAGAGTAAAATTGCCATTAGCTCCTTGTTCCGCCTCTACAATCAATCCCAAATCTGAAATGAGGAGATATTATGTTCTTATTTTAAGATTTTGCATCTCCCACCCTCTAATTTCACATTTTTGGTAAAATTGGTCCCCTCTTCCAATATGTGTGACTTTTCTTTAAGAATGGACATACTAAGTCCCTCTCCATCAATATCATGAATTTGGTAGTCCCTTCCACTAATAGATTCAACCCTTTGGTCAACACACTTTTCCAACTTGACACTTTTGGTCCTTTAACTTTTAAAATGTTATAATTTTCACTTATAACTTTCTAAAATTCATATTAGCTAATGATATGTTTATCCTTTGATGCTTTAACTACATAAATAATTTTTCATTTATTTACTTTATTAAATTAAGAACCCGGTCTAAAATTTTAGGATGTTAGAATTATCTACTCCTTAAAAGGATTCTGTCCTCGGAATTACTTCGTGAGCCATCTAATTAGACTTTCATCCAATCATCTTTCAATTTCCTATATGATCATACTCCTTTGGTCATTTGTCATAATTTCAGTCTGCCTAATAAACAATAATACATAATTAGGGTTATTAACCCTCTTGGACCCTGTTAACCTTTTGTGCTTTTTTGAACTTTTAACAACTTCATGCAACAAATTTATCCAACCTTAACTCAACATTTGTCTATTTCCTAACTTAGGTTCTAGTTTTCCTAATTATGTCCCTTCATGCTTAAGCACGTCACCATCATTCCATTATTTACTAATTAGATTAGGAATTCATTACCAAGACTTATCTTCTTATATATCTTTACATTTACCTTTATTCCTTAAGGTCTTAAGTTAAAGTCATAAGAATGACACTTCACCCTGAAAATATATTTCCAGTTCATTCATACTAATGATGTTATACTTCTACATTTACTCATAAGATAACTCAAGCATGCATATTCCTTAAAATCTTATACTTTTAGACCAACTTGTACTATACCAACCAAGTCCATATTTACTTCAATAATGTTATCCCTATCCACTTTCATTCACTTTAAATGATGTATATAAATCTCATTTCATGAGTTAATGCATTTCTAAGGTCTACAAACCTAAGCATACCATGATCATAAGTCCTAAGAATATAGTGTTGTTTCATTTCAATTTTCAAAGTCCTTCTGGTTCTGAATTATCTCATCATTTGTTACTTGATTCTTCCTAGCTATCTACCCCTTAAAAGAAATGAAGGCATTTCTTTTAAGGTTAAATCGCAAGATGATCTTCATCATGTATCCGGATGTTTCATTTATTTGTCCACATAAAACCCGTTGCATCATATTTACCCCTTATGGACATCGAACTCCTCATTTTATTTTCAAAATTACCCACATATAAATTTTAACATAATTCCATTATTACCTAACAGTCTTCCTTTATGATACCTTTTTGGTTTGATTACTTTATATATTTCTTCGTTGTTGTTAAATGACTCATCGCATTTACTATCAAAATTCCATCTTTTAGATATATCTAGGTGAATCCTAATATAACTGGAGACTTTATTGGCAATAGTAAATGCTATTCACCCTTGACCAATGATTGAATCCATATTAAAAGTCGTACTCGGATAAGTACGCAATTATACTTAAGTGTGCTTGGTACGTATCATCAGGTTGCATAACTTGGATGCTCTAATTCTTATACCCTTGGTTCGTTTGCGTCACTTATAATTCCTAGCATCACATGTTTTTCTTACTCAGCCTACAAAGTGGTGTGAGCTTTTATACATTGCATCATTACACTTCTGTATCCATCTTACCATCTACGCATTAAAAGAAATGATGGCATTTCTTTTAAGGTCCAAATCATCTAATGATTTTCACGCGATAGTAGTTCATTTCTCCGACACATTCATGGAAATTTCAAAAAGTTCCTTTGCTCATTATCATCTTCTTGAAAAACCTTTTTAACAAATTAACTTCAAGTGCCCATTCTTGTCCACACCTTGTTAGTACTATAAAATCATTGATGTTCATTTGTCATTCTTCTATATTCCATCATGTGAAATCATCTTCCTACTTTATTAATCACGTACAAATTTCTAGATACTGCTCATTAATCATCAAGCTATCACACCTTGGAGTTTAATACCTCCTGATGTCCTCATCACGTTCTCCATGTAATCATAACTTTCCATCACTAATCACGAAACTTATAAGTAGAGTTTATAAAATTCCTCTTGCTAAATTGTTCATCATAGTAGTCTAGTACCCTAGGTTAAGGTAGTATTTTGGACTCACCATTTTTCACTTTTAGTCTCCATTACGTCCATTCTTCGAGAAGATCTTCATATCGGTTTTCTTTCTTTCAGACTCGATAAATGCCTTCATTTACCTTTCACTATTATTCTTTCCATGTGACGAATTCACTTTCCATTCTAGTGCATTAGGTTAATGCACCATCTCTTGTCTTTTACTAGAGTCCTGGTGTCACAAGGACATCCTTTTTCCATAGCTACCATCACACTTGACACTTGGTAATGTTTTCATTTAGTCACCAACTCCTTAGAATCTCAAAATATCTTATTGAATCAACAATATCGAGCTCTTTCCCAAGATTTCTCGGTAACACTTTCTTGTATTATCTTGTTTTCATCATCATATCTCTATTGAATCAACAATATCGAGCTCTTTCCCAAGATGTCTCGGTAACACTTTCTTGTATTATCTTGTTTTTATCACCGTATCTCTATTTCTCTAATTAGATCATTGGGTCACCTCTTGGTGTTGTCAATCACATCTAAATATCTCTTTAATCTAAGGTTAGAATTCATGATCCTACTCCATTCTTTTCTTAATAAACTTTCTTGTAACTTGAATTTCTCACTTTTATGTAAAATACAAGCTTGTCCCGAATAACCAACTTCTACTAGTTTCTTGACCATAAATTTGGAATTCCAATTCTTGTCTTATTTTAGACTTTTTACCAAAAGTCAACTATGTCTCTTTTTAGCTAATTATTTGTTAACAACTTTAATAGCTCAATTTTCTTCATTCCTTGGTGTTTTTAACTCACTAACAATAGTACTAAAAGAGTACAAACTTAATTTTGAACATGTATCATATGTATACCAAGTAACTTCATTTTTACACTAGCTGTTTGACTTTGACAGAAAAATTAAAGTTTTCAAAATTTTCCATTATCCGTTAACATGTATTAAACTCTTTAAGGAATATTATTTCAAAACAAGGCACACATTCATTAATACCCTAACTCGATTGAATCCTTACCATATTTCACAAACCCCTTTCATGTTTCCACCAAGTTCGTGTATGTATCACGTGTGTATAATAGTACGGGCCCTCTACTATTATACCCACATCATACATAACCGACCTTGACTTCACTAAGAGGTTCTGGTCAACTGGTTTAGATTGTCCATACACTAGTCTTACTTCCATTATTCACTATAACAACACTCAATGTAGTATTCTATGACTTCATCTACTCTTGTATAAAGTGTCACAAGCATTATGGAAATTCCCATCATCATTCATTGCATAGAATACTACTTACATTAAGGCATAACAATCATACGTATCATTCACACTTTTCATAACCAAAGTCTAAGCCTAAGAGTGGAATGATCCAATTCTAATTCACCTTAAACAATGGCTCTGATACCAAACTGTAACACCTAATTTCTTTTCAAACTTTAAAATGCGATGATTTTAAAATCTTATTGGGTAATAATCCATATTTAACAAAAACCGGTCCCACAAAAATATGTATAAATATTGAGTCTTACCATTAAGAATCATACAAACCGTAGCAAACAAATGAGAATCATATCAATACAATAAAATTAGGAACTTAAGAAGTTCCACTCCATTCTCTATCTCTAGACTTCTAACTTTCATCTATCATCCTCTCTCCTTAACTATAACCTAAGATACATGGCATTAAAAGAGATATGTAAGACAATAATTCCTTGTAAGCTATGCGGGTTTATGACCGAAAATCTATATCACATTTTCATTAAAAACATTTCATATTTGCAAAACATATTTCAAATAAGCATTTCCACATTATGTTCCATATTAAAAACATTCCATCTTTGTAAAACATATTTTTAAATAGACACTTTTCCACATTCCATTCCATATCAAAAAATTTCATTAGTCATAACATATTTTCAAAGTTATTTCTATTCACATTCCATTCCTTCTTTCATTAAGGGCTAATTTTGGTGTGAATCGTTGCCATTTTTATACTTAGGGCGTAGCAATATCCACAAGTCTATCCAAGGTATAAAGAACAAATCAATCCACCAATGCATCATTTACATTAGGACATCTATCTCATGAAGGGGAGACGCCACCCAATAGATTCCTCTATATCTTGTTACGGGGACATCATGGCTCAAACAATATATTCTTTTCTTTACATTCCATTTCTTTCCATTCTATTCATTACTTCCCATTTATTTCCATATTATTCATTACTTTCCATTTCTTTCCATTGTTTTCATTTATTTCGTTCTTTTCATTACTTTCAATGCTTTACATAGTCCATACATTAATATCAAAATACTCATTTCAAAATTAAAGCATCTATATTGCAAAACATTTCAAACACGTTAACAAAACATTCGTTCTTCCAAAACTTTATTTCTTTCAAAAACATTCTTGTCTTCAAGGCGTTATTTCAAAACAATTAATTCTTTCCAAAAACATTTAACAATTTCTTTTCAAAATATTTCATACATCAAATCATTGCATTTCATTATCATAAAAGCATTTTTCCATGTACCCCAAAGTAGGAAAAATGCCAACACATACTCACCTCAATCACACATAGGCTAGCCAGTCTTCTTCTAGTTCCTTTTCCATATAGCAACACTCTCAAACAACACCTATATAACATGGACATCAGTCATTAAAATGACCAAAACACCCCTCATATTTTCCATTAATAAATTTTATTGTTTCATCTTATTCCTTATGAAAAATATGAGTGCAGGCAAAAACTGCGCGTAAAACCGAGTCTGTATGCAAAAGTTACGAAAACATTACTGCAACGCTCTAAATATTAAAACAAATTTTTTCATTTTTAAAATCACATAAAACACAATCTCACATCTTCTCAAAACCCAAATTTATAAATTGTTCAAAACATAAGACAACAAAATATTTGATAATATCCTAGAATCCTCAAAACATAATCTCAAGCTGGTGTGTACAATCAAGCCGATGCCTTCCCGCGATCCTGAGAGGTACCTGAAACACATTTCACACAACATTGTAAGCACGAAGCTTAGTGAGTTCCCCAAAATACCACACAAAAATAATTAGCCTCTCATGGATATATCTCAATAAGTACCCTCCGGTCATGTGTCTTAGTGAAGACCCTCCGGTCTCACAGCTCGGGTCGGACCCTCCAGTCCGGTATCTCAGTGAAGACCCTTCGGCCTCACAGCTCGGGTCGGACCCTCTAGTCCGATATCTCAATGAAGACCCTTCGGTCTCACAGCTCGGGTTTGGACCCTCTGGTCCTAACTCAATAAGGTACAAAAATAACATACAACTTAATCACAAAGACAATACGCATGATATCACATAACTCAGTATAAGCACATATGACCCTCTGGTTAATAACTCAAATAAGACCCTCCGATCACATAGTATTACAACACAGTTAAGTATAGCGAGAAGACTCACCTCGTAAGTAAGCAAGTATGTCTCGTACTCAACAGTTGGTCTAGACTCCGCCTACATACATCATAATCATCTCCAATTAATAATTTATAATAACAACTCTAAGAATGTTAAACTACCCTTTTACTAACTCTCAGAAAGGGTGAAAGACCATTTTACCCATTCATGGTCTCCGAAGTCCACATTTAACCAAACCCTAAAAGTCAACGAAAGTCAACATTCGAGTCAACAGTCCATGTTGAGCCAATTCGTCGAGTGCATTTATGCGAATCGTCAAGTTCCTTCGTTTCTCTGAAATATCGGGAAAATCAAACTCAAATCACCGAGTTGTCGCACCAACTCGTCGAGTTTGTAATGTGTCCAGACTATCGGGGAAAAGCCTAACCAACTCATCGAGTTGGCTCACCAACTCGTCGAGTCCCTTCAGTCCATTCTGTCATTCAGATATTTTTAAGTAGAACTAAGGCTCCATACTCTAGATCTAGCCTTCTAAGGCTGAAATACCATGTAAAGATGCAAGCTTTACATCCAGGCATGGCGTCTAGGGCTAAGTTTTCCAACCCGAAGCTCAATAAAGGGTTTAATGCATGAAAGATGGCCAATAGCTTGATAAAGCTTGAATCTTTTCGCCTAAGGGACCTCATATTGTCCACATATGAAGTCTTATCTTCATGGTATGCTCAAACAACTAAAGAACTCAAAGAGAAGATGGAAATGGCCATAAACTCCCTAGTGAAGGGATCTAACAAACAAATGGTCAAGGTGATAGCTTTTTACGTCCAATTGGTAGCTAGCACAGAAAGAATACTGGATCCACGGGCTCATTCTCATTCCAAGCTATTTGCTCCTCAAACTCCTTCCAAGAATGCACTAAAATATACAATCATAGCCTTTTTCTCTCTCACAAATGGAAATAGCTCGATTAGGGTTTCTCTCAGTGTGTGAAGGTGATGAGGGAGGCGGGTTAAAGGACTTAAGGTCTTTTAAATATGGTGCAAACCCTGAAAATTAGGGTTTTTAGACTCAACTCCTACTCGTCGAGTCGGGTCCCCCCAACTCGTCGAGTAGACTATAAAAATCACGCGGCCATTTTAATCTCTTACATGGCAAGTTGGGGCCTCCAACTCGTCGAGTTGCCCTGAAAAAATGAATATAATTTAATTAAATAATTATTCTTGGGAGTCGGGATGTTACAATTCTCCCCCACTAGAATCACACTTCGCCCTCGAAGTCGTCCTCCATAAACAACTCAGGGTATTGCTCACGTATATCGGACTTCAGCTCCCAAGTCCACTCGGATCCCTTCCGCTGCTTCCACTGAACCTAAACCAAGGGCACCTCTTTATTCCTTAAGACCTTCACCTTCTTATCCAAAATCGTCACCAACTTCTCAATGTAGTTCAGGTGATCATCAACCTGAATGTCCTCTAAAGGGACCACTGTCATCTCGTCGGCTACACACTTCCTCAGTTGGGACACATGGAAGGTGTTATGAATCTGGCTCAACTCTGCATGCGGCTCTAACTCTGCAGGCGGCTCTAATTGATAAGCTACCTAACCCACTCTAGTGATCGATCTGAAAGAACCAATGTATCTAGGGCCCAGCTTGCCCTGCTTCCTGAATCGGATCACCCCTTTCCATGGGGATACCTTCAAGAGGATAAAACCTTCGACCTGGAACTCTAGCTTTGAACGTCGCCGGTCTGCGTAACTCTCCTAACAACTCTAGGCCGTCAGTAAACTCTATCTGACATGTTGGATATGCTCTGTCATCTTGAGCACTATCTCAGTGCTCCCCATCACTCTCTATCCTACTTCTCCCCAACAGATGGGAGTCCGACACCTCCTCCCGTATAAAAGCTCAAAGGGAGGCATACCAATACTGGAGTGATGCATGTTGTTGTATGAAAAATCAGCCAAGGGAAATTAAGTGTCCAACTTCCACCGAATTCCATAAAACATGCACGTAGCATGTCCTCGAGCATCTAAATCGTCCGCTCACTCTACACGTCTGTTTATGGGTTTTATGCGGTGCTAAAATGTAGTCGGGTACCCAACTCCTTGTGAAATTTCTTCCAGAACCTGGAAGTAAAACACACATCCCAATCTAACACTATCGATGTTGGCACCCAATGTCGTGACACCACCTCTCAAACGTAGATCTCGGCCAATTTTTCCTCAGAAGACCTCTCACTTATAGCCAGAAAGTGAGCACTCTTCGTCAACCGATCTACAATCACCCATATCGCATCGAAACCTCGCGCAGTCCTCAGTAACTTGGTAATATAATCCATGGAGATCTGTTCTCACTTCCACAGGGGAATCTCTAAAGGCTGCAACTGGCCATAGGGATGTTGGTGCTCTGCCTTGACCTGACGACATGTCAAGCATCTCTCTACTACCCATGCCACAACTATCTTCATACAGGGAAACCTCCATCAAAATACTTTGAGCTCCACCCATATCCGCCCACGAAAGGTCATAAGCCCCTGACTATCAGTCTCAAACTCAGAAATCTGCCGATCACCTGCTCTCTCTTACGGTTCTTTAGTCTCATGGCCACCGCCTTGCAGCCTTGGCCTCTCTAATGGTATCTAAGATTGGATTCATCGCCTTCATCCTCATGCACACGTCTCGGATCGAAGCACTCGCTGTTCTACGACTTATGGCATCGGCTACCAAATTAGCCTTGCGAAGGTGATACAATATCTCACAGTCAAAGTCTTTCACTACATCTAACCACCCCCTCTGTCCCATATTCAGGTTGGGCTGATCCATAAGTTAGTTCAAGCTCTTATGGTCTGTGTATATGGTACATCGGAAACCATAAAGATAGTGGCGCCAAATCTTGAGGGTGAATACCACCGCCCCCAGCTCCAAGACATGGGTGGGATACCTCGTCTCATGAGGCTTCAGCTGCCTCAATACATATGCTATCACGTGCCCCCTCTGTATCAACACGACACCCATCCCCAATATAGATGCGTCATAATAGACTAAGAAGTCCTCTACTCCTTCGGGAAGGGATAACACTGGAGCTTCGCATAATCTCTGGCGAAGAGTATCGAATGATGCCTGCCGCTCAGGCCCCCATGAAAATGTAACACCCTTCCTAGTTAATCTGATGAGAGGAACATCAATCTTGGAGAAATCTCTGATAAACCTCTAATAGTAACTCGCCAAACCCAGAAAACTCCTGATCTCGGATGAGGATCTAGGCAGCTCCCATCGCATAACTGCCTCAATCTTTGTCGGGTCAACCAAAACTCCATTATGGTTAACGAGGTGTCCCAAGAACGTGATCTCTCATAACAAGAAATCGTACTTACAGAATTTGGCATAAAGCCAACTCCATCCTCAACACCCCAAGAATCTCCCGAAGATGCTTCTCATGTTGTTCCCTAGACCTCGAGTATACCAAAATGTCATCGGTGTACCCGATTACCGACTGATCCAACATGGGCCTGCTCACCCAGTTCATGAGGTCCATGAACGATGTCGGTGCATTGGTGAGCCCGAAAGGCATCACCAAAAACTCGTGATGCCCATAAAGAGTCTGAAAGGCCATGTTCTGGATATCCTCCTCGAAAACTCTCATCTGATGCTACCCAGATCTCAAATCAATCCTAGAAAACCAAGACAACCCCTGCAACTGATCGAACGAATCTTCGATCCTCGGTAGTGGATAACGTTTCTTGACCGTCAACTTGTTCAACTCTCGGTAGTCGATGTACATTTGGTGTGAGCCATCCTTTTCCTTGACAAAAAGGATCGGCGCTCCCCACGGTGAGCTACTCGATCTAATGAACCCCTTCCCTAACAGCTCCTGAAGCAGCGAGGATAACTCTTGCATATCGGGCGGTGCAAGGCGACAAGGTACCTTGGCAATAGGCACCGCCCCCGGAGTCAGATCGATTCGAAACTCCATCTGTCTCTCAGAAGTCACACCCGAAAATTCCTCGGGGAAAACGTCTGGGAACTCACATACTACTGGAACATCGAAAACAAAACTCAACCGCTTGGTGGCAACCTATGTATCCATTGCATACGCTAAAAACCCCATGCACCCTTGTTGTAGACTCTGCCTCGCTCTTGCGGAAGAGATGGAAAGTTAATCCTGATCTAGTTCCCCCATCATAAAAGGTAAATACTCCCCCCACTAGGGTCTCGTATGGTTACCATCTGACCCTCACAGTCATTCACGGATCCAAACTGACTCAACCAATCCATGCCTACTATGACACAGACATCACCCATTACTATCGGTACTAGATCTATCAGAAACTCAACACCTAAGATCTCTAAAACACATCCCCGGAATACATCACTGGAAAAAACGGCATGCTAATCAGCTATAGAAACCCTCAATGGTCGAATCAATGCATCGCGTCTAACACTAATGTAACGACTAAAGGATAAGGACACAAAATATCGACTCGTACCCGAGTCAAATAACACCAAGCCAGGCACAGAACTCACAAGAAAAGTACCTATATGCAACACCGTATAAGCATAAACAAATCTCAAAATAACATGAATAAGCAGATACATACCAGCAACAACATCAGGTGCTACGCGGACCTCCTCCACAGTAATCTGGAATGCTCTCCCACGATCTCGGGGCCTCGGCCTTCCCCGGTCAGCCGTCAGTAACACGTAAAGCAGTAAGAGCAAAAGCCTGGGCTGATCCCTGAGTGAGCTGAGGACACTCGGCCTTCCGGTTTCCAGTCTAGTTGCAATGAAAGGAAACCGAAAATCCCTTGGGGAAGTCCTTCGCCATATACCCCTCATTGCCACATTTGTACCAAATCCCTACTCGGCAAGATCCATCATGGCTCTTGCAGCACTTGCCACAAGTGCGGTTCTTCTGGCCTCCTGCTCTCGAATCAATTGGTGTAACATACACGTTTTGAAATCATGTTTTTGTAATAAATAATATTAGGAAATATTATGTGATATTGAGTATTGAGTTCTAACAGATAGTTTTTACTGGAATTGAAGTAACACTATGTTTAGAATCACTCGGAAAATATTGGAAGTCTTATGAGATTCCAATCTAATATTAAATATTGAAATTTAACGAAAATATAAAATTTGAAATAAGTAAAATTTTATTATTGAATGTTGTAAAGAATCTGGTTAGAAACATTTAGGCGAAAACCTTATTGAAATCCAAGTTATAACAAAGAAGTTATGACTAATTGAAGTTTCGGGATAGAACCGACACGATGTCGTATGACGTAAAAAGTAAGTTTTCGATAAAATACTTTTTAGTCCTTACGATCTAAATGAAATTCGTAGTATTCACTAAACCGGGAATTTTCATAAAAAGAACGTCCAAATATGACTTCGTATGAGGAAATTGTGATTTTTCTAAGTTTTGGAATAGCAGTAGACAACTAAAAACTCGAAATAAAGATCGAGTGATTTTTAAACGAGAATCGAAGGTCTTTTAAATAGTTGTACGAAGGTAAAAAGACCAACGAAAACGGATATCGGATGAAGAAGTTATGAGTTTTTAACGGACTGATCAATTCACACGTGCTCATGGCAGAATAGTGCCCTCTCATGAAACATCCTCGTAATCTTTGTATTCTACTTGAGAGACAGAAACTCCTACGCCAAACGTTCCCTCTCCACCTAGGGAACATACTCATCTCTGAACAACTAGGTAAACCTCTCCCAAGTCATTGCAACATGATCTGTAGGAGTAAAACCAGTCGTCACAAACTTCCACTAGTCATTTGCTCCCAAACGAAGTTGGTTCAGTGCAAACCGAACTATCAAATGCTCTGGGCATGAGCACGTATAGAAAAACCCCTCAATGTCGGAGATCAATCTCATGGAACATATCGAGTCCTGGGTCCCATCAAACTCTGGTGGCTTCGTGTTGTTGAACTATCGAAACAACAATGAGGCACCCCCATGTGGCCTTGTTGTAGCTACGGTTGCGGTGACAACGGTAGTAGCAGCCTCCGTGACAGCAGTATATCGCTTATTAAACATCTCAATCAGCATGGTCTTAATAGGCCCAAATATCTCTCATATTGCCTCCTTGATAGCTGCGACCACCTCCTCAGCAATGATCTTGCGGATCTCCTCGTCACTGGTACCACTGCCCCGGGGTTGTTGCGGGTAATCACCATAGTGTCTCTAAAACACAACCATGAAAATAATCAAATACTAGCTCAAGCAGATACGCCATTACCCACCCCCACATGATCCTTAGTATCCTAAGGTTCGTACTTGGGTCGCGTATAGATCAAGTGCTTTCAGTAGTACGGGCCTAATACTATCTTCTACACCTGCCCATCGGCGCCACAAGTCCTCCTAGGATCCTAATTCACAAGTATCTCTCCTAGATTACTCCTCGACTCAAAGCTCTTTCTAAAAGATTCCTGCTAGGTACTCCTACTCAGCACACAAACAGAGCAAATAGCATATAATATCAATCAATAGCATACCCTAGGCTAAGGCATCATGAATCAGGCAACTCTAGCTTTAAATTCCTGAAATACCTAGCCTAACCTGTAGGATGCAGCTCTAATATCTCATAATATAAACAGGAAATGGTATTTTGAGAAATTATCGCTCAGGCTCTGGCTAATTGTACACACTGCTCCATTCCATTTTCTCTTAAAAGCTCTAACTCGTTTTAGAAAAATCATTTCTTTTTAGAAAATTTTCTCAAATCCTCAATTTGAGTCCAAACATACCCGAGGGTACATCCGAATCCCTCAAACCAATGATCTGATACCAACTTGTAACGCTTTAAATTTTCAAACAATTTTTTTCATTTTTAAAACCACATAAAACACAATCTCACATTTTCTCAAAACCCAAATGCATAAGTTGTTCAAAACACAAGAAAACAAAATGTTTGATAATATCCTAGAATCCTCAAAACATAATCTCAAGCTGGTGTGTACAATCAAGTCGGCGCCTTCCCGCAATCCTGAGAGTTACCTGAAACACATTTCACACAATATTGTAAGCACAAAGCTTAGTGAGTTCCCCAAAATACCACACACAAATAATTAGTCTCTTATGGCTATATCTCGATAAGGACCCTCCGGTCATGTGTCTCAGTGAAGACCCTCCGGTCTCACAGCTCGGGTCGGACCCTCCAGTCCGGTATCTCAGTGAAGACCTGTAACGCCCATAGATCTGGGCTAGTCAATTTTGAGAGGATAAGCATCAAAAATGACTTTTTTATGGAATATTATTTAGAAGGAGTAATCTTAACTAAGTTTTATTATATGTCACAAGGTTTTCGTGCATATAAAGAACGCCGAAATCCGAGTTATTACGAAGAAGTTACGACATGTCGAAGTTTCGCGATAGAACCGGCACGACACAACGTGACGTAAATAGTGAATTTACGTTAGAGCGATATTTGGCCTTAGCGATCTAAATGAAATTCGTAGAATACGTTAAACCGAGAGCGTGCATAAAAAGAACGCCCAAATCTGACTTTGTATGAGGAAGTTATGATTTTTCGAAGTTTCGGCTTAGCAGTGTACAGCCCGAAGTTCGAATATGAGATCGAGAGATATTTAGCCAAAACTTTCTAAATGAGAAGTGAAGATCTCATCAATAGTAGTCCAAAGATAAAAAGACAGATTAAAACGGAGTTCAGATGAAGGAGATATATTGTAATTTTAGTTATATTAAACAAATTATTACAAACAATTTATTAATACTTTCTATGCATTCTAATAATATTTATTGTTATGAGTTTTTAGTATATAATAGTTTGACTATCAAGTTTTAAGATGAGTAGATCTTAAATCTCACTTTAATTTTTCCATTGACATATATTAATAATGTTGAGAGAAAAGCATATCCATAATGTTGTTTAAGTAGGGCTCAAGACCTGAAATTAGGGTTTCTCATTCTATCTCTGCCATGTCATGGCCACGTCATGGTGATTTAAAATGTGTGTTTCTTTATGGAGAACTACCACGTCGTGGTGAGCTTCATCACCATGTTGTGGCATCCATAAAATTCTTAAAATTAACAAGGTTAGGTCTCAAGAGCAATACTTAGAAATAGATGTTACAAACTACCTAAATGTGAAAGCTATTTTTCATATGTGAAAGCCCGCAAGACGTCGTAACATGTCGCAATAGGTCCTTGTTCATATGCAAAAATGACATCACAACTGTGAAAGTATTGTTCTTTTGTGGATGGCTGTGAGACGTTGCAACCTGTCACAATGGTTTCGCAGTTTAGTGTTTTACCAATATGTTAAAGATTTTATTCAGTGGTTACTTCCATGTTCTGCCGATTATTCACTGGTGAGTTAACATTTATTGAGTTATTGAGAAATTAGGTGTATAAAAGTGTGACATTTCCGTGTCAAAACTTATATGCACAAAATTTTAAAGATGATTATTCAGATCTGATGAGTTTTGAAGTTCCATGTTAGCCTTTGGAATGCTTTCATGTTTCCTAGTCAACTCTTTTCTAATCATAGATGTTAGTTGGTAAGTTTGATGCTTCTTAACATTCTAGATCCTCTCCAAAGCATTGGTTGAATGTTGAAGAAGGAGTGATATTTATTCAATAGGGAGTTTGAGCTTTTAGATCTATGTGTTTTGTTGATGATATTTTTCCAAATTTAATCCTCTATCTTTGAAGACTCCATGTTCAGATGAGTTTCATAATTTAAGGGGGAAATGTGCCAATAATATATAAATCGTAATTTTCATCAGTTTTAACATTTAGAAGGGGCTGGTTGAGTATGGAAATAATAAAATTGATGTTGGCATTTGTGAATGTTATTTTGAAGACTTTTCAAGGAGTATTTTATGTTTAGTGGTTCCTGTAGTTATTTGAAATGTAATGTATTTAAACACTATATATAGTCTTTGTATTTAACCGCTATATACAGCCTTTAGCTTAGATTCTTTCTAAGCTTCCAAAAAGTTCCCATTTTGTATCAGTATCAGTTTGGTAGATCTTAACGACAAGCTTCTTTGTATGTTTCATTCTCAATCAATAATATACAAGAACTTTGACCAAATTACTTGCATTTAATAATTTGATTCATGATTTTGATTATTATTCTGCAAATTTCATGTCATTTTGGGATCATGGTGATTTTTTTTGAATAAAAATAAGCCTAAATATTGAAAAAACTACAACAAAACAAAGTGGGTTTTTCTTGAAAAAAAAAATTGTTTTTTATATATCAATATGGATCTCAATGGAAATAAGATAAAATTATGAATTTTTCTATATTCGGGGTTTTTTTGTTTTTGATAAAAACATGGCTTACAAAATTAAACGAAAAAATGAAATGAGTTTTTTGACATAATCTGATGCATGTGCATCTAATATAAGTATCTACAACTCTTTCATTGGTCGTTGATCATTATAATTTTTGACATTCATGATTGTTTCTTTGGTTCTTTGTTAATAATGATTCTTTATTGAAGCTTACCATATATATATATGTGTGTGTGTGTGTGTGAAAAGTGAATATACCTTACAGTAGCATATAAGCATTGATACCTAACTCAAGCAATCTAAGTCGTTTTGTATCATATTTGCATTATAATCATGAAAAGTTTCTTAAACTCTAACCTCTAACATGATATACACTTCTAAGATTTTCAGACCTTCGCCATTATCTTCCTCTTTTCATCATATTCATTTGCAACTATAATATGTTCGATAGAAAGATACGATATATGAGCAAGATAATGGTGACTTTCCAAAAAAATCATTGAAGTAATCAAGTTATAGATTGAAGTTTAAGAATTTTAGACGATTATAATGCAAATATGATACAAAACAATATAGTTTTGTTTCACTTTTAAAGGGTATATATATATATATATATAGTAAATGGGAGGTTAATATCGCAAAATAACATTTTTTCGATTTTTATGACAAAATAACTACCTCTTTAAGGGGAAAATGGTATATTGTTTGGCCCTCAAAAACAATTTCTTAAAAAAATGTATTTTTTTTAATTCATGTGGTTATGTTATGATATTACATTCCTATTTTTACTATTGTTCATTGAAATTGCACGAGTCAAGTTGAAGAGATGTTTTAGTTTTATGGGCTAACACATGGTAGTCTAATAAATCAACCTTCCTTCAACGTTCATGAAGCACTTTAGGATTTTAAAAACTTCATAAACTTGGACATCAATAGGATCCACAATGTTGGACCTGACTTGCTTCATTAAAGTATCTAGTTAAATAAGTTTTTAGGGTTGAGGTGAAATTAAAATAATGTAATCAAGTAAAATTCAAAAATACATTGAATTGTTAAAGAAAAAGAGTTTGTACAAATATCCTATATTTTGTTTATGTTAACAATACCAATCACTTCTATCCCACGTGTTTATAAAACTACCCCTATAGTAGGTAGCACCTATAGTTGAAAGTATGTTGTTTGTATCTCGCATTAAAACGTTGGTTTTAGTGGATTATGAATAGAACTAGAATGATACAAAACAAGATAACATACGTTTACCTCAACCATGTTTATTGCTCCACTCGTAGTTCAGGTGTTCGTCTGAGCAACTCTATGACTCGTCATCTAAAAAGTATATTTGTTTTGAGGAGGTTTTTAGGCATCAAAGTTGTTTCCAAAATAGAATACCAATAATGAAAGATTTATCAGTTTGTGTAGTGCCAATGTCGTTTGATCCAAGTTTCACCTTTAATAATTAATCACGTAAATTTGGTGTTGATAGTTGCAATTAATAACACATTGTCAGAATGTTAACTAAATATTTGTCCTTTCATTTCCTTCTATTACAACATCTTATGTTTATTTTTTATTAAGGTAACATGCTTTGAAAATTCTATAAGATATACCATTCTTCTTGAAACAAAACCTAATTGATTATAGATTTTATTTTGATCACATGTTACAACTAGTTAAAATCTTACTTTTATTTTTTTTTCTAATTAAGGGGTTGTACTTTAAAATTTTTATCCAATTGTAGCATTCAACTTGAAATGAAATCTAGCGAGTCATCAATTCTCTTTGGATAACATGTTGCAACTAATTAATCATCCTTTATCAACAAGATTGATTAACATCGTAGAATTTGCTCTAAAAAAACAAAGGTCGGCTCTAATTTTTGCTTCTTGTTGTGATATATGTAGTGTCTCGACCGGGATGCAAGTGAAACTTGCTACATTAGGATATTAAATGAAGAAAAACCCTTTCATTAAAAAGATGGATTTTTGTTCTATTTTGTCAGTTCAACTCTTTTAATCTTTCATCTCTTTTTTTATGTATCAAAGTTTTGATTCTAATGATCTAATATGGATGTAAATTGGGTGCAAGAAAGAACAAAAAAACCATTTCGCAAAGATAACTTTTTAGAAAATACTTTAACTTCATTACGGTGAAACAAACTCGTTCTTTCTGTAAGTTCATCGTGGTTTCTTATACTACTTTGCTATCATCTGAAAAATAGTTATATATATCTCCCCTCTAATTTATTACTCTAATCAAATTAAATAAGGTGTAAGAAACAATTGCTAAAATGGATGAGGGTGTGAATAAGGTGACTCAGATGATTACAAAGGCATTCCTGGTTTCTAAATATCTCCTTTGTACAATGCGGGATTATAAGACAACATATAATTGTTGTCTATAGTTGATTGAAATAGAAACAAGTATGCAACATGAACTTAATGACCTTATAAGACTAACCAAATTCCAAATATTCATTTGAAGATCTCATGGTTAAACTAGAATAAATCTTTGGTGACAAAGAGTCAATGCCATTGGACTGTTTATTATTGTTTTTGTTAGCTTCCTTTCCATGTATTATAACATTGTATTTTAAAAACTCTACCTAATTTTGGGTTGAATTTTGTATGAAGTACAATACTACCCATGTCCTAATAATCTTTTTTTATAAAAATAAAAAAAAAATAAAAAAAAATAAAAAAAAAATAAAAACTTTTCATAAAAATGCCTCCCTCCAAATTACACCCACACTCTCCACAAGTTTGACTATCATGTTTCTACACTCCCCAAAACAAAAGAGAGGAATGAAAGAATCAAATACTTCAAGTGTATTGATTTGGGCACTTTGAAACCAAAGGCTTAGACTTATTTTATAATAATCGAGTCCTTCCAAGTTTCCTTCTTCCACCGATGTGGGATGCAAACTACTATTCATTCATTTAGCCAAAACTTAACATTCACAACTCCATTCTCTCATATGTCAACATTGACTACCACAAATCAAACCAACATCAATCTTGTTTTTTTAGAAATTAAGATAAAAAATCAACCAAATATCAAGTTCTTTTCAAGTTATTTCATGTTATTTGGTTGCCTCCAACGAAGAATTTCCAGTAAGTTTTCAATTTTTCATCACATTCAAGTATTTTTCAATTTTGTTCAAGTATATCTTAAATGTCTATTGATTAATGGAATGGAATGTATCATTCAAATTCAATTTTGTTCAAGTTTTATGATGTATATTCATTCATGGAGTTGGAGTATATCATTCTTGTTAATGATTGGAATTGTAATGTGTGTTTGAGATAATGATGGTGATATATTTGTTGAAAACACAAAATAAGAAAACATTGTGCAAAAAACTCGAAAATAAATCGACAAGTTGAGGAAAGTAAAGAGAGGTTGGATGCTTGGAATCCTTTGACATGGTCTTATTAAAGACAATGATTGAGAATAATGAAAGTATGAAAACTATAAGTTTTTCTCTGCGAATATTAAAGTTGATACAAAGAAGAACGTTGCATCTCGTTTAAGGAAGTATATGAATAGTTGCAAAAAAAAAAATCACATAACATTTGTAATTCAAAAAAGAAGATTGTAGGGATGGAAGCTTGTCTACTTAGAAGCATGATGAAAAAAAAAGAATAAAAAAGGTTGTGTCTTGTTTTTTTGTGGGTGAACTACAGTTAAGTTTGTTGAAATGAAGCCTTTGTTGAGTTTACTAGCTCACTTCATAGGAAAGTCGTTTTGCCATCGTGACATAAAATTTCAAAAGTTGTTGCAAATTACTATGTTGATGAAAGAAATAATTTGATTAATTTCTTAAGTAGTCCACTTAATATGGTACATTTGACCACAAAACTAACTTGTGTCATATGATTATGGTAATCACAACACGCTTCATTGATGAAAATTGGTTTATGAACAAAAGAATCATTAACTTTAGACCTATAGATAGTCATAAAGGAGATGACATCATATTTGATGTATTAGCTTACATTCATTGTTAGGGTGTCACGAATTTGATGAATATCACAGTAAATAATGTTACTTCCAATGATAAGGTAATTGACTTTTTAATCCAAGGGGGTGTTCGTTTGATCTTTTTGAAGCAACTTTTAGATTTTATCTTTTACAAAAAGTTAAAATGGGATAAAAGATGTTTGGTAAATGTAAAAGATCTTTTGATACTAACTTTTCACACTTCAGACCGCACAGGACACATGTTTATTAACGAAGTACTAAATGAACATCCTAGATGGTGTTATGAGATGTTTAGATTGCACGTACCGGTTTTTAGACAGTTATGCGCAGATTTTGCTACAAATTACGGGCTACAACAAACACGAAATATATCTATTGAGGAATATGTAGGAATATTCTTGATGACGTTGGCTCATGGGTGTAGCAATAGATTTGTGCAAGAGTTTTTTAATCATTCGGGGGAAACAATTCATAGGCATTTCCATACAGTTTTGAAAGTCGTGCTAAAACTGAGTGCCGACATTATCAAGCCAGACGCAAACTATAATAATGATGTTCATTAATATATATTGAATAGCCCTCAGTATTATCCAATGTTCAATGTATTATCTAATGTTCATTTTCATAGTAGTCAAACTTTAACAAATGATTTATTTATAATATATTTTTGTATTTGAAGGATTTTCAATGAAGCCCTACAGCATTCGAATCTTAATTTTCCATATCCAACTGGTGGTTAGAGTTTTTTTTTGGAACACAAGTTTTATACTTTTACTACTTTTTTGAAAGGAAAAAATAATTTGTTTGTTTTAATTACAGATAAATATTACGTTGTTGATGCTGGATATCCAAATACTAGAAGGTATCTTGCTCCATACAAAGGCACCAATATTCGTTATCATTTGCCGGATTTTCGACGTGGACACTCAGCTGATGTTCGTGAACCTAGTGGACCGAAAGAGAAATTTAACTATCTCCACTCATCATTGCGGAATATCATTGAACGAACTTTTGGAGTGTAGAAAGCTAGGTGAGCGTTATTAAGAGACATGCATGTTAATTACAAGTATAAGAACCAAGTTAAAATTGTGATAGCATCGATGGCGATCCATAACTATTTTAGAAAGCTTGGTAAGTTTGATGAAGCGTTTAATAGGGCACAACAAGAATCCTAGAATCCCATACAAAGTGATACTAGTAGCGAAGTTTACGAAGAGGGTCCAAGTACACGTCGCACGAGTGATGATGATTTATATATGGCAGCAATACGAGATATTATTGCACAAGATATAAACACATTGCGAAGACGAATGTAATATTATTTATGATATTTTTTATGAATTATTTATAATTTGTATGAACATTTTTTAATGGTATAATAAAAAATTTAGGAATATTTAAAAGAAATCTATATTTTATATTTTCTAATAAAATGTTTACAAAATTATAATATGTGTTGAAAAAAATTGTTAAGTAGAAAATAGTATATGTAAATTAATAATAATTATAAATATATAAGAATATCCTTTTTAGTCATTTTACATGTAAAAGTTAAACCACACCTTTTAAAAACAATTTTTGACTTTTGTTTCTCAAAAGCTAATCCAAATACATTTTTAAAAACATCTTTTGTAAAAAATCCTTTTACAAAAAGTTCTTTTGCAAAAAGGACTTTTGAAGATAAAAATATATTAAACCAACGAATTACAAGGTTTAAAAATCGCATTAAAGAACTTGGTATGGGATTGAAGATATCTTTTTGCCATGATTGTCCACTACCGTGGAACTCAACTTACGACTTATTTACAATTGTCAAGGATTTGGAAGGTGTATTTCTCAAGTATGAAGTTAAAGGTAATTTGCTAATTTCTATTATTATGTTTATATGTTTTTTTCTAGTATTTTTCAGAACTTTTTGCCCATATTCCGACCCTCATAACTTTTTCTTATCAGCTTGAATGAGTTGATTTATCTCCCATAGTATAGTTCTCTGTCTTGATTATATTTTAGCCTCAACAAACACCCTAATTTGTTTAGGATTGGTTGAGTTACACAACCATAAACACTGGTTTCTTTTAACATTTGAATCTTGTTCATGGGTAAAATGTACTTATTAACTTGTTTCTTTGAGTTTGATTATCTTTGTGATGACTAGCTTTAAAGAATCTCAACCTTTTTTATATCAAAATCGAAGTAACATTTGTTTATTGAATAACTTTCTTTGGTCATGGAACAAAAAGTGGATATCACTATGGATATTCCAAGTAAGGTTCTCGCCGTCCTTTTATATATATATAATCATCTATATTCTATCCAATCTCCATTATCACAACACCCCAATTAACAAAACTACACGTTAAATATTTTTAATTTAAACACAGAGAAAAAAAAAGGCATAAAAGTCAGATTTCGAAAGGTGAATTGGTCTCTTACACATTTACAACCAACAACAAGTACACAACAATTCTTTTTCTATCAAACAAATTGTAATCTACATTTCACAAAGAACCCAATTAGACATAAAACTTCCTTATCAAGAAACAAATTACATCCCAAAAGGAAATTACCAAATCGCCCTCAACTTCCGGACCCATCACGGCTAGTACTCGCCTCCCCAAAAGACACCGAAGCCAAAGACTTTGAAGCCCATGCAGCTTTTGCATTCATGGCTCCATGAAGGTTGCTTCTCTTGCAAGGCTCAGTCAATGAAGTGAATAACTGTATTGCACGATTCATGTAAGCCAATGGGTGCTCCCACAATGTTTTTAACCGAATGTTTACATTCCTTCTTCTCCAAGAAACACGTGCACATGTGATGATAAACGGATAACCTAAGTAAAACAACCTTAAAACCACAAAAATGGTGGCTAATGTTAGGTATGTTTCATGTCTGAACATGTTTTCGGGTGATTTTGCCCATGAAAACGGGCAGTTTTCTGGCTCGTTGATGTTGTTTTGATTTGTGTGTTCGTGTATTGTTTCACCAAGGGATGTTGCATTAACAGATTCGGCTTTAATACCTATAAATAAAATATGATTAGTGTTAAATGATAATCATCTATTTGTAAATTTACCATTTTTATTAGGTTAAGATAAAAAAAGGAAGTCAATATAGAGTGGGGCCCGCAAAAGCAATTTGGTTATAAAAAGGTATTTCACAAAATATGTTGTTCTTTTGTGATAAAAGTTGAGAGGATGTAGCTATTTTGTGATATTGACTTTCCATTTTTGGTTATTTTTGTGATTAGCCCTTAGTTAAGGGAAAATTTGAGAAGTACAACCAATTATAGGCATCTTATTGGGAAAAAAAAAAAAAAAAAAAAAAAAAAAAAAAAAAAACTCTATTAAATTCTTTGACTTTTAAAACCTCCATATTGCGTCTTTTCAATAAGATGCCTATAATAGGGTGTGCTTTTCGGACATTCCAAAACATTCAATATCATGGGGTTTTTTCGTATGAATGAAATAATGCGATATTTTTCGGACATTTTCCTTTTTTTAACATAAATCCCATAAGAAATTAAATAAAAAGTGAAGTTACCTGTAACATTAGTGTAAAAAGCCACAAGAGAAGTAGGGGTTCTTGAGCCATGATAACGAACACGCATTGTTGAGTTCAAGACAAAGAGAGTAGGAAATCCATGAACACCATATTTCGAGAGTATGCTGTATGCAAATTTTGTGGTGTTATTCATATATTTAAAAATAAAATAATAATAATAATAAATAACCAATCAATGGTAAAAATGTAACCTTGGCCTTATGACAGATTCCTCAATGGCAAAATGAGCTATGGAAGGATACAAGGAAGACATTTGGGATAAAGTTGGTCTAAATGTTCTTGAGAAAGGGCACCATGATGCATAGAAGAGGACAACAACGTAATTTCCAGCATTCTTATGAACCATAGATAATGCCTTTTGCAATGACGTTTCATCTCCCTGAAAATAAAGATTTGCAGAAAGTTCCCAAAATCATTGCAACATTCAAACGAACATCATGATTTCTTGTAATTGTATCCATCAAGTAATGATGCAAATCAAATTGAATGCATTAACCAATGTGATCATCCTAATACATAACAATGAAATACAGGAAGCTAACTCATATACCTGAAATACCGAAAACCCCCAATTTTATTATGTAAAATCAAAGAGCAGCTGTAAGATAAATCGAGAAGTGAATATGTGAGCTTTCAAGTGTGCGTACGTACCTCAATAACACCAAGAACACCGAAAGAATAATCAATCCCGTTCAAAGGACAAACCGGAGCTTGGGAACCAAAAATTGAATCGTTAATCGATTTGGGATGACAAATAGAATTAGAAACCCTAGGGTTCTCATCTGCGCATGTTAGCCTAGCAACAATCACAATTAGAACGAACCCAAATTGAGAAATCCTTGTTGGACTCAAGAGTTTTGATGATTTCGACATATTTATACACAGGTAAACAGAATCAATTGAAAAGAAAAAAAACCCTCAGGATTGAAGAACAGAATGAGCCTCAACGGGTAATGTTGAGGCTATGAGATTGAAATGAATTTGGGTATGAATTGAAAACCTTTGATAATTTTGAATTTATGGGAAAAGGGTAAACGAAGAAACCAAAAACAGCGAATGGGTTGTGTTGGTGTGAATCAAACGAGGGGTTTTTTGCGTTTCAGAGTCTTGAGAGAATGATAATATTGTTACCCACTTGGAAAAATAGATTTTTTTTTTTTTCTTTTTTGGTAGGCTTACATTTTGGAATCTTGGTCAGTCTACTACATAGACATCTAATATTAACAAAATAATTATTTAGGAGAGTAGATGCGAACTAGAACAAGAATCAATGTTATAATATTAACATTTAAAATGTATTCGGCTGTATTTTTTTAAATAATTATTTGATTAGGATGGTTGTTAGTTACAATAACTAATTTTAATGTATTTAATAATTGAGTTGTTTATTTTCTTATTTTATTATATCCATTCTTTTCTTATACCATGTTTTATCGTGGCTCATCTACCTTGATTTACCATTTACTAAACAACTAAAAAAGAAAATTATATATTGCGGAATTATTCTTTCTATGCTGTGACATTGTTTTTCATATGCTGCGAAATTGTTAACATGAAAATCACACCTTTTTTTTATCAAAAGAGTTAGAAGTTTCTTTTTTGTCGTTGTGAGAATAATCAAATATCAATTTCACACCAAAAAGAAATTTATTAATGTGAAAATCGAACGTTAGGTTGAAAGATTTTTTTAAAAAGATTGTATAAAGTTGAGGAAATGTAACCATCTTTTGAAGTTTTGAATCTGCAATACGAAATTGGTAATCATTTTATGTAAAATTAAAATAAACAGATGATCATCTTATTAAAAATCTTATGCTATTATAATCGTCTTAATGTATTTCTCATCTTATTACTTATATACCCTATCTTTCCCCTTTATGCATATTATATAAATATTATTAATAGCCATGTAAGTTATGATGAGTAGTAAAACGGGTTTTCACTTTTCACTCATGCATTGTTCACATTGTTCACAGTTCACTTGGGTTATGAGTAGCCACATCAGCATAACACCATGCACGATAGAGGTATACTTCATTTATTTTCATTTATTTATTTATCTATATTTTATACAAAAATCTAAAAGGCTTCTTAATTTCATAATCAAGGTTCATGTTGTACCATTAGGACAATAATACTAATAAAGGAAAAAGAGTCCACTTATAATTAAGCTTTTTCCTTCAACATTCAGTTTCAAAAGAGATAACTACCAATTCATGATATTTCAAGAGTCTAACAATATCCATGACTATGTACACGTCACCTTAGACTTAGTCAAACCACAGATAGCTACAACATGTTGACTTGGCCACTGCAATTCGGGCATAAAGAACCAATTCCACCACCTTGTCCTTGTACTTCAGGCTGCTGCATATGGAATTCATTTCTACACCATGCACATACACCTGTAATTACATTTCTACCCCCCATTCCATTCTTTCCACTCCAAAACCCCGAACCAAAACCTTGATCCATCCCAATAATCCCTGTATTATTATTATTATTATTATTATTATTATTATTATTGTATGGAAAAACCTCAGAAGAAGCCCCTTGAAGATGATGATGATGTGGATTCATGATATGTTGAGATCTACCTGTTAGGAATCTGAATTCCACAGGTTCAGATCTACTACTTGATGATGATGATCTGAACCCATTCAGATTAAAACCAAAACCATTGTTATTATTACTATTATTGTTATTATACCTTTCATCAACTCTAAAAACTCGATTACCACTTTGTTGTTGATTAGCCACAACTTGTGGATAAACCATATTGGTATTATTATGAGCAAAACCTTGAGTTTCAATCTCATTGTTGATGTTAACCATGGTCAAATTGGTTTGAACATCATCTTTTTTCTGGTTCAAATTGGCTGTATTTTCATACAGACCAATACCATGTGAGGAGTTGCCAAAATTAAGACTTAACTCATGGATCCCATTCCCACCAATGTCTCTTTCTTCATCGAATTTAAACGCATCCAGTGGTGTGGAATATGAAGAATTATTCCCAAAAAGATCATCTGAAACCGAGGTTTCGGTGATGGAGAAATGATCAAGCAGTCCACTTTCAGACCCTTCATGGGCATTTTCGTAAATACCAGTTACATCATCATCTTGGAAGCTGAATTCTTGCTGGTTCCCAGTGGGGACAAGTGAACAAAATTCAAGATTTAGGTCGTTTTGACTGCTGCCCAAAGAAGGAATCTGGAAGTCGTCTAAGTTGACTTCTGTTGACCTGTTTAAAGAAGAAACATTGTTCATGTTTACATCATTCTCAAGCTCAAAATCTTCCATAATCATTTGTGTCTGAGGCTCCTCACCCTTGCTCTTGTTCCCGATATCTTCAACTCTGGAATTGCCAATTCCATAACAAAATCTATCTTCCTCAAAGTCAAACCCTAGTTTTTCAGGAGAATCTTTCAGGCTTGTGTTGTGTGAAGAATCAAGGAAAAGAGTTTCTGAATCAAAAAGCTTATTCACTTCAGCCACACGATTCTCATTAATAAGTTCCTCCTTTTCAGATGTCAATTCATCAAACGGACTACAAATGTGTTGTGTATCATTAATGTTTTCCTGAAAGCCCTTTTCTTCACAGATATTTGATGATGGCGGAACCCTAATTTCAGAATCTGCAAGATTGAGCACCACAACACTATCTTTCTCAATACTATCTAATAATTCATTTGTAGATTGAAGAAGAGGACTTTTTTCAGAACTTATTCCTTCTTCAAGAATGCATTCTGGATTCTCATCAACATGTGCAGCTTCACCATTGGATATACCAACTATATCTTTCTCAACAATATCAATGGAATCAACTGTTACAACACAACTTTCAAGCTTCCCATTGCTTTCATCGATAGAAGCTTCATGGCCTAATGAGAAATCAGATTTAGATTCAGAAACTTCAGGAGATTTGTCTCTTTCAAGGAATTCATTTTCACCTTCATGACATTTCTTTTCAATCTCACCACCAGATTCTTCAACTAAAACATCTTCATTCATGTTAAGGTCATGAACATCATCATTGAATTCTGATTCTGTTCCAGAAATTATCTTCTGATCACTTTGAGGAGAAGCAGATATAAGTTTATCATCAAAAGGTGCATCATCAGTTTCCTTTACAATCACACCACTAGATTCTTCAGCTGAAACATCTTCATTCATGTTAACATGCTCACCCTGATTATCATGATCCAGAATGTTAAGCTCATCATGAACATGATCATTGAATTCTGATTCTGTTCCAGAACTTCTCTTTTGATCACTCTGAGGAGAAACAGATATCAATTTATCACCAAAAGGTGCATCATCAGTTTCCTTTTCAATCTCACCACCAGATTCTTCAACTGAAACATCTTCATTCATGTTAACATGTTCACCCTTAATATCTTTATCCAAAATGTTAAGGTCATGAACATGCTCATTGACTTCTGATTCTGTTGCAGAACTTATCTTATGATCACTTTTAGGAGAAGCAGATGTCAGTTTACCACCAAAAGGTGCATTATCAGTTTCCATTAAAACATTGTCATGAACTCCAGCAGATAATATAGGGTTGACAGTCTTTTCTGCAGTTGGAGCTTCTGATGCTTCATACTTGGTTTCATTTGTCCCATGTGTCCCAATATGTTCATTATACCGGTTTCTTTCATTAAATGTCTTATTGCAAAACTGACACTCAAAAATTCCACCTTTTACTACAGTCCATTCAGAAGTTGCAGAATCAAGTTGAGATCTTTCAGTTTTGTGGGCTAACATCTGGTGGTCAAATAGATCAACTTTTCCTTCAAAGATCATGAAGCAGTTGAGGCACTTGAAAAACTCTACTACTTTTACATTAATGGGATCCACAGTGTTGGATTTGACTTCCTTCTTAAAGTCTCTACTTGACAGTGCTAATACAATAGGCCTGCTTCTTCTTGCATCTACTCGAACAGAAACATCTTTCCGCTATGGATAATTGAAAAGAAAAAAAGTTAAAAGAAGCAACTGAGAAAAGTTTATAATATAAATATATAATGATAAAGAGGGGAAACAAAAAGGACTAAGGAAAACAAAGAACAGAGGAAAAGAGAAAAAAGAAAAAAGAAACTAACTGCAGATACCAACTTACATTCATAGAAGCTCCTTTTGATCCAAAATCATCACGACTGTTGCTTGGAATGTGAGTTGGTTTATCCAAGTTTTTTTCTCCGAGAAGGGAAAGCAAGTACATAGATACTTCCTTGAACGACTCAAATTGCATACCACTAGGGCTGTTTATCATCAGAATACATTCAAGAAGCATATAGCTATTAGATTCAAAGTTCAAACATGAATAGAAATGAAAAAACTATACCTACATGATAAAAACTGAAACTATGAAAGAAAAGGAGAGAGAACAAACCTTATGTAACGACGACAGAATAACCAAACAAGGTCTGATCTCTTCTTGATAGAGAGGCTCAGCTTCCAGCCTTTGGGCAAAGCATCTCCAAAATAGCTTGCATCGACGACCTTCCTCTTCTTTGTACTAGTCCCCCACTCTCCATTCAAACCTCCCAAAAACCCTAACAACTCATCTTTAGTCGACAGTCCTTCGGTCCTCCTCCTAATTTCGAGCCCGTATGGATCCTCCAACATCCCCAAATTCTCCAAGTTTACTTTCACGCCTCTACAATTCACCAGTTCTATATCTCCAACAGCATCGTAAGCAACTACTTTCTTAACTGTATTATTACGCATTCTCTTGGCGTCCGGAGAACCAATGAAAACCGCATCATCATGCTTTCGTGGTCTCCCTCGTTTTCGATTCGTCTCGGGATTCAATGATATAGGCACTACGACATTGGTGTCTAGTTCGACTTCAAACGGAACTAACTCCCCGAAATTATGATCTGATTTAAAGAGCTCCTTCAACATACGAATGATCTGAGAGTTTTCGGCTTGTTCAGCGTCATTAATGTTGTTAGGAGTGGGTGTATGTGACGAACGTAGGCGAGGCGTACGGCGGTGAATGGTGGTTTTGGTGGACGTGGAGGACTGGGCGGGGGCAAGGCGAAGGCGTGAGTAAGTTTGTTTACGGCTACCGGCGGATTCATTGAAAACTGACCGGTCGATTTTGGGGATTACAACGTCGTCACAGCGGTTGCGATCGAATGAGGAATTGGAGCACATGGAAAGGGAAAATAGTTCTGATTGGGAGAGAAGTCTAAGATCGATGATGGGGATAGAGTCTAGTGGGAGAGGCGGTGGTTGATCGGGATCGACGGTGGCGCTAGCGCCGGTGTTGGTGGTGGTGGCCATAATTTGGGTATTTTACGGCTTACGGGGTTGTTGTGTGTAATGGAAGGGTGCCAATTTTTACTCGATGAAATTTGAAAAGAAGTAGATGTTAACCGGTTGAGTTAAATTGTGAGTAGGTTAACTCTTTGGGTTATCATACACTGGTACATACCAAAAAAACATATAAATCTATATAATACTATTGGAAAAAAAATATACAAAGTAGTTTTTAATTTTTATCTATATTATACTTTTTCTTATTCCTTATTACAACCTTACATAATCATTATTTTTTATTAAAGGATTACGGTAAAGATTTTTAGGTTGTAGATTACCAAAAGAGTTCAAACCAAACATCTATCAAGATAAGCTTCTTTATGATTATCTTGAAATCGTCTTCTTTTAATTAAGGGATAAAATCAGCATTTAATGTTGATGGATGTTTATCTTTGGTAATAAGAAGAATCTGAATTCTATAAAACCCTAGTTCCTTGGCTTTATCGATGCTTTGATTTGAGATTATTCTTTGAAGAATTATCCGGATAATTTAGATTTCGTGTAACCATGCATAGGGTTAAATATCATATTCAGAAAGTGATCTCACGATCCTTCAAGAAGAACCAGATTATCCATTGATTTCAAAAATCTTCTTCTCTTTCCCAGCCTAACACGAGTTTTTTCTACGAGTTAGCCACGAAGATTTGTGATTCCAAAGTTGGCTCATTTTGTTGTGATCTTGCATGGGCATTGTCACACTATTCTTTAGTTTGAGGATGCGTCAATGTGTACACGTGAAAGAGGCAGCATTGCTCTTTGACAAAGGATTACACACTTCGACTGACACATGGTGTTTTGTGGAAGTATTCTCTTTGGGAACATCTAGTGGCGACTCGCTTCATTGCCCATTAGGTTTTGTTATACGGGGTGGTACTTGGTGATAGAGGCTTCCTCAGATGTTTTTGTGGCCTCAATGACAAATTGTGGGTGTCTATAGGATTAGGAAGGAACAATTTCTTTCTTATGTTTGATCTTTGGTTTTAAATGGAATTGTTGCTATTTGTCTAATATGGTAAGATATATTATCTATTGCTATTTGTCTAATATGGTAAGATACATTATCTATGCTTTATAGAGATGGTTTTGACTTTTTCAAGAAAATTGTTCTAAATTATGTTAATAAAATGTCTTACTTATTTTAAAGAAAACGTTTTTAATGGCATTTATAAGACTAACATAAGAATAAGTAGCAACAATAGTTCAATATCGATTCATTCAAACGTGATTTTGAGAAGACATGTATGTTGCATTATCGTCTTAGTCATATCAACTAGAAACACAACAAACACTCCAAGTGGATATAATTTTGGAATCATTTAAACGAAAGTCTTATAATGAATATAACCTTGTCGGATCACCAATACCAACACCACCACATCGTCATACCACCACCACCACTTAATTGATGTCGAAAACTAACCACCGATCATAACTATCATCACCACATCACCATTGCTGCCATCAGAAAATCAACACCACCGCATCACCATAACCGTCGGAAGTCCAACAACCATTTGGAGAAAACTATACTTGATCCACAACTCTTTGCGAATCGATTTGGATGTTAGTGAGAGAGCAACAATGTCGGAGGGAGACGACTGTAGCAATGGTCGAAAGGAGGGCATCCATGTCGGAGGTATCAACCAGTGAAGTCTAGCTTAGGTGATGCCTGAGTTTGTAGCTGCCAAGATGGAAGCCGTGGAGAAAACGTGAAGCCTCATCGCTTTTAGGGCTTCTTTTATTTAATTTACAAAAATGATCCCCTAGAGTTTATTGATTTGTTAAAATATTATAAAATACAAAAATACGGGTATATCGGTGCTTGTTAAAGTTTTTAAAGTTCGACTGAAACTGCAGCCACATTGACGAAAACTGTAATTTAATCGATGTATTATTAAATGAACCTTATTTGAAAGATGATCTTATCAATTTATGATGAATTCTTGGCCTTATTTGACTTACTGTTGACATGGCCAAAGCCAAACATGTCCTACAGCCTTCTTTAGTTCCAAAATACAAAGTCAAAAGGAGTCAACCAGTCCTGTCTCTTGTAATAAAAAGTCAATAACAAAATATCAAAGAATTGAATTCAAATATTATAAATCAAAAAAATAATGTCAAGATCATCAAGAAACAACAAATATTTCCTTTCGTCTAATTCAAGCCTCGTATATATACTTCCACTTATTCTTATAACCCATCTTCCAAACTAAATTCACCAAACAGTCAAATATACCCACGAGAGACAAAAGACGAAAATACCCTTCAAGTATAAAAACCCGGCACCTATACTTTCGTGTAATTACAACACCCCTGTCTGCTGCATATAGGGAGCTTTTTTAGTCCTTTGATCAGACAACTCTATTTTTCTCTTCAGTCCCTTCAGGCTTTCTTCTTCTGCCCAAAAGTTATCTGAACGAATAAAAAATATCGAAAACGTGATTATATCATATCATATTGTGTTTATTTGGCTCCTTAAAAAGGGTTTTTGGCACACAAGGAGTTTTTCGTCATTATTACTGTCGATTTCCACCACTCTTGCTTCCCATTTTAATTTAGCCGTGATGCCTCTAGCTGATTCAATCAGCGCTGACGTGTCACGTAGTATCACCCACCCCTTCATTTCATTTTACAAAAAATAAATATTAAAATTCAAAACTACCCCATCATTTTTACTAAAAAAATAATAAAATAAAAAATATATATATATACCTCTGGGCGGAGTAACCGATCTATCTCAAAGAAAAGATCAAGCAAACTGCAACGAGACTGTTTCTTTGTTTCAAGGCTTAAAAGTCCATCAGCATGCACCATATCATAACTCCTAGGGTAACTTGGAAACGCTTCACACCTAAAATAACAACATAAACAAATTGACGACAATAACAAACATTTTTATCGAAAAAAAAAAATTAATTCGATACAAAAAGAAAAAAAAACATACCAATCATGTAATACGCCTACGAAACCCCGGTCAAGGACAAGAGGAAGATGGTTGACCCCGGTTGTGGGGACCACATTCATAACCCAAACAGATTTTTTAGCATCCAATAAAGCGGAATTAAAACCACCAAAATGGGCGTTCATATCTAGAACATTCCGGAGCATGTTGTAAGGTGGAATAGGGTCTTCATCACCGGGTCTTTTTGGGTGATCTGAAAATATCAATGGAGAAAGTAGAGACCAGTAGTCTCTAACTAATGACCTCCAGTTTAAGTTGTCTTCCATGAAATCATCCGGAAGTACACCTGTCATTATATGATATAATATTTTCATTTTTTTTTTTTTTTTTTTTTGAAATTTCAAATAATAAAAGATTATATAAAGTTAATACCGTGAACTGAAAGTTCTTTGGAGGTTAGTGAAGCTCTAGAAGGCCATGTTGACCTTTCTTCAATGGGAATCCATCTATGGCTACGAGTTCCTCCAATGCATGATTCGAGTGGGTGGTAATATGGTAATTCTACATCATGCCCCTCTTTGCAGATTAAAGGACCCGATCCATGTTTCCTATTCATCACAAAATAGCAACCTACTTTACTCTTTTTTTTTTTTTAATATTAGACAATCTACTTTACTTTTATACCCAAAATAGGAATGTAATTTTATCTCTTTACTAAAAATAGTAATATATAAAAGGGTTTAATCTCATAAAAGACCTTATATTTTGTGTTTTTTCCGGATTAAACCTTAACTTTATTTTTTTCATGAAAAAGACCTCGGAGTTTTTCATTTTTTCCAATTTGGTTTTTTTTTTTTTTTTTTTTTTTGTACCGAAAAAAGTTGTAAGATGTGAGGGTTTTTTCGGGAAAAACTAAAAAACTTGAGGGTTTATTTGGAAACAGTAAGAAGGTTGAGGATTTTTTTCGGGAAAAAAAAACACAAAGCTGAGGGTTTTTTGGGAAAAAATAAAAAAGTTGAGGATTTATTCGGAAACAATAAGAAGGTTTGAGGGGTTTTTTTCGAAAAAAAAATTACAAAGTTGAGGGGTTTTTTTGGGCAAAATGAAAAAGTACAAGGTCTTTTTTGGGAAAAAAAAATAAAAAACACAAAATATAATGTCTTTTGTGAGATTAACCCTATATAAAAGTTAAAATGAAACTTGTAAGCATTTTACAAGTTTTGGGTTAAAGAAATGTGAGTAATTGTGATGCTATTACGGGTAAAAGATATTAAATATGCACATCACTCACAATTTCATGTTTTTTTTTATAATTTATTGGATATATAATATATCATGTGGTATAAAGATATAAAGAAGATATACCTAGAAGCATAACATGTTTTCTTGCTAGGTTTTTTCCACACAACTGTTTTATCTTGTTGAGATAACAAATCCCAACATAAATCTTTAGCAAAATTACGCACAAAATCCCATCTTTTTAAATTCTGTTTATCACGCGCTTGAGTATTAGCATATGCTGATGTCCATACAAAGTATCCACCAGGTCTCAAAACTCGATCCACTTCTATCAAATGTACACCATCTGTAATGTAACAAAAAGTCACCTTTTTCAATTCAAGATTTCATAAATCTTTTAAGAAATGATGAAAAATTAAATACCTTTTTTATCCCATTCAACACCATCCCATGCAGTGTGTATCATGTCAAATGAAAGAGAAGGAAATGGCAACTGTTTTGAAGCAAAAGAACCAATCATTGCAGGAAGACCTCTTTCAAGAGCTATTTCAACTTGACTCCCTGAAGCCTCATAGTTTGCAATACACATTGTTAACACTTGTTTTGGGAATAAATGTGCTCCTAAACTACCATAGCCACACCCTATATCTAATACACTTCTCACCTGAAAAAAAAAATATCATTTTCACCATAAGTGGAAATGAATCTATAACAAATAGTCAAAGTTTGACTTACTCCAGCTTGAACTAGATATGATTCGTTTCTTAAACCAATCATTTCTGCAATCTGATGAGAGTAGTCTTCAATGTTGTCATCTACCATTGAAGATGCAAAACTAAATGAGATTTGGTCTTCATCTAACATCATCATCCTACAACCACAATCACAATAAGAAGAAGAAGAAGAAGAAGAAGAAGAAGAAGAAGAAGAAGAAAATGATTTGAAAAATAACGAATTCGTATCTTTTTAACTTTTATTTATTTACTGACCTTTTAGTCAAGCTTCCAGATGAAAGAACTTCTTGTGCAGTGATTTTAACATTGTCAATCCAGATAACATCTCTTCCAGTAGGCCATCTATGAGGGATTTTGTATTTAGGGGGAGCAAGAATTAAACAATTCTGTTTTGACATGGGCCCACAATGGCGATCATATTCTTTTCCTTCAGTGAAACCCATCTCAAGATTTTCAGTGATATTGAAACAAGGTACGAAATTTTCGGATTCTAGTGAGCAAAATTCAGATTCTTTAAACTTAGTGGAACCACGTGAAAGCTCCCCAATGTCCCACAAATCTGACACAAGTTGTTCTTGTAGTCTTCTATACCCACGAATCATTTGACCTTTAGAAGTTGTTGTGAGGGATATTGTCCATAAGAATGACATGGAAAGACCAAGGATTACTATTGCAACTAAAGTGACTTTAAGAAAAAGTAAAGTTAACATGTGGCGATTTCTTATGGAGGTTAATGGATCAGATACAAGGATACCATTTTCAATGGTGTCTTGTTTGGATGATGAGTTATCTGAGAAAAGGAATTGGAATGGGTTTCTTAATGATAAAGATACAAGATCAGAGGGGAGTTTTGAGCTTTTATCAAGATCTTCTTTATCGGTTTTAACCTTCTTTTGAGAGTCTTCTACATAATCTTGAATGTTTCCTGAAAGTCTTCCACCACCCAAAACACCTCTATGAAGTGGTCGCGACATTTTCCTGCATTTAAAAAGATAAATTCGTATATCAAAAGTACTAAAAAGAGCTTCAATTTTGAAAGAAACAATAAGAAAGACAGAGTATCATTGGAATTAAGGTGTAAATGATTGATACAAGATCTGTTCATTTAATTACTCCACCAGATCCAATAAACCCAAAGCCAATTCTCAACTTTTTCAATACAATTGGCCAAGATCCTTACCCACTTAAGTGAGAAACAGAATTATGTGTCATTCAAATTCACAATAGAACAGAAATTCAATTTGGAAAAAGCAACAACTGTATTATAATTTGCACATACATTTGCAAGGAATCCGCAGAAAACAAGAGAAAACTTGGCTGAATGGAAAGGAATAATTTGTTTACCTTAATTAGATAGAGTATTCAAGCAAAATCAACAAATTCAGCGAACAATTCTGCAACACACCATCATTTCATACACCATTTCTCATTTACTCTATCTTCTCTCGATTCTACACCACTATTTCTTCTCTGCTTTTTTCTCACTCAAAAACACTGATTACATCTGCTATGAACACGCTTATGAGGATTTTTCAGTACAACTTCGGAGACTAAAGACAGGGGTGTAGATTTGATCTTGCAAATGGATCTAAAGCTTCCTCGTTAATACTAGTCACTTGCACACTCTATAATATGATGACAGATAGAGAGAGTTATAGAGAGAGAGAGAGAGAGAGAGAGAGAGAAAGAATATGTATATTTTATACGTACATTAAAACACATAGGGGTGACTCAAGTAGACTTAGATGCGTAATGCATCAATGTCAACTTAAACGCGCTAATACTGGTTTCACACACTACTTAAGATGTTGGTAATTAATTATGATCACAAGGTCAATCAATGAGATTCACATCGAATCAATTAATTTAACCAATTATTTAAGCGCGATATTAACTTCATCGTTTATTATATGTTACAAAGAGAGAGATAGAGGGAATCCATAGACGACTTTACTAAAACATAATTTCACACACACAGTAGAATATTGAATTAAATTAAAAGAGGGATGGGTGACTTTGGGATCAGCTGGGTCTATTAAATGTAGAAAAAGGAGATTTACCTCGAACCACCACCACCACCACCGTCAGTGTGTAGATCTACCGCCGGAAATGCCGGTCAATACATACAATTTATATGTATGAGAGAGAAGATAATAGATACATTATACATATATGTATAGATATAGAAAGAGAGAGAAAGGTTTTTCGGTTTCACGCTTTACATCGGCATGAATTTATGAACACTTAAGGAGGCTCCACCATATCTGATAAACCCTAGAAATTTGAAATCTGACCAAGGTAAATTCCAAAACTTTAAGCTCCTGAAAATTGGTACTTTGATTGAAAGCATAGAATCTTTGAAAACCCTTTGTACAGGGTTTTAGCCTTTTTACTGCTTCACTCCAATTTTTATTATTTATTTATATACATTCTCATGCTCATTGAATAATAAATTAATAATCTTTTTTTGTAACAAAATGTGAATAAAAGTTGTAATAACAAATTTTGAAATATAGAGTTAAAAATTTTGATGATTCGATTTATTAAAAATATATTATCATTAAAGTATTTGATGCATAAAAAACAATTGGAATAATTATCTCACGTTTCGACCACCGACACATAAGAACACTTTTTGATTACCTTTTCTGTACAACATTCTACAGTTTTTTTTTTTTCATTAAATTTAACAAGTAAAAAACTAAAATTATATTTCAAATATATACCTTGTAAATATTTTTGTACTAAAAACATATCATAGAACATAATATAAAATCACGTTTCAAGTTTTTATACAGAAACTATTGAATATATATATATATATATATATATATATATATATATATATATATATATATATATATATGTGTGTGTGGAGTTCTTTTAGATGAATATTTTTTTCTTACATTGGGAAAGGAAACAAACTTAGACAAAATTGCAAGAATGATCCTCTGGTATGTTCAAAATTACCACTTTTGGCCAAACAAGTTTGGACTAGCACTAATGATCTAAAAGTTTCCATTTTGTTGCTATTTTGGTCCATTTTAGATTGATTTTTTATAAAATGCTGATTTTGCCCTTTTCTATCTGTTTTTTGCTTTTCTTTTTGTTATTTAATTATTTACCCAACTAAAAAATAAAAATAAAATAAAATAAAAGAATCTCTCTCTCTCTCTCTCTCTCTCTCTCTCTCTCTCTTTCTCTTTGAGAACGTCACCACCCTTACTCCCTCCCCCAAGTCACTCTCACCGGAATCTTGAAAACCATCGGCAGAAAAGACGATCACCACCGACAGAAAAGATGAACGCCACCAAGTCGATGGCAGCGAAACCCCAACCCTAATTGACTAAGCTTGTCGATTCTTAGAAGGCGGCAGATCTAAAACACTCGTTACCCACGAACTCCGGCGGTGCTAGGGATTGTGTTATGTTCATCTTGAAACCGCCATCATCTTCATCTTCATCGATTTCCACCCACCCACAACATCATCATCTTCATCGATTTGGATTTCAACCTAAAAGGGGCGAAATGATTTATCTCCATCTTTGTCAGCAAACCCAAGCTTGCTGCCGCCTTCGTTTCTCTCCATCTCTTACATTTCATCATTAACAGGATTTCAGATTCTCTTGTTGGACTTTAGACCTGGTAAGCTCACTTTCATCAGACTTCAGACCTCGTAGCCCCCTGATAAACATGATTTTGGATTGCTTGTTTGGTTTCAACCTAAAAGGGGCGAAAGGATTTTGGGTCTTCAATTTCAGTTGTTTGAAAAATATTTTTGCCATTCTGTTGGTTTGATTATAGAGTAGGTAGTCGATTTTGGGTCTTCAAAATAATTATACCACTCTCTTCATCCCTAAATTTTAGATCTTCAGAATAATCAATTTTGGGTTTGATTGAGTTTGATTGCAGATGAGGTAATCAAATATCAGTGCTTAACTGGAAACCTCTTTTTGGATTCAATCGTTTTTTGTGTGTTTGAATTTAATTTGCAGGTTTTTCTTGAGATAAAATTGCAAGAATGCTTAACTGGATTCATCAGATCTTGAAGATGGGGAAGGAGAGACTTCATGTGTTCAGGTGGCAATTTGTGTATATCTCGAATTCCATTCTAAACCATGAACTCGATCTCCTCATGGTTACGAGTTTAGGATTTAGGAAATTCTTATGTTGTATGTGTCTTGTAAGTTAGATTTATTATTTTTATGTTCATCTGGATAGAGAAGGTATGTATCTCTGGGAGAGAGAAAGAGAGAGAGAGAGAGAGAGAGAGAGAGATTCTCTTTTTTATTTTTCTTTTAATTACAAAACAATATAAATAAATTAAAAAACTAAATAAGAAAAACAAAGGGCAAAATGGTCATTACAAAAAAATTTAAAGTAAATTGGACCAAAGTGGCAAGAAAATGAAAACCTTTGGACCATGAGTGCTAGTCCAAACATGTTTGGCCCAAAGTGGCAATTTCGACCTAACCATAGGGACCATTCTTACAATTTTGTCACAAACTTAAATTGATGAAAAGGACATGATATATATATTACTTCATCAATCTCGGGTTTATCCATCGGATAATAAAACTAAGGCTATACTTTATATGATATTAGGCGAATACCTTCACGTTGCGCAGAAACACCTATGTACTTGAAGTATTTATAAATATATGTTTTTTAAAATATAACAATAACGTCGTTGTTAAATTTGATATAATATATTGATTATTTTGAATTATATGATAATATATATACATCTATTATAACTGCATACTCTGAATCGTTTGAATAACTTCTATCCGCGAGTTACACATTAATAAAATTAAATATAATATATGGTTTAATGTTATTTATAGTTGTTGTTATTGTTAATTAAAATTCTTAAAATTTATTTTCTTATTGTTTTAGTTTCTATAATTATAATTATTTAAAACATCAAACATTATTTTTTGATTTTAAAGATAACAATATAATCGTTTATATAGAGTTATTTTTAATTATTGTTATTGTAAGTTATTTTATGCTACTAATTTGAAAACTTTTAACGGTTATAAAAATATATGTATGAATTATTTTAGTTATATTGAGATTACAATTTAGTTTTTTTATTTATCACTAAAATTTATCACTTTTAACTATTTATAAAATATCCTTTGGTTTTTTAAAGGGGAACTGAACTTTATATTTAAGTTGACATTATAATGTTATATTTAAATTAACAATTTAAGTATTTTGTCAAAATCAATTAAAAGTTGTAGCTTTAAACTGATAATGGTTTACATACAACAATAGTTTAAATCTAATAAATTTAGTATAATGTATTAAAAGTTAAGACATAATATTATAAGTAGAAGTAAAGAGATTATTTTAAAATTAAAATTTAGTTTATTTATGATTATACTTTAGCTTTGATATTTATTTAACCTTACTAACCAACTTATAATCATTATTAGAAATACACTACAATTTATCACTTTTAACTATTTACAAAATATTTTTTGGGTTGTTTAAGTTAAACTAAAATTTATATTTAAGTTGATCCAATGATGTTATATTTAAATTAATAATTTAAGTATTTTATACAAATTGTTCTAATATTATATCTTTAAAATAATAATAGTTTACATCCAACAATATATTAAAACTAATAAATTAAGTATAATATGTTAAAAGTTAAAAAGCATAATTTTATAAGTAGAAGTAAAGATATTATTTTTATATTGAAATTTATTTTAAATATGATTATAGTTTAGATTTAATATTTATTTAACCTTATTAACCAACTTATAATTATTATTAGAAAGAAATTGAAAAGTCATAGAAGTTTCAAATGAACGTGATGAAAAGAAAAATGCATGGGAGTTTCAAATGAATGTAGTGAAAGGAAAAATGATTCATTTATAAGTATATATAGATATTCTTATTTTTATTTTCGGTTTTTTGTTGCGTTATTCACGAAACAAAAATAGCTAATAAGTATAATTTAGTTTTTCATAAAGTTATTCAAGTAACGTTTTAAGAGTTTATTTAGAATTTTATAATTATCTCAGATATGTTTTTTAGTAATTATATAAAAAATGGAAACGACTTAAGTGAACAATATAATTTTTATTTTATACATGTTTAGTTTTTATTGTTTTTTCTCGTAAAATGAGTCATTTAACATATTGTTTCATACATATTTAATTTTTATGATCGGCTGCTTTAAGTTAATTTCTTAGTTTTACGCATTTAGTCTTTAATGTTTTTTACAAAGTAATTGTTTGTTATTTTTATACACATCAAACATTATGACCGATTTCTTTAGGTTTTACTTACGTAGGACAAATATTAATGAGGTGTTCTCATATGGGGTTCATCTTTCACTTATATCAGTATCATAATTCACGAATCGGTCAAATAATTTTGGTGCCCTAGTTTTCCCTGAGAAGAAGATATCTCCGGCTTTGGTTCATCTATCTCCATAACATACAATGAGATTCATTGTGATTGCTTCCTCCTAGCTCGATTTGACACTTCTCAAACAAAAGAATTTTTGGGTTACGAGATTCATTGTGATTTATTCCTCTCAATCGGTCAAATAATGTTGATGCCCTAGTTTTTGTAATGAAGTGAAAGTTAGTTGGTATTGGTATTGGAATCATTATGGCTAATCTATTATCTTCACCTCACGTAATGCAATTTATATTGCTATTGAATGGAATTAGTAGTTGTATTAAATGTAGTTGGTATTGTATTATAACAGTTACTAATATCAAAAGTACAACATTATTAATGACACATGATTCCATTACCCAGGCGAGCCACATACGAAAACACATCATTAATGATTGCCCCACATAGGATGTCACATAAGCAAAACATGAAGAAGTTAGTTATAAGGATTGAATATGTACAAAAACAAGAAAGACTTATTTTGCAAAGAAAAAAATATTAAGGACTAAATATATACAAATTGAAAAACTTAACATGGAGTAGGCAGTTATAAGAACTGAATGTACACAGAAACAACAAGTTAAAGGGATTATTTTACAAGAAAAACAATAATGATTAAATGTGTACAAAATGATAACTATATTACCCTTTTAGGTCGTTTTCCTTAAGTCTGTTGGGTGTGGGCAACATGTAATTACATGTTACCACACCCAAAAGGTGTCACATCAACATCATAGTCATAAATTGATGTTATAACACCAAATGTGGAAATACACAACACTAAATAACATGTAATAACAACTGTTATTTTCTATTTTATTTTTTATTTTTTATTTTTTTGATGTTTTTAGTTTCTATATTTCGAATCCTTTTTTTTATTTATGTCATAATATTTATAATTATAATATAAATTAAATCATAGAATAAAAATAACATTTAAAAAGTAAAAATAAAAATTTAAACCCTAAATTAAAAACAACATTAAAAATTTACAACTAAGGATAAAAACACATTTACATACCTAAAATCCAAAAAAAAAAACAAAAAAACAAAAAAACAAAAAACAAAAAAAACAAAAAAAAAAAAAAAAAAAAAAAACAAAACAAATTACATTTTCGATCTAAATTACTCAACTTCAGTGCCATCAAAGATATGATCTACCAAGTCTTCTCGAAGTTGTTTGTGTTTTCTTTGGTCTTTAATGTCAACGACTCTAGATGTCCCTAGTTGAGATTAAATGTTTCTAGGTTCCGTTGGCGAATACTCCACAATGTTTCGTCCTTTATCTTCAATCACCATGTTATGCATAATGATACATGCATACATAATATCTCGTAGTGTGTTCAACTCATATGCTCGTGTCGCATGTTCAACTATGTGTCATTTTGCTTTCAGAACTTCGAAAGCACGTTCTATGTCCTTACGTGTTCCTTCTTGTCTTCTCTTGAAAAATTTATCTCTTTGTTCTATCAGGTGTCGAAACGCCTTCACAAACATGGAATAGGGTAGATATATTCCATCTGTGAGGTAATACCCGAACTTATACTCATGGCCATTTACTGTGAAATGAGCATCCGGTGCCTTTCTTGACAAAAGGTCCTAAAATATTGGTGACTGATCAAGAACGTTTATGTCGTTGTTAGAACCCGCAACTCTGAAAAAAAAAGCATGTCAAATCCACAAGTCTTGTGACGTAACAGCCTCTAGTACTAACGAAGGCGATCCAAGATGACCACTTGTGTATTGACCTTTCCACGCCAAAAGACAATTTTTCCATATCCACTTTGTGCAATCAATCTTCCAAGCATTCCCAGAAAAACCATGTCAATCTTCATGCGCCGCATATAGTTGTTGCATGTCATTCAATGAAGGTTTGCACAAATATTTGTCACCGAAGTTTTCAATAACACCTCTCGCCAATCTATACAAACTTTTCGTGCAGTTCAATCTTACATTCTCATTTACACATCTCAGTTTAAAAACTTAGACAAGATTACAATCCTTGTAATCAGCTTTAAATACTAACCATGTTTAGACAACATTATCATAATTTAATGTATATATTTAGCATAGAGTATCAAGGATTTAATATATATTAACCTTTTAAGTAATAATATTTTTATTAAAATTAGCATGTAATAATACCATTTTAACACACACGCACACACATCGTAACCCCTAATTTTCAAACCAAAATTTTCATTTAAAAATAGAAGTATTTATTCAATTTACAACTTCAAAGATTTAGATAAAACCATTTGATTAATAATCATTTATCAGAGTGTCATCAAAATTCATTATGTGCGGGAATCTCTCACAATGCAATCGAGTCGTGCCATTCATTTAATATAAGAAAACTTGACAAATATTTAAACCACAAAATATTTAGACAACATTATCATAATTTAGTGTATATATTTAGCACAGAGTATCAAAGATTTAATATATATTAACCTTTTAAGTAATAATATTTATATTAAAAGTAGCAGGTAATAATACCATTTTAACACACACACACACACACATATTGTAACGCCCTAAATTTCAAACCAAAATTGTCATTTAAAAATATAAGTTTTTATTCAATATACAACTTCAAAGATATAGATAAAAACCATTTGATTAAAAAACATTTATCAGAGTGTTATCAAAAGTTATTATGTGCGGAAATCTCTCGCGATGCAATTGAGTCACGCCCTTCCTTTAATATAAGAAAATCTGAAAATATTTAAACCACAAACCGTGAGCACAAAGCTTAGTGAGTTCCTAAAAATATCACATACCATACATATCAGTAAAGAATGTGTCAATGTTATGGTCCTCCCACAGTCTTACAGTCACATGTTATTGCAGTCCTTCTGCAGTCGTATTTGTTATGGTCCTCCCATAGTCTTTTATACAGTTTCCATGTTCCTCCCAATCTTTTATACACGTTTCATGATCCTTTCATGGTTTTTCATACAAATGGCATGGTCCTCCCATGGTCTTCCATTTAAGAGTCACAAAGATAACTAGCATCTTACATAGTAAGTAAGAAGACTCACCTCACTCTCGCAGTCGAACAATCATAGCTCGAAAAGTATAGAACCCGGTGCTACAACCCACCTATCGAATTATCCAATGTCAAACTTTCACCCACACTCAAAGACTAGCAATTTCCCAAAAGTCAACCAATGTCAAAATTTAACGGTCAAGGCCAAAGTCAATAGTCAAAAACATCATCAGCTGACTTCCACGTCATGGCTAATGAACTCAATTCCCATCCAAATCTCCAATCAAGAACAACTCAGACGCAACAAAGATATCATCACGTTGTGATGGTCATGCTACCACATCATGATAGAGTCCATCTAAAATTGTGTGGCACCCCCCCCCCCCAAATTGTCACGTCGTGGTGAGCAGACTACCATGTCGTGGAAACCGGGCTTTCTTAGCTTAATTGATTCAACTCTCAATCCACTAAGCCCTCCACCAATTCCTTCCAGAAGGCTTCCTATCATCCAATACCATCTAAAGATTGATGTTTTTCAGCCATGCATGTCCAATGCATGTCTAAAGCACAAGCTAGGTCAAAATGGTGAAATAACACCAAAACAGAATAGCATGCACTGGGTCCACAACTTTATAAGCTGGACTCCCCCCTGGGCCCTCAGTACGAGTCTGGAATGCCTACCGGGCCCTCGGCTCGTATATGGAATGCCATCGAGCCCTCAGTACGAGTCTGGAATGCCTACCGGGCCCTCAGCTCGTATCTGGAATGCTCCCGAGTCCTCAATATGAGTCTAGAATGCCTACCGGCCCTCAGCTCATATCTAGAATACTCCTGAGTCCTCAGCATAAGTCTGGAATGCCTACCGGGCGCTCGACTCATATCTGGAATACTCTAGGGTTTGTTGGCTACCGCACGGAGCAGTACAACCTCAACCCATCCCACATAACATGTCGACATGTAACAAATAAATACACATACAGGAAATCAGACAATATCACAGGTAGTCCTACAGACATACCAAACTAGCATATCAACTGGAATACATCACTAGCATGCAATACTAAATCATGATCAACATCTAACACTGTTGGGATAATACATCCAATGGGCCGGCTGTGGTGCCTTAGACCCCTTAGTATAGTGAGGATAACTCACCTGGCACTACTGAAGTCTCGCAGATACAACCCCAGCTGCTGGTTGACAAATTCCCGCACTGTCAACATAAAACAATACCCAATTAATAATTTGGTTCCAAGCCCAAGGTTCAACTCACACTATAAAAGCCTAATAGCCAAATGATAGGCCAAAGCCCAACATATGGCCCAACTTTTCAAATTGGGCCTAGGCCTCTACATGGTCTTTCCTTAAGGCCCATCCAATTATCCCAATCCAATTCCCATGGCCCAATATCACATGATCATAAAGGCCTAATTTTCCAAATTGGGCCCAAGCCCTCACATGGACCTTATCCTAAAGCCCATCTAATTATATTGGTCCATTAACTTGTTCTTGGATGGCCCACCAATAGTCCAATCGCCAAGGCCCGATATGTCACACCCCAAAACCGATAACGGCGGAATACGTTTCGGGGTGGATGACGTAGTGTACGGTATCATCACAATTGCATAATAGTAAAAACAAGAAACATACAACCATTTCATTTACATAGTAAGTGTATTTACAAGTGTGTTTTGTAATGTTTGACAAACACCAAAAGTAACAAAAATAAGAGATGGGTCTTGCATGTTCCATCTTCTCCCAGAAATGCTGCAGTTGTACCTGTCTATCTTTGACCTGAAGATACAAGTTATTTTGAAAAGCATATCAGCATAAAGCTGGTGTGTTCATAAGAGTTTAGTGTGAGTTCTTGTATAAAAAGCATTAGAATCATTAGTATGAAAACTGAAGTTTGTAATTATAAGTAGCGGTAAAACCTAGAAAATCCTATATTTTCCAGAAATGTATAGTAAGTGAAAACCTCTAAGAATTTTGATATTTCCCATCTTTGAAGACCATTTATCGTATAAGTATAATAGTGACTCACCAATAAGTAAAGCAGTATGGTTAGTTATACTTGAAGTAAATAATAGTGGTGCAGCTTCCTTTAGTATTGGATACTTATTTACTTCGGGATATTAACTTTATCTATTGATTAGGGTTTTAGTGTAGTTATAGTGTATTTCTTGTATATTACCAATAGTATGAGTAATAGCGGACCCCCATGACCTTCCCGGTCATGTATAATGTAGTGGAGTAGAGGCATCCCTGGACCTGTGCGGCTCGAACTGAAATTAACAGTCGGGATGTAATAGCATCTGCCCCGTATAGATCTATACATATAGTGTCATCTTCCTATCGGAAAACTTCGGGCATAGTGTGTAGCGAATAGAGTATCTCGTAGTGGGTAAATGAGTTATCTTATGATTTGTACTTTCTCTTGTATTATAGTGGAGTAGTCTTTTGTATAACTTGTATTGTACTCTCTTATTAGTGTATAGTTTCATAATAGAGAGAATTATAGTAGTGTAGAGTAGTAGTTAAAACGAGGGATAGAGACCTTAACTATACCTATTATAGTTAATTTAGTGTGTGCGATTCTAGTCTGGTTAGTGATTTAGGCATCTAATGAAATAAGAAGTACTCGTAATCCGTACTAATATACGAGATATATAACTAAGAATTCAACGACAGTCGGACGGATAACCACTACCCTAAGCCCACAATCAAACAAGAACAGGAAATAAGGCGAGCTATCGGTCCTAAGTCCTTCAAGTCTTACTTATATAAATATATCAGTGTGATTACATTTTTATAAGGAGATTTATTAGATAAAAGTATTGTACAAAAGAGACATTTAAGACTTGCTTGTCTATTCAAAATAGTTTTGAAAACAAATGATTGATTTATAAGGCATAGTGATAAATCACATGTGATTTGAACTACAGGTAGTGAATCACATGTGATTAATTCTGTAATATGAAAAATTGCCTTGTATAACTTTTCGTAAACATGTATATTCAACTTGTATCTCCCCCCTAAAACATATAAAACATTTGAAAGGTTCATTAAAGGGGTATGAACTCACCTGAATTCGCGCAAATCGGGTGAATCGGGTAAATCGGGTAAAAGTGCCGGTTGAGCGTTTTGTTCCAAACAATGACTTGTACATCTTTAGGACCCTAATGTCATATGAAAATATGTGTTTTACAAGAAATTAATCATTTTATGCTTTCCGTTTAAGTAATGAGGCATTCTAGCATCAATTCGGGGTTTTAGGGCCTAGAAGGGGTTCCCGGGAGTGGTTTAAGGCTAAGAAGGATTTACGGGAGGGTCCATGAGCTCACTCCTTTGGAGTTTACAGCCTAAAGGCCACTCCTTGGGAGTTTACAGCCGTAAGCCCCCTAGGCTTGGCCGTAAGCTCATGTGGTCTTCCAAATTGCATGTTTAAGGCCTTATTTCACTTCCTTACTTTAATGGTATGTGTCTTGGACCAATATGAAGGGATTAAACTCTTATTTTGTGACATTTTGGGGAATTTACGGCCAAGACTTGTTCTTGGGCCGTAAACTCCATTTAATCCTTCAAGATGGATGTTTAAATGGTACAACATGTTCTCATTCACCTTAGGTAAATTCTAGAAGGCCTTAAAATGAGTTTTGGGACAATTTGGCATAAAAATTGGGGAGTTTACGGCCCAAGAATATCCTTGGCCGTAAACTCTTCTTTTGGCCTCAAAATGGGAAGTTTAATGGTACAACACACATCCAAAGGCCTTAGCTAAATTCCTTACATGCATTAGAGAAGTTTTGGGACTTGTTTGACACAAAAACTTGGGTGTTTACGGCCCAAGCTTAGCCTTGGCCGTAAACTCCTCTTTTTGTCCTCAAATGATGTTGTTTGATGCATTTAAACCTTCCTTAGTGTCAAGTCTAAATTACCAAACACCCTAGATGAGTTTTTGGGACTTTAAACAAGGGTTTTTGGGGTGTTTACGGCCTAAGCACAAGTTTGGGCCGTAAACTCCTTTTTAAGCTTCAATTCCTTGTGTTTTAGTGTCTAAACTCTCCTAGGTATATGTCTTAATTAGTCCATAAGCTTAAGGGAAGGAAAAATGAGGTATTTGGCATGTTTTTGGGGGTTTACGGCCTAAGGGGCTTCTTAGGCCGTAAACTCCTTTTTGGTCCTTGTTTTCTATGATTTTGGCCTCTAAATACAGTGAAGTATGTTTAGATTAAGATAGGGAATGAGTCCTTACGTTTGGAAGTCGGAAATTCGCGGATTTTGGGTCAATTTCGGGTCTAGAGAGAGAAAGTAGTGAGAGAGAGGTGAAGGTGTGGTAAAAGAGTTCAATTGTAGTGTTCAATCGTTTTTATATGTCTCGGGTATTGCACCCGATACACGGCTACCCGATGCTAAAGTTTAACGGGGTTAAGACTTTTTACCCGGGTGAAGTGGTTGAAAAGTAATATAACTCTATCTAGTTGAACGGGGTTAACATTTACAAGTTATAATTACTTATGATTATATTGGAACATATAGATAATTAGATATTTGTTTATTGACGACTCCAAACATTACCGAGAAATAATATATAGTGACGCATTCCGTTAGTGAAAATAGGGTTTGTAACGGCAATATATTTGGGGTTGTCACACGATAAGAAGGCCCAATTCAAGGCCCGAATGAGATTAAGGCTTTCACATGAAATGATGATTAGGGTTAAGTGTTTCTTACTTAACCCATTAAGGACTTAATCCATTAAGTCCATTATTGCCTTAAGCTAGTTGCCAATGGTTATCAATTATTATTTTAAATTTAATAATTAATTGTCATGTGTCCCAAATGATTCCCACGATTAGGGTTTTATGCCCTTAGGGTTTTCCAAACCCTAATTAGGGTTTCCCAACCCAATACTAGCCCATTAGTCTATTGATTGGGCTTTTAGGTCACATTGGACCTTATTAACCCATTAAGGTTCCATTGGGCCAACTAGGGCTTCTTTGGGAGCATTAGGGTTTCCTTGATTCCACATTGTCCAAACATCCCCCAAACGAGGTCCATACGTAATCAAAGCACACCGCCACCCGACACGGCTGCCGGTGGCGGCAGGAGGCGGCAACCACCACCTCACAGTGGTGGTGACGAATTTTCTTCACTATCTTGATTGGTTACAATTTACAGTATGATCCAAATAACACACACGCTAATAAACACACACACACACACACCTAAAATACACAAAAACACATGCAACCACCCTTAGGGTGGCACGTGGTGGTGGTGGTTGTTGTTCTAGGTTTTTCGGCCAAAATAGATCACACCAAACACACCCACGACCGGAAACACACACACTCGTTTTTGCTTGCAAAGAACACCCAACAGCCACCAAATGGCATATGGCGGTGATGACAGAACCATGGAGAGGAGGCAGTGACGGTCTTGACGGTGACAAGGAAGCATTCACAGCGATAGCGACAACAGTAACCCCGGTGAGTCGGTAACGAAAGGTTGAGGTGTCAGCCACCGGAGATAAATCTAAACACCACCACCCTTGCGGTGGCACACGGTATTCGAAGCGGCAGCAACGAAATGCACACAGCCTCCGACTAGGACCCAACAACAGCGACGTCATGGTTTCTCGGCAGCTAAGGAGTAGCGACAGCGGGATCTAAGGGCCGGAGGCAACGGCTGCAACGGTCTTGGCCTCCCTCGTTGATCTTAACAACTTTTCCGGCTTCCCTTACGGTTCTAGCAACGACGATATAGCTCCTCCATCAAGGTTCATTTGGCCGGTCACGGTGGTTCCTCCCCGTCTACGTGCAATGTTCGGCGTCATAAGTGGTGGTGGAGGCGTCCGAGAGCAAGGAATGGTGTTGGGGGATGAAGGAGTCCCGATGATGGCGACTGGTTTGAGAGATTCCTATGGCTAGGGTTTATAACCCTTAAATACCCGTTCCATCTTACAAGTTTGCTATAATGGCAAGATAGGTCCCTCCCATTCGAGTTCCTTTCACTATAAATCCCAAATTTACCATTTGACCCATTCATGACAAATTCTTCCCAATATAGGTTCAAAATTTACCTTTTAGTCCCCAGCTTCCAAAATCTTTTCAATCTAAGCCCAATATTTACCAAACGCCCCTTGACTTATGAAAATCTTTACAATTTAAGTCCCAAACTTACACTTTAACCCTTGGAGTTCAAATCTTGTCATTTGACTTCTCGAAACCAATACTTTATTAATTATTATTCTATTTTAGGCTCAAATAATATAAAATAATAACAATAATTACTTCCTGGGGTTCCTGATTTATTATCTAATTACTTTACTTAAAACGGGATGTTATAGTTTAAGAGATATTAACAAAACTGTAGTGATTTGTTAAGTGGTTTTCGGATGTTTCTTTGCTTATTTGGTTTTAGATTCTTTCGCACATAACAATATTTTATAAAGACGGAGGGGCCTAATTAATCCATTTGATGACTGTTGTGTAGAATTATATAAATAATCTTATATGTAGGTTATTAGAATGCGTAAAACGGGGGAGGCCATGGCCCTCCTAGCCTCTATTATCGTTCGTCACTGTTAACAATAGATGCTAGGGTTTTATTAACTCAACATTTAACCACCAAAGTTTCTAATATTTCAAATCAACATCATTTTGATATGGAAGCTAACTAGCACATTATTATTTCCCTAATAACCATTCCCAATATAATTTATGACATTCAAGTGGTCAACAATAATCAAATAAATTGACAACTTTGTTCCTTCTAACGTAATTTTCTCAATTTGACTCTATTAAACTTCTAGTATACTTCTATAAATATTTCTATCATATACTTTTTTATTAACTTTTAATTATTTACATTATTTTTCTTTTTATTCAATTTTATTAAAATTTTATTTTTCACTAAAAAACTCAAAAGCTTTTAGGCTTATTTTGAAGATGTTACAACCATCACCCTCACAATCTTCTTCCTTTTTCATTCATATATATATACTCTAACAAGTCTTACATTCATCCACCACCACTATACCCATGATTTAAGTCCCCCCCCCCCCCCCCCCCCAATAAAACCTGCATCGATTTAAAATCAAACCTGTAACTTTCAAATTAAACCTACATATGATTAAAACACAAACATATAAAAAAACCTTACTAATTTCAAATGTAGAAAAGCCCTCATTGAAACTTAGAAAAAACATCAATTGATCTCGGAACCACAAACCAGCTGAAATCAAATAAAAAAAAAAAACATAAAATCCATTATGTGAAAAACATCACCACTCCAATTTGCTTCACCATAAGCTTTTCAAACTAAAATCATCATTACTCCTATTTTCTTTTACCACAAGCTTAATGAACTGAAATCGATCATATGGTGAAGTAGAGAGAGATGGTGAAAGTTACTTTCGTGAACCAAAATCCAAATATGGTGGGGAGAAGAAAGGTGATGCGAGTAGCGAGTGTTGGATTGGGTTCCAATAACAACATGAAGGAGGGCTATCGTAGACAATGGTGACGAAGGAGTTGTTAGGGTGGTGTATTCTTACGATGCGTGGAAGACAAATATTGAGATGGGGAGCGACAACAACGGTTCAATGATTTTCGACGTGAATTTAAAAGTGTTTATAGAGCAATGGATTCCTAATCTTTCATAGGGGGTGGAGTAGGGTAGGTTAGGTGGGGGTGGAATAATATACAAGTTTCAAAATAACTAGGAATAGTCTAAACACAAAATAAAACATATGAATAAAAATTGCATATTAAATTAAGGTTGTAAATAAATCGAACGCTCATCGAAATGTTCGTAAACCATTCGATGGAAAGTTCATTTGTATTTATATATTTATCAAATAAAAAAAAACATAAATTCTCATTCATTCATTTAGCAGTAAGAATTCATGAAATTTACCTAAATAAAATTTTAGGGGAGAAAAAACTAGAGGTGGCAAAAATTAACACGACACGAAACCCGATACGAAATAAACGGGGTTGGGTAAGATATTTCAACCTGTTTAAATAAATGGGTTGACACGACACGACACGAAAATTAAATGGGTAAGGTTAGGATTGAGAATTTCAACTCGAATATGACTCGAAAATGACCCGTTTATTTATATACAAGTATTTTGAATTATTTAAATAAACTAGAGAGATACAAAATAAAAACCATAAGTAAAAGAAAGCCTTCGAATTAAATTGTTTTGTAATGTTGAAATGACTTAGCCATCTAGATCAAGACTTCATTTCAATTTTTCATTCTCTCCTAAACTCCCAGTCTCTTTCACCACTCTCGCATCCTCATGATATTTGTCATCCGCTTCCCCAACTCCCACTCTTTTAGTTTTGTCATCTGAACTTGCTATGACTTCATCTATTCTGCCTCAAAAGTATTAGTTTTTCCTTTCTGTCTACCTAACTCCTACTCTTTCAATATGTTTAATCTTTTAACCTCACATGACACGACATATTTCGAGCTATAGCCCTAACCCGAAACCCGACACGAAAATAAACGGGTTGATACGACACAACACATTAATTAAATGGGTCGGGTTAGGATCAAACACTTTCAACCCGTTTAGTGTTTCGATACGACACGAACTCGACACGACACAACACGATTGCTACCTCTAGAAAAAAACAAAAGAAATTAGACATACATTATGATAAGGAAATTTAATGTGGGAGTGGAAAGCTAACATACATGCACATACGTTTGGAAAATAAGTAATGATTACAATACGTGGGGGCCAGTTGGAGGCGCGTTTAGTGTGCCGGTGATGCCTTTACTTCCCATACTTCGTTCGTGAGCATTGCCAAGTGCCAACGTCACAAACCCAAAAAAGACTATCCATTTGTTAAATACCAAAACATCAAATAAAACATTCCTAAATACACTGAAAATCATCTAAATATATTTACACCTCAATAAATTTTAACGTGCTATAATTGTTACGGTTCACTATGTTATACATCATACTTGTCATAATCTTACAAAAACTTGTCATTTGTTAGATTTGTTAGGTGTGGATTGCACACTTGATATGTTATTATTATTTTTTTAATATACAAAATAAATAAGTTAACATAGCATTAAAAAAACTTAAAATAAAAATACAACACACAAAAAAAAAACATATAAATTCAAATTATAAACCTAGAAATTAAAAAAAAAAAAAAAACATAAAAATGTAAAAAAAAAAAAAAAACAATAAAGTTAAAAAAACCTAATAAAATTAATAAAACGGTAACAAAACCCTCCCATCGTAATCATTTTTGTATCCCAATACAACCTCTCTACTCGGTGAAAGCTAGCCGAGGAGTCGGCACGGTGTTTGCTGAGTACGCCGAGGTGATTACCGAGCTAGCTGAGATCCATACCGTCCAACCTTATAAAAATAGTTGATAATTGAAAAATAATAATTAAAAGGTGTAGTTTTTATTTGTGAATAATACTTTTGAAATTTATAAAATTACATAGAGCATAAAAGATAGAAGCTAATATCTTCTAATATCTCTCAAAATTTATTCGAAATATTTTTAAATTATGAGTTTTTCTTTTATTTTAAAATAAAAACTTTGAATTCATATTTTTAAACAACGTTTTTTTTTTAAATGCAAGTTTTGTTGTTTTGTAAATATGATTCAAAGGTTAATTATTATGTTTGTATATATATGATGGAGAGAAAAAGTGACGACATATATCTCTTTTTAGTGTTTTGTTTTGTTCTCCAATTTCTTTTATAATAATGGATTGATTGTGTTGATTTTCGAGATGTAAGGTTGTTGACACAATATACGCCCAAAAGGAAACAAATATGGAGAAAAAAAGGTTTGTCCATATATCTTGCGAATATGTAAACACAACACGATGGATGATGGTCAATAGATGGACGCATGTGGTATGTTGTGTATACATATTCATATTCTAGAAAAGATATAATGTGACTTATGCACAAAAAAATAATAATTATCAGTCTTAATGTCAACATTTGAATGATTACCTAGATCTACACAATTATTCATATACCCTTTATTTAAGCCAATTCCAAAGGTACTCCCAAATTGCTTATTGTAAATTTGTAACCCCCTCTCCATGTGTGTATAAACCCCATGTTTGATTTTTTACTTTTTATTTATTTATTTTTTTTTTTTTTTTTTTTAGTAAGAAGTAAATATAATAACACCATTTATTTATTATAAAATATATTCTTGCTTGATTTGACAAAAACGTATATAATTTAGTAATGAGAATGTATGAATAGAATCACCATGTACATATATAATTAAAGAACTTCGACTTATGAGAGTAATATTAAGTCAAAACTGTAAACACAAATGGAAATTGCGGTATTAATATCATTTATTTATAAATTTGATAATAGTATAACGACTTATCGAATTAAAATTATTTTATTAATTAATCAAACCCATTTCAACTTTATCATAAACTAAAATAACTCATTTTTAACAAATTTACATAACATGTACTACAACAAGAGAATGCATTCAAGACAAACAAAAGTTATTTAATAACGTGTCATATCAAGTGTTTTGTGGTCTCATGTGCAACTAACTATGTGAACACGTTATAATAGATTGGACATTATGCATGTGGCATGTTATGTCTACATGTACATCAAATCAATCCACATTGGAATTTAATTAAAACAAGTATAATTAATACATCTTTCTCAAAAGAAAAAAAGAAAAGAAAAAGAAGATAAAGGAGTTAAAAAGTAGGGAAAATGGGCAGCAAGTTGTCTAGTCATACGAAATAGATAGATTCCATTACTCCATTATTATGTTTTTTCTATTTTTGATATAATGTAAAGAAATAACAGATTGTTATTTATATATTCGTGTTAAATTTGGAATTTACTTGAGGTGTTTGGATTTAAAGGGTTTTGAACTAAGATAAACTGTAAACAAATAAACCCAAAAAAAAAAAAAAAAAAAAAAAGGTAGCAACATTATACGATGAAAGCTTGATAAAAACTAATAACAATCGAGTATATTTAGAAACATGAATTCAATCCTATCTGAATATCTGACTCTCAATTCATTTTTTAACTCATAAATTATATTTCACATTCCATTTCCCATTTGTATTGACAGAAAATGTCCAATTATTTTCCATCACCTTTACATACGGAATCTGCAAAAAAAAAATATGAGAAATAAGTTAACTTCACGTATCAAAGGAATTGAATTCCACCCATTTGGCAACTACGGAATGGAATCTCCAATTCCAATTCCAATTACCTTGTCAGATATTTCATAGCCTACTTTAACCGTTACATCTTGATCTTTCTGAAAATCAAGAATGTTCCAAACCAATTCAGCTGCTCCACTTGGTGTGGGCTGTAAAAAAGTAAAAAGTAAGTAAAATAACTAAATTATAATTTAGTTTTTTTGATAATAATAATAATAATAATAATAATAATAATAATAAGTAATACTTGTTTAAATTCTTTGTCAAGATCACAACGCGCTTTCACAACAAAATTGACAACTCCATCAGGTGTTAGAGGGAATGACTTTTTTCCATGCATGGTGTAATGGAGTTTTTCACGTCTATCATATTGTAATCCTGCTCCTAATTTTGCTGAAAGCTATATATAATATATGGGGGATAAAAAAGAGAGAATATTATTTATTAATTAATTATTACAATTTACAATTAGTTGTGAAACTTTAACATAAAGAAAAGGTAGCTTACTTCTGGAGGAAAGTATCTAAGGATTGCACTGAAAAAAGTTGGAGCTCCAATTCTTGTATCAAGTTCTCCATGAAGCTGCAAATGTCAACAAGTATTATACAATATACAAAGTCATCAAGTGATTCAACTATATATATATATATATATATATATATATATATATATATATATATATATATATATATATAAGAACGTTCAATACACCATTGGATACTTAAATGATCTGGTTTTATCTCTTGTGGCATGTTTTAATCATCTGATTGTGGTTATTAAGTATCAAAACAATCACTTTCTAGAAGCTATCTAAAGCTAAATACTTTCATAAACAACAGGGTAGCAATTTCTACATGGACATCTTAAAAAATGATACACAAAGGGGAAATACAAACGCTAATGGATTTTGGGCAAAAAGGGACCTTTGAATGAGATGCTAAATTCGAAACCTAAACATAAAGCAACTAGTCTAAAAGCCTTTCTCCCAAATGAACAGGAATGCAGCACAATTCAAGAGCTAATTCGATTAACATCAGCGTAAATTCTCAAAAAAACGACATTGTATAACTAAAAATTATTGCACTATTTTAAAAAAAATAGCGAAGGACATATGAATCCCTAACGAAAAACATAAAATCATCTAGGGTTCAGACCGATAAATCATTTTTGAAGCAAAAGAGAATGAAATTGGAAGAAGATTGGAGTTGTGGTGCGTTTGATGTGGAGTACCTGAAGTCGAGTGTTGGAATCGATACGGAACTTCTGCTTAGCATGGATTTTGAGGGCGCTGGTGTCACCGACGTACCTGACTGTAGGAGGTTTCTTATTCGTATTGACTCTGAGAGCAGTGGAATCTCCGCCGTATCTGAGCGAAGTCTCCATTTTTCTCTCTGAAGGTGGGTTGATTAAATTTTGCCGATAGAAGAAAAGATGAGTAGGTGGTAAAACCCTAAAATGGATATGCCCAAGAGCTTTATTATGTTCTTTCACAAATAAATGACGCCTTAAGTGGTAATATAGAGATTATATTATCACAAATTTACAATGATTATATATAAAGAAAAGTACTAAAATAGTTATTTTTCTAATTATTTATTAAAAAGTGCCTAAAATTTTACTTATTACTACAATATTCACATATTTATAATGCTCTATTTATTTCTGATTGTTCTATATATATTTTTCCCATTTTTTCTAAATTTTATACATTTTTTTTATAAAATCTATGTCAATTTAAAACTTCGTTTTAGCAATATGAAGCTCCATTTTTGTATGTTTAAATGACTTTTGAGAAATTCATAACAAAAGGAAACTTAAAAAAAATATTTTCTAAATGAAGATTCATGATTTTTCTAAATATATGAACAATTCTCCTATGCTTCATTTTACAATGGCCCATTTTGATAGGCCTTAGGCCTAGTTTGCAACGCCTAACGCCTAAGCTCTCAATGATTCATTTTGCATTTTAGGGGATAAACATCCTTAAGTATAATTCTAGTATTTCGGAGTGCCCACTACGAAACATGGTGGTTAAATTTTGGTTAGTATTTAACAAATGATTAAAAAATATAGCTATTTTTGTCATTTTCTATAATATAAAGGGTTGTTGTCAGAAAAGTCTATTCATTTTGGCTCCTTTTATAACGAAACCATCCTTTTTTAATCAGAAAAGGAAAAAAAAAATACATGCTATATCTTATAGTGGGGTTTTACCCATGACCACATCCATTATGTAGATGAGAAGTTGATATGACCAACAAGTTTACAATATGATTTGGCCTCCATATATGTAGATGAGAAGCTGACATGGCTAGAGGGGTTATATATAATAATATAAACCAATTGCATGTCTTTCCTCTTATTTTTACTACCCAAACCTTCCTCTTTAATTACGACCTAAAGGCTAAATCTTAGAGTAGGTTCAAAATGTCATCATCTTCTTCAATTAGCAACTCAGGTTTACATACTGAAAACCAAGTTGCTTGTCAAGGGTTAAGCGAAAGGTGTGGTTATGGTGATGAATATGACATGTTCACTTCTTGAACTTTCCACGATTTAGATTTGTAGGATGCCTTACCTTCATGGACCATGTTATGGTTTATGTTTTATATATTTTAATTTGATAACCTGCATACTGAAACAATGAATTGTAAATATGTTATCTAGATGGATACAAGTAATAATTGTAGTTTGATGTATTGCATTGCAATTTGCAAATGATGTTTACCACTATAACGACAGCAAATTAAGTGCAATGGACCGATTGGAAGTGATGTAATGAATTAAGTGCAATTTTTACAATGGAATAAAATGGAAGATTTAATGAAACTAACAATCAGATTTTAACTTAACAATTCTTGCATCAATAGCAACATAACTAAAGTCTAAAATGCTTAGGTCTATCCAGTATAAAAATCAAGTTTTTCTACAAAAGTTTAATAATAAAAAAAAAAAAAAAAAAAAAAAACAAAACTCAAAACATATCAAAGTCGCCTTCACAGTATTATCCAAAACAACACAAACTCTAAGTCCTTAAACTACTCACGTAACCTCATTAATCTGAAAAAAAAATATATCTGATTAAATATCTTCAACAAACTCAACAAGATCATCAACTTCCTGCTTCAAAACTGTAATCTTCTGTTGAATTGCAGCCACACGATTCTCAAAATCCCTCCCCCCTGATTTCTTCTCATATGAATCCACCACCATTGTGTGTTTCAACATAATCTTTTCTTGCAAATCTCTCTCTTTCACAACCAACTCCTCCACCTACAAAACAAAAACCATTTTCAATAAAATATAAAAGAAAAAATGAGCTTGAAATTACAAAACTAATGTATAGAGAAAAAAGAAAAAAAAAAAAAAAAAACCTTGGGAAAAATATGTGCAGCTTGTGGGGAAGATTGTAGGAGAGACAAAAGGGGCTTTGATTCTTTAGAAACATCTTTCAACAAAGTATCCGCTGCTTTGCGGACCGCTTTACAAGCCTGGACATCACCTGTTCTAGAAAGTTCTCTTAAAGAAGCTTCCAGTTTTTCATGTATCAATAAACATCTGTTGATCATATCTCGAAGCTGCTGAATCGTTCCCAAAACCTAAACAAAAAAAAGGATTTTGGTTTATTAAATGAAATGAGAAAATTTTTTAATTTAATCAAGTGTTTTCATGTATTACTATTACCTCATCCCATTGCAATTTTGCAAGATATGAAGGTGAAGACTTTGAGATTGTGAAGTCAGCATGCATGTAGATGATGCAAGCAATGAAGAGAGAGAAAAATCCCAATATCAACATTAATGGCTCTGTAAGGAGTGAAATGTTGCTGAATTTGTAGTGGACCTGAAAAGTCAAACTAATAAATTTAATTACCAAAATAACCTCAATTTAAATGAATGAATGATTGAATACCTGGAAATACTGGTTATGCTCTGGGACAACATTAATTTTTTCTAAGACAATCGTGGGTCTACCCGCAATATCCAAGTGAGAAAATTTTGTCTGAAAAAAAATAAAAAAATAATCCATTAGAGTAAATTACAAAAACAGTCCCTGTACTTTCTAACATTGTTTAGTTTCAGTTTGGTCCTTATTTCAAGATTCCATGAACATTGAAATAAGGGCCCTCTTGAAATAAGGACCAAAACTGAAAAAGTTTCTATTTTGAACTAAACATGGTGAAAATCAGAAAGATTAGGGACCATTTTGGTAATTTAGTGAAAGTATTATAAGGAAAGAGTTTTGCAGACCTCTTGTGACTGTTTTACAGGGAATGGAACTGAAACAGATATATCTTTTGATCCCTCAGGCAGAACAACCTGCATTCATGAAAAGAAAAGGATTACAAAAAAAACATTTTTACAAAATACCAATTTTGCCCATCTTTCTTTTACCTTCACAGTAAGGTTTTCAACAAGAATGTCGTTCATGGGTGAACCAAAAGTAATATTAAGAAACCGAGTTTCTTCTGATTGAAACAAGAAATCTTGAAGTGGCAAACTGTATCCGATTGTGAATGAAGTTTTCCAACCTCCAAACATTGGATACCGAGGTTCAATTTCCAATAATGTCTGCAATTTTTTATAAAAAAAAAAAACTCATTAGAAAAATAAAAAACAATATATCATATAATGATATAATGATATAATCTCTCACCTTGCTTGAATCACCATATATATTAGATGTTGAAATATTCCCAATGGCATCCCTGTAATAAATGGAATGTGCTCTTGGTGGCAACATGGCGAGAAGATTCCGGAAAGCTGATGCACCTCGTATATGTGGCCTTGTCTGGAAGTCCAGCCTGGCATCATAATGATGACATCAGCAATGTCAAGTCAAAATCAAAGAAGATAAAGTTATAAGCTACAAAATGTGATGTGATAATACCTTGAAAATTCACCAGTGCTTTGAGCACCACCATGAATGAGGGTATAATGTTCAGTGACTTGTACATTGCCCCAATGAGAAATCTCTATTTCTTTAATTAATTCTTGTGCAACTGCAAATGGTTTATTGCTTGGAAAGTGGATGATTACTGGAGAGTATGAAAAAGGAGGAAGGTTTTCATAAGGACCATATTTGATCTCTGAGTTTGAGAATTTTGTGGTTTTGAGTTTTGTATAAGATTCGACGTTTTCGGATGGAAGTTTGACTGTCATTGACTGGGATTTGACTTTGTAAGGTGAGGGAAAGTGTGCAGATTCCTGGAAGAGGAAGAGTTGAGATTCTGATTGTGTGATTTTTTCTGGGAATGGGCGTAAGGTGTGGGTGAAGACTGCTAAAACATCCATGGTCAAACTTTCTCCTTTGACCAATTCTTTTGGGAGAGATGCAGCATACCAGATTAGTGATGGTGGTGAGTCAGCAGGTTGGTTGGTTTTGATTGGGAGATTGGTGGTGGGACCTTTTGTTTTCCCTTTCCCTTCTGTACTCACTGCTACTAAAAGTGCTAGATTGTTTGCTTGGTGTTCTGGGAAGGTTAAAGATACCTTGGAAACTGGATCAGGACCTGTGTTTTCTACCTGCAAGGTAGGAAACATTCCAAATTCTTGGAATGGGTTAAAAATGGTGAAGAAATGAAGAGGTGAAATGTGAAATAGGTTTTTGAATGATTATGCACCTTGAAGGACATGGTCATTCGTACAATCTGTGAAGTCAGATCAATCTGCAATAGAAAATGAGATTCTATAAGGTTCAATGAAGACAATCAAAAAGTTGAGCATTCGGTTGTAATGGTCTAGTTGAAGCCATTTGCCAAGTGTTTATAGCTACATTCGAGTTAGGGAATTAAGAGTAAAGTCGAGTTCGAGCTTGATACCGATCTTAAGCTTTACAACAACAAATTACCAACTATACTAGACTTCATAACACTCCATACAGAATTAAAAACGTTAGCATTATCAAATCTAAGCTTTTGTTGGAGCGAATTGTGTAACAATCACCTACGAGAATGATACGTTGATAACTCTACTTACTAAGAAAATGAAATCAAACTGAGCTCGATTTGTTCAATGACAATACAGCCAACCAGATTAACCAAAACTTCGGATCCGATCAATAATTAGCTGAGAATATTAGAAATGAAATCAATATATACAGACGAAAGATTACCCGTCGATCAAGCTTGGAGATGACTAGATCGGAAAGCGCGGGGCCCCAATGTACAGCAAGTAGTAACAGTAGCAGATCAAATCGAAACCTACCCATGATTTTATCTTCTTTCCTGTAATGTATTGAATTAGGGTTTATGATATCGGAGTGAGAAAAATAGAGAGGTTCCTCGCCAAATTAAGGACACAGAAGTTTTATGCACGACCAAGAAGTCATGACTTTTTAAAATGCGCCGATAGATGCGTTATTTAGCTCAGAACTGGTATCATGCGCTAGTAACCAATTTTTTTCAAGAGGCTAACGATTTTTAGATTTTATTAAAAACTGATCTATACGAAATCGATACGAAATAAACGAGTTTGGTTAAGATATTTAAACTCGTTTAATTAAACGAGTTGACACAATATGATATGAAAAATAAACAAGTAAAGTTAGGATTGGAAATTTCAACCAGAATATAACTCGGAAATGACCATTTATATGTAAGTTTTATGAATGTTTTAAATAAACTAGAAGGACTAAAAACCAAAACAATACGTAAAAGAAAACTTTTAGGTTGACTCGTTTTGTAACGTGGAATACACTTCGTCGTCTTAGTTAAGACTTTCATTTTCAATTTTTTTGTTATCGCTCAAATTACACGGTCATCTCAACCATTCTCTCCTCCTCATGATCTCTCCCTTCTCCTTCCAACTCATATTCATTCAACTTTCTCTCTAAACTTACTATAAATTTCGCCATTTTGCCTCTTAACTATTACATTTCTTTTCCACCTATCTAAATCATACTCTTTCGACATGTTTAATATTTCAAACTCACATGACACGACACATTTTAAGGTATACTCCGAACCCGGAACCCGACAGAAAAATAAATGGGTTGACACGACACGATACGTTAATTAAACGAGTCGGGTTAGGACTTAGGATCAAGCTCTCTCAACCCGTTTACCGTTTTGATACGACATGTTTGTCAGGTCTAATTAAAACCAATTTATTTACATGATTTATCAATAGTTCATTAATTTTTTTTAGAAAATTTCATTGAATTTTTTTGGTACATTTACCCGATTATTATTTGGCGTGTCATATCATGTAGTTGATGACCTAGTGAAACATCCAAAAATACGATCCAAAAATTTTTGTTTAATAATTACTAAAAACACCACGATAATATCATAAGGTAAAACTCGTACGTCAATATCTCAAAAACAATAGTAAAGTGTTATGAGTAAACTGTATCAATACTGTATCAAATCCCATCTATGAAAAACTAAGAACAACTCCCAGGACAACTGAAGTTGTGGTGTGTGCGATGCCATCAACCTGAGCTCTTCCCTTTGCTTGCGGAAATACCTGAAACCAAAGTTGAAACTGTAAGCACGAAGCTTAGTGAGCTCCCCCAAACTACCACATACCATATAATAACATATAAACACATATTGGGCCTTGCCCACTGCATCGGGCCGAAGCCCGGAAAACTGCATCGGACCGAAGTCCGGAACTGACTGGGACCTTGTCCCCTGCATCAGACCGAAGTCCGGAACTAACTGGGACCTTGTCCCCTGCATCGGACTGAAGTTCGGAACTAACTGCATCGGACCGAAGTCCGGAACTAACTGCATCGGACCGAAGTCCGGAACTAACTGCATCGGACCGAAGTCCAGAACTGATTGGGACCTTGTCCCCTGCATCGGACCGAAGTCCGGAACTAACTGGGCATAGCATAGCATAGCAAAACACATATCAAATAGCATAACACACATGATCATAAACTCATATACTGCATACTACGTCAGGCCGTAGCCCATAACACTTAACACATAAATCCTGTCTGAGCCACAAAGGCATCAAACAACTAACAACTGCATCGGACCAAAGTTCGGAAACTACTGCTACTAAACGGGCCGGCATTGTGGCCTTAGACCCGTTCCTACTGGAAGGAAACTCACCTCGTGATCTGGCTGCTGAGTGTGTGACTCCGGGAACTATCTGCTGCTGCTCCGGTATCTCCCCGGCTACAAATCCACAATTACACTCAATCAAATTATTAATAACTATATTGGGGTAAATGACTCCTTTATCCCTGGCTAAAGTCAACTCTCCTGGTCAAAGTCAACTTTACAGTTGACCTGACTCACCGAGTTGGGCCGCCAACTCGCCGAGTCCCTACTCTCATTTCTCACCCTACTCGCTGCTACTCGTCGAGTATGGCATCAACTCGACGAGTTCCCTTTCGAATCTAAAACTTCAGGCAATCTGCATCAGACTCGCCGAGCCGTATGAACAACTCGACGAGTTGTTCTTCGAGCTAAGAAGATTTCCTTGGACTCGCCAAGTTGTATGAACAACTCGCCGAGTCCCTCCATTACTGAGTCTAACCACAACTCACAAAGTCCACTCCATCACTCACTGGTCTCACTCGGCATCACTCAAAAAGGGAAAAATCGGGGACTCGCGGCTTGACTCGCCGAGTCGTTCTTCCGACTCGCCGAGTCGCTTGCATGCAGCAACTCAAAACTTGATTCTGCTTGAATACAGTGCATAAAACTTATAGATCTGGACTCCCTTAACTCGATTAGCACGTAAAGATTCTATCTTTACGTGCCCATATGCATTCATGAAGATAAAATAGCTCAAAAAGCATAATAAAGGCTAGATCTAGGGTTTCCATGCAAAGTATCTTCATAAAGGCAATAGATCTGGGCTCTGAAACTTCTCAATTAGTAGATCTAAGGATATCTCGACTTATTAGAGCATTCATACAATCATAAGGTTTGGGAAAAGCATCAACTAGATCTAGAAGAGTTCTAATGGAGGTTTAAAGCATAAAACAAGAGGGAAATCCGAAGAATACCTCAAATAACTCTGATTTGCCCTTGGATCTTTGCACTACTCCTCTTCTCCTTGCTCCTTTCTTCTTCTCCTTCTTCAAGCCTTCACAAATCACACAAGAACACTTAGATCACTCAAGGATGGATTAGGGTTTTCTCACAGCGTTCTGAGGGTGAAGGAGGCGAGAATGGGGGCTATAAGGTGGATTAAATAGTGAGCAACCTGAAGATTTAGGGTTTCAACCTGGCAGGCCGACTCGTCGAGTCCCGAATATGGACTCGCCGAGTCGCCGATCTATACGCTGATCAACAACGCGACCCTACTCGACGAGTCGGGACATAGACTCGCCGAGTTCCTCCGTTAACTTCAAAAATAAATACTAAAACCCACATACCAGGGACGGGTCATTACAATTCTCCCCCACTTGACCCAGACTTCGTCCTCGAAGTCTGCTGCTGCATCTGCAAATAACCCGGGATAATGTTCTCTCATTTCGTCTTCAGCCTCCCACGTCCACTCAGACCCCTTCCGGTGCTCCCACTGCACCTTCACTAGCTGAATTACCTTGTTCCTCAAGGTCTTTGCTTTCCGATCCAGAATCACGACCGGCCTCTCAATATAATTCTAGCTGAGTTATGTCATGATGCAAACTTACAACCAGTTGAAGAATATGAAACATTGGATCTGATGATGCTAATTTATATGAAGAATGCGGGAGAGATCCTCAGTTTGATATTTATTCGATTTTCAATCGTACCCAACGTTGTAAAAATCTAGGGATGAGATTTTAAAATCCCTAATAGATGAAACATATGTTATGAAATTGACTAAACTGCACAAATGGTCCCTGTGGTATGTCTAAAATTGTCACTTTGGTCCAAAAAAGTTTGGAGTAGCACCAGTAGTCCAAAACTTTAATTTTGTTGCGAGTTTGGTCCAAAAGTTTTGAAACATTATTAAGTTGACGGATTTGCCCTTGATATTTTCTTTTTCCATTTTTTTATTTACTTCTAACACACTTTTAATTAAAAAATAAAAAGAAACTAACCCCCACCCTCACTCCGTCCCCCACTCCAACCCCTTCTCTCTTTTTCCATAGGATGGCTTGAACACCATTGCTGGAAAAGATGAACACAACCACCCTCACCGGAAAAGACGAACACAATCACCACCACCGGAAAAGATGACCATTTCAACCAGGTCAACACCACCACCATCTACTAGAAAAACCTTCGATCCGAAAAGTATTGTTTTCCAGCGGCAAAGACAAACAAACCTTCGATTTTCCGGCATAGACATACAAACCTACGATTTTCCGGTGAAGATAAAAAAAACCCTCAAAAACCTCCTTAAACGTTGTCGATTTGAAAACAATCCCCCTCTTTAGATCTTGCTCGTGGTCGTTGTCGGTTTTTAGATAAACAAACTCTTCCCCGTGTCGAAACCATGAAGGTCGTCGGTCTCTAGATATGTTTGTCAAAACGCCGCCTATCCACACACGTCGGAGCCGAATATATCACCCTTTACCCAAATGATTTAAGGTTTTCACCCCATAAACCCTCAGATCTGAAAAACTTCTCGTCAGATCTCGAGTAATGAACATATATGAAACCCTTCATTGATGCTGAAAACCCACCGTCGGAGCCCTTCTTTGGCGCTGAAAACCAACCGTTGCAGTCGCCTGTTATAGCAAACCCTAGCGTCGCCGCCTTTCATAACAAATTGTAACGTCGTTCTCTATCTCTCTCTCACATGTCCGAGGTGGTTTAGGGTTTGCAAACCCTGATTCCGTCCGTATCTCTTCGTTTCACTCCTCCTCCGACGGCGGTGGCGGCTTTCGGTGGCGGTGGTGGCTGTACTACTGACAGATGATGGCAATGTTAAGTGATGAACATATAAAAGGGATGAGGGGTTATTACATTTTGTTTCTTATTTATTTTAATAAAAAAAATAATAAAAGAAAACAGAAAAAGAAAATACCAAGGGCAAAATCGTCACTTTAAATATTTTCAAAAAGAATTGGACCAAAACCGCAACAAAATGAAAGTTTTGGACCTCTGGTGCTAGTCCAAACCTTTTTGGACCAAAGTGGCAATTTTGTGATGGGTTTTGGTCATAAGACATCCTATGTGCTCATACGAACCCTAATGCTTGGATCTAGGTTTCTCTATTGTACATGCTTTGAATCCAAGACTATAAACCCTACTTCTAGTATATGAAATCGATATTAACATATGAATGGGTTTAAGAACATACCTTGATTGTTATAGAGTAATAACAATCCTAATTCCTCCTTGAATTGACTTTGGAAGGCTTAGAGACACAAGTGTCACTCCTCTAATGGCTTACAAACACCAAGAGCAAATGGAGAAGGTATAAAGAGAGAGGTTAGAATTCTTCCTTAGGACTTCTTGGGAAGAGACACACGAATTCATGAGCCAAGGGGTGTTTATATAGGTGTAGAGATAGGGTTTCAGTCATTATCCTTATCTAGTTGCTTATCCACAAAGCAACCCATAAGATAATCCTTGAATCCTTATCATAGTCGAATTCTAAGGCATTATCTCCTTAAATTCGTTCACCCTATATATAAGATAATCCTTACCTTATTTTGTAACTATCACATAATTACAAATCAGCCCCTCTAGTTTAATTAATTACATTTGATCACAAAATTAATTCCTAATTAATTATTGACCAATATTAATTAAACAAATATGATTTCTCCTTTAATATATTATTCTTATAACATATTAATAAATCATATTATCCTCTCTCTATATATATTTCTCCAATTAAGTTGCTTTGGTGAAGGCAACCCAAAAGGACCATGCACCATCGGGTTAAGTACATACCAAAATAGTTATGGACTTAGACACTAATCCAACATTTTGGACATACCACAGGGACCATTTGTGCAGCTTAGTCTATGAAATTATGTTGTTGCAAGTGTGTTTCAACTTTGTTTTTACTTTTTAAAAGAGTAACCATAAGAGAATTTTAGTGAATTATTGTAGTAGAGAATGTACCTTAAGGATTTCAACTTCATGGATGAGGGATGTATAATATTTCCAAATAAATAATTAAAACTTAACCCCAACCGTACAACGAGCTTCAAATTAGTTTCCATTGTAGCATTTGCTTGGATTGGAGGTCACTACACTAAGGAAATCTTGCAAAATAAAAAATAATTATTGAAGAAGGTAGATTAGAAATTGTAAAGAGGTTTGGTATTGAGATTAATGTTGGGAGACAATTAATGTATTTAGTCTCATTGAAGTTAACTTACAAGAACATAATGCAAGAATTTAATCATACTGTTAAGATGAATGTCTTAATAATGTTAGATGGTAAAAATTACTTTACTAACTTTTATATGTACTTTCAAGGAGTTTATTTCGTGTAAATAAAGTGTTGTCAAATGGTAATTGAGCTACATGGTTAATCCTTAAAAGGAATATGCATCAGGGAAATCATATATGATGTGGGTAGGGATGTCAAAAACTATATTTTTTTTTATAGTTTTGTAGATAGTGCTGTGTTGAAAATAACTAATACTCGAAGTGGTTGTTAAACTAGTATTTGATGATCTTCTCATGATTGTGGAAATGATCTACGACTAATTTCTAAACAACACGAGGTGCAAGTTTAAATCAACTTATTGTTTACATTCATTCAAGACTAACAATGCAACCACTTTTATTATTAATACAGACTTGTTGCAGTTATATGCGACTTATTGCCAAGTACAAAGCATAATGCAAGACACATATATGCAGATTTTATAAAACGGCTCAATGATGTGCAATTTAGAAACCTAATATTGGAATTAACTAAGTCCATCGTATAGTCATCTTTTAAAGTTACAATAAAGGGAATTGAGAAGTTTAACCCACCAACTCACATCCACACTCGATAAAAACTTCAAAAGAGACTTAGTGTAACATCCATTTTACAATGCTTTTCATATGCTATGGTTAAACTGTTTTATTACATTAAGTCACAATTTACCAAAATGTGGTCCAATAAACTATTTGAGCATTTGTTTAAGTACTAATAAGCTTAAATGTTACTCAATTCATATCAACAACAAACATAACAAAAAGAATAAGAATCAACAAAAGATCATAACAAGATCCTATTTACAAGCTTCACTCCATCTAATCTTCAAAAATGCTTCTAGTATGACACCAATATTCTTCTAGTATGTAAATACTAACCTCAAATACATCCATAATATAAAATAGTAAGACAAAAATGTCTCGTGAGATACGTGAGTTTAGATACAAACCTTTATATATTATTTCATAGACTTTTACTGAAACATTCAAAATATAACCTTGTGCAAATTCTCTTTCAAAACTTTATATAAACTTTCATATAGTATAAACTATTCTTGAAAAACATAATATAATTATACTCTAAAATATAAGCCTTTCTTTCATACCATAAGTTAATTTTTGAAAACATATTATAGTCTTTCTTAGGAAATGATAGACTTTTCTTTCACACTATAAAGTACAAACTATTCTTGAAATAATGATTTAGCCACACTTGAATTCATAAAATTTTCCTTTATATTTTAAGTTACCATTAGAATAGTTATAATAGAGAACATGCTTGAAATCATATATCTTTCATTTATACTTCCGTACAGTTCTCATACTAATGTGCAACATAATGTCATGAAATGTATGAGAATAAGAACACCACCTAATATTTTGATTATCTTCAACATACATAATAGAAAACGTGATTGAAATCGTATATCTTTCTTCTATACTTGGACCCTCAAAGTTTGACCAAAAGTCAAACTGGTCAAAAAGTCAACGGTCAAAGTCAATGAAAGCGCATTGTGACCAAGACCAGGCCTCCGCACCTATTACATGAAAAAATAGTTGTGAAAACCCTTGAAGTGTTCCGCGACACCCAAAATTCGCATCGTGCCCTATGACTTAACAACCTCCTTCTATTAAGCACTTATTCCCTTAAGTTAGAATTTGAAACTTCAAATATGGATCTTCTAAGTGACTTAATGGATAAAGTTATCCATTTCCATGGCTTAATCTCTTCTAAACTCTAACCATAACTATAAAAGAACCGAAAACTCATGCATGACACAAGGGAATATATGCATACTCATTTTTCCTTCTTTTAACAAGTCTATAAATCATTTAGTCATTCATATGGTTATAGAGTTCTCCAAACTCCAATAAAAGGATCAATGATACCAAAAAGACCCACAAAACTAGATCTAAAGGAAAAAACATCAAGGTTGGAACTTTATACTCATGTGGTTTGGTCGATGTAACTTACGTCCATGGGCAAGAACCGGAGAACTCTTCTATTAACGACTTGTTTCAAAAGTGATTACACAGGAATCTGTAGCTACAAATATTTATAACCATACAACCCTAGCAATTATAGGTCTAAGCCCATATACAAGGAAATTCAGAATAACAAAAAATGTTCATACCATGGAAGTCCCACCTCCCACCCCCATAGGTTAAGTGTTTGTCGTGTATGGCTTAAGGCCTATCGGTCCTAACCCTACTCAAAACACTTATTTTGTCAATGTATGACGTCAAGTTTTTTCACTTTCTTTCGGGTCTGGGTCACCAAATTTCAAGGCACACATTTTACAAGATACTCTAAGCATATTTAGCACATAGTTAATTTGTAAAAATAATAGGAGAGGAAATGTTGTGGATCAAACTAATCTATACTACAAATTATATGGTCTACTTAACCCGTTACTAGAAACCAATTGTGCCACATCTAATTAGATAGGAATGAAGAAGATAATAAAATGCACAAATAATAAGACATGAAACCGAAATATGTAACATTTAATTACAAATAAGGAACCAATTGAGTGGGAACAATATATGTACCTTCTAAACATAATCACATATACTTGTATGCCATTCTTTGATGTTCTCATCATCATGAATATATCTTCTAGTATATATTAGGTTCATATATATATTAATTAATATAATCAACAACAAACACAAAATGAGCTAGAAGATCAAAGCAAGTTAGGGATAGATCAATCATGATGCGTTCTTTTTATCTTGGGGAATGTCTACGCTGGCCACAATGTGAGCCGATTGGCCCGAGGAAGCGTGACCCCCGTCAGCAGCGTCTGGAGCAGCGCTTTGTGCTGCAGCATTTCCAGACGTCGGAAGATGACCAGATTGCCCCTTGGCATCCTTCTTTTTCACTGCATGTTTATGCCAATGCTTGAGGGCTTTCGAGGTCTGATCATCGAAAATTGTTCTCTTCATCTTCGAACCCATCTGCACAAAAAAAAGTCATGTTAAATATTACCCATTTTGACTCTTAATTTACCCTATTTATTAGTGGGAATAGTAGTTAGAGGTACCTGAGAAAGAAGGGCATAGAGTGGAAGGATGCCATAAGCGCATAAGACTTGAACTATAATTCTGGTAAATTAATAAAGCAAACATATCAAAATCTTCGAACTTGCATGCCCAATAATAACTCTCATACTTAACATGTGAATATGTGATGCAACTAGAGCCACCATGGAATTTTTTTTTGTATTGGATAAAGATTAAAAGTAAAAACTTTTGATCAAAGACAAAGAATGAGTACAACAAAAGGTTTAATTTTTTGTTTTTCCTTTAAATAAGAAACAACTACCAAACTCACCCAATTAAAACTCTAACAAGTTGAAGAAGAGGCTTTTGATGAAAGCAAGAGAAGAGTCCGAACTCATACTGTAGTAGTCGATAGCACATCATGTACGTAGTCAATCATATTTATAAATTAGCATATATAACTAGTTTTTGTAAGAAAAAAGATAAAGAAAACTTAATACCCATATCCAAAAGAAGTGTGTTAACTCAAACGCGTTCTGGACATACAAAAATTCACAACTCACAAGTTAGCAAACTATTAAATTAAGTTGCAATAATTTATAACACAGCAAAATGGTATATATATACTGAAAATGTTTGTTACAATAATTATATTGTAGTATATAACTAATATATATATTACTGAAAGATACGTACCATGAAGAGCGTGAGCTGAATTAATGAAAGAATTAGCGAAGGATCCTTTAACCAAAAATGATTATCCGTGACTTGAACAAGAGGTACGCCTTCTACAACAGCATGTCTTTCTTGGATTTCAATAGCCATTCGTGCTATAATGGCTTGAAGCTTTGTTCCAACTGCTAAGATTATCTTTATCCCAAAATCAACATTATAAGTTACTAATTAACAGTAAAGAATTAATCAAGATTCTCTCTCTTGATCACATAATTAGGAAATCGTTAACTTTTCTTGATTAAATTCATGAGAAAATTAATCCTTACAACAACAGGGAATAGAGATAGCCAAATCATAGCATGAGTTCCTGCATATACATACATTATGAATGGATTATTAATATTATGTATGTAATAATATGTATGCATAATGCATGGATATTTATACTTAAAAACACAAGGACTTTGGATAAATTAAGATTCACCTTCAACATTGGCAAACAGATAGATAACCGCAACAGTCCATAACAACGGACTGAAAGTGTCGCCAAATTTATTAAAATTCATACAGCTGAAATAACTGATTTATATAATGCATGTAGTTATAATTAAGAGTGTATGAAAGTAATTACCCTACTCCCACAAGTATTTTAAAATCGTCTTCAAGTGACCTCTTTATGTATTTTTGAAAGTTAAATTGACTTCCAGGAGCTAAATGAACCTGTATATATATGTCAATGGAAGAAAGTCATGAATATTATATATTAATTAACTATTAGTATTTTTATAAATGAGAAAATAAATCGGGGTTGTAGAATGTAGAACCCACAGAAATGAACCCATGGCGCATCGCCATGTAATCTGATCTACCAACAGAGGTAAAGAATTGCCGGAAAAAACAGATCTGAAATTAAATGAATTATTTGTTTGTTAATTACTTTATTAATTAACAAAAAGTTATCTAATAATTTAGAATAAGAACATGAGAATTAAAGCTAGTGATATAATTGGCTTACAATGTAGAAGAATGCTGAGGATCCGGTCTTGGTGGCATGCCCTTTAACAAAAGATATTTCTTTTGTAAGCCGATACCTTGAAGGATCTGCATAAATAATTAAACATAAAAAATATGAAGAAAAAAAAAAAAAAACACAATAAAACTTTGGTAATAAATGAAAAAAAGAAGTAATTAATTAATAATTAAACACCGTGTCCGGATTGTTGTTGCTGCAAGATATCTTTTTCCCAGTGTTTCCACTCACGGATCTGCATCGAAAGAAAGGCTTTAAGATGAGCAAAATCGATCAAAAGAAAATTCATAGATTTTTAAAAAAAAAAAATTATTTATAAATTAATGTCACCTTTGCTCTTCCACAAATCATAGTGAGGGCACTATAAATAACATGAAAAACTGCCAAAAAGAAAATGAATATGTGGAGTTGATGCAATCCTGTAACTGTTATAAGCTGTTCGTATCCCTGATTAATTGATTAAAACATAATTTAATTAATTAAATAACACCATTGTTAAATGATTTTAAACGAATATAACATAAATAAGTTAATTAATCGTAGCAATTAATTAAGGATATTGAAAATATTTCTTACGGGTTTGCATTCTACGGGTTCTCCGCCTCCTAATTTCCGATGAGTATCATACATTAAAAGCCTGCGACGAGCATCTTCAGCGTCGTCTTCGTCATCTTCTGGTTCTTTACCATCGGGTTTTCTTTTGCATGGCAAGAAATCTTTCGTAAGTATTTTAGAAACACAAATGGAAGCAATCGAGTTCTGACAAAATGTCAACGACAGAGATATAAATCCAAGAATCATAAGCTCTGCATGCAACCATAATACACACGTATATATATATATATATCAATCATCAAATACAAGATATACACAAAAAGAAACATTCATATAATAATTATTATTAATTAACCCTAGCTCATAATGTATAGTAATATTCTTGCCTGCTTTGATCTTCTCCAGTGCTTCAAGCAGTCCCTCTTTATTTCTATGTTTCAGATGCTGAAATATTGTAAATGCATGTATCGATTAGTTATATTGGAACAATGTAACGTTCCAACTTCAAATGGAAAATATATATATATATATATATATATATATATATATATATATATATATATATATATATATATATATATATATATATATATATATATATATAAAGGATTAGATGATTATAAAAGGTTGAGGATTATTATATATTTACATGTCCAACATGATGAATAGCTTTTTCCATCAAGATCGATATTATAACGATGATTGCACAAACCAGGGCTACAGACCATGTTGCGGTTTCATCTAGACCCCTACCTCCTCCTCCCATTTTAACCTAAAAGCAAACAAACACCACCAAAATCGAATTATCTTTCTCAAAACTGTAGCTTTTTCTTAAACATCACATCAATGTTCGTTTTCTTTGTTATGAACGTAATCACCCATAGAGATTATTAAGATATTCAAATGGCTTCAAGATGATGATGAGGATGGATTTTTTTTTGTGGCTCTTTGGATATTGATATGAAAAGCGGATTGAGAAAAGGAGAAAAGGTTTCTTGTATTTGCTGGTCCTTACAGAAATGGACCAGGTTGTGTACGGATGGATGAAAAACTTGTGTATTTTGGGAGTCAAATTAACTAAAAAAAAACGTATTTCCCCATTTTGATAAAAAAAATTTACTTTGAAAAATGCTGACCTTGAAAAACCAATTAACGAGAGTGTTAATAGGGAATTCAGTTAGATGACCACAAATCTTGGCCACAAGATATGTTTACATCACAATGACCACCCTCACATTTATGTAAATCACAATGGCACCCCTTTTGAACCCAACATAGTTCGTAGTTAGATGGATTCAATATGCTTTGACTTTGACAATGTATTTAATTTTATGTTTGCTATAATATCTATCAAAAAGAGGCCAACTCTACACAAAAAATGGTGTTAGTAGGAGGCCAACTATACACAAAAAACCACATAAATTTATTTTGTTTAAAAAAAAAACACGAATCTCAAGACATAATGGCCGTGAATTAGCAAATATCACTTTTCCCAATAACAACCTTAATTGTTATATGGTCTCGCGAGTGGCATTTATTTCTAGCAAATATAAAGTCGATGTTGAGGACGAAGAGGAACAACCTATACTTACAATATATATATATATATATATATATATATATATATATATATATATATATATATATATATATATTGATAAAGAGGTTGATATTCTCTTAAACAATGTTTGTTGAAGAAGATAATACAATCGAAGATGGTGATTTAACATACATCATGAACTATATCAAAGTAAGTTGTTAGATAATAATCAGCTTTTCATATTTTACATGTCATCTGTTTGGTTGAACCAACAATAATCTTTGTTTGTTTTCTGTTGCTCTAACTTATTTGTAGAGAAGAGAAAAAACAGCTTGAGAAGACCCCTAACATGGGAAATCAAACAACTTACAAGGATTTATATACATAGTCATAGTGTGAATTATAAAGGATCTTCAATGACCATGTATTTGCTTCTAAGGAGATCCCGTTAACACTAAGTTATGTGTACTTACATGTCATTGAATACAATTTGATTAGTTGACCAACCACAAAATGACAAATTGATGAGCCGTGGAGTCTAATGGTTGTCAACCAACAATGATTGTGAAATTTAGGTCCGCAATCTCTATTTATGAATCTCATATAATTAAAAACCACAATCACATTATCAATAACATTATCTTGCTCAGTTGTAGACGTTACACAATCTCATTGATCATGAGAACTTTGTACATCTCATGCTTTTCTAGTCACTTAATCCATGTGTGATGCGTCTTATTCACCCGGTTACCTATCATCAAGCATGTAAGCAGGTTTCTCACCCTTAAGAGTTAAGACACAAAGGTTGAGTGTGTTGCTACATTCAAGCTCAACAAACCGAACACAAAGGTATGCATGCAATAGGTCAAGAAACACAACAAAATTTGCTGATAAATAAATATTCAAGAAACAAATCTACACAAGTCCAATAACCAAATTAGATAAACAATCTCATTATAATCTAGGAGTCTGATTTTGCTCATTCGGCACAAACACCGGTAGCTGCCCTCCTCTCTGCGCTCTACCTTGCTGATAATAACTCAACGTGGCCGCCCCCCTCTGACCACCACCACCACCCGCCACCCCACCTGGCGGCCCGCTCCCGGTCCCGCCCCGACCACCACCAACTAGCGGCCCACCAAAAAATATCGACCGTCCCGTATACGTAAGCTCCGACCCCGAAGCCTGAGAGGAAGAGCCACCACCCACGCTTCTTGTAGTTGAAGCAGAAACAAATCTCCCCGCTTCTTGATCCCAATACACCGAGGACGATCTCGTACTTTCACCAACACCCAAGTTGTTATTGTTGTTGTTGTTGTTGTTGTTTCTTCTAGGAGGAAGGGGAGGAGGAGGCACCACCATTGGCTCATTTTTCCCAGACCATGGGGACTGATTCGCTGAAGACTGGTACACAGGGTTAAAATGGTCTCTACCAGGAGCCGGACTACTTAAATTACTAACACTATGATTACATGTATCCACGTCATCATCCCTGCTGGCTCGACTAGGCGGATAAGAGCTTTTTGAGTGGCTCCTTTCATGAAATTTGTAATGCGAAGGGCTGCTTCTCCCACTCACATTGCTACTTGATAAACGGTCAGGATCGAATTTAGATCCTATAGGGCGCAAAACAGAGGATGACGCCCTCGCTTTTGCCCCTGCTTTGATTGCTTCATTTGAATCCAGTTTCGCAAGCTTCCATGCGCTGATTCTCACAGGGCGTTTTGGTAAATTCTTACCCTTGTCAACTGCATCCGGATCAACCGTTGATGGTAGGCGCCCTGGTTCTAGATGTGGGACCACTTCATCCTGAATAATTTTAGAATCCGATATAATCAATCACATGGTAAAGAAGGTTATAGAACATTCTAGAAGATTATGGAAGTCTCTAGAAAGGTAACAACTAACAACCTGTTGATCCATGAAAATTCTTGGAGGCGTACACCAAGCACCTTTGTGTTGTAAGCTTAAGCCATGGGAGCTTCTTCCACTAATGGCAGTGATTGCAGAGCTTGTTGGAGATGATTGCAAGCTTTGTTGATCCATTCCATCTATTGATGCTCCTGGAGGCTCACTTTGAGTCCTCATTGCAACTACATATTCGTATGTTGTGATCCCCTGTGTATTAAGAATTTTAAGAAATTGTTATTTCTAATATATATATATATATATATATATATATATATATATATATATATATATATAGAGAGAGAGAGAGAGAGAGAGAGAGAGAAACCTTTTGGATGAGGATTATGTGAAAAAAGAAGAGTTCGCATAGTGGAATAGTGGCAAGAAAAGAAACAGCAGTACATATAGCCTGAAAAAAGTGGGTAAAATAAAAAAATGAAAAATTGAAGTTGAAATTACGAATTTGTCCTTGTCCATGACTAGAAAGAGTGAAGATACCACAACAGTTGCAAATGGAGGTCTACTAAATCCATCTCCAAGGCGATCTGCAATCTGATTTTCTGTAGATTTTTTATCAGCAAAACATCGAACAAGAACAGCAATCCCGACCCCACATTCAAAAGTCAGCTGACATTAAAACATAATAAGATATTTAGAATTACTTTTGATAGATTAAATATCAAATGACAAATTTTTTTCAATTATCAACTTACCCAAACAACACTTACAGCCATTAGGCACACGAATGTGAAGTAATTTTTCCTCCCTACACAATTATTCAACCACTGCACAACAAATAATTTACAATAAAAATTTAAGCCATGTGAATTTACATATAAACAATGAAAAAGATTCTAGAAGATTTTTCATCTATGTGTTGCCATTTCTTTCATTTTGGAATTTGGATCTTACCCTACAATGATGATCAAACCCATCAACACATTTATCACAACTTCTGCAGTGTTTGCTATACTTTCGCACCTATAACAAAGTAAAATCAAGATTTTAAATAATTTTTCCAGAAAATCATAAGAAGTTGAGTATACAAAATACAACTTCAAAAATCAAATAAATAAAATAGATACCTCAGCATTGCATAGTGTACAAAACAAAGCTTCTTCCTCCCCTCCTTGTTGCATATCTTCATCTTTTCTACAATCCTCTATTACAATACAACCACAAAAGAATCCCCAAACTTTTGAACAACAACCTGAGCTACCATTTTCATATATTCCAACATTCTGAAACCCAATCTTGCTAGCTTCTCCAACAGATGATCCATTTCCTGATACAAACGGGCGGGTCGGTCAACGGGTGGGTCAAAAGTCAAAACAATTTGGATCACTAACCGGGTAATTCGGTTCCATTATGGGATCTATAAGGTGATGCCATTGCCCTGTTTGGGTCGATTAGAATGCCAGGATCAGCAGGATCAATAGCTGTGCATCTTACATAAAGGATAAATACACAGAGAGCCTGAAAGATTGTGGTTGATAACAATGGTTATCATGAAGAACATGGAGATAGCTGATTGAAGGGTTAAAATGTCATTTACCAAGAAGGAGTAGACACCGATTGCCACATGCTCGTAGATGTCCTTTCCGAGAAAAGGTGAGAAAAATGCATAGAAGGCAACTGATAGTAAGAAGTATACTGTAATAGCTACAACCTGCAAGTTGATTAGATAGATTTGGATTTATCAACCTCAAACATGGTAGTGTGTGTTTTTGTAAGAATGAAAGTTGATTCATATGGTAAATCTCGTAGATTTATTCTCATACGAACCATAATTTCTAACAAATAAGCATGATTAGACAGAACTTTTACTTAAAATACTTGGAATCCAACCCACATTGCAAAAAATAGGGAAAACACAAACACGTAGCAGATCGAAGTAGTGAATTAAGCACAAAATCGAACCTGAAAAGTGTGAGCAGGAAGTTCCCATCCATGTCGCCTAGCCATGATCAATAAACGAAGTCAAAACTCAAAAACCCTCAAATCAAGAGCGTATTTACAGTCAAGATCGTCATAGGAACTCGTAAAGTAAACCCAGGAAACAACACAAAGCACCAACTACTGTGTGCTCTTCTATATCCAGTTCAACGGTAATAATGGGGAAGATTCAAAGTCAAGGATAAGGTAGTTGATTGCGATCAGATGTTAAAACCCCAATAGAACCCGACCCCACTTGGATTCCAGAAATTCTAGGGTTTGTGGGTGGGTTGGGGTTGAGGAATGGATCAATGAGGCGTGGAAGAAGAAAGGAAAGTTGGGGGTTAATTTGTATGATAAACTAAAACTGTATCTGTATCTGTATGATCCACAACTGCTTCATGTGCATTTGATTCCATAGACTAGTTTCTCCTGTGAAGTCATGCTGCGAGTGCTTCCATTGGGTTAAAGGCTTAAAAGCACAAATATTTTAGTGGCAACTGCTGTGGACCAAGTCTCTAGACAGTAGACACACATGAGTCCTCTTGGCCTATGTGTACGATTTAACAATTAACGGTGCGCCATTGAAAGATCTTTTAGTTAAATTACAAAAATGGTGTCCATATCCTTTTATTATTTTTTTTATTGGCATTAATGTATTAGTTTTTGAAAGACCAAAATCTATATAAAACTTTGTAATAAATACCAAAATCAGCAAGACCAAGCAACAAATATAAAACTTCGAAATAAGAAACAAAATCATATGACCAAATATAAAAAGTTTCAAATAAATACCAAAATTAAGAAGTTTTGAAACCAAAAATGAAAATTACTTTAATTTTGAACTAAACATGGTAAAAATCATAAACTTTGGGTCTTTTTGTTCAACAATTTCTATCTCCTGAATGTATTTTTTTAAAGAAGTAGTTTAGTAATCCCTATATATATATATATATATATATATATATATATATATATATATATATATAGGGTAAAGTGAATATACCTAACAACCTTATATAAGCTTAGGTACCTAACCTCATCAAACTACGTCATTTTGCATTAAATTTTCATTGCAATCATCCAAGGTTCTTAAACTTCATCCCTAAACTTGATTTACTTCAAAAAATTTGGAAATTCATCATTATATTTCTCCTACATCCTTTCATTTGTAGCGGTAGGATATGAAGCCCATCAGGTGGTATTCGATAGAAAGACGTGATGTAAAAGAAAGATATTGGTGAAAATCTAAAGATTTTGAAAGCAATCAAGTTATGAAGTTGAAGTTTAAGAACCTTAGACAATTACAATATAAATATGATACAAACTGATGTAGTATTATGGAGTTAGGTACCTAAGCTTATATAAGGTTGTTAGGTATATTCACTTTTCCCATATATATATATATATATATATATATATATATATATATATATATATATATATATATATATATATATATATATATATATATATATATATATATATATATAACTTGTCCGTTTATCTTTTATTTTGTTGTAAGTTACTTTCCTTCCACATTCCAACTATAAACATGGAACTCGAGTTCCCATAAACATTTTTGGTTTACATATCTAATTAATTTGAATCGTTCATATGTGATGTTCCTTTTTTTGTAACATGAGGCATCATATAAACATTTTTGGTTTACTTATCTAATTAATTTGAATCATTCATATGTGATGCTCCTTTTTTTTGTAATATGAGGCATCATATAAGGTTGTAAAGAATATTGAAATCTTTTGTACAAATCTATAGCTTCATTTTATTTATTTATTTATTTTATAGTTTATTTTAGAATATTTTATTCATAATTTAGCTAATCATCATGCATATTTTTCTTTTTGTTATTTTATGACTATTTCGAGTACTTTCCAATTTTCTTAGCATGGGAACCAATTAGTCTTGGAGGATAACAAGGATTATGGGCTTGATACTAGTGGGGATGACTCGTAGAGTGGGCTAGTGATGGATGAATCATTGAATTATGCATCTAGGATTAAAATGATCGGTGTAGGTACACAAGCTATGGATGACTTGGAGAAGGTGAAATGGGCTAAAATTGAAGAAATCTTGAAGAACAATGGACTACAAACAAATTGGACTCGTTCTGGGCCAATAGGCTAAGGCTGTGTTTGATATACTTCTGACGGAGTTAGGTCAGACGTTTCTGACTGACTCGGTCAGCAAAAGTTGTTTGTAGCGGATTTTAGATGTCTGATTCGGTAAGCTAGATATGAGCAGAAAATATGAGGGAAGTCGTATGAGTGAGAAAGAGAGAGTCGTTTCCAAAAATGCCCTTGCCCTACGCTCCAATTATCAGCACCTCCTTCCCACTTCCTTCTCTCTTTCAGTGTTGATTTTATTCACCTGCAACAAGCAAAAAGTATGAGTCTGTGTTCTGCATTCTCGAACGAGCAAGAATAGAGCAGAATCAGAGGATGATGGCCATGAGAAGGAGACGCGCATGAACTGTAACAGAGGTGTTTTGCCTTCTTCGACTGCTTCGTCTTCCATTTAGAGAGTTAATAGTTGCAGGTTGGGTGGTTGCACGATGACTAATTGGGAAGAGATGGAGGATAGGTGAGACTTGAGAGTGAGGTGACAGCGAAGATTAATTAGAGTGAGATTGTAACGTGAGAATTAATATCCAACAACTCTTTTTATGTGGCTTGGCCTTTTAGTTTGTAAAAGTCATTTATGTGAGTTTTATATTGAGAATTAGATAATAGAGTATAAATCAACTTTCTAATGATACAAATACATAACCATTTTTTTATTATATAACCTAAATTTCAAGAATTATATATTAAAGTTTAATCATACAATATATATATATATATATATATATATATATATATATATATATATATATATATATATATATATATATCAACATTCATAAAATACAAATAGTTAACCATTTTCTATTTGGATTTTCAAATGATTTGTGTGTTATTTACATTTTGTATAAAAAATTGTATGTTTTTATAACTCTTCATCAACTTCATCCATCACCGTATAAAGTAGCAGGGTAAATTAGTCAATTTTATTAGTCAGTATCTTCAGTCAGATGTACAATCAAACAACATGGTTTCTTACTCAGTCAGGACTTCTTACCAAGATAGACATTTCTCAATCAACACTTTCGTAGTTAACAACTATCAAATGGGACCTAAGTCATTGGAAACCTAAATCACAAAGGAGCCCAAATCAGCACCACCCGCACCGCACGGGCTACCCGCGCAACAATATGCGAGTCACACACAACTATGCAGGGGCATTTCCAGGAATTCTTGTTTTGAGTTATAAGGGGGAGGTTGGTGTGTCACTTTTCCACACTTTCACACATCCGATTTTTAGAGCTTTTTCTCTGCATATTGGAGCCTCAAGAACACCAAAAACACTTGAAGAACATCATTATTTTGCTCTTGATTCTTGTTATATGCTTGGTACTTCTAACCTTTATTTTACTTTCTTGAGTTTGACTATGATAGGCTAAACTTTCTTTGGTTGATTTTGGTGAAATCCATGGATGCTTAGTTATTTGAAGACTATTATGAACTTGTGGTGCTTTTTATGAAAGTGTTTTACATTTGAACATCTTACCATCTATATGTATTTATTCATGAGTTTGGATGTATGCTTTAGTTGGCTAATTTCCTAATTAAGTAATGGGTCATCAAATTAGTGAGCAACAAATGGTTATTGTGTTAGTTTTTACTTCACACAATCATAAAAATACTTTCTCCAATATGGTAGTGAAATCATTTGACTCGTCTTGGATTTGGTGACTTTTTAGTTCTTAAATGCTAGTTAATTTTCACTAATTACGTGCTTAATGGAAATTGTGAATTTAATTAAAAAAATATGTTATGAGTTTCTCTAGCTAGTTTACCAACTGAGAAAAGTTGGGATGACCTCAAGCTTCTAAGGTTGATACAACCAAATTAAATTGAATTATAAGTCTTGCACCATAATATCTAGTGATAGTTAGCTAAATGTCCATGCTATGTAAGTCAAAGTCAATCATTCATCTTCTACTTATTTTATATCAAACATTGCTTTTGTTGAATTATGTTTTTAAATCTTAGTATAATTCTAGTTTTCTTTTAAATATTTTAAAAGATCAAAATCCCCCAAATTTATTTTATTTTGGTTTTACAAATATTTGTACAACAAGATTATCATAAGGTAATTAATTGAACAATTTTTGTGGATTCCATCCATATACCACTACACACTATTTTAGTGTGTAATATTGATGATATTTATTTTTGTTGGCCCTCAACAACCTCCACAAACTAAATATTGATATCTATTCAATGTTCCATTTTCGTTTTGTCTCCACTTAAGTACATGTCAAATTGAAGTCTTATCATATATAACAGAAAAGTTCATAACGAATTTTGTTAGGGTTGTGCTATAAGTACCCCATTTACTCACATACAGTGTCACATGGGGGTGGGGGTGGGGGGCACAAACACTATTACACTCACATATAGAGGGATACAGAACATGGGGGTACGTATAGAAATTGCCTTTTGTTAATGAAATCAAATATATGCTATTTGTTGTGTTATTTTTGTTAGCTTTATTCTATTTTGTTGCTATTTTTTTGTTATATTTATATAGCATTTCCTTTACATGTGAGAATGTCTGTCAAAAATAATCTAACATGGAGTAGGTTACCGATGAAATGGATATATGATAAATAAATGAGGAGACAGCAAGGAGAGACCAATTTTATAAGTAGGTACGTTATATATGAATGGTATGGATGAATAGTGGCAACTCATATCCTTATTGCTGACATGCGTAGGCCACAATAATAACATAATATATAAGCCACATAAAATATAAGAAGGAAACCATCAGACACAATAAAGAGAATTTTAATTAATTATACAAACATCAAAAAGAAACAACCAAACGCAATTCATGATTATATGAAACAGGAAAAACATGAAGACTGTATAAAAGGGACACGTCTCATGAATCTCACATGACAATAAATATATATGAATATGATCACCTAACTATAACCAATACATCCATATTTGTGACCTTAAAACACACCCCAAGAAATAAGGAGTTAGAAATAAAAAAGACAGTACATCTAACAAAAATATATTATTTTAATTATCTAACAAATATATTAGTTTAGTTATTCATGATGATCAGTGGCGGATACTTAACAAAATGTTGGGGATACCATGTTTGAAAAAACTACATTTACATTATACCGAAAAAATTCTTAAAAAATTTCCATCATGCCAAAAATATTTGAAGGTTAGACATATGTCTACCAATTATGACAATATACCTCGTAGATGACAATTGGAGAAATAATATGGGCATGATTCAAACGAGATTGATACGTCATCTTAATGAACCAAGTGTGAAAATATGAAAACCAAGTGTGAAAATATGAAAAGAAAATATGTGACCCATAGGCATTGAAAGGTTGTCTGGTAGCCAATATGAAAAGATAAATCACAATGTCCCTTAAAAACGTGATTTAAAGCTTGAACTTAAGATTTCTTATAGATTGTCATCTCCGTACTCCATAATGAAAATGATATAAATAAATAAAGTTCTCGGTAAAAACAAGGAAAAAGACGACTACAAAATAATTGTTCGTTTAACAATTCTTTTCTAAAGGGGTTAAATTGCCAATAGACCAAAGTGAAATGTAAGAAATCAGAAATGTAGGGGTTTAATTTTTCAAATAAAAAACTTTTGAAATTGAAGCAAAATAATGGTTATAAGGAAGGTTGGTAAATTTGTAAAAGCAAAGTACTTAGGAATGTCATCTCACCACCATAGATGGTAGTAGTCTAGGGGCCAAAGTGAGTGCCATCACTACTAGCGCCTGTTATTGATGGGCCGATGATGGACTACAACCATCGAATTGTGTTGTCATATTTTAGTCATAAATAAAAAAGGTAAGAGGGAGAAATATCTTTATTTTGTGCATAAAAAGTAAAACCCTACAAACTTTGTAACCAATAGTGGGTTTCAAAGCGAGGTCAATAGTGGGTGAGATCTATATCCTCTTGTTTCATATAACATTCCAAATAAAAGTTAATGGTAGTGGGCTTCTAATTATTTATATTAATGGATAAGGAATACGTTATTGGGCTAATTACAATAGGTAACCCACATTGTTCATTGGGTTAAGTTAAATTAAAACTCCAAATATTTATCTAGTGGAAAAGAATACAAAATTGGAATTCTAGTTAGTATCTTCTGAATTAGATGCAAAGGGGAAAGAAAAACGGGAAAATGAAATAATGATATTAAATGACTTTTGAATAAAAGAAAAGGTCAAAAGTTATTTTCTTACATGTTCTTGGTTAACATCGATAGAAAGAAAAAGAAATCAGCAAGTGTATATGTGTGTTGGTGTACTCTCCTTTATTATAAGAACAAGATCCCTTTACTTTTACAAAATCAAATATCTCTACATTCACACTTTCTCTCAAATTTACAGAAAAAAAAATCTTACTACATCACTCTCCTAATCTACACTCCTCTGTAAACCAAGTTGATTTACAGATCTAAACCTAAGTGAGAATAAGCAAGAACGAGATGAGCGAGTTAAGGCTTAGATGAGGAAAGAATACGACAACTTTATTAGAGAGAGACACATACTAAAAACCTAGAAAAATACTCAAAAAATAATGAATCAATATCATATTGTGACATCCCATAATTCACGGTTATTTTCAAATTTTATTTATGTTTATTTGAAAATCAAAGTATTCATTTTTAAAGAAAAATGTTGCGGAATTTGTTCCCAGAAAAATATGATAAATACATTATCAAAACATTTCCGAAAAATGTATTTTATTCATTTTAAAACATTGGAATGTCATTGTAAATACAAAAACATAAGCATAAACAAACCTTACATCTATTTGCACTAATGATTCACATCTCTTTTAATCTCTCAGTGTAATGTAGCTTTGTATCAACACTTGTGATACAAATAAGCTGAGTGGGTCAGGTTGGGGAACCTGGTGATCACATAGGGTTTTCAACCGATAATAATATAATTATTATGTTTAATCATCAAACAATCAACCCAATTACCCATCTATCTTCTATATTCTTAAAAATTTATCCTAAGAATCATATGTCCTTCATTCATTCATTCCTAAGTATCTTCCTAAGGAATAGACACAAAGTCCATTGCTGTCAGGGCTCTTAAATTACAACAGGTGAACACGTAGTTCAAAACATCTGGTAAACACGTAGTTCGAAAATACCTAATGAAAACCTAGTTCAAAAACACCTACAGGTTACGGGCCTGCTAACGTTTCACTGGATTGTCTAGAATAGTCTGCGGTCATTGTCTATACTCTCCTAGATGACTAGATCATCTTAAACATTGTGACCTCTCATCATTTTTCAATTCATCACACATCATCTAATTCATCTACCCATGTTTTACCCAACATATTTGTAGATATAAAATACATATACAATTAAAATAAATTAAAACATGTATAAATCATTCATCCAGCATAGATATCAGGAACACACAGCACGTAATTTATATTAAATACTTCATATTTATGTGTAAGATGAAAGTAACTATGAACTCACATTAGTAGCGTGATTGGATAGAATCTAACTAGAAACGGTCGGCGGTTCGTGATCGTCGGGCTCGGGATGCGGAAACGACCTTCAGAAAATCAGAGAGAATGAAAATAGAAGGTGTAATGAAAGAATGGGCCTCGATTGTTATTCATAGGCTGAGTTTGGCTTTCTCACGTAGTGAGAATCAATGCTCACGTCGTGAGCCATGGCTGTATCATCTCGTAGACTTGCCATATGTTTTTATAGCTCCGAAATACGTCCGGATAACTTCTCACATCATGAGAATGATATGTTCACATCGTGAGTCCAGTTAGATTAGGGTTTTTAACACGTGTCATGCTCTCAAGCAGTTGCATCTTCGGAAGGTCATAACTTCTACATACGAGCTCCATTTTTGACGTTCTTTATATCCACGCGCAAGTAGAGACATACTCTACAACTTTCATTAAGACCCCTAAGGCTAAAAAGTACTTTATCGTAAACTCACTTTTTACGATTCCTGTTGTCGTTCCGGTTTTGTCACGAAACTTCGACAGGTCATAACTTCTTCGTTATAACTCGGATTTTAGCGTTCTTTATATATACGGAAACCTTGTGACATATACTAAAACTTAGTTAAGATTATTTATTCTAAATAATAATCTATAAAAAAGACATTTTTGACGCTTATCGTCTCTAAGTTGACTAGCACGAATCTGTAGGGGCTACAACTATCACCCCCTTAGGATGATTACGTCCCAGAATCATCAACAAAATAGGGTCTTATATTTACTTCGTGTGTTACATTTTTATCCTAGGTAAATCGAATCTTCTATGTTCCTTCGAATGAGTATCTAACTCTTGTACTTCTTGACTGCTAACGGTGGTCAATCTTGCACCCGCTCTTTATCCTATTTTAGACTTTTAATCGTAACCTTCGAGTTACAAAATCGATCCTTATTGGAGACTCCTTCTTCTTCATAAACAGACTAATCTTAAAGAGAAGTTCTTTACTTCGATTATCATAATAGACCGATGGGTCATGTTCTAATGACCTCTCATCGCATGATGCAATGCTTAGACTCGGGTCTTTTAGAGTCAAATTCCATAATGGAATATACATTCCTTCATGTTCTAATGTGATATAATCACATTTTATCATGTAAGATTTCTGGCTATCTACTTCTTACTTAAACAATGGTCGCGATATTTCTATTGATCGCTTCGATTATTTTTCACTTCAATCTTCTGGCTTAAGTCGGATGCTACATCGAACTTGGTTCTCGGAACCATGTAACATATTTGTCTTAGTCGTACTCAATTTGATATGTCCACTATGGTCGGAATACCAATCATCTTCTTAGTAATTACCAAAACGATGGTAATGACATATTTAAACAAAACGGAATCAATTACTAGTTTCTTGGTAACCTTGTGACTTTCAATGATCCAAGTGTGAGTCTTGTGCTTCCAGTAGTATAGGCATCTACTACCATTCACACCTACTCATACTCGTCCCAAGTATTGTCTCCTAGTCCCCAAGTACTTATTTCCTAAAATCACAAAATGATTTAACACATATGAATGTGTCTAAATAATCATAAAATTTTCATTAGACTATACTAGGACTTCTTTCTTGTGTATCTTCAATCATCAACTTTGCTTCAACTTGTTTGGTATTGGATATTCCAAACCATGGGATTACTCTATGGATTATACCAAAAAAAATATTGCCAATTGAAAGTGTACTTCTCTCGTACTAGAAGTATTATTTATTAGATGCATTCTAAAGGCAAGATACCACTCTTACGATATCTTTCGATAAGTATCATTCACTATCGTAAGCCTTCTCATTTCCTCCATTTACTTAGTTCACTATGAGTCTTCACCATGATGTTATGCTCATAGAAGCATGCGTTCAGCATATTTGTAACATCCCAAAAACCAAGACCAATAATTTTTGTTTTAATTATAATCCTTATAAAATTTGGTTGAGGAAAACATTGTTGATATCACATTAGTTCATAAACCCTAGTTACATGTCTCAAACCCATAGTGTCAGATAGTAATAATGTCAGAGTAAAATCCCATAATTCTAAAATGCGAAATCATGTGTTTGCGATGCGCTGCTGCCCTGCCAGCTCCTTCCCCTTACACGAAGAGGTACCTAAAACCAAAACTGAAACTGTAAACACAAAGCTTAGTGAGCTCCCCCATTATACCACATACCATACAATCATACATACTGTCGGACAATTTTGGGTAGGGATGAGTGTACGCGGGTACCCGTCTCATTTGGCGAGAACTGGAACCGGCGGTTCCTAGAAAGTTAGAACCGGAACCGGAACCGCTCTAGGAGGTTCTTAAACGTTTGGAACCAGTCCCGGAACCGGCGGTTCCGATTCCGGGAGCGGGTAACCCGATCGCATTAATTTTGATAACTTTTTTCGACAAAACCGCAATTTAGTTCGATCCAAATCAAATCAATTCAAAGACGGACAAAATTGGACCAATATATTCTAAACTGGTCTAAGTAACACACCTTTATATGAAATTATATATATATATATATATATATATATATATATATATATATATATATAAACCGGTTCCAGCGGGTACCCAGCGGGTAACGGTTCCGAAAAAACGAGAACCGGAACCGGAACCGCTTAAGGCGGTCCCATAACTTTAGGAACCGGAACCGGAACCACCTAAGGCGGTTCCAGTTCCAAAACCAAAAGTGGGTACCTGGTTCCGATGCTCATCCCTAATTATGGGGTGCCCGACCTACCCATATCAAGCCATTCTGGGGTGTTGACTACCCGTGTCAGGCTGTTATGGGGTGCTGACTACCCGTGTGTCAGGCCGTTCTGGGGCGCCTGCCTACCCTCCGGTCTATCTCACCCGGTCACCGGGACGATTTCACCCCTACTACTATTACACAATAAAATATCATAAACGTGTTGTCAGACATATATGGGGTGTTCGACCTACCCTTCGGTCCTAACAACCGATCGGGGACTATTCCCCTCCTACTACCACTATCGCATAAAACATAACATATTGGCACATAGATCACATAAGGTAATAGCAAACCAGACAATTATCACATATACAATCATCTCAACTGTAATCAACTACTAGCGGGTCGACTTTGGTGCCTTAGACCCACTTTTACTGGAAGGTAACTCACCTTGAAAACTGTGTGTTGAATATCGCGAAAATTAGTCTCTAACAACTGCTCTGATGACTCCCAGATAACATAAACACATTAACACCCGATCAGAGTCTATAACACAACTTATGGTAAAATGACCATTTTACTCCTTGGTCCAATTGGGACATTCAGGAGTCCCAGTTCTAATATATTAAGCCCAACCCTCCACTGGCCTATTAAAGATTCATTAAGGCCCACTAATTGCCCAATTCCTGAATTGGGCCCCAGTCCCCCCTAATTGGGTCCAAAAAGCTCCAAGTCCAAAGGTAACAACTCCAAGGGTCCAATCTTGGCCCAATGCTCTAGTTCCAGATTTCTAAGTCCAAACTAGTACTTCTCAGTGGGCCACAGGGCCCCAAGCCTAGGCCTAGATCCTTAAGCTCGAAATCCCATGGTTTCCATTCTTCACACGTACGTGCGGCGTACCTTGAAAGTACGCCCAACGTACTCTTAGCCGTAAACGGAGGTTGACTGTAAACGGTAACTGACTGTGAATGGTAACGGACTGTGAACCACCCCAGTACGCGCACCGTACCAGGGTTAATGCTTAGCGTACTACCCAGTTTCCTTGGGACTTCACTTCTGACTTAATCCATTAAGTCTTTACATCTAAAATGTAGATCCATGTCCTTTAAGGTCTCCCAAGCCATAAAGTTACAAATTTTAGGTGCTTGCATGGATGGTTGGGGTCAAAACATGATTTTGGTCCATTATACCAACTTTAAGACCATCTAACCCTTGCATGGTTTTGGCTTTACCACCAAGATCCGATTTTTATGACCCTAAGTGCTTCTAAGAGTCCAAAAGTACAACTCTTAAGCTCTGCAACCAACAATACTCAAACACTCCCAACAATGGGGTCCAAAAATGACATAACCCCCCTCCCCCAAATAAACAAATCTAAGCATACAATGGTCAAGTATGGAGCTTAATACCTCAAAAGAGTTAGAAATGGTGTCAATCCTCTGGATCTACAAGCTCTTGGTGGATCTTTGCTTCTTCTTCAAGCTCCTTTCTTCTTTTCTCACTACAACAACACACAAACACTCTCAAATTGTTTTTAGAACACAAAGGCACACAAAGGGACCTAGGGTTTTAGTGGTGGTTGGGTAAGAGTGAAGGGAGGCTGAACCAACAGGGTTTATGTTCTTTATATAGGGAGCAAACTCTAATTTTTTAGGATTTAAGGATCTACACACGTACGTTGGCGTACGTGCATGGATTTCTCGTTTCTTTTTCCTAAGTACGCTGAGCGTACATAGCAATGTACGCCCCGCGTACGAGGTTCCTCAACCCACTCTTAAGGGCTCAAAGTCAAAGTCCAACCAAACAACCCATAAATTTATTAAGGAAAACACTCATAATACCTAGAAAAATCTTTGATGTTACAATATCAAAAAGAGAATATAGACAGAGGAAGGTTTTGATGTGTATTCATCCTTCTTACTCCGACAAGTTACATGCTAGTTATAATATCGTAATTAAACGTTTAGAAATCTGAACACATAAAATTTTCAGATTCAGTTGGTAATAAACCATGGATCTAATCAAATAATAACATCATAAAGCATATAATGCTATAACACAAATCATTTAGCGAATAAAACCAATTTAGGCATCTAATCCTAAAGTAAGCCAGTGTCAGTGTCAATTCAGGTGTACTTCCTAAATATAGCAGACACTCATTTCACAATCAATGGTTACCATTCTAAGTTTAAGTCTAGAAATCCTACAAATTCCTAGTTCGTTTAAACTAATGCTCCGATACCAATGTGACATCCCCTAATTCACCGTCATTTTCAAAATTTATTTATGCTTATTTGAAAATCAAAATATTCACTTTTAAAGAAAAATTTGCGCAATTTGTACCTAGAAACATATGATAAATACATTATCAAAGCATTTATAAAGAAATGTATTCAATTCATTTTAAAACATTGGGATGTCGTTGTCAATATAGAAACATAAGCATAAACAGACCTTACATTTATTTACACTAATGATCCACATCTCTTTTAATCTCTCAATGTAATGTAGCTTTGTATCAACACTTGTGATACAAATAAGCTGAGTGGGTCGGGTTGGGGAACCTAGTGAGCACATAGGGTTTTCAACGTACAATAATATAATTATTATGTTTAATCATCAAACAATCAACCCAATTACCCATCCCCATTATCTTCTTTATTCTTAAAGATTTATCCTAAGAATCATTTGTCCTTCATTCATTCATTCCTAAGTATCTTCCTAAGGAATAGACAAAAAGTCCATCGCTGTCAGGGTTCTTAAATTACAACTGGTGAACACGTAGTTCAAAACATATAGTAACACGTAGTTCAAAAATACCTAATGAACACCTAGTTCAAAACACCTACAGGTTAAGAGCCTGCTAACGTTCCACTGGATTGTCTAGAATAGTTTTTGTTCGTTGTCTATACTTTGCTAGATGAATAGATCATCTTAAACATTGAGACCTCTCTTCAATTTTTATTTCATCACACATCATCTAATTCATCTATCCATGTTTTACTCAACATATTTGTAAATACAAAATACATATACAATTTAAATAAATTAAAACATGTATAAATCATTCATCCAACATAGATATCAGGAGCACAAATAAAAGGTACACATAACATGTAATTTATATTAAATACTTCATATCTATGTGTAAGATGAAACTAACTATGAACTCACATTAGTAGCGTGATCGGAGAGAATCTAACTAGAAACGGTCGGCGGTTCGTGATCATCGGTCTTGGGATGCGGAAACGGACTTTGGAAAACCAGAGAGAACGAAAATAGAAAGTGTAATGAAAGAACAGGAATCAATTGTTATTTATAGGCTGAGTTTGGCTCTCTCACGTAGTGAGAATCAATGCTCATGTCGTGATCCATGGCCGTATCATCTCATAGACTTGCCATATGTGTTTATAGCTCTAAAATATGTCTGGACGACTTCTCACATCGTGAGAATGATATGTTCACATCGTGAGTCCAGTCAGGTTAAAGTTTCTGACACGTGTCATGCTCTCAGACAACTGCATCTTCGGAAGGTCATAACTTTTGCATACGAGCTCCATTTTTGATGTTCTTTATATCCACACGTAGGTGGAGACGTACTCTGCAAAATTTCATTTAGACCCCTAAGGCTAAAAAGTACTTTATCGTAAAATCACTTTTTACGATTCTTGGTGTCGTTCCGGTTTTGTCACGAAACTTCGACAGGTCATAACTTCTTCGTTATAACTCGGATTTCAGCGTTCTTTATATATACGGAAACCTTGTGACATATACTAAAACTTAGTTAAGATTATTTATTCTAAATAATCATCTATAAAAAATCATTTTTGACGCTTATCGTCTCTAAATTGACTAGCCCGAATCTGCGGGCGCTACAATTATCTCCCCCTAGGATGATTACGACCCGAAATGATCAACAAAATAGTGCTTGTATATTTAGTTTGTGTGTTATCTTTTCATCTTAGGTAAATTGTAACTTTTATGTTCCTTCGAATGAGTATCTAACTCTTGTACTTCTTGACTGCAGGCGGTGGTCAATCTTACACCCGCTCTTTATACTATTTTGGACTTTCAATCATAACTTTTAAGTAACAAAATCGATCCTTATTGGAGACTCCTTCTTCTTAAACAAAATAATCTTAAAAGAAGTTATTTACTTCAATTATCATAACAGACCTATGTGTCATGTTCTAATGACCTCTCATCGTATGATGCAATGCTTAGACTCAGGTCTCTTATAGTCAAATTCCATAATGGAATATACCTTCCTTCATTATCTAATGTGATATAATCACATTTTAGCATGTAGCATTTCTTGTTATAGAGTTCTTACTTAAATAATGCTCGTGATACATCTATTGATCGTTTTGATTATCTTTCACTTCAATCTTCTGGCTTAAGTCGGATGCTACATCGCACTTGGTTCTCGGAACCATGTAACATACTAGTCTTAGTCGGACTCGATTTGATATGACCACTAGGGTCGGAATATCAATCATCTTCCTAGTCATTACTGAAATGATGGTAACAACATATTTAAACATAACAGAATCAATTACTAGCCTCGTGGTAACCTTGTGACTTTCCCTGATCCAAGTGCGAGTCTTGTGCTTCCTGTAGTATAGGCCTCTACTACCATTCACACCTACTCATACTCTTCCTAAGTATTGTCTCGTAGTCCCCAAGCTCTTATTTCCTTAAATCACAATACGATTTAAGACATATGGGTGTGTCCAAATAATCATAAAATTTTCCATAGACTCTACTAGGACTTCTTTCGTGCATATCTTCAATCATCAATTCTGCTTCAACTCGGTTGGTATTGGATATTCCAGTCCATGGGATAACTTTATGGATTATACCAAAAAAAATTCTTTATGCCAATTTAAAGTGTACTTCTCCCTTACTAGAAGTATTATTTATTAAATGCATTCTAAGTGCAAGATACCACTCACAAGATATCTTCCGATAGGTATCATTCACTATTGTAAGCCTTTTCATTTCATCCATTTACTAAGTTCACTATGAGTCTCTACCCTATCGTTATGTTCACAGCAGCAGGCGTTCAGCATATCAGAACGAAAATATAGATAGAGGAAGGTTTTGATGTGTATTCTTCCTTCTTACTCCAAAAATTTACATGCTACTTCTAATACCGTAATTAAACATTTAGAAATCTGAACACATAAATTTTCTGATCCGATCGACAATAGACCATGGATCCGATCAAATAATAGCATCATAGAGCATATAATGCCATAACATAAATCATTTAGCACGTAAAAACAATTTATGCATCTAATCCTAATGTAAGCTAGTGCTTGTGTCAATTCAGGTGTATTTCCTAAATATAGCAGACACTCATCTCACAATCATCGGTTAGAATTCTATGTATAAGTATAGAAATCACACAAATTCCTAGTTCGTTTAAACTAATACTCTGATACCAACTGTGACATCCCCTAATTCACGGTCATTTTCAAAATTTATTTATGCTTATTTGAGAATCAGAGTATTCATTTTTAAAGAAAATATTGTGGAATTTGTTCCCAGAAAAATGTGATAAATACATTATTAAAGCTTTTCCGAAAAATGTATTTTATTCGTTTTAAAACATTGGGATGACATTGTCAATACAAAAATATAAGCATAAATAGACCTTTCATTACACTAATGATCCATATCTCTTTTAATCTCTTAGTGTCATGTAGCTTCGTATCGACACCTGTGATACAAATAAGTTGACTGGGTCAGGTTGGAAAACCTGGTGATCACATAGAGTTTTCAACCCACAATAATATAATTATTATGTTTAATCATAAAAAACCAACCCAATTACCCATCTCCACTATCTTCTTTATTCTTAAAGATCTATCCTAAGAATCATCTGTCCTTCATTCATTCATTCCTAAAGATCTTCCTAAGGAATATGCACGGAGTCCATCGTTGCCAGGCTTCTTAAATTACAACTGGTGAACACGTAGTTCAAAACATATGGTAAACACGTAGTTTGAAAATACCTACTGAACACCTAGTTCAAAAACACCTACAGGTTACGGGCCTGCTAACGTTTAACTGGACTGTCTAGAATATTCTGTGGTCATTGTTTATACTCTGCTAGATGACTAGATCATCTTAAACATTGAGACCTTTGATCATTTTTTAATTCATCACACACCATCTAATTCATATACCCATGTTTTACCCAACATATTTGTAGATATAAAATACATATACAGTTTAAATAAATTAAAACATGTATAAATCATTCATCCAACATAGATATCAGGAACACAAATAATAGGAACACACAACACGTAATTTATATTGAATACTTCATATGTATGTGTAAGATGAAAGTAACTATAAACTCATGTTAGTAGCGTGATTGGATAGAATCTAACTAGAAACTGTCGGCGGTTCGTGATCGTCGGGCTCGAGATGCGGAAACAGCCTTCGGAAAACCAAAGAGAACAAAAATAGAAGGTGTAATGAAAGAATGGGTCTCAATTGTTATTTATAGGCTGAGTTTGGCTCTCTCACGTCGTGAGAATCAATGCTCACGTCGTAAGCCATGGCCGTATCATCTCGTAGACTTTCCATATGTGTTTATAGCTCCGAAATATGTCCGGACAACTTCTCACGTCGTGAGAATGATATGTTCACGTCATAAGTCCAGTCAGATTAGGGTTTCTAACACGTGTCATGCTCTCAGACAGCTGCATCTTCGGAAGGTCATAACTTTTGCATACGAGCTCCGTTTTTGACGTTGTTATTTCCATGCGTAGGTGGAGATGTACTTTGCCAACTTTCATTTAGACCCATAAGGCTAAAAAGTAGTTTATCATAAACTCACTTTTTGCGATTTCCGGTGTCGTTCCGTTTTTGTCGCAAAACTTCGACATGTCATAACTTCTTCGTTATAAGTCAGATTTCAGCATTCTTTATATGTACGAAAACCTTGTGACATATAATACAACTTAGTTAACATTATTTATTCTAAATGATATTCTATAAAAAAAAAATTCATTTTTGACACTTATCATCTCTGAATTGACTAGCCCGAATCTGCAAGCGCTACACATATAGGTTTCGGTATTTTAGCATTGGTCCTTCGAGATTTCCATATTTTTTTTCTTGCCCTTCTATATATAACCACTTTTCACTTTGAGCCACTCGATAATTCATAGTAGCAAGTCGCTCCATTTTCCGTTGTTTTTAAGTAACTTCTGCTAATCAATAAAACCAATATATCCATAGTTTTCCATGACAAGATTGGAACAAATATTACTCTCGTATTTTCAACAATATGAAATCATGAAAAAGGGACAAAGACAAGGTTATGAGTTGAGATCAAGAGAAAAGTGAGCAACATGTAACACCGTGAATTTTCAAAAGAATTTTGTATTTTAAAATCACAAAGTGCTCATCATACATTCACAAAAAATCAAAATTTAACAAAACATAAATCCATAAATTTTTAATTGTTGATCCAGGATCCTCCAAACACAAATCTTTATCTCGTGTGTACAATCGAGCCACTGCTGTCCCGAGATACTGAGAAAACCTAAAACACACAACACATAACACGGTAAGCACAAAGCTTAGTGAGTTCCCCAAAATACCACATACAACACATACGCCACCCAAGGCCACAATACTGTTGGAATAGTGTCTAAGGCTTCAACTATATTAGGCAAGTATTTGACCCGATTGTGCATGGTCCTTTTGGGTTGCCTTCACCATAGCAACCTGGTAGGATGATTTATTATGAGAGAATAGATAGTATTTATATATTATGAGAATAATATAAGGAATAATAATATTGTTATTTGATTAATATAAGTCATAGATTAATTAGTATTAATTTGGTGACTTAAAGAGATTAATTAAATAAGAGGGTATAAATTGTCAATTGTTTGATAGTTACACTTTAGGCTATGAATCCTTATAGGATATAGGGTGGACGATTTCTAGGGCTAGGATAAGCCTAAAATCGTCCAAGTCATATCCAAGGAAAGGATTAGGATTACTTAGAGTCTAAGTTATCCAATTAGGGTTTAATGGTAAAACCCTAGGAGCCTTACAAGTATAAATATACCCCTTGGGATAGGGAAATCGACACCTCTTCTACAACAAGGATACCCTGGCCGATTTCCTCCTCTCTCATCTCTCTCGAATCATTATCTTTGCTAGTTGGTGTTTGTAAGCCATTAGAGGAGTGACAATTGTGACTCTAAAGCTCCAAGAACAAGAAGATCAAACAAGTGTTTTGAGGTATGCTTCTAACTCTGGTTTTGTATTGTTCTTATACCTAATTAGCCATTAGAAGTATTGGATTCAATGCATGTTTAATTAGAGAAGCCTAGATCCAAGCATTAGGGTTTGTATGTGCACATAGGAATGTTCATATGACCAAAACCCATCAAGTACGACCCTACGGTCGATGTGTCTCAGCGGGACCCTCTAGTCCCGTAGCTCATTGGACCCTCTGGTCCGGTCATAGCTCGTTGGACCCTGCGGTCCGGTCTACATCATTGGACCCTCTGATCCGGTCTATACAATTCATAGCATGCATATATTAAAGCACATAATCTCAAACATACACATAGCACACAAGATCCTCCAGTTTACACATAGATACCACTATAGGTAATGTATAATGAGAAAACTCACCTCGAATATCTTGGATAATCTCGCGCCCGCATATACTGATGTAACCCCCGCCTAAGCACATAAACAATCATCTCAAATCAATAACGACTCTCCAGGCTAGACTAGTCTCTTTAATGTCCTCTCAGAAGGCTAAAAGACCATTTTACCCTTCTAACGGTCCAAAAGTCCAAGTGTTGACCAAACCCAAAAAGTCAACGAAATTCAACGGTCAAACTTTGACCGGACTCGTCGAGTACACTCGTGTGACTCGGCGAGTCCATGCGTGTCTTCTCAACCTCATAAACCTCACTCGACTCGTTAAGTTAACCCTTCACTCAACGAGTTACCACTGGACATGAATCGTAGGGCAACCCGACTCGACTCGTCGAGTTCCCTTATGGACTCGGCGAGTCCCTTCCAAGACAACACTCAAATGAACTCCTGAGGTCAGATCTGCTTCTCTAACTTATAGATCTGACATTCTAACACCCAATAATCACGTAAAGGCTCAAACTTTAAGCTCATGTAATGCTCATATGACCTTAAATGATGAAATGGCTCTTAAAATAGGAACCTAAATCCATAACCCCAAAGCGACTGCATAAAGTTGGAAGGTTGGGACTCTCTGGACCTCTTAAGGTCTAGATCCAAGGCTTATTCCACGTTGGGACCTCACATACTCCATATTCCTTTAAAGAGAAAGGTCAAGAAACCCTAGATTCATGCAATCAACATCATACAGAAAGGAAAGGTCCGATTTGTTACCTCAAAGTGAAGCTCCATGCTTCAAAGCCTCAACACATCAACCCCCTCTGCCCCCTCTTGTTAGAACTCTCCTTCTCTTTTGAAATGTCACACCAAAAGTGCTCAAGGTGGCTATTCTTCAGTCTCTAAGGTCTCTGGTTCGAAATGAGTCTCTTAAGGGTGCAGGTGGCCGCCACAGGAGGCCATAAGGTCCTTTAAATAGGCCCCAAACCCGGACAATTAGGGGTTTTCCTTAACAATGCTGACTCGGTGAGTTAGATACCCGACTTTTCGAGTCCCTTCATTAAACATGTCACCGAGTCACGATCCTACTCGACGAGTTGAGGCGTCAACTCGTCGACTCACTTCTCATATCTCAAAAAGAATCACACAAACTGTCATGCCTGGAAATCCGGATGTTACACAACAAGACATTGTCTCATTAATATTATTAATATTTCTTGGGTTAATTGGAATATTGCAATGGTGTCAAAGGAGAAGGGATGGTTCGGTTTTGGTATCCTGGACGCTCTTAACCATGCCTCCACTCTAAAGTGGCAATGGCATTTTGTAAATGAAAAAAAGAGTGTTTATGGGTGAAGGTGATTTCATCATTGTATGTTTATCTCAGAGGTGATATTTGTAGTAACACTAGAGTAGTTACTTCGGGGAGTGTGGGCTCATATCACTGGTTCCATAAATACTATGCATGATAGTGGTGTTATTCCTTATTTGTGGATCAGAAAGAGATGACGGATGTACTCAATTTTGGCTAGACACATGGGTATGTGATGTGCCTTTAAAAGATTGTTTTTTCCTGGTTTTATCTTGAGCACAAACAACAGTGTACCATTGTGGATAGATGGGTTGGTTGACAGTGGTCTTGGTCTTGGATTCATCAATTTGACGGTGGTGCTTTGCAAATGCAATTTGAGGATCTTCTATTGCACCTTCGACCCTTCCAACTGAACTTTGCGGAAGACGATTTGGTGGTGAGTAATGAATAGTAATATTGTATTCACGGTGAATGATGTTCGTAATATATTGATAATGATTGCTTGTTGGTGGTAACCATGGTACCAGATGGAACCGATTTGTTTCTAGAAAGGTAAAAGTGTTATTAGATCGGTTACATACAAGGTGGAGTCTAAGACTCAAAGGATTGCATATTCCTTTAATGATTTGCCCTTTATTTTTAAAACATGTGGAAAAAAGTGATCATTTGTTGTTATTGTGTGAGGAGGTTTATGTTATTTGGAAAAGGGTATTTAGATAGGTGGATTTGGTGATGTCTGTCACACCCCAAAACCAAGAGCGGCGGAAATGTTTTGGGGCGGAGGACGTCATGTACAGTATAACAACAATGAAAAGTAGTAAACAAGCAACAACATCATCCATTGCATTAATAACATAATTTTAATACAAGTGTTCTGACAAATTGTGATAAACACTAAAGTATAATCAAAATGAAAGATGAGTCTTGAACGAACTCCATCTTCTCTAAACCTTGCATCGGTACCTGTCTATTGATGACTTGAGGATACAAGCTATTTTGAAAGAGAGTATCAGCTTTAAAGCTGGTGAGATCATAAGTATTTTAGTGTCTTAATTTGTATGTAAGAAATTGTTTGTAGATGAACTGTAAGTATGGAAAGTGTATATGAACTGTAAGTATAAAAATGTTTGTAAAACAACTGTAAACGTCTGAAAAACCCTAGAAATCCCTATGATTCCTATTATTATATAAGGGTGTCTTCTACCAAGACCTAATTGCTCTCAATGTAGTCTTCTACCAAGACTTAACTATTCTAAATGTTCGTTTCTTGTAAAAGTGTGTAATTTTCCCAAGTGTAACTATCATTAACAAAATATAGTTTGTACATTTAATGTTTAAGTGAAATGATCACTAAATATATGTAAAGGGGAAATTAATGTAGTATTGTAGTGTTGTATTATAGGAACTACTGCTGTACAAACTACCTTAAACCGGATTTATATTAAGGTATCATGTGATTAATTGTACCATACTATCGACTGCATAAACAACGACAAATGTAGGTCGTAAAATGAAATGACGTTTGGCACCCGCAGACCTGCAGGTCCGGTTGTAGCTAGCAGCAAGGTGTAGGATAGTCAATCCAGTATAGATCTATACGCAAACTCACGCTCTCCCTTCAAGAGACTCTGGCTACAACACAGGCCATGACATTGAAGTCATGCTCCGATTCAGATCATAATGGTTAACGTATTCATGTATATGTAATGTAATGTTACTCATTCTAGTATCGTTGTATATGTTCTCTTTCTAGTATAGTTGTATATGTTCTCTTTCTAGTATAGTTGTATATGTTCTCTTTCTAGTATAGTTGTATATGTTCTCATAGTAAGGTACTGTAATGTTCTAGCTGTAATGTATGATCTCTCTATCTAGCAAGTAGTGACTCATGAATGAACTGACTCAATGTATGATATCGCGTTCTAGTAATAGTTCTAGTATCTTCCTAAACTACCCATATGGTAGTTTACTAGTAATCTAATTGGTACGTATGGACATAGATGTATACCCTTGCTACCTAAGGGCATTGGATGAACTGGAAGGACCTTTATGACTATATATATACACATGATATATAACAAATATTTAAACGACCTTCGGACGGGTACCCGATATCCCACCAGACCATATCTCAAGCGCGAAAAGGAAATAGGGTGGATAGCCTTCCTAAGTCTTTTGAACATTCCTTATATAAATATACATATATAGGCATGCAATTTATAATATAAAAGCATAAACTAAGTTTTGTAAAACCTTTGAACATAATTATTATCTAAGAAAAGATCGACGTGATGTCAATCTATAAAACGATTTGAAGGCATGGGTTTGATAAAACAGTTTAGTATAAAGAAACATTTGTTTGAAACACAATTGTAAATAGTTTGAAATGTAACATACAGAGTAAAGTGTACAGTGTAATAAGGAGTTTTAAACACATAAAGTGTTTATGAAGAACATTTGAAGTAAACTGTTTGGTAAAACGGCTACTGAGTAGCCAATAATTTAAATGTTGCTTATTAATCACATGTGATTAATATAATAATTAGCATAATTCTACTTGTATCCCCCCCCATAAAACATTTAAAAACAGTTAAAACGTTGATTAAGGGGTATGAACTCACATGTAGCAAGTGGATCGGAAGGAAGTGTCGGATGAGTGCTTGGTGTCAAGTGAAGAATTAAACACGCACAAAGATCCTAATAACATATAAGGATATATGTATATGAACAATTAGTCTTTAAACAACTAATAAACAAAGTCAAGACACTCGAAGGCATGACAAACACTTTGTATAAATGTTATAAGTGCTAAGGAGTGCATCTAAGTGTTGTAGGAAAGGCTAGTATGATTGGGGTTCAAGGAACACTCTTAAAATGAGTTTACTCCCTAAGGACCAACACCCCTTGAGTTTACGGTCGTAAACTCCTAACTTTTGACCATTTGTTGGTTTGAAGTCTTCTAAGCTATTCCAAGCATTCCTACTTCATGATTTAGCCTTAGGATGTGTTGTGTGGCATCAAAACACTCCTAAATGGAGTTTATGGTCTAAGGACCATTTCTCCATGAGTTTACTACCTTAAACTCATGAGTTTACTACCTTAAACTCATAAGTTTGGTATTTGGTGGTTTTCAAGTCCTTAGCTCAAACTTGGAAATAGTCTAGGTTAGATTTAGACATAAGGAACAATCGTGGGGCATTTATGGGACTTTTACACCTCATTTGAGGTGTTTACGGTTTTGGGAGCTCCCCAAACCGTAAAAACATAAAAATATATGATTTTGGTGCTTTTTGTGTAATACACCCATCAAGGATGGATCTAGACAAGTCCCTAAGGCATTGTGAAGCATTTAGACACCCTAAAGCACCCCAAGGCACTATATTTGGTGTTTACGGTTTTGGGAGCCTCCCAAAACCATGAACACCTTGTTCTTGGTGTTCTTGGGACTTTTCCTTGGTATAAACATGTATAGCAAGCTTAAAATGACTCTAGGATAGAAGTACTTACATAAAGGAAGCTTGAAATGAACTTTAAGTCCAAGAACACTTAGTGTGTGTTCTTGGTGTTTTTGGAAACAAATCAAAACACAAAAATGGATGGATTAAAGGATGTACAATCACTAGATTAAGTGATATACTAACTTGAAAGGGCTAGAAACACTTACTAGATTGAAGATTTTGAATAAAAACTTGGATGATACTTGAGAGGATATTTTGGAGTTTACTCTTTTGACATTTGGGGAGTAAACACAAATGACTAGCTTTTGGGGGAGTAAACTCATACACAGGTATGAGTTCACGGTTTTTGGGTGATTTTTCAACCCAAACATAAAAGTTTGGTTGGGAATTTCTAAGACGCGAGGTGTTTGCGGTTTTTAAAATTCAAAACCCGAGACAACACTTTCTTTCACCCGTTCGTTTAAAAATAATATTAAAATAATCAAATGAACTTTATATTTCTTAAAAATAAGAAATAATGACATTAACTTATGATACAAAGTGGTTGACTTTTAGGGTTTGACCGAATGGAAATTTCGGGTTGTCACAATGTCGGGTGTGAATATCTTACTAGACTTATTTTCTTGGTTGGAAGCGGTATGTCTCTCTTTTCAAATAGAAAGGCAGTTTTGGATTTTATTATTCAGACGATGCTTTGGTTGATTTGTAGATTTCATAATAGAGCAATTTTTGGGGAGTTGCTTCCGATAAAAAACTGTATTTTTTATGATATAGTTGATTACTCGTATAATTGGCTTGTTTTTAGAAACAATAATATTAATGGTAGTTGGTTTGAGTGGTTTAAAAACTCATCTCTGGCTATTTCTTTGTAATTTTGGCTTCTTGCTAGGTTCGTTTATAATATTCAGTAGTTCAATATATATATATATATATATATATATATATATATATATATATATATATATATATATATATATATATATATATATGTCTTTGAACAACTCGTAAGGGTGGAGGTATAGATCAAAAGATGGGAAAATAGTGGCGATACTGTCGGGGAAACGAAATTGTGGCCCGAAGAGTTACCCTTGGTTATCACTTTCGCAGGTTAGTGAACCCGTGACTCTCTCTCTCTCTCTCTCTCTCTCTCTCTCCATTGACTGGTCAAAGAGAAATAAATAAATATATATTTATTTATTGACTTTTACCTATATAACTATACCTCAATTATTAAAACAAACTGCACCCAATTCTATTCTATCTCCAATTTCATTTATCTTAAATTTCATTCCACACCTCTACAATTTTATTCTACACCTCTCCAACTCACTCTATAATTTTTTGTAGTAAATCCAAACAAGGTGGTTCTATCCAAAGAATCTAGTGACATACTCATTCTCGACTAAAATCAACAATCAAGCGAGATGCATGAACCCGTTTTTGATAACCAACACGAGTACACAGAATGTTAAAAGTCAAAGAACCGGTTGCAAAAGGAATAAGTGGCTTTGGCTAAGACATATGCCGATATTTATGAAGATAAGGCACACATAAATTAACAAAGATCCAAGGCATTTTGGGTGTGGGTTCGAGAACATTTTAATGTTCAATTGGGAGGTTCGAATCGGACAAAGCACCAAGTATGTTCAAAATGGAAAGATCTTTAAAATAAAAATAAAGATTTTAATAGCATCTACAATCGTAAGATGAATAGTCTAGCTAACGGAGATCCGAGGTCGATGTTTTTAACGATTTACAAAGGCTACTTTAGAGACTTAATAATCATAAAACTTTTCCCCATGAAAAAACTTGTGAGTACTTCCCATGTCAAACTTGTGATATTTTGAAACACCAAGTGAAATGGTTGCATGTAAAAAAGTTGGTGAAGACTCCCTGCCTCCTTCATCAAAACGAACCAAAACATCTTCATCCAATATCTACATAACATCTTTCGATTCACAATTTTACATGGATTCAGCCAACAACCAGATATGTTTCATGTTGAAGAATCACCGCCTCAAAGACAAGAAAAATGAAAGAAAGTGACATATGCATCCTCATAACCGAATGTAATAATTGACATCGTTAATGAAATTATCAGCATCCACACCATAAAACATAACGAATGTGGAAGAGAGAATACGATATTGGGATGAAAAATTACATCTTATACGAGAAACTGGGAGATAAAGGCCCAATATATATAGTTTTTTTTTTTTCCAATCCGCATTATCATTTGACCGAAACTTTTGTTCATAGTGATTGAAGGGACTAAAGCTGTAACATTTGCCACCTTAAATCAAATTTTTTAAACTATGATCAGATCTATAAAAAGATGTAGGTGCTCTTTGTTTTTTTTATAAAAAACTACTTCAGACCTCTTATTGTTACGCGAAGTAGCACACGCGCAACACTTTTGATTTCGCAGTTGTTTGTATTTTAAAAGTATTCAGAGTAAAAAATCTTTACACGTGTTCTGTTTGACGCAACATTTGTATTGCTTCTTCCAACCTCTTTTAACCTTTTCTTCTTCTTTTTTATAGCTGAAATCTTGATTATATGTTGCTGAAATATTATTTTAATTTTTGTTTTTTTTTTTTTTATTCTTGATTTTTTTTTTTGTTTTTTATATTAAATAATAATAATTTCTTGATGAAATATTATTATTTTTTGTTGAAATATTATTTTTGCTGAAATATTATAAATTATTGTTGAAATGTTATAAATTATTAAATTTTCGGTATTAAAAACTATTCTCGATTTATAAAATTAGTTTATTTTAATTTTTTAATATTTGTAGCAACATGCAGATGTTAAAAAAAAAACATACTTCTTATTACAGTCTGCAACCGTTTGATCTATCTCTTCTACTATATAAAATTGCACACACAGATTTAATGAATTTTCGCTTCAGAAAAACAAATACCACCCTAACAATGTCAAAATTTCTTAAACTATGATGAAACGTATAAAATGATTTATACGCACAAAAATGTAATTTAACATGTGTTTGGCAGCCATAAACTAACTTATTTTTGTCAAATAAACAAACAGCCTAATTAGTTTGTACAAAAACTGCTCTTCGACGTCAGCAATCAATTTTGGGTCGGTTTGACAATCGTGGTTAACAACGCCGCTAAGCATTGGTATCATCGAACAGGGAAAATTAATAACTCGCATAATCGCCACCACCTTCTCCTCGATTTCTTTGTTTCTCCATTCTCTCTCTCTCTCTTCCCCTCCACACTCGGTGATCTCTATTGCAAATCTGAAAACATGACTACACTATCAAACTCCCTTGTTTTACCCATGAACAAACCAAATCATTTATCATCAGGTATCGTTACTCATTCGCAAGCATTACTGTTATTGCTCTTTCAGTTGAATCGTTGTTGTTTCACTTTTCCTTTTATTGATTCATCGTGACAAGTTTATGATTACGGATTGATTTTTGTGGGGAGTCCTTTACTCCATTTCTATTTCCTCAATTTATCTCGTTTTCATGCATTGCTAGAGATTTCAAAACCCTAACATCTGCATTGCTCATAGCTCCCGTATCACTTCCCAATTTGCAAAAAAAGGTCTGTTTTTACCTAAAATTTAGGAATGTTGGATATCCGTGGAGCTTTTTTTATACCAATAAATCATTAGATATGTTTGGATATGCTTATTTAAAGTGATTATAGCGACTTCAAGAATCAAATCAGATAATCATTTTCTACAATTTTGATCTCATGGTAGATTCGAAGTCGCTTGACCAGAGTACCAAATTGTCGTTTGGACAAACCCATGTGAGTAAAGTACAATTACACACATCTAAAAGAACACTCTCCATTCAAGCAAGATATAGGTACAAATTTGCCCTCGTTTTCTCTTTTCTTTCCAAATTTTCATTTCTTCCATTGTCAAGTTATTGTTTTATTCATCTCCAGTGATGATGGAAGATCCAACAATGGGAAAGCCTTTGTTGGTGGCTTTGTTCTTGGTGGATTAATTATTGGCACACTTGGTTGTGTGTATGCACCTCAGGTTAGCTTATTAAACTTAGCATGATCCTAATCCTATGATTTGTATAAACTTTGTACTTAATTAAATTTAAAAGCATAATCTTGATTTAAACCAGATAAGCAAGGCGTTATCTGTAGCTGGAACTGACAAAAAGGAGTTGCTGAAGAAGCTGCCTACATTCATTTATGATGAAGAAAAAGCTTTGGAGGTTTTTACTAATACAATCTGTTTTCAAACTTTTTGTATGATATTGTTGTAAACATATATAATCTATCTGAATTTGTTATGTTTTTTTTTTGTTCAGAAAACACGGAAAAAGCTAACAGAGAAGATAGCACAGCTGAATGATGCCATTGATGATGTGTCTTCGCAGTTGAAATCAGACGATGAGGAGTCAATTGGAAATGGTGCTGTTGTTCCTGAAAAGACTCGATCTGTTGCTTGAGTATACTATTTTTGTGTTTTTGTCTTTTTCACAGATGTTTGATGCTTGTTTTAAGAAATAATAGTGGACGTATGTTATTGGGTATAAAAGATATAAGTACTCGATATATAAATTTGTGGATGCAAATGTTGCTTTGATCATCTTGTAATACATTATACATGTAATGTTTTGGGTGTTTTTTGTGGTAAAATCGTTTAATAGAGCTAGAATATGGTTAAAATTTGTTCATAGAATAAAAGTGGCTGAAAATATGCCGCTTTTTAAATTATATGGTCCAAGTTTTTTGTTCATGTTATCATAATTTGGATTGGTGGTGCCCTAAGCTAAAAGAGCTGGTGGGACCGACTTTGGTACACATGGATGTGGACGTGAAATCTTGCAAAATATCATTTTACACAAATTTCTCATTTGTTTTGGTTTTTTCCAAGAATACTTTCCAATTGTTTAGAGTTTCTAGTTAGATCGCTTAAATTTGGTAATTATAGTCGATCATGGGCTATTTTTGACATTAGTTTTTGGTTATTTGAAGTTGATGTACAATTTGAATCTTACCTTGTATCCTTAGAGGGTGTTTGGATAGGGAAAAAGATGGTGTTTATTGTTTATTACTTATTAAAATAAGCTAATTTTAATAAGCATCCCCTTATTGTTTATTGCTTATTGATTATTCCCACTACAAACACTTTTGCGAATACGACTTATTTCCACCGCAATAAACTAATAATAAGTTATAAGCTAATTTATCCAAATACCCTCTTAGATATAGTGGATGTAATTATAGACATGGTTTTGAAAATCGGGTTGGACCGGTCGGTTGAACCAAGAACCGATCTGGTTATCAGTTTTTTGACATCCAAAAACCGTTTGTAAGTGAATCGGTAAGAAATGATCCAATCACGGAAAAAAAACGGTTCAACAAGCCAGAAACCGATTTTTTTAAATATATATTTTTTAAAAGTATCACGATATAATAAATAGAAAAATAATAATTAAGAGAACTTTTTATGAAACATGCGTTTTATATTATTTTAAGGTTTTTTGTTTTATGTTTTATGTATTGTTTTTTTTTGTATTTTGTATTATTTTTTATAAATTATAATTATAATGTAATAATGAGGATTTCAAAATTTTGAAACGATCCGACTAGTTGAACTATCAAAATGATAAGATGACCGGTTCAGTTACTAGTCCTGGTTTTCAAAACAATATGTACACTATATGTGTATATATAAAAAATATCTTAGTATTGTTAATGTGTGATTTGAAATTTGATACTCCGAATGAACAACCTGAAACAAAGGGAGGAAAGTTGACACTATATTGTGTCTATGATAAGTCTATGGAATAGACTTACGATATAGATAATGCATTAAACTTATTAGAGTTTGATGGACTAATGGACTGACACATCATAAATTTACTTACAATACAACTTATATTAATTTTCCTATAATGTACTGAACTCAATAGAGTTCAATGGAATATATATTTAATAGTTAAAAGGTTTCATTTTTCCTATTAAAGAGTTCAATGATCATTAAACTCTATATCTATTGAATACAAACATGACATTCTATAATGATAGATCTTAATCCATTAAATGCCAATAAGATATGTCAACTCATTTAACTCTCCCATTGAACTATACATTATGAATGCTCGTATGAGAGCCGATGTAAACACTTTCAAAACAATCGAGTAATAAAAAAGTAATCAGGTTCATCATACATATAAACGTAAGTTACATCGACTCTGAACCACAATCAATTTTTTATGTCGGTTTTATTGGATATAATTTTGATTTCTTGCATAACTATTTTTACAATTTGTGCCCAAACAAATATCGTGCAAAAGATAATATTGTGGTCGAGACTTGAGACTGTTGGGAGGTGGATATTGGAAACATGATCTTATCTTTTTCTCCCGCCACTCGTTTCTTCCCCATAATCTTAAGAACAAATCGATACGAATTCGAAGAAATTCTCCATATAAAAGGTAAGGAAGCGATAGACCTCTGAGTTTTCAGTTGCATTCAGCCATGGCTTCCAATGCAGCTCTGGCTTCCACAAGAATCCCCACAATCACCAGGCTTCCCTCCAAACCCTCCCTCTCAACCTCTTTCCCTTCCCAATGTTCCACCAAGGTCTATCTCTCCCCCACTCTCCATTAATCGAATCGATACGTTTCTAATACCACCGTGTGTATAACTGTATATGTATGTATGTATGTATATTCAATTTTGACTTTGATCATCGGTGATTTTCAGAGATCGGAAGTGGCTGAATTCTCCGGGCTCCGATCCAGCGGGAGTGTGACCTACGCCAAGTATGTCAAGGATTCATCCTTCTTCGACGTCGTGTCTGCCCAATTTACCCCTAAGGTTTTCTTTCTCTTCCACTTATGTATATGGATTAATGTATACGATGAGCTTTTGATTCAAATAATCAACGCAACTGTGCAATTGGGTTTATTTAGATCAAATTATATGAGGAAAGTACCCTTGATTTGTATTTGTTTGGTGATTTGAAACGAAAAAAACATTATGAATCAGGCTGCAGGATCAGCAATTGCTAAGGTCGAGACAGTTGCGAAACTGAAGGTAGCGATCAACGGATTCGGACGTATCGGCCGGAACTTTCTCCGGTGCTGGCATGGCCGGAAAGACTCCCCACTCGAAGTTGTAGTTGTCAACGACAGTGGTGGTGTCAGGAACGTAAGTCAACATTACCACATTTAAAGCAAAGGTTACAAGTTCCCAATGCTTGATTACAAGCTTTTCAACATTTGTGGGTTGTGACACGTGCAGGCTTCTCATTTGTTGAAATATGACTCAATGTTGGGTACCTTCAAAGCCGATGTTAAAGTAGTCGATAACGAGACAATTAGTGTCGATGGAAAGCAAATTAAGGTTGTTTCTAGCCGAGACCCACTCAAACTTCCATGGGCCGAAATGGGCATCGACATTGTTATTGAGGTATATCTAACACAAATCTTTAACCATAATATCTAAGCTATTTTTATTGTTTAGTTATTATAATTATATTTTGTCAATGAAAGTCAATCGAGTTTTACAATATTTGTTATCATTTTGAAACATACTATAGGTTAAAATAATCACAATATAAACTATTTTAGAAAAAAAAAAATTGTCAAATATGAATGAAAAAAATAGAAATATAACTTTAACAAGGAAATCGTCGAAATATAATGACTTTGATGTATTTTGTCATAAAATAAATGAGTGAATTTTATCTGACAATTAGGGTACTGGAGTGTTTGTGGACGGGCCAGGTGCTGGCAAGCACATCCAAGCCGGTGCTAAAAAAGTTATTATCACTGCACCCGCTAAAGGTGCCGATATTCCAACATATGTTGTTGGTGTTAACGAACAAGACTATGACCATGATGTCGCCAACATTGTCAGGTCCGTTTTTATATCGGAAAAGATAAACTGTTAAACTGTATCACTGACGATTTAATTTTGAAAATTTGATCGTTACAGTAACGCTTCTTGCACCACCAACTGCTTGGCTCCTTTCGTGAAGGTATTGGACGAAGAATTCGGTATGTATACGCTTCATTGACTTGTACAGTACAACTCGTTATGCATCTATAGAAAATTTGTCAATTTTTAAATTTTTTTTTTTTAATCCACAGGTATCGTGAAGGGAACAATGACTACAACTCACTCGTACACCGGTGACCAGGTACATGATTTAATGTCTAAAGACTAAAATACCCTTATTAATAAGGAAGATGTTAGGTGTACTAATTGCTTTGAGAGTTGTACATTTGCAGAGGCTACTGGATGCTTCACACAGGGACTTGAGGAGGGCTAGAGCTGCAGCCTTGAACATCGTCCCAACCAGCACCGGTGCAGCCAAGGCGGTGTCGTTGGTGCTTCCGCAGCTGAAGGGCAAGCTGAACGGAATCGCGCTTCGTGTTCCGACGCCTAATGTTTCAGTGGTTGACCTTGTCATCAACGTCGCTAAAAAGGGGCTCACGGCGGAGGACGTCAATGGGGCTTTCCGGAAAGCGGCGGACGGGCCGTTGAAGGGAATCTTGGCTGTTTGCGACGAGCCGCTCGTGTCGGTTGACTTTAGGTGCTCTGATGTTTCGTCGACTATTGACTCGTCGTTGACGATGGTTATGGGAGATGATATGGTTAAGGTTGTCGCTTGGTACGACAATGAATGGGGATACAGGTATGACAAATCGTTCGAAATTGTTTATTTTTCTTCAAATTAGGGTTTTCTGGTTCTTAAAAGATGATGAAGAAGAAGAAGCTAATGCGCGTTGTGTTTTTGTTGATGTAGTCAACGTGTGGTGGATTTGGCACATTTAGTGGCGAGCAAATGGCCGGGGGAAGAGGCAACTGGAAGCGGAGATCCGTTGGAGGATTTTTGCAAGACGAATCCTGCGGAAGAGGAGTGCAAAGTTTACGAATTTTGATTTGCTTGAAATATCGTCATTATGCAGCATCATGTATTTTGTAAATTTAACATTTGAACGACCATGAAATTTGATTTCAAATTTTGATTTCATGGTGAAAACAAAGGGCATACTTTTTTACATATCTTTATAAATATCTAAATTATCATATTCTATTCCTGATTCCTCTTAGGCTTTTTGTGCCAATAACACACACACACCAGTAACATAAAATCTAACAATTAAATGATAAATCATCAAAATGGTTCATACTTTATAAATCACATGGTACTAATATTACCCTAAATCACAACTCTTGTCCTATACCCTAAACACATACATGTAGGGTTGCAATGAGGGACGAGAATTTGGTTCGAAAACCCGAAACAATCTGAAACCCGAACCGAACCGAATTAGGCCCGAATAAGCAATTCGATTCGGTTTTCGGGTATTTATATGAGGCTTATCTAGTTTTCAAGTATCTATATGAGACTTATTCAGTCATTGTATTCTATCGTTACCCAATACTCACGTAACCTGGAAAAAAAAAATCAACGAAATCAGTCATCCAACACCAAATTGACGACATGAATCTTTGATCGATCAAGGTTTTTCTCATCCCTAGTTTGAACATCATTCATTCACGGTTATAAGAAGAAAAAAAAATGTCCTTGCATCTGCCTTGATTGGTTCACGTACATAAGAAAAAAAAATTATCTTCATCCTCATTTTCTAGTTTCTATTGTGACAAATCCCATTCAAGTCATGGAAAATTGAGTTCCAAATCAAGAAACTCAAGTAAGTATTGGTATCTTAATCTACTATTCAATCTTTTAATGTGTTATTATATATGTTACTCATTGAAATGTTAATCTATTACTCAATCTTTCAATATGGTGTTATGTATGTTATTAATTGAAATTGAATGTGTTATGTTAACATTTAACGTTTTCTCTATAAGTCCAAGCAATGGGGATTTTGACCTTGAATGAGAGAATTTAATGGAGAAAGAAACCATATTTGTTCTTTTATTTGTTTCATTCCATATTGATGAATTTATTTAAATGTTAAAGAATCTATATTGTTATTTAACTATGTTAAAATGATTTTGTTATTGTGCTTTAGATTGATGATGAAGATGTGTTTGTCGATAACACTCAAGTTGAAGGAACAAGTCAAACAACAAAGCCAAAGAAAAGGAAATATGTCCAAATGGCGGCTTGTTGGGCCAATTATGATGTAGCTCATATTGACAAAGTTAGACTTAGGGGTCGTTTGATAGTTGTTGATTGAGAAAGTCCTGACTGGGAAAGATCTATCTAAGTAATAAATTATGACTGAGTAAGCGACCATTTTGTTTGATTGTATATCTGATTGAATATGCCGACTAATACAAAATGACCATTTTACCGTTATGCTCTATATTATAATAATAATAATAATAATAATAATAATAATAATGTATACACCTTTTGTTTATTTTCCTTGTTATTTCTTAAATTGATATCCAAAAAATCGTGTACACATATTTGCTTCTTTTTTTCTTTCTCTTTCTTACTGCTTCTTTTCTTTCTCTTTCTTTTTCTTTTTCTTTTTCTTCATCTTTTCCCAGTTGCCCTCAAAGAGTCAAAGAGGCAAGCCATATACCCAAACATAAAACACCCATTTCCTTGGTGGTGCTTGTTTTCTTTTTTCGGCGACATCAAAGAGGCAACAACCTCTTGCCCCTAAATTTCCGGCAAGATGAAAGAGGCAATAGCCTCTTCGTGTTTCGTTGGGTCAAGAGAGAAGAATCAAGAGGAGCTGTCGGAGCAGCCCTCATCGACCGATCTGCCATCATCGGTCCCAATCTGCTCCACCCTTCTTTCCCCTTTGGCCCTTTCGTGTTTCTTTTTGCTAATTCTCCACCGGACTACCTCGTTTGCTTCCTCTGTTCGTGTTTCTTTTTTCATTTCCAGGGATTAAGTTAATGGATATGAAAAAAGACGACGTGAGGGTGGTGTTGGTTCAAGGGCAACTATGGAATCAATTTCACACTTTCTCAGTCAGCAAGTTTTTTTTGTGATGAGCGAGTAAGACATTGGCGACCCAATCATATGCAAAACTCAAGTATATCAAACAGATAGAGTTAAGCGAGTCAGACATTTTTGTTTGACCTGACTCAATTAGAGCAAAATCAAACAGGGCCTTAGCAAATGCAAAAAGTGTGAAACATTGCTCAAAACTGAATCCGGCAGAAACGATACTTCTAGTATGATTATGGAAAGATGTAAAATGGACCTAAACAATTTAGAAAAGAAACTAGAAAACCAAACCACTTTAAATTTCAAAAAAAAATGAAAATGAGGAGAATAGTATTGGGACTTGGAAGCATGATGAGAAAAGAATTAAAAAAAAAAGCTTTGTTAAACTTATTTGTAGTTAGAGAATTACCGTTCAAGTTTGTAGAGAATGAATAATTTATTGAGTATAGAATTGCATTGAACGGGAAAGTATTTTTGCAATGTAGAACTATAATTTCAAATAGAGTCACCGATTACTTTCTTGAAGAAAATGTTAAGTTGTTTAAGTTCTTTAGTAATCCCTTAAGTAATGTGTATTTGTCCACTGATTGTTGGACAAGCTCATGTCAAAGGTCGACCTATATGGTGGTCACGACCCACTTTATTGACGAATATTAGGTCATGCACAAAAGAATGATCAACTTTAAATCTCCAAATAGTCATTAGGGAGAAGACATTAAACGTAAGTTGTTGACTTGTCTTTAAGAGCATGGTATCAATAACGTAATGACCATAATCGTAGACAATGCTAGTGCGAATGATAAAGCAATCGAAATTCTAATGAAAAAATTATCAAACTTGTATGATGGGGAAAAACAATTACATGTAAGGTGTATGGCCCACATCTTTAACCTTATTGTTAGGGATGGGTTTGATCAACACCAATCTAGTATCAAGTGCATGCAAAAGACCGTTAGATACATTCGAAATTCTACACAATGGATTCAAATGTTTAAAGAATGCATTGAAGAACTAAATGTGGAATCCAAGAAGTTTTTGTGCAAAGATAGCCTAACCCGATGTAACTCCACATACGAGTTATTAAATATTGCGATGGAGTTGGAGAAGGTTTTCGGCATGTTTGAAGTCAAAGGTAATTTTATATTCCATTCCTTTGTGTGTGTGTTTAATTTCAGCATGTTTGCAAATTTGTAGCCAACTTTGAAGTGTCATAACATCTACGATTAGCTTGATTTTTTTCCAACTTGTAGTTCACAGATTAAACTACAATTTACACTATTTAAATGCGTTATTTGGTTGTATATTCTGCGAGATACATGCCTCTAAACATAGGGTATTAAATCTGAGTTTTTTTTTTTGTTTCAATCATGTTTGCAAATTTTTAGCCGACTTTGAAGTATCATAAGGTCTTCGTTATTTATCCGATTAACTTGATTTTTTTTCCAGATTGTAGTTCACAACTTAAACTACAATTTACACTATTTAAATGCATTATTTGGTTGCATATTCAATGGGATACATACTCTTAAATAAGGGGTATTAAAGCTGTTTAAAAAAAAAACTAACATTTACTTTATTATAATAGATCCTACATATGTTCGAGATATTTTGACCCCTGCAAAAGAAGATTTCAACATTTGTAGAGTTATAGTTGGATTTCTTGAGAAATTCAATGTGAAAATTGACATAGTATCGAAGCCAAAGAAACCGATGACACATCTTTTTTTTTTTGGAGAAATATGTGATGTGTACAAATACATTAAGGAATGGGCGGGTAGTCTCCAATTTTGTTTGATCGGGAAGGGCATGATTGAAACATACAATATGTATTGGGGCGACCTTGAAAAATTAAATGATTTTTTGTATTTTGTGGTCATATTAGATCCACGATTCAAGTTTGATTTTCTTCAACAAGCCTTTGAGAAGTTCATTAAGTTGAAGAATACAAAAAAAGATCTCATGCTCAACTCGGAAGTCATTTTGAAGGCTAAGGCCTTAATACGAGGTCTTCAACTATTGGGGTTCAAAGGTTGTGATGTGTCGAAATTATCTTAGTTGTTTGTAATGTCGAATGTTTGATTGTATTTTATTTTAAGGACTATTTTTTTGTAAAGAAGCTTAGATGTAGAAGTCCTTCTACTTTTTGTGCTTTCAGTTTTCCCTATAAATATGGGAAGGATACTTTTAGAGAAAAAGAACTTTTCCATGATTGTAATCATATTCTCTTTTAACCTCTTGTATTCAACTGATCAAGCAATACAACGTGCCATATATATTATATTTAGATCTCTTGTTTTAAATCATTTCTTACTCTGATTTTGTTTGATTACTCAATTCAATCGGAATTACATTTGGTATCAGAGCAGGAATCAAACTGTTTTGATATGATTTTCTCCTGTTACAAATTTTTTTTGAATCTCATTCTAGATTCAAAAGTTTCCGCACTTTTCATCCTGAAAATCTTTGTAGATCTTCAGTTCTGATTTGATTTTGCATTTCGATTGACGAATCGAGTGTTCGGTGTTCATTTGTTGTTTGATTCGTCGTGTTAATCTCAAATTTCTCAAGCTTTTCTCTGAAATCGTCCGTACATCAATGTCGAACTTCAACATGAATACCATGAATTCTTTCTCTTATTTGCTAGGATCTTCAACTAAGATTCATATGCTTATTCTAGAGTATTACAATCAATGGGCAGATCTAATGGAGGATTACTTGAACGAACTCGATGAAGAGCTTTGGAAGTGCATTACTGATGATGTTCATCCATCTCCATCTATTCAAAGCATTGGAAATTCTGCATCAACTCAAAGTGTTACTGAACAAACTGAAAGGCTACAGAAGAATGAGAAAAGATACATGAGAGAGCTTCATGGTGCTCTTCCTTCTGTGGTGTATAATTACGTTCGAACCTGCAAAAACTCAAAACAAATCTGGAATACACTGAACGAAAAGTACCAGGGTAATGAGAAGATCAAAATCAGTTCAGTCAAGCAATGTCTGAATGAATTATGGGAGTTTAAGCAAAAAGATGGCGGGTTGATTGAATTGTACTATGATCGTCTGAACGAGCTCATCTACAAGTGTAATAGGTATGGAATTACGAGGTCTGCTATGGAATACAACCTTACTTTCATAATAGGGATTCGAAAGGAATGGAGGAATGTGAGTTTGATGATGAAGACACAACAAACCTTCGATTTTTTGACTCTTAACGATCTTTACAATCTACTACAAGCTCAAGAAACTGAAGTGAATGAAATAGCTGAAGAGTCAAAGATCAATTTGGGAGGTCCTTTAGCATTGGTTTCGAAGGTATCCGGAAGAGCAGATGAGATGTAAGCTACTGAGAAGGGAAGTTTTAAAGATGAAGTTCTTATCGTCAACTCTGATGACGAAGCAATGGCTTTTTACTCCAACAACAGAGTAAATAAGTTTTATAAGAAGCCATTCAATGCAAAGTCGAAAGTCGGTGAAATGAAGGAAAGTAACACTGGAAAAGTTAGTGATGAGAAGAAGTTTGAGAAGAAAGAGGTTAAGGGTGAAGATTCGAAACAAGAGAAAAAGCTAAAGGATGATTCGGGAATTGATTATTATTACTGTCATGGAGCAAATCACATGTCCAATGACTTCATGCTGAAGAAGAAAGAAGAAAGGATGAATAGGGTTAAGGATGATGCATACTATTCCGAAAAGCTGGAAAAAGTAAGGGCAAGGTCGAAGGGATTGTCACTGGTTGAGAGAGAAGAAGATGAGTATGAGGGCAAATACCAAATATGGTCTTCAGGCTCAGATGATGAAGAGACGAGAAATCCGACACATGGAGCCATATTTGCAAAGGTTGAGGAGGATGAAGAAGAGAAGATTACTGGTCGTTGCTTTGTTTCGACATCAACAGACAAAGCACCAATGACTTCAAAGGTACGTTCTCTACTTCAATCTTTTAATATTCCTTCAAGTTCTTATGATTATGTTTTAACTGAGTTTGATGTTGTTGTCACTTATATTAATAATCTAATGATTTCTGCTAGGAATGAAGCTAAAAAATTTAGTACTCAGTTACTAGAAACCCAAAGGATGTTAGAGGCGAAGAAGGCTAAGATAGATTATCTAGAGTTGGAAATAACAAACATCATGATTGATAGAGATAGTGTGAATACACATAAGAGGATTTTGTTAAAACAGATGAATATTTACTGTAATTTTGCTAAAAGACTTTATTGTAAGTTGACTGAATTTCATCACTCTAGTGACATAAGTAAAGAATAACATAGGAAGCTTTTACCATTCTTATCTTTCAAAAGGGAAAAAGTAGATGCAACTTCTTATGATTGTGAGATGGCTATTTATCACTTTGATAAAGTTTCCAATAAAAGATATCCCTATAGAATAGTGAAAATTGATGAACATCTAGATGCTAATGATCTTGTTGATATAGTTAATAAGACTTTGACTGTAAATGAACAAATAAAGATTTTGAAAAAGACTGAGAATTCGACTTCTGTCTCTTAAAAAAACTTTGTTTATATCGAAGATGAGAATATCAGTGAAATTGAAGTAAAGGAAGTTGTTGACTATTCTCATGTATCGGTCATTAATGTCAAATCATTAGCTAAGGGTAAAGAAAAATGTCATGATTCGAATATTAAAGTTGATAAAGACCAACCCTCTACTTCAAAAGTTTTTGACCCTGACCATGTGACTATTGAAGATAGTCAGACTAACAGTGATGATGATTACGATGTTTCGAAAGAAACAATTGATCCAAATGTTTCGAAAGAAACAAAAATTCCTCGCATTGTTGAAGATCATGTGTATGAAGAAACAAAGAAATTTTACAAAATCATGAAACAAAAAGGTTCTCATTATCTTGAACCTAATTATGTGGTGTATCCAAACTTCAAGTGTACTAATAATGTTGTCTTTCCAAACCAAGTTTTTGTTACAAAGGTTAATGGCGAAAGTGTAAAACAAGAGGTAAAAAATTGGTTAAAGAGGACAATAAGAAAGCTTCAAAGGAAGAATTTTTCTCAAATCAAAGCACCATTGAGAACAATCTTACAAAAAAACTCATACACTTTTCAACGACAAAAAAACAAATGTTAAAGTTTCTAAAAAACAAATTGAAAAAGTTTAGAGTCAAAAAAAAATTATTCAAATACCAACTTGTAACATCCCAAATTTCAAGACCAAAAATTTCATTTTTAATTTAATAATTCATAAAATAGATCATGAAGTTATCCCATATCATAAAAACCCATAAGTCATATATCTCAAAACATGTCATAATATAATAATGTCAGAGTACAAAATCCCAAGAATATCATAGTGCGGAAAATCGTGGTGTGATGCGCTGCAATCGTGCCAACTCCTTTCCCTTTGAAGAAGAAGGACCTGAAACAAAACAAAAAACCATAAGCACAAAGCTTAGTGAATTCCACCATCATACCACATACCATACAATAATCATATTGTCTAACATATTCGGGTATTGGACTACCCCTTTGGTCTCTTTCAAACCGGTAACTGCCTAGCATATCAGGGTGTTGGCGTACCCTTTTGGTCACTTGAAACCGGTAACTTGCCTAGCATGTCAAGGTGCTGGCCTACCCCTTCGGTCCTTTCGACCGGTCCCTCGCCTAGCATATCAGGGTGTTGGCCTACCCCTTCAGTCCTTTAGACCGGTATCGGGGACTATTTCACCCCCTATTTCTACCATATAACATTCTAGCTCATAAACACATAATTCATTTACTGCCTAACTTATCCGAGTGTTGGCGTACCCTTTCGGCCCTATCGATCGGTACTGGGGTCTATCCTACCCTCCTACCACAATCACATAATATCATAGCATACTAGCACATAAAGCATAACAAATAATGACATACCAGATAATTATCACAAAGACAATCATCTCTATAATAACTCTTATTAGTGGGTCGACATTGGTGCCTTCGACCTACTTCTACTGGAAGGTAACTCACCTCAAATATTGTGTAGCGACTGAACTATCCTCGTCTCTGGGATCAACTCCTCTCAAACTCCTACACATAAAAAATCTCTTTTAATTACCCTTTCATACTCATAAACCCTTTAAGGGTCAACTCTGCTAAGTGGTCAAAGTTAAAGTCAACATCCAAGTCAAAGTCAACATCTTGGTTGACTCAACTCGCTGACTTGGTCCATCAACTCGTTGAGTTTCATGATCCATAAAACCCTGGAAATCTTAATCCAACTCGTCGAGTTCCTCTTCATAATAGATTCGGGACATTTCCATCTCAACTTGCCGAGTTCCTCCTTGAAATCATTATGCTCTTTAATCTTCGAAACCCAAAATCATGTCCAACTCACTGAGTAATTCTCCTAGACTAGACGAGTTTTCTTAGTAATAGAAAAGGTTGGGGGATGATGACCCAACTCGCCGAGTTGTATGAACAAATCGTCGAGTACCCAATAGCCTAACTCATTCAGTCGTTTCCATTCGGGGTTCAATGCTTCTAACCTGTAGATCTAGCCCCCTTAGACTAAGTTACCATGTAAAGTTCCTAAATTTACATCCATGCATGGTGTCATGAAGCTAAAAATACCAAAACTAAGCTATATAAGAGGTCTAGGGCATGGGGAAGGGCTAAGTCTTGATAAAGCTAGCAACTTTAGGCCTCATAAGCTCATGAGTGCCTAGATCTGAAGTCAAAACCTCATGACACACTCAAATCCGAAAAATGACTTCAATATGGCCAAAAATAACAAAATACAACCCTAAATGAAGATCTAAGCAAAGGAAAGCCAAGGTATCAACTTTATACCTTGATTGTTGTCATTTCAGCCTTAATGAAGATCTAAGCAAAGGAAATCCTTGATTTGGAGTACGCCCCATATACTAAGGGACCATTATGCTATATTTAAAAACAAAAATGATTAGTGTTCACCCGTTTTTCCATTACACTTCATTTTCTGTTTAACTAATGAACTTTGTCTTGTAGAGGGACTTCAATTTTGATTAGTCAAATCACATGATTATGGGTTGGAGTAATTTTACACCAAAATTGGTGTTAAAAATGAGTTTAATGTTAGTTTGGAGATGCCTTAAGTTTAGTTAAACATAATCAATAAATTAAATTATAAAAGAAGACATAGTTACATGATTTTTAAATAGTAAGAATACGACTTACTTTGTGTGTGGGCTAATGGCGAGAAGACTTGTATCTTTTATTAACTTGTCTCATTATCCTCAAGATTTCTTTTGATTATGTCAACTTTCTTAATGCCTAAGAGTCCCTTTTTCTATTATTTTAATCCTTTTTCCTACTTGTGTGAATTTTACCGTTTTATCCCTTGGTAATTGTCTCATAGTCTCCAATGCAGCCAATACACGATGACATTTGATTGTTGTCATTTCGGCTTTAAAAGTATTGACATACTTAATCATCGGCTTACCCATTTGCTCAATTAACTTCTTGGTCAAAATTTTCACCCCATTCTCAACTTAGCTGAGTTCATATATATAGCTTTCAGGAGCATAAGTGTGATGATGAAAGCCCCACCATCATGTCTCAACTGGAAATAGTTTTCCATTCTTACCTCAAAATTTTCAATAGACCAGATGGACCTTTTGACATAATAATTTCAATTTGTCAGGCAATAGTAAATACAAAAATTGAAAGTGATTACTTGTAACATCCAAAAAATACGGATAAAAATTTTGTTTTTAAATTCATTCAAAATATACGGTAATCATATCAAAATATTTGAAAGTATATCATAGTAACATTTTTATCAGAGTACAAATTCCCAAAATCACATAATGCGGAAAACCCATAGGGTGATGCAGTGAGATCAGGACGGGCCCTTCCTCTTCGAGCTGGAAGTACCTGAAACATAAACTGAAAATCATAAGCACAAAGCTTAGTGATCTCCCCCAAAATACCTCATACCATGCAAACATATTGTCAAGCATATTTGGGTGCTTACAGTCCCCTTCGGTCTATTTCAACCAAATACAGTCAAGCATATTTGGGTGCTTGCAGTCCCTTTCGGTCTATTTCAACCAGATATAATCAAGCATATATAGGTGCTTGAAATCCCCTTCGGTCTATTCAACCAGATACCGGGTCTATTTCACCCCTACAACTACTACATAATATCATAACAAAAGAATAAAGAATCACAGAGACATCAAACAAATACAAGCATAACAAGCAATTATCAAGAAGACAATCATCCTACTAAAAGCATAAACTAGTGGGTCGACATTAGTGCCTTCAACCCATGGATACAATGAAGGAAATTCACCTCAAGATGAAGATATCAAATCATACTCGGGCTACTGACTCGTAGAATCCTCTCACTAGATTACAAGTATAAACCCCAATTAGGAATTTGGCCAATAGTCTAACCGAGAGTCCAAACCCTAAACCTTGACTTTAAATACAAAGGGTTGCTTAAACCTTGCCTTATTGGGCTTACCCTACCAAGGCCCAAATCTACTTCAGCCCAAAAGACATTCCAAGCCCAATAAAAAGACCCTAAGGCTCAATATGGACCAAAGAGCTCCAAAATGGCCCAAATCCTATAAACATCTTGCTACTACAGAAAGGCCTGAGGCCCAAACCTAAACAAGGAAAAAAGCCCAACAAAACTCAAGCCCAAAAATCTCTTAAGCCCACAGACTGTGTATGCACGACGTACATGGCTCGTACGCTTGACATACATTATTGATCCGGAAATCGGGGCACTAGCCCAGTACGTGCAACGTACTTAGGAGTATGCATGGTGTATTGGTCAGTCATCCCAAACATGCTCCAATGTCTTAACCTATTAAGCTTTAATGTCCAAAATTTAGATCCAAACTCATAAAAGTTTCCTAAACCATAAAGTTGCAAAATTTACGCTCTTGGATGCCTTAATGGGACTCAAACCATGAATTAAGACTTCTATCTCTCTTAAATGGTCACCAACTCATGCATGGTTGAGTCTTAACATTCAAGATACAATGTTTATGACTTCAAGCACCCCAAAGAGTAAAAAAGGACAGCTTAAATGGGCTTGAGTAGCCCATACTCCAAAAGACCAAGTTATGAGACCAAAAGATGCTAATTTCTTCCCTAAACCTAGATTCAAGCTTGAAATGAACAAGTTTCAGACTTTATGCCTCCAATAAGCTAGAAATGGTGCACAAACTCTGGATCTACAAGCTTCTTATTTTCCTTTGCTTCTCCTCAAGCTTCATTCTCCTTCAAACCACAAAAGAACACCCAAAAGCTCTTTGTAAGCTCAAAAAATCACTCAATATGGCTAGGGTTTCGAGATTAGCACTAAAAGGCAATGGGGGTTGATAAGGTAAAGAGGGTGAAGGGATAATGTGTTTAATAAGGTGCAAACCCTAAAAATTAGGGTTTGCCTTTGGCTTGAGTACGCCCTACGTACACATGGGTACGCCCATCGTACTTAGGGATCACCTCGATCTACACATGTAAAGGGAGTACGACATGCATACCTTATGTACGCCTAGCATACTTGAGTCTAGTCCAAGGGTAAAAAGAATTTTAATGGAAGAGTTTTACCTGAAAAAATCGGCGTTACAACTCTCCTTCACTTGAATCACACTTCGTCCTCAAAGTCCGTTGTCGCAAATAACTCAAGTAAGGCACCCTCGTTTCTTCCTCTGGTTTCTACGTCCACTCAGAGCCCTTGCGGTGCTGCCACTGCACCTTTACCAACTCAATAACCTTGTTCCTCAAGGTTTTTGTCTTCCGGTCAAGGATCAGATACCAACTTGTACCAAATCCTCAATTTGAGTTCAGTCACTCTAAGAGTGTGCTTGAATCCCTTAAACCAAGGCTCATATACCAACTTGTAACATCCCAAAAATTAAGACAAAAAATTTCTTTTTAATTATAATAAAATCATCATTCAAAACGTGTTCATAGAGCCATAATAGAATCAGAGTGTGAATGTGTGATCAAAACATCCAAATACATCAGAGTTAAATATAATGTGGAACAATATGGTGTGTGCGATGCGATCACCTCGAGCTCTTCCCTTTTGATCCGAAAGTACCTGAAACATAAACTGAACATTGTAAGCACACAACTTAGTAAGTTCTCCAAAACACCACATACCATACATATCAAAAATATAATGGGCCCCACCTGTCATCAGGCCCCGCTCGACATCGAACCCCGCTCGGAACAGATCTATTAGTTATCAAGCCCCACCCGGTATAAATACAAACACATAAACGCATGCAAGAATCACAAAGATAAATAAAAATGATTTTAAGTTATTTTATAAACAATAGTTTATATTTGGAATAATAATCATCGATCCAAATCAGAAAATGATAAAATAATCTTTTTAAATTAATTAATAATAGCAATTGCTAAAAATAATATATGTTCAAAACATATATTTAGTTTTATTTAGGCCTGACAATCGTGTCGTGTTCGAGTTGGCGTGTCGCGGGTTGGCAGGTTGGCGGGTCAAAATATGCCAACCCAACAGGTTGGCGGGTTTGGAACATAAACCCATATATGACCCGTCAATCCATTTATTTATACGGGTTCACAGGTTGGCGGGTTCGTGGATCAGATTTGGGTTCGTGGGTCAATTTCGATAAATAAAATTGACAATGAAACATGAATAAATTATTGATGGTTGATGCAAACATATCCGAATTTTAGACACTTAAGTCTTAAACATCCAAATGGAAATTAAAAACATTCATAGAAACATATTCAAACTAAACATTAATAAAAACATAGATAATTCAAGTAATAAAGTAATAGCCACAATTCCCATTTTTTCTTCCAAAAAAACAAAGTCAATTCTCTAACACCATTTCGATACTTGATTTCGATCATAGAGTAACAAAGGGGATAGTGAGTTTGTGGGAGACCGGGAGACTGGAAGTCTGGAAGAAGGAGATACGCTTATACGTAATTTGATTTTGAGATTATTATTTAGGGCAATGAGAAAAATGGTTACAGTCTTAGCCTTATAGGTTACGAGTTATGACCTTAGGTCATCCACCACGAGTCAAAATATTAAAACAGTCAAATTCTCTATAAATCAATGATATAAATATATATATATATATATATATATATATATATATATATATATATATATATATATATATAATACTTATTAAATATTAATACTTGATACATAATAAAATTTAAAAATAAAATAATTTTTTTTATTAAAAATATAAACGGGTTGGCGATTTAACCCGTTTATTTTTTGAGAAACTCATATATATAACCTGTTTAATAAACGGGTTGACAGGTTAGCGAGTTGAAAAACTCAACCCAAACTCATTTATCTCGTGTCGTGTCGCGGATCGTATCGAGAATTGTTAGTTATAGTTTTATTTATATATAATATGCATAAAAAAACTATTGAGATGATATGAGTATAGAAGAATTATACCGTAACTAACTAGTTTTAAAAATAAATATAAAATAATAATAAATCAACATTTTAAATTAAGTTTTTCATGTATAACCTCAAATGAAGACGATTAAGATGTAGTTCTATTGTTTATTTATTTATTTATTTATTTATTTTTTGAGATTCAAAGATACATATTATGTCACTTTATGATAGTACCACTTAAATAGGAAAATCCATCAATAGGTTTAACCAACTTAACTTGAAACTCTAATATTTTTATAAATAAAAACTCTAATATTTTTATAAATAAAATAAAACCTTAAATATTATATCATATAATATTATGTTATAAAGGAAATATTTTTACTATATCATGTATTTAAAAATCTTAATGATTTTTTAATTTTCAACTTAAAATAATTAATCTATTAATTTAAGATATATTATTAAATATAAAATATTATACTATTAATAAAATTTTAAAATTATTATTTCAATAGACTTGTTCGTTTCAAGACAACAATAAATATTATTATAATCATATTAAAAATCTTTTAATAATCATAAAATATTTTATATTTAATAATATATTTTAAATTATTAAATATCCTTCTACAATTTATTTTATTTTTTTTATATCCATAAATGATAAATAGATTAAAATATTATTAAAGAAAATTAAGTAAAACACATATCATTTAGATAAGAAGATGGTAAGAAAATATATTTAATTTCCTTTTAAATTTTTATATAATATCGAGAGATATATGAAATGAATATTCCAAATATTATATGTTATCTCTTTAAAAAAACTTAGCCGCAATAACTTCCATCATATCCAGTTATCATCCGCCACGTATATTTCGAAACTAGAACGTACACACCGCCTCTACCGTCCCTTTAACGGCAATGGTTAACGAACCTACTCTAACACTAACGGACGTCTAGACGTCGTCTAGTCATCTACTGGTCCTTCAAATCCATCGGCTGGGATTCTTTTGCAGTTGGATACACAAAAATGTAAGCATGGATCAGGTCAACTACCACTTAGGTTTGGACACGTGTTCCCGCCAGACATCTACCTATTAAGTTCCCTGGAATTACCCGTTGCCAACATTTTTAGGTTAATTACTTGTAGACCCCTCTCTTTAGTTTATATTACATAAATAACCCCTAGCTTATGACTTATTGCCATTACAATAGTAATAGATCGTTTGCCTTGTGTAGAATAAGATATCCATTTTTGACAATTAAAGAAGATTCGACGTCCTCAAAAAGCTGTTACGATAGTATTATTTAAACAATGATTTTTTTTTTATTTTTTATTATTTAAAAGCATGCCAACCTTTTCGTTTTGTATTTCTTGGTCAAGTATTTGTTCATTGTTTTTTTTGTATTATATGTAAATAACATCATTATTTACAAATCCTTTTTTATATTATATAGTTCAAAGTGCATCATCGCTATAAAAAAAATCAAAAAAGAATTTATAAATTTAATTATTCCCTAAAAGTACCCTACTACCCTATGAAGGAATCTCTTTCCTTGAACAATTGCAAAAGTCCAATTAGATAACCTCCTAACCACACCTTTGTCCGTGGCCGCAAGTTTGCCTATTTATGTGTATATATCACTAGTTGATATTGCTTATTGAACTTACGATTTTTTTTAAATGATAAGTTTGTCAATTTATTCGGTGTTAAAGATGAAGTTTAAAAACAAGAATTAAATTAATTTATCCGATATTAATAAAATTATAAATTGTTTTTTTTTTTTTTTTTTTTTTTTTTTTTTTTTTTTATATTAGCAAATCTATTATCTAAGAAAAGTGATTCGTGCACAATATATATATATATATATATATATATATATATATATATATTTTCATATAACAGTTTGAACTTTATAAAGTTCCATCATTATCATATAACATTTTAAAACACAAATTGTTATGTATTATAAAAAATTATTGTGTACGAATCAACTCTCATTACCTAAATTAAAAAAACCAGAGTTCTTTAGATTTTCATTCTATACATATAACTATTAATTCAATCTACAAACTTTAATCATACTAAGAAGCATAGACTTGTAGCCACCCTAAATGTCAAGAACCGAAACCAACTAGAACCAACGATTTTTGAAATGTTTTAACATTGTGTGTTCGATTTACAAAGCTTTATAAAACTTAGTCATGACAAACAGTAATATAACACAAATAAAACTGACAAATATTATATATTATAAATTTTATACTAGTGTAATTTTTTTCATGAGAACAAAATAACATGCAAATTAAGCATTATGTGTTCATGCAAAAAGTAAAAGCAAATTGGCGAACTTTCGTATCGGAAGTATTAAAGTGCTCAAATTGAACTTCAAGGTCTGGGGCTCGAGTTACAGATCATCAATCATGGTAGAAGTTTTAGGGCTATTGTCGAAATCGTTTTAGGTGCAAGGCTTGTATGGAGCTTTCGATCTCAACAACCTGGGTATGATTTCTTCCTCCTTGCTTGGAAAAGTCGTATAAGACCCAGGGTTGATGTGCTATAGACCTAGAAGGTCTTAATTGAATTTGAGACTTAATGGGTTAAGTGAATTGAACCTAACCCTAGTTTTATTTTTTTGAAAAATCCAATGCCATGTCACGTTTTTGTAAAAATTATACAAAAATCATTGAAAGTCAGATTTAGGGTTCGTAAATCTTCAAAGTTCATATTTTGAGTCTAGTATGTTCGTGATTTTCCCTTAACCTGATGTTGGTGATAACTTGGGTGAAAATTGTCATTTTCACAGACTAGTCCGAAATCGAGCTGCACTATATGCGGTTTTGTAAAAGTCACCATAAATTGTAGAAAAATCATATGAACGCGTGTAAGTAGTCCCTGAAAATTTATTGACCTAAACTTCATGATAATGGTTTCGTAACCTAGTTTGGTTGGGTTTAAGAGGGGCAAAATAGGCCTTGATCATGCTCTTGTTTTGGGTTTAAATCTAATAATTTAAACTACAAAACTAATTACATATTTAGGGTAAAATGGTAGCCATTCCTAACCTTGATTGGTATTATTAGGAGGTTTGAAGGGTGACCTGGAGTGAGTAAGTCTCGGGCTAAGTTTGGAGTTTGATCTTGCTACTTGAGGTGAGTTTCTCATTACACTATGTTATATTATATTTTTTTATGTTAGTTCGTGTGTGATATGTGTTGTTTATGTGGGTAACAGTAGGTGGTGTTAGAGTCTAGTGGTAGTATGATTTTCCCTGATATATTGAGGGTTATGCATTGTAGGACGCGACGCATCCGAGTTGGGGTTCAGGACTAGCCAATGCGTCCCAAAGGCTCAACGAACTGAGCAAGGGGGATTGGGCATGACCACTGTGTCCTAATTCATTCGGGTACGGGGGTCGGGCTTAGCCAATGTGTCCTAAAGGCTAGATGTATTGAGCAAGGGAGATCGGTCATAGCCAATGTGTCTGAATAGGAGTATGTTTGTTTCTGATTTGTTCTTTGACATGTATATGTGGTTAGGTATTGATACCGTTTGTATCTGTGTATATGGGTAAAGTTTGTATGATATGATACCATGTATGTGTGAAATTCAGTAAACTTTGTGTTTACTTATTTCCCCTTTAAAAATATTGTTTCTGGAACATAGGATGGTAGGGTATGATCGTACACACTGGCTCGAGACAGGTTATTGGAATTTCGTTATTGAATTGGTTATGTTTTCATAAATTTTAGAATTTCAACTAATAATGGTTTTTGGAAATTGAACTAATCTTGGGGGTTGGTTTTAAGCTTATGTTGAATAAAAAATATTAAACAGATGAGTTATGTTGTTTTAAAAAGTTCAAATTTTTTTAAAAATTTGGGATAATATCCGTGTTCAAACATTAAACACTATATTATTACCAAAAAGATTGTTTAATGTAAGTCTTAAAAGCAAATTAAAACCTAATATTCCATTACTTTGTCAGTTACGGAAAATGAATAGAATGAATTATAATTTTACATAAATGTAAAACTTTCCTGGTTAACTAGTGGTGCAAAATACACACAAGTTCTCATTCATCGAGTTTAGCATAATAGGTGCAACACGTATTCCCGACAAAACATTAGCAAAGATTTATTACTAAGAAAACTTATTGCACAATTAATTCAGCAAAATTAATAAAAACCCAATGAATAAAATCTAAAAATAAGGAAAAACTGAAAATGTATTTTTTTTTTTTAAATGTTGCTAATTAAGTATTCTCAAGAGAATCGTTGAACTTATCATGTTCAAACTCACTAATGTGTTGGATGTGATTGGGTTTAAATACATGTGTGAATGTTATAAATAAGAAGAATACCATAGATTATCTACATTTGTTATATAAAATCCGACATACATTCATATAATGATATAAATGGTGTTTCTACACATGCATCTCTTACGATGTTTGCACATTTTTTTTTTTTTTGTGTCAGTGCACACACTTTGTTTATCAGTAGGGTAAAATAAAATATAAATTGATGTTTGTTTGCAAGATTTAGTTTTTATGCACGATTTGTTTGTTTGTACATATGTTCAAACTTCAAAGTACCTTATTGATAATGAAATGCAATTCTAATGCATGCAAGAAATATAACGGTGTGAAGTGGGATAATTCTTTCCCTGGGTACCTTATTGTGGTTTGTTATTAAATATAGGGGTCTGAGTGTAAGATGTTTTATATACAAACAAGTACTCCTTTTATTTTGCTCTCACACACTTTCTCTTTCTAAAAATCTCCCCTTTCTCTCTCTATAAACATCTCTCTCTGTAATTTCTATTTCGAGAAGGTTTCTTAGGGTTAAATACGCTGACAACTGTGATAAAAGGGCATACAAAAGCATAACAATCATCGTCTTCACCCGTGAGCAAATTGCTTTCTTCTTCTTTACCATATTTAGTCTTCTAATTATTGTTGTATTGTTCAACTATATAGCAGAAAGAGGATCTGGATTTGGGAAATTGATCATTTGCGTATGATCCGTTGTTAAGATATACAATACTACTTGAGATTTAATCAGATTTTTCTGTATATATTATTGTTCTTTGTACACGACTTGATTTCCCCCCTAACTTTTAGGGTCAATTATCCGAATTTGTTGGAGATTTTTTGTCCATAGTTGTAACGATTGAGGTTTATTTATTCATATCGGATCTTCAGATTGATATTATCAAAGGTCGTGTGTCAACTGTGGAAACTTTCGGATTTTGTAGTGGAATTAGAAGAGAAATTTGAAGTGAATTCTGGTTTGTGATTGTTTTTTAGTAAATCTAATTCGATATTATCCAGGGAACAGCACGGTTTTTGTTGCGATCCCAATATCGAAATAGTAGCACTTTTTCCGAGGGTTTAGAAATTTGCTTTGGTAGTTGGTTTAATTTGGGGGTTTTATGCACAATCAAGAACAAACATGGCTGCGGGTACAGAATTTTCTCCGGCTTATGCAATGCTAGAAGGTGGTTTCAACAATATCGTGTCTATTGGAGAAGACGAGATTTCACAGAATTCAGATCGATTGAAACACATGGCGATTCGTAAACCTCCAAGGCATCTTTCCGTCGTTCGACATAGTATGAGCACAGCAACTCTGCTAGCGCCCACAAATCCGGTATGATAAATAATCTTCTCTTAATTCTAATCAATTGCTTCCTATCTGTATTCTGTAATTACAAGTGTTAGATCCAAATAGATGAGTTGAAGGTCTAAATTATGTCAGCTAATTTGATTGATTTATGTGATTTTTTCTAGGATTTTGGCATCGGGATTGTTGCTGTTGCTGTGAAGTCTACAACAGATGTGAATTCTGAATTCTTGCCCGTGATCCGATCAGGAAGCTGTGCAGAAAAAGGACCAAAACAATACATGGAAGACGAACATATATGTATAGACAACCTTCTTGATTATTTAGATCAAATAGAAGGTTTCCCTTCCCCTGGAGCTTTCTATGGCGTATGTCTCCACTCTTCGTCTTCCCTCTTCTTCCATTCCACAAAATTCTTCAAACACTTTTCATGAACTAAACATTATTATTCTATTCCACAGGTTTTCGATGGACATGGTGGCACAGATGCTGCATCATACGTTAGAAAGAACATATTAAAATTCATAATCGACGACCCCAAATTCCCAGTTTGCTTAGAAACAGCAATCCGGAATGCTTTTGTTAAAGCCGATCATGCATTCGCCGACACATCTTGTCTCGACATCTCATCGGGAACCACCGCGTTGACTGCTCTCATATTCGGAAGGTAAGTCAACCTCTTTGACCGAAATCATGTTCAATTTTCTACCTTTTCTTCTTCTTTTTCCCATTTGACCTAAAACGCTGAAATCAAAACACAGAACGGTGGTAGTTGCAAACGCCGGCGATTGTCGAGCGGTGTTAGGGAAACGAGGAAGAGCGATTGAACTCTCAAAAGACCATAAACCGAATTGCCCATCGGAGAGGTTAAGAATCGAAGAACTCGGTGGCGCCATCTACGACGGATACCTAAACGGCCAGTTATCAGTGGCTCGAGCGTTAGGAGATTGGCACATGAAAGGTCCGAAAGGTTCTGCTTGTCCGTTAAGTGCAGAGCCGGAGTTGCAGCAGATCGTGTTGAGTGAAGACGATGAGTTTCTCATAATCGGTTGTGATGGTTTGTGGGATGTGATGACGAGTCAATGTGCAGTGTCGATTACGAGGAAGCAATTGATGATTCATAATGATCCGGAGAGATGTTCGAAGGAGCTTGTTCGTGAAGCTTTGAAGAGGAATACGTGTGATAATTTGACGGTGGTGGTGGTTTGTTTTTCGCCGGAGCCGCCGCCGAGGATTGAGATACCTCAAACGCGAGTCAGGAGGAGTATATCGGCGGAGGGGTTGAATTTTCTCAAGGGTGTATTGGATGGTAACTCATGAAACAGGCGGTGATAGGCGGAGGTTCCATGATTGATTATGTTCGGAAATAAGAAATTATTATTATTATTGTTTTTTTTTTTTTGGTATTAGCTTTTTTTAAAATGTATGTACATTGTTGTTGTATGGATTGGTAGGACTTGACTGTTAACCCATTGTTAATATTCCATGGTTTGCTCTAAATTTACATTTATTATTCGAAATATTTGGGGGTTTTATGGTTTATACTTTATTTATTGGATGTATCTAATGTTATACTCTCAAATCGACCTCCAAATTAACTCTAAAAAATCAACAATAGTGTCTCAAATATGCTATAAGTATGGTCATGGAGCTCGTATGTGTTTTCTTCTTTGTGGCTTTCCACAAAATCATAGAGGAAGAAGAGGTGGAAGAAGTAGTTATTGTGGAGGAAGAGGAAGGTGAAGATGAAATAAAGGAGATTTTAACAACTTTAATGGTGTGCATGTAGAGGTAGTTTTAATGGGATTTTTTCTAGAAATGTTACTAGCTTTGATAGAGGATATATGATTGATTTTCTTGCTAGAAACAATGGCTATTATCCCGAACCAACGACTACAATATGGTTGGGAAGAATCTAACCCTAATGTCCACGTTCCTTTTTCCATGCAGCTACCATATCATCCGAAATATTATGGGCTTAGCCCACAATCATCTCCTAATCATGCTTTATCAATGGCCCACAGCATGAGTAATATGGTTGGATTTTTAGCAAATGGGCCGGATCAGACTATTGGACCTTATCATTTCCACTTGAACTTCGTCTCAACAATATTGGCATGATAATGTTCAGAATATTGATAGTAAAAAATGCCTACCAATCTTGCTTTGTCTACTCGCTTATCTCTATCTCTTACTTGAAGGTTCACTTACAACAATAAATGGTATTCTGCATAGCAGCAATAATATTTAGGTTTTTTTTTTTTTTTTTTTTTTTTTTTGATCTTATTGATCTCTTATGTCTGCACCGCATATCGGCGAAATCCACGCATAGATATTACTCTTTGCAGACTTTTTTGTTTTTTTTAAAGAATGCAGACTTAAAAATGTATGTGCATCATTTTTTTGATGCAGGACCGACATCTTCTAATATCTTCAAACATTTTCTAGCATAAAAAAAACACATATATTTGTTTTTTTTTTAAATTTTAAACTTCGATTTATTCTAACTTTATCATGATAAACAATTTGGAAAAAAAATTACACATTTCAAGATAAAAGGTTGATAACACTAGCATGATCTTTGTGACAAATTTATAAATAAATATTTAATTATAATAATAGTCGTTGAAGTTATTTATATTGATATGAAAAAAAACACATATTATATTATATATTTTTTTAATACTTTATGTAATAGAGTATCATCCATTTCTTTGGAAAAACATTTTAGGTCACTTTTTTAATTGTTTTATTTGATAAAGTAAAATGAAAATTTCCATTTTAGAATCCAAATTTATTTTCATCCATTTTATATGTTATGTTCTTTGATCCCTAATTACAATGTTTAAATATAATTTTAGAACCAAATCTTATTGGTTTTTATCAAATATATACGTTAATTTGTACAATTTTATTTTTATTTTTTATACAATAATACATAAAAGTTGATTAGATTTGCTAATTATCTATAATAAAGTCATAAAAGTATTGAAAAACTTTTATAAGTTTTAAAAAAGAAAATATCAGTTTGTTTAGATTTTAGTTTATTTAGTAGTCTGTAGATATTAAAAAACAAACATTATTCTGCTTTCAGACTATAAATATTTGATCCACCTCTTCTACCGTAGAGGTCTGCAAATGTGGTACGCAGACTGTATATATTTTTACCTCAGAAAAACACATTGTCTAACCAAATCAAATTCTCTCTCGATAAGTTCCTCAAAAGATCCGATTCGGGCGGATTCTTCCCCTAACTAACGAAGAGATCTTGACGGAATTGTCACATATGAAATTGAGCACAATTTTGCAAAGAAATAGCCGACTTGTTTCTTGAAAAGAGATGAGTAACATGCTCAATATCATTTGATTTAATAGTTGACCGAAACAAAAAACACCTTACTCTTTTGTTGCTGTCAACATATTTGATTATTAATGATAAAAATTTGACATTGAGCATCCAACTTCTTATTTATTTTTTAGATAATTTTTTTAAATAATAGTAGCATCATACACTCATGTAATGCTTGTAAATTTTCAAAGCAAACTAGATTACCATTCTCCCAAAATTGTTCATATCACAGTAATGTTGGAGATAATTCATCCTGACATTTAGGAAGTGAATCCAACTATTTTTTTACCTGGTTTTTACTAGTTTATCTCGTTTATTGGTTATTAAAGTATATTTACGTGGATTTATCTATCATCTCATCGTTTCAACGCCTTGCTTCTTTATGACCCTTAAAAAATCATGTAGAAATATTTTTTTGAAAATCTTCTTTTTGACACTTCAAAATCATGGCGAAAATCGTTTTCTACAAATAGGATATATATTTTTTTCCTGAATGTAGCATCACATATAAGATATCATGTCCTCACATTGCTCAACACTTGTATTTCATTCCAACTTATCAAAGATATATTGGTTTGATGCTTATTCCACTATGTATTTTCTTATAAATCACATTCATTTGCAAATTCATAATCGTGTGTCACCATATGAGATTTTATTTCGTAATGAACCTAATTATTTGTTGTAACATCCCAAAAATCATGATAACATTTTTATTTTTCAATTAAAGTAAAATCATTGTTCAGTCAAAACCCAAGCCATAAAAACCAAGTATTAGATACAATTATCCCAAAATCAAAGTATCATAAAATCTCCGAAACATATCACTGGATGATGTGTACGATCACGCCTTCGTCTTTCCCCTATCCTCTGAAGTACCTAAAACCATAAAATCAACTGTAAGCTAAAGCTTAGCAAGTTTCCCAAAATACCACACACGAAACAAAAATACATGTATACCATCCATCATAGCCCTAGGCTTATAGGCCTTAATCCCCAGGTGGGCTTGAGGCCCAACAATCCAAGGCCCAATAACCTAGAGCTCATAAATTATTTTTGTCCACTTCATGCGTACGCACGACGTACTCTGCATGTATGCCCAACGTACGCTGACCTTGACCACATACGGGTGGTTAACCCAGTACATGCAGCGTACCATGGAGTATGCCCAACGTACTGGCCAGCCAACCCACAATTTGAAACATTCCAAAAATACAGTCCAAAAATTTCATTTTTAACTATTATATAATAATAACTATCAAACCCATTTTATAGCAAAACATAAGTCATAGTGTCAAATCAGCTTTCTCATCAAAACTCATATTAACATATATCAGAGTGAAAACATCCCAGGCTAAACAAATGGTGTATGTACTGCAATCATCATGAGCTCCTCTTTTGAAAACCGAAGTACCTGAAACTAAAACTGAAAACCATAAGCACGAAACTTAGTGAGTCTCCCCAAACTACCACATACCATACACATAACATACAACTAAGAGATACGGGCCCCACCCACTCTCTTCGAGATTCGGGCCCCACCCATACTCCATTATATAGGAGATTCGGGCCCCGCCCACACTCCGTTGTCTAGGAGATTCAGGCCTCGCCCACATTCTGCTATCTAGGAGGTTCGAGCCCCACCCACACTCTGTTATCTAGGAGATTCGGGCCCTGCCCACACTCCGTTGTCTAGGAGATTCGGGTCCCCCACACTCCGCTACTAATATGCATACAAGTATCACACATACAACAAGTATATCTAATTCTATCAAGCAGTCACATTTATATACTTAAATAATACTATGAGGTTGGGGCCCCGCCCACACTCAGCTACTATGAGATTCGGGCCCCGCCCACACTCACGTACATAAACAAACACATACATGTATTACATAGATAACAAGTATAGCAATCCAACAATCTGATTGATATCTATACTCTGGTAATAATGAGATACGGGCCCCATCCACACTCTAAGTTCCTATCAGAACATATAAACTACACGGGCCGATATTGGTGCCTTAGACCCGTTCCTATTGGAAGAGGACTCACCTCGCATTGCTGAAGTCCCGCAGATAAAACCCTAGCTGATGGATGACAGATTCCTGAATCTGTCAACATCAAAATAACACCCAATTAATAATTGGGTCCCCTGTCACATATCCATAAATCTATGCTTGGGGTAAAAGACTACTTTACACCTAACTTAGCTTGACTCAAGCCCATGGCCCAATCCAAAGGCCCAAAAGTCTAACAATGAACCAAGACCCAAATATGGACCAGTTTTCCAAATTGGGCCCAAACATCTACATGGTCTTGCCTTAAGGCCCAACTATTTATTCTTGGTCCAACACTTGATATTCTGATGGCCCAATATCTCATAATCATCAAGGCCCAGACTACGGCCCAATTTTCCAAATTGGGCCCAACCTCCAAATGGGCCTTATCCTAAAGCCCAATTCAGATTTTATAGTCCATTTACTTGTTAATAGTTGGCCCATCAAGAGTCTAGACATCTAGGCCCAACAGAAAGGCCCTACACTAAACCCAACACAATTAGGGTTTTCACATGAAATGACGATTAGGGTTAAGTGTTTCCCACTTAATCCATTAAGTCCTTCACTCTACTAGGTCAACATACAATATGGTCGGGATTAATTCATGATTCCAATCCATTGGTCCAAACTTGCGGGTCCCGACAAATTCCAAATTAACATATACATAATTAGGGTTTTCTAAACCCTACTTAGGGTTTCCAATCCCATCACATCCCAATTAGTCCATTCGTGAAGCTTCTAGATTAATTAACTATTAATTAATCGAGAACCACCCACTACCACCTCAGGCAGTGGTGGCCGGCGGCGGTCCATGGTGGCAGCCACCACTTCACCGTGGTGGTGGTTAGGACTTTTAGGCCAAAATAGTGAAAAAATATTCCAAACACACATCCAAACACACCCACATATACACACATCCACCCAAAGTGGCGGTTGGTGGCGGCAAAACGGTAGCATGAGGTGGCAACCACCACCTCACGGTGGTGGCGGGGGTTTTCTTCATTTTTTTTCCGATCTAACAACACCCACACACACCGATATACACTGAAACACGTACACCAATTGTATAGACTCACACACACACACAACGTAGCCACCCATTCATGGTGGCATGCGACTGTCGGACGTGAGTGGCGATTTGACAGTTGACGGAGCGGCGATAGCGACCAATTTGGGGGTAGAAATAGTAGAAACGAAGAGGGAAGAATAATGGCGGGTTGCACCATTACTGGATGGAGGCGGCTACGTTCACATCTTCGACTCCGTTGGCAACCCTCCGGCGATCCATGTGACGTTTCAACGTTGCTCCCAACGCCCAACAACCTTGGCGGCATTCCAATAGTGAGTTAGCGGCGATAGCGGGCTCGGTAATACAACGACGGCTAGGGAGCTCCTTGAGGGTGGCGGTTGTAATAAGATATTAAGGGTTAGGGTTTCATGTCTCCAAAGAGATGGGAGGGAAGAGTGACGGGTTAATGTCCCGATTCTAAAAACTTTTGCACAATTAACAAGACTGGTCCCTCCCCATTGGATCTTTTCCAACTTAAGCCCAATATTTTGTTGGATAAGGTGTCTAAGTCCATAACTATATTTAGTATGTACTTGACCTGGCTTGGGATGGTCCATTTGGGTTTCATGATATCACAACAATTGGATAGACAAAATGAGAAAAATGACACTTATGATTTGTTAATCTATTATAAGTTCTAATATATTAATATTAAATCATATTATTTAATTAGTATGACAAAACTGCACAAATGGTCCCTGTGGTTAGCTGAAAATTGCCACTTTCTTCAAAAAAGATTTGGACTAGCACCAGAAGCCCAAACTTTTCATTTTGTTGCGATTTTGGTCCAATTTGCTTTGAAATTTTTTATATTGATGATTCTACCCTTACTTTTTCTTTTTCCAGTATTTTTAGTTTATTTAAATACTTTTCTAATTAAAAAAAAATTATCCTTTCTATTTTATTTTTATAAATTTTTATAATAGAAAAAAACACCTCTCTCTCTCTCTCTCTCTCTCTCTCTTTCTCACTCTCTCTCTCTCTCACATATCTTTTATGAATGGACGAGTGAAAAGCTGTTGATTTCGGAAGATAATCAACGTTTTGAATGAACTTCTCAAAATTGGACTTTGGTTTAAGCATACTAAAATGATGTAAACTCAGGTCTTCGATTTCAATAGATGGGAGAAAAGGATGAAAGGGTGTTCGTCTTTCAAACTCAACAGGAATACCCAAGAACCCATTGAACCGATCGAAGGTAACATGCAAGAAGATCTTGCTTCTTTTTTTGTAGCTGTGGTCTTGCATGAAGCAACAACCCAGAAAGATAATCTGAATAGGGTAAAAAAAAGTGCCAACAACGACACTTGTTGATTATCCCTTTCTCTTTGAACATTCAATTCATCATCTTCTTAGCAATCGGTAACCCTAGAAACCCTTTCTCCAGATTCTTCTGATTCTTGATTTACATACTGAAACAATGCAGTGTCATGGTAGGTTTGCAAAGAAGAAGAAGATAAAGATGGAGAATGGAGGACCTCTGTTTAGAAAACAAGAAGGTGGATTTTGTCTGTTTAGATGTGTAGAGATTTCTGAGTAAAATAATATTGGTTGAGATTTGGCCTTTGATGGTGGGATTGACGAAATGATTGGAGGGCAGATTTTGATTTGGGGGAAATGGAAATTTAGGATGGAATTGTGGATAGATTAATTGAACGTAAGCATCCTCTTAGTATTTTATTTTTTATTTCTTTAAGTTTGAAACTCAGAAAAATATTGGTTGAGATTTTTATTTTATTTTATTTTAAATTTAAAACTCAGAAAAATAAATAAGAGAGAGAGAGAGAGAGAGAGAGATTTATTTTATTTTTTATTTCTTTAAATCTGAAAATCAGAAAAAAAATCATATTTACAGAGGCAAATTCATCATTTTGAAAAAAAAAAAAAGATTGGACCAAACAAGCAACAAAATGAAAACTTTGGACCTCTGGTGTTAGTCCAAACCTTTTTGGACCAAAGTGACAATTTTGAGCAAACCACAGGGACCATTTGTGTAGTTTAGTCAATTAGTATTGAACAAAAATTAATTTGGAATTAATTTTGTAATAAAAAAAGACTCATTAATATTGGGATTGATTATGTAAATCATTCATTCTTATATAGTGGGCTTATCATCCATGATTCTCTAGATTGGGCTAGGTTCCATAAGGTGCTCCATGGATGCTCCATGGAGGTTAAAACTCATGGATCATGGGGAAATGAAAAGCCATGCATATTAGGATTTACATGGTGTAACCCTACATGTGGTACACTATATAAAGAACCTCATATGGAGCAAAATCAGCAACTAAGAGACATAAGAAAAGAAGGCTAGCCGACCTTGTGCACAAGTGTAATTCTCTCAAGTTATTCCAAGAGTTGTGGTGTTGTGTGAAGAATTTGAGGCATCACATTTGAGGTGCTAGGCTCACAAGGTCTTAAGGAATTCAAGCAACAAGAAAGGTATGCCATTCTACTAGTTTTTGTATTACATGTACCCCAATCACATGCTAGTTAGGATGAAACCTTGGAAAATGAATATTTGCATGTATAATAGAGAAAACATAGATCCAAGGTTTCTAGGGTTGCATGCACACCATAGGAGTGTTAGAATGCTCAAAACTCATCAGTGGTATCAGAGCCTAGTCTTGTTTTCATTATACTTGATGCAAATTGTTGAAAAAAGTCAAAAATATGCTAACTGTTCTGTGAACTCGCCGAGTCCATGCGGGGACTCGACGAGTCCAAGTGAAAGTTCATCCTACTCGTCAAGTAGGTTCTTGCACTCGGCGAGTAGGAGGCCCTGTGTGTATATTTTCGAGTTTTCTTGCTCGAATTGGACTAGAATCATTACCCTAAACTGTTTTGGACTTGTAAAATTTGTTTTTGATGTGGTAATGATTATGCTAATCCAACTTCAATGATATTTATCAAAGTTTCAAGTTTTATATATGCTTATATGATTCTTGAAAATTGTTGATATGAATGTTCATGCTTATGAGTTTTAGTAGATCATTGGAATTATTTGCAAATTGTTTGTTAGTGTAATTCTTGATCTAAATGCCAATTTATGGACTCCATAACTTGTCCTCAAGTTATGGAATTCCAAAAGTCTTTTCTTTAAAACCATTAAGACTCATAAGTTATAGAAATGAAAGGTTTTGAATAGTTTCAAAACTTGCTCTCAAGTTTTTGAATTTGTAAAGTTGCTTTAGAAAACTTTAATTCCAAATCCTAGAGTTTTAAAAGTTTAAAATTCAACCCTTATACTTTATAGTATTATAAGTTAATAATATATATATATATATATATATATATATATATATATATATATATATATATATATATATATAAATAGCAAGTCAGTCTTACCGTTAGTAGGCCTTATTAAAAGTATAATGACGAGTATAATGTAACTAAACCTATTATAAATTCCCAATCTTAGTTACTTTAGAAAAATGTGAATTTGGTGCTAACCCATGAAATTACGCTTTGTACCTTACCAAGTCATTAGTGCGTGTGTGGTTAACCGGCATACTAACATGGACTAGTAAGTGTGGCAAAGGGTAACTTAATGTTTTATCATAGATCGGTGGATCACGTGTGGTTAACCGACACATCGATTAGTTGATAAAAATTAAGGGTACCAAGTTAATTTGCATGGTTATTCACACCTTGTTTGTGATCATCGACATCCCAGTCATAAACTTGAGAGGGCACAATCGAGATTTAAACATGTCATTGAAAAGTTCAATGAATCTTAAAAGATCTAGGAGTTTCAATCCAATTAAAACCTAATAATTTATTTGGTTTTTGATGGTGGAAATTGGTGAATCGTCATTCGCCTACCTTTAAATATTTCATAGCTTGGATTACGGCATCCCTCTTCGAAGTTATAAAGTATTGTGTTGGGTCATAGCCTTAATATTATGTTTGGGTGTCTTATTAAGGATTCTTTATCTAATCTAAACTTGTCTTTCTTCTTTTCAGATGTCTTCCAACAATGCTTCTGGCTTAAACCTTGTCGGCTCCTTCTCTCTCATGAACCTTTCTGGGAGAGTCATCTTTGATGGTTCCAACTTTAATGATTGGATCAGCAACATCAGGATGGTCACATGTTACGAGGACAAGGAATATGTCCTCGACAAGGAGCTGAAGGAAATTGATGAGTCTACTGCTACTAAACAGTAGATCACTGACTTTAGGACTCATGAGAGAGATGCCACCAAGGTGGCATGCATCATGTTGGCCACAATGACAGCTAGACTCCAAAAGTCCTATGAGGACTTTTTCCCTTTTGAGATGCACATGGACCTGATGGAAATATACCATCAGAGTGCTCGTCAAGAGAGGTATGAAATCATCTCTTCCATGATAACAACCCGAATGAAGGATGGTGAACCCATCACGGGCCACATGCAGAAAATGCAAAGGTTTGTGGACCGTTTGTTGAAGTTGAATGTGAAATTCCTTGAGGAGTTAGCTATTGACATCATACTGCATTCCTTACCTACTTGTTATGATCAGTTCCAAATGACCTATCATATGAACAAGGAGGAGGTCACACTCAGCAAGCTTCAAGAACTTTTGAAGATCGCCGAAAGTGGTCTTAAAAGTAAATCGGTTGTTACTACTCCTACTCCTAACACCGCTCCTGTCCTGGCAATCAGGCATGGTAGAGGGAAAAATAGGAAGACCCCTTCGAAGGGTACCAAGCGAAAGTCTCTTGAAGGCTCCTCTTCGAGTGGAACCAAAGGAGGTTATGTCACTCCTTCTTCCAACCCAAAAGAAGTTGAATGCTTCTATTGGCATGATAAGGGGAACTAGAAACGAAAATACCCCAAGTACCTGCAAGATGTTAAGGATGAGAAGGTTAAACCTACCCATGAAGGTATTTACAATATATTGTCTAATAACTCAATGCATACTAATTCTTGGATCCTTGATACAGGTTGTGGTATGCATATACGTTCTGATTTGTAGGGCTTAAGAAAAAGTGAGGATGTGGAGCACGGAACGATAAACTTGATCATGGGGAATAGGAAAGCTTCACCTGTCACCAAGATTGGAGTTTATTCTTTGTTGTTGGTAGTGGGTTAATATTAGAATTGAATAAATTTTGTTACTCGTCTGAAATGACGAGAACTATTATTCTTTTCACGGTTTGTACAAACAAGGATTTACTTTCTCATTTGATAATGAATGTGGTGTTATTAATGCTTTTTATAATAATATTCTTTATTTTAAAGCATTACCTTGTGATGGTGTATATGAAATTGTGCACCTAGGAAATAATGTGTTGCATATTGATTCTTCCACTAGTTTGGACAAAGCATCCTTGTGGCATCGTCATATTAGATATGTTAACAAGAAGCGCATAGGCCAACTCCAAAAGGCTGGAGTCGTGGAATCATTTGACTTAAGGTCGGATGATAGTTGCAAGTCTTGTTTGCTTGAAAAAACGACAAAGTTACCCTTCACCGGTACTTGTGCTAGGGGTGAAGGTTTGTTGGACCTCATACACACAGATGTGTGTGGACCATTCAGAACTGCCATAATGGATGCTAGCCGCTTCTATGTGACTTTTACTGATGATTACAGTAGATATGGTCATGTCTACTTAATCAAGCATAAGTCAGGAACCTTTGAGAAATTCAAAGAGTTTAAACAGGAAGTGGAGAATCAATTGGGCAGGAAGATAAAGATGCTTCGATCTGATCGAGATGGAGAGTATCGAGTTCCTTGACTATCTTAAGGAATGTGAAATTGTTTCACAATTGACACCTCCTAGGACACCAAAGTTGAATGGTGTAGCTGAGAGGTGCAATCGAACCTTGTTAGACATGGTTCGTTGCATGATGAGTCGAGCATCGTTACCAATCTCATTTTATGGGTATGCCTTAGAGACTGCCGCCCATATCCTTAATCTATTCCCCTACCAAGAAGGTTGCCAAAACACGCCACAAGATGTGGACTAGGAAAGTCTCAATTTAGAACACATCAAGATTTGGGTTTGCGAGGCTTTCGTGAGGTGCGAGACTCACGAAAAGCTCAAACCTCGTAATGAACAGTGTATTTTCATTGGCTACCCACAGAGATCCTTTGGTTACCTCTTCTACAAACCAAGTGAGAATATGGTCTTCGTGGAAAGGAGAAGAGTCTTTCGTTAGAGAGAATTCACAAGCCAAGGAAACAGTGGGAGGTAGATTGATATTGAAGAACTTCAAGATTCAAGCGGTGAAGGAACCTGAAACACTAGCGATGAACCTGATGAGGAAACTCTTGTTGAGCCAATTGATGAGTCTGTACCTCTTAGGCATTCCATCAGAGTTAGGAATCCACCTGAGCATTACTATGGTTTCCATATTACTGTGGAAGGTGATGCATTTATCAGTGATAGCACACTGGTAAATTTGGATGAACCTAACAACTTTAAGGAAGCCATGGCAGACCCTGAGTCCTCCAAATGGAAAGAGGCTATGGAGAATGAGATTCAGTCAATGTATGACAATCAAGTTTGGAACTTGGTTGACAATGTACCAGGTCGTTAAATAATCGGGTGCAAATGGATCTTCAAGAAGAAGACCGACATAGATGGGAATGTACACACTTATAAAGTGTGACTGGTTGCAGAGGGCTTTACTCAAACTCCAGGAGTTGACTATGATGAGACCTTCTCACCAGTAGCGAAGATTAAGTCCATTAGGGTTATGCTAGCCGTTTCTGCATTTCATGATTATGAAATATGGCAAATGGATGTCAAAACCGTTTTTCTTAACGGAAAGTTGGCTGGGGATGTTTACATGAGTCAGCCAGAGGGTTTTGTTGATGCAAAGTACCCTAATAGAGTGTGTAAGCTTAATAAATCCATCTATGGATTGAAACAAGCATCTTGCAGATGGAATCTTTGTTTCGATGAGAAAGTCAAAGAGTTTGGTTTTTCGAGGAGCGAGGATGATTCTTGTGTATATGTTAAGGTTAGTGGGTGTATAGTTAGCTTTTTGGTATTGTATGTGGATGACATACTACTCATAGGAAATGACATCCCATCCTTGCAGGAAGTTAAGTCCTAGCTTGGGAAGTGTTTTGCTTGTTGGATTAGGGTCTAAGCCCATAACCATATTTGGTAAGTACTTGACCCGGTTATGCATGGTCCTTTTGGGTTGCCTTCACCAAAGCTACTTGACTGGAGACATATTAGAGAAAGAGGTTATTATGATTTATTAATATATTATAAGAATAATATATTAAAGGAGAAATCATATTTGTTTAATTAATACTGGTTAATAATTAATTTAGAATTAATTCAGTGATCAAATGTATTTAATTAAACTAAAGGGGCTGAATTGTAATTATTTGATAGTTGCAAATTAGGGCATTGGATGCCCCTAGGATGGGGGTGGACGAATTCAAGGTGATAAGGCCTTAGAATTCGTCCATGATAAGGATTCAAGGATTATCTTATGGGCTGCTTGGTGGGCAAGTAACCAGATAAGGATAAGGACTGAAACCCTAATCTCTACCCTATATAAAGACCCCTTAGGCCTTAGAAAATCTACCACTTGATCCCAAGAAGAACTAGAGCCGATTTTTTCCACTCCTCTCTCTCTCTCTCTCTCTCTTGCCTCTCTATTTGCTTGTGGTGTTTGTGAACCATTAGTTGTGGTACTTGCTTTCCAAGACAAGGAGATTGAAGATTAGTGTTGTTATTACAATATAACAACAAGAGGTATGTAATCCCTTCTACTATATAGATTTCAAAATACCTAGGTGCATGCTAGGGTTCTTCTTGTGTTCATAAAGTTGTGTATCTAATAGTGAAAACATGTATCTAATAGTGACTCATTGTTTGTCATAGTTCGATGGAGCGTGTGTGGTTAACCGGCTTATCAAATAGGTGACTGTAACAATGAGGGCACCATGTACATTTGCATGGTTATTCACAGCCACTTTGTGATCCTCGGCATCCCAGTCACAAACGAGAAGGGCATATCGAGATTTAAACATGCCATTGAAAAGTTCAATGAATCTCAAAAGAATCTAGGAATTCTCAATACATTTAAAACCTAAGCCTTTTATGTTTTTCATGGTGAAGAATTAGTGAATCGTCATTCACTTACCTCCAAATTATTTGCATGTTGAATTACGGCATCCCTTTTCTAATGTGTAAATAATGTTGTTGAATCCTAGACCTAATTTCTCATTTTGGGTGTGTAATTAGGGATTCAATTCTAATCAAACTTTGTTCCTTTCTATTTGCAGATGTCTAACGTAAACACCAACAACGTTGCTGCTGGTTCATTCTCGCTAATGAGCCTATGTCAAAAAGTGACATTTGACGGATCGAATTTCAACGAATGGATAAGATACATTCGCATGATTGTTCGTTACGAGGACAAAGAATATGTTCTCGACGAGAAGCTTGAAAAGATCAATCCAGAAATCGCTACTCCTGAAGAAATGGTCGTCTTTGAGGCCCATGAGCATGATGACACGAAATTTCATTGCATTATGCTGGCCACTATGAATCTTGAACTCCAAAAGTCCTATGAGGACATGTATCCCTATGAAATGCACCAAGATTTGCTGGAGAGGTACCACCAAAGCGCAAGGCAAGAGCGCTATGAGATCATCACCAACATGATCACCGCTAAGATGGGGAGTGGAGAGTCCTTAACCTCACATTTGCAAAAGATGCAGAGGTATGTTGATCGTCTTTGCAAGTTAAATGTTAACTTTGGGGAAGATTTGGCTATCGACATCATTCTACACTCCTTGCCCTCATGCTACAACCAATTTAGGAAGACCTACCATATGAACAAAGAAGAGGTCACCTTAAGCAAACTCCAAGGGCTCCTAAGGACTGTTGAGAGCAACCTCAAGGACAAGTCTGTTGCATCAACTCCTACTCCCACCACTACTTCTGTTTTAGCCATTGGGCAAGGGAAGGGCAAGAAGAGGAAGGCTCCTTCAAAGAGCCACCACAAGGGAAAGTCCCAAGATGGTACCTCTTCTAGTGGAACCAAAGTTGGTTCTGCTAAACCTAACTCAAACCCAAAGGAGGCAGAGTGCCACCACTGCCACAAAATAGGGCACTGGAAGAGAAGCTGCCCGGAATATCTGCAAGCCATCAAAGATGGGAAGATCAAGCCGTCTTTCGTAGGTATTTACACAATTAAATCTAATTATTCATCACATGATATTTCTTGGGTTCTTGATACAGGATGTGGTTTTCACATATGTTCTAATTTGCAGGGACTAAGAAGAAATAGGGATGTGGAGCATGGAAGAATAAATCTAGTCATGGGGAACAGAAGATCATCGCCCGTCACCAAGATTGGAGTGTATTATTTAGTAATTAGTAATAGATTAGGTTTAGATTTAAATAATTGTTGCTATTCACCAGGTATGGCAAGAAACATCATTTCATTTCATGGTTTGTTTAGACAAGGATTTAGATATTCGTTTGATAATGAGAAAGATTCGATTTATGCTTATCTAAATGGTGTTTTATATTCTGAAGCATTGCCTTGTAATGGAATTTATGAAACTGTTATGGTTGTAGATAACCTAGGAAATGATGTATTGTGTGTGGATTCTTCCAATAGTATGGATAAAGCATGCTTGTGGCATTTTCATCTTGGACATGTTAACAAGAAACGCATAGCCCAACTCAAAAAGGATGGAGTGTTGGATTCATTCGACCTTAGGGATGATGATGTGTGCGAGTCTTGTTTACTTAGAAAGATGACCAAGTCACCCTTCACTGGCACTTGTGAAAGGGTTGAGGGTTTATTGGATCTCATACACACCGATGTGTGTGGGCCCTTTAGATCCACCACAAGAGATGCGAACCGCTTCTATGTGACTTTCACCGATGATTATAGTAGATATGGGTATATTTACTTAATCAAGAACAAGTCAGAAACCTTTGAAAAGTTCAAAGAGTTTAAACAAGAAGTGGAGAATCAATTTGGAAGGAAAATCAAGATGCTTCGATCCGATCGAGGAGGAGAGTACCTAAGTCTTGAATTCTATAACTATCTCAAGGAATGCAGAATAGTTTCGCAATTGACGCCACCTTGGACACCGTAGTTGAATGGTGTGGCTGAGAGGTGTAATCGAACCCTGTTGGAAATGTTTCATTCCATGATGATTCGTGCATCACTACCTATCTCATTCTGGGGGTATGCCTTAGAGATTTCCGCCCATATCCTTAACTTAGTCCCTATAAAGAAGGTTGCCAAAACACCTCACGAGATGTGGAAAGGGAAAGCTCCCTCGTTGGCACATATCAAGGTTTGGGGTTGCGAGGTTTTCGTAAGACGAGAGACTCACGACAAGCTAGAACCTCGTAGTGAGCAGTGTATTTTCATCGGCTACCCGCATAAATCCTTTGGATAGCTCTTCGATAGACCAAGTGGCAATGTTGTCTTCGTTGCGAGGAGAGGGGTTTTCAGAGAGTGAGAACTCATAAGCGAAGGGAACAGTGGGAGGCAAATCGATCTTGAAGAGATTCAAGAGTCGAGCGATGAAGGAACCTCTAATTCTGGCACTCAACCCGAGGAGGAAACTCTGGTTGAACCGATTGACGAATCATTACCTCTTAGACATTCCGAAAGAGTTAAAGTTTAACCCCAGCTATATGGTTTTCATATTACTACTGGAGGGGACACATATACTAGTGATAGTAAACTAATAAATCTAGATAAACCTAACAACTACAAGGAAGCCATGGCAGGCTCGGAGTATGCAAAATGGAAAGAGGCGATGGACAGTGATATTCAGTCCATGTACGACAACCAAGTTTGGAATTTGGTTGACCATGTGCTCGGACGTAAGACGGTTGGGTGCAAGTGGATCTTCAAGAAGAAGACTGACATGGATGGGAATGTGCACACATATAAGGCGTGATTGGTTGCGAATGGCTTTACTCAAACTCCCAGAGTTGACTATGATGAGACTTTCTCACCAGTTGCAAAAATAAAGTCTATTAGGGTGATGCTAGCCATTGCTGCATTTCATGATTATGAAATATGGCAAATGGATGTCAAAACCGCTTTCCTTAATGGGAAGTTAGCTAACGATCTTTATGGCTTAACCAGGGGGTTTTGTCAATGCAAAGCATCCCAATAGAGTGTGCAAGCTTGAGAAGTCCATTTATGGACTTAAGCAAGCATCTCGCAGATGGAATCTTCGCTTCGATGAAAAAGTCAAAGAGTTTGGATTTATACGAAGCGAAGATGAATCATGTGTGTATGTCAAATCCAGTGGGAGTATAGTTAGCTTCCTTGTATTGTATATTGATGGCATACTACTCATAGGAAATGACATCTCGACTCTGCAGGAAGTTAAGTCCTGGCTCGAGAAGTGCTTCGCTATGAAGGACCTCAAAGAGGCTTCTGGTATTTTGGGAATAAGAATAGTGAGAGACCGAAGTAAAAGACTAATAGGACTTAGTCAAAATAATTACTTGGACAAGGTGCTAAAATGTTTTAGTATGGAAAACTAAAGAAGGGAGAATAACCGATCCAAAGTAATGCCAAATTGAGTAATACTCAAAGTCCGAGTACCGAATCCGAGATAGCAGAGACGAGCCAAGTACCTTACACTTCCACAGTTAGCTCAATCATGTATGCTATGACTTGTTCTCGCCCTGATGTGGCCTTCGCTTTGAGCATGGTCAGTAGATATCAAAGGAACCCTGGCAGAGCACATTGGACCGCAGTCAAGAATATCCTTAAGTACCTTCGGAGGACCAAGGAATGGTTTCTAGTCCTCAGAGGGAGTGATGACTTAAAGGTGCGAGGGTACAGTAACGCCAGTTTCCAGACCGACAGGGACAACTATCGTTCACAGTCGGGCTGGGTCTTTATCCTTAATGGAGGAGCGGTGACTTGGAAAAGTTCCAAGCCAGAAACCGTAGTTGATTCAATGTGCGAGTCAGAGTACATTGCAGCGAGCGAAGCGTCAAAGGAGGCGATATGGTTGAAGAACTTCATTTGAGACCTTGAAGTTGTACTTGCCATAAAGGAGCCTATGAAAATTTTCTGTGATAATGAAGGAGCGGTTGCCTTGACCAAAGAACCAAGGGATCATGGTAGATCTCGAAATATCGACAAAAAATATCACTTTATTAGACATCGGTAGAAGAAGGACTTCTCGTAGTTAAGAGGATATCGTCAGAGGATAAACCAGCAGATCCGCTTACGAAGGGACTGAGTAGGGTTAAGCACTTGCAGCACGCTAGGAGTATTGGGCTAGAGGACGATTTTAGTTTGGATTAGATAGTTTAGAAACGTGTAATAGATAAATATAATTGACATTTGATGATTAAATAAAGGAGTATTATTTATAAGTACAATTACTGTCTTATGTTGATTGTTTAACTACTATTTTGCTTTGCATGTTTTGACTTCCTGAATAATTGAGTTATTTAAGAATAATCGAATTATTCAAACGGTCCATAGTCGTTCATATGTTGGAAGTAGGTATGAATGAATACTGTCATGAATTGGTGTGTAGATTGTCTGAAAGGTATTAGAAATAACAAAGGTTTGTTACAACGTTCATGAGTGCTTATGAATAAGTTTTGAGCATTGGAATAAACCCGCACTTGCTGGAATCACTTCATGGAATTTATCACGAGTGATCGCAAGACGATAATATCATATGGTCTTAAAACCAAGATATATGGTTTATTGGTTGCTAATTGATTGTGCATTGATAATGCGAAACTGCATCAGTAACTTGATGTCATAAAACGCATTGTTGTGTATAATTTTATTAGTGAGTAGTAAATGCATATAAGTCGAAGTTTATCTGTTTCTTTTATCCTAAGAGGGTAAAAGCGATATCAGGGCCCCTCGATGATTTGATTTGACTTATGTGTCGGGCTCGGTCAGGACTGAATTGATGTGTTCAGTTAAGTTCTATGTCAAATGAATCTGAGATCGAGAAACAAGCTGTTGGACAATAAGTATGACTATGTTCCATGAGATTGTCCGCAAGATATCTTAAACAGAGGACTGTATGATCCCTTATCTAAAGGACAGGTTGCTGATAAGATCAGAGTTCGACAGCGTCTTTTAGAGCTACGATTGCTAATCGAGTTATACTCGCCTATGTGGTTACTAGACTTATCCAAGTGGGAGACTATTGGATTAGTGTCTAAGCCCGTAACCATATTTGGTAAGTACTTGACGTGGTTATGCATGGTCCTTTTGGGTTGCCTTCACCAAAGCAACTTGACTGGATAAATAATAGAGAAAGAGGTTATTTTGATTTATTAATATATTATAAGAATAATATATTAAAGTAGAAATCATATTTGTTTAATTAATATTGGTCAATAATTAATTAAGAATTAATTATGTGATCAAATGTAATTAATTAAACTAGAGGGGTTAAATTGTAATTATGTGATAGTTGAAAATTAGGGCATTGGTTGCCCCTAGGATGGGGTGGACGAATTCAAGGTGATAAGGCCTTAGAATTCGTCCATGCTAAGGATTCAAGGCTTATCTTATGGGCTGTTTGATGGTTGCAAATTAGAGCATTGTACACGTTTTCTCTAAAAAATATGACTCACAAGCTCACACAAGGCATTAGGGTTTCGAGATTTAGGGTTTGGGACTTGGAGGCTGTAAATGACACCAGCCTTTGGAGGTTAAGATTTTTAAATACGGAGCGAAACCCTGAAAATTAGGGTTTCACTCTGCCAGTCCTAATCGTCAAGTTGGGGCTCTCAACTCGTCGAGTAGACTTTACATCCTGCGTCCAATTCCATTCCTATTCGATGAGTTTAGGGCCTCCAACTCATCAAGTTTCCATACAAAAGTGAATAAATTTTGATTAAAAATACATACCAGGAACCGGGGTGTTACAATAATATACTTGGAGACGTGACACATAGGAAAAGGAGTATGCAACACATGAAATAGTAGGTTGCTATAATTAAAATGGTGGCAGATGAATACGATGCGTCGACGTTGGAGCGACGCTTTATGTAGAAAATGTAACAAACCAAATTCCAGAAAAAAAAAATCATTTTTAAAGTAGAATAAACACTCATTTTTAATAAAGTTACATTCATGTCGAACCATTTGTTCATAAACCATTATTCATAAATCAAAGTTATAAAGAAGTTAATGTAGAATCTCAAATCATAAAATTGTTGATGTGTGTATAGTCCCGCCTTCGCAATCCAATAAGTACCTGCAAAATATTTAATCCACAACCATAAGCACAAAGCTTAGTGAGTTCCCCAAAAATATCACATAAAACATAACATAATAATCAACTATGGGTTATCAGCAACCATGGGGACTATCGGCAATCCCAATGGGCTAAAAACATGCCCTATGGGTTATCAGCAACCCTGGAGACTATCAGCAGTACCAGTAGGCTAACAACACGCCCTATGTGTTATCAGCAACCCTGGGGACTATCAGTAATCCCAGTTGGCTAACAGCATTCCCTAGAGCTATCAGTAACTTCGTAATACACATAACAACAATCAACAAATAAGATCCAGTTGGTCAGCATGTATATACTACCACATATGCGAGTATAGTGAGAAGAATCACCTGAATAAAGAACTGAAATCCAATACTATAAGTTCCATAGAATTAGCCACACGAACCTCCTGAACTAAACACAAGCTAAACCTGAGACTATAGCTTAACCCCTCAAAGTTTGACCAAAAGTCAAATTGGTCAAAAAGTCAACGGTAAACGGTCAAATTCAACCCCCAGTCGACACCCATATCGTAACCACTTATTGGCCACGTCGTGGCAGCTTCACAATAAAACAGTCGTGGTGATACCAATCGCCACATCATGCCAAGCAATTTGTCACGTCACTGAAACTGAGCTTTAATGACTTATTGGGTTAAGCTCCTAATCCTTCAAGCCACCCATTCATACTTTCCAAAAGGCTTTTCTTACTTCTATTTCAACATAAACATAATCTAAACCTCCGACTATAGCTTAACCCCTCAAAGTTTGACCAAAAGTCAAATTGGTCAAAAACTCAATGATAAATGGTTAAATTCAACCCCCAGTCGACACCCATGTCGTGACCACTTATGGATCACGTTGTGGCAGCTTCACGACAAAACAGTCGCATTAATACCAGTCACCACATCATGACAAGCAAATTGTCACGTCACTAAAACTAAGCTTTAACAACTTATTGGGTTAAGCTCCTTATCCTTCAAGCCACCCATTCATACTTTCCGTTAGTCTTTTCTTACTTCTATTTCAACATAAAAATTGAAGCTTTATAGACATACATGTCCACTGTAAGTCTAGAACTCATAATAGGTCAAAATGGTGAAATAAGGACAAATCTTATGCAGGAAACCCAATACACAACCAAACTTCATATCCATAAGATGTAAAGACCAAGGAACCAAGGAAATCCATAAATTTGCAAACTGTATCTCATCTAACCAACCCAAACTCGAAGATGAGCCAAGAAATGCCATAAATCCTAGATCTATGAAGAGAGAACTAAAAAAGTGGAAACATAATACCTTCCCAAGCTCCACAAGAGTTTGGAGATGTAAGATCTGGAGTGGTGCACTCTTCCAACAAGCAAGCACGCCTTCTCCTTCTTCTTCAAGGTATAAAATTACCACCAAGAGCTCACCAGGTAAAAATGGAGGCTAAGGTTTCTTGGAGTGTGTAATAGAGGTGATCAAGGTTGAGGGTGTGCAAACTCTAACCCTCACTTCCCTTAAATAAGGGCATAAACACCGAAATTAGGTTTAAGCCTTCATGAGACCTCCACCTCGTGACCATAATCTTGTCACGTCGTGGTACACAAGGTTGATGCGCGCTTAAACAACTATTTCCACGTTGTGGCAACCTATGTCCCACGTCGTGGCACATGATTTTTCCCAAAACCCCATCTTTGATCCCGTTAAGTTTTTAGATGGTCTAATCTAGAAAACAAGTGTTACAGAAAAACATCAGTTTGTTGGGGGTTATTTTTAACACATAAAGGTGCTATTTAAGGTTTTTATTATTAGAAATCGAAGGTTGGTATGGGAGAATGCAAGAAGATAAAGGATTAAGTTCAGAGCAAGTGAAATCAAGCTTTGTTTCCATCCCCACCACTTTGTTTTAATGGTGTATTGTGTTAAATATTGAAAGTAAGGTTTATATGTAGGTGGTGGCTCAATCCCATGGTGGTATTAGATTAATAATCTTGTTCAATGAAGTTAAATTGATAAATTATGATTAATACTTGAATTTGAGAAAGATGACTTGAAATACTAGATTTGGTTAATGGTGAAATATATGAAAGCACTAATATCTTAATGAATTAAGTGACGAGGATGGCATATTGGTGTGAATTAATCTATTTAGATGAATTCATTGAGTCATGGTATTAGTTTGTGCTTAAAAGACTTGTACATTGAGCTAAAAGTACTTGTAATGGTGAATATGAGTGCATGATAAATTAATGGTATTTAGCTCATGTCTTAATAGATTAAGACATATACACAACTAGTTTATGTAATAAAGGTGGTTGGATGTAATTGAATGATATAATTTAATAAAAATATTAAGTCAAGTTTGTCAAAAATTGGACGACACTTTGAGTTATAATACTCAAGACTTTTATATTATAATTTAACAATGGGTGTTCATATTGCAATATGGGGTGTCTTTTTAGCCAACCCCTTTAACAATTGATAAAGTGATTGATAAAGTGATGGAAAAGGAAAAGAGAGAAGAGTTGCAAAAGTGTGAAACATTATGTATAGCGGTTATTCTAAGATAAGTAATCATACTTTTTTTCTAGATAATTGATATCTAGATATATGATGATTCTTATGATATATGGTGGTATCTATAATGGATAAATTACGTTATGACTTTAGTGTAGTGTAGTGAATGTTATATATATATATATATATATATATATATATATATATATATATATATATATATATATATATATATATATATATATATATATATATATAATGTAATAAATGTGGATAATGTATATCTAAAAAGGTGTAAGATACCATATGGTGCTTATGGTATTATTTATGTATAAGATACAAAAGAGATTAAATATCTATTAGGTGTAATGTGTTTTATGGTGTAATACATAATATCTATTTTGGGATATTAATTGGTGAAAAGTCTATGTCATATAAAGGGGTTATATAAAAGGATGACTTTAGGCAATATATATGTGGTGTGTAAATGTTATTGGTGCTCATTAATATTAACAGCGGATGGTTGGTAAATAGTTAGTGAAGTTATTTAATAACTTGGTGTATCAGACAGTTATGTCAAATTGATATTATATTAATAAACAGTTGTCTTTGATAGATTACGACTTAATAGATCGTAGAATCTAATAGCTATTAGTGCAAAAAATATTTGTATTTATCATATTGAAATGTTTGGAGTTTATGATGATATATAGATTGGAGTTAATATCTAATGTTAAGGTTGTAGAATGAGAAACGTATAGATGATTTGTTGGTATGATATCAAGTGCGGGTGGTAACGAATATTTACTAAGTGATTTTTTGGTGCGATATCCAATGTATATGACAACATATATCTATTTGGTGAATTGTCGGTTGGATATCCAATACATGGGGCGACGTATAGACATCTGGTGATTTAATAATTAAAATGTCCAATACGATGCCTACGGGTATCCATTTGGAGGCGATGTTAACCATATATTAATTACTCTTTGCATATGCGTGAGCCGTAAGTCAAGTACCTGGTGATAGTTGAGTACGTTAATTATATAGCATGAAGTACTTTTGTGGAACCACTAGTTGAATAAGTGGATTTTGTATGTTGGGATATAATACAAGTCATGTAAATCATTTATGTTTGAGAATATATTGGTGCAATCTTTCAGAGTTATATTAAATTGGTCTAGTTATTGTGTATTCATATTTGGTGAAATTTGTAATTTCGGTAATTAATTAAAAGACATTATGATATTTGGAGCAATGAGTTATTTATAATTATAAACGATGTTGAGATTATATGTATATGAGGTATAGGTCACTCATTAAGCTCTTTATAGTTTACCGTTTTTGTTGGCGTGTCTTTCAGGTTTATGTAGATTCACTAATGATGTAAAGTTGTAGCGAAAAGATGGTAATATCCGATTTTGATAGTCGTTGTAATTTATTGTATATGATCCTCAATGATAACTATTTGTATTCAACTGATCAACTAAAATAAAATAAAATTCATATTAAAATTGATAACTATATGTATCCAACCGTTCAACTAATCACATATAAGTTAATAAAATATAATTCGTATTAAAATTTTATAGATCGATGGGAATTACTATCTTAGAAACACATATCGATGCATGCTATTTGAAAAAGAAAACAAAAGGACAAAACGATAACCTTCCGAGTTCCAACATTGATACCAAATGAACATATCTTGAGGTCTAGGTTACAGTGAAGGCCTGTGGTCCTTTTCTGTCAATTTTTTTATAATAAATGAGGATAATTGTGCACATATTTAATGGTGGTCCATTCATAAGCTATTTGTTATCTTTGATGAAGTTCTAAAAAAAATATAACATTTGATTTGATATGAAACATATATAAAACATCTTGAAATGTTTATTAAAGGGGTTTGATATGTTATTTTTTTTTTACATAATCTATCAAAAGAATGTATTAATGTTTACATTTGATTTGATATAAAACATATATAAAACATCTTGAAATGTTTATTAAAAGGGTTTGATATGTTTTTTTTTTACATAACCTATCAAAAGATTGTTTAATACCACAACTAAAAATTTCTGATTTAGTCTTATAGCATTTGATATATCTTTTATAGTTCTGATCAAAAGATTGTGTTGTATTTGAGTCAATTAGGTTTTGATTCAACCAGATACAACTTAATCAATAATTATCAAATAGTCCATATTAAATTTGTTTTTATAATGAATTAACAAAAAAAAATGTTATTCTTACTAAAACAATTATAAGTTTGATGGGACAATTTAAAAAAATCAATATATATATATATATATATATATATATATATATATATATATATATATATATATATATATATATATATATATATACTCTCTTCGTTCCAAAATTAATGTTTACATTTGATTTTTAAATCTTTTTGTTCAATTTGACCTTAAATAATTTACTTTTTGTTATATAAATTTTTATGCAAGATATATGAATGAATTTTCTTATAAATGTATTTTCATTATTATAAGTTTCATTAAAAATTATATAACACAAAAAAAAATTATTTATGGTCAAAGTTGACATGGAAATACTTTAAAAGTCAAACGTGGATAATAATTTTGGGATGAAGGGAGTATGCTTCTCATGTTCCGTGAATAGCCGGGACATTGAAGAATATCCAGAAAGGCATTGATACTTACTAAAAGTTTGAAAACTTGAATTAAGTAAAGTTATTAAGAAATTTAATTTGAAGCCAATTGACAATTTTAAAATATTAAATTCATACATATAAATTAAATTATATTTCTTAAACACACACCGATATTAATTAACTTACATCAAATATAAAAACAATCAATATAAATATAAGGTCTAAACACGAATATTTTTTTTAGAAGTGGTAATTTTTATTACATAATAACCAATAATAATATCTAATAATTATTTTTCTCGTAAGAAAACTATTCACTCAAAAAACTATTTATCACCGTCTCTTTGTGCAGGCACACGTCTAGTTTATATATATATATATGTGTGCGTGTGTGTGTGTGTGTATGTGGAAAGATTATATGGAAAACAAAAATACATAAAAAAAAAATACTTAGAGATCACAAAACTTTTTTTGAGTTTATATATGAAAAAATCGCAGTTTTTTTTATAAAAATCGTTGAACAAAAAACTAAAAAAACGTTTTTTTTTTGTTTTTTTTTTTCCAAAAAATTTAAGCGAATTTGAAGAAAAAGCCGTGATTTTTTCATTTATAAAGTCAAAAAAAAATTTGTGATCTCTAAGTATTTTTTATTTATTTTTATGATTTTTAGGGTTTTTTGTTTTCCATAAAACCTATATATATATATATATATACATACATATATATATATATATATATATATATATATATATATATATATATATATATATATATATATATATATATATATATATGAGAAAAGTGAATATGTGGTTATCATGTATATAATATTAGGTATAGAACCATCAAAGTTGACTTCATTTTGTTTAAAAAAACGCAATTTTTTTATTGTTAACTTGTTCATATTGCTTTTGAGCTCATATTATTTGTGATTTAATAATTTATCTCCAACATCTATGTTTTTCGAATGTCTTGTTTATATTAAACCTCTATTAGGCTTCATAACTTTCTTTGATACTTACCATATGTACATTTGCATGGTTGTTTTGGATGTGTTATGGGAAGAAGTTTATTGGATTTTTAAGATTAATTTCAATCTTTCACTATAGTTTTTTATATTAAATTTGAATATGAATGCTTATAGGTAGTTGATAATGTATTCTTATACATGGTTTGTGGTGCAAAATAAATAGTTGAAACTCTATAAAAATATGTATAAATCATATCATCTAATCTAATACATAATACAAGAAAGATGGTAGAGAGATTTGATTGCATTTAGCTAAAACTATTTAGTTTTTTATGGTTCTATACCTAATATTAGGTACATAACAGCCACATATTCCCTAAGATATATATATATATATATATATATATATATATATATATATATATATATATATATATATATATATGGAGTGGTTCGAATAAGAACCACAAAGGATTAAGAACCCTAAGAATCCCCCATTAGTTAGTAAATATTTACATGATATTCTTATTAAACATATGAATTTTTTTTTTTTTTTTTTTTTTTTTTTTGTCTTTTTGATACAAAAAGGGCAAGATTGTAATTTTTGCAGTATAATATTTTCATTCTTATATGCTCTCATATTTGAACACAAAACTTATATAAATTATAAGTTTATACAGTCAATTTATAGTTTAATTCACAAAATTCACAACTTAATAAAAAACCATTTTACAATAATTCACAAACTCAAAGAAATAAAAAAAATTCAAACTCTACTTCTACCACCGCCATACATTACCACTAACCACCTGTACCAGCATCACAACCATCATTTTCTTCTAAATCAGATCTGTAAATTAAGTCATGCATTAATAACTTAAATAGTACATTCACAGTCTAATAAAACTATTTATTTCACTCATTTTGAATTTAATGCAAAACTATTATTAAAACTAATGTATTATTACATACTTATAAAACTCAAAAAATAAATATATTCAGAAGAAAATTAACAAAAAAATTTATACATAAATCATTCATATTTTAAATTGTGAATTTAATATATTAAGCCGTGAATAAAATTACATCATTTCAAAAGCAACCAAAAAAATTATAAAATAATCATAGCTTAATGTCAATTCATTCACAACTTAATACAATAAATTCATAATTTAATACACAAAGTTCACAACTTAATATAGTCAATTCATAGTCTAAAAAGAAAATTCACAGTTTAATGCAGTCAATTCACACTTTAAAACACAAAAATCACAGTTTAGGATAGTAAATTCAAAGTTTAATACACAAAAAGTATGCATCCACAACCATATTTTTCAACTTAACACTCTTTATATAGTCAATTTAAAGTTTATACACAAAATTCATAGCTTAATACAAATAACTTAATACTTTTGTATGCATAATTCACAGCTTAATCTAATCAATTTAGTTCAAACATAAAATTAACAGCTTAATGCAGTTAATTCGTAGTTCAAAAAGAAATTTCTCAGCTTAATGCAATCAATTCACAGTTTAAAACACAAAAATCACAGTTTAGTACACTAAATTCACATTTTAATACACAAAAAAGTAGTAGTCACATCCATATTATCAACTTAAAACACTTATTACAATTAATACACAACTTAATATAGAAAGTTCACAAAGTAATATATTAAATTCAAAGTTTAATTCAAAAAAATTATACATTCACAACTTAATAAGAGTTAAAACTAAGATTAACAAAATCATATGACAAATGAGAAATTAAAACATCAAATTCACACTTTAACAGAAAAAAACAAAAAAAAATAGTTTAGGACTTTCTTTCATAGTATTCACTACTTAAAACCATATCAATTCACTCATTCATAATGAAAATGAATTTTAACATAACTGAACAATAGTTGAAACATTAAAAATCATAATTCACAACTTAAAAAAATAAATTCACATTATTCGAGAAAACATTAACATAATAACACATCTTTTGAGTTTTAATTCACAGTATAACAACCATCAAACATAAACTATGAATAACAATTTGATGCATATGTTATAACAAATAAGAACAAAAAACATAGATCCACAACTTGACAACAGAAAAAACTATAATTAACAAAAATAAACAATAAATGAGATATTAAAACATTAAATTCACAACTTAACATGAGGAAAAAAATAGAAATAAAAAATCGACATAACTGATGTGTTCCACTGGAGGTCAGAGAGAGAGATGGAGAAGGTAACGGTGTTGGAACGTATCTAAGGTGGTGGAACTACCATCAACTACCGGTAACACTATTATAGCCTCAGATATATGCATGAAATAGCACACCATAAACCAGATCTAGAAAAATCGAACCATACACACCAGATCTGACTAGATTTGAACATGATGTCATCAGTAGGAGGTTGTGGTGTGACATTAGTGGTGGTGGTGATGGTGGAAATGAAGTTGATGGTAGTATCAACTTTGACCAAATTACACCAAACAATGATGTTTTGCGTTTTAGAGAGGGAAAGTGAAGCTGAAACAATTTCATGACTCCAGATCGTAGACCAGGTGGTGATCGACGGTGGATATGGAAGTATTTTCATCAGATCTTGTCAGATACATGATTCTGTTAGCGGTGAAATGTAATATCCAGGATTTGCATGTATTAATATTATTTATTTTATTGAATAATAGGCTGTTTTTGGTTTGGTCCAGGATAGTTGGGCTTTAAGATTTGCGCTGAGAAAGGCATTATGTAACGACGTAAATTTTAAAACCAAATTTTCATTTTTACAAACATCAAAAACATCGAGTAATAATTTAGATTCCAATGTAAACAATAATGTCATGACCGATTACATAACAAAGATCACAAAAATAGTTTTTCCCCGAGTGTGTGTACGATCACGCCGACGCCTTCCCACGGTCCTCATTAGTACCTGAAACACATAACACAACAACTGTAAGCATAAATGCTTAGTGAGTTCCCCAAAATACAACCTACGCACATACGCCTTTCCAGGCCCTGACCTTCCGGTCCATGTGTCTCAGGGGACTTCCGTCCCGACCGGGTAAACCTTCCGGTCCTACCCACGTCAACCTTACGGTCCATTTTACAACGCCTTCTGGCCCATAGCATAATGCCTTCCGGTGTCACACCCCCAAACCAAGGATGGCGGAAACGTCCGGGGGTGGAGGACTTCATGTATAGCATCATAACCACAATTTTAATAGTAATTTAAGCAAACACAACCAACATATATATAATTGAAAAAGTTACATCACTTGTATGAATTACATGTTTCAAAATCAATTACAATATGTTGTCAAAATATGAAAAGTTTGACGCCTTAACGTCCCATCCTCAAAAGCACTTGATAACCTGATTAGTGTTTTCCTGTGAATACAAGTTGTTTGAAAAGTGTCAACACAAAGGTTGGTGAGTTCAAAAGCTTTTATTAATAAACTTAGTAGAAGTCTTTCACATGTAAATGTCGCGTTTGTTTCAGAAAAATCCGATATTTTCCTTGAAATCCGAAAAATGTAGCCTTACAACCAAAGACTAGAATGTATGAGAAATCATCGTTTCTTAGTAGAAATGTTGTGAGTTTAAAATGAAATGGAAAGTAAATTTATTTTATCAACCTAAAACCTACTTCGGTTTTATGAAACCCCGTAAACTTTATGAATTGTTGTCTCCCTAAGTGAGTCGCTATAATCATACTGTGACTATGTGAACCTGCCACAACGTTTCTCAGGCGTCGCGAAAATGAAATGATATTTGTCACCCGTAGACCTGCAGGTCCCACTGTAGCTAGCAGCAAGGTGTGGGGTGTCAAACCCAATATAGATCTATATACAAGTATCGCGTTCTCCCTCAAGGAGATTCTGATTATAACTACCAGGAATTATATCCCGCACTCGGACGTACGGGGAGAGAGAGAGAGTCTCACAACATAGGTTAACAAGTTTACTTGAAATGTGTGGGAATATAAATCTTTCTTGTATGAATGTACCCTTTTTGTACGAGTGCGTTGAGTGATGTATCACAAACTATACCTATTATAGTTTATCTAAAATGTATGTAATATGTATGAACTCTTTTATGGAAATGTATTAGTGTTATGAATTTATCAAACTATACTTTTTATAGTTAAATAATCCGTGTTCTAAAATGAATGAATAATATTTAATATGAATGTCTTAGTTTCAGTTCATAATGATAAACTAACATGGAAACACATTCAAATATTAGAACTTATGATTATACACTTTGCTCAACATAATACAAAGTGTTATGATATTTACATGCTGCTGGCTAAATTTAGTCATTCTGCCCTGTTTTTGGAAAAATCATAGAAAAATCATACGAAGTCAAAAACTAGATCCGTAAATTCTGAGAGTTCAAAAAATGTGTCTAGTTTACTCATAATTTTTATCACAATTTTTAATGACCTCCAACTTGGGTGAAAAAGTCCAAAATCACAGACTGGTCCGGATTGTTGTTTGAAATGATAGGCAGTTTTGTAAAAATCACCATAAATTGTAGAAAAATCGTATGGAGATGTGCAAGTAGCCATTTTAAAGCTAAAAACTTGAACTATTTGCACCTTGTACAGTTTTGAAAACAAAAATGTTTAAGATGCCCAAAACAGTCCGTGAATGGAGTTGAACTTTCCTGATGAAAGCTGTTAGCAAAATTTAGTTACGTTCTTAGTGTTTTAACTTGTATTCCCCCCCTGAAAACTTGAGAAAACATGAAAATGTAGGGGTATGAACTCACCTTAAGTGATTTCAGTAGATGATTGTTGAAGAATGGAAGTGTTTAATTCAAGAACACTTGGAGATGCCTTGAAGGTTTTCGAGAATCTAACATCATAGTTAGGGAGTTTGTGTAAGCAATCAAAGATTTGAGTAGAATGAAGTGAAATAATAATAGGGAGGATGAATTTTTACTTACTAAGTGTGGAAGAACACTTGAAATCAGCCTTGGATCTCGAAAATTTGTGTAGAAGAGTTTGAGAGAAAAAGTGATGTTTGTTACTTAGTGGAATGAGAGAAATGAGAGAAAATGAGGAGTGTGGTTGTTTGTTCCAGCTCAAAAACGTGGGAGTGAGTGAAATTTGAGTGTAAGGGAACATTGAAGTGACATAGGTAAGGTGGGGAGGTATGGCTGGTCATAGAGTGGGTGTGGGGTGGTTGCTTGTGTCATAAGTTAAGGCAAAGTCAACACTCCACCTTAAATAAATCCCCCATTAGATCTTTATTATTTAGATAATGATTTTCATAAAAATATGTTTAAATTATGAATATTTAGAGTTTATTATGTTAAAATATAATTTATGGAGAAAATCCCGCTTTAAAATCACGAAAAACGGGCTTAAAGTGTTAAAAATATCAAAAATGGGCTAAAAGTGACAGAAATACGAAATCTGGCCGAGGCTCGGCCTTCTGGTGCTGAACCGAGAGGGAAAGAGGCAGAAACCGAGAGGGAAGGAGAAGGAGGGAAGGAACCGAGAGGGGGAAGGAGAGAACAGAGGGGGCGCGAAGAGAGACAGAGCGAGAAGAAAGAACAGAAAGCGCGACTAGAGACCGAGCGAGAGAAGGAACAGAAGGCGACAGAGCGGCGGAGTAGCGAACAGAGACCGAGAGGAGCAGAGCGTGAGCGAAAGAGGCAGAGGCTCGGTCTCTGGTCTCTAAGCCACCAGAGGCTCGGTCTCTGGTCTCTTAGCCACCAGAGGCTCGGTCTCTGGTCTCTAAGCCACCAGAGGCTCGGTCTCTGGTCTCTTAGCCACCAGAGGCTCGGTCTCTGGTCTCTTAGCCACCAGAGGCTCGGTCTCTGGTCCTAAGAGGCCTCTCACTCCGGTTTCGGTTCCTAAAGCCTATTTTCCTCGTTTTCGCCCCGTTTCAAGCCGTTTTTTTTTGACCCGGTTAAGGGCCGGAATGACCCGAATGATTCCAAAAAGTTACGGGAAACTTTTGAGGGAGGTTTGGGAGAGATTTCTCACACTTGGAGAGATTTGGGAGAGATTTGACATTCTTGGAGAGATTTCTCATACAAAGAGATATTTGAGAGAGGTTTCACATACTTGGAGAGATTTGGGAGAGATTTGACATTCTTGGAGAGATTTCTCATACAGAGAGATATTTGAGAGAGATTTCACATACTTGGAGAGATTTGGGAGAGATTTCAAGTGTGGCATTTGTGAGTGTTTGGTTCCGTAATGCGAGTCTCTTGAGCCCCGTTAAGTCATGATTAAGGATCCCACGCACTCCTAATGAGTGTGCAACATGGTTTTCATCAGTTTAGTTCATTGATTAGTACTAGGGCTTAGGGAATTTTTAACACAAGAGTTTTCTCAAGTGATGTTTTCCCATTAATATAGCAAGTTATACAGTACGAACATAACACAAACCCTAATACACAAGGTTTAATAGAGTTGACCGGCTTGACTTGATGACTTGACTTGACTCAAGATTGGCGATTGTCACATCATCCCCCCGTTAGAGGGAATTTCGTCCCGAAATTTAAATTCGGCTGGGACTTCAAGGGTTTGGGAAAAGATGTGGATACTTTTGCTTCATTTGATCTTCACGTTCCCAGGTAAACTCAGGCCCTCGTTTCGCGTTCCAACGAACCTTCACTATGGGAATGCGACTTTGTTTTGTTCTCTTGATCTCTCGATCCATGATCTCGACGGGTTCCTCCACAAAGTGGAGATTTTCATTAACTTCGATTTCTTCGAGTGGTATTACGAGTGTCTCGTCAGACAGACACTTCTTTAAGTTGGACACGTGGAAGGTAGGGTGCACATTATTAAGTTCTTGTGGTAGCCGGAGTTTGTACGCCACAGGTCCAATCCTAGCAAGGATTTCGAACGGACCGATGTACCTTGGGTTTAGTTTCCCCCGTTTACCGAAACGTATCATCCCATTCCAGGGGGAAACTTTTAGTAGTACCCGGTCTCCGACCTGGAATTCTAAAGGTTTGCGTCGCCTATCCGCGTAACTCTTTTGTCGATCACGAGACGCTTTTAGTCTTTCCCGAATTTGAATGATCTTTTCTATGGTTTCCCTTATGATTTCCGGCCCCGTAAGGGTGCTATCAGGGACTTGCCCTCTGGCTAGCTGAGTATCTCCAACTTCGGCCCAACACAGTGGTGATCTACACTTGCGACCGTAGAGAGCTTCGAATGGAGCGACTCCAATGCTAGTGTGATAACTGTTATTATAAGAGAATTCGATAAGCGGTAGATGGGTATCCCATGCCTTACCAAAATCTATCACACAGGCTCTCAGCATGTCTTCCAACGTCTGGATGGTTCTCTCGCTTTGTCCGTCCGTTTGTGGATGGTAGGCCGTACTCATATCTAGCCTGGTTCCCAGAGACTTTTGTAGGGACTGCCAGAAACGCGAGGTGAATCTACTATCTCGATCCGAGATAATGGATGTTGGTACACCATGTAGTCGCATGATCTCCTTAATGTACGTCCTGGTCAACTTTTCCATCTTGTCTGTTTCCTTTATTGGCAGGAAGTGCGCGGACTTGGTCAATCTGTCCACAACCACCCATATGGTATCCATCCCACCTGATGTCTTAGGCAGTTTGGTTACGAAGTCCATGGTTATTCGGTCCCACTTCCACTCGGGTATATCCGGTTGTTGAAGTAGTCCTGATGGCTTCTGATATTCCACCTTGACCTTGGCGCAAGTGAGGCACTTGCTCACATAGGTAGCAATTTCAGCCTTCATGTTTGGCCACCAGTATAACTTTTTGAGGTCTAGATACATCTTATCTGACCCAGGGTGAATGGAGTATCGAGTCTTGTGGGCCTCGTTCATTACAACATCTCGGTACCCACCGAACTTCGGTGTCCAGATTCGATTCATGAGATAACGAGTTCCATCCCCTTTGACTTCTAAATTCTTATCCATCCCCCTTAGTGCTTCGCTTGCCACGTTTTCTGGTTTCAGGGCTTCTAATTGGGCGTCCTTGATCTGGGTGGCCAGTTGGGAGTGGATGGTCATGGCTAGGGATTTTACTCGGCGACCCGAGTATTCTTTCCTGCTTAAGGCATCGGCTACTACATTAGCCTTGCCCGGGTGGTAGCGAATTTCACATTCGTAGTCATTCAGTAATTCCACCCATCTTCTTTGGCGCATGTTTAGTTCTTTCTGATTGAGAATGTGCTGAAGACTTTTGTGATCAGTGAAGATGGTGCACTTGGTGCCGTAGAGGTAGTGCCTCCAAATCTTCAGGGTGAACACCACAACTCCCAATTCAAGGTCGTGGGTTGTGTAATTAACTTCATGTGTCTTCAGTTGCCTTGATGCATAAGCGATGACCTTTCCCCTTTGCATGAGCACACAACCGAGGCCTTGATTTGAAGCATCGCAATACACCACAAAATCATCAGTTCCTTCTGGAAGAGACAAGACTGGTGCGCTGCATAGAGCTTGCTTTAGTGTCTGGAAGGCGGCTTCTTGTTTATCTTCCCATTCGAACACCACCCCTTTCTGAGTCAAGGTGGTGAGAGGCTTAGCGATTTTGGAGAAGTTTTGTATGAATCTTCGATAATAGCCTGCGAGTCCCAAAAACTGTCGGATTTCTGTTGGCGTTGTAGGTGTTGACCAATCTTCGATTGCTTTGATCTTCGAGGGGTCCACATGTATTCCCTCCTTGCTTACTACCTGGCCAAGGAATCCTACTTCTCGGAGCCAAAATTCACACTTTGAGAATTTAGCGTAAAGCTTCTCGGTCCTTAAAATCTCCAGAACTAGTCGTAGGTGATGTCTGTGCTCTTCTTCGCTCCTCGAATAGACCAGGATATCGTCGATGAATACGATGACGAATTTATCCAAGAAGGGTCGACACACTCGATTCATCAAATCCATGAACACCGCAGGCGCATTTGTTAACCCGAATGGCATCACTACAAACTCATAGTGCCCATAACGAGTTCTGAATGCCGTCTTGGGGATATCCTTTTCCTGAACTCGCAGTTGATGATAGCCCGACCTCAGGTCGATTTTTGAAAAGTAGCTGGCTCCTTGGAGCTGGTCGAAGAGGTCGTCGATTCGGGGTAGGGGATAACGGTTCTTGATAGTGAGTTTGTTTAGTTCTCGATAGTCTATGCACATGCGAAAAGACCCATCCTTCTTCTTTACAAATAAGACTGGTGCTCCCCAGGGCGAGAAGCTTGGCCTGATGAACCCTTTGCTCAATAGTTCATTCAACTAGCTGGATAGTTCTTGCATTTCTGCCGGTGCTAAGCGATAGGGAGCCCTGGCGACGGGGGTAGCTCCTGGGATTAAGTCGATCCGAAATTCGACTTGTCGTGCGAGCGGTACACCAGGCAGATCGTCTGGGAAAACATCAGGGAAGTTGCATACTTCTGGAATTTCTTTGATGTCCTTCACCTCCTATTTCTTGTCTACGATGTGGGCTAAGAAAACATGGTATTGCTTTCGGAGGTACTTTTGAGTTTTAACACAAGAGATGATTCGTAGGTTCGCACTAGGTTTATTGCCATAAACGGTGAGAACGTTGCCATTCGGCAGATTGAGGCGGACGGCCCTTTCGTAACATAGAATGTCGGCACGATGAAGGCTTAGCCAATCCATACCAATGATTATATCGAAGCTTTTTATGGTGACCGGCATAAGGTCGATTTTGAACAAATGGTTGTCTAGAGTGAGAGTACACCCTATGTAAATATCATTAGCGCGCTCAACCTTTCCATTTGCCATTTCTACGATGTAAGAATCTTCTAGTGGTTGAGAATTTTGCTTAAGTATATGTTTGAATTGGTGACTTATGAAACTTCTTTCTGCCCCACTATCGAAAAGTACGCATGCATAAGAGTTATTGAGGAGGAACGTACCAGTAACCACAGAGGGATCCTTGACTGCTTCTCCCTGCCCTAAAGTTAGGACTCTCCCTACACCCCCAGCATTAGGGGCTCGTGCCTTGAGGCAGTTCCTCCTGAAGTGTCCCGTTTCACCACATCCATAGCAGGCTTGGCTTGCCCCAGTGTTGGCGGTCGTAGCGACTTGTGTGGCAGGTTGGGTAGTCGCTCTACAGAATCGTGCAGTGTGCCCCTTTTTGTTACAGTTATTGCAGTGTAACTCTCGACAAGCACCGTTATGGTGGTAGTTACACTTGTTGCACTTGGGAAGAGTTCCTGTATACTGTTTCGGTGGCGCTGGAGCGACAGCAGTAGTGGCGGCACGTACAGCAACAATCGGTTGCTTTTTGGCAGGGTCTTGAATTGGTTGTTTCCTTTTATTGCTCCAGAACTTCCTCTTGTTGTTCCCTCCTTTTGTTCAGTCGGTGGTGGTTATCACGGTACCACGGCTAGCCCTGTGATCTATGAGTTATTGTGCCAATTCCTTGGCACTCTCAAAGGTAGTGGGTTTCGAGGCCAAGACACTATCTTGAATCTGGGATGATAGGCCCCAGAGATATCGTTCCACCTTCTTCTCTTCTGGAGTGACCATTGTTGGACAGAGGAGTGCTAGGTTGTTGAAACGGGCAGTATAAGTTTCAAGATCAGTGCCTGTCATCCTGAGGTTCCAAAGTTCTTCTTCAAGTTTTTGTATTTCGCCCCTCGGGCAGTATTCCTTTAACATTAGGGCTTTCAAATCCTCCCAGCTGATCGCGTTAGCTACTGCAGGAGTAAGTGACTTAACTCGGCCATTCCACCAAGTAAGTGCTTTTCCAGTGAAAGTGAATGCCGCATACTTGACCTTGCTCGCTTCGGGACAAGCGCAGATTTCAAAAACTGCCTCGGTCCTTTCGAACCATTTCACCAGTGTGATAACGCCCCCGCTTCCATTGAAAGGATCGGGTTTTCCATTCGTGAAGTCTTTGTAAGAGCACTCCCTCGTACGCCCCGTGCTGTCCCCATGAATGGAATTGGTAGCCCCGGATCCAGAACCGCCAGAACCATTGGTTCCCATTTGCGACATTGCTGCCGCCACGGCTGCCGTTACTGCAGCCTGGAACATTGCAGGATCAAACTGCGGAGGTGGTAGTGGAGGCGGCACTGGGTTGCTGGAAGGCCTTGGTCTTTTCCTTGGTGGCATGGTTCTGTCACAAAAAAAAATATGACTAGTCGGTAAGACTTCAATAGTGATAACGAGTCGAGTGATACTGGTTTCATCCCTCTTGTATTTTATCATAACTTTATTATTCGTAAACTGTTTGTGTGATCAGGTTATGATGTATAGTGCCAAACATTCAATAAATAAAACACATGCCAAATTTCATTGATAACTTTTAGTACATAAAGTTTAGAGGGAAAAGTTTGACCTCATAAGGGTCTACATTACATCGTTACAAAAGGTAGTTTTTTTTTTTGGCATTACAAAAGCCCTTTGAATAGTGTAATCACATAGTCGCAGGGTCGACCTACATACAAGGAGTAGCACCAACGCGTACTCATAAAATTCTACTACCAAGAAGGGAGAATAGCAACAAGTTCTAATCACTGCGACCCTTCTTTGACGGAGGCTGCGATGATGTCGATGCGCCCTGTAGTTCCGCCAATTTGCGTTCGGCTGCAACCATTCTCTCTTCGAGTGCCATGTATCTTTCCCGATACTCTCTTGTTTCTGCTTGAGCCGCGAGAAGGTCTCGAATGAGTTGGTCTCGGTGGTGGGAGTCTCGTTCCGGGTTTCTGGTGCGATCCGTAGTAGACTGTACAATGGCACTTCACTCCCGGACCTGATCTGTCGTTGTCCTACCACGATCATCCATACTTGCCATTCGTTGTATCGTGACGGGGAGAGCCCTGTCAGCCGGTCCACCATGAGTGAGATCATAGTAACCTCGTTGGTAGCCATATGGTGACCGTTGGCGTTGTTGTCGGCTCCATCTTTCGATCGTTGTTACCCAAGGGGGTTCAGGTCCGTTGTAACCAAAACGGTGCGCGGGTACCCTCGCGATGTAGGGAGGGTTGAATACTTCTGGTGGTTCCTCCGCTTCGTTCCCAACCATGGCTACCTCATCACCTTCCTCTTCTTCCTCTTCTTCTTCTTCTTCTTCTTGGTCGTCTTCCTCCTCGGGCTCCTCCTCGGGATCCTCTTCGGGATCCTCCCCGGGATCCTCTTCGGGATCCGCTTCGGGATCCTCCTCGGGTTCCTCTTCGGGATTGGAACGTATCTAAGGTGGAAAAAAATAGAAATAAAAAATCGACATAACTGATGTGTTCCACTGGAGGTCAGAGAGAGAGATGGAGAAGGTAACGGTGTTGGAACGTATCTAAGGTGGTGGAACTACCATCAACTACCGGTAACACTATTATAGCCTCAGATATATGCATGAAATAGCACACCATAAACCAGATCTAGAAAAATCGAACCATACACACCAGATCTGACTAGATTTGAACATGATGTCATCAGTAGGAGGTTGTGGTGTGACATTAGTGGTGGTGGTGATGGTGGAAATGAAGTTGATGGTAGTATCAACTTTGACCAAATTACACCAAACAATGATGTTTTGCGTTTTAGAGAGGGAAAGTGAAGCTGAAACAATTTCATGACTCCAGATCGTAGACCAGGTGGTGATCGACGGTGGATATGGAAGTATTTTCATCAGATCTTGTCAGATACATGATTCTGTTAGCGGTGAAATGTAATATCCAGGATTTGCATGTATTAATATTATTTATTTTATTAAATAATAGGCTGTTTTTGGTTTGGTCCAGGATAGTTGGGCTTTAAGATTTGCGCTGAGAAAGGCATTATGTAACGACGTAAATTTTAAAACCAAATTTTCATTTTTACAAACATCAAAAACATCGAGTAATAATTTAGATTCCAATGTAAACAATAATGTCATGACCGATTACATAACAAAGATCACAAAAATAGTTTTTCCCCGAGTGTGTGTACGATCACGCCGACGCCTTCCCACGGTCCTCATTAGTACCTGAAACACATAACACAACAACTGTAAGCATAAATGCTTAGTGAGTTCCCCAAAATACAACCTACGCACATACGCCTTTCCAGGCCCTGACCTTCCGGTCCATGTGTCTCAGGGGACTTCCGTCCCGACCGGGTAAACCTTCCGGTCCTACCCACGTCAACCTTACGGTCCATTTTACAACGCCTTCTGGCCCATAGCATAATGCCTTCCGGTGTCACACCCCCAAACCAAGGATGGCGGAAACGTCCGGGGGTGGAGGACTTCATGTATAGCATCATAACCACAATTTTAATAGTAATTTAAGCAAACACAACCAACATATATATAATTGAAAAAGTTACATCACTTGTATGAATTACATGTTTCAAAATCAATTACAATATGTTGTCAAAATATGAAAAGTTTGACGCCTTAACGTCCCATCCTCAAAAGCACTTGATAACCTGATTAGTGTTTTCCTGTGAATACAAGTTGTTTGAAAAGTGTCAACACAAAGGTTGGTGAGTTCAAAAGCTTTTATTAATAAACTTAGTAGAAGTCTTTCACATGTAAATGTCGCGTTTGTTTCAGAAAAATCCGATATTTTCCTTGAAATCCGAAAAATGTAGCCTTACAACCAAAGACTAGAATGTATGAGAAATCATCGTTTCTTAGTAGAAATGTTGTGAGTTTAAAATGAAATGGAAAGTAAATTTATTTTATCAACCTAAAACCTACTTCGGTTTTATGAAACCCCGTAAACTTTATGAATTGTTGTCTCCCTAAGTGAGTCGCTATAATCATACTGTGACTATGTGAACCTGCCACAACGTTTCTCAGGCGTCGCGAAAATGAAATGATATTTGTCACCCGTAGACCTGCAGGTCCCACTGTAGCTAGCAGCAAGGTGTGGGGTGTCAAACCCAATATAGATCTATATACAAGTATCGCGTTCTCCCTCAAGGAGATTCTGATTATAACTACCAGGAATTATATCCCGCACTCGGACGTACGGGGAGAGAGAGAGAGTCTCACAACATAGGTTAACAAGTTTACTTGAAATGTGTGGGAATATAAATCTTTCTTGTATGAATGTACCCTTTTTGTACGAGTGCGTTGAGTGATGTATCACAAACTATACCTATTATAGTTTATCTAAAATGTATGTAATATGTATGAACTCTTTTATGGAAATGTATTAGTGTTATGAATTTATCAAACTATACTTTTTATAGTTAAATAATCCGTGTTCTAAAATGAATGAATAATATTTAATATGAATGTCTTAGTTTCAGTTCATAATGATAAACTAACATGGAAACACATTCAAATATTAGAACTTATGATTATACACTTTGCTCAACATAATACAAAGTGTTATGATATTTACATGCTGCTGGCTAAATTTAGTCATTCTGCCCTGTTTTTGGAAAAATCATAGAAAAATCATACGAAGTCAAAAACTAGATCCGTAAATTCTGAGAGTTCAAAAAATGTGTCTAGTTTACTCATAATTTTTATCACAATTTTTAATGACCTCCAACTTGGGTGAAAAAGTCCAAAATCACAGACTGGTCCGGATTGTTGTTTGAAATGATAGGCAGTTTTGTAAAAATCACCATAAATTGTAGAAAAATCGTATGGAGATGTGCAAGTAGCCATTTTAAAGCTAAAAACTTGAACTATTTGCACCTTGTACAGTTTTGAAAACAAAAATGTTTAAGATGCCCAAAACAGTCCGTGAATGGAGTTGAACTTTCCTGATGAAAGCTGTTAGCAAAATTTAGTTACGTTCTTAGTGTTTTAACTTGTATTCCCCCCCTGAAAACTTGAGAAAACATGAAAATGTAGGGGTATGAACTCACCTTAAGTGATTTCAGTAGATGATTGTTGAAGAATGGAAGTGTTTAATTCAAGAACACTTGGAGATGCCTTGAAGGTTTTCGAGAATCTAACATCATAGTTAGGGAGTTTGTGTAAGCAATCAAAGATTTGAGTAGAATGAAGTGAAATAATAATAGGGAGGATGAATTTTTACTTACTAAGTGTGGAAGAACACTTGAAATCAGCCTTGGATCTCGAAAATTTGTGTAGAAGAGTTTGAGAGAAAAAGTGATGTTTGTTACTTAGTGGAATGAGAGAAATGAGAGAAAATGAGGAGTGTGGTTGTTTGTTCCAGCTCAAAAACGTGGGAGTGAGTGAAATTTGAGTGTAAGGGAACATTGAAGTGACATAGGTAAGGTGGGGAGGTATGGCTGGTCATAGAGTGGGTGTGGGGTGGTTGCTTGTGTCATAAGTTAAGGCAAAGTCAACACTCCACCTTAAATAAATCCCCCATTAGATCTTTATTATTTAGATAATGATTTTCATAAAAATATGTTTAAATTATGAATATTTAGAGTTTATTATGTTAAAATATAATTTATGGAGAAAATCCCGCTTTAAAATCACGAAAAACGGGCTTAAAGTGTTAAAAATATCAAAAATGGGCTAAAAGTGACAGAAATACGAAATCTGGCCGAGGCTCGGCCTTCTGGTGCTGAACCGAGAGGGAAAGAGGCAGAAACCGAGAGGGAAGGAGAAGGAGGGAAGGAACCGAGAGGGGGAAGGAGAGAACAGAGGGGGCGCGAAGAGAGACAGAGCGAGAAGAAAGAACAGAAAGCGCGACTAGAGACCGAGCGAGAGAAGGAACAGAAGGCGACAGAGCGGCGGAGTAGCGAACAGAGACCGAGAGGAGCAGAGCGTGAGCGACAGAGGCAGAGGCTCGGTCTCTGGTCTCTAAGCCACCAGAGGCTCGGTCTCTGGTCTCTTAGCCACCAGAGGCTCGGTCTCTGGTCTCTAAGCCACCAGAGGCTCGGTCTCTGGTCTCTTAGCCACCAGAGGCTCGGTCTCCGGTCTCTTAGCCACCAGAGGCTCGGTCTCTGGTCCTAAGAGGCCTCTCACTCCGGTTTCGGTTCCTAAAGCCTATTTTCCTCGTTTTCGCCCTGTTTCAAGCCGTTTTTTTTTTGACCCGGTTAAGGGCCGGAATGACCCGAATGATTCCAAAAAGTTACGGGAAACTTTTGAGGGAGGTTTGGGAGAGATTTCTCACACTTGGAGAGATTTGGGAGAGATTTGACATTCTTGGAGAGATTTCTCATACAAAGAGATATTTGAGAGAGGTTTCACATACTTGGAGAGATTTGGGAGAGATTTGACATTCTTGGAGAGATTTCTCATATAGAGAGATATTTGAGAGAGATTTCACATACTTGGAGAGATTTGGGAGAGATTTCAAGTGTGGCATTTGTGAGTGTTTGGTTCCGTAATGCGAGTCTCTTGAGCCCCGTTAAGTCATGATTAAGGATCCCACGCACTCCTAATGAGTGTGCAACATGGTTTTCATCAGTTTAGTTCATTGATTAGTACTAGGGCTTAGGGAATTTTTAACACAAGACTTTTCTCAAGTGATGTTTTCCCATTAATATAGCAAGTTATACAGTACGAACATAACACAAACCCTAATACACAAGGTTTAATAGAGTTGACCGGCTTGACTTGATGACTTGACTTGACTCAAGATTGGCGATTGTCACATCCGGCCCACATCAAGCATATCATACATTGCACATATAACGATTAACTTATCACACATAATGCATATATCTCACATCATATTCGACCTTCCAGTCACACAGTCAAACCCTTCCAGGTACAGTATAGTGAGAGGACTCACCTCGTATATCTCGATAACTCGCGAACCCTGGAAATCACTCGTGCTCGAACCCCCGAGCTATAATCCTCCTATAACATCATATATCTCTAATTAATACTTGTACCACTAAGGTTGACCATCCCTATCAAGTCAACACTGGTCAACAGTCAATGGTCAATTTGACCGGACTCGGCGAGTGCACTAGAGCGACTCGGCAAGTCTAAGCGTTTTCACCAACTCGCAAGGATTTCCCTTTGACACGTCGAGTACTCCCCTGACTCGACGAGTTCCACCTGGTCATGAATCGCAGGGCCACCGCGACTCAACTCGCCGAGTCGCAAGGACAACTCGGCGAGTTCCAGCTCAACTCAGTCCATCTGTCAATCCCTCTCTAACTCCCCGTGACTTACTGAGTCAACCATAACTCGGTAGGACCAATCACTAAGTGGTTAAGGATAATCTTCATGTTACTCACCGAGTCTGTTCTTCAGACTCGGCGAGTCCATGCCATGCATCGACTCAAACTTGCTTCTGAGGTCAGATCCGCTCCATAAACTCATAGATCTGGCCCTCCTAAGCTCATTTATCACGTAAAGTTACAGTCTTGGCCACCATGCAACACTTACAAGGTTCTTTTTGGAGAAATGACCACTAATATGGCAACCCTAGCCTCCAACCCAAAAGGAAGGACATAAAGCATATCATTTGGGACTTTCTGGACCTGCTAAGGTCCAGATCTAGGTACCATATCTCCATGGGACCTCTCACACTTCAATTACAAAGCAAATAAGGCAAGAAGAAACCCTAGATTTGACCATATCAACATAAACATGGAAATAAGCTCTGAAAGATACCTCAAGAAGCTTCCCTTGGTGAAATGGAAGTAAATCTAAGCTCCCAACTCTTCTAGTTTGACTTTCCCCCTTCCTTTCTTGCAAAAGCACACAAATTTGGTGAACAATAGCCTCTTATCTCACTCACAGGAGCTCTCAGCTGCTTTGGTGCTCTCAAGGATCAAGGTGGCCGCAATGAAGGGCCATAAGATCCTTTAAATAGAGCTTAGGACCGGAAAATTAGGTTTCATCAAACAGCACGGACTCGCCGAGTCCATCCCTTGGACTCGCTGAGTCCAGGCGCGAACCCGCGTCCAGAACCGCGACCCTACTCGGCGAGTTCGAGCTCCAACTCGCCGAGTCCCCTCACAAAACACCAAAAATATGCGAATAAAAGATACCTGGAAATCCAGGCTGTTACACATTACGCGGGGCGTACCATGCCAGGTACATGCAACGTACTCAAGAGGATTGGGTGGGGAGGCCATGCACGTATACCCAACGTACCAAAGGGTACGCTCAGCGTACACATGCAGAGTCTAAAACCCTAACTTTTAGGATTTGATCCTTATATAAAGGACCTTGTACCTTTGGTCCAACCTCCCTCTCACGTTTAGGCAGCCACCACAAAAACCCTAACCCATATATGTGTGTCCTTGTGATTTGGAATCCATTTGAGAGTATGTTGGTGTAGTTTTGGTGCTTTGGAAGAGAAAGGAGCTTGAAGAAGGAGCAAGGATTCACAAAGAGCTTGTAGATCCAGGAGATTGCCATCATTTCTGACTCTTTTGAGGTATCAAGTTCCAAACTTGACCATTGCATGCTTAGATTTGTTTATAAGAGTGTTTAAGGCCACTTTTGGACTCCGTTGTTGAGGCTTCTTGCATCTTAATAATTTCATACCATAAGAGATGTCCTTTTAGGATCTTAGAGGCACTAAGAGTCATAAAAATCAGACCTTGAGAGTTAAGCCACAACCATGCAAGTGTTTAACGGTCATAAAGCTTGTTAAAAGGACCAAAATCGTGTTTTGACCCCAACCATGAATGCAAGCACATAAAGTTTGTGACTTTATGGATTAGGCAGTCTTAAAGACCTAGATCTACATTTTGGACGTAAAGACTTAATAGATTAAGTCACAAATGAAGTCCCAAGAAAGTTGGCCAGTACACTCCTGGTACCCGTTTTGGTCAAGGCCAGCGTACGTTGGGCATATGTGCCAGGTACGTCGCGCGTACACATGCATAGTGGCTATATTGGGTTTTTTGGGCCTTAGGGGTATGGGCCTGGACTATTGGGCCCCGCACATTGTGGAGCATAGTTATGGGCCTAGGAATTTAGAATCAGAAGTATTGGGCCTTTTGGGCCATATTAGGCTACTCGAGATTATTTCATTTTGGGCTAAGGACTTATTAGAATTGCAAAAAGGCTTATTTGAAGGGTTGGGCCCAATTTAGAAAATTAGGCCATTAGTGGGCCCTTAGGGAGCCTTTGATGGCTCATAGGTGCATTGGATTTAATAAGATAGAATTGGGCCTTAGGAATGGTTTAAGTTATGTTAAGGGGGTAAAATGGTCATTTTACCCTAAGTAGTGTTATAAATTCTGATCGAGTGTTATTATGATTATGGTAGCCGGGAGTCATCGGAGTAGCTGTTGGAGATTACTTCCTGTCAGATTCGACACTCAGCTTTGCGATGTGAGTTGCCTTCTAGTAGAAGTGAGTCTAAGGCCACAATGTCAACCCATTAGTAGAAGATTGTAGTTAGATGATTGTTTGTGTGATAATTGTCTGGTATGCCACTATCTGTTATGTTCTATGTGCCAATATGTTATGGTTTTATGTGGTAGTGGTATGGGTGAAATAGTCCCCGATATCCGGTTGACATAGACCGAAGGGGAGGTCAGCACCCAAATATGCTGGGCAGTTATCCGGTTCAGATATACCGAAGGGGAGGCCAACACCCACATATGCTAGGCAACTATCCGGTTGAAATAGACCGAAGGGGAGACTGATACCCAGATATGCCTGGCTAGATATGTTATTGTATAGTATGTGGTATGATGGGGAACTCACTAAACTTTGTGCTTATAGTTTTCAGTTTTGTTTTTAGGTACCTCTGCATCGAAGGGGAAGGAGCTGGCACGGTAGCAACGCATCACACACACATATGATTTCCGCATTTTGAGATCCATGGGATTATACTATAACATTATTATTATTCCACGACATGTTTTATGATATTTGACTTATAAGATTATGGGTTGATATGATATTGATGATGTTTTTCAGTAAACAAATTTATAAGCTACTTAATTAAAAATGAAATTTTTGGTCATGATTTTTGGGGTGTTACATGACAGTGATGGATGAAGGTGGTGGTTATCACCGCTTACCGGAGCTCATAAATTTAGAGGAGAAAATGGTAGATCTGAAGACAAAAATGGTAGATATGAAGATGAAAGTCGTAGATTTGAATACGAAAATCGTAGATCTGAAGATGAAAGTCGTAGATCTGAAGATGAAAATCATGGATCTGAAAACTAAAGTCGTAGGTCTGAAGCTAAAAATTATAGATCTGAAGTTGGAATTGTAGATCTAGAGCCAAGCAGAGCTTGTGGATCTGATGGCGGTAGTTTATCGGTGGTCGGAGGCGACGACGGTATGGCGACGTAGGATGCATCGACGCTAAGGGGTGGTGGTTGGTGACAACTGGTGGTAATGTTTATGTGTTCTTCAAGTTTGAGAGGAGAGAGAAGATAGATTTTGTGTAGTGTGTGAATCTGATATAATAAAAGATGAAAGTGTTGTTGGGAGAGTTTGAGAGGGTTTGGGAAGTTTTATTGTAAAATAAGTTTGAAAGAATAAACCAAAATAAGTGGTTCCTACAAATCTTAATCTTTTTTGTTCTCATTTGAATATATATATATATATATATATATATATATATATATATATATATATATATATATATATATATATATATATATATATATGTGTGTGTGTGTGTGTGTGTGTGTTGAGTCTATATTTGCATTGTTTAGGTTTATGGTTCCATCCCTTCAGGATCGGTCCAAACGTATATGGAGCCCGAGATGAAAAGAAAAAAAAAGGTCTTTTAAATACAAATATAATAAAGATTAAAAAAAATCATTTATTCTTTATTATAAACACGTTCAGTTATAAATAATAAATAAGTCAAATTGTTTATCTTTTCAGCTAGTTTGAGTTTGAACAAACTTTAAGCTTTAAAAATCATTTATGTAATAATTTTTTTTTATATATATACACTGCATAGCCTCAAAATTTTGGTCCCCATGGAGACGTGAACCCTGAACGATCGTCTGGGTTGCCCACCGTCTGGACAGGCTTTGCATCCTTTCAAACCCATCTTGTAGTTTTGTAGTAACGGTCCAAAAAGGTTCAATGTGGACCGAAAGAAAAGGTAGGAATATACAGATTAATGTATGTACAAGGAAAATGAGAAATCGAAAAAAATACTACAATATGGGTCGCTTGAAAATTATAAAGTAGAAACGAAAAAATATATACATAAAGTAAAACTGTAAAAACACTACAAACTTAAAGGTTTTTGTGGAGGAAAATAAAGAAACCAACAAAAAAAAATGGTAAAATTAATAGGTTGCATCAAAACTTAAGATAAAATCACAAAAATCTAAAAAACCTAATAACTTTTATGTAGAAAACCCAATATCTTAATCACTTAAAGTTTTTATCTTCGTATTAAGAAATATCATTTATTTAACATGTTTAATAAAAAACCATTTATTCATGATTTGATTTAGATATATAGATGAATAACTCAATGGTCATATACAAGACAATGATATAATTTATGAGTTGAGTAAAAAAGTGTTTGAGATTGTTTTTCAAAATGATTTATTGACTTAAAAGCCAAAAAAAATAAAAGAACAAAATTTGTTTGGCTATTACATAAGTGCTTTTCAAAATAGTTTTTTTTGGCATACTTTAAAAAGGAGGTTTCCAAAAGTAAGGGAATCGTGACTTTGTAAGCAAAGTTATAAAAAACGTGATTTTAATCATAGAAAAGCATAATTCTACGATCTTATGTTTGTGTTTCGAATTTGGTCATAGTAAACTCGTTTTTAGGTAGAATCATACAATCAGGTTGTGAAATCGTAAAATCGTAAACATCTTGATTCTACCTGTTGAATAATTGACTTGTTGACCACCTAACCTTGACCTCTTGACCAACTACCTTTCTCGTTTGACTCTATTAAATGACTAAAACTCTAAAAGAAAACGGGCAAAGAAGGAAAACTCTAAAATATGAATTCCAGCTTCAAGTTTACTCGCCCTTCAGCTCTGATTAACCCAATTGTGCCTCAAAACTTTAAAATTATCCAAGAATATTGAAGTCATATATACCTCTAGCCATCAATTGTTCAACAAATTCCACACACTACATAAGTTTCTACTGATTATGGCGAGCTTCAAAACAAGATTACATGTATGTGAAACTGTGAAATGTGAATGTAGTTCAAGAAGTAATGATTATTGTAGTTGAAGTTTCAAAAAAGCTTTAATTTAATGTAGTTGAAGTTTAAGTCAAATTTTTGTTCTTAATATTTTTCATGTGTGTGAGAAGTTAGAACTTAGAAGCTTAGGTTTTTGTTCTTCATTGTTTTTTTTTGTAGATTCTTATGATTTCCATTTTATGGTCACAATTTTGTAAACTTGAAAATGATTCTATGTAATCCCGTTTTTGTAAACCTTGTTTTTAAGTATTTTTGACCTTTTAAACTGGACATGAGTATATTATCCTTAATGAACTCTTTCATTTTCATTTTCTTCTTTTCTTTCTTTCCATGCCTTTTTTTTAGTCATTTTACAAGTATAAATTTTTTTTTTTCCAATACAAAAACTAATACAAACATTTTTAAAAAACCTTCTTTTGCTACCACCATAAATCAATAAATATTTTTTGTTCAAAAACATTTTTGAAGTTAAAAAAGCAAACAACCCTAAAAATGTGTTCGTTGTTTATGTAACATGTGACCCTTTGGTTAATTCTAATGTAGACGACGTCGATCTTACAAGTTTTTTCGAAAATGATTAATGAAATTAGGCCCCATATACTTGGTGAGCTAATCGAGCACCAATATACCATGAATAATTAGATATAGAAAATAAAGATAATAATAATAATAATATAATTGAGCAAAAATATAAAAGCAAAGGTGAAGAAATAAATGCTCCACCACATCGGTATGATGATTGAGTTCAAAAAAGAGACTCACCAGAACCAGATGCATCATCTCTCACATCACATCCACAACAGAATTTTAATTTCTTTTCTTTTCTTCTTTGCTTTTCGCCTTTTGAACTTTACTAAAATCAGCAAAAAACCTTCAAACCCAACAAATAATTTTCCTCCCATTGTTCCCATTTCAAGACTTTGGTTTCCAGTTACAAGATCAGTTAGTTCTTCGAATCTTTCCAGAAATTCCTAATTTTTTTCATTACCCTTCCATCTGGATCGATCTTTATGCGCAGATCAAGAACCTTGATTTGGAAAGGCTGATTCTTTCGTCGCTAAAGTGCTTTGATGAGGTAAGTGTAATTCGTGATCTTCTATAGATTGCATCAGTTCACACATTACCTTGTTTTTTCCCAAATGAATCGTTTTGTTGGATTTCTCTTGTTTACACACTGTGTGTTTGTGTGCATTGATTTGTGAAATTTCTGTGATTGTATTTACTCCTGTTTAAATTCAATTGCGTGATCTTATGAGCTGTTGACTTAATTGTATGATGTGCACTTTAGGGTTTTATCTTCAATTCGAAGCAAGGGAATGAATATACGGTAATTTAGTTGAGAAAACTTAAAACCTAATTCGAATTTCAAACTAAAGCAAATCCTGGAACAACGAAAACTAGAAATGTAATCAGAAATTAGAACTTGAATCGTTAAAACTAGTAACTTTTATGCTTCAAATCTCAAACATCTGTTAGAACAACACAACAAGAAGATTTTATCCCAAAATGGAGCGTAAAGAAGCTGTTAGTTAATAAGACAAGATAAATTATGCTACATTCTCTTGATCTTTCGTATGTACAAAAGACATAAATGCCCTCCTTATCCTCATCATATTCCCTAATAAGACAAGAACTTGAATCGTTAAAACTAGTAACTTTCATGTTAATGTACTTTAATTTATTTTTGTAACATAGCATTCTATGTTCATTTCTTTCTTTTCGGACACTACACTTTGAAAAATCTACCCAATTATAGCAATGACAATTTCTTTGTACATGAATGACATTGCTATAGTTGAGTAGATTTTTTAAAGCACATGAAGAAATAAAACTGTGATGCTCATCTAATTTAAAAAAGGGTTAACTACAATTTTCACATGACAGGTTTGGGATTGATGATTAGATACTAGAAAGTAAGCAAAGATGATATCTGAAAATTTAACCGATGAAACGTCACTTCATCAAGAACTCGAGGTTTTAAGTGTATCAAAACGCCTCGTAAGAAGCCTAAGCCAAAAGTTAAAAAGAAAAAACCAAGGAAACATAGTAGACGATGACGAGGACAACACACGTGGCATTTCAATAAAATGTCCAACCCTCTACACACGTGGCGGCGGTTGCAAGGTCGGAGCCACCACCGGAGACGAATTTTCCGATTGCCGGAGACGCCCTTCGTGTTCCAACGAAGAAGCAAAAGGGTATAACTATAAACCCGTATGTGGGCCCGATGACACCACCATCGACTGCTTCTCATATGGAGTAAAAGACCGGTTTTGGAAACGAAGCAATAGAAAACTCACAGAAGTCGAAGAGTCACAACAACAACAACAACAAGTATCACATGTATTTCTTCCGGATGATATTGTTGAAATGTGTTTGGTAAGACTTCCGTTGACCAGTCTCATGAAAGCGCGCCTCGTGTGCAAGAAATGGCGGGCTTTAACATTGACAACACGGTTCATGCAAATGAGGCGAGACGGGCTTTTTCAAACCCCGTGGTTGTTTCTCTTTGGATCCGTGAAAGACGGGTTTTGTTCGCGTGAGATACACGCGTTCGATGTGTCTTTAAACAAATGGCATAGAATCGAATCCGAGGTTCTCAAAGGTCGATTCATGTTCTCGGTTGTTAACATTCAAGACAACATTTACGTAGTTGGTGGTTGTTCAAGTTTGACCAATTTCGGGAAGTTGGACCGAAGCTCGGTGAAAACCCACAAAGGGGTTTTAGCGTTTAGCCCGTTGACCAAGTCATGGCAAAAAGTCGCGTCCATGAAACACGCGAGGTCAAAACCGGTTTTAGGAGTATACGAAGTGAAATCGGATTTTGTGGTTGTCAAATCGCAAAACAACCGTCAAGAAAGACGGGTTGTTAGGACACGGGTGGGCGGGGTGTCGGATGTGTACGAGGATCCACATAGGTTGTCGGTTAGGCGTCAGTTGCGATACTCTTTTGATGAAAATGAGGTTTCGTTTGGTAGACAAAAGAGCGAACATGTGAAGAGAAAAGATTCTAGAAGGTTTTTGATTATTGCGGTTGGTGGGGTTGGGTCGTGGGAGGAACCGTTGGATTCGTGTGAGATTTACGATTCTTGTACGAACAAATGGGTGGAAGTCCAGAAGGTTCCGGTTGATTTTGGGGTTGTGTGTTCGGGTGTTGTTTGTAATGGGGTGTTTTATGTTTACTCGGAGAGTGATAATCTTGTGGGGTATGATATAGAGAAAGGGTATTGGGTTGGGATTCAAACAATGAGATTGGGATCAAGGGTTCATGAGTATTACCCGAAGCTTATTGCGTGTGAGAAACGGTTGTTTATGGTGATGGTGTCGTGGTGTGAAGGGGAAGGGCAGATTGGGAGGAGGAATAAAGCGGTTAGGAAGGTGTGGGAGTTGGATTTTGTGGGGTTCAAGTGGGGGGAGGTTTGTATGCATCCGGATGCTCCTATGGATTGGAATGCGGTGTTTGTTGGTGATAGGAATTTGATTTTGGGGGTTGAGATGTTTAAGATTTTTGGGCAGGTTTTGGATTTTTTGACTGTGTTTGATGTGAGTGATGTGGGGAAGAAAAAGAAGAAGAAGAAGAATTGGGTTCATGTTTCGAGGAATCAGGTGGCTCATCAATTGGATGCTTCTTCGTGTGTGACTAAATCAGTGGCTGTTGTGCACTTGTAACTTTATAACACTAGGAGTCAAGGGGGTGTGGGTTGGATGTATTTGTTGCTTATTTTATTCATATTTGTTCAATGTAGTGTAGACATGGTTGTAGGTATGGACATATAACCTATTGATCATTTGTTGTTTGTTTGATTTGTTTTTTTCGAAGCTATGAAAACACAAAAAATTTATATTATTCAAGCTGACATGATGTGACTTATAAGTGAGTTTGAGACTTTGAGTTTGTTTGCTGAAAACGTGTAACCGGTTAAATTCAAGTTTATAAGAACTAACTCCAATTTTCATGGAGCTTTTTTAAGCCATATCCATTAAAAAACGAAAAAATAAGTAGGGGCATTCCGAGAATTGAACTCGGGACCTCTCGCACCCTAAGCGAGAATCATACCACTAGACCAAATGCCCATTTTTGTTTTATTGAATTTGCAAGAATATATATATATATATATATATCTTTAACCTTCGATCTTTTTTAAATAATTATCATTTTCTAACAAAACTCAAACCTTTCTCAAAGTAAGATTTAATCTGTAAGAAGGCCCCGTAAAACCACTAAACCACACTTGGAACTTTAGCTAAATAAAGTAACTAATTTACCTTGGGCCGAGTCTTAAGATTTGGTAGCTACAAGTAGAATCAAGTTTAAATTTTACAAAATAAACACACTATTGCGTAATGATTAAACTCAACCAAAATCAAGAAAAATATACTTACAAGTTACAACTACAAGAAATGTCTTAAATCTTAACTGAATCCAAATAACAATAGACAACCTTTTGCTATCCTCACTCGTATAGAATTGCTCAATCCTACAGAGAGAGAAAAGAACTGCACAATTTTTACCCACCACATTCCAAGTCCACATAAAATACATGGAAAATCATGTGAAATAAATATGAACAATTAACAATGACAACAAAATCATACAAGTACAACACCTTATCTATATGTACCAAAACGAGATTCAACCCATGTTAGGAAAGATCCCAGAAAAGTTAGGTATCTTATCAATATGTTTAAGTGCTCTTTCCGCAATTTGTCGTGTCCGATAATCCCCATGTTGAAACGCATCGACAATGGCAGTACTAACATTCGGGTCCCCCGACACCTCATACGCGATATCCTCCGTCCTCAACAACCTCTCCACCATCCAAACCGCTCGTCTCCTTAAATTCTCAGTCTGATTCTCCAACAACACATCAAGAATCGGCTTAATCCCTTCAGCCTCACACAACACACTCACCCCTTCTTCAATATTCACCCCATCATCCAACAAAGTCGACAAAGCAGCTAACGAAGCCTCAACCACCTTCTCATTCGTATGATCCAACAACGCCACCAATCGCGCTAAACTTTGCCCTTCCAACAAACAAAACGTATCCCGTTGCGTACACGCTCCCCCGTGGACCCTACACAGCCCCGTCATCACCGGTTTTTTCCCCAAACAAGGAAAAACGGACCCGCAAAATCCAGGTGGCGGAATCTCGGGTAATTTCGTTAAGTTTTTCGATTCGTGCGAGAGGTTTTCTAGCGCGAGAGCGGACGCGATTTGCACGTTGTCGAGGCCGTTTTGTTGGAGTAGTTCCGTGAATAATGCCGCGAGCTCATGGTCCCGACAAAACACGACGGCTCTCGGGTCGTCGGATAAAACAAAAGTGATCCGCGAAAGGACACGGACAAGTCCTTCGAGGTACGGTGTGACAAAACGGCTTCTTCTCGTTTCTCCTTGTCGGATCATTTTTGTTCTAGAAACAACGATCTCGAAGTCACGCTCGTCTAACATTTGACGCGTGACTCCGACGTCTTGTTCCGGAAGGTCCGCCACGATTCCGATGGCGGCCGCTTGTTCTTCGGTGCTCGCGATATTTTCCGATATCACTTTAAACAGGCTACCGAGTTGACCGGCGGGCCCGCATAGACAGGTTGCTAATTCTTGGGAAATGTGTAACGAGAGGTTATGGAGAAGCTTAATGGAAGCCATCCGGAGATCCTTTTGTGGGGCTTCGATGAATTGGACTAAACTTATGGTGGCGCCGGAGCTTTTGATTGCGTTGGCGACCGGAATCACGGTGACGGGGGAATTGGTGATTCCGACGAGGACTTGAACGAGTTTGCACTCGATGGATGGACCGGTGTTGGAGATTAAGTGGAGTAGGTTGTGGATTATGTCTTCGGAGAGTAACGTCTGGTGGTTGGGCCCCACGGGGATGGAATTGAAATCGCAGTCGCAGATTACGATGTTTGCAAGGATTGTGGCGGATAATTCTTTTAGTAAAATAGGAAGGCGGTTGGGGCCCACAAAGAGGTCATTGACTAGAGGTGGAAGTATACCTTCTTCAACTAAAACTTTTGCACTTGCTTCACATGAGGAGACTTGATTTAGAGCTTTGAGAGCAGCTTCTCGAGATTGCATGTCACCGGTTTTCATAAAGTTGATTAATGATGAGCCTACAGTTCTTGCAACAAAGACTTTTATATCGTTGCTAAGCGCCAGCTCACCCAGGTATGAAGCCATAGATAATTTTATCTCAGAGGAACCTGAAAAGGATTTAATGAGATGATATAGTGAGGTATTGTTGTTGTTGTTGTTGTTGTTGTTGTATGATATATGTAATACCTTCAAGGAGAAGTGTCAAGAGGGGTTGCAATCTTCCATTTTCAGCCATTTGCCTCACGTTATTCTCATTCTTCTCTAAATTTTCCAAAATTTTGTCGGCTTTCTCAACAATAAAAAGATTTTCTGATTTGCTGCTTGTCATTCCAACTAAAATAAGGATTGCACCATTAACAGAGCCGATTTTCTCACACAAAGCCTTGGATTTTGAGAGCTCATAGAGCAAAGAGACAGCTTCTTCCCTTTCTTGAGACTGTTCACGAGACAAAAACTTCACAATTGTGCGCACTTTATCCCCATCAGCCATTATCTCCTGCAAAACAGAAAAAAAAAAAAAAAAAAACACCATATCACACACACACAGATAAAATGCATCGATTATAATGTTGTCAAGATATGACTTGTTTTACCTTATTATCATTATCATCTTCTACAACAACTCGAAGAGTTTCAAGAGCCATACACCGGACTTTACGACTGGTGCTCTTCAACATCTCAACAATCATGGGTATGAGCTCAGCATTACGAATAATGTGTTTGCTTGAAAGATTTTTAGTACAAAGTTGCTGAATAAACATCAAAGCCTGCAAAGTATCACTTTCAGAACTACCAGGAGATAAAGACTTGGAAGCCATGTCAAGTTGCACAGCTTCATTTCTAGCATTCCATTCTTCAATTGTGTTCCTTAAAGCAATACTTGGATTCATGTCTGTTGTTTTAAGTTCTTTTAATGTTAAGGGACACACCAGCTTCCTTCCATTCTCCTTGCACTCATTAAACCATTTCTCAATGGCTTCTCGCTCAAAAGTTTGCCCATTTTCAATACTAACAGGGTCTCTCATGACTTGTTTTGAAAGAGGGCATATGAATGCATCATAAATAGGCTCTACGTGTGGTCTTTCATAATGAAAGCTGTCATCTGATTGGCTACCAAGGTCACGACTTCCATCCCGGCTTCCAGACATTATATTCAATGTGCCTTAAGAAGGAAGAAAAACAAATGATGATATATCGAATCCTAAGAACATTTAAACATAAGAAATATGAATGAAAAAAGAAAGCAAATTTACTTCAATCAATTTCGATAAGATCTGAAAAATCAACAATTAGATTCTACTACAGTTGTGAACACATACGTGTCCATCAGACATGTGCTATTCAGAAAGAAGTGAGGTATATTTACCTTGGATTTTTGCTAGCTCAGTGGAAATTTCACAAAGGTTGTCACTTCAACCTTGGAATCTACACATGGATACAAGATATCACCTACACCAATGATAGAACCAAAACTCAACCAAACATCATTGAATACAAGCGTCTATCTTCACTAGATTGATCAAATCAAATCAATTCATGTAGAGTTTTGAGGACATCACAGTTTCATAGAGAACTACGAAGTCATTTAGCAATTAGCAATTAGCAATTAACAATGTTTAGTGTTAACACAGTAACCGTATTCGTCGGGATTCCATATTATCAAATCAGATCAGAAATTCACAAAATTCGCGCTACAAGTTGCAAATCACAGTTACATAAAGGTTGAAATATCTATAACACAGAAAAATCAAGCAATTACCTTCGATTCAGGTACACACACTTAAGATTCTGCATAACTCGATCCGTTTTATCAGCGGCAGTCATCAATCAACACCAATCTAAGACAAGAATTTATCTAGGGTTCGTTTTCAGAATTTACCTGGAAACTGAAAGAAAGTGACAAAATCTAAAAAGTAACAAATAATTTCTCACCAACTTGGAGTGTTACAACAGCAATTTTAGAGAGAGAAGGATGGGGTACGAAGTTGATCACAATAGTTGTCAAGTTAGAGTAAGCCTAGAGAGAGTTTGTGTGTTGGTCTCTATTGGGTCTAGATATTTCCAATAACCCGTCAAATCGGGTTTTTAATAGATGATAATATACAAATTTTGACGAATCATGTATTTGGTCAACGGTACACATCTCTTTATGCGGATTTCAAAGGTAACATTTCACATGTGTTTATGTGGTTTTGAAAGGTATCTCTATTCATGTCTCTTTTATAATTTTAGTTTTATCTTTTAATAAAAATATGTTATTTTTTTCTTATATACTTAAAATGATTATATAACAATTTTATATTTTTATTATAGGTATGTAAAACTTACCCGATTCAATTCAAACCGACTGATGAGTTACAACCCAATCGACCGTATAAGATATCCAATTATAATTGGATTGAACCAGTTTCAAAATTTTAAAATCCAATTAGAACGTATAAGTTATTGAATCATCCTCAAAATCTAATGGATTATCGAACTAAATCAATCCAATGTAAATTCAAATGACTATCCAATAGTAATCCAATTACCGCCTGTATTATTGTATTATTATCACAGATGGTCACTGTGGTTGGCACAAGAGACCAGAGTTAGTCCTTATGAGGAATTTTGAACGAGTATGGTCGTTGTGGTTCCTAATTGTTGTACAGACAGTCCTTATGACCAACTCCGTTTGATTTCTGCCGTTATCCAAATCACGTGACCCTCACACGAGGGTATTTTGGTCTTTTGCTTATCTTTTCTCTCTCATATCTTTATAACACCTGCAAAAGATTTTTCCTATAAAGATTAGACCCCATTTACTTCCTTCATTATTCTATTTCCCTTCTCCCTTTTATGTTTTTCTAAGAAATTTTGCTTAACAATGGTGAATTGTTTTGTGGAAGGCAAGCGGTGATAGTGACATCATGGACAGATCTCAATCGAGGTCGTATGTTTTGAAAATATCATAGCAGTTATGGTTTCACTACATGGTTTGATGAGCTCATGTGTTGTAGAGTTGTGGATGACATTATAGGTTTGCTAAGATAAAAGAACATGCTTGAAGAATCTCTGCTGCAAACAAGTTTGGAAGCAAAAAAAAAAAAAAAAAAAAAAAAAAAAAAAAAAAAAGTGAAGATGATGCTTGTTTTTAGTTGAGTTTTCTTTTTCATGTATGTGTACAAAAGATGCTAATAATATTAGTCTGGAGATGATGCTTCTTTTGCTTGTTAAGGATATACCAGATAATAGTATTAGTCTGAACTGAATGCATTTATATGTAGGCCTTCACTTCTGTTTTGGATTTAAATATTTGACCAAGGTGGAATGCAGTTTCATGTACTACTCCTGATGAACATGTGGTTGGTTTGTTTAACCTTCTAATCAACTTCTTCCTCTCATCTTCTTCTACACCAGCCAATTCAAACAATTGTGTATCTATCTCCTCCAAATCCTCATCAACTATGACATCAGGTGCATTGAATGATTGGTGGTTATCTAGATTTAGAAAATTCTCCACACCACTGTCGAAGTCTTTCATATCCACTTCGATATCCTCTACCATATTAAGTTCATCAACTAAATAATCACTATCCTTGCTTATACTTCCATCCATACTACTCTAATCACTAATAACATCCCCAATTTCTTCATTATCTACCACCCTTTCACCACAATATTCTAAATCTTTGTCCCCCATCTGTTGGTATCAGTATGATCCATATAAAAGAAAGGATCAATGTTAGTCATCTAACAGAGTATCAATGGGTATACCAAGCTTCTCACCTATAGCTTGAACACCAACATCTTAGACTTTATTAAGCCTCTCACCTGCAGCTTAAACACCAACATCTTTCACTACATCTCCAACAAAATATCCAAAAGGTACAATGGTCCTAGAAAAGTCATAGTTCTCATGCAAATCCAATTTTCTACTGCATGATCCTACCTCTATACTAGTAAACTTTTTTCGATTGGTTCAGGAGAAATAGGCTCCTTTATCTCTTCCAATACAACCTTATTTAGAGACATAAACTAAGTATGGACTCTAGTATTTCCATGTTCACTATACACCATAATCTCTTTGTGATTAGAGACATGCTTACTTAACATAAGTACATCTGAGTCATTACCTAAAGGAAGTAACCCATAATCGATTTCAATCACTGGAATCAAGAAGTGGTAGTAGATAAGCTCACCACTGATATAACTTATCTCCTTCAGCATATCGTCTAACTCATGTACTGAAAACACATCCATGTTCACATAGTCACGTCTTCCTGTGTATTTTGTAAACATGCCCCCATGTTGAATCTTGAATGTGGATACATTACTTAACCCAAATGAAAAACAAATAAATAATGATATGAGTAAAGAATGAAGTCTCAAAAGTTTAAAACATGAAAATTTTAACAAAATTGAAAGTTGTTAAATGATCTCATTGTAAGCTTTCATCAAGTTTGGATTTTTTTTGAGCATTTTGAACGGACATTCCACAAAGTTAGAACCATCGCAAAAGATGAAGATGAAAACCCTAGTTTTCGTTTGAGTTTCGAAGTGATAAAGATGAAAAACCAAAGGAGAGAAGAAAGGGTGGATTTATTGGGGGTGAGGTAAATGATAGCCGGTTGTAAGGATCATTTTATGAATATGATCAAATCGTGTAATAAAGCAAAAGTCCAAAATACCCTCGTGTGATTTTGATAAATGGTAGAATTCAAATGGAGTCAGTCATAAGGATTATCCGTGCAACAATTGGTAACCACAAGGACCACACTCATTCAAAATTCATCATAAGGACTATCTTTGGTCTTTTGTGCCAACCAAGGGACCATCTATGTAATTTTGTCTGTTTGGAATGATAACCAAATTGCTCATAGCTATCTTGTATAAGAGGAGAAGCATGAGCTACGACTGCAAACTAAAAACGTCGTCGGAGAGATTTCATAAAATCTAAAACCGCATGGTTAGTTTTCTTAAATGATTTAAAGGAATGAATATTAATTTCGGTTCTAAATTTAAACTTTTTAACGTAAAAGCAGTAGTGTTATGCTTTATTTTTTTAATTCAATTTAGTTTAAGTTGAAGTTGAGGTATGTCATGCTTGGAAAACAAGTTGAGCTTTTGTTTTTTATTTTTTTGACAAACGAGCCAAACTCAAATCGAGCCTTGGTTTGTGTCCAGCCTAAACTTGTGTGTCAGATATTTTGCGAGCCGAACTTGAGTTTCACTATTTTAGCTAGCGTGTTAATCGACTCGAGCTCGAGCTTTGTAAATTTAAACGAGTCGTGCTCGAGCTTATGTAGGTTTGGACTTGACTTGGCTCGTTTACATGCTACTTACCATCAATTGTCTCACTTTCTTGTCATAACCACCATCCCTAAGACAAAAATAGTAAAATTCTAAATGTCGTAGTGGCGAATCTAGAACAAAAAATCACGTGTTTCCTAAATTAAGTGAAGCCGATAAAAAAAATCAACAACACTTTTGGGGTAGGGTCGGGTCGGGTTGGATCGGGTCGTGTAACTTAAAAGAATTGAACCGGTTCAATCCGTTAAAAATCAAGCGCCAACGATTAAAATTTTTAAAAACGATTGAAATATAACCGAAAAACCCATACGGTTTAACAAAAAACTAGTTGATTATTAGTCCAGTGATAAAGCGGCGAAAGAAGAGTAAGAGTCTTTGGCATGTGAACTTCCTTTTATTAAAGCAACTTATTTATTTATTAATATTTTAGGAGAATCGATTAAGAGTGATTAACTTTTGTTATCAATTCCATAATTTAAAATAACAAATTGTCCTTAATAACTTATATATATATATATATATATATATATATATATATATATATATATATATATATTAAATAGTTTTTTAAGATTTTTTTTTTAAAACAAACCCAAGGTAGGTCATCTATTAATATTTACGCGTGAACATCGCCCCCTCCCTGGTGAATGTGACGCGTAGTGATATGGTTCACGGGTGGTTAAGCACAATTTGATTGGATGTCTCGCTTTTTTATAGTTTTCTCCCATTTACTTCATTTTGACCGTTAATATTTATTAAAAAACATTCTTTACAAAACGAAAACCTCACCTATATATACAAACATAATACATATCACATATTTTATTACAACCTACAAAAAAATCACACTCAATAACAAGAATATGAATAATTTTTTGGATGCCATTTCTTATTCTTCTTCTTCTTATGAAGATCCCGATGATGATGAGTTGGTTATACATACGTTGTTGTCTGCGGCAAACGACATTGTACATCATGGAGGCGAAACTTCAAATGTTGAGAAGAATCGAAGAAAGTCCATCAACCGGGATCGAGAGGCGGCGAACGAACTTTTGGTACGTGATTACTTTAACCTTGATAGTTTATACGACCTATCGAAGTTTGAGGATCACTTTCGTATCAGTAGAAATTTATTCCTACGTATAGCTAGAGATTTGGAAAACAATTATGAGTTCTTCCAATTGAGATGGGATGCTAAGGGTAAACGTGGGTTTACTACGTTTCAAAAATGCACAACAACTCTTAGACAATTAGTGTACGGCATAGCCGCAAACATTTCAGATTTCAGATGAATATTTGAAGATGTCTGCGAGGACCGGTCGAGGATGTGCATATTTTTTTTGTGAGTATGTTATAGAGCTTTATGGCGACATATACTTGCGAAATCCAACTAGAAGTGATATCGAACACTTGTATGTCATACATCAGGCTAAACATAGATTTCCAGGAATGCTAGGTAGCATTGATTATACACATTGAGTGTGGGAAAATTGTCCCAATGCATAGCAAGGGCAATTTACACGAGGTGATCATGGTGTGCCTACTGTTATACTAGAAGCAGTTGTTTCACAGGACCTCTGGTTGTGCCATGTATTTTTTGGTATGGCAAGGTAAAACAATACTTTGAATGTGCTTGGAGCATCTCCATTATTTAACGAAATTTTACAGGTTAAAGCACCAAACATCTCATACGTTATTAATGGACGTGAATACAATCATGGATATTACATTGCTGATGGGATATATCTAGAGTACGCCACATTTATCAAGTCATACACATATACAGCTGATGAAAAAAATGAAATTGTTCAAATTAGCACAGGAATCTGCAAGGAAGAATGTGGAGCGGGCGTTTGGGGTCCTCAAACAAAAGTGACACATAATCAAATATCCATCACGAGCATGGGAAAGGGAAATTTTGATGAAGGTGATGAAAACGTGTGTTATTGTATATAAGATGATACTAGAAGAAGAGAGTAGGGCTATTTGTACGTATACTCCGAATGATATGCTCAATCCACCTGCGATAATACAAGTCGGCAGCCCAGCATACTTTACAAGGTTTTTGGAAATACAAAATAGTGAAACATATCACAATCTACGTCAAGATTTGACTGAGTATATATGACAACGACAATTTAAAGACGAAAATGAAGTGGATGAGGATGCAGACTATGAGGACAACGATGCAGACGAATAGGTTTTTTTTTTTTATGTTTTTTATTAATTTTTATGTTATTAGTAAAATATACGTTGAATTTTAAAAATATCACTTTTATGTTTATCAATTTTTATTTTATTAGTAAGCATGTATGTTAAATTTAAAATTATTATTTTTATTTTTATTAATGTTTTAGTGTGTTTTTTATTTAATATAATGTAAAAAAAGAATAAATAAAAAAATATAGAATGATAACCATTTTCAATTATTAGTAAACATGTACTCACCATACCTCATGACCAAAAGTTATATCTAAGTCCTTGGGTAGGGTTGTAAACGAACTAAACGAACACGAACAAGGTCTTGTTCATGTTCGTTCGTTTTAGTTAGCCGAACAACAAACGAACACGAACGGATAAACGAACGAGATTTTCTTGTTCATGTTCGTTCGTTTAACAAATTACTTTGTTCATGTTCGTTCATTTATGTTCGTGAACATCCTAAACGAACATAAACGAACAAACATAAACGAACAAAGAAAAAAAAACACAATTAAACATATATGAACATAAACGAACATATAATATAGCAATATAATAAAAAATAATTGAATATAGACGAATATAAATAAACTTAAACGAACGAACATAAACAAACGTAAACAAACATTATAAACGAACGTTCACGAACATAAATGAACGAACGAGACCATTGTTCATGTTTGTTCATTTAACTAAATGAACGATCATTTTTATTCTTGTTCGTTCATTTATTAAATAAACGAACATAAACGAACTTTCCACCGAACAGTTCACAAACGGTTCGCCGAACGTTCAGTTCGTTTAAAGTTTTGTGATCAAACTTTAAATATTAGAAAGTTCCTAAAAAATGAAAAAAATTGGATTCCAATGACCAAATGTGTCAAATAGGTAAAAAAAAATAAAAGCCAAAGTTGACAAAAAATATTCAAGTTTTTAGGTCAGTGACCAAAAGTGTTAATTCCTTAAAGCTTTATGATCAAATTTTAAATATTAAAAAGTTTCTAAAAAATAATTAAAAATGTCAAAATGAATAAATAAGAACCAATTATGTCAAACCGAACTTTCTTATTCCTAAGAGAACATTATATAAATTTTGTAAGAACCAAATACTAAATCAGAACCACTAAATCAAATTCATCGATTGTGATTTGTACGCGGTTACAAAACGATAGACCCCTACAAACCACAAACCACGGCCGTTTGAATGAATTTTATCCAAAAATTGCAAATTTGAAAGTTTAGATTCTCATTTTCATTTCAACTTCAACTATCATGATAGTACCCCATATAGATTTCATACCCTGAACATTCAAAACCGGTTTCAGATTTCAGAAATTAGTTAAACACATAGAAAACAACAAATGCTACAACAACCAACTTCTCAAGTTCCTACAAAACTTAGCATTGGAGATTTATATTTAAAAAAAAAAAGAGTAAAACATGCCGAATCTTATTACCTTCCTCTCAAAAGTCAAAAACATGAATCAAACACCGACTGTTTGCTTCTGTGCAAAAGCCACACCCTTCTCTATACTCCCCTTAAGCTCCACCTTCAAAGCCTCCAAACCTTTCTCCTCATACTCCGTCAACCCTTCAAGATCCGCCCCAATCACCGCCTCAACTCCCTGTTTCCCAAGCTTAACCCGCGAAGCAAAAAACGGAAGCTCCGTCAATTCCGACTCAACAAACGCACACTCATAAACATCCGAATCACCATCAAGCGCCCGGAGTGACGATTCCAGGAACCTCGCCGCCGCATACGCCATCGACAACGTGGCGGACCCCGCCCCCGCCTTCGCCTCCACAACCTCCGTCCCGCCGTTTTGAATCCTTACCGTTAGATCCGCCGCTTCTTGTTCGGTAAACGTGACCGACGGTTTCGTCTTCGATAGCAAGGGTAGGATCGTAATTCCGGCGTGTCCTCCGATCACCGGGACATCGACATCGATAAGTTTTAGGTTTTTCTTTTGAGAAACAAAAGTGTTGGCGCGAACAACATCGAGAGTGGTGACACCGAAGAGCTTTTTGGGATTGTACACGCCTTTCTGCTTCAAGACCTCAGCAGCGATCGGGACGGTTGAGTTGACTGGGTTACTGATGATGTGGATGAACGCGTCCGGGCAGTTATCGGCTACGGATTCTATCAAGGTTTTCACGATTCCGGCGTTGATGTTGAAGAGGTCATCGCGTGTCATTCCGGGCTTTCTCGGGACTCCGGCGGGAATCACGACCACGTCGACGTCTTTTAGACAGGCGGCGAGTTCAGTGTTTCCGGTGAAGTCACGGACGCGGGATGGGGTGTTGCAGTGGCTGAGATCGGCGGCTACACCTTTCACGTTTGCGATATCGTAGAGGTGGAGGTCGGAGACTAGCGGTGACATTTTTACGAGAAGGGCGAGGGGTTGGCCGATTCCGCCGGCGGCACCTAGGATGGCGACTTTGAAAGATGCTTGGATTTTGAGGGCGGATGGTGGTGGCTGGTGGTGGTTTTGGGGTTTTTGGGTGAGAGAGTAACGGAGAGCTGCGGTGCTTTCCTTGTTTAGGAAGGATGAGGATTTGAGATTGTTTCGGGAGGTGAAATTGACACCAAATGTTTTGGGTTGCAGAAGTTGGGTAGGTTTGGAGGCATGAGATGTTGATCTGATTGAAAGGGCACTTGCTGATGTTGTTGCCATTTTAGAACCTAAAGAGCACAAACAAAAAAAGAAGATTCAAAGATCATTTATTCATTATAGGCAACTTATAATACATATAAACTAAAAACAGGGCTAAGACTTTCAGAGATCATATTTGTGTTGCCCTTAAATATGCTATTTATGCAATGTTCATGTCAATTGGTAGGTAGTGTTTGATATACACCATGAATAATCTAGTAATCGTTTGATTAAGATTCTTTCTTGTTGATCCTATTTCGATTTTTAACATTTATGTATTTGTATTGGCCTTGAATATATTATTTTTGCCTGGATATGGTTATGTCATTTCTTTTAATTCTGTAGTCTATCTGTCATAAAATTTCTTGAACAATTCAGCAGTCCCCGAAAGCGAATCAGATTTGAGATTTGAGAATATGATGTTAATCTTTGAATTTGCATATGTATGTTTTTCCCATAAGTATTTGAATATGATATTCCTCTACTGTAAATTAATGGTTACAGTGTGGCTGTTGTGTAGAAATCAAGCATGTGAAACAGGCTTCTCAACTACTCCCGGTCTAAACGCATAATCAGATTCAAAGCATAATCATATAACAAAACACAACAGAGAATCGAAGTTCAGCAAACAAAATCAGATTCATAATCACATAACAAAACACATCAGATCAGATAATCAGATTCAGCAGTTGCCACTTTGCCTTGAAAATGATATTCCAAATCGATTTCAGAGACAGAGAAGAGACGCAAGAAACTCGATTTCACATAACAAATCAATTTCTGAGAAGAAAGAAAATCGATTTCAGATGTGGAGAAGAGAAGCTTACCGACTGAAGAAAGAAGAGGTTGGAGAGGCGGCGCTGGCGGAGGAACTCACTGGAGTGGCCGGAGGTGGGATTCGCTCAAGTTTGGTGGCCTGAGGTTCGAATTGGAGAGCGTATGCGATGTGTGGGTGTCGAAGGTATTAGGGCATAAAGGGGTGTTAAATAAATTCGTACACTTGCCTAGTTTTTATCGATTAACTACACGAATAAAATCGTAATGCCTAGTTTTTATCATAGAATTCATAGCCCACTTGTGTAATAATTTCTATTTCTATTTCCTATCAAAAAAATCACTTATATCAATGTTTAAAGTTTAAACTAGAGACTTCTAGCTTTTCAATTCTTTTTACATGCTAACTTACTTGATAAAAATATATATAAAAAAAACTTATACTTTAATAAAATTATATAATAAAATTTTTTTAAAAATAACTACTAATAATTATATGAATATTCATTTTAATTCGTTCAATTATGTTTTTTTTTTTTTTTTGATATTTTTGAGGTAATCACTATACTTTTTAATCTATTTTTAATATTGTTTCGTTTGTTTATATTAATTCTTTTTATGTTTGTTTAATATGGTAACAAACGAACAAAACAACGTAATTTGTTAAATGAATAAACTAGAAAAAAATAATTATGCGTCGTCAATTTGTTTACAACCTGAAATAGCCAAACAAAACATTATTCGAGTTAGTTCGTTTTGGTGAGTCATATATATATATATATATATATATATATATATATATATATATATATATATATATATATATATATATATATAAACAAATAAATTAATAATATAATATTGTTTTGTTTTTGTTTTAATAATTTATAATATACAAATAAGTTATCATAAAATACACATGAATAAAAATCAACAAAATTTTAAAATTGATCCATGTGGTATTTAAAAAAAAATTGGATACGGTCCAAAAAACTTTCAACTTGCATGTATGGTTTAAAATTAAAGTTTTTTTTTAGTTTTGGTCCTGAAAATATTGAAATATCCATTTTACCATTATAATTTCGTTTTTTCATTTTTTTATTGAGTTTAGTATTTAAAAAAGTTATATACATATATATATATATATATATATATATATATATATATATATATATATATATATATATATATATATATATATATATATATATATAGGGTTAGGTTCATGTGAGACGACCTAATTTTGTGAGACCGTGAGACGCATTTTTTAATTTTTTTTATTTTTATTTTTAATTTTTTTTTTAGTTAATTCAAGATCCGAAAATAATATTTAAAAAAAGAATTTTTTTATTTTTTCATTTATTTTGCATTTTAAAATTATTTTTAGAATATGTACAGTGTAATATTCTATTTAGAATATTTCACGTATTTTTCAAAAAAAAAAAAAGGATTTTTTTTTATTTTTTTTAGTTAATTCAAGTTCCGAAAAGAATATTTAAAAAAGAATTTTATATATTTCCATTTATTTTGCATTTTAAAATTATTTTTTAGAATATGTCAGTGTAATATTCTATTTACAATATTTCACGTATTTTTCAAAAAAAAAAAAAAAACGGGATTTTTTAATTTTTTTAATTTTTTATTTATTTTTTTAGTTAATTCAAGTTCCGAAAATAAATTTAAAAAAAGAATTTTTGGATTTTTCCATTTATTTTGCATTTTAAAATTATTTTTAGATTTGGTCTCACGGTCTCACAAAATTAGAATGGTCTCAAATGAACCTGAACATATATATATATATATATATATATATATATATATATATATATATATATATATATATATATCACCCTACCCTGCTCCACCACTCCACCCACCGTACCCCCTTCTTCTTCTTCTTCTTCTCTCTCTCTCTCTCTCTCTCTCTCTATATATATATATATATATATATATATATATATATATATATATATATATATATATATATATATGTATGTATGTATGTATATATATCTTCTTCTTATAACACTCCGTTTAAAATGGAGTAATAAAATAATAAATCTGGAACCCCAAGATGTAAATTTATAATTTATATTATTTTAAAATGGCCCTAGAATCCACAATGTTTAGTGGTATGTTGGTTCCGGGGAGCCAAAAGATATAACTTAGACTTTCGCGGGTTAAAGTGTGAGTTCAGGGTTGGTTTTGTAAAGATTTTTAGAAATCATGACGGTGCTTGTTAATTATTAGGACTTCAATCAAAAGGAATTTGGGGTGATAGGAGTTAAATGGTAACTTCTGGGACTTCATTCGAAGAGATTTTGGAGGCTAAGGTGCTATTTGGTAAATTAGGGATCGAATTTGAAAGGAATTATGGAAACAGGGGTGTACTTGGTAAATATTGGAGCTAAATTGGAAACATTTCGGAGGGGAGGGACTGATTATGTCATTATGGGCGGAAGTTTCTTAAGACAGGGTATATACCCATCGTCACCTGTCAAACCCTAACCCTAATCGTTTCTTCCCAACCGTCACCCTCCTTCCCTACCTCCAACAGCCGCTACCATCTCCGGCCACTTGGCACCACCGAACGTCGTCGGTGACTCTTGTTGCAGGCTATAACAAAGACCAATGAGGAACCGGGAAAGGGCGTTGCACCAGTGAAGACCAGAGAAAGAGTTGAAGCAGTGGATTGCTGATGTTTGTGGCGTTCCGGCCGCCGCCATCGCCGTTCGCCACAACTGTCGTTTCCAATCGATGTCTTAGTCGTCATGGTGAGCCATCAACCAGTCAGCGATGTCGACTGTTTCCATTCCCGGTTTCCCTCCGCCATTCTCTTCCGCTGTTACATCACAAACCATCGTTGTGTCGCTTGTGTTGTTGTCGCCGTCGCCAAACGCCACCAGGTGGGTGGTTGGGTGTGGTTGGGTCCATTTCGCAAAGCCAAAAGCATGTGTGTCTTGTATGTGGTTTCGTTTGGCCGAAACTCAAGAGAACGACCACCACAACCACCGTAAGGTGGTGGCTGCCGCCTTGTACCACCGTCGGCCACCATAAGGGTGGTTGTGTGTGTGTTTATCTATTTGGGTGAGAGAGACTGTTTATTTAGGGGGTATTGCATTGTAAAATTGTAATCGGTGATGGAATAATCAACAAAACTCATAACCACCACCGTGAGGTAGTGGTTGCCGCCACCAGTCGCCGTGTTGGGTGGCGGTGTGTTTTTGCTTGTGATTAGTTGCTTTAAGATGCTTGGAAAAAAAATGGACTAGAACCATAACCACCACCGTGAGGTGGTGGCTTCCGTCGTAAGCCACCGTTGACCACCACTACCGGAGAAGGTAATGGGTGGTGCCTGACTTATGAAACCCTAGTAGGCCTTATGAAACCCCAACTGATATAAATACTTAGCTTTTGAGTCTAATTGGGTTGGGATTGGGTTAGAAACTCTAACTAGGGTTTAGAAAACCCTAATTTTGGATATATGGGTTTTAGACTTGTCGGGACCCGCATTTTGGATGACCGGATGTGGATTATGTATTAAGCTTGGCCACACTATATGATTGACCTAGTATATTGATGGACTTAATGGATTAAGTAACAAACACTTAACCCTAATCATCATTTTATGTGAAAAAAAACCCTAATTGGGTTTGGGTTATTGTTGGGCCATTTATTGGACAAAGATGCTTTGTGCCTTTTTGGGATAATTGGGAACATAATTATGGACTAAGGAAATTCTTGGGCCTTAGGATAAGACACATTAGAGAGGATTAGGCCCAATTTGGAAAATTAAGCCATTAATGGGCCATAAATGGGCCTTGAGAACTATTAACTATTGGGCCATCAGAATGCCAAGTGTTTAGACTAGAATAAATGGTTGGGCCTTAAGATAAGCCCATGTAGAGGTTTAGGCCTAATTTGGGAAATTGGTCCATATGTTGGGCCTTGGAGGGTTTCCATGGCTCCTTTATATGATTGTTATTGCCTATGTGATTGATATGGTTTATGCGGTTATGTGTATTATGTGGAGTATGCTCTGTGGAACTCACTAAGCTTCGTGCTTACGGTTTATAGTTTTGGTTTCAAGTATCATCGATTTGGAAAAGAAGGGCTCTGATTGTTCGCAGTGCATACACCTATGATTTCCGCAATAAATGATTTTGGGACGAACTCTGATAAATGTTTTACTTAAATATGTTTTGGAATGTTTGAAATAAATGGTATTAATGTTTTGGCTATATTAAAAATGAAAATTTTACCCTTGATTTTTGAGTCGTTACAAGTTGGTATCAGAGTCGTGGTTTGATGGATTCGAACATACTTTCGGGTGTATTTGAACTCAAACTGAGGATCTGTAAAGTTTTCAAAAGGAAAAAGTTTTCTAAAACCAAAAAGGGCTTGGTGCATGAAATCAGCTGAGCTTAAGTAAGTTTCTCCAACATACCTATATATATTATCTGTTATGATTTAATTTATGAATCTGAGAATCGCATGCTAGTTAGGGCTAGGAGAGATTCCTTTATATGTTGTATGAGCCGGTAGACTTGCATGCTAGTGTTGAGTAGTCAGTGATAGATTTGGCCTGATATGTGATGCTTGTAGTTTTGGAGGTATTGTATGCCATGCTAGAATGAGAATGATTATTGATATTAGTAACAGCTAAGTGTTTGCTTTTAAAATTATATACGGTTAGGATCTTATAGCCTTAAATTAATTGATTAAGCCTTATTTCATGTTCCTCATCTGGTTGTGGTCTTAGGGTAGAGTCTATTACTCAACAGTCTATTAGATCATGTTTTGTGTATAATTTGCATGTATAAGGCAGCCGACAGTGAGGATGGATGGATGTGGATAACATGAGTTGTAGTATGTGGGCTGAATACTCTATGATAGTTCTATGGATCGGAGTGCTACTCACGAATGCTGCTTGCTTTGTGCTTTGTGGAACTCTTGAGTGATGGGAGTCAGCTACTAAGTGGATATGACGATATCCAGGAGGTGGATGGTTGACATCATGGGGAGTTCTTCAGCAACTAATGGTAGGGCGAGGTTGGGAGCCTAAGGGGAGCCTAGGAGTTGCTTTGGTGGGTGTTGTGTTGTTGTTTAGCGGTTTTTTGGTGCATCAGTGGATTAGGTCGCTTAGAGGATTCAGGAGGATTGTTGTGGAAAGTATGGATAGGTGTGGAAGGTAGTATGGGCCCGTTTTATGGCACCAGAGTTTTATGGTTTTCATATTACTATGGATGGTGATACGTTTATCAGTAACAGTACACTAGTAAATTTGGATAAGCCTTCTAGCTACAAGGAATCCATGGCGTACCCTGAGTTTGCTAAATGGAAAGAGGCAATGGACAGTGAGATCCAGTCCATGTGTGACAATCAAGTTTAGAACTTGGGTGACAATGTACCAGGTCGCAAGACAGTTGGGTGCAAATTGATTTTCAAGAAGAGGACCGACATAGATGGAAAAGTGCACACGTTCAAGGCACGACTGGTTGCAAAGGGATTTAATCAATCCCCAGGGGTTAACTATAATGAGACATTCTCACCAGTGGCCAAGATCAAATCTATTAGGGTTATGCTATCCATAGTTGCGTTTCATGATTATGAAATATGACAGATGGATGTCAAAATCGTTTTCCTTAATGGGAAGTTGTCTAAAGATGTTTACATGAGTCAGCTAGAGGGTTTTGTGGATGCTAAGTACCCTAATAAAGTGTGTAATCTTGAGAAATCAATCTATGGATTGAAGCAAGCTTCTCGCAGATGGAATCTTTGCTTTGATGAGAAGGTCAAAGAGTTTGGCTTATCTAGGAGTGAGGATGAGTCATGTGTATATGTTAAAGCTAGTGGGAGTATAGTTAGCTTTCTAGTATTGTATGTTGATGACATACTTCTCATAGGAAACGACGTTCTAACCTTGCAGGAAGTTAAGTACTAGCTTGGAAAGTGTTACGCTATGAAGGATCTAGGAGAGGCTCTTGTATTATGGGAATAAGTATTTTGAGAAATAAGAGTAGAAGACTAATTAAACTTAGTCAAATTACTTACTTGGATAGAGTGCTAAAGCATTTTAGCATGGAGAATTCCAAGAAGGGAGAGTTACCTATCTAGAGAAATATCAGGCTGAGTAAGACTCGGAGTCTGAGTACTGATGTTGAGATAGCATAAATGAGTCGAGTTCCATATGCTTCTGCCGTTGGCTCGATTATGTATGATATGACATGTACTCACCCTGATGTGAATTTTTCTTTGAGCATGGTCAATCGATATCAAGGGACCCCGGGTAAAGCTAACCGGATAGTAGTCAAGAACATTCTTAAGTATCTATGAAGGACTAAGGATTGGGTCCTTGTACTTAGTGGCAGTGATGACTTGAGAGTTACTGGTTATAGTGACGCTAGTTTTCAGACAGTCTGAGACAACTTCCGTTCTCAGTCTGGTTGGGTGTTTACACTCAATGGAGGAGCAGTGACTTGGAAGAGTTCCAAGCAGGAGACCGTGGCTGATTCAACATGTGAGTAATAGTATATAGCTACGAGAGAAACATCAAATAAGGCTATATGGTTGAAGAAATTTATTGGATACCTTGGAGTGTGCCAGCCATAAAGGAGCCCATGAAGATTTTTACGATAATGAAGGAGTGGTTGCCTTGACCAAAGAACCAAGGGATCATGGAAGATCCAAACAGATCGACATAAAATACCACATCATCAGACATCGACTAGAAGAATGACTCCTCATCGTTAAGAGGGTATCGTCAAAAGAGAATCTTGCAGATTCCCTCATAAAGGGTCTTAGTAGGATTAAGCATATTCAACATGCAAGGAGCATTGGTCTGAAGGATGATATTAGTTTTAGTGATTAGATAGATTTTTCAGAAACTTGTAACAATATAAAGGTAATTGACATTTGATGATTAAGTAATGGAGATTTATTTATGAGTATTGTTTACTATCTTTTGTCAATTGTTTGTTTTGTGTTTCAACTTTGCATATTTTACTTCTTGAATAATTGGATTATTCAAATTATCCACAGTCGCTCATAATTTCAAAGTAGTGAATTAAGATTTTCATGAATTGGCTTGTAGATTGTCTAAGTGTTTAGACAAGTCAACGGTTTGTTGCAACGTTCATGAGTACTCTTGAAATGCGGATTTAAGTATTGGATTAAACCCACGCTCATTTGAATTACTTCATGGAACTTATCATGAGTAATTATGAGACGATAATATCTTATATTCTTTAAACGGAGATATATGAGTTGTTGTTTACGAGTTGGTTGTGCATTGATAATGTGTAAACGCATCAGTAACTTGTTGTTATAAAATGTATTGTTGTGTATGATTTGATGAGTAAATAGTATAAGCATATAAGTCAAAGTTTATATGTTCCTTTTATCCTAAGGGGTAAAAGCGATATCTTGGGCCCCTCGATGATTTTGTGTTGAATTATGTGTCGGGCTTGGTCAGGACTGAATTAATGTGTTCAATTAAGTTCTTCGTCATACAAATCATAAATCGGGAAACAAACTATTGGACAATGAGAATGATTATGTTCCATGTGTTTGTCTATATTTTATCTTGCAGAATGGAGGATTATATGATCCCTTATCTTAAGAACACACAACTGACTGGGTCAGAGTTTGACAACAACTTCTAAAAGCTACGATTGTTGGTCAAATTTTGAAGTCATACTTGCAGTTATAGTTATTAGACTTATCCAAGTGGGAGACTGTTGGATTTGGTGTCTAATCCCATGACTATAATTGGTGTGTACTTGATTTAATAGTAGCATGGTCCTTTTGGGTTGCCTTCACCCTAGCAACATGACAGGATGACTTTTGGAGAGAAATGTTGAATTTATTATTTAGAATAATACATTGATTTATTAATGTATTATGAAAAATATATATTAATTAGAGATCATGTTATTTAATTAGTATTTAATCATAAATTAATTTGGAATTAGTTCTAGGATTAAAGGAACTGATTAAAAGAATAGGGGTTGTTTGCAAATCATTGATAATTGTGAAACCGGGCTGGTGGACCCCTTAGAATGGAGTGGACGAAATTCTACAGGGGATCCCTATAGATTTCATCCAAGGCTTCTTGGAAGAGAGTCCATGAACTGCTTAAGCCTTAAGGAAGAAATTAGGGTTTCCTCTAGAAACCCTAGCAGCCCTCAGCTATATAAAAACCCCATAGGCTTAGGATTTTCAGCAAATGTTTGCTAAGAAGAAACCCTAGTCGAAATTCTAAGCACTTCCTCATCTCTCATTCTCATCTTCTTGGTAGTGGTGTTTGTGGGCAATTAGAGGTGCAAAATTTGAGGCACTAAGCTTTCTAAAGTCAAGGATCTACAAGGAGATTTGGTTATTACTACATAAGAAGCAAGGTAAACATCAAAACCCTTTTTGATATATAATTTTCGAAATTGTATGTTAGATCTAAGCTTTATTGCTTTGGTATTCAATTGCATGTTCAACTAGTAAAAAAATTAGATCCAAAGCAATTAGTGGTGCATGATCACATAGGATGTAGTTATGCTCATAACCCATCACGCAGGGCGTACGTGGCAAAAATGAAAACCCTAATTTTTAGGGTTTAAGAACTATTTGAGCATCATTAACTTCTCAAGACATTTTCCCTCACCAACCTCCATCTCCCAATTTATCCATAGCAAATCCTAATCCTGTGTGTGAGCCTTTTGAGCTTGAGAGTACATTTTTGGTGTTCTCAAAGGAAGAAGAATGAAATGAAATCGCCTTGGAAGCTCAAGGCATTTTGGATCCAGAAGTGTTTCACCCTTAAGCATCCTTTGGAGGTATAAAGTCTGAAACTTGATGAGTTATCTGCTTAGATCTTGTTAACCTTGATTTTGTGTTCATTTTGGTTCCATAAGCTTGGTGTTCATGAGTGTGGATTACTCTAGCCAGAATATTTGTGTTTTCAAACGTTTTAGGTGTTAGGAACCATAAAAATGTGATATTGGTCCTTATATTCCTTCCATGAAAGAGTTATGATGTCTTAATGGATTATTAAGTTAGGGTTTTAGCTTTTGGACCTTTTCTAGCCATGGAAAGTCAAAAATGTGGAAACGTTATGACTTAGAATAATGTTTTGGGTCTAGATATGAGTTTGGATGAAAGGTCTTTAAGGAATAAGCACTTAATAAGAAGATTTAGGCCCATGTTGATTAAGTTAGGCATACCAAGAGGCACATTGCGTGCACTGGGTTTGAAATACGTGGTTTGGTTGAGTCTCGACTACGCCCAGCGTAGTGACTGAGTACGTTCGGTGTACTCAATTAACTTGACCTTCCGTGACTTTTTGACTTTGACCTTTGACCTGGGGTTTGACCAAGTTTGACCTAGAGGAAATTTGGGTATTTTGCGCAATAGTTTGAGATTAGGTCACTGTTTGGTGTATATGTGACCTGTAGAGTTAGCAGTTAGAGTTGCGATTCGTTCAACTACATTTCAGACTGTGAGGTGAGTTTCATCACTGTACTTGTGGGATGAAAGTGCTACTGTCGGCCCAGTAGGTTATGTATCCTGGTTTAGAATGTTGCTATGCTGTAGTGATATGTTAAGATTTGCATGTTTATTTGTTATTGTTATATATTTATCTGTTGCATATGTTGACATAATGTGGTTGGGTTCAGACAAGACTGCTCTATACGGAAGCTAACAGACCTGGGAGCAAGCGAGACACAAGTTGTAGGATAGAAAGACAAACTAGACTTATGTTGTGGGCTCGGGAGCAATCCAGACGTAAGTTGTGGGCTAGCAACGCAAACCAGACTCATGATATGAGCTCAATGGTAATCCAATCTGATGGTTGTGGACCAAATATGCATGATGTTATATGTTTGTATGGTGGTATTTTGGGGGGACTTATTAAGACACGGTCATATAAGTCATGTTATACTGTTAAATAATGGTGGTTTTCGAGGCCAACAAAATAAATAACCCTAAATCTTTTACACTAAAATGTTGTATAGTGGTAAAGGGATCGTATCCACAGAGATTGGTTCAATTTATATCTCTATGAAAATCACCTATCCAAATACTTGTAAAACAAAATAAAATAAAAATTCTGGATTTTGATCTTGTGAGATGTTTAAAAGAAAACTAGAATTACACTAAGATTTAAAAACACAATTCAACAAAAATAAAGTTTGATGTAAAATCAATAAGATAAAGATGGTTGACTTTGGACTTTCATTACTTGAACATTTGGTTAAATAATCATGAGAATACCAATGTGCAATACTTGTGTTTATAATCTAACTTGGCTTTAGCAATTTATAGACATAACTTTCCTCTACTCTTCTTTTGTATTAAAAGGACTAGAGAGGCTCATAACATATTTCCTAAATCAAAGTCACAAAACTAAGGAAGCATGTAGTTTTGTGAAAATCAATTCGCATTAGGTTTTAAGAGCCACCAAATCCAAAGAGTAATCTATTGCTTTCATTACCACTATGGAGAAAATATTTTCTGAGTCTAAAGGAAATGAAAACAAACGTTTAAAATAATTGTTGCTTGTCAAATTGAAGACCCATTACTTAGCCAATAATTTAACCAACAAAAATAGCATTCACATATCAATATTCATGACTAGAGATATATAAACATGAAGGAAGTTTTCATAGAAATATAATCATAGATATTCAACACAAGTTCATGGAGTTCTTCAAAATAACCAAATCATTCAAGAAATTATATCCAAGTCAACCAATAGAAGTTTAGCCTAGCATGGCTAAACTCAAGAAACTAAAATAAAAATAGATTGTACCAAAACATGTAGCAAGATTTAAGAGTGAAAAGATGATGTTCTTCACAATGTTATTGGTGTTCTTCAAGCTCCAAGCTCCAAACTCCAGAGAAAAGTGAAAAAAAAATCGGATCTAAAAGCCCTCTAAAGTATTCCACCAACCTTCCCCAAATAGAGGCTTAATGAAAAAATATGGATCCTTCACAGTGCGATCCACGCAGACCGCATGGATTTTGCTGAGTAGTCCATTTGGCCCATTTGATTGGCCTTCTAGTTTTCTCCTTTATTTCTTGGTCTAGCCCACATGCGAAGGTTCTTAATAGCCCAAATATGCATTGTAGACTCTTCCAAGATGTTCCATTGGTTCCTTGATCTTCCATAGCTCAAATTCTCTTCACCTCATCATCTTCTTTATCCAAAAATTAAGCCTAATTTTCTCCTTTGATTATGTTGACAATAGGCCCAATCGCACTACTTCAAGTCCATAAGCAAACCACAAGCTTCCAAAGGTCCCGCACTCCTTCCATTCCTCCATGTGGAATAGTCTTCGGTAAATCCTGCAATTAAGCTCAAAATACTAGAAAGTACCCCGATAAAGGTGAAAAATAACAAAAAGAGAAAATATGCATGAATATTAACTAAAATGAGATGGAATGAACTAAAATAACTAGGAAAAGAAGTAATAAAATGAAGTTATAAAATAACAAGGCTTTAGTTTTCCATTTGAAAATTCATGTGCTTGGGCTTACGGTTTAAGTGTTAGGTTTCTGGTACTTCTGATGATCGGAGGAAAGCAAATGCGTGATCATACACATCCTTCGGTGACATGTTTTAGAGATGTTATGATTGATTTTGGAATATTTGTAATTGACACTGGAAACTTATGACTTGGGTTTTGGTTGGAAACAATGATTTTACTTTAACTAAATATGTAAAATTTTAGATTTTGGGATGTTTTTTCATTATTGTACTTGTGCTATATATTTAGTTTACATGTGATCCATGAACTAAGTCGCACAACCCGACGTATTTCGCCGCCTCGATCAGGGGGTGACACGCGGACAACATTTTGAACCACACTTGAAAAGACTCCCCAAATGACACGAGACACTCATTTTTATATTCTGAAAGGTCTCACGTCGTGAGGATCATACATCCTCTTGTTTCTCCACGTGTTGTACTCTCTCGTCGTGTGTCTTGGTGACTCAACATTTCTCACATCGTGAGGAATCATCGTTCACGTCGTGAGGGTCAAGTTGTAATGTCATGACAGTATATATTCAGGTCGTGAGGATCAAGATTTTGACCAATGACTTTGACTTCAGTTGACTTTCTCAAAATAACAACGTACTTTCATCTAAACTTCAAATGACCATAACTTTCTCATATGAACTCCATTTTCAACAATCTTTATATACACGAAATCCTCTCAACACGGTCTACAATATCCCTCAATTATCTTTTGCTAATAGCATTCCTCAATTTAAATTAACTCCATGTTTTATTTTTCTTACTCGTCTCTTATCATTTTATATCTTTAGAAGGGATACCTGGTTATGAAAGATAGGTATTACACATGGTGTTTAGGGCACAAGATTAGAGGGTATTCCCAATTGAGGTAACATGGGATTTGTCTGGCTATGAAGAATTGGACACAGAGAGATGGGGTGGTTGTAAATGTGTCTTTGTTCCCACGTTGTTTCTTCCATTTGAAATTTTGGAAGGTGGGTTTTTGTAATTGATTGGATGGAATGCATCTATGGATCTATCATGACTTTAATAAATATGAACATATGGTGTTGCCTATAAAGATTAAAAGATTAAATTATTAATATAAAAAGAAAAAAATATGTTTATACTTTTCTTGGAGTTGTGGTGTAAAAGTTTACTCAATAAATATAAATTTGTGTATATATATAAATAGTATGAAATAAATATAAATTTGTGTATATATATAAATAGTATGAATCATGTTTGACAACAATTTTTTTTAAAAACAAAAATTAATTAAATATATATATATATATATATATATATATACATATATATATATATATATATATATATATATATATATCCAGAAAGTTATGCTTAAAAATTTTATTTTGTAATAAAAGTTTCTACCTATGAAATCACTTCAATCACTATTACCTTTTAGTTGTGCTTAACATTTTTACTTTTATTCACATTAAGACATTTTTTATACACTATGTACCATGAACTTGCATTTTATGTTTAAAAAATACCGATCTAATCAGTTATAATATATATATATATATATATATATATATATATATATATATATATATATACACATCAAAATCAAGTTCATTGATAAATGGTGTACAAAAAATGACCTTTACAAAAATTAAAGTTCTTTACTTTCATAAGTCATTAGAAAATATAAATTGTGACGTTATTCTTGTAGGTGTGCAATTCTACAAATTGTTCCCATCTAACAGTATCAAGAAGCGAACAAGCTCAAAAACTCAAACAAGCTGCTAAGCATTTGTCTAAAATCTCAAAAGTTTAAGAATAAATTTTTTTCTCTCTTACAACTGTGTCTCATTGTTTAAGAAAAAATACTCCCTCCATCACATATTTATTGTCCACTTTTGAGTTTTGAAGTCTTTATTCTTCAACTTTGACCTTAAATATTTTTATTTGTGTTATATATTACTTGATGTAACTTATAACAATGAAAATATATTTAAACACAATCCATTCATATATTTTGCATCAAGTATTATAAATCAAAAACACAAATATTTAAGATCAAAGTTGAAGAATAAAAACTTCAAAAGTCAAAAGTGGACAATAAATATGGAACATAATGAGTATTAAAGTTTTAAATGAAGATGAAACTTGAATGATAACCAAAATAACTACTTATTATAATTATTGTTGTTGGTAGCTGATGTGACAACCCGAAATTTCTATCTTGTACAACATTCAATTAAATCAAATTCAGACTCGTTTCTGCTATCTTTTAGCATTCTTTAGGGTTTGTTTGAGTATTATAAGCCTAGTACAATCAAGGTTTGGGTTTAGGGATGAGTTTATATTAAGTCATAAGTGTTGCATTCGGGCCAAACACTCATTCAAGAGGAGTGTACGACTGTCCACATGGGTGTACGACCGTACACCCATCATGGTCGTGAACTCCTGCCCATATATAAGCATTTCCTCCTTTTTCCCTCACTTTTCACACTTCCAAGGTAAGAAATCCGATTCTATCTCAATTATCATCAAGTTTTTAACCTTGATCTTCAGAGATGTAAGTATTCCTTCCATTGATTAGTTGATACATTGAGTTATCTAGTGAAGATCCATGTTTTCATCCATGAAATATCTCTTTTTGGGTTAGATCTTCAAGTTCATCACCTTTCACAAAGAACACCAAGAACACACACTTATTCTTGGGCCGTGAACTCCTTAGAAGCCTTCAAAAGTGTGAGTATCTCTTCTATCTACTAGTTGAGCTTAAGAAACACTTGATTTTAAGCCTTAAATCATCATCAAATGCATGAACACCAAGAGTGTATGGCCGTCCACTCATCATATGGTCGTAAACCCTTGTTTAGTGCATGTTTAGGCCTCAAACACACCTCATGTCCTAACATAGGATCATAAACACTTAAGGGATGCTAGATAGGACCATAACACACCTCTTTTTCAAGTTCTTCCATAAGTGTACGACCGTACACTCCATGACCATACACTCCATGGCCGTATACGCATGTGTCGTACACCACTTGGCCATACACACCATTATGTGGCCGTAAACCCCTTTGATGCAATCATTTGTGATTGTAACACTTCCATATAAGTGTTTCCTAGTCCCTAAGGTGGTTTCCTTGCATAATTAGTTACTTATATACTAATTATATCCATATATATATATATATATATATATATATATATATATATATATATATATATATATATGTCATTATATGCTTATTAGGATCCATTTGTTCCCGAGATTTCACTTAGCGCTCAACATCCTTTTTCGATCTTACATTCAAACCATTCACTGCAGGTGAGTTCATACCCCTAAAACTCTTTATCAAACTATTTTAAACTCATATTTTGTCAAAATCATGTCTATCCAGATATAGTTATATAAATAAGGTTAAAAGGACTTAGGACTAATAACTCGCTTTATTTCATGTTCCTTGTTTGGTTGTGGACTTAGGGTATCGGTTGTTTATCTGAATGTCATTTGAATCTTAGTTATATATTATGTATACATGTATAGATATAAAAGTTCTTACATTAGTTCAATGCCTTTGAGTAAAAAAGGTGTGCAAACATATTTAGTCATTCAAACAACATTACTAGTAAACTACAATAGGTATAGTTTAGAAGCCTACTATTCACTATTTCTAGTACAATGAAACACACAAAAGTCGGTTCAAACATACTATAACGAGAAACATAAAAAACATACTACAATGAGAAATAAGGAGGAACTTACTATACACTATACAAAGAGAACATATTATATACTATACAAAGAGAACATACTATATACTATACAAAGAGAACATACAATACACTAGAACAGATAGAGCATACTATACAAATACAAGAATACTATAGCATTAATGTGAGCCACTACTTCGTGGCATGACATCATACTGATGTGTCACATTTTGTAACTAGAATCTTCTGCAGGGAGAGCGTGAATTTGTATATAGATGTATACTGGATTGACCTCCTACACCTTGTTGTTAGCTACAGTGGGAGCTGCAGGCCTACGGGTGACGAATGTCATAACATTTTGACGTCTTCGAGTGTCGTGTTTTCTACTAGTCGATCAAGCATGGTTACAATCATATCACATTATACCTTAATTAACAATTGGTTTAAGGTAGTTAGTACAACAATAGTTACTATATACAATAGTACAGTACATCATTATTTTCTCATTGCATTCAGTTTGTTATCTTCTCACATAAACAGTAATGTAAAACTATATTTTGGTAATGATAGTCATACTTAGGAAAAACATTCACTTTTACAAACAAACAACATTCAGAACATTTGGGACTTGGTAGAAAGCTATATTTATAGTAGAAAATATAGGATTTTCTAGAAGATGCAAACCTTTACTACAAACACTTACAAACATTTACAACAAACATTTATAAACACTTTCTTCAAACTTATACAACATTTGACACTAAATACTTATGATCTCACCAACTTAAATGCTGATCCTCTCTTTCAAAATAACTTGTATTCTCATGTCACCAGTAGATAAGTACCGATGACAGGTTTTGAGAAGACGAAGCACTTTCAAGACTCGTCTTTATTTTGATTATTCATTTTTGGTGACTTATTAGTATTGCACAGAACACACTTGTATTGAATTATACTATTAATGCAATGGATGATGTTGTTGCTTGTTTATTATTATGCATTGTTATGGTACTGTACATGACGTCCTCCGCCCCTAGATTTTTCCGTCAATTTTGTTTGGGGGTGTGACAGCTGATTTTTTAATGCTTAATTAATTTTTGATCAAGACAGGGAACTTTAACTTTTGTTCATATTTGGTCACTTTTCTTTTTCTTTTTTATAGAAACCAAAACCTCAAGAAAAGTATCAAATTTTAAACCAGCGATGTAATTCCAAACCAGTGGTGGAACTAGCATAGAGTTAAGGGTAGCCTGTGTTGCCCCTTGGATTTGTTGAAGAGCAATAATTTTTTGGATGATATTCATGTTAATACAAGATGCTACTCCTAAATGATGTATGATGCTACTTCTAATCTGAATTTGGATAAATTAGCATCTATGGACGTCAATTTGAAGCAACGATTCAAGAGTTTATCCATTGAGAAACTGGCAAGAAAAACCTAATTATATTAAATCGATCCATACAAATGACAACAAAAAGTTGAATCGAAAATTAAATGAAATGTGTGTACTTGTTTTCTTTTTCATTTTTGTTGCCATCGGATTTCCAATACTAATAAAAAGTAACTTTGATTTTTAGCAAATATGTACATACCAATACCAAAATTTTAATAATTCTAGTAATAAAATAATAAACGAATACTAAAAAGAAAATGTAGAAACAAAAATATAAAATTTATAAAAAAAAATCCATAGAAATATAAAAGAAGCTATCAGTTTTTTATTAGAAAAAACTAATTCTAAACAAAATAAAAAAGAAAATTATAAAAAAATTGAAGTAGATATTGTAAACAATTTTTAGAAAATTCATAAAAGAATCACATATGTTAAAAAGATGCAATCGTAACTGAAAATATTATTATATAAAATGGTAAAAAAAAATTTAAAAATAAAGTTTTTTTTTAAATCAAGTTATAAATTTTTTTGGAAATAATAAAAAGAAATTGTATCAGGTCCGTAAATCAAAGTTTAAAAAAAATTAAATTAAAAAAAAAATCAAGTTATACCAATTTCTTAAAAAATCACTTGAAAAAATAAAAGATGAAGAGATTTGAAGAAACAAATCAAGTGTTGTTTGAAGCAGAACACACAAATATTTTATAATTTAAATTCTTCCACAAAACAAACTTACACAAATATTTTATAATTTAAAGTCTTCCACAAAACAAACTGCTACGAAATGACAAATGTTGGGCGTATGCTATACCGTGCAGCAAAAAGTGATTTGAAAAGATTTTTCTAAAAAAGCAAACAGTCTCTATGCGATCCTAACAAAAATTACATGAATTAATTATCAAAAAACTTGGGATCTAATGTTTTCCTTTCATTTGGTTGGTACACCAACTTCTTTATTTGATATTTGTTAACAAAACTACTTATTGTTTGTGTATTCCTATAGGAATTACATGAAAAGATAAATCATTGGAAAGTGGATTGTTTTGTCTTATTTGTGATCTTTACTTTATAATAAGCTTTCATCTAACCAAAAATTTATGTTTGGGTAATAGTAAATTATATGGTAACCTTTGAATTGTGTCTTGTTATATGAAGTTTAGAATGGAAGCAACAGTTGAGTATTTTGTTTAAAATATTCAAGAAAACACATGAATTTGACTCGTGATAATACCCGATCTTCTATAATTATTCATGTTGAATAAATTCAACTTTCTTGGAAATTATAAATGGCTTCATTACACTTAATAACATGTTACATAATATGTTTACATGTGTGTCCATAAGCAAGATTAGGATTAGTTGTTGGACTTGCAAATACAAATGTAGAGTGAAATTCCTTCATATCACTTAAGACGAAATTTCAAACACATTTCATTATAAGTTGATTCCATATGTATGAAAAATCTATCATAAAATTTCATTTAATTTTAACCTTAATGGAACTAAAGTCTTCTTTATCAAGATAATTAGATGTTGCATTGTATTTTTGACCATGAATGGCAAAAAAACTAAAAGTACATTGTTATAAAATTAAAAAACCTAAAAGTTCATTCCCTTACAATTAAATAATTAATAATAAATAATTATTTTTGACCATGAATGGCAAAAAAACAAAAATATAAAAGTTCAATCCCTTAAAGATTATACTTTTAACATTAATTAATCTTTATTATTTTATTTACTTTTATAACATTTTTCATCTTTAATTATTTATTATAAATTATTTACAATTATTAACAATATTTTCATTTCCAAATTAATTTATATAAGTTTATGAATATGTTTAACTTTATTTTATTTCCTTACTGTGTTTGTTATAGTTTTCTCTTTAAGTTAATATATTTATAATGTTATATATACAACATTTGATTAATCATTTTCTATTAGTATTTTAATAAAAATCAAATCTTATATTTAACTTAAAATGTATTAATTCCTTCTCTAATATTTTTGTTATCATCTTCCTGGTTTGTAATATTTATATCTTTTTTATAAGTCAAGTTAAATTTTTCATAATCATTTTATTTACCAGTACTTTTGGTTGATAAAAACACAAGTTTTAAGTTCATTAAAAACAAACACCATACATAAAAACAATCAAGGTAAACAAACTCAATTGGACAAATAAAAATAAAATCTATTTTAAAAAAAAAAAAAAAAACTTAGCTCAAAAACATAGCTTGCAGTAGCAACAACCCCTCAGAACGAACTATTCATCAATGTATAGAAATCAGTCCACTACTTTTAACGTTGTAATTTAAGTAAATTTCCTCATTGGGGGAAAATAAAAATACAATTTGCAGATATGAATGTCTATGAACAAATCAAATCCTCTAAAATTGCATCATAAAATGTTGCTTATTTAATGAGTACGCAAAACACGATCATGAAAATTAACAAGCAACTCAGAAAACAAATCTTCCATGGGAAACAGACTAGGAAATTAAACAGAAAGAAAAAAAGGCTGCTGTTAAAATTTATCAAAAAACATTTCTCGAATTGATGATTCAGAACAGAAGTAACAAGTTTTCAGCTTCGGATTTTTGAGATTCAATGCACGAATGCATCATACTAAATAGAAGAGGAAGGGAAAACATAAACAATGCTCCAAATTCAAAGAAATAACACATGGAATCATGAATTGAAGGGGTTAATCTCGTTTTTCAAACGAACATCGATCGCATACCTATGAGATCATGCAGTTCTGAATCCGCTTCCAAAGTGATAAGCCGTCAAACCAGAACCCTAAAGTATGAAAAGATAAACCGACTATGAGTTATATTTATAGCTAAATGTCGAGCTCTTTAAAGCCCTAATACGGGTGAGTGAGAGATGTACGTGAACTTCCAAAATGTGACTAGGGCTTGGCCCATTTTAAATAGAGCTTTTTCTTTAAGTACCATAAATTGAAAGTGAATAATCATTTATTATTTATTTTTTATATTAGGTTATAATATGTAGAAATATTATAATAAAAAATGATAATATAAAATCAAATATTTATAAAATTTTATCTTTATTTTTACACAAACATACTCTATTTAAATTGCATATTTAAAAAAAAAAAAAAAATTAAGACAATACTCACAATTAATGACGTAGCACAACAAAAAACAAAATAAATCTAAACAATGAAGCAATTAACACTTGAATTAGAAAATATAAAAGATGCATTATAAAATAACTTGTTGGGTCTTATAATTTGTTAAACATAAAATCTAAAATACAATTAGAGATATATTCAACAAACATTTGACATACTTTCATATTATCGATCATATATTAATCAATTTAATAAACATTGAGATGTTGATGAGGAATAAAGTGGGTAGCCGCATATGACTCAATTTTTTTATTATATATTTTTATTTTAAAAAAACAATTTATAATAACGACAAAACCTTTTTTTTTCTTTTGCGTTTTGGGCCTTTGAGAATATTTAATTCCTCATGACCGATCTTGTTAATAAACAACCATTTGATTTTATTTATTTTAACATATTCATAAATAATATATACTTATTATTTTAAATCATTTGATTTTATTATTCAATTCTACATTTACCTTTATGTGGATTCCTAACCCGACCTTATTTTAGACTTCTAACTCTCAACATGGAACATCCATCAAGCCTTTTTTTTTTTTTTTTAAATAAAAGAGAGTAATTTTTCCATTTTTAGGTATAGGGGTAAAGTGGTCACTTTTTAATTAAAGTTGGGATAAAGTTAATTCATACATTGCTTTATCTCACATATAAAGTTGGTGTTGCTTTATTTTTTCTTCAATGTAATTTGTTATCTATCAACATTATGAATTTAATTATTTCTTATTGTAAAGGGTAAATTCATTTCTTTTTTCATTTTGACTTATAAATCCATTTCAATCAGAAGGAAGATAGGACATATGTTTGGCTTTGATAGGCTCTGAAGTAAAAATTTGTTGTTCTCACTATTCCTAAGGTGAATTCAAAGAAACATTTATCTTTTCACCGGGGTTCAAATCGTGAAATTGGTTGGTGCCAAAACTCAAAATATTGGGTTTTGTCCCACCTACACAAATGACAGATCCATGTTTGTAACTACAGATAAACTGTATAGATTTGATTAAAAATGTAATTTCATGAGTGGTGGCTTTCTTGCATACTCCTTTTATGCATGATGCCTTTAAGAGTTTGGTGAACACTATCATTATTTATGAGATGGTTTGAGATGTTGAAGGGTCGCTAATATAATTACACATTAACTTTTCGTTCCATATTCATATATGTACCGGGGGAGAAGAAAACTGACAAAATTGTTACCATGTCATATAATTAGAGCGGATACCACCACCACTTTGATTTTTTCCCTTCCCTTTTTGCTTTCTTACTTCCAACTCTTGAAGAGCTCCAAAGTGGAATCCGATGATAACAAATTAGATTTTATTTTCTAAGAATCGTTATTTTTTTTCGTTTCTTACTGTTTCCAGCAACTATTGATTTTCCATTATAATCCCCTCATATCTTTTTCTTATCTATTTTTTAAGGACGTATAATGGAAGATATGAGGGGATTATAATGGAAAATCAAGCAATTGTTTTTCCATTATAATCCCCTCATATCTTTTTCTTATCTATTTTTTAAGGACGTATATTGATTTTCCATTATAATCCCCTCATATCTTGAAGAGCTCCAAAGGGGATTATTTTCTAAGAATCCGATGAAGCAATTGCTGAGCTGGATACATTGGGGCAGGATTCTTACATGGATAACACGTTCATCAAGCAACTTCTTCGTGAAAATCTTACTTTGTGGACATCTGATATGCAAGTATAATATAAACACTAATAGCAATGGACTTTTTGTTTTTTTTTTTATTATATATCTATATATAATTTGTTGATTAATAATTTAATATTAATGACTTAATTGTGACAGGATGAGGGAGTTGATGATCTCATAGTGTTTTGTAACTATTTTTTATCCTCACACTTGCTTCTTTGATTTCATTATTTGTGTTCAATTTTAAACATTGTTGCTTAATTTGATGTCAGAGATGGATATATAACGTTCTTACTTTGATGTCAATAGGGAACTTGATTTATTGAAGCTTTACATGATGCATCATGATGAAGAACATAAATTAGGGTTTGTTGAAATAGGATCAAAAAGAGAAAGATTAAAAGGAAGAAGATGATGAAATAGAACTAATTGATTAAACGATAACACAATCTACAAGATTACCCAGAGAATCTCCCTCTCTCTAAGCCGAAATCTTAAGAGCCAATACAAAGTATTACACTATCAAATTTTCTAGACATCTCTCTACTGTGACCTTTCTCTCTATTTATAATAATCCTAGCCCACCTAGGTGAATTTCCTATTTTGCCCTTTACTGGGCTTTCTAGACAAAACCTATAAAATTCTTGCTTAAATGGTATTTGGGCCCAATAATACTCATTTCCTATCACATCACAACCCCTCGACGTAAATAAGCTAAATAAAGAAGACGATGGTCAAGTTATTGCTCTCATAAGATTTAAAAAAAAAAATAATGACATGTTGTAAATTTGATTTAATCGATTTAAGCTTTCCATATCTGCTTCTTTTATTGTTTATATGATGATTTTGCCAAATTTATTTGGGTTTATTGTAACCGCTCCATCAAAGTCGACCAACAATCCCAAAACTAAGGCTTACAGACCGTCATTCAGTGGCAATTCCAAGTGATTTCGTGTTTTTCTTTTATAATCTTCATGTGTTATATAATCTTTGCCTTGATTTTTAATGTATGTACACACGTTTTTGAGGTTCTGAACGCATAGTTTTGAGCTTTCAAAAACCTATTTGCACAAGTATTGCAGTTTCATCAAAGTTTATTTTTTGGTCAATTTACCATGCCTTATGTTCGATGAATTGTTTAAGAGAATTCTTTTTTATTAAACTCACTAGTTGTGAGACCCGTATAATATACGGGTTGATTAAAACAAAATGTTAAGTACGAACGATTAAATAGAAATTTTATTTGAATTTGAAATTGAAATAATTGAAAACTATGAGAAAAAAAATACAAAGAATAAATTAATTAAAATTATGTGTTTAGTGTTTACTAAACGGGTTAATTATAACAAAATATTAACCATAAAGGTTTAAACTGTAAATTTATTTGGAATTGAATTTGAAATTTAAAATTTGATAGTCATTATGGTAGGCTTAATTTATGGAAAGTAAATTAATGATATATTGAAAATGAAAATTAAAGCAATGACAAGTGGAAAATAAATATATCTCAAATTATGACAAAATGACATGTGGCTAATCTTATAAGAGAATGACATGTGGCAAAATCATTTTCATTTATTAGAGTAGATTTGATAATGAGAGATTGACATTAGATTGTTTTAATGTGATCAGACGAAGATGGGCACGAGTACATGAGTGGTGGAACCAAAAGTTACTGTTACGGACACATTCCAGATTGTGGTGGGTCGGCTAAAAGGGGATACTCAATTAGGCATGATTGTAGAATTTATGCACAAAAACTACATGTACCAACTTTTGTGAATAGTATCTAATTCCATGTTAACACCACATCTTATTTACCATGAAACCGTACGTTAAAGTAAATTTTCTTTTCTAGGATGCAACTTATCGAGGAATTGTTGGTGTAAGCTTTGATGTTGTGCAATACGGGTAATGTATTATTGCGTTGATTGCCTTTTGTTGGAATTGGACGGATCTTATTTGGTTATCATACCGATAAATATGTCCATGTTTTCCTTCATTTTATTTTAATTTTATATTTTTCTTATTTACATTGATAATTTTACTACCAAACAGGAGACAAGAAGTAAAGAAGCATACGTGGTTGCAACTAAACTACAAATGAGATCCTTTCTTTTTAATTTATAAAATTCAGTGCTATAGGGTGCGTTTATTATTCCATTACAAAATTTCATATTTCCCTGTTTCATTTACTAATTTGCAAACATAAACAACTGATGAGATCGATGCCTACAACCAGTACATTGACGTTTTTTCTTCATAACATGTCGATAATTTTGATAAGAATAAGAACCTACTTTTATTTCATATTTTACCAATAGCAATCTACTTTCAGGTTTTTGTCGAATATAACATCATACTTTCATTTTGTATTTTGTCAAATATAAAAAATGGAAGTAGAGTGCTATATATGGGTATCTACTCAAAACTGCAAACCATCACGGCCATTTTTTGTGGCATGACATTTATGATTTTATACGAGAGGAGATGCAACGAAAACTGGACGAGTGGGCCGAAGAATTGCAAGAATTGCACAAGGAACGAAAATGATTGGAGAAGGCGGATGTGAGTTTTAAGGGTAGCTCACCTACTTGCGTTCAGCACCTGATGTTATTTATTCTTCTTCTGCACTTTTAGGATAGCTCACATAAACCTTCATATTCTATTAGTCATATTAAGTTACTTAAGATCCAAATTCTGTAACTGAATTTTTGAGATACGCTTTTTTGTGTTGATTTCCAGGATCATGTTCGAGGAACACTTTGTGAAAACCACACAAGGAATTGAAGAAGAAAAGATTCAAAAATAAAGTTAATTCGATTTTTGGAAGTCTTATTCATCCACAAACATCATCAGCAAATGACTATAATTGCACACAACATAACAACTTCCAACACCGCAACATACATCTGCAGGAAGATCATTCAAGACGAGAACATGAGTGCAGCAACAGACATCTGCAAGAAGATCATTCAAGACCACCAAACACCATGAGGATGCATACCACTCCCAACACTTTTGTAAGCAAATGTCCTGTAGTCATCCTTTAATGAATGGACACTTTTGTAATCGAATATCCTATAAGGATCCACTAATGAATGATAACTTTTGATCCCTATCCTCTAATATATTTATCTACTCTATAAAAAAATTCTTTATATGTTAAAATAGATACGAAATATTTACGCCAAAACTTCCAACCGATATCATATGAGCACATCAGGTCCCTCTGCCCCCCGCGAAGTGGGGGTTACCAATCTAGTTTATATTTAAATATATGGACTGATACTTATCATGTTAGAAAAGTATCCTTAGGTAGTTGTTCGTGTTACAAGGCCAGTAGCAAAAGTCGATTGTAATATATCTTCAAGATACTTATCATGTTAGGGATATGACAAAATCGGAAAAATACCATTTCTTTTTTCTTGATTTTCTTCTCATTTATATTTTTGACATTTACTTTGAGGTTGTTAAGCTATTGAGTCCATATCAACAACTGATGTTTTTGACCTATTAACTGAATATATGTTAAGTATGGGTGTGGCTTTCTATTTCTATAATAGAGAGACAAAGTTATGTGGTGGTGGGTACAAAGTGAACATAATTGTAGGAAAATATAGAAAATATGGGTATAATTTAAGCAAGGAAAGTAACAGAAAAAAAGTGACTTTTAAAGTAAGCAAACTAACATCTTGGTGTAGGTGGTTTATGCTTAAATAGCAACTTTGGCCATGCAGATCCTGAGTAGGAGTTACTTGACACGTGTCATTAAATTACAAATATAATAAAGTAGAAAATCAAAAAGCCATAAGAGTGATCGACTATAACACGCTACACTACAAAGTTTAATGAACTTTCAGAAAACAAAAATATATTTATTATATATCTTTAACATTTTAACCTACCAAACACACCAAATACCTAAAACACAATTTAATTCATCTTTTTATGCAATTAAAAAGTAACCAAAATTAAATCTCAACCAATCCAAAAGTAAATACAGTAAGGGTTATGATGTTACGTACCATTAACCCACTATGAAAAACACAACAAATAATCTTTGAGTTGAGGTTAAATAGAGGTACCATCTGATTAATTTCTGATTTGTTATAAAGAAACCAATTAAAAAAAATCAAAACAATTTACAATCAAGAAATTGAAATGTTCGCATTCAAATAAAACTCCAACAAACAGAGACCTAGAAGTTTCAAGCCAAAGAATAAAAAATCTTTTACTTGTTTCATGTGGCCTTGAGGAACCTGTGCATCAACTATACTATTTAGGGTAGGTGGAAGAACAATTTACATAGAAGCAACAACCTCAAAAGTAGATGAATATTGCTAGATCTCAAGGAAGGCACTAGGTGATTAAAGGCGACCCAACGATCTCTGTTTCAACTAGCACTGGAAGCGTTCAGAGGTTTGGCCATTTGGGTTTGATATTGAAGCAATGAAATCAATGCAAAAGGATGTGAACATCGACTGTAGGAGAATGTTGGGGGGTTTAGGTGTAAATTTCGCCATTAAAATGTTTTTTCCACCTGTGTGTGTGTTAATACGATGGGAAATGAAAACGAAATGGGAATAACAAATCGATCTAGGGCTTCAACATACGTCGAACAATAGATAGAAAAGAGAAAGCAAGTATAATACAAATGAATCGGTGCAAATAATGGCCTTGATGGGAAATGAATCAAATTTCAGAAACTGTGTTTTTTTAAATTGGGAAGAAGGCGTGATTAGAGGAAGATCAATGGTATCCAATTTGAAAAGTCTTACATGAGCAACTAAGTTATAACCGGTATGTTTAAAATTGTTATATAAAAAAAATTAATTAGGAAAATGCATCTATGATTTCTTGGGACACATCTTTTGATAGAATTTTTAAAGATTTCAAAAATGTTATTAGGATAAGATTTTTTATTTTGAATATTGAATTGAAGTTGAATTGTTACAAAAACAAAGGAAATCAAAGAAAAATACAACGTGAAAAAGATACAAGCTAGAAAAACGACATGTGACACATTTAGGATTTTTTATTAGAATAAACTATGTTAAAACCTTTGGGATACACTGATTGGCAACTTAAAATAGAAAAATAATACATAATAAACTACTTGCTATAATTTGGTGGTATTTTTAAAGTACGATGTTACAATAAATAAGAAGAAATAAAAGTATAATGCTATAACAAACAAAACAATATAAATATGTTCTTGTCAATTGTCAGTTATCTATACTATCCTGCACTTGCCACCTCCCAATTTAAAAATATTTGGGTAATTTGCTTCTCATTATGGTTGAAGTTCAAGAACCATAAAGATAAACTAAATTTATGGAGAAGGGTAAAATCATAAATACAAAACAACATCAAGGACCCACAAAATGCTTAAAATTTATTGGTCTGCAATTATATAAATTACATCCAAACTGTAGTTTTATCTTTTGATTAGTAAAATCCTCCAAAATCTTTATTCCTTTGTGGTTGGTCTCCTCAAAAAGCATTTGAAAGTATTCACCAAAACCTACCACATGTTTTATAAAGTTACACCACAAAGCTTCATAAAACATTGAACTAAAAATCTTGGATTAAACAAAATGTTGATGTTCATTGATCTTATTGACCTTGTTGAAGTGGTTTAATACTATAGGTAAAAAATGTTAAATTAGATTGTTTTTATTGAACCAGAGCTTGGAGTTGATTCTTTATTCAAATTATATTTTCAAAACATGGGCTTCATTGACAACATCCCGACATTGAATCAATTAATTATTTGACCGGTGATGCAATATGTCCTCATAAATTGGATCGCAATATATGTATTTGCTAAAGATGGCAACAATTTTTCTTGTTTTTGGATTCACTTATGATCATCTTGATCAACTTCCTGCAAGATGTCAGATAAAAGATCAAAAACATTGCTCATAGTCACAATCATGGACAAACTAAAAAAAAAATGAAAAATGATATATTAAATGGCATCAATCCACACCCCTTTTTGTAATTGATTTAATATTGATCCATGAATTCATAACGAAATTAGTAGTTTTAAGATACATATATTAGAAGCTTGTAATTATTAAAATACTCACTAATTTATCACTCCAACTAAGAACTAACTTTCACACAATTTCTCCATGGTCCTTATACATATTGTAAATACCATGGGGTAGCTCCCATATCGTAATCCCATCTAAACACAATTGGCACTAAATTATACATTTTGACTGTTTCTAGTCAAACAAACAATGTTTTGACAGTTTTGCTAAATTCGGAAAATAAATTATTGATAAAAATTGTATTAGAAATTTGATTTAAAAGAAAAAAGGGTTTAAAATGTAAGATACCAAAGTGTCCTCATGACTTGTACATCTCACAGCTGACCAACAACACAACGACCTCTTAAATGCAAGATCTGTTCCGGTGAAATAAGCAAATTGAAAAGAAATTATATAAAAAGTATGGAACCAGCATAGATAACGAGGCTAGGCATTATTTCTGATGTAACAGTATAGGTTAACCCTTGTAACTCTTTTTGAAGTATAATTGATGAAATATCTGAGTATTATGTGATTTATGTGTTTATTTTCTTAATTATTATAAACTAATGAATTAAGAATAAAATAAGCGTCAAAATTAAAGTGTGAGATAAGCCCGATATCTTTGCATGAAGATGTAGTGGTTGAAACAAGAATTTCGGAGATATAAAGAATGCCGAAATCCGAGTTATAATGAAGAAGTTATGACCTATCGAAGTTTCGCGACAAAACCGACAATGTTGAATGACGTAAATAGTGAATTTATGATAGAGCGATATTTAGCCTTAGTAATGTAAATGAAAGTCATAGAATATGTTAAACTGAGATCGTGCATAAAAAGAACGCCCTAATCTGACTTCGTATGAGGAAGTTATGATTTTTCGAAGTTTCGACTTAACAGTATGCAGCCCGAATACTCGATTTGAGATCGACCGGTTTTTAGCCGACACAATCTAAACGAGAATCGAATATCTCATCGATATTAGTCCAACGGTAAAAAGACAGACGAAAAACGGACGTCGGATGAAGAAGTTATAAATTTATAACGAAGTTTCCTGTCTCGACCCACTAAAAATAAATACTAAAAATAAAATCAAAATTAGCCGACAGAGTCTAAAGGAAAGTTGTAGAGCGTAGTCTCACCTACACGTGGATATAAAGAGCGTCGAAAACGGAGTTCATGAGGAAGATATGAATTTTTGAAGTTTATTAAATTATTAAAATATTAGATTTAATTATAAATTTTGATATTATCCAAAAGGGGAGGGAGTCAGCGACCTTATCCAGGTTACGCCGTGCGTAACTTAATTTACATCCAGCGTAATTCGGGGTTTTAGCCCCCCATAAATAGATGTCGAGTGCACCCGAGTTCTATTGCTCATTTCTTCCTTTCTCTCGCGTTTTTACCCCGTTTTGCGTGCAAGAAATACCCCGAAGCCCTGGTATCATTCCCGAGCCCGAAGCAAGTCCCGAAGCCCCGAATATCCCGAGAAGTGCAATTCCCGAGCTGAAGCTCTGCCGCGAGAAGCTCGGTTTTTGTGAAGATCTTCCAGATCTACCGAAGAATACTACTTCTACAAGTCGTAGTGTTGTCCGATCATCTTCTGATCAAGTGAGTGTGTAGTTACTTTCTTCTAACGTATAATTATGAAGTATTTTATACGAAATACGTTTTATGTGTATATTTTGTTGGTTATATGTGTGAATATATATCCATTTTTTTCTATCTCATAGATATGATTTATTCTCCATGAAATACGTGTTATGTGTATGTGTCTCATCTGTTGTTTGGAATATGTATTGAATGAGAATGTTATACAGGTTTTAAAGTATATATAAAAATATATTTTTTTATCTACTAATATGTTGGGTAGAACATGGGTAGATAGTTGATGTGTGATAAACAGATGAAAAGCCTCGATGTTGTTGTTGTTGATCTAGTTAGTCAGCGAAGTATGGATAACGACCACATACTCTTTCTAGACAGTTATGTGGAATGCTAGCAGGCTCATAACTTGTAGGTGTTGTGAACGATGTGTTCACCGGTGTACTTTATCCCCCTCATGGTTGCCTTTAGGATATCTGTTGTTAAGGAAACCCCTTTGCAGTAATGTCCGTCCCGATGAAAATCCTAGATTAGGTCCCTGGTAATAGATTTTGTTTTAGGGACGTAAAGTGAGGATAACGGGAAATGGGTAATTGGGTTATTGTTGGTTGGTGAAATTAAATATAATTATTTATTGTGGGTTGAAAACTCTATATGCTCACCAGGCTCCCAAGCCTGACCCACTCAATTTATTTGTATTACAGGTAGTGGCGCGAGGGCATAAGATGGATGAATCATCAAGTAATTTTGTTTATTAGACCAGTTGTTATATGTAACTGTTGTATGGTCTATCTTTTGTTGTTTATGCTTTTGTGTCTGTATCGGAAAATGACATCCCAAGTTTTGATTATATAATGAAAATACATTTCTTTATGAAATGCTTTGGTAAATATTATTTTATCATATTTTGTTTTTGGGAACAAATTTCGCAACTCTTTTAAATCAAAAGGATTTACTCTGAAATTATTTTAAAAACATAAATGAAACCGGTCTTTTCTGACCGTGATTTTGGGGATATCACATGTAGAATGGATAACAAAACTTACAATGGAGATTGTTGACTCTTTCATAAATAATTGATATTTCAGAAAAAAAAAAAAAAAAAAAGGTAAACACATACAGACCAGGAGATGATGAATCATAAATGTGAATTGGCTGATTGGTTTTAGCTTCAAGCTTCATCACCAAGTGCGTTTAATACTTGAAATTAAAAGGTTTCATAGGTTAGGTTTGCATTAGGGCTATGGAATACTTGTAATAAAATCTTTTTCCTGTTTTGATTGCAAAATAGAGAAATGGAATGTTGATGGAGTTTGATGGTGGTGGTTCGGTTTTAATTTCCCTCAATTTCATTATTTGTAGGGTTATGAAGAGCTGATAAAGAGATCAAAAGAGGCTCCAAATAAAGAGATGATGGATGAAAGGCACAAGCGATGGTTTGAATCGTCACCAAAGGTGTAAGGCATTGGAAGACAGTTGTAGTGATGATGACGGCTAGGGTTTGTATGATCGCTTAAGAGAGAGTGAGTTGAATATTAATATTATCTTGCAAATAAAACACGATTTTGAAATAGTATAAATGGAATTTTGAATATTTTCTCTCATTTTCTAGGATAGAAATAGAATGAAGGAAATATGTTGATTTTACGGGATACAATGAATAAAAACGAAAACGACGCATTAAAACATAGACAAATTGGGCGGGAAAACAAAATGTAGAATGAACTAAAACATGACATGTGTTCAAACATAGGGTCTAAAAAAATGACAAATTGTAAGTTTAAGAGTTTTTTATTGGAATAGAAGATTCAACGAGTTTTAAAAGTTTGAAAAAAAAGGAAGTTGTTATATGCTTGAATATAAGGGTAATTTTGGAATTTCAGTTAAAAGTTTTGAACGGTAAAAAAAGCTTGGCAAGGGCTTAACAATTGTAACGTGACAAAAAACTTACTTATTGAATACATTAGGGGATTTTTTACAAAATGATCATTACTTATTTCTTAAAAATGATTTTTTAATTTGCTAACTTGTTTTCTTAGAAATTAACTTCACTAAAATAGGTTCGTTAACTGAGTCACTTTAGTAGTGAACGTCTTAAAGCTTTTAAATTTTAGTTTAAATAGAAAATTGATTTAAAAAAAAAAAACTCTGGTTTGGAGTACGAATATTTAGATTTTAGTTTAAACAAAAAACTTTAAATCTAAAAGTTAATTCATGCAGTTTTAAGAAAATTTTATTGAGATTTTTAATCAAATTTTAGAACTGTTTTTAAAAATATATTTATGTATTTATCTTTTTTAAACATTTGTCATTTTATGCAATAATATACATTTTCAAAGTTTTCAATTGCTTTATCAAACACTCATATTTATAATAAAAACTATAATTTTAAAGTATCGACTATTCATTACCAGCTATCAGCTAGTTTTATCAAATATATCATACTTTGGTTTAAAAGAAATGGTAGCTTATCTTTTACACTAAAAGTTGGCTAAGACCAACTCCAAGGCTAGCACTATTATTTTGTGTAAAAATCACACAAAAACTATTTTCAATTTCAACCACACATTAAAAATTAACACTAAAAATATATTTTAATATTATAATTATAAAATAATATTTTCTTTAGCATAGGTAATCCATGTGTGGTATTTGAAACGTTTAACTAAGATCTTTTATAAAATAAAAGTTATATATATATATATATATATATAACAAATGAGTGTTTTGTATAGTTGTTAAATAAGTTCTATAAACAAATCAATTTAACTAATGTTTTTTTTATTATTAAAATAGAGATAAAAAAAAAATATGTAATATTAATGTGTATATTGCTTTTAGCGTTGATGAACACTTTAACATCAATTTATGTGTTACTTTGGCATTATATCAAAATGTCAGCAAGTATAGTGGCCGTTGAAGGTCAACGAGCCTACAAAACATAAATTTGCAGTTTCTTTAGAATTGCTTTAACAAATATTTGCACTCCTAACTAATTCTTTTGGCATTAAGTCTGTTAATTTGTTAGCATGGAGTTAAGTTTGTCAAAAAATGTTCGTTAAGTCACTAATTTATTTTACTGTCATGAAAAGTGAGTTAATAAATTAACAAATTGTTTCTTAACAAACCATATAGTCATTATGTGAATAATATATTTGTCGTTCAAACATGATCAATATCTCTCTTGAATATATAGGGAAAATGACACATATAGCCTACAAATTGTTTAGGGTTGACCCTTTTAAACACTTAAGTTTTTTCATGGCTATATGAGGGAACCAAGTTGTGGGCAACCTATTTTTTTAGTCCCCTTTACTTGTTTTAGCCGGTTTAGATGTCACACCCCCAAACCGAATTTGGCGGAAACATCCGGGGGTGGAGGACGTCATGTACAGTATCATAACAATGCATAATAGTAAAGTAAGCAACCACATCCATTGCATTAATAAAATAGTTAAATACATATGTGTTCTTTAGTAAAGTTTAAATGACACCAAAAAAATGTATAATCAAAATAATGGCGAATCTTGAATCTACTCCGTCCTTCAAAAGTTGTATGAGTGCACCTGTCTCACTGGTTTCCTGAGAATACAAGTTATTTTGAAAGAGAGTATCAACATAAAATGTTGGTGAGTTCATAATTGTTTAGTGTCATTTAGTAGTTTAAAACCTTGAAATGTTTGCATTAAAAACCTTGAAAAGTTTGTAAAGTTTTCCTAGAAAATCATATATTTCATGCTTAAAATGAAAAAGTGGCCTACTACCCGAGGCCCGACTGTTTTACATGTTTGTTCTTGAATAAAAATGTAATGTTTTCATATATACTTGGAATAGTATGGAAAAATATAGTAGTACTTTATATCTGTGTAAAAGTATGTTTCTCCCGTTTATTACTATCCTCTATTTAGAAAAATAGAATGTTTTAACCCAACAATATCACTATTGTATAATGAAATGGGAAAAAATGAAGACTCATAATCGTATTAAATTTACCATACGTTTTGGAGAGTCTTATTTCCTTTAAAACCGAATTGGTTAATTAAATCTTAGAATGTGATGTAGTTATACCATGTTGATTGACGACTGAACACACGACGACCTTATGGCGTCGAAAATAGTAAGGTGACATTTTGTCACCCCTTGGCCTTACCGGTTGGGACTGTAGCTAGCAGTCGGGGTGTGAGAGTGTCTGTCCCATATAGATCTATAAACACAATGTCCGCTCTCCCTCCAGGAGACTCTGGTTACAATGTGATACAACAGTGTATTGTTGTACCATGAAGTAGTATCTCACATTCTAGTTATTATGTACTTGTTATAGTATGTATGTTCCCCTTTGTAATTGTAAATGTATATGTATATGTTTTTTCCTGTTCTTGTATATGTATATGTTCTTTATCGTTCTTGTATATGTATATGTTCTTTATCGTTCTTATATATGTATATGATCTCTAAGCTATACCTCTAATAGCTTACTAGTATGATTGTTTTGTATCTGACTTGTAGAAAAGACTCAATTGTTCCGCTTGAACAATTGGATTAAGTATAATTCTAAAAGTAAAATTTTATATTCTTACACGTATATAGTGTGTATAACTATGAGTTAATCGACAGTCGAACCAGTGTTTCTTACCCTAAGCCCACAACCAAACAAGGAACAGGAGTCAAGGTCATTAACAACAATCCTAAGTCCACTAAAACATATTTATACACCAATATATAAAAGAATACGGTTTCGAAAGCAAGGAGTTTGAAAAGAGTTTAAAAAGGGTTTTACAATAAAGTCTAACAATGTTTAAACTTGGTTTGAAAAATGAGTTTGAAAATGGTTAGAATTGAGAGTAAAAATGGTGGTGGGAACCCTTGGCCGAGAATAAGAAGAAAAGGGGGAAAAGAGGGGTGAAAAGAGATGTGATGTTTGCATGGATAAATGAGATTACTTGGTTACTTGTGGGATAATTAGTATGGAAGTCCACAAGGTAATTATAAGGTGGCACCTAAAATTATCCCCTTGTTTTCCTTTTTTTTTATTTTTATTTTTATTTTTTATTTTTAAGTTGGGCTGAGAATGAGAGTAAAGGGTGAAAGAAAAAAGGGTTTTGGGCTTATATTGAATATTCTTGAAATTATAGGGCCCAAGTTGAAGGTTTTCGGCCCATTGGGCCCTTCTTGACGGTTCACGACCCAAAGTTGGTGAAAGAGTGGGGTTTACGGCCCAATCACCATGAGAAGATGGGTTCACGACCCATCATGGCCCATGATAAATAAGTGAGTTATTTTAATGTAGGCCCAACTAGAGCCTAAATGGGTGTCATTGGTCCAAAATTATCAATTAGAAGGTTGACTGGCCCATTAGGCCCAACAAGAGGACCCTAGTCCATAATAAAATTGAATTGGGATACTTAGGGTTTCAGACTATAGTTAAGTATATGAGATGCATCGTATTAGGTTTTGAAGTTTGCTCAGGAGTTTTAATTCAAATGGATGATTTTGATTGAGCATAAAGTATGATATCCACTTAGATTACAAGTATTACAATAGTTGATGTTTACACGAGGATAGGATTCGTAGCTAAAAATGCTAGTTGTGACATCATCCCCCCGTTAGAGGGAATTTCTTCCTGAAATTCATTTGGAAGTTAGGATCATGAATGAGAGATTAAGTGAGGGTACTTCTGCTTCATCTAATATTCGCGTTCCCATGTGAATTCTGGTCCATACTTAGCGTTCCATCGAACCTTCACAATCGAAATGCAACTATGTTTAGTACACTTCACTTCCCTATCCATTATCTCGACCGGTTCTTCGAAGAACAGGAGATTCTCATTTGTTTAAATCTCTTCTAGAGGAACGACAAGGGTTTCATCAGTTAAGCATTTTTTCAAATTTGAAATGTGGAACACAGGGTGTACGTTGCTGAGTTCCGAAGGTAGCTGCAGCTTATATGCCACTGGACCAATTCGGGCAAGAATCTCGAACGGTCTAATGTATCGCGGATTTAGTTTTCCTTGTTTCCCAAAACGGATCATCCCTTTCTAGGGAGAAATCTTTAAGAGTACTCAATCTCCGACTTTGAATTCCATAGGTTTTCGTTGTTTGTCAACGTAACTCTTTTGTCGGTCACGCGATGCTTGGAGTCGGGCTTTGGTTTGGATTATCTTATCTGTAGTTTCACGAATGATTTCTGGTCCTGTAAGGGTGCTGCTTGGTGATTCCCCTCTCGCCAGTTTTGTATCACCCACCTCAGCCCAACAGAGAGACGATCTGCATTTGCGACCATATAAGGCCTTAAATGAGCAGCCCTTATAATCGTGTGATAGCTGTTGTTGTACGAGAATTCGATCAGAGGCAAGTGGGTATCCCATGACTTGCCGAAATCGATCACACAGGCCCGGTGCATATCTTCGAGTGTTTGGATGGTTCGCTCACTATGGCCATCGGTTTGAGGGTGATAGACATTACTCATGTCTAGTTGCGTCCCCATATCCTTCTGGAGTGACTGCCAATACCATGAAGTAAATCTACTATCACAATTCGAGATAATAGATACTGGCACTCCGTGAAGTTTCACGATCTCTTTGATATAGATTTACATTAATCTTTCCATCTTGTACGATTCTTTTATTGGTAGGAAATGAGCGGATTTAGTTAACCTATCGACAATCACCTATATAGCATCCAATCTGTCTGTTGTCTTAGGTAATTTGGTTATTGAGTCCATAGTGATCCTTTCCCATTTCCACTCGGGTATTACTGGTGGTGTAATTTACTTCATGCATCTTCAATTTCCTGGATGCGTAAGCTATCACCTTTCCACGCTGCATGAGAACACAACCTAAACCTTGGTTCGAAGCATCGCAATAGACCACAAAGTATTCATTTCTCTCTGATAAGGATAGCACTGGTGCACTGCAGAGGGCTCGCTTCAAGTTTTGAAAAGCAGCTTCTTGCTTTTTTGTCCAATTGAAAGATACGCCTTTTTGTGTCAAGGTGGTGAGGGGTTTGGCTCTCTTGGAAAAATTCTGGATAAACCTTCGGTAGTATCCCACGAGACACAAGAATTTTTGGGTTTCTGTTGGTGTCTTTGGGATCACCCAACATTCAATGGCCTTGATCTTGTAAGGATCTACGTGAATCCCTTCCTCACTGACTACGTGACCAAAAAAGTTTACACTGAGAATCTAGAACTCGCATTTGGAGAGTTTTGCATTTAATTGCTCAACTCTTAGAGTTTCCAAGATTTAACGGAGATGTTAACCATGCACCTCTTCGCTTCGGGAGTATATAAGAATATCGTCAATGAAGACGATCATGAAATTATCAAGGAATGGGCGACAGACTTGATTCATGAGGTCTATAAATGTTGCGGGGGCATTTGTTAGACCGAAGGGCATCACAAATAATTCGTAATGATCGTATCGTGTTCGGAAAGCAATTTTTGGAATGTCCTCTTCTCGGACTCGAAGTTGATGATAACCGGATCTTAGATCTATTTTGGAGACGTAACTAGCTCCTTGCAGCTGGTCAAATAGATCGTTAATCTAAGGGAGTGGGTATCAGTTTTTTACAGTGAGCTTGTTCAATTCCCTGTAATTGATGCACATCCTAAAGGATCCATCCTTTTTCTTAACAAACAAGACTGGAGCTCCCCAGGGTGAGAAGCTTGGTTTGATGAATCCTTTTCTCAACAATTCGCTTAGTTGACTGGATAGCTCCTGCATTTCGGCGGAAGCTAACCTGCAGGGTGATTTGGCAATTGATGTAGCTCCTGATATTAGGTCGATTCAAAATTCAACCTGTCTCTCTGGGGGTATTCTCCGAAGGTCTTCTGGAAATACATCTAGGAAGTCGCATGCCACCAAGATGTCTTTAATGTTTACTTCTTCTTTGGTTTTATCCATAACATGAGCGATGAATGCATAGTTTTTCTTGTGTAGGCACTTTTGTGCCTTAATGCACGAGATGAGATGAAGATTGGTGCCAGGTTTATCACCATAGATTATTAGGGTTTTGTGATTGGGGAGGTGAAGACGGACGACCTTCTCGCGTCACATAATATCAACATTGTTGGGGCTTAACCAATCCATGTCAATTATCACATCAAAACTACTAATATTTACCGGCATCAGATATATTTGAAATGAATGGTTGTTTAGTGTTAATGTGCACCCTACATAAACATCTTTGGTTGTTTCGGTTTTCCCATTAGCCATTTCCACCGTGAAGGCTTTGTTTAGCTTCTAGGATTGTTGATTTAGTAAATTTTTTAATTTGTTACTAACGAAGCTCCGCTCAGCTTCGCTATCAAACAAGATGCATGTGAAATGTGTTGTTAAGTGGGAACGTACCAGTAACAACCATTGGGTCTTGAACTGCTTCACCTTAACCCAAAGTTAATACTCTTCCTGATCCTCCTGCCCCTTGGTTGTTACTCGTGCAATTTATCTCCCTGCATTCTCCATGGTGATGAAAACTGCATTTGTTACACTTGGTTAGGGTCCCTGATTATTTTCTGGCAGTAGTTAGTGTAGATGAGGCTAGAGCATGTGGTGTTGTGGTAACCTAGGCACTAGCAGCGTGGACTGCTACAGTTTGTTGCTTCTTTGTTGACACTTGGGTTTGTTGCCCTTTTTGCTTGTTGTTCTTGCCTTTCTTGTTATCACCTTCCTTTTTGACTTCTGTTTCCCTGACTTTGGCACCTTTCTTGTTTCCATGGTCATATAACTTCATTGCTATCCTTTTAGCACTGTCGTACATTTTCGGGTTCACTGGAATTACATTTCCTTGAATTAGAGCGGTCAGTCCCCAAATAAATCTTTCAATCTTCTTTCTTTCAGATGTGATCATCCCTGGACACAAGAGTGACAACTCACTAAACCTCGAGATGCAAGCATCAATGTCAGAGTTTTGGACTGTGAGGTTCCACAATTCTTGCTCCTTCTTCTAAATTTCTCCCCTTGGACAATATTCTGCCATCAGCATTTCTTTCTTCTCCTCCCATGGCATAGCATTCGCCACTAGGAGTGTCATGGCCTCTACGTGACCATTCCACAAAGAAAGATCTTGATCGACAAATATGCAAGCTGCAAACTTCACTTTTCACTCCTCGGGACATCCATAAATCTCGAATATTAATTCCACTTTTTCTATCCACCTCTTTAGAGTTATTACGCCTCCTATCCGGTTGAAGGTTCGAGGTTTGGCGTTCGTGAAATCCTTGTAGGTACAAGTCCTTTTGGATCCTTGGTTCGTCCTCTGATTCGAACTTTCGGCTCCTTGCCCATTACATCCTTTGTTATTTCCGTTGTGAATCTGTGCCAGTGATGTGGTGACCGCAACTGACACCACTACTTGGAATGCAACTAAGTTTATCTCTGGTGGTGTTGGTTCCACGATTTGGTCTCTGAGGCATCTTCTATCATGGAACGGAATGATGTTGAGTATTTAGTGTATTCTAGTTTCACGGTTTCTTGATTATAGAACAATTTCGGTGACTCGGTTATGTATAAGTAAGTGAGTGCATACAAACATGTAGTAAAAGTAATAGAACACATAGCAAATAACAATACCATGAGAAAATATATAGCCTTTTTCATTAATGATAATCTTTTGATACATGGAAATTTGCCTACATAAGGCATACAATACATGAAATGAAATAAAATTCGACAGAGTGACGACTCCATGAGTAGTGTAATCACTTAATCATGTAGTCGATAGTACATAGAGTAGTACATAAAGGTAGTAGGTACCAGATGAACGGGTACTAACTATGACGAGAAGGGTCTGGTGGTGCTGATGACGAGGTAGATGTACCCTGAAGTCTGGCCAGGTGATGCTCGGTGGCCTGAAGTCGGGCTTCCAATGTTGTCTGTCGCACCTGGTAGTCCCTGACTACCTCATGTGTCATCCTTTCCACGCGTTCAATTGTGGCTCTTATGACAACCATTTAGCCAACGGTTTCATGTGCCTGCTCGCCGATGTCGTGTGTCCTCCTCACTATCACAGGCAAGGCTCAGTTTGCAGGTCCAAGGTGACTCAAGTCGTAGTAGTCCCGATTCATACCAAATGGAGGTCGCACCCCTTGCTAGTGGCTCCACCTCCAGATCTCGTGTGCCCATGGGGGCGTAGGACCATTGGGGCCCATCCTATATGGGGGCACCCTAGCATGTATGGCAGATTGATGACTTCGGACTCCACGTTTGAGTTATCCGCGTCGCTGCCATCAGCCTCCTCCTCAGCTGAGTCAGCTACCGGTTCTGCCGGTCTACCTATAGGTTTTTGTCCTCTCAAAACCGTGAGTTACATAAGAACCTCACTTTTTATTTATTTTGTCAAAAATGGCCCCTTTATACGATTTTAGTAAGTTTTCAAACACTTTTAGCATGTTTAATCTTTCCCACCTCATAATAAGTCACATAAGATGGTTTAGTTTACAAACATCACCAAGTATAGTAGATATTTCGAGCTTAGTAGAGATCTAGCATGTTTTCATAACATAAACACAACATATAACATGAAAACACACACATACATGCATAAACACATAGATCTACACAAAACAACTTGTATTCTCCCCCAAAACATAGTAAAAACCAAAAATAGGGGGTATGAACTCACTTTGGGTTGTTGTTCTCGGTTTGATGAAGAGTTTGAAGGAGATTTCGACCTTAAATGTTTCCTTGAGGAGATTTTCAAGATCTATGAAGTTCTAAGAGCATGGATCATGAAATGATGTGGGTTAAGAAGAGATTTCTAGAGTAAACTTGAATCAAAAGTTATAGAGTTTCACAATAACTTACCAAGGATGTATGAGTTTTGATGGAGAGACCTTGATGTACCTTTAAAAACTCACGAGAACTAGGAGGATGGAGGAGATGAGTTCTTGTGCCAGAGAGTGTTTGAAGTAGTTAGAATTGAGAGTAAAAATGGTGGTGGGAACCCTTGGCCGAGAATAAGAAGAAAAGGGGGAAAAGAGGGGTGAAAGGAGATGTGATGTTTGCATGGATAAATGAGATTACTTGGTTACTTGTGGGATAATTAGTATGGAAGTCCACAAGGTAATTATGAGATGGCACCTAAAATTATCCCCTTGTTTTCCTTTTTTTTAAAGTTGGGTCGAGAATGAGAGGAAAGGGTGAAAGAAAAGAGGGTTCTGGGCTTATATTAAATATTCTTGAAATTATGGGGCCCAAGTTGAAGTTTTTTGGCCCATTAGGCCCTTCTTGAGGGTTCACGACCCAAAGGTGGTGAAAGAGTGGGGTTTATGGCCCAATCACCATGAGAAGATGGGTTCACGGCCCATCATGGCCCATACATGGCCCAATTGCTATGGTTTGACGAATGTAGGCCCAACTAGATGGGCTTCATTGGTCCAAAATTATCAATTAGAAGGTTTACTGGCCCATTAGGCCCAATAAGAGGACCCTAGTCGATAATAAATTTGAACAGAGATACTTAGGGTTTCAGACTATAGTTAAGTATATGAGATGCATCGTATTAGGTTTTGAACTTCGCTTAGGAGTTTTGATTCATATGGATGATTTTGATTGAGCATAGAGTATGATATCCACTTAGATTACAAGTCTTACAATAGTTGATGTTTACACGAGGACATAATTTCCTAGCTAAAAATGCTAGTTATGACACGACAGGTATCCAGGATGATGGTGTGACAGTACATACTGGCTCGGTTCGGAGTGATATAGATTTTATAATACGTTGGACTATGTTTCCTTTTTATTTTAAAACTTATAAATTTAAAACGGGCTTTTCGTATTACTTTGATATTGGGAGTTGATTTTGAAACTTTCTTTAATAAAACTTATGATTTTTTGGTAAATCTCCATTGTTTTAAAAAGTTCAAATTTATTGCATATTTTGGGACATTACAAATCGAGAAGTGTCTTTGTAAACTTCAAACAATTCTATGTAGGCTTCGATTGTGTCAAATACATGAGAATTCCTTTAACGCTCGGAAATCGGCCCACATGTTTGTACGCCACTTCTAGCTGAGTTGATAAACTTTTATATATCTTCTGCCATTTTATTTATGAGCATTTGTATCAAGGTTCTAAAAAGTTCGTCTTGGCTCCAAGGCTTGTATCTGCCGTCAAGATTTACCAAAACGTCGTCTTAACTCATATATGTGTATAAATTAGAAGAATAGTTGAAAATACATAAAAAGATATTAATTATATACAAATTTGCCGCCTTAAGTTACGCCTTACAAACGACATGGTCTGTCAATGCATGGAAAAACTTGATGCTTGACATTGCGGCCAAATCACACCTTACATTATTTAGAATCTTGATTTGTATACTATATAATGCTAACTTCCTACGCTCATCGACTTTTGGAAGCGATAAGGAGATCCTGAACTCTAACAGTTCCTCTTCCACACAACGATACTCATGAATAAATCAGAGCATAGTGATGTTAACAATACTGCATTGCCTAAGTAGGGCGAGGGCGGTAGCCAGATTAGTTGTTAAAAGAGCAAAACAAGTTCAATAACTTAAAAAATGTTAAAGAGATCGTAAAATAAATTAAAAATGGTATGATAATATTTTTACCTAGACTAGGGACTAACCATGTAAGTTTCAAAAACCATAGAGACATGTTTGTAAACTTTTTTTAGCACAAATTGAGTTTAGAACTTTTGGTAAACCATGAGTACAATTTATGTAATTTTTTTTATATAATTTATCAATACATTATAATGTGATTTTCATACTAAACATGAGAAAATGATGGAAATGTTTATAATTGGTTGTTTCTTATTTAGCAATCCTTTAAAATCCAATCATATTCATTAAAGAAAGAGTAAATTACATGGATGGTCCACGTGGGTTGTGGTAATCTATGCGTTTGGTCCTTAGAGTTTTTATTTTTTTTTATTTTTTTTTATTTTTTTTTTATCTTGGACAATTGCTAAAACTTTTATTTGTTACATATTTCGATCCGGACGGACATGAAATAACCATTTGCCCTTGACATAATTTTTTGATTAATTTATCTTTAAATAATCCTTTTATCTATTATTTAAATAATCAATTCCACCACCATCACCACCTCGATCACCACCATCATCATCACCACCACCACCACCACTACGCACCCACCTCCTCAACCGGAAAAAAACACCCCAAAGATGTTCAAAAATAGAAAAAATAAAAACTCATAAAACAATTCAACTCATGATTCAAAACCTAAACATTAAATATGGAAATCAAACAAAGAAGTGAAACCAGAAATCTAACCCATAAATTCATTCTAACCAAAAATAAAATCAAGAAATTTAATCCATAATCAAATATGTTCAAACCCAGAGGCAGATGCGAGTAAAACCAGGAAAATAGACCTTGGAAGGCATGGAAAGAACGGGATTTGGGTTTTGTTCGTCAGAAAAAGCCTCAGAGGTGGCAATTTTATGTTGAGCAGTGTTCCAAAAGGCTAATGCTTGGGTCTGCTTCATCCTTGCATCATTGCGTCATTGCTATCGCTTCATTTTTGCATCATCGATCAGAACATAAACGAATCAAACCTCAGGTGAAGAAATTGATGAATCTCAGATTAAACCTCAGGTTGTAGTGATGGCGATGAAACGAGATTTCAAACAACATGGCTTCACGATGGGTTGATGTACCCATTGGCTTCAATAGTACGCTTCACCGGAAGGGTTACTTGTGGTGATACTCTATGGAACGACGGTGATGGAGAAATTTATGGTGGATTGAAGAGAGAGGGGAGAGGTGGTGATAGTGAAGGCATGCGTATTGGGGAAGATAAGAAGACATGGGATGGTGGGTTTATTTTTTTATATTGTTTATTTTTTTAATTTAAAAATGATAAATAAATAATATAAATTAAAAAAATATATTATTAAGGGAAAATTAGTCTCTTTATGTCTACTGACCAAACGTGTAATACAAAAACATTTAACGGCCGTCCGAATTAAAAAAAAAAAATTAAAACAAAACACGCAGATTAATTACTGTAAATCTCATGATCAGCGATCCTTGTAATTTACTCTTAGAGCATTGAATGATGTTATAAGTCTATTTGTCATTCAATGAAGTAAGCTCTATCATAGTGAAATATCGCCTTGACATTTAACGAATTTTGAGGTCAATTACCATCGAACTCTTCAATAGAAAAAAAAAAAAATGAAAGTTTTTAAAATATATACTATAAATTAGCTTTCAAAATTTTCTATTAAACTTTTTAAAATTCAATGCATTATAGAATAGAATTGTATGTAATATAAAAGAATGAAATAACGTTCCATCCAACTCTATAAAATTTAACTCATTGCCCTTATAGAATATAATCACATCTATAGAATAACTTGACGAAACAACCGTACATATATTTGCAAAATGAAAATAAATAAATAAATAAATAAATTCTTGAGCATCTCATGACTACAGCTTGGAGCTTGTTAACTAATGAAACAAGAGACTCTGCTTCCAACCACTTGTGCTTCCAAAGCCTAGGGTGCTTATTCCAAATAGTTGATTGTGAGAGATGTATCCTTGAATTTTCTTTTCTTGATCCGAGCTACCAAGTCATCAGGCATATTTGTCAATACTAATTCCTCCAAACACCTTTGTTTTTGCAGTAGTCTAGAAGTGATGTTTTTCAACTTGTCACAACCTCTGATGTTTAATTCTTTGAGGCTTTCCATTGCTTCTTCCTCCACATCCAATTCCTCTAAATCCTTCAGTTTCCACAGCTTCAACACCTCAAGCTTTTTAAATCCTCCTCGATGACAAACCAATCTTTTTCCAATGTATGAGTCCCCCAAGAGCCTCAACACAATCAAGGAAGGTAGGCGTCCCAATGTCTCCATTGGATCCTTGTTTAGACGAGAGATTGACAACGTGAGAACCTTAACTGTTGGCGGGAATTCATTTGGAGCAGGTAATCTTTCTAAAGTACCATACAGATCAAGATGAGAGAGTTTAGTCAACTTCACTAGTGGCTTCAAGATTATCTTTGAAGAACGATTCATGTCATCTGGAGATCTCAACCTCAAAGACCTAAGATTTTCCAACTTAGCAATCCAGTCAAGCAACATGCTTTGGGTTTCGCTTAAGCTGAACTTAACACCCAACTCTCTGAGATTAAGCAACTTACCTACACCTTCATTTACCGATATCTTCTCATCTAAAACCAATCCCCACAGGGTGACTAGAGTCGAAGAACTTCTAGGTGGCATCGCAAGACGAATGTTATTCAGATTTAGATGACGAAGCTGTTTGAGCTTCCAAATGGAGTCGGGTAAAGTTTCTACACGGGTGTGCTTCACATCTAGGGTTTCCAGATAAGAAAGATCACCCACGGATTCAGGGAGACTCTCCAAGAACGTCCTTCTCAGTCCTAGGTATCTTAGATGATGCAAGTGCCCGAGCTTATGAGGTAGATTAGGCATGTAAACACCCTCTAGATCAAGCACTCTCAATAGTCGAAAATTGCTTTCAATGATTCTACCCAAAAGTTTACCCACTTGTTTTTCTGCGATGTCCTTACCATGGGAGTTAAACGACACGTAAGACCTCAAAAGAGAGGGATCAAAAGTCGAAATCTCTCCACGCATCTCTGTATCATGTATGTTTTCACTACATCTCACAGAGAAACAAGAAAGGTATCTTGTGGAAGACGAGGAACGAACATGTGTTTTGTTTCTCTCTGTCATCTGACCATGTGCCCTAGTGGTGGTGGCAAGGGCTCCGACGGAGTTCATGTGGTGAACCATCCGACGAACACCAAAGGGACCTGCAGCATTCTCAAAAGATTCAGAATTGCGGTGGATGTTGAACAGGCTGATGTCACGGGCTTTTTGCAGGAGATAGTCATGAAGAACAGAAATTAACTGACAGTGTCTAGGGCTGTTGTCGGATCTCAGTTTGGTTATCTGTATCAAACTCCGATCAACCAAATCTTCAAAATATCCCTGTACCACATCCTCTGGGGAGATCGAGATCTCTTCGGATCTTCCATTGACGAAACCCTCGGCAAGCCATAGCCTGAGCAACCTCCGTACTGGAATGTCGTAGTCTTTTGGGAAAAACGAGAGGTATAACAGGCAAAGCTTTGAGTTACTGCTCAGATCTTCATAACATAAGGTTACAGCATCATTAAAACATCTATCACGAGCAACTATCGAGGACCATGTTTCTATTCCCTTATTCGAGAGCAGTTTAGCAATTAGGACAATGTTGAGAGGGAGACCCTTGCATATATTCAAGATCCTACGTTTCAACCTCGGTGAAATCTTTCCAGACTCCTTTCCAACCTTCATCAGAAACATATTCCAGCTTTCCGTTTCATTTAGTTGATTCATTTTATGCGGATTGATCGTGATCATGTTCACGTAAGTCTCTGGACATCTCCGTTGTGTGAAAATTATCTTACTTCCATTATCTTCATATGGGAAGGCCTCTTTCAGATCTTCCAGCAGACGACAACTCCTGACACCATCTAACACAATCAAGTACCTCTTACCCTTGAGGTGGTTGAAGACTCTGGTTTTTAGTGATTGATCATTAAAGCTCGTATCCCCACCATTATTCTTAACAGTTGCGACGTTCTTTAACAAGCCGAGCAAGATATGATCGGCTGTATCCTCATGCTTGATAGAGATCCAATCATGGGATTCAAAATGGTCCTTGATCTTTTTGTTTTTGTAGATTGCACGAACAAGAGTGGTTTTTCCGGAACCCACCTCGCCAACAACTTGGACAAACATTTCTTTTTGCTTTGATTGTTGTTTCACCACACTTGTAACATCATCATCAGTGAATCTTGAAACACACGCTTCTTGATGCCGCGTAAGCCGTTTCACCAGGATTTTAACATCATCTTTCAGCCCAAAAATGCCTACTTCTTCTTGGTGAAAGAAAGTCGGTATCTGCTTTGGGTAATGTAGATTCTCTTCTTTGGAACCTCGCATGTTCCTTTCTTTTTCTTTATAAGAATAGCTGAAGGTTAGTTTCTTGTGTTCAGGACTCGGGGATTCTGAAATGGGCCAAACATTTGACACACTCTTTTGCTTCAACGTCAACGCTTGTGTTTCATAATAGAAATCATCATCTTCATCGTCATCATCATCGCTGTGATATTCTTCGCTGGTGGTTGTATCAGAAATGCCTGTGTGAGGGCTATTAACTGACCATTGATCACTCTTGGAACAGTTGATCAAACCAGGAATAGCAGATACCACATCTTCAGAACTGGAAATCCGGCTCTGGATTTTTTTCATCTTCTGTTTTAGCCTACGACAAGAACTGAAGTTCTTGAAAAAGAATGTTTTCCTCTGTCGAGCAACTTGAAAGGAAAATATGTCGATTTCATCCTCGACCTCATAAAGGTTAAGAAGATGGTCCCTTGTTTTTTGGGATACATCCTCTTCATCTAAGAATTTTTCCTGCTGTTCGAGAGACTTTTGGAGCATCTGGAGTTGATGCTTCAGTTTTTTGTTATCGGCTACAGATTCTTCATTCATCGTATCTTCTAGCTTCAGTATCACTGCCGCGGACACCGCCCTAATTACCTCCATTTTCGTCACACAGACACAAATTAATGTAAGAGTATCAAGCTTTTCAAGTTTTTCCTTATCTGGGTTTCTGTTCATATCAGAATTGGTAAAAAATGCTTTTGTTTTATAGCTTTTCTTTCATATCGTCGTAAATTTTTTCCATGTTTTTTTTCTACATGAGAAAGTACTTGGCATTTAGTTCAGAATTTCTGTCCAGTTTCATCCTCTTTTTCTTCTGATTCGACGTTACTTCGGGTGCCTTTGCTGTGTTACAAATTTTATATTTCATATATTTTCCTTATTTGATTCTAATTAATTAATTATTCCTTACGCTTTTACTTTTTCTTTTGACTTAAACTAGCACGCCTATAAAGAACCTAAAAGAATCTTGAGAGTCAAAATAACGTATTAAAAGAGTCAAAGACTAAGGAACAAGTCCATCGTTCAAAATCAAAATCACCCGACCACAATCAAATCAACTCTATTGAGAGTTGATAATAGAGTTGGATTCACATAATAAATGAATTGACAAATGTCATATTTTTTTTATTTTTGCTATATGTTAATTTTAAATCCATGTTATTTTATAATTTTTTTATTTTACTAAATTTTAAATAGTATTTAAATGCAATAATAAATGTATATCAATTTTATTAATTAATTTTTTTAATTTTAAAATTACTAAATTAAAGATTCATTAATTTTCTTATTTATTTATCTAAATTATTTGTTTAAATTTAAAAGAGAAAAAAACATTTTAAATTTTATAATTTAATTTTTATAATTCAATGTTTTCTCACTTTTCTTATAAATTTCAATTTCTTAAATGTTTTAAATTGTTATTTTTTCTTTTAAATAAACTTATGTAATACATAGATTTCATACTTAGCAATCAATATTTTATTCTTTCTATCAAACCATTTAATAATTATTTTATTTTTAATTCAATTTTACCATGTCATCACCAACACTTTAATAAACTTTTATTTAATCCTAATCATCATCTCGTTCAACTTTTACACTTCAATAAACTCTTATTTAATCATAATCATCATCTCCCAAGATATATCACACTTTTAACAACCTTTATATTTCATAATTTTTGTTATTCCATTTTCAAATTAATATATTAATAAATTTATTATAAGCTTAATAATAAGTATTTCCGAACAACTTCAATTTAATTAATAATGTATTATACTATAATAATTTGTATTATTTAACAATATTGTATCATTTAACATTTTCATTTTAAATTTAGAGTTATTTACTCACAATTTAACGATAAACAAATTGAATGTATACTCAAGCATTTTAAATTGTTTGACAAAAATTCATATATTTAATAAATGAAAGAATCTAAACATGATTTTATATTGTTCGTTTTAAATATAGTAGACTAAATGCATATATTCTAACAAAGAAAAATGTTAATTTGACATTACAAACTTTTCTTATCTATTTTAAAAAGTCGTGTGTGTGTGTGTGTGTGTATATATATATATATATATATATATATAACGACCTGAAATTCGAGACTAAAAATTTCTTTATAAAACATTACATAAAACATAATTATCAATCCATATCATAACCAGAGTATTAATTTCCAAAACACATATTCATTATCAGAGTAAAACATGCCCAAACTGTCTAATCTATGGTGTGTGCCATGCGATCACCCCGAGCTCTTCCCTCCGCTACCGGAAGTACTTGAAACCAAAACTGAAAACCGTAAGTATGAAGCTTAGTGAGTTCCCCACCCTACCACATACCATGTATAACCACATACTGCACATGCTGGGCCACACCCGCTATTTCGGGCCTCGCCCACTACAACGGCCCCGCCGCTCCAGGCCCCGCCTGGCTTCGAGGCCCGCTCGGATACATATTTGTCTTACTTAGGCCTCGCCTGTCACTGGGCCCCACCCGCTAACATATAATAACACATAAGCATATAACAACACACAAGCTAACATATACTCACGAATCTTGTCCTGAGGCCTCGCCTATCTTTGGGCCCCGCCCTTGTCCTGTTACTGATGAGTCATGGAACCCCGTCCACGCCCTTACTGATAGTGAGATACGGGCCCAACCCACAATCACTATTTCCCTAACTTGGGCATCGCCCCTATTCTGCTGCTAAATGAGATGTGGAACACCGTCCACACTCTGCTATTGGTGAGATACGGGACCTCGCCCACACTCACCTCCCTACAAGGCACATACATCTATCACACAGATAACAAGTATAAACTGACATATAAACCATTCCTTGGGCACCTGCCCGCTATCATTAGGCCTCGCCCTGAATATCATACTAGCATACTGTGCCTAGGGCTAACCCCCGGGTCTTCCTACTCGTATCTACATGGGCCGACATTGTGGCCTTAGACCCATTCTAACAAAGGGAAACTCACCTTGCAATCTGCTGACTAAAAAGAGAAGATCACGTTGCTCCAACCTCCGACACGAACTCCACCCCTGATAATACCAAAAGACTGAACAAATACCAATAATTACCAAAATACCATTGGAAGTCAATTGGTCAACTCTTGGTCAAAGTCAAAGTCCTCAGACAAAGTCAAACTTCCTGACTGACCCTACTCGTCGAGTCAGCGGGCTGACTCGACGAGTCCCTTAACTTCTGAAAAATCTCATCTCAACTCACTGAGTTGTCCCTTGACTCACTGATTCTCAGCTTAACCAGAAAAGGCTAGGACCTCAAGACCAGACTCACCGAGTCCAAGAACAGACTCGTCGAGTCCAAGGCTATCTTCAACCAACTCATCGAGTTGTTCTTCCAACTCGCTGAGTTCCTGCCCAACTTCATCCAACTCACCGAGTCCACCCATGTGACTCGCCAAGTTGCACCAGTTCTTAATCCATACAGTGGCTTTTCGAGCCATGTAGGGGCTCCAACTCATAGATCCGTACTCCCAAAGCTCAATCCTCACGCAGAGTTGCAAACTTTACGTATAACTAAAGAGATCAAGGCTCAAAACAATCTAGGGCTAGGTTTAGGGACAAAAGGGCTTCACCAACTACTCATCTTCTGATGCTTTATGACATATTGGACCATCCCAACACTAGATCTGAAGTGGCAACAACATATCTAGGTCCCAAACTCGAATTAGGTCTCAAACAACCATAAAACCCCCAAATCTCATAACAAAAGTAGATCTAGATGCAAAGGAGGGAAGATAGCAGCTTACTACCTCCAAGATGCACACAAACTGAAGTAGATCCCGGATCTTTACCTCCCCTTTGAAGCAGCCTTCTTGATCTTCAAGTTCCTCTCCAAAGTTTCCTTCCTCCAAAGCTATTTCTCTCAAATGATGGAAGCTCACACGAAATCTAGGGTTTACAGGTTCTCTATGATGATAAGGAGGCTGAGGGAGGGACATAACACATTTTAAATAGAATACAACTCCCAAGATTAGGGTTTTCCTCATTCAGACCAGACTCGCCGAGTCCCCTTAGCCGACTCGCCGAGTCGGTCACTAATTCCTGAACCTGGACCCCGCTCGAACTCGCCGAGTTTCGCGCTGGACTCGGCGAGTTGACCCTTTGATTTAGGGTTTTCTTTCCTTCTTGGCCTAACTGATTTTGGGGTGTTACAATATATATATATATATATATATATATATATATATGACAATCTAGAAAATACTTTATCGACTGTCATTAATATTTAATGATAAACTTCAAAAATGTAATAAGAACAACCTTGTAACCACCAAACATATTTTAATATAGTCGAATTTTCGTTCTTAATTACATCAACCTTTAGGCAAAAAAATGGATTCATGAAAAGTCGTGTCACTTTGATGGCATGCTAACTTTTTTAGATTGCATAAGCTATCGCGATCTCAAAAATATAAATTTCGCAAAAATCCGACTCGATATGGGTGACATATGATTTTTACAGTAAATAAATATCAATCGTATGTAAAATGTTACAATGAAAAAACAAAAAAGTGAGTGATGGACTTTTGGAGAAAGTCACCAAAAAGGACAATTATAGTGCTACTCAAAGTAGGAATTATAAGACAAACATTTTCTAGGGCGGGTACATGTTAAAATGCTACAATTACATAGTTATTACTAATTATAGTTAGATAATTATGCTCATAATATTAGGATGTTATGACCGGTAAATACTCTGCCCAAATATGATGCCTAATTGTTATGCTAATTCACACTGATAGGTAAAATCATACCTAGTTATTACGTTGACCGGTTGTGTAACACTCCAAATTAGATATTACCTTCAAAGCCCTTGAAATTTAAATATTGCAAAACAAGTCCCTTAAGTACGTTGGGCGTACTTCATGAGTACGCTTAGCGTACCATGCATGGATGATCGTGGAGGGCCAGCACGTATGATGGGCGTACCAAAGGGTACATGGGGCGTACGTGACAGATGTTCAAACCCTAATTTCCGGACTTAAGACCTATATAAGCATCCTTATCTCATTTGAGCTTCACCCTAACCAGCCTCCTTCATATTCAAACGTCCCTGAAAACCCTAAAATCATTAGAGAGTGTGTTCTTGAGCTTTTGAGTGGTTAAACATCATCCTTGTTGTGTGCTAGCTACAAAGAAGAAGAGGAAACAAGATTAAACGAGAAAGTGCTTCTGGATCTTGCATTTTGAGTAGCTTAGGAAGCTTAAGGAGGTAAAAAACTTTCACCTTGGTTATCATTTCCGTTTCTAGAGCTAGAATTTTCTCCTTAGTCCCTTTTTGTGTTCCTAAGCCACCTCTTGAGAGTTTGGGCAACTCTAGAGCTTAGGCAGTATAGATCTAAAGTCCTTTGATCCTTTCATAGCATAAAAATGGAGTCTTGATGGGTATTTTGACCTCATGCATGGATTAAGACTCTTGGAAAGGTCTTAATGGGTTGTTGGGAGCATAGGGGACATGTAAAGGCATAAAGTGGACAACTTTATGCTTTAGGACGTCTTAATGAGATCGAATCTAAGGTTTGGACGTTAGAACATAGAGTATTAATCACTTAATGGAAAATATGCTTAATTTGTTTGTATGCTGGCCGTAACTTAGAGTACGCAGCGCGTACGGCTCGGAGACTAAGTGCACTGTGCGTACTAGGGTGGTACGCTAGGTGTACGCACATCAGATGGACTCGGACTTGTTTTTGTAACACCTGTTCCATGTATTATTTGATTTTGTTAATTTTAGAGTTTTTGGTGCATGAACTCGGCGAGTTGAGGGTACGACTTGTCGAGTAGGGGCATTTATTCATGGACGCGGATTGGGACTAACTCGGCGAGTCGGAAGGTCCGACTCGGTGAGTTATAGTTGTATAGTAGAAACCTTAATTTCAGGGTTTTCCCCCTATATAAAGGTCATTAGTTGCCCTTGTGGCCTCCCCTAGCACCCTATCTCCCTTCATAAAGCAGTTTGCAACCGTAAACCCTCTTGAGTAAGAGTAATGAGAGTTGTATGTGATTTTGGGTGGTTTGTGAAGGATTTTAGAGCTTGCCAAAGGAGCAAGGAGAGGAGCAGTAGATCCGGCATCTACACTGTATTGGCCACCATCTTGAGGTATAAAGTCGTTACCTTGAACTTTAGTAACTTAGATCCCTCTTTTTGGAAGTATATGGTCATTTTTGGTGCAAAATGGAGTCATACTCGATCTGGACGTATCACAAGTATATTGTTCCAAATCTAGACTTCTTTAGGTCCCCAATGGCATAAAGTTGTCTCCTTTAGGCTGTTCAATCCCTTCCCATGCAGTAAAATCTTGTGTGAGGGATAGTTTTGGTGTTATGGCCATGTGAGGCCTTCCATGCACGTAAAGTTTGCAACTTTACGTGACATCTACACTAGGGAAGGCTAGATCTGAAGTTTGGCACTCTAGATCCCACTAGAAAAGGCCGTGAACAAGAAGGACTAAAGGAACTCGCCAAGTTCTTTAATCAACTCGACGAGTTGGCCAAGGAGTTTACGGCCAAGGGGTTTTGACTGGATGGGTTTCTGGTCAGTAGTTTGCGGCTGTGAGTTTACGACCGCAAACATTATGGAACTCGCCGAGTCACTCGAGTGACTCGGCGAGTTGACGAGTTATGAAGGGACTCGACGAGTCGAAATCAGCATGGATTGTTAACCTTGGCTATGACTAGGGTTGACCTGGGGGTATTTATAGGATGGTGTTAAGTTAATCACTTGATGATTGTAGGAAGTTAAGAAGGAACAACGTGTGGGAAATATTTGACTTCAGCTTACCGGTTCGGTATTCAATAGGTGAGTCTTCTCACCATACCTATGGGTCTAAGGCACCAATGCCGGCCCATCATGTGATTATGGTATATGAGTTAGTCATTTATGTGAATTGATATGCTATGTGATCATGGGTTTTTGTATGGAAAACCCCGGGAGGAGCCCGTGGCATTGGATGTAAGACCATATAGGGTAGCACATGACATTCCTAGGTAAAGACCATGTGGGGTAGCCCATGGCATTGGATGTAGGACCATGTGGGTAGCCCATGACATTCCTAGGTTAAGACCATTTGGGGTAGCCCATGGCACGATGGTGTAAGACCCTAGGGGAGCCCACAGTATCCTTACAGGTTTTTGTATGCATGGTTTATGTGATATGTGTGTAGCTTTAATAGCTAATCTGATATGTGTATGTGGATTTCGTGTGGTATGATCTGGGGAACTCACTAAACATTTCGCTTACAGGTTGTTGATTTGTTTCATGTACATCTGAGCCTGAGGGCAAGGGCAAGGCGTGATGGTGCGACGTGCACTTTATCTCTCTTTCACTGATGTGGTTTGGGGACACTCTGATGTTTTAAAAAAAAAATTGTAATGAATGTGGATTTGAAAACAATTGTGTTAGATTTCAGGATTTATGCAATGTGTTTGGTTAATTAAACGAAAAAAAATTGTAATTTTTTTTGGTCGTTATAAGTTGGTATCAGAGCCTTTGTTTGAGGGATTCGGAAACTAAGGGAATGGTAAAATTGTTTTCAAAATAACAAAGAAAGGGTTTTAAAAGAAATGAAAAGATGAGAGTGCAACGTGTGTGATCATTCGAGCCAAGTAAGTATTTCCCCAATATGTTATCCATGTTATATTGATATCTTAGCTTTGTTGATTATATGGAACTTGCTATGTGTATGCTTTTAAAATTTAATACAGTTAGGAGCTTATAGTCTCAGAATGATCGATTTGGCCTTATTTCTTGTTCCTTGTCTGGTGTGGTCCTAGGGTAGAATCTTTTATTCGGAAGTCTATTTGGTCTTCTTTTGTGTATAATTTGCATGCATAAAGGAAACCTGTCATGATTGGTTTGATTGATACGAGTAAAGTAAATCTTAGGACAACCTGATATGGATGTATGCGACAATTGTGGAATTTGGTCCAGTTTTGGGACGAATTGGGGTTATCTGGTAGAGCATTGGGGAAAGGTACATGTAGGAGTGGAAGGTAGTATTGGGACCGTATTACTAAAATCACAAGGCCTGTACCCAAACCAATGTTTGATCTGACGACTCAGTGGAGGACTAGAATGGGAAGATCCTTATATGGAAATCCTGATCATTATGATTTATGACATTTCAATTCAGCATGGTGGTGACACGACTTGGAGCAGGGGGATCAAGATCGGGATCTGGATCTGGGGCAGGATCAGATGACATTATCGATGTGATTGATGAGAGGCTGCATGAGCTTATTGCAACCGAGGTTACCGGGGGCATCCTTAACGCTACCCCAGCCATCTTTGGAACGGTCAAGGAGGGTATGATGGAGGTTTTGGAAAAGAGACTCATGGAATTCAGGGAGGAGATTTTTGCGGGTCAGGTTAGGGCCCAAACTCCCTCTTTCTGGGAGTTTAAGGCGTGTGGGGTGCCAGAGTTTTTCGAGTCCAGGGACCCCATTATTAGCCGACATTGGGTGGCGGACATCAAGAATGCCTAGCGCACGATTTCTTGCACAGATGCGGCAAAGGTGGGATTTGCTTCATGTATTCTAATAAGAGACATGGTCCAGGATTGGTGGGGGTGAGGTTATGAGTCAAGTGGGAGCAGCCAGTGTGGCTGAGATGACCTGGGTTGAGTTTGTTCAGCGATTTGAGTTGGACTGTGCACCGTCCATTCAGGTGCAACGACTCGTGAGGGAGTTTCATGACCTTCAACAGACCACCGAGACTGCGGTGGAGATCACCGCCAAGTTTCAGGAACGAGCTTTATTGATCCCACAGTATGCTACCGATAAGGAAATGAGGAGGACACGGTATCATTCCATGTTGAGGGATGATATCCAGGAGTTTGTGAGCTTCACATGGTGCAAAACCTTTAATGAAATGGTGGAGAAGGCCCAGGAACAAGAGATGGAGTTAGACTTCCACACCAAGCGGAAGCTGGAGCAGGCACATGCAGCAGTGGGCTAGACTAAGAAGCCTAAGACTTCAGACACTCCCAGCAGGGGCCAGTAGGGCCGGGGTTGCCAAGTGCAGGAGGTTTCACAGTGGGGCTTGTCGGACAACCGGGATCTCAGGATGTTATTCTTGTGGTCAGCAAGGCCACTTGAGCAGGGATTGCTTTAAGAAGGGCTTGATATGTTTCCACTGCAATTAGACTGGCCATAAAAAGGCCAACTGTCCAAAGTTGCAGGGAGGGGGAGGAGCAGCGGTGGAGTCTGCACCCACCACACTGAGGATCACTGATGGCCGCCCTGCTAAGGCGGATGCCCCGGTGGTGAAGAGCCGCGTATTCTAGCTGATTACCGAGGAGGCTCGGGCAGTTCCAGACGTTGTGGCTAGTACGTATCTACTATTCTCCACTCTTTATGATTTGTATGATTTATGTGTATGTTACACTTGTTTATGGACCTTTTCAGTCAATAGTATGTCGTCACATGTTTTGTTTGATTTGGGGGCTACCCAATCGTTCGTATCTCTTGCGTTGAGCAAGAAGTTACAGGATGCGCCTGTAACTCTATATTCCCCACTCGAGGTAGAGATTGCAAACGACTGCACCATTAGTGTTGCAAGGGTGTATCGGGACTGTGTCCTGAACGTGCTTGGTGAGAGGTTCCGGGTCAACCTAGTCCCGATACCGTTGCGAGGGCTGAAAGTGATTGTCGGGATGGATTGGTTGGGGGCCAACGAAGCCATGTTCGATTGTGAGCATCAGTTGGTGAGGGTTCGAACCCTAAGTGGAGGAGAACTGGTTATTCATGGTGAGAAGGCCTCGCAGGGACCGACCCTCTGTTCCGCTGCGAGGGCTAGCAGGTTTTTACACCAGGGTTGCACGGGGTTTATGGCTTATATCTCGGACACGAGGGTAGAGACCGTGACGGATGTGGACTGTGTGCCGTTGGTACGGGATTTTCGGGATGTCTTCCCCGAAGAGTTACCAGGAGTGCCACCGGAGAGACAGGTGGAGTTCCGCATCGATTTGGTGCCGGGTGTCGCTCCGATATCAAAGGCGCAATACCGATTGGCACCACCAAAAATGCAAGAATTATCTACGCAGCTTCAGGAGCTGCTAGATCGAGGGTTCATGCGTCTGAGCAGTTCCCCATGGGGTGCACTGATCCTTTTCGTGAAAAAGAAGGATGGATCCCATAGGATATGCATCGATTATAGGGAGCTGAACAAAACTAACGGTGAAGAATTGTTATCCATTATCGATGATCGATGAATTTTTTGATCAACTGCAAGGTGCGTCTTGGTTTTCCAAGATTGATCTTCGGTCAGGGTATCATCAGATGAGGATTCGGGATGAGGATATACCGAAGACGACTTTCAGGACTTGGTATGGGCACTATGAGTTTGTGGTGATGCCGTTTGGGCTCACCAATTCCCCAGCAGCATTCATGGATCTCATGAACAAGGTATGTAGACCGATGTTGGATCGATCTGTGATAGTTTTCATTGATGACATCCTATTATATTCTAAGACCAGGGATCAGCATTAGCATCATTTGAGGGAAGTTCTGGAGACCCTAAGGGCGGAGAAACTTTATGCAAAGTTCTCAAAATATGATTTCTGGATGCGGGAAGTAGAGTTTTTGGGGCATGTCATCAATCAAGAGGGTATTTCAGTTGATCCAACCAAGGTTGAGGCTGTGATGCGGTGGGTAGTACCGAAGAATGCATCAGAGATTTGTAGCTTCTTGGTTTTGGCGGGCTATTATCGAAGATTTATTCAGGATTTCTCCAAGATTGATGTGTCATTGATCCGCCTGACCAAGAAGAACGTGACCTTTCGTGGGGCACGGATCAGCAAATGGCTTTTTGAGACCCTGAGATGGAGTTTATGCGAGGATCTGATCCTAGTACTAACCGAAGGATTAGATGACTTAGTGGTATACTGTGACGCCTCGATTTTAGGGTTGGGTTTGGTACTGATGCAGAGGGGGCACGTAATAGGTTACGCCTCAAGGCAGTTGTAGCCACATGAGGGAAATTACCCCACTCATGACCTGGAACTTGGGGCAGTAGTGTTTGCCCTTAAGATTTGGTGGCACTACTTGTATGGGGTGCGGTTCACCATTTATACAGATCACAAGAGTTTGAAGTACTTGATGGACCAGTAGAACCTTAACATACGTCAGATGAGGTGGCTGGATGTGCTGAAGGATTATGATTGTGAGATACTATACCATCCAGGGAAGGCCAACGTAGTGGCCGATGCGTTGAGTCGCAAGATGGTAGGATCCTCAAATGGGAACATTTATACGAGGATGAAAGTGATTTCTCTTTTGTTGGACATGATCAAGGAGGCCCAGGTAGAGGGATGAAAGAAAGAGAATTGGAATATAGAGAAAATATGGGGAGAATATCCTTTGTTTGTCAAAGATAGTCGTGGCCTCTTGACGCAGTGTGGGCGAGTATGGGTACCCGTGACGGGGGGAGTGAGACATAGGCTATTAGAGGAAGCGCACAAGTCCAAGTTCTCTATACACCCAGGGGCTACGAAAATGTATAAGGATTTGAGACTGAGTTATTGGTGGCCTTGCATGAAGCGGGAAATCACCTGGTTCGTAGAGCGGTGCATGACCTGCAGGAAGGTCAAGGTTGAGCGTCAGCTGCCTCATGGCAAGGTTCAGCCACTGCCCACTCCGATGTGGAAGTGGGAAGATATCACTATAGACTTCGTCGCGAAGCTACACAGGATGGAGAGGGGCGTGGATACCATATGGGTGATTGTAGACAGACCGACGAAGACTACCCACTTTATTCCGATCACCGAGAGTATATCTACAGAGAAATTAGCAAATATTTATGTTTGAGAGGTGGTAGCTAGGCACGGAGTGCCGGTTTCGGTGGTCTCTAACAGAAATGTCTAGTTTACATCCAGGTTCTAGAAGAAGTTCCACGAGGAACTAGGTACTCAGCTGCATTTTAGTACGACGTACTACCCCCAGACCAACGGCCAGAGTGAGAGGACGATCCAGACACTTGAAGACATGTTGCATGCATGTGTACTGGATTTCGGGGGAAGTTAGGATACATACCTTCCTGTAACACCCGTGTTTCTAGGCTAGGAATTAATGATGATATAATAGTCTAGGTTAACCTTTGTAAAGCATTATGAAATAACAAAAATCTATTATTTTGAATGTTATGTGTTTTATGCTTAATTGTGTGACTTAAATGAATTAAGAGCAAGAATAAGCGTAGTAATAAAATATTAGATAATCCCAATATCTATGAAGGAAGTTGTAGTGGTCGTGACAAGGGTTCCGGATATATAAAGAATACCAAAATCCGAGTTATAACGAAAAAGTTATGACATGTCGAAGTTTCGCGACGAAACCTGTATGACACTACGTAACGTAAATAGTGAATTTACGATAGAGCGATATTTATTCTTAGTGATCTAAACGAAAGTCATAGGATACGTTAAACCGAGAGCATGCATGAAATGAACGTGTAAATATGACTTCGTATGAGGAAGTTATGATTTTTCTAAGTTTCGACTTAGCAGTATGCAGCCCAAAGTTCAAATATGAGATCAGTTGATTTCTAGCCAAAACAATCTAAACGAGAATCGAAGATCTCGTCGATAAGAGTCCAACGGTAAAAAGACAGACGAAAACGGACGCCAGATGAAGAAGATATGATTTTCTAACGGAGTTTTCCTGTCCCAACATATTAAAAATAATATAATAAAAATAAAATCAAAATTAGCCGACGGAGTCTAAACGAGAGTTGTAAAGTATAATCTCACCTACGCATGCACATAAAGAACGTCAAAAACGGAGCTTGTATGCGAAATATATGAATTTCTGAAGTTCGGGGCACATACTTCCACCTGTGTCAGAGCTCACGACGTGAGCAAGTGATGGATGCCTTCCAGAGCAAGTAGCCGAAGGACGAATGCAATGACCTAATCGAGCTCATGACATGAGCGTAGGATTTTAGTCTTATAAATAGAAGTTGAAGGGCAGCCGGCCATGGTTGCTAATTCCCCACTCTTTCAATCTCGATACCCTCTCTAGCCGTCTTGAAGTACCCCCGAAGCCCCGGTATCATTCCAAGGCCCGAAGAGAGTCCCGAAGCACCGAAGATCCCAAGAAGAAAAGAGTTTCGAGTCGAAACTCTGCCCGCGAAAAGCCTGATGTGTGAAGAGATCACAGTTTCACCGAAGAATACTACTTTAAAGAGCCGTAGTGTTGTCCGTGCATCATCTTATCAAGTGAATGCATAGTCTCTTTTATAAACACGATTGTTAATACAAGTATTGTTGTATGTATTGAGTATATGTTTTGAGTGAGGGTATCTTCCCTTTTCTTGTAACACATAACTATGAAGTATCTCATATAGAGTACATGATATATATATATATATATATATATATATATATATATATATATATATATATATATACACACACACACACGATCTGTTTAAAAAATATGCATATATGCATCTAAAATGATGATTTTTTTTTGTTAGAAAAATTATAGTTTTTTTTTTTATTTATTGATTTTTAAAAAATTACATTTTAAAAAAATGTTGTTTTTTTTAAATAATGGCAGTTTTCTTTTTTTTTTTTTTACAAAAATGCAATTTTTTTTAAAAAAAATTGTAGTTCTTTTTTTGAAAAAAATGCAATTTTTTTTTAAAACCGCAAGTTTTTTGAAAAAATTATTTTTTTAAATGCATTTTTTTCAAAAAAGATTACAGTTTTTTTGAAAAAATTACAATTTTTTTTAAATGTTTTTTTTCCATTTTTTTTAAATTCATTTTTCTGAAAAAAAAAATCTCCATTTAAAAAAACCGGAATTTTATATATTATGTTAAATTTTAAAACATTTTATTAATATTTTCAATAACAAAAATAATTAAATATTAAATGAGATCGGTAAGATGACGATCATGTTCTTAATAAGTTAATTTTGATCTAACGTTCCACCTTTACTTCTCAAGTTCTCAGAAAACTATGAATTTTCAATGGATCAGTATATATATATATATATATATATATATATATATATATATATATATATATATATATATATATATATATATATATATATATATATATATATATATATATATATATATATATATATATATATATATATCAGTATTGATATTTTTGCTTCTCGATTCCAGGTACAACATCGATACGAGATACCTGGTATGATTTTGTTTTCATCATCACACTTTAATTCTTTAAATATTTATTTTGTATCTTGTATATATTGGCCATAAAACACACGAAAATACAAAAATATGTATGTTTGAACTCATACACAGACAACACGAATAAGTGAAGGTTGATTTCTAGCTCTTTTTTTTTTCAATAGTTATGGAGTATTGTTTAAATGGATTTTCTAGAGTGTTAGCTATAATCTACATCAAACACCTTCCAACTGTTCAACAAAATGCCAATGACAATTTTGTTCTCTACAGATAAGAGTAAAATACTTTATTTTTTTATTTATTCTAAATCAGGTTCTGCTCAAAATTGGTTGTAGTTACATAAATGATTTGTTCATTTTTTTGTGATATAAAAAGATAAATAGTCAACAGGCTACGGATGTATTTTTTGATATTCCTTATAAAAATCGAATTTCTTTAATTGTTAATGTATAGTACCTATGTCTATTTCAACTAGTATATTATTTTTTCTTAAACTGAGTGGGGTTTCCAATCATTTAAAAGGGTTTATACTAACTATGATGGGGTGTGTAACTTGTTGATGAATGAACCATTTAGTTCTTTAATTGTATTAGCTACAAATTTAAATGATAACTTCTTTCAAAAAAACAAGGGCTATTGATTGAATGTTGAGTTTAATACTAATTTTCTCCACTATCAGGTTGACTTTTAATCGATCGATCATGTTTTGATTTTGGTTATCAATCATTTGGTCAAAGCATGCAAAAAAAGAAAGGAGTATAGGATGGTTATGGTTGCATGAAACATATTGCATTCCTAATAGCAATATAGATATATTTAATTTGTAACTTTCTACTTGAAATTAAATTTTGTACGGAAAAATTACGCATGCTAAATTCTAAATTTGATGGTTTTATTGCCACATTCCTTTTTTTATTATGCTCTATATGTTCCATTATAATGATTTCAAATTTGAAAATTTTCATAACAAAGATAATTGTTTAACATAATTATTCAAAACCGACTAAATAATAAATAATAAGTTTGTATTAAAGTAAAATAAATATCCTAAATTAAAATTTTAACCTAATATTTTACTATTTTAGTTAAATAAATATTTTTTAAAATTACAATTATTAAAAATTGATGTTTCATGTATATTTTTTAACCCAAATCAACAATACACATTATAAGGGATAATAACTTGAAAGGGTAATGGACTTTTGATTTTCTTCATATTTAGTTACTAAATTTTTTTCATTATCTATTTGTCACTGAACTATTGAATCTGTTCACATTTTACCCTTATGACCGATAACAACCGATCATAAGGGTAAAATATGAATAATTTCAATAGTTCAGTGGCAAATAGATAATGAAAAAAAGTTTAGTTACTAAATATGAACAAAATAGAAAGTTTGTTTCCCTCTCAAATTATCCTAATATTATACCTCAAAAAATGTATAAAAAAACGAATTATTTCATCACGCTCCTTAAGTTGTTCCTAACTATTTCTAGTTATTAAGGGTTACCCAATAAATAATTTGTTTTTAGTTCATAAAGTTATATTAATTTAGTTTTGACCTTAGACACCTAATCTAACATTATTGGCTACCAATAGGGTGTTTTGATTCTATCTGAATATCGATGATCAACTTTATGTTTGAGCTGATGCAAGTTAACTTGAAATCTTTATAAAGACGACATCCTTAATGTAAATCCAATAGTTATTGTTAAAAAATTTAAATTGATATTGCTGCTTAGTTTCATTAAAGAATCAACTTCTTTTCCGCTATCAGATCTTGTTGGTTAGTTCGTTGGGGAATTTCAGTTTATATTTGACTATGTGTGTTTCTTGTACAAAACTGGTCAAGAAAATATATTTTGTGTACGATTAAAGTAAAGATACCATATTGTTCTTTATTGTTTTTTCTTCTTTAATGAAAATAAGATGCTTTAAACTCACAGACAAATTAATACTATACTATTTTATTTTTAAAATACAATCGTTAAAAATGAAAAAAATTAAAATAAAAAATTTCTAACTAAGAAGTGAGAATTCCTATAATAACTTTTTACATACGGGACTATTTTTGAAACTGTAACATAATATGGACATTTATGTATCTATATATTTGATCGTATGTATGTTTTCATCTATATGTTAACACAAGTTACATAAGAAAAATTAAAAGAATAATAATATTAAAAATACTTCTAAATGTATGTTGTGTGTAATATGAAATTTTTTATATCCTTTTTAATAGTAAATATACTAATATGATATATGTCAATTTATGTAGTATAACAACATATATAATGTATCAATGAGTATATGTATTCTGTTTATATAAACAACGTATATTGTTTAATGTATGTCAATTTATATGTTACATAATTTTATAACATAAAATTTTATAACACAAAATTCATACATATAATATTAGAATAATTTTTATACATATAATATTGCATAGTTTTTTAACATAAAACGTATACATATAATATTAGTTTCATTTTTCGTTTTTTATACCTTTTTCGGGGTATAATATTAGGATAATTTGAGAAGGAAACGAACTTTGAACTTTGTTAATATTTAGTCATTAAACTTTTTCTTATTATCTATTTATCATTGAATTATTGAAAGCGTTCACATTTTACCCTTATGATCGGCTGTTATCAGTCATAAAGGTAAAATGTGAACATTTTGTTCACATTTATGATCGGCTGTTATCCGTCAATAGTTCAGTGATAAATAGATAATAAAAAAAAATTAGTGACTAAATGTGAACAAAATCGAAACTCTATTACCCTTTCAAGTCATTATCCCCACATTATAAATATACTTTTATTTTAAAACGAAAACAGAAACACACTTATATATATCATTGAAAACTATTCACACCCGTCGTTTGGTGCGAGTAAACGGCTAGTGTGTGTGTGTCTATATATATATATATATATATATATATATATATATATATATATATATATATATATATTCCGTTAATTTTTTGCAGAGAAAAAGTCAACTATTCCCAACAGTTGTGACAATTGGTTTTAGCAGAAAATCAAATGTCGGGTATATCAAATTGCATATGGATAAACACCGGAGGCACCGCCCCTTGGACCCCCACAGCCAAAGGCACCGTATCCAGACCCCATGTTCTCAAGTTCACTTTAGCTTATCGAAAGTTAAAGTCCGCATCTCCACACTTGTATTGTAGCTAAAATTGAACTCAACGAGTCTATTGTACACATACCCGTCCCAGAGGGTGGGCGATAAGGGTGACCGTTCATAGCCCATCTTTTAAAAAGATCCAAATTTTTTATGGAAATTATTATATTTTGAAGATAGTACAAATAATTTTCTTTTAATTATTGATTTGTTATAAAAAATTTGATGACAATGGTGTGTTTTAAGGGCTTATTTTTTTCTCTCGTTCTGGACCCAAAATATGTTTGGAACGGCTTGCTTGTACATCCCCACTATACTAAAAGGCACTACAATCATCTATTGCGAATCCATGATGTGAAGAAGTAGGAGATATTTATACCATGAGTATATCTTTGACCGATTATTTAAGGATATACGTCTCTTATGATGGAGAGCACAATAGGTGGAAATCGATCTTGACATGCTTGAGAAGTAAGAGGAACAACAGAGTTCATGAGCCACTTTCTGATTCTCGCAATATGTGCGTAAAAAATTAACCATTGGGCTCCTTATGTAATTGTTATGTCATCCACATCCATCACATATTCACATGTCAACATTACATAAGTGCATACATTAAGGCCTTAAGGGTGTGTTTAGGATTCCTTTTTTAACTTAAAAGTTTTTCTATAAAAAGAACTTTTTCTAGAAGAAGATATTTAAAATGTATTTGGATGGATTTTTAAGATTTTTAAGAGATAAAAATCAAAAATCACAAAAATATAAGATTTCATAACTTTTTAAAAGGCTCTTTTTTAGCCATGGCTAAAACTTAATTTAAAAGGATTTTGTATTTTGCCAAACATCTTTTGGATTTTTTTTAACTTTTTGGAAAAGTTAAAAATCCAAAAATTGTTTTAAAAGCAAAACTAAACACCCCTGAATATATGCGCATACATTCACTATTAAAAATTCCCATAAATGGTCCAAGAGCATTCTAAGAGGGTGTTTGGATAGGGAAAAAAATGACAGTTTATTGTTTATCGCTTATTTTCACCACAATAAGCTAATTTAAGTGTTTGGATAGGATGCTTAAAAAATTAGCTTATTGCGGTGGGAATAAGCTAAATAAGCTGATTTTAATAAGCAATGGGGTAATGCTTATTGCTTATTGCTTATTAGTCATTTTACTCATATAAACTGTTTTGTTTGCCAAACACTTCAAATGCTTATTGCTTATTGTTTATTCCCACCGCAATAAACTAATCCAAACACATTTTAAAAAAATGTTTATTCCCACCACAATAAGCAATAAGTTAATTAAGCTAAAAATGCATTTATCCAAACACCCTCTAAGTAGGAATTATAGTCCAACATAAAACACTTGACTAGGAGAAATTTTAATGGTAGATCAATGAAGAAAGACAAAGAAAATTCTAATGGTAAGTTGTAACCATCGAAAGCAAGAGCTCACAAAGCCTATGGAGCAAGTTTCCAAGCGTTGATTATCATAGATGTGTCCTTCGATTTTCTTTTCTTGATCCTCTCCACGAAATCATCCGGCATGTCTGTCAATATCAATTCCTCCAAGCACCTCTGTTTTTGCAGCAATCTACAAGAGATGTCGTTCAAGTTATGGCATCGTCTGATGTCTAGTTCTTTGAGCCTCTCCATTGCTTCTTCCTCCACATCCAATTCCTCCAAATCATTCAGCTTCCACAGCTTCAACACCTCAAGCTTCTTAAATCCTCCTCCATGACAAACCATTTTTTTTCCTGTGTACGAATCCCCCAAAAGCCTCAACACCATCAACGAAGGCAGTTGTTCCAATGTCTCCATCGGATCATTGCCTAGCCGAGAGACTGACAGCGTAAGAACCCTAAGTGTTGGAGGGAATTCAATCGGAGCAGGTAATCTTTCTAAATTCCCATACAGATTAAGATGAGAAAGTTTCTCCAAATCCCGTAGTGGTTTCAGATGTAGCCTCGAAGGTCGACCCATGTCATCTACAGATATTAACCTCAACGATTGAAGATTTTTCAATTTTGCAATCCATTCAAGCAATACGCCTTGGCTTTTGCTTAGGTTAAACTTAATCCCCAGCTCTTTAAGATCAAGCAACTTCCCCAAACCCTCGTTTACTGATATCTTCTCATCTAAAACCAATCCCCATAGAGTGAGGAGACTCGAAGAACTGCTAGGTGGCATGGCAAGTCGAATGTTGTTCAGATTGAGATGACGAAGGTGTTTCAGCTTCCAAATGGAGTAGGGTAAAGTATCTACACAAGTGTGCTTCACATCTAGGGTTTCTAGATAAGTCAGGTCACCCACAGATTCAGGGAGACTCTCTAAGAACGTCCATCTCAGCCCTAGGTACCTCAGATGACACAATTGACCGAGTTTCTCAGGCAGATTAGGTTTGCAAACACCTTCTAGATCAAGCACCCTCAATAATCCAAACCGACTGTTGATGATTCTCCCCAAAAGTATTCCAACTTCTTTTTCTGGCATGTCCTTACGTTGGAAGTTAAACGACACATAAGACCTCAAAAGAGAGGGATCAAAAGTGGAACTACCAGGCTGTGATTGCTGGAGATCGGAGGCATTTATATTTTCTCTACTTGGAAAGAAATAAGAATGGGAACTCGGAGAAGAAGAGATAGTGGCGTCTTCTTCCTTGGAATGTGCCCTTCTGGTGGTGGCGGCGGCGGCTCCGGTGGTTGTCATGTGGTGAACCATTCGACGAACACCAAACGGATTTGCAGCATCTTCAAGATTTTCTGAATTGCGGTGGATGTAGAAGAGGCTGATATCTTGAGCCTTTGGTAACAGGTAGTCGTGAAAAACAGAGACTAAACGGCAATGTCTAGGGCTGTTGTCGGACCTAAATTTGGTTATCTCAATCATACCCCGATCAACCAAATTATCGAAATATTCCTGTACTAAATCTTCAGGGGAGATTTCTTCGGATCTTTTCTTCACAAATCCTTCAGCAAGCCATAGCCTGAGCAACCTTCGTACTGGAATATCGTAATCTTTTGGGAAAAGAGAGAGGTATAATAGGCATAACTTTTTCTGGATGTGAAGGTGATTATAGCATAGGCTCAAAACGACGTCGTCAGAATATTGATTAAGAAGAGTTACAGACGACCATCTTTCTATGCTCATAGTGGATAGCAATTTAGCAATGAGGACGATGTTCAGAGGGAGATCTCTGCAGATATTCAAGATCCTATCTCTTGTCATCGAGTCGATTTGATTTTGATCAGCTTCCTTTTCCTTTCCAGCCTTCTTCAGAAACAAACTCCAGCTTTCCTTTTCGTTTAATGGTTGCATGATATGGGGATTGATGTTCATCTCTCGATTTCTCCAAACGTCACGAGAGGTGAAGATTACCTTACTTCCATTATTTTCATCTGGAAAAGCATGTATCAGATCTTCCACCACACCACTACTCCCGACACCATCAATCACAATCAGGTACTTCTTACCCTTGAGGTAATCGACGAGACTTCGATTTTGATTTCCATTTTCGTTAACCGAACCCACCTTCTTCGACACACTGTGCAAGATTCTCTCTGCGGTGTACTCTTCTGTTACAGAAACCCAATCATGGAATTCAAAGTGATCCTTGATCTTTCTGTTTCTATAAACTGCACGAGCAAGAGTGGTCTTTCCTAAACCCAATTCACCAACAATCGGGACAAAAATTTCATTGTTCCTCGTCTGTTTGTTCACCGGAATGTTGATTCCGTCGATGAATCTAGAAACGTTCCTCTCTTCCGTCACCCATTTCACCAAGCTTTTGATGTCATCATCAAGCCCGAAAATCCCGAGTTCTTCTTCTTGGTTGGAGAAACTCGACAATATCTGAATCTTCTCCGGATGCGGGATCATCGTGAAAGATCGAGTCAAAAACCCACTTTTAGGGCTCGGACTACTTGGGATTTCCGAAATTACCCAAACATGCGAGGAACTCTTCAGCGGCCGGACATGTGTTTCAATGCTGAAACCGTTGTGATGTTCTTCTCCGGTGGTGTCGATGTCATCAGAAACGGTTGTGACTGAGTTCTGCCAGGACGATGAACTGTTTGTTCTAACAGACACGTCTCGAGGAGAAGCGTGAATCTGAGTCTGAATTTTCTTGATCTTCCGTTTGAGCCTACGACAGGAGTTAAGATTGTTGAAGAAGTAGGTCTTTTTCATTAAGAAACCAAACTTCTTTCTCTGTTGAGCAAATCGGAAGGTGAATTTCTCAACTTCGTCTTCAACCTCATAAAGAACACGAAGATGGTCTGTTGCCCTCTGGGATGCATCTGAAACGCCCTTTTCTTTAGAGAAGCTTTGGAGCTTCTTGAGTGACTTTATGACGCCTTTGAGTAGATGTGTCATGACTTTGTTATCGGCTACCGATTGGTCATTCAAGGTGTCTGTCAGCTTCTGTGTCACCACCGCAACCACCGGCTTTACCTCCATTTCAAGATTCAATATCAAGTTCGGTTTTTTTTTTCCTCGATTTTGGGTTCTCTATCTCACATTGTGAATTTTGTAATCATTTATAGTATTTTTTTGATAAATAGTAACCCTTCAAAAAATCTTGGTCAACCCTGATTCTTTCCCACTTAATTGCAACGAAATTGGCATTTTTCCTTTAATTTTAATAGGAACCTGGCAATGAATTTCCTATATTACCGAAAGTGAAGTACACAGTCCAAGTTTTTCTATTTTCTTTTAAGGGTAGCGTTGTCTTTTTATGATATTTCCGTGGTTCTTCCTATGTTTGTGCGTGAACGTAACCTCCAAGCTTTAACACCGAGTCCAGTCCAAGTTTTTTTTTTTTTTTTTTTTTTATTTATTTATTTATTTATTTATTTATGTTAGATTAGGTATCCGTATTAGAGGACTTAATTAAAAATAAAAGTTTATTATGAATTTTTAAAATGTACTTTTAATAATAATATTTTTAAATAAATACAAAGAATATAATAAATAAAGTAATTAATTTAATATGTACTAATAAAAAAATATTGACATTTTAAAAAGATACTGCATGATATAATGATTAAAAATTTAATTCTAAAAGATTTGAAAAAGAAATGAAAGAAACAGAAGTGGTCTACTTTAGACCAAGCCTAGTGACTAAAAGTCAATTTGGTTGTGAGAATAAAATTAAAAAATTAAGAATTTGAGACAAAACCAACTAGCAAGTTGTTATTATTTTATGTCAACTTTACTGTGAGAATATAATTAAAAAATTAAGAATTTGAGACAAAACCAACTAGCAAGTTGTTATTATTTTATTTTTTTAATCTGTATGCCTTCCTATTAATTAAACCTTAGATTTTTTTAGGATAAAATTATATACTTAATAAAATTTAATATTATCCATTTTAGAAAAAAAAAAAAATACTGAAAATCATAATTTTTTTACCTATAAAAAGAATATGATATCATATATCTTCATATCCAATCCTCATTTTATATTTTAATCCCTTTTTAATTGTATTTTCTAAATATGGATGGTGAGTTTCCAAATTTTTATATAAATCTTGGAGACTCTCAAAATCATTCTGATGCTTAATATTTTGAAAATTCTCCGTTTTTTTCAAATCTCAACCAAAATTCTGTCACAAGTAATCTTCAAACATCATAAAATACCAAGGTTCTAAATAACATAAGGCGTGAGTTGGCGGCAATATCAAGCCTCAAGCTTTTCTAAGCCTTAGCGAGTCACATCGTTTGTAAGACGTGACTTAAGGCGGCAATTTTGTATATAATTCATATTTTTATATGTATTTTCTAATATTATTCATTTTTATACACATATATGGGTCAAAGCGGTGTTTTGGTAAAGCTTGGCGGCACATGCAAGCCTTGGAGTTATGGCGTGCCATGGCGAGCTTTTTAGAACCTTGTAAAATACTGAAGATAAATAACGTGGAAAAAAACCAGAAAAAAAAAAAGCATCATTGTGGGCACAAATAAAGGAACTATATGATGTCGATCGGGTTGAAAATCCAGAAAAGCTAAATAAGAGGAACGAAGATCAAATGAGGGGCCGTTTTAAACAACTTAGTGAAAATGCACAAAAGTGAGTTGGTGTGTATCGGGAAGCATGGGTCGAAGAAGAAATAGAAGATGAGCGTTGTACATACCTTCACTATTATGATCCATCATAATTTCTATATGTCAGGCCTACAAATCGGAAACAAAGAACCTAATTTGAAGATGACGATCAAAATTTGGAATATTTCACTCAACGAATTGCAGACCTATCAAGTTATATGACCAACAGAGCACAACTTCGTAATAGAGAAGCTTATAACATTCTGAAAAACAATTTGATTGAGCATATACGGTAAATTTTTTGCATTGATAGATAATTATGTAGTTTGCATCTTCCGTATCTGTAATCTTGTATTTTATGTTTTGATTGTAACTTTGTTTATCTATTTTATTAAGTTTGTTTTATAAATATAGAATATTTTTTTATTTTTATATTAAAAATAAATAATTTATTAATAAAACTAAATTAAATATTTTTTAATTTTTCTAATAAATATTAGTAGAATAAAAAATAATCTTAAAATTTATTATTTATATAATAAAAATGTGGTTTGAGTTTGTTTGTTAATGAGTGTAAAAAGTTGAGTTTAGTTGGGTTGGGTATGTAGAAAAGAGAGAAACTGTTTATTTAATGGATGAGTAAATTACACGAATGGTCCCTATGGTTTGGGGTAATTTGCGACTTGGTCCCTAACTTATTTTTTTTAACTCGGAAGGTCCATACTATTTGTTTTTATTATACGCTTGGTCCCTACTTTTTGTTTTTGTTACGCGCTTGGTCCATGTCTTAACTAAAAAGACTATAATTTAAATAGAAAAAATAGTGGGTTATGTAAGGTAATGTAAAGGGGTGGGGTTGGAGGTGTGTTTATTTAAATAAATTAAACAATCAATGACAAAAATAGTCTTTTTAAGTAAGACAAAGACTAAACACGTAACAAAAGCAAACAGTGAGGATCTTCCGAATTAAAAAATAAGTTAGGGACCAAACACACAAATTACCCTAAACCATAGGGACCATTCGTGTAATTTACTCATAATGGATAGTTGAGTTGGTTTTAGTCTTTCAAGTTACATATGTAAACTCTCACTAAAATATGAATTTTAAATTTAAGAAAATAAAAAACACAATAAAATAACAAGTGGAAAAAAAAAATTTAAATCCTAGAAAATGATATGTATCAAACTTAATGAAAACATGACATTTGACAAATATCAAATATGATTTTCATTTATTAGGTTAGATATGTACGATCCAAATCTACTTTTGTGGAGTTTGTTTCTATTGTGCAACACAGTTTGTGGGTTGTGGACTTGTGACTGTTTTTGCCATAAAAAGGAACTAAGAACAATAAAGTATTTAAGAAGCCAAAGTGAAAAATATTAATTTCATGGAATGATCGTTTTTACGATGCATTCAACCTCTTTTATAGGACGGTCTAAATTTGATAAAGTATGGATGATCAATCTTATTTTTAATAAATTTATTAGAGTTTAATGAACTGATTTATTATTATTTTACTTTCTATATCACAATTCAAAGTGGAACTTGTTGATCTTTTGCATTTTTAAAGTCTAGTATTGGTAAGTCTAAAATAGAAAACTACATGGTTCATTAATTATTCTCTATATATTTTTCTATACAAATATAAAGATTTTTATAGATAAGGTGGGTCCTAAATTTTATTTTAAGATAGGTCCCTAAAAAAATTCTACAAAAATTTTAGATAAATTAAAAAATTTAGGTGGGTCCAAGGATCCACATTCCTAACGCCTAGTCTCGCCACTGCTAGTATAATGGTTTCTAGACTAATCTTTTCAGCAAATTCCTTTTCAAAGTGTTAAAACTAGTGCGTCATTCAAAAACTCATTTTTCATATTATTCTGTAACCTTGTTTTAATAAGGTTCATCGTTGAAAATGACTTTTTTGTTGTTGCGGCAGTGGAAATCGGAAGAGTAAGTATGAGAATAACTACTCGATAAATAAGATGAAAACTGGTTACTCTTTTGGTCTTTATCAACCAGTGATGTAATTCTGAAATAGATGTCAATTGTTTATAATTTGCATGTTTAACATCAATCTCATAATGTTGAAGTTTCATATTCAAAAGTAGTTTCTCTTGAAAGCTATGTTTATGGGTTTCTGGTCTAGATTTTGGATATACTTAAAGTTTTTGTTGAAAAGGGCCAAGATTTATGTACGCTCGATGGAGGCTATCTTGTTGATTAATTAGATACTTGTAAATCTGCATACGCAAATCGGGATCTTATTCAAGTGTACTAAGATAAATTTCATCCACTTCAAGTTGAGGTTTTTTGGATGGGTTCTCTACAACTGGAATACTGGATGTTGTGTTCTACGCAACCGGAATACTAGGCATTAAGTTCTCCACATCATGAATACTAGACGTTGGGGTATTTTCATCCAAAACAATATATGGTGCGTTTTCAGGATTTTGAGTAGAATTGACATTTTTTCTTTTAAATAACCCGCCAATAGTCGATTGTTTTTCCATGTTGATAAATAAAAAAAATATAATGGTAAAATAAAATAATAAGTAACAAATATATTATATCAAAAAACAATATTTTGATTATAAAAATATAAGTTATTGAATTTTTTTTAAGAATATACCAGAGCCTAAATAAATAACATATCATAATTAATATCGCTTGCATTATGTATACTAAAAGTATATGATTCCTAAATAAATAACATATCAAAATTGATATCAATTGCATTATATATACTAAGAGTATAAAATTTAAGTGTTTACATATTTCTTTTACATACTACTAAAACATATCAATAAATTAAATATCAATGTTATTAATTTAGGGGTGAGCAAAAACCGAACCGCAAACTGAAAAACCACAAAATAACCGAAAAACTGATACCGAAAAACCGAAACCGAACATGTAACCGATGGTGCGGTTTTAGAAATTCAAAAAACTGCAAAATAATTGAATTGCACCGCAATATTAAAATATTATATATATATATATATATATATATATATATATATATATATATATATATATATATATATATATATATATATATATATATATATATATATACACACACACACACAAATCCAAAAAGAAAAGGTTGTTCCCAGTTCTTTCACAACATTTCTTTCATTCGAGTTTTGTGTTCTAAAAGTCGCCTCCATTTATTGGTAACTGCCGGCCGGAGCAACCAACGATCGAACCATTGAAGAAACCATCGAGCATCGATGCTGGCGACTGGAAGGCAACTTTCGATTTTGGCGACCTGAAAACTAAAGCTACTTTTGTGCCATATATCTATTTTGCACTAGTTATTATTAGTAAAATAAAATTTCCAGCTACTTTTTTGCCATATATCTATTCTGCACTCAACTACCATATATCTATTCTACTTTTGTAAAATATTGTACAATCAACCACGCCTGTCCATCTCTATAGATATAAAAAAGAGATATAATCTTTCACAGTTCTATCTGTTTTTAGTTTAAGTTTTAACACTCTTTCTAATTTCCTTATTAATTTTTTAGGTGTCTTGTTGGTTTATTTTTTATTTTATTTTGAAACTTAGCTTCTTGGTTTTTTATATGCAAAAGCAAAATTTCAAGAACATTTTAATACATCACCTTAAAAATAATTTAAAATTATAAATTTTTTGTTTTTCGATTTTACCTTTATCGGACGCAATTCCAAAAGTTCCTATAAATGAATTACAACTTTGTCTTCCGTAAAACCTTTTTTTTTTAACATGCACACTAACTCGTCTTTGGACTAACATGGGTTATTAAACAATATTTAGAAAAAAAAAAAACTTATAAGTATAGTTATTCCGGATTGATATTCAGTGACATCATTCTAGAAAAGTTCATCGGGTTTCGGACCACATTCTTCGTGTTTCGGACTTATATTCCCATTCCAAAACCCCCTATAATACATAATTCCGGACTAAAACAAGCGATCTAAAACACACTACAAAGTACTTATATGAGATTCATACACTACAACGAGAAAACATATAAAAATGATAAACTGGATTCGATCATAGTATTCATTCCTTATATTCCGGACCATTATAGAATATGTAAATCGTTTTACAAAATGAAATGCAAAGTAACTTAAAAAGTAGAACTTACATGGTTTGACGAATCTATGCTGAAAATTTGGTTCGAAATACAAGTAGATCATGCGTTGGAGTTGCAAATTTCGGAACACATTCTAGATTTTTTTTTGTGAAACCCATATATATATATATATATATATATATATATATATATATATATATATATATATATATATATATATATATATATATATATATATATATACCATTAAGCGACAGTATTGATCATAGACCGGTTTTCGGTCCAAAATGACTCATTCTAGATTGTGATTAGGTTTTTAAAAAAATGGTTATATTTATAAAAACCACCCAAAAATGGTTAGATTACTCAATTTCCCATTATCTGCCTTAATTAGGATTATTGATAACCGCTTCTACGACTAGAGTTTTCGATCTATTTATTTGTCATTTTAATTATGTAATTATATTGAACACCCATGTTTAAATCTTAGGTGCTGTTTGTTTTTTCTGAGGTAAAATGTCTGCAGTCTGCGGACCACATCTGTAGACCTCTGCAGTAGAAAAGTTGGACCAAACGTCTGCAGTCTGAAAAAAGAAGACTGTTTGTTTTTTTAACATCTGCGGGCTATTAAAATAAACTGAAATCTAAATAAATTGATTTTTTAAACTTCAAAGCGAATTTTTTATATATTTTTACGACTTTATTATAAATATATAACGAATCTAGATCAACTTTTATGTATTATTATATAAAAAATAAAAATAAAAATGGTATTAATTCATATACATATTTGATAAAAACCAACAACTTTGATTGCAAAGTTATAACTAAACATTATAATTAGTGATCAAAGAATTTGATACATAAATAGATGGAAATAAACTTCGATTTTTTCAAATAAATCTATTAAAAACGTACGATAAATATTTTCTCGAGAAATTGATGATACTCTATTAAATAAAGTTTTACAAAATTTTGGCAAAAAAATATAAGAATATATTATGATTTTTTTTTCATATTTATATAAACAACTTCAACGACTATTATTATAATAAATTTTTATTTATAAATTTGTTAAAAATATCATGTTTGTATCGTCAAATGTTTTTTTTTAAGTTTTGTAATTTTTTTTTCATATTGTTTATCATTAATAAAGTTGGAAAAAATATAAATTAAAAAAAAAACTTAAAAAAAATAAAGATATATATGTTTTTTTAAGCTAGAAGATGTCTGAAGATGTTAGAAGACTCTGGTCCACATCTGCGCCAAGAAGAGGGCGCACAGACATTTTTAGGTCTGCAGTCTTCAAAAAAACAAACAATCTGTGAAGACTAATGTCTGCGCGTGGTCTGCGCGGTGCAGACAGAAGACGTCTCGCAGATCTGCAGACAAAAAACAAACACTACCTTAATTTCGCGGCCTCTCTCATAACACCCCAAATTTGACCACCCATTCCCTGTGGCATACCATGCACTTTCCTTTAATTTTTCAAGGAATATAGCAATGAATTTCCTATATTGGGTTTATCAAGTACTAAACGTCAAAGTCTAAGTTTTTCAATTTTCTTTTTAAGGGTATTCTTATCTTTTAAGTTATTCCCAATGTTTTCCTTGTTTTTCGATTTCTTTTTACTTGAAACCTACCCTCCAAGTTGTAGATGTCTATTTTTTTCTTTTATTATTATTATTATTTAGACAAAATTGCTTATTGCTAAATTTTTTTTCATATAGTTTTCAAAACTTATATGAATGATATTTTTGCTAACACCATTAGTTTTAGTTTGTTACTATGAAGGTAATTTGGTTTTTTCAAGTTGGAGGGATTAAGTTTGTAACAATAGACAAACTATAAGTATCATTTATATAAAAATAAACCGTATTGGTTTTTCCACCATTTTATTTTTTTATGTCACTCTGACCTTTCACTTTTAAGTTTGTAAAATGTTATTTTTACTCAACTTTTGTGTTTACCTCCATAGAATATATAATTCGATTTACAAAATAATTTTCGTTTGTTAACCTAGAAAACACTTTTTTTACGTGCTTATTTTTTATATATTAGTATAAATTCAAGGTTGTCAATGTTTCGATGTGAATTATGAACTTTCGTTTGTTATTTTTTTTAAATAAAAAAACATACTTGTTTTTTATGAACATATCGATATAAATTTGAGTTTGTCTACGTTTTAACGTATTTTCTTTTATGTTTTTGTGCTTAATTTTATTTATATTTCCCATGTTTGAGTTGGGTCACATATTACATTTTTCTTACGTTAACTTTAAAAAAATGTATTATACCTGGGTTTGTCTATGTTTCGATATATATATATATATATATATATATATATATATATATATATATATATATATATATATATATATATGCTTAATTTTATATATATTTCCTACGTATGCATCGCGTCACATATAATAATTTTTGTCTGTTAACTTATTGAAAACTAATTTTTTATATATTTATTTTTATTTATGTGCCAGTATAAATTTAAGGCGGTAAAAGTATTCGACGTAAATTTAGAATTTTCGTTCATTATTTATTGATTTATTTTAAATTTGTTTTTAATACACATGTCGGTTTAAATTTAATTTTTTAAGTTAATGAACGAAAGTAATTACATATGGCATAACTCATACGCAGAATATGTATATAAAATTAAACACAAAAACATAAGTAAAAATTACGTTGAAACATAGACAAACTCCGTTTTTTAAGTTAACGAACGAAAGTTATTATATGTGACACGAATCGTACGTAAGAAACGTATATAAAATTAAGCGCAAAAATATAAAAAAATTCAAATTTAAATCAGCACGTGTATAAAAAAATTAACAAACGAAAGTTCTAAATTTATATCGGATACGTCTAAACATTTATCACCTTGAATTTATACCGACACGTGTATAAAAATAAACACGTAAAGAATTAGTTTTTTTAAGTTAACGAACACAAGTTATTATATATGAGGCGTCTCATAGGTACGAAATATATATAAAATTCAACACAAATACGTAAAAAAAATTAAATAATAAATAAACGAAACAATACAAAAGTATAGCGAAACATAGACAAACTCAAACATAATAAAAAAATGTAAGTTAACAAATGAAAATTCTTATATATAATTTCATTCATACGTATGAAACGTAGATAAAATTACACACAAAAATGCAACATAAATCAATAAAATTCGTAGAAACATGGATTAACTTTAATTTATATCGTCACGTGCATAAAAAAAACAAATAAGTTTTTATTTTAAAAAATATAAAAAATATAACAAACAAAAGTTTAAATCACATCGAAACTTTGACCAACTTTATAAAAATAAACATGTAAAAAAATAATTTTTATGTTAACGAATAAAAGTTACTAAGTAATATCAAATTATATATACTAGGGGGAATATTAACAAAAGTTTTAAAAAACAGATGAGTGAAAATAATATTTTGTAAAGTTGAAAGTGAAAAGTCAAAAGTAACATTTTAAAAAGTAAAAATTAAAAAAGAAAAAAATACAAAATTCATAAAAATAAAAAATATAAAAATTATATAATTGATCTTTATGGTTTACTCATGATCATATTAACGAATGAAACTGACGGTATTAGTAAAAGTAACCATCTATACAAGTTTTGGAAACCTGAAACCATTTTGTTAAAAAATAAATAACAATAATTTATGATTTTTGATAAACTAAAGAACCACTTATGTAATTTTGTCTTTTATTTACGCGATCATGCCTTAAGTTTTGTGGGTTGTGGCTTCTTTTGACTCCGAAAGGAACCAAGTACAATAAAATATTCAAGAAACCTAAAATGAAATAACACTATTAAATTACAGCAATAAAATATTCAAAAAACCCGGAACGAAATTGTAATATTAAATTACAACAATAAAATTTTGAAGAAACCAAATAATATTAAATCGAATTTAATGGAATTTAATGGATTGATCATCATTTCACCTTTTTATATAATTCTATATAATTTTTTATATAATATATTAACCTTTAAAAAATTCAATAAAATATATATTTAACAATTAAAAAGTTTGTTTGTTTTTTTTTGTTTTTTTTCCATTAAAGAGTTCAGTGACTATTAAAGGGTTAATATTATAAAAACCTTAAATTTTTAACGCGTAATTGGAAAAAGTCCTGATATTTTTTTTATTATTGTTGTGGCCACAACTTTTTCGCAGAATTATCACTTTAGGCCACTTAACGAGTTTCATGGTTAAGTTGGTTAACTTTTTTGCAAAATTAATCCTAAAAATTTCAAATTTAGTCCCTGAGGTTTGAAAAAAATTATACCACATGATTTTTTAACTTTATTTTTCTTTTTTATATACTTTATTTATTTTCGGTTTTTTTATAAACATATGTACATTTTTTATTTTCTTTTTATATATATACTTTATTTATTTTAATTTTTTAATTTTATTTTTCAACAATTTTTTAAAAACTTTTTACCTTTTTGTTTTCTATTTTTTAGTGTATATATAGAGTATATTAGAGTTTTTTTTAGGTTTTTTCATATTTTTTTTCGTATTATATTTTATTTTTTTCACTTTTTTTTTTTTCTTTCTATTTTTTGTTGTTTATGGTTTTTCTAATATTTTTTCTAAGGTTTTTTCATATTACAATTTTTGTTTTCTATTTTTTTTCCTATTTTAGTTATTTATGGTTTTTCTAATGTTTTTATTTACTTTGATTCAAGTAAACGAACTTGAGTTCAATATAAATTACTATAACAATTTTTTTTAATAAAGATCGACTATTATTTATTTTTTTGTTTTTTTAGTCTATTATCAAATTGAAAAATATTATCTGGAATTTAATCTATTGATATCATATATAGAAATATGATTTAATTTGTAAGTTATATAACACATTGAAACATTAATTCTTAGTAAACAAACTATATATATATATATATATATATATATATATATATATATATATATATAATTTTCATTTTTTCGTAACAAAAATATAATAGCACTAAAGAAAAAAAAATAGTTGGAATGAAATTACAAATATAAACATAACAGCTTTATTTACTTGAATAAAAATAAAAAACAATTACAAAAACTATAAATTATCAAAATTGTAATATACTCTAATATATTAATACATTTTATATTTTTTTTAAAATGTCAATAAAAAGATAAAAATACAAAAAAAACAAATAATTGGAAAACAGATAAGAAAAAAAATAAAAAAAAATAAAAAGATGAAAAAATAAAATATAATACGAAAAGAAATATGAAAAACCTAAGATGCAGGAGGAGCACGAGAAGCATCTGCGAGAGGTTCTGGAGACTTTGAGGAGGGAGAACTTGTATGCCAAGTTCTCCAAGTGTGAGTTCTGGTTGCGCGAGGTGCACTTCCTTGGGCATCTCGTCAACAAGAACGGGATCTCAGTGGACCTGGCCAAAGTGGAGGCTGTAATGAGATGGGAGGTTTCGAAGTCTCCATCCGAGATTCGGAGTTTCCTAGGATTTGTCGGCTACTATCGGAGATTCATCCACGATTTCTCTAAGATAGTCGTACCCCTAACCAGGCTAACAAGGAAGGTTGTGGTCTTTCGTTAGGGGCCTGAGCAATAGGCCGCGTTCGAGACACCGAGACAGAGATTGTGCGAGGCGTCAATCTTAGCTCTGTCAGAGGGCATGGAGGATTTTGTTGTGTACTGTGATGTGTCCATCTCGGGTTTGAGCACAGTATTGATGCAGAGAGGGCATGTCATTGCCTACGCGTCGAGGCAGCTGAAGCCTCACGAGGCGAACTACCCGACACATGATTTGGAGTTGGGGGCAGTTGTATTCGCCCTCAAGATTTGGTGTCATTACCTCTATGGGGTTCGCTGTACCATCTACACAGACCATAAGAGTTTGAGGTACCTCATAGATCAGCCGAATCTAAACATGAGGCAGCGTCGGTGGATGGACGTGGTAAAGTATTACGATTGCGAGATCCTTTATCACCCGGGTAAGGCCAATGTGGTGGCTGATGCGCTTAGCCGCAAGGCAGCGCCGATCAGGGATATCTGCCTGAGGATGACAATGGTGACTCCGCTGTTGGAGAGGATTCGGGAGGCCCAACAGGAGGCCATGAAGGAGGAACATCGGAAGAGCGAGCGGATCGTGGGGCAGGTTTCCTCCTTCGACTATAACAGTCGAGGATTACTGACACTACACCATAGGGTGTGAGTACCATACCATGGGGGTGTGCACCAGGTTCTGATGGAGGAGGCACACAAATCTCGGTTCTCCCTTCATCCATAGGAGACGGAGATGTATAGGGATCTTCGTATGGACTATTGGTGGCCCTGCATAAAGCGGGATGTGGCATGGTTTGTGGAGCGATGCTTGACCTGCAGGAAGGTCAAGGCTGAGCATCAGAGACCTCACGACAATATGCAGCCGTTGGATATTCTACTGTGGAAATGGGAAGACATCACGATGGATTTTATCACCAAGCTTCCCAGGACCGCGCGAGGAGTGGATTCGATCTGGGTCATCATCGATCGACTGACCAAGAGCACTCATTTTATCCTGATTCACGAGAGCATCTCGGCCGAGAAGTTGGTCGACATCTATATCCGGGAGGTGGTGGTGCGGCATGGTGCGCCAGTTTCTGTGATTTCAGACAGGGATGTGCGGTTCACTTCCAGGTTTTGGAGGAAGTTTCATGACAAGTTGGGTACTCGTCTGCATTTTAGCACCACCTTTCACCCTCAGACGGATGGTCAGAGCGAGCGGACCATCCAGACCCTGGAGGATATGTTGCGAGCATGCGTATTAGATTTCGGAGGTAGTTAGGATACCTACCTTCCATTGGCAAAGTTCTCCTATAACAATAGTTATCATGCGAGCATTGATCGTCCTCCCTTCGAGATGCTATATGGGAGGAAGTGCAGGACTCCGATATGTTGGGGCAAGGTTGGCCAGAGGGTAATGGGGAGCACTGAGGTAGTGCTTAAGACAACAGAGAAGATTCAGCAGGTCCGAAGCAAGCTTCAGACTGCTCAGAGTCGGCAGAAAAGCTATGCCGATAAGCGCCGATCATATCTGGAGTTCCAGGTCGGGGATATGATTCTCCTGAAGGTGTTGCCATGGAAAGGCGTTATCCGATTCAGGAAGCGGGGCAAGTTAGGCCCCAGGTACATTGGACCGTTCAGGGTTATAACTCGAGTGGGCAAGGTGGCGTATAGGCTGGATTTGCCAGCCGAACTCAGTCAGATGCACAACACTTTCCATGTTTCTCAGTTGCGAAAGTGCCTAGTGGACGCCTCAGCAGTGGTACCCTTGGAGGACATTCAGGTTGATGACAACTTGAACTAAATTGAGCGACCGGTTGCAATCCTCAACCGAAAGTCGAAGGATTTGAGAAACAAGAAGGTGGAGCTCGTGAAGGTGCAATGGCAGCACCGGAAGGGCTCGGAATGGACTTGGGATCTAGTGGACGAGATGATGGAGCATTACCCCGAGCTGTTTCAGGATCGAGTAGCAAACTTCGAGGATGAAGTCTAAAATAAGTGGGGGAGATTTGAAGCACCTGGTTCTTGGTACGCATTCTTTTTATTAATTCCTTAAATATTTTGTATTTTGGCCTTGGACACGGCGAGTTGAAGGACCAACTCGCCGAGTAGAAGCAGGATGAGATGCGGGACTTAAGTGACAGACTCGACAAATCGGGTCCCGGACTCAACGAGTAGGTGCTGTTCGGACAAAAACCTTAACTCGAGGGTTTGCACCCTATTTAAACACCTTAACTTGGCCTCCTTCGTCCCATTTGCTCCCAGAATACCCCCATAGAAAACCCTAGCCGTTATTGAAGCAATCTAAGGCATTTGGTGTGATTTTGGTGTTTTTGTGTCCCAAGGAAGGAAAGAAAAGCTTGAAGGATCAAGAGGAGGCTAGAAGGATCCGATTTTGAGCATCATTTGCAGTCTTCAGAAGGTATAAAGTCTATACCTTGTTTGTTCTTTTGATAGATCCCATTTTGTGGAGTTTTAGGGCTTTTCTAAGCCATTTTGGTCACCAACCATGATTGCAAGCATGGTTAGGAGCTGATGTTTCAGATCTAGGTCCTTAGAGGGGTTACAAGATAGATAGGAGTGACTTTTGCACTCAAAGAAGGCCCCATGCATTGTAATAGATTGTTTTAGGACCTTTTGAGCTCAAAGTCCCATGTATGCACGTAAAGTTTGTAACTTTACATGCTAGATCGATTTTAGAAGCATAGATCTACCTTTTGATCAAGGGTTGTACATCAGGAATCAAAGATTTAGTGAGAGGATGTGAACGACTCGACGAGTACATCCTTGGACTCGGCGAGTCCAAGGTTTCTGTCCCATATCAGTTGAGGGTCAAAAGGACCCAGTCGAGTGTAGAAAGGTTCTAGGGAAGCCCGGGGAGTGACCCAATGTTCTGGACTAAGCCATTTTTCTGAAAGTTCATAGGACTCGGCGAGTGCATGAGCAGACTCGGCGATTCCAAGACAATCTTCTTAAGCATGAAGATGAACTGGACGAGTTGTTCATACAACTCGGCGAGCCAAGGATAGGACCTGTGTATCAGTTGAAGATGAAATCGACAAATTGTTCATACAACTCGGCGAGTTGGATGAGGATCCAGTCGAGGTTCATTTAGAAGGAAAACTCATCGAGTCATCGCCTCACTCAATGAGTAGAGATGGGTATAAGGTCAAATGGAAGGATAGGGACTCGGCGAGTTAGCGAACCAACTCGGCGGGTGAGGTCAACTAGAAGTTGACTTTGACTTTGACTTTGACTTGTTCAGGGGTAAAATGGTCATTTTACCCTAAGAACAGTTAGCAGTGTTTGAAAAAGTGTTTTGTGGGGATTATAGCCGGAGGATTTCCGTAGCAGCAACGACAACAATCAAAGGATTTCCGCACATATCAACAGCTACTACGAGGTGAGTTACCTTCCAGTAGCGGTGGGTCTACGGCCATAATGCCGGCCCACCAGTAGGAGTTGTATGATTAGATGATTATCTTTGTGATATCATCTAGGTTTGCTACTACCTGATATGTTATATGCTGGCGTGATACGTTATATGTGACAGTAGTAGAGTTCGGTTGTTAGGACCGAAGGGTAGGTCAAACACCCCAAATATGTCTGATAATATGTGTTGATATGTTTATATGCTGGCTTGATATGTTATATGTGATAGCGGTAGTAGGAGGGGAATAGTCCCCAAGTTCGGTTGTTAGGACCGATGGGTAGGTCAGCACCCTAGAATGGCTTGACAAGGGTAGGACGGCACCGCAGAATGGCCGTACCGAGTAGGTCGGGCACCGCAGCATTGCCCGGTAGTATGTATGCTATGTGATTGCATGTTATGTGGTAGGATGGGGGAACTCACTATGCTTCATACTTACAGTTTATAGTTTTGGTTTCAGGTACCTCTTCGGCGAAGGGCAATGAGCTGTCGCGGTAGCGGCACATCATACACACACTCTTGTTTTCCGCATTATGAGTTATTCTGGGATTTGTACTTTGGCATAATTATGTTTTTGCAATTCGGTTTTCAGATACGAAATATGCTTTTATTAAATGATGTGATCGGTTGATATTTTGATGCAAATGTTATGCAAATCACTTAATTAAAAATGAAAATTTTGGTCGTGAAAATTGGGTCGTTACAAGTTGGTATCAGAGCTCTGATTTGAGGGATTCAGGCACACCTTCGGGGGTGTCTGGACTCAGAACAAGGGATTAAAAGATTTTCACAAAGAAAATGACTTTCTAAAAGCTAAAATAAAAGAGTTTTAAGAAGGAACAAGTGTGTGATATGCACAACCGGCCGAGCTCAAGTAAGTATTCTCCATAGTACCCATAGAAGTTATCTTTGTAACCTTCATGGATTGCCATTGCCAAAGGCTTTACGTGTTAGTGTTCTATCTGCAATGATGAAAGCTTGAATTAAGAAAAAATTGATTCTAAAATATGATATATTTGAAGCAAAACTAAATAACCACCTTCTACAATATGATCCAGAGTAATCTTTAGTTGGGCAAAAAAATGGATTAAACAGAAGATTTATACTCCATCATAAATATTTGAAATTTATCATACCTAATCCAAGAAGCTGGAAAGTGAAATACTTCAATTTCTTCATAAGCATAAACAAAAACTTCCAAATTAAAAGTACATTGGAATTTAGTGTATTTACCATTTAAATATGGAAAAATGCAACAAATAGCAATGTAATTTGGTTTTGTTAAAAAATTAAATAAATTGCAAAGAACAAAAAGAAAACAAGGAAAATGTAACAAATAGAAATATATTTTGGTTTTTGGTAGAAACATAAAAAAAAATTGCAACAAAAAAACAGGTGTAAAATCAAAGTACAATGGTATTTAGTATACGTACAACGTAAAAATGGAAAATAGACCAAATGACAATGTACTTTGTTGTTATTTAGTGCTTTTACCATCTAAATATGAAAAATTGAAACAAATAACAATTAATTTTGGTTTATAGCAATATACTTCAGTTAAAATTTTGCAAATTGAAAGTGCATTGCTATTTTGTGTTTTTCGTCAAAGTCAATTGCCATTTGGTCCATTAAGTGTAATCTAACAAAACATAATATTCTATATTGTAGAGATTCTGTCACATTAAAGCTAAAATGGATGACATTACATTACACTAATGACAGTGTGTTTGCTGCTAAAATTCTGGTGGTGCTGTCTACGATTACTATCACGCCTGTGGTGGAATCTACTACATAATTTGCATTATGAGGAGCATAATGCTGCAAAAAATGAAAACTATTCCTAAACGCGTCTTATTAATTAATATCTTCTTAGGGTTAATCTCAAATTATATATACATATATTACTATCATTACATTGTACTTTGAAAAATATACTTAATTATACCATACTGTGCTTTCAACTTTTTTTCTTATTTATACAGATGCTTTGTTTTTTATGGAATTGTAATATGAAGAAATAAAATTAGTTGATTATGTAATCAATGTGTAACATCCCGAAAATCATGACCAAAAATTTCATTTTTAATTAAAACCATAGTTCTCAAACCATTTCATTAAAACATGAGCCAAAGTATTTCGAAACATTATTATCAGAGTTTCCAAATTAAAACATTAGAGTAGACATCCCATGATAAACATAATGGTGTTTGCAATGCAGTCATCCAGAGCTCTTCTACTTGCAACTGGAAGTACCTGAAACCAAAACTGAAAAACGTAAGCACGAAACTAAGTGAGTCTCCCCAAAGTACCACATACCATACAAATAAACACATATACTGGGCCCCCGCCTGACATCAGACAATATTTGGCATCAGGCCCCGCCTGGCATCAAGCCCCGCTCGGTGTGCAGATCCGTTTCTCCCAGGCCCCGCCCGCTATACACATACAACCAATATCATACAATCATGCTAGTACATAAAGAATCATACATAGTACTATATGCTCTATTCCTAAGGCCTCGCCTATCATGGGCCCCACCCATACTCTGCTAATGATGAGATATGGAACCCCATCCACACTCAGCTAGTGATGAGATACGACCCCCTCCCACACTCACCTCCCTACCCGGCACATACAAGTATCACAAAGATAACAAATATAACTAATCTTGCACATAATCATCGGGTACCACCCAACATCGATCTGTAGTCCGGAATCATACATATAAACCTTCTTCGAGCCTCGCCCGAGAGCAGATCGTAATCCGGAAACCCATCACATAAATTCGGGCCGGCATTGGTGCCTTCGACCCATTTAAACAAGAGGAAACTCACCTTGCAAAGTTGAATGTCGAATCTCATGATAATGAATCACTAACGACTTCCCCAACGATTCTCCGAGCTGTCATTACCAATATAATACTTAGTCAAAATCAAATAATCCTTTAGATATCATTTCGAACCCAAAACCCCTTTCACGGGTCAACCTTGGTCAACGTCAAAGTTAAAGTCAACAACCTAGTCGAAGTCAAGATTCTGGTTAAAGTCAACATTCTGGGTTGACTCAAGTTGCCGAGTTCCATAAATCATAAAACCTTGAAATCGCAACCCAACTCGTTGAGTTTTTCATGAACTAGGACTTTCCAACTCCACTCGTCGAGTCTGTCCTAAACTTGTCGAGTTTTTCCTTTCTCAGAATCGAGGCACTTCGACCCAACTAGTGAACTCGTCAAGTTCTTTAGTCTGTTAAGCTATCTTAATAGATTAAGTCACTAATCTTCAAATCTAAGCTCCATACTTCATATATACACTGGAAATGTCCTTAAAAGGGTAAAGTTTCCAACTTTACCTGTTAATACCCTTCCCCAAGATATCTTACTCAAACCCTAACTCTAAAAGATCTAGATCTTTATCCAAAAGCCATCAATACTTCAAGATAGGGTGTAAAAACAGAGATATGGACCTTAAAGACTAGATGAACACGTAAAGCCTCCAACTTTCTCACCATGCATGGCCCTTTGGAGCTTAAAAGGACAAAATGGTAATCTAAAGGTTGCATGGGACTTCTACGGCCATAAAGTTTGCACCTTTAATCCATGAAATCCCTTCAAGACCCTAAATCTAAAAGGGTATTCACTTGGGACGTCCATTTCCCAATGATCAAGATATTTGGACCAAAAGCCCAATAAAAGTGTTAAGAAAGAGATCCAAGCAATCATTTGGCAAGCTTGAGACTTGCTTATCAAAAAGTGACGAAGATGGGGTGAAGTTTCTGGATCTACAAACTCTTCTTGAGTCTTCAAGCTTCTTCTTCTTCCACAAGCTTCAAACACACAAAACTCTCTCAAGGATGGTTCACAAACCCACACAATACATTAGGGTTTCGAGATTTAGGGTTAGAACAGTGGAGGCTGGAAAATGAGGCCAAACCCTAAAGCATAAAGTGTTTAAATAGGGTGTAATGTCCCGGATTTACGGTTTCCCAAACCCTATGCAACTCGTCGAGTTGGTTCTCCCCAACTCGTTGAGTTGGTCTTCAAATTCCCACGTGCCCAATATTCCTACACGCCGACTTCTCACCCTTAAACTCGATGAGTTGCCCTTTTGATTGAAGATTTCCTTCCCTTAATTAGCCTTTTGGATTCCGGATGTTACAACTCTCCCCCACTTAAATTAGATTTCGTCGTCGAAATCATTCCTTACTAACATCCATATCCCAACAAGTGATCTGAGGAATGCAACCATTCTATAGAGCATCAAATGGCCTACCCAACGCAACTGAATCCAACCAAGCAAGACTCTCCAAACTCGATGAAGGGTAAATCCTTACTGCCATACAGAGAACTACTTCTGTCTTTCCGTGGTCTGAAATCTATAACGGTTTATCTCCCTGACGGACGGCCTATGCTCCAAAACTACCATGCCAAAACCTCATTGGATAACTGATCAACAATAAAATTTGCCACCCTGATCATCTTGACGCTACCATCATAAATAAAATCATCTCGATAAACACCTATAGAATACTTATACTTGACAGAAGGTTCAGGTAATCCTTTGAGTAGAAGATTCATCCCTGTAACGGCTAGTCTCAGATGAGAGTTGCGCAACATGGTCAAATCAATTACTCTGAGATTATTTAATCCTGTTGTAAGTGACTTGGCACTTCGATCATCAAGCTTCTCCATATGCAAGAATCTTCTCATCACTAATTTTGCGGAACCTCACATCATCTCTTATCCACTCTCCGAATGAATCCAGACCGCCCAGGTCCCTAAGTTATCAACTATCTAGAATACTGGATTCCCACCCGGTTATTAAACCAACGAATTCCCTCTCAATCGCTCCCAACGACTTCCGAAGAAAACTTTGGCTACTGAAAACTACCATATCTATATTGCCACTCTTGGATCCATACATCCTCGAATCCTTGATCCCATGTCTCGACCCTACGGTCTCTGCCAAGTCCCACCTACATTGCTATAGTCACACGGGCCTCGCCCACGGGTCTCACCCAGACCGTACTACGAAGCGGCCTTACCCACATGTAGCACCTGGTTCTTGGTACGTATTCTTTTTATTAATTCCTTAAATATTTTGCATTTTAGCCTTGGACTCGGTGAGTTGAAGGACCAACTTGCCGAGTAGAAGCGGGATGGGACGCGGGACTTAAGTGACAGACTCGGCGAGTCGGGTCCCGGACTCAACGAGTATGTGCTGTTCGGACAAAAACCTTAACTCGAGGTTTTGCACCCTATTTAAACACCTTAACTCGGCCTCCTTCGTCCCATTTGCTCCCAGAATACCCCCATAGAAAACCCTAGCCGTTATTGAAGCAATCTAAGGCATTTGGTGTGATTTTGGTGTTTTTGTGTCCCAAGGAAGGAAAGAAAAGCTTGAAGGATCAAGAGGAGGCTAGAAGGATCCGATTTTGAGCATCATTTGCAGTCTTCAGAAGGTATAAAGTCTATACCTTGTTTGTTCTTTTGATAGATCCCATTTTGTGGAGTTTTAGGGCTTTTCTAAGCCATTTTGGTCACTAACCATGATTGCAAGCATGGTTAGGAGCTGATGTTTCAGATCTAGGTCCTTAGAGGGGTTACAAGATAGATAGGAGTGACTTTTGCACTCAAAGAAGGCCCCATGCATTGTAATAGATTGTTTTAGGACCTTTTGAGCTCAAAGTCCCATGTATGCACGTAAAGTTTGTAACTTTACATGCTAGATCGATTGTAGAAGCATAGATCTACCTTTTGATCAAGGGTTGTACGTCAGGAATCAAAGATTTAGTGAGAGGATGTGAACGACTCGACGAGTACATCCTTGGACTCGGCGAGTCCAAGGTTTCTGTCCCATATCAGTTGAGGGTCAAAAGGACCCAGCCGAGTGTAGAAAGGTTCTAGGGAAGCCCGGGGAGTGACCCAATGTTCTGGACTAAGCCATTTTTCTGAAAGTTCATAGGACTCGGCGAGTGCATGAGCAGACTCGGCGATTCCAAGACAATCTTCTTAAGCATGAAGATGAACTGGACGAGTTGTTCATACAACTCGGCGAGCCAAGGATAGGACCTGTGTATCAGTTGAAGATGAAATCGACAAATTGTTCATACAACTCGGCGAGTCGGATGAGGATCCAGTCGAGGTTCATTTAGAAGGAAAACTCATCGAGTCATCGCCTCACTCGATGAGTAGAGATGGGTATAAGGTCAAATGGAAGGATAAGGACTCGGCGAGTTGGCGAACCAACTCGGCAAGTCAGGTCAACTACAAGTTGACTTTGACTTTAACTTTGACTTGGTTTGGGGTAAAATGGTCATTTTACCCTAAGAACAGTTAGCAGTGTTTGACTAAGTTTTTTGTGGGGATTATAGCCGGAGGATTTCTGGAGTAGCAGCAATAGCAGTCAGAGGATTCCCGCACAGATCAGCAGCTACTACGAGGTAAGTTACCTTCCAGTAGCGGTGGGTCTACGGCCACAATGTCGGCCCACCAGTAGGAGTTGTATGATTAGATAATTGTCTTTGTGATATCATCTAGGTTTGCTACTACCTGATATGTTATATGTTGGCATGATACGTTATATGTGACAGTAGTAGAGTTCGGTTGTTAGGACCGAAGGGTAGGTCAGACACCCCAAATTTGTCTGAGAAATGTGCTGGTATGTTTATATGTTGGCATGATATGTTCTATGTGATAGCGGTAGTAGGAGGGGAATAGTCCCCAAGTTCGGTTGTTAGGACTAACGAGTAGGTCAGCACCCCAAAATGGCTTGACAAGGGTAGGACGGCACCCCAGAATGGCCGCATGGGTAGGTTGGCACCCCAGAATGGCCGTACCGGGTAAGTCGGGCACCCCAAAATTGCCCGGCAGTATGTATGCTATGTGGTACGATGGGGGAACTCACTAAGCTTCGTGCTTACAGTTTACAGTTTTGGTTTCAGGTACCTCTTCGGTGAAGGGGAAGGAGCTGGCGCGGTAGCGACACATCATACACACTCTTGTTTTCCGCATTGTGAGTTATATTAGGATTTGTACTATGGCATTATTATGTTTTTTCGATTCGGATTTTAGATACGAAATATGCTTTTATTAAATGATGTGATCGGTTTATATTTTGATGCAAATGTTGTGCAAATCACTTAATTAAAAATGAATTTTTTGGTCGTGAAAATTGGGTCGTTACACCACAGGTCTCACCTATCTAGGGCTACACAGATCCAAATCTACTTCGAACACTATCGACCTATCCTTTCATGATTATGATCAAGTTGTGGCCTTCCCACGATCCTACGAACTAACCCACCCGGGCCTAACTTATCTGAACGAACATGCGAATGCTACGGTTCATCACGTAGTCTGAAAACACTTCCTCATTCTATCTGACCATACGAGAGATGTTACGGCTGCCCCACAGTTGTACCTTACTTTCCCCCGCTATTTAGCCACTAGTGTATGCTACGACTATCCCGCAGTCTTACAACACCTTCCACACTGTCTCAACCGCTGACCATGGTCTTACCACTGATTATCAATCCGAACACACCCAAAGTCGAGCACTCACGTGCCTGGCCTCCTGACTGAACTTGCGTCTCGCCGGGAATTCCCAACCCGATTCCCTAACACCAACTATCAAACACCAAGGAGACACGAACATTTGGGAAGTTAACCAAACTCCCAACTCACACACTCTTCAACCCAAGAAGCCACTGGGGCCATCTTTCTCCTCAATAGGAATGCGAACTCATCCTAGTTTCACACCTACTTCTATTTTTGGATACCTGAACGATTCTCCCCCATTTTGATTCAACTAGCATCTTACAGCACACAAGACTGGAAGGATTCCTAATCCATCTTACCATCCATTGATCACTCTACTGGAAAACCAACGCTTACCACTATTAGTGTTCCAAAACTAACCTACACTAAATCAGTACAACTCTCGACGAATGACGGTACACTCCCGAGCTCCAAACACACTTGCTACATCTATCGTGTTCTGGGAACCCACTATATAAGGAGACAATCTCACACTACTACTCTAAGATTCATCATATGTAGATGGTATATAATCCAAACATAAGCAGAAAATATAACTCCAAGATACACTTACTCATACCGATGTAAGACCATATCGATAAAATCATAAATAAAGACCGATAGGAAAGGAAAATATACACACCTGCAACATCGGAATCTGTTCGCGCCTCCTATGTAGTTAGCTGGAAAGCCCTACACCTCACCGCAGGTGTCTCTGCTCGGCCCTGATGGTCATCGGTGATCCTCAATGTCGCCGGGGCAGGTACCATCACCTGTCCCATTTCAGCCAAACTTGGACATTGGGCCTTCTTAAGGCCCTGCTAAATGCAATGAAAGTAGATCAGGTTTGATCCCTGGGTGGTGGTAGTAGTACAATCATTGCTATAATGACCGATCTCGCCGTACTTGAAGTAGCCAGAATCACCACCACTACCACTCCTACACGTACCCTCGTGTGTCCTGCCGCACTTGCAAACAGATATGGTCCTGATGACCCCTCAATCTGGAATCCGAGACCTTGGGTCTCTTTCCCGATCCCACAGCTATCTGAACCTCATCTTACTTCCTTTTCCTCTCCACCTCTAAGTCGATTTCCCTCTCCCTGGCTCGAGCAATCATATCCTCTAGCGTCTTACAGCTGGACTGGCTCACAAACTGTCTGATGTCGCTCCTCAGCATTGCGTGATATCGGGCCTTTTTCATCTCCTCGTTTGCTACATACTGCAGAACATGAAGGGCCCTCTCCTTGAACTTGGTGGTGATCTCTGCCACCGTCTCCATAGTCTGATGGAGGTCCTAGAACTCTCGTGCTAGCTGTTACACCTCAATCACTGGTGCAAACTCGACCCTGAACCTGGTCGATAAATCACTCCATGTCATCGCATCAATAGCAACATCGTATCTAATAGCATGACCAACCTCCTCCTACCAATCACGTGCTTTGTCCTTCAGAAGGTAGGAGGCGAGTCGGACCTTGTCCCCCTTGGGACATCGGCTAGTACGATAAGCGTTGGAAACATCTGCCAACCACTGACTGCTATCAATGGGGTCCCTAGCCTCATGATAGTCCGGAGCTCCACAAGCTCTGAACTCCCCGGAATGTCAACGTGTGTGCCCCCAATATGGCCGCCATCTCAGTGTGGAAGGCTCCCAGCCTCTCGTCAAGAATATCCAAGATCCCCTCCTTAACCATACCGAAGATCACAGGAGTATGGTCCATGATGTTGCTCGTAATATCAGTTGAAATAAAATCTCTTATCTGCTCATCGAGCTGCCCGGTTCCAAAGCCTGATCCTAGTCCCTCACCGACGCCTGAACCGCCAACTGGTCTGGTATGTAGCATCACCATGCTGCAACATATCATAACAACCATCAGAATACTCGTCACTATCGAGGGATCACATACACACCACAAGTTCCTTGGTTTTATCCCAACCCTCCTTGACTCGAATATGGATCATCTGCTTTCAGTAGTATGGGCCCATACTACCTTCCACATCTATCCGTACTTTCTCAAGAATTGCCTTGACTCCACCAAGTCCCTTTCACTACTACTACTCCCAGCACTAATCTCATCATATGCTTGCCCTAGGGTAATCTCTGACCCACTCTCCGCCATCAGTTGCATAAGAAGTCCCTCCTACCTTTACCTAACTAGCTCACGAATACCATTACATATTACTAAGACCATATAATTCTTCGAATGAAAGGTATCTCCCTACAATGGTTAGACTCATACGAGAGCTGCGAAATAGGGCTAAACCTAACCTTCTGAAATTATTTAGTCATCATAATATGTAACTTAGCATATTCATTTACTAGTTAGTTAAAGATAACTAGGACCCCTAAAAGCACAAATCAAGCAGCATTCGGGCATCTAGTAAACAAAACCAAACATATCCTAATCAGACCATCATATCACTGACTAATCAGTACTAACATGCAGTTTATAAGTTCATACAATAGGCATACAAGGCATCATTCCTAGATCCTCCGCTCTAATCTCGCATGCAATTCTCATAATCATATCATAGCATAACAAACATGTCTGGGTAATTTGGGAGAACTTACTTGAGCTCAGTTGATTGCATGAATCACACCCTTTTTATCTTTTCAAAATCCTTTTTGTAAAAATGGTTTTCCTTTTAAAAAAATTTATACCATGTCCTCAGTTCGAGTTCATACACACCCGAGAGTGTGCCCGAATCCCTCAAACCAAGGCTCTGATACCAACTTGTAACATCTTGAAAATCATGACCAAAAATTTCATTTTTAATTAAAACCATAGTTATCAAACCATTTCATCAAAACATAAGCCAAAGTATTTCAAAACATTATTATCAGAGTTTCCAAATTAAAGTATTAAAGTAAACATCCCAAGATTGACATCATGGTGTGTGCAATGCAGTCATCCCGCGCTCTTCTCCCTGCAATTGGAAGTACCTGAAACCAAAACTGAAAACCGTAAGCACGAAGCTTAGTGAGTCTCCCCAATCTACCACATATCATACAAATAAGCACATATACTGGGCCCCCGCCACTTCATCGGGCCCTGCCCAGCATCGGACAGTATCCGACATCAGGGCCCACTCGGTATACAGATCCGTTTCTCCCAGGCCCCGCCCGCCACTGGCCCCGCCCGCTATACACACACAACCAATATCATATAATCATGCTAGTACATAAAGAACCATACATAGTACTTTGTGTTCTATTCCTAAGGCCTCGCCTATCATGGGCCCCGCCCATACTCTGCTAATGATGAGATATGGAACCCCATCCACACTCAGCTAGTGATGAGATACGGCCCCCTCCCACACTCACCTCCCTACCCGGCACATACAAGTATCACAAAGATAACAAGTATAACTAATCTTGCACATAGTCATCGGTTACCACCCGACATCGATTCGTAGTCCGAAATCATACATATAAACATTCCTCGAGCCCCGTCCGACATCGGATTGTAATCCGGAAACACATAACATAAATACGGGCCGACATTGGTGCCTTCGACCCGTTCAAATAGGAGGAAACTCACCTCGCAAAGCTGGATGTCGAATCTCACAGTAACGAATCTCTAACAACTGCCCCAATGATTCTCTGAGCTTTCATTACCAATATAATACTTTGTCAAAATCCAATAATCCTTTAGATATCATTCCTTACCCAAAACCCCTTCATGGGTCAACCTTGGTAAAACTCAAAGTCAACATTCTGGGTTGACTCAACTCGCCTAGTTCCATAAATCATAAAACCCCGAAATCACGACCCAACTCATCGAGTTTTTCACTAAGTCGTCGAGTTTCTCCTATTAACAGAATTGGGACTTTGGGACTCCATTCGTCGAGTCTGTCCTGAACTCATTGAATCTTTCCTTTCTCAAAATCGAGGCACTTCGACCCAACTCATCGAGTTCCTCTCTGAACTCGGCGAGTTCTTTAGTCTGTTAAGCTATCTTAATATAGTAAGTCACTAATCTTCAGATATAAGCTCCACACTTCGTATATAGACTGGAAATGTACTTAGAAGAATAAAGTTTCCAACTTTACCCGTTAATACCCTTCCCCAAAATATCTAGCTCAAACCCTAACTCTAAAAGATCTGTATTTTGATCCAAAAGCCATCAATACTTCAAGATAGGGTGTAAAAACAGACATCTGGACCTTAGAGATTAGATGAAGACCTAAAGCCTCCAACTTTCTCTCTATGCATGGCCCTTTGGAGCTTAAAAGGCCAAAATGGTAGTCTAAAGGTTGCATGGGACTTCTATGGCCATAAAGTTTTCACCTTTATGCCATGAAAGCCCTTCAAGACCCTATATCTGAAAGGGTATTCACTTGGGACATCCATTTCCCAAGGATCAAGATATTTGGACCAAAAAACCCAATAAAAGTTTTAAGAAAGAGATCTAAGCAAAACTCCTTCTTGTGTCCTCAAGCTTCTTGTTCTTCCTTAAGCTTCAAACACACAAAACTCTCTCAAGGATGGCTCACAAACTCACACAATGCATTAGGGTTTCGAGATTTAGGGTTAGAATAGTGGAGGATGGAAAATAAGGCAAACCCTAAAGCATAAAGTGTTTAAATAGGGTGCAAACTGCAAAGTCCCGGATTTAGGGTTTCCCAAACCCTATCCAACTCATCGAGTTGGTCCTCCAACTCGTCGTGTTGGTCTTTAAATTCCCGCGTGCCCAATATTCCTACACGTCGAGTTCTCACCCTTGAACTCGACACGTTGCCCTTTTGATTGAAGATTGCCTTCCCTTAATTAGCCTTTTGGATTTCGGGTGTTACACAATGAACATGTACTTATTCTTAACTCATCATCTTGTATTTCTATCATATATGATCTGAACATCTCTAGAAAAAGTGCATCTACTCTTTAACTAAATAGTATATCTTTGTGGTTTATTATTTAATATTTGACTACTAAACATAGATATTATAGGAGATTTCCATTTCCTTCCAATTGAACACACAATTTATTTCAATCTTTCAAATTTTCGAATTGTGTTTGTTTCCTGAGGTTAGGATTGTGCATTGGCACCAGCAACCCAAACCCTAGGTTACCTGTGGTTTAATTCATCACGATTGGCCATTAAGAAAGAAAACAACATCAGGTGTAAGGACTCTAAATCATATTCTTCTCTAAATTCTAATCACATTAACCCATTCTCAATCATGACTATGGATAACATCCGTTTCATTATGACCACCAAGGTTCAGGTTGTCCATCTTTAATAAAAAAACTCACAACTCTGACATTTGACAATTTGTCTTGATCGCATTATTGGAAATATGAGATCTACTTACACCATATCCCTCCCCCAATAATAAAAGTGTAAAGTATAAAGTGCATGAATTCAGCACAAGGAAGGATAAATAAAAAAAACAGTATGAACCTACCTCATCAAATTTGATGTAACTGAATGATAAACATAGATTACTTTCATCAATCATCTGATTCAACAACTTCCAGATAAGTAAGTGTCTTATGAATCACACAGCTAAACTAACAAAACCAATAAAAAAAAACTCAAAAAAATATTTAGCTTACCTTCTGATGAAGGTTCAGGTTTGTATCTACTTGTCTGATATTTTTGCACAAAACCAAACGTATTGTAAATTAAGTGAACCACATTCCCTTGAAGTATGTAAATAAGTTAATTATAATAGCAGTTTGCACAATAAAATAATGCAATGTAGAAATAAAAGAAGAAATGTACTTTCATTTCCACCCAACTTGTTAACTATATCCACGAATGCTTCATAAAGTTCTGGTGTCCAACGCGTTATTGGCTTGTTTTGGGACCCACTCCCACATGATAATCGTGTCATTAAGCCGCATAACTCTCCAGGTGATGTAGAAAATTTGTGGATGATCCCCGACAGGAAGTTCTAGCTTAAATAAACAAAATTTACAAAGTTATTTACACAACCAATAGTTGTTAGCATGATGATATAACTTTTAAAACTTTTGGTGATTGATACCTTTGGCATGTGAATACTCTTTTGGTGAGACAAATCATCATATATTGTCATTGTTGGTAGCCATTGCTTCTTCTTCACTGTCGTGAAAATCAATCAAAACAACAAAACAAAACAAAATATAATAAAAAAATTTTGAACATTGAAAAAATATCATGATTGAAACATATAGGATTCAAAGTTATGTCCATTTTGTTTATGGAACATGGAATATGGCGAGATAACATGCAAACTACAAATCCATATAATGTTTTGTCCCATATCCATTTGTAAACAGTGGAGTGATCATACCCAAGGAAAATATATATAATATTATAATCTCAAATTCATCTTTTCAAGAAAAAAAATGTTGTGGAAACACACTACTCTATGAGAAGTTATAAATCCAATATACTGAAAAAATGCTAGCACCCAAGCATCACCATCATAAACTACCATAATCTCACATGTAGTACCATCATATACCTTGAAAAGTTAGTAATCCTACCAATTTCTTCGGATATAGAGCCTTCATGTTTACTTTCATGAACATGATTTAGATTAGTTTTAAGCGACATTTTCAATTAAGAAAGATGACAATGCTTTCTTTGCTATCATGGCTTTATGTCTTAATTGACATGTTTTTAAAGTCGAACATGAACAGATATAGGGCATCCATTGGCGTTGCAAACCAAAAGCTTCCCACCTCTCTCACATAGCACACATAGTTCCTTTTCTATGAAATCCATCATAAAAATACCTTCGATCTCATCTGTGATCTAATGCAAACTACACAAACCACATCAATCTGTATGTAAGAGCAATTTTCACTTTCAAACTCAAATTATTCATCTCTCAACTTGAAGAAATAGACGATGCTTTTTGTTTAATAACATATAATTAATAAATTTGTGAAAGAACCTGAACTTTCTAAACTTTCGAATTTCTGAATGACCCAAACTTTCATACTTCACAATATTGTTACTCCAAAACATGCTACATGCATATTCATAAAATAATATTTTACATTGATAGTTTATTTACATAGACTGGATACAAATCGACTATTAAGATTTTTACAAATTTTTTATATATATTACATACTTTCCCAGGAATACAATACAAAAGTTATAATATTATCTATTCTACATCTTCTACAAGTACAAAACTATACTGGATGCTTATCACCTACAATATTTTAAACATTGAGAGGGATAAGCGGGTGACGCTTAGTGAGTCCAATAACAGTTATAATATAACATCATGACATATACATATCAATATGACAGAAGCAAAGAGGGACAAGGAACAAGAAAGGAAAATGAGTATCATATGACATGATTTCCATATCAACGAATAATCAGATTCACATATTTGTAATCAGTGAGACATAACAATTTCAATACTTGATATACATCAATAAGACTTCAGCCCAAGTGGTACATAAAATATAATTTCAGAATATCATTTTGGTAGAATACACAGGCTTTCAGCCTTGTCTTTGTATTATGCTAATACCAAAGGGATGCTTATGTCATACACTTCATGGCCAAAGGCTAGATACCAATACCCAAGTGATGCTTATGTCATATACTTCGTGGTCAAAATAATAGCTCGTTATCATAATATCATGGGAAAGCACATTGAACATATAACACATAACATACACTTTTCCCTATATTGAACTCACCGTGAAATAATTGGGGATTAAAGTATTAATTTGGGCAGCACTTCGACTTTAAATATGAGTTTCTGTGACGAAACCGGGGATTTAGTTGAAATCCTGGCCTTACGTAGGCAGAGTTTCAACTTGAAAATATTATTTTCTCAGGTCTTTGGGGGCATCGAGACTTGCTTCGGGTGTCGAGAATGATATCGGGACTTCAGAGGGTGTTTGGAGTGTGTGTGTGTGAGAGAGAGAGAGAGAGAGAGAGAGTAAAAGGGTGAGATATAGTGAAATTGTAAACTAAATTTGGAAGCCTTCGGTTTCTATTTATAGGGTCCGACCGTTCACATTACGTTGGGCGTAAATCTCCTGTACGCTGGGCGTACAGCGAGATGGTCTAGTACACTGGGCGTAACTTCGTACGTTGGGCGTACGAGGTGGGTGAGATCATATGTGTGAAGCCTACCACACGTGGCATTCTTGCGAAGGAATAGGGAGGGTGACGGACGCCGGGTCTCTTACACGAGTACGCTGGGCGTACTTTAATTTATGAAACTTCTAAAATCCATATCTTATGTATACGAGCTCTGTTTTTGATGTTCTTTATATACACACGTAGGTGAGATGATACTCTACAACTTTTTTTTAGATTCAGTCGGATAATTTTGACTTTATTTTTAAATTTATATTTTTAACGGTCCGGGACAGGAAAGGTCCGTTAAAAATTCATAACTTTTTCATCTGACATCAATTTTTGTCTGTCTTTTTACCGTTGTGCTACTATTAACGAGATCTTCGATTCGCGTTTAATTCGTATCAGCTAAAAATCACTCGATCTTTATTTCGAGTTCTTAGCTATTTATTGTTATTCCGAAAATTATAAAAATCACAACTTCCTCATATGATGTCAGATTTAGACGTTCTTTTTATGAAAATTCTCGGTTTAAAGAATACTACGACTCCCATTTAGATCATAAGGGCTAAAAAATAGTTTATCGAAAACTCACTTTTTACGTCATACGGCGTCGTGCTGGTTTTGTCGCGAAATTCAAATAGTCATAACTTTTTCGTTATAACTCGGATTTCGATGAGGTTTTCGCCTAAATGTTTCTAACGAGATTCTTTACAATTTTCAATAATAAAAATTTACTTAATCAAAATTTTATATTTTTGTTAAATTTCAATATTTGACATTAAATTGGAATCTCACAAGACTTCTAATATTTTCCGAGTGATTCTAAACATAGTTTTATTTCGATTCTAGTAAAAACCCTCTGTTAGAATTCAACACTCAAAATCACATAATATTTCATAATATTATTCACTTTTAAATTTTACATAACATGATAACTAAACGTGTATGTTACAAATACCTCCTCCTTTTGAGGATTTCGTCCCCGAAATTACAACGATTTAAACAAATGATGGTATTTCGTTCTTATCTCATTCTTATTTTCCCAAGTATAATTTGGGCCTCGATGGTGTTTCCACTTGACAATCACCAACTCCACTTCTTTGTTACGTAGATTAGTCATTCTTTCGTTGACGATCTCTTCGGGCTCTTCTACTTATGTTAACTTATTATCCAGTTTCACCTCGGATAACGGAACCGCTTCATCATATATGCTTAAACATTTACGTAGATAATTCACATGAAACACATCATGAATACCTGTCAAATCTTCCGGTAATTCCAAGCGGTATGCTTGTTTACCAATCCTTTGGGTGATTTTGAAAGGACCAACAAATCTAGGACTTAGTTTTCCTTTCTTCCTAAATCGCATAATGCCCTTTCACGGGGATACCTTCAGCATTACAAAATCACCCACCTGGATTTCTATGAGTCGTCTCTAATTTTCTTCATAGGACTTCTGTCGATCCTGGGCCGCTTTCATTCTTTCTCGTACAATTTGAATCTTGTTGGTGGTGTCTTGAATCATTTCAGGGCCTCCAAGGATTTTCTGTCCTATTTCACGCCAACATAATGGAGTACGGCATCTACGTCCATATAGTGCTTCATATGGTGGCATTTTGATTGAAGTGTGGTAATTGTTATTATATGAAAACTCGACAAGAGGTAAGTATTTGTCCCAGTTACCACCAAACTCCAAAACGCATGCACAAAGAATATCTTTTACTGTTTGGATTGTTCTCTCCGTCTGACCATTTGTCTGGGGATGATAAGTTGTGCTGTGAGCGATCCGAGATCCTAATTCACATTGCATAGTCGCCCAAAAATTGAGAAGTCAAGCGAGTATCACGATCGGAAATAATTTTTAATGGTACACCATGTCTTTCAATAATTTCATCCAAGTACACTTATGCGTATTTCTCCATTAAGGTTGTTTCACGCATGGCGAGAAAATGTGAGCTTTTAGTTAGGCGGTCGACAATTACCCAAATGCTATCATATTGTCTAGTAGTCTTTGGCAATTTGGTAATAAAATCCATGGACAACCCTTCCCATTTCCACACAGAAACACTAAGACTTTCTGGAGTTCCGTAAGGCTTTTGGTGCTTTGTTTTGACTCTTAAGCATATCAAGCATTCTTGTACATATCTTCCAATGTCTCTCTTTAATCCATACCACCAATAATTGGCTCATACATCATAATACATTTTACTTTTACCAGGATGTATTGAAAGCTTAGACTTATGGGCTTCATCTAAAATCTTTCGTCTTAATCCACCAATCTTTGGAATCCATAGTCGATTCTTAAATACTTTCAGTCCACGTAGATTATCAAGTAAAATATCAACATAATGCATCATCCCTTCTTTCTTCACATTTTCTTACTTTAGAGCCTCTACTTGCCATTTCTCTAGTTCATCAAGAATAGTGAATCTTACGGTAGTGTGGGAAATAACATAACACACACTATTATGATAAACCTTTCTACTAAGTGCATCGGCAGCTACATTGGCCTTTCAAGATGATACAGAATTTCACAGTCATAATCTTTGATCAGCTCCAAGGCTCGTTGTTATCTCATATTCAAAGTTTGATGAATCAATATGTACTTGAGACTTTTGTGGTCGGTAAACAATTGGAATTTTGTACCAAAAAGATCATGTCTCTAAAGTTTTAGGTCAAATACCACTACATCAAGTTCGAGGTCATGGGTAGGATAATTCTTTTCATACTCCTTTAGTTGTCTTGAGGCATAGGCTATCACTTTACCACGCTGCATCAACACGCAATCTAGTCCTAACCTTGAAGCATCGCTATATACATAAAAATCATTATCACCTTCTGGAAGTGATAAGATCGGAGCATGAGTCAAAAGATCTTTTAGAGTTGAGAAAGCTTTTTCTTGGGCTTCACCCCATTCAAATTTCGCTTCCTTTCGTGTAAGACTCGTGAAAGGTACGACTATACGCAAAAAATCTTTAATAAATCTTCGGTAATATCCTGCGAGACCCAAGAAGCTGCGAATTTCAACAGCATTACGAGGCGCTTCCCAATTATGAATGGCTTCTATTTTGGTAGGATCTACGGATATACCGTCACCAGAAATCACATGGCCGAGAAATTGAACTTGGCAAAGCCAAAATTCACACTTCAAGAATTTAGCATACAGGATCTCCTTTCGAAGAAGTTCTAATAATTCACGAATATGAAGGGCATGATCAGATTCAGACTTGGAATAGATTAGAATATCGTCAATGAATACGATGACAAATTTATCGAGAATTGGAAGACATACGCGATTCATCATGAAGCTGAATCTCAAATCAATCTTCAAAAAATAGCTAACACCCTGAAGTTGATCAACTAAGTCATCAATGTGAGGTAGTGGGTCGAATAAAGCCTTTATCAAGTAATTCCTGCAGTTGGATTATCATTTCTTTCATTTCAGCTGGCGCCAGACGATAAGGAGTCCTTGCAATCGGAGCAACACCAGACACAAGATCAATTTGGAATTCTACTTGCCTGTCCGGAGGAAGTTCAGACAAATCATCGGGGAAAACATGAGGATATTCGTTAACAACGGGAACATCATCTACCGTTTTCTTTTTCTCTTTTGAGATATCGACGGTGTAATCTAGATAGATAGAACACCCATTTGATATGAATTTACGAGCTTTTAGGAAAGAGATTATTTTTAAGTTTCTTTGTTCACCATAGACATAATTAGGATTCTCCCTTTTAATAGGAATACGCACTATCTTTTCATAACATAAGAGTTCTGCATGGTTCTTTGACAACCAATCCATGCCGAGAATAATATCAAAGTTGGGCAAGGAGATAGGAATCAGGTTATCAATAAAATTATAGCCTTCAATTTCTACGACACAATTCCTATAGATTTTATCAGCAAGTAATGATATACTTCCCGCAGTATCTACGTGAAATGGTTGCACCAGTGCATAACAAGAAATTTGAAAAGAATGCGCAAATTCATGAGACACAAAAGAATTTGAGGCACCATAATCAAATAAGATATGAGAAGGTATAGAGTTGATAATAAATGTACCCATCACAACATTCGGGTCCTCACGTGCTTCCTCTATGGTAATCTGGAATGCACGAACCCTAGCTTTTGGCACCTCCTCCTTTTTAGTTGGAGTACTCTTTGATTGTTGAACAGGAGCTTGATTTCTCGTTGGTTGTTGAACAGAAGCTTGACTCCCCGTCACCTGACTAGTAAGGGTAGGACATAAGCGCTTTCTGTGGCCAGTAATACCACAAGAAAAACATGTAACATCCTTCATTGGAAAAACGGGCTTCTTGTGGCCTATTTCTCCACATCCAAAACATACCACTCATCGTTTTTCTATTTTGTATTCTCCCGGATGATTCTTTCCATAATTTCGACATGATTTCCATTAAAGAGAAAAAGATTGTGACCTACCGCGGCCACGAGAGGCATTTTGAGATTGCACTTGCTTGCTAGGTTCAGTTCGAACAGGTTGAGCTGGTGGAATAGAGGAAATAGGAACAGTTCAATCGATACGTGGATGCTTTGAGACAGAAAGAGTGGCACCACGTATCTCCAAGTCATGCTCGCGTTTTCAGGCATACTCAACAGCTTTATAAAATGATAGAACATCCCGATTACTCACGAAATCCTGGATTTCATATCGTAATCCTTCCATGAATAACTTAATTTTATCATCTTTAGTTGGAATATACTTTGTAGCAAACCGTGTTTTTTGATTGAATTGTGTTTCATATTCATTCAAGGTCATTCCTCCTAGTTTAAGTTCAAGGAACTCATTTTCCAATCTTCTTCTCAAATCTATAGGACAATACTTTTCTAGTAAGCGAGTTTTGAGCATTCCCCAAGACAAATTCTCCTGATCATACTCTTTAAGAGCTTCAAATGTTGCTTCCCACCAGACCAGGGCTTCTCCGGTGAACATTGTGGAGGCATAATTAACGTTGTCTTCATTTATCACATGAGAGATACGGAATACCTTTTCTGTATTCTATATCCACGTAAGAATAACAATAGGATTAATGACACCTGAAAACTCCGTAGCACCACTACTCTTGAAATCTTTGAATGAGGGACGCTCCACCTCTCCTTTTGAAGATTCTCCAGTGGATGTCTCTTTGCATTTATCAATATCCTTCTTGTGTTCTTCGAGAGTCTGTCGAATAATACCAGTAAGTTTACCCAATGGTCGCTCCTCTTGAAGGGATACTGGAGTGTTTACTTCACCGGATTTAGGATCTCCACCCACTTCTGGTGTATGGTTACCTTCCTGTTCATCCATTCTTCTGAAAATTTGGAGCAACATAGTATTTAGAATATTAGGATTTATTACTACTTAATACTTTACTTAATTCATTCCTATGGTTTGTATATATATACTCCTAATGAATCCATTCTTATATTGAACTTCCAATGGTTTAAGTTTATATACCAATTTGTGATATTTAGTTCACTTAAACTATTGCTCTGATACCATGATTGAAAGAACCTGAACTTTCTAAACATTCGTATTTCTGAAAGACACAAACTTTCGTACTTTACAATATTGTTACTCCAAAACATGCTACATGCATATTCATAAAACAATATTTTACATTGATAGTTTATTTGCATAGACTAGATACAAACCGACTATTAAGATTTTTACAAAGTTTTATAGATATTAAATACTTTCCCAGTAATACAATATAAAAGTTATAATATTATCTATTCTATATCCTCTACTAGTACAAAAATATATTGGATGCTTAACACCTACAATAGTTTAAACATTGAGAGGGATAAGTGGGTGACGCTTAGTGAGTTCAATAACAGTTATAATATAACATTATGTCATATACATATCAATATGATAGAAGTAAAAGGGGACAAGGAACAAGAAAGGCAAATGAGTATCATATGACAGGCTTTCCATATCAGTGAATAATCAGATTCAAAGATTTGTAATCAGTGAGACATAACAATTTAAATACTTGATATTGTCACACCCCAAAACCGAGAACGACGGAAACATTCTGGGGCGGAGGACGTTATGTAATGTATCACAACAATGTAAAGTAGTAAACAAGCAGCAACATCATCTATTGCATTAATAGTATAATTTTAATTACAAGTGTGTTCTTTCATAGTATAAGACAACATAATATATAATCAAAATAAAAGAGGAGTCTTGACTTCTCCGTCTTCACAAAACCTGCTTATCGTACCTGTCTATTTTTGACCTGAGAATACAAGTTATTTTGAAAGCAAGTATCAACAATAAAGCTGGTGAATTCATAAGTATTAATGTGTCTTTGATTCGTAAAACTGGAAAGTAAAGACTTGTAAACATTTTGAGAAAAGTTTGTATAAGTATGGAAATTTTTGTAAGTAGCTGAAAACGTTTGAAAACCCTAGAAAATCCCTATGATTCCTACTAGTATAAAAAGTAGTCTTCTACCAAGACCTAACTGTTTTGAAAGTAGCCTTCTACCAAGACCAGACTGTACGCCTATTATTATTATTATTATTATTATTATTTTATACCTCATCGATTATGTGAATATGGCACATGGTAAAGGTATTAATAATATATTAACCGGATTTTTAATCCATTTGCAATTGTCATATGCAAAGTGTAAGTACTGTAGTATTTGTAATAAGTGACTACTTTGTACTAATTTGCCTTAATTGAGGGTTAAGGCATAATGTGATGGCTAGAACCCATACTATACGCTCTCTATCAAGAAATTTTGGGAACCAAACATGAACCTGCATTTCTGCAAGCCGTGAACATCCTCATTACTATGATCATGTATACCCAATATAATAATCACAATGCAGTAGTGATTCATTAGTATAGTTAGATCCTGAACTTGTTCCATGCTATAGAACCTTGTTATGTTAGTTCTGTTATCGTGTATTGTAAGCATATTCATGTAAGCTTATCTATGTAAACGTATTCATGTAAGCGTATCAATGTAAATGTATTCACGTAAGCGTATCTATGTAAATGTATTCACGTAAGCGTATCTATGTAAACGTATTCATGTAAGCGTATCTATCTAAACATATTCATGTAAGCGTATCTATGTAAACATATCAAAATAACATGTAATGTATTAGTATAGACTCATGAATGAACTGACTCTTGTGTGATTCCTTGTACTTGGAATGGCAAGTAGTATCTCCTAACTACACCTATTATAGTTACTAGTGACGTACGATTATAACCAGAAGTATACCTTTGCTACCCAAAGGTACTGAACTGACTAATGGAACATTTATACCTATATATGTATACATGATATATAATTAATATTTAGACGACATTCAGACGAGCAACCAATGCCCTAAAGCCACATCCCAACGAGGAAAAGGAAATAAAGCAAGCTAACTGTCCTAAGTCCTTTAAACATTATTTATATAACTATACATATCTAGGCATGCATTTGACAATATAAAACCATAAGAGAAGTTTTGTAAAACCTTTGAAAAGTTTAATACTAAGAAACGATGACTTGATGTCAGTTTATAAAACGATTGAAAGTATTTTGTTTGATAAGATAGTTTAAGTATAAGGAAAAACTTTGTTTGAAAAAACACTTGTAATAGAGTTTGAAAGGAAACTTACAGTATGTAAGATAGTTTTATAAAGAGTTTTAAACATGTAAAAACGTTTAAGAAATTCATTTGAAGAAATATGTTTGGTAAAACAGTTAACGTATAGTAAATACATTTGCATGCTACTTATTAATCACATGTGATTGATATATAACTAAACATGATTCAACTTGTATTCCCCCCGATAGAGCATTTATAAACATTTACAAAACATTTAAAAGGTTAATTAAGGGGTATGAACTCACCCGCAGTGAGCGGATCGGATGGAAGTGTCGGACAAGTGCTTGGTGTCAAGTGAAGACTTTGGTACACACAATGATCCTAATAACATATGAAGACATATGCATATATATAATTAGAGATTATAACACTAATTAAACATGTATAAACATCCTAATGTGAGGAAAACACTTTGGTCAAAGTGTTAGGAGGCAATCGGGTTGCAACAAAGGAGTGCAAGGCCTTATACGGGAGTTTATTGTCAATAGACCATGTTTGTTGGAGTTTACAACCCAGGGGAGTTTACTCCTAGCCGTAAAATCTCAATTGGGTCACCAAATGAGGCTTAAAACTATTATAACTTAAGTGGTTAAGTGTTCCAAGGATTAAACAAGAGGTTGGGTGGGTTTAAGGTCCAAGAATGACCTTGTATGGTGTTTACGGTCTGGGGACCACTTCCCCATGAGTTTACGGCCGTAAACTCATGGTAAGAAGCACCATTTCGTGTATTGAAGTCATTAGTTCAATGGTGTAAGGCTCTATGCTAATATTCAAGGCTTACTAAGGTGTTAGGGGCATCAAAACACCCTTTGGGGGTGTTTACGGTTTTAGGAGATTCCCAAACCATAAACTCATGTTCATGGGGGATTTTTGGTGGTTTGCAAGTGCCAAACTCATCAAGGAAAGGATCTATGCTAGTTGTCAAGGCTTAGAAGGAACTAGGGCACACTTTGGCATCCATTTTAGGGTTTACGGTCCAAGAACACCTTGGACTGTAAACACCTTGTTCTTGGTGTTTCTTGGATTATTTCTTGATATATGAAAGTATAACAAGCCTTAATATACTCTAGGATAAAAGTACTTACAATCTGGACGAAAGCTTGAAGATCCTTGGGAGAGAAATCGGGTTTTCTCTAGTTGAAATGGAAGAAATGAAGCAAAAATGGCTAAGTGCCATATATATAGTCTTTAGGGTTTACGGTCCAAATGCCATTTGGGCCGTAAACACCAAACTCTTGGAGTTTTGAGACTTCTAAGATGCATAAAATGCCCTGGAGTATACGTCCTATGTTTACCTCTTGAAGGGTTAAAGCTCAGAATGCTCAAACGAACACCAAACGTGATAAAAGGTAGCACCAATGAGTTTGACTTTCTATGAAGTGTTTGACTGTATAGGATAGAAAATTTCGGTTTGTCACAGATATACATCAATAAGACTTCAGCCCAAGTGGCGATGAAAATATAATTTCAGAATATCATTTTGCTAGAATACACATGCTTTCAGCCTTGTCTTTGTATTCTGCTAATACCAAAGTGATGCTTATATCATACACTTCGTGGCCAAAGGCTACATACCAGTACCCAAGTGATGCTTATGTCTTACACTTCATGGTCAAAGGAATAACTCATTATAATAATATCATGGGAAAGCACATTGAACATATAACACATAACATATAATTGTCCCTATATTGAACTCTCTGTGAAATAATTGGGGATTAAAGTATTGATTTGGGCAGCACTTCGACTTTAAATATGACTTTCTGTGACAAAACCATGGATTTTAGTTGAAATCCGGGCCTTGCGCGGGTAAAGTTTCAACTTGAAAATATTATTTTTTCAGGTCTTCAGGGCGTCGGGATTTGCTTCGGGTGATGGGAATGATACCGGGACTTCAGAGGGTGTTTGGAGAGTTTGAGAGAGAGTAAAGGGGTGAGAGAGAGTGAAATTGTAAACTAAATTCGGAAGCCTTCGGTTTCTATTTATAGGGTCTGACAGTTCACATTACGTTGGGCATAAATTTCCTATACGTTGGGCGTACAGCGAGGCGGTCTATTACACTGGGCGTAACTTCATACGTTGGGCGTACGAGGTGGATGAGATCAGACGCGTGAAGCCTACAACACGTGGCATTCTTGCAAAGGAATAGGGAGGGTGATGGACTCCGGGTCTCTTACACGAGTACGTTGGGCGTAATTTGATTTATCAAACTTCTAAAATCCATATCTTTTGCATACGAGCTCCATTTTTGAGGTTCTTTATATCCACGTGTAGGTAAGATGATACTCTACAACTTTCGTTTAGATCTGACTTCGTATGAGGAAGTTATGATTTTTCGAAGTTTCGACTTAGCTGTATGCAGCCCAAATCTCGAAATTAAGATCGAGTGATATTTGGTCGAAACAATCTAAACGAGAATCGAAGATCTCCTCGATAGTAGCATAAAGATAAAAAGACAGACGAAAATGGACGTCGGATGAAGAAGGTATGGATTTTTAATGGACTTTTCCTGTACCGGTCTGTTAAAAATATAATAATAAAAATAAATTCAAAATTACCCGACGAAGTCTAAATAAAAGTTGTAGAGCATAGTCACACCTACGTGTGGATATAAACATCATTAAAAACGGAGCTCATATGAGGAAGATATGAATTTCTGAAGTTTTTAAATAATTAAAATATATTTATAAAAATTATAAATTCGGATAATATCCGAAGCCATGACATGTCCGATCCTATCCACCCGGTACGCCCAGCGTACTCCGGTCTTGTGTGGTCCCAGAGACGGCCACATAGCCCCATCGAGACTTCACCACCTGGCAGCCCCATCCGAACTACGCCCCACGTAGATCTTCGTACGCCCAACGTACGCATGAAAGAGGCGTTACACCCAGCGTAACTCGATGACCAGCACCCTATAAATAGAAGATGAGGGTTACCGATCTTGTTTGCAAATTTTCACTTTTCTCCCCTTTTTCTTTATTCTTCTTGGCAATTTATACCCTCGAAGCCCCGATATTAATCCCGACACCCGAAGCAAGTCCCGAAGCCCCGAAGATCCCCAGAAATATAGTTTTCAAGCCGAAACTTTGCCCGCATGAAGCCCGGTTTTGGAGAAAACATCCCGATTTCAGCGAAGAATATTATTTTAATAGACGAGGTGTTGTCTGGTCATCGTCTTATCAAGTGAGTGTATAGTCCCTTTCATAAACACGATTTTTATACAAGTATTGGTTGAATGTATTACATCAATGTTATGTGTGAGTGTGTAGTCATGTCTTCTAACACGTAAAATATGAAGTATTTGCTTTCAGAAACATGTTATGTGTTTATATGTTGTTGTTTATTTGAGATGAGTGTGGAATGGATGTTTTATATAGTTTTGAAATGAGTTAAACTGTATATGTATTTTATAACTACAAATATGTTGGGTAGAACAGGGGTAGATGAGATAGTTGGTGTGTGATAAAAGATGAGTTGGATAATGAGATAAAAGGTGATATAGATCTTGAGGTGAGGGTGACAAGTGAAAAATGAGTGAAACCTTTACCCAAACGATGGCCCCCGTCATTTAGCATAGTAGGGATGACAACCACGAACTATTCTAGACAGTCCATTGGAACACTAGCAGGCTCGCAACTTGTAGGTGTTGTGAACTTGATGTTCACCGGTGTACTCTAAAAACCCATTGACACGTATTGCGAGAGGGGTCTCGAAAAACGGTATTGTCAATAAACAAGATAAACTTGTTATTAATCCGGGAGTATGGATTAAGACATAGTTACTTGCCCCTAGTCCGGAGTATGGATTTGGCACATTTTTAGATCCGGGAGTATGGATCAAATTAGGAGATTAGTTTTAGATCCGGAGTATGTATTAGATCAAGAGGTTAGTTTTAGATCCGGGAGTATGGATCAGATCAAGAGGTTAGTTTTACATCTGGGAGTATGGATCAGATCAAGAGGTTAGTTTTAGATCTGGGAGTATGGATCAGGTGGAGAGGTTAGTTTTAGATCCATGAGTAGGGATCAGGTAAAGAGGTAAATTTTGATATGAGAGATTAGATCGTGTCATCGTAAGGATCGATGGGGTGGGATAAGAGTTGTTTTGTATGGTGAAATTGTATAAGTTTGTGAGCTCTAATATATATATACATATATGATATAACATTGTGGGTTGAAAACCCTATATGCTCACCTAGCTCCCAAGCCTGACCCACTCAGTTTTCTTTGTATCACAAGTATCAATACGAAGACATATTTCACTGAGAGTTTAAAGGAGATGTAAATCATTAGTGTAAATGAATGTAACTTCTATTTATGCTTATGTGTCTTTATTGACCATGACATCCCAAATGTTTTGAAACGAATAAAATGCATTTCTTTGGAAATACTTTGATAAAGTACTTATCATGTTTTCTGGGAACAAATTCTGGCACACTTTTATTAAAAGAAGTACTCTGATTTTAAAGCAAAGCATAAAAAAATATTGGCCTTTTCTGGCCGTGAAATTGGGATGTCACAACAATCATCTTCAACCAAGATTCTCCACCATCCACTACACTATACGACGACAAATATACAACTGATACCAACTTTGACACACCAGATATATGATGTGAAGACGGAGGTAAAGTCGTTGAAATAACATGTGGAGAAAAGGAGATTGGAAGGAGAGGCGATGGAACTGAGAGATGGATGAATAAACCATCAAATTACTTCTCATACCGGCATAGAAGGGTTTGTAAAGCAAAAATTTATCATATGTACTTCTCATATCTACCTGAATCAACAATCGAAGGGTCGATGACGGGATAATCATAAGGTACTTCGAAGCTGGTGAGGGCGAAGCAAATCGATGGGGTGGATCTTAAGAGAATCGGGAAGAAGGCAGCGCATCGAGAGAAGTCCCTATCAAAGGTGAGAGGTGAGACATTTGAGGCGATGGATGGTTGCGTGAAAGGATATGGTGGTAAAAGAGAAGATGAATTGTGTAGATGATGAACATTACTGTTGAATACTGGATCATATATATATATATATATATATATATATATATATATATATATATATATATATAGGTAGTTTCAAATGTTTCTCACATCATTTGTGTGCTAGAATTCACCAATAAGAATTTAGTAAAAATTAAATTATTATTTAATCAAATAAAGATTGATATTAAATGATTTCTATAATTATATGTATATTAAATGATATTCATATTTATAATTATCTTTTTATATAAACTAATTAAATTCGTTATTAATGTCAACAATAATATTCTTTCATAATGAATTCCTATTTAGAAAAATGAGAGCAGTGACGGAACCAGAAATTTTGAGTTAGGGGTACAAACATTATCAATTTATATTCTATGTAGTTATCATATACCGGACATTAAAAAACATGGTACAACATCTTTAGATGGGGGTATAATAACATATAACATGTTTACAAATAATATATATATATATATATATATATATATATATATATATATATATATATATATAAAACAATTTTTTTGGGATGTTGTAGTACCCACAACGCCCCATCTAGCTCCGCCGCTGAATGAGAGTGTATTCTAGCATAATAAGAGTGTATTCTAGTATAATACACTCTCATACTTTATATTCCATGAAACTTTATTGTATTTTAAGTGAGTGAGTCCTGAAACAAAACACGAACTCATACATAAAAACCTAGATGTGAATTCATTTTGAAAGAATATTATTGCTGATACTAATAACAAATTTAATTAGTTTCCATAAAAAGAGAATTATAATTATAGATATCATTTAATATACATACAATTATGAAATTATTTAATATCTATCTTTATTTAATTAAATAATTATTTAATTTACTAAATTCCTATTGGTACATTATAGCACACAATAAATATAAGAAACACATTAACCTAACTCTCTCTCTCTTTCTTTCTTTCTCTCTCTTTCTCTCTCTTTCTATATATATATATATATATATATATATATATATATATATATATATATATATATATATATATATATATATATATATATATAAAGGGGTCCAATAGGAACCATTTACCGTTCCTAAGGGAACTATCTTTTTATCTATATATAATACCATAATAGAATATATTTTTTTCAAAATAAATTGTCTTAATAAAAACAATAAAAATAAAAATATTGAAGGAAGTAAGACCCTATAATCCATAATAAATGAAAGCATGAAGATATTCATTTCATTTACCCATTTATATTATAACTAGAAGTAACTTCTTACATTGCGTAAAAATGTAGTTATGCGGTTAGAATAATTGTGGGTGAAAATTAAAAATATGTTAATATTTACGTTTTGCTCATGTTTTTGGATATTATCCGAATTGAAAAACAATAAAAAAAATTCTATTAGTTGGTATTTTGATATTATCTAATACAGTCTAAAACTTTTAAAACTTTGTTTTTAGTTTTATATAGGGTTTTTGGCACTGTTGCACAACAAAGTTGGGCGAATTTACACATTTAGTCACTAAAGTATTTTTTGTGATCAATTGGTCCTAACATTATGAAATATCGGCTAACTAAGGATTTGGGGAAAATTGTATCTGGTTTAAGGCTCACATGCTGACATGTCTATACATATGTGGAGTTAAGTTAGACTACGTCACTGTATAAGGTGGCATAACTTCCTTAAATGGAACCCTCAATCTAACCAAGTGGAATACGTTTTTACCCCAAATTAGGTCTTTATCTCCCTCCCGATACCCTCTTGTTGATCGTTAAAACCAAAGCAATGTATGCCTCATCTGGTCGATCCGTCAAGAACCTTCGTCTCTGACACCATGCTGATGATGAACAATGGTCCCTATGTGACTGTAAAGATGGAATCCGAGTCGAAAGGATTGCGTGGATTAACAATAACGTAGGCCGCAGGTTTTGGAACTGCAAAAAGTCCTTGGTGAGTATTCATTCTCTTTACTTACACCTTATTTGGTATCTTTAGCTGAAAAATGTACATTTTTTTGTTAATCGTAACCCTAATTGTGTTCTTCCTTTTTAATCAGTCAAGTGAGGTTGTGAAGGCTCGGGAGAAAGTGGCTAAACTGCAGCAAGCTAGGGAAACCGAGAAGGAAGTTTTCGAGAGAGAGTTGATGGAGCTGAATAAGGAAAATGCTATGTTGCAGACTTACATGAGATGTGCTAAGTGTTTGATCACTGCTTTGTTCATTGCAATCATTGGAGTGTGGTTGAAGTGTGTTTGAGTTATGCTTGATTATATGTTGGTATTGAGGGTTGATGATATAATTCCAACCACTCTTTTGGACAGTGTCTGGGTTGATGATCATCACATTAGAAAGTTTTTGGTTTTTGGATGTATGGGTGATATGTGTCTTTTTATATATATTTATGTGAAACATATCTTAATATTTTAGCCTTTATTATTATTATTTAGAACTAAAATATACTTAATATGCTTTGAAATATTTAATTACAGTAAAAATGAGAGTTGGAATGCAAAAGGAAGAGAATGAAGCTGAAAAGATGCAAAAAGGATATTGCTGGCAGATTGACCCCTCTTCAGTGTTTCGCGTATATCTGATGACTAACAAGTCCAATTGACTAGATTCAAAATGTTCTGGAAACTAGACTAAATTTCCTACGACTTATGTGAGAGGGACTTTTGGCTAATTCAACACTTATCTTATCCAAAATCGGCCTTGAAGATGAAGCATAAAAGCTGGACGGAAATTCCCTCCAAGTTACTTATTCCCCAAGCACCACTTTCCTTATCTTTATTTGATTAATCCCTAAGCCACATTAGTTTCCTTATTCCAATGCAACTCTAATATTCCATATAATTCCATCTCCATCAACTATAAATACCCCATATCATTCCACCAGTTTCATAATCTATGATATTCCACTTCGACTTGTGCAACAAGAAAACTTCATAGTTGCCGTTTTGAGGGTCTAGGAGGCGGCCGGAAAGCCGTTAAGCTAATGGAAGCGGAGATCGGAAGGATTGGAGAGCGGATACATGTCGGTAATCATATGGGTTGTTAACATGACCCTGTTTAGCATTCCATTGAGATACTATTATGTGTTTAGTTTCTGATTTAGGTGTAAAAACCTTTTACTTTGAGTTTATGATTAAATAAAACCTTGATTATTGGATTAATTGCTATATTGAATTGTTTGTTTATGTTTAATTTATCTTTCCAAGCTTGTTAAAAGATTCTTACGTGTTAATGATAATTATTTGCTGTTAATTGCCAAGTAAATTGAGTTGTATGAACATCTGCTTGATTGCTTGTCTCTTATGATTTTGATGACCATCGAGATTATAAGTCTAGGAATAACGAATGTGAAACTAGGATTAATTGGGAATAAGTAAGTTAATGTGTGAGCCTTGTTTGATGACCATCAACAAGAGGTTAAATTGAATTAGTAATTCGATTAACTATATTTACAAGTCTTGCTTGATACGAACTGAACACTAGGAAGCATGTTAGTTTAATCAACTGATCACTGTTTGAATTGATTTGTTTGCTAAAGGATTAGTTATAGTGAACGCGAATCTAATCATTTTAGGAATCGGTGAACATGAATAAATGAATTTGTGTATGCAATTATCTATGTTTTTAAGGTGTAATTTATCTAAACCAAAGTACCTGAAGAGATTTGCTTTCCTGTTAGTTTATCGAAAGTTGTTAATTGATTGTTCGTTTGAGATTTATTAAACTATTTCTTTAATCTTTTCGTGTGACCTGTAACCTATAATCAAATATTTTAAATTAATTCACCACCATTCCCTGTGATCGACACCCGACTTACCTAAGCTATACTATAATCTGACTAGGTACACTGTCTATAAGTGCATAGTTAGTCTAAGTTTGTTAGGTTATAAATATTAAAATTAGTGGGTACTTTGTGCACATCAAGTTTTTGGCGCCGTTGCCGAGGAACGGTTTTCAATTAATTTAGTTTATTTGATTATTCGTTATTTGTTTTTATTTTTTTATTTTTATTTTTATTTTTATTTTATTTTCGTTGATATTATGTCACTTGTCCGGAAGGTTTTTGTTGTTATGTGCAGGAATTCGTGATCATACACATTGCTTGGTTTGATTTTTTGCATGGGTTTCGAGATTGCAAGCGATTAGGGAATTCTTGACTTGTTTAGTCTACTACTTTGTTGATTTGTCCAACTCAATCTATGAGACGTAGTATAGCAAGGCGTGTCGTGGTGGTTAAGTGGAAGACCGAGCTCTTGCTGTTCTTGACTAGTTTGGTCACTTCTTGTTCTACTTTTAGTTAATGGTGCAAAGAAAATGAAGGAAATAGTCTGACAGGTCCCGAAAGATTTTGTTTTCACAAACCACTTCTTGCATGCAATGGATTTAATCAACAATTGTAGCTTGATTTCAACGAAGACGAGTGATCGTGATATCCTTTTTAGTTATTTTGGTTTGCGATTTTTTTTAGTTATTTTAGTGAATTTTTATTTTTATTTTTATTTTTAGTTTGTTTAAAATTTTGTTTTCCATGTTGATGCTCTTTGATTGATTTAGATCTTTGCAGAATTTTCGCCCTTAGAAAGCTGACAGTAAGTTTAGCTGCTAGGTCCGATTGTTGCCAGACAGAGCCGAGTGAGCGTTTGAAGTTTATAGTCAAGACCCACGATTTCTAATAAGTGTGGGGTGTGAGTTGATATTGTGAGAGTATATTATTTAGAAGAGTGGCGTTTCTACCGTATTTTGATTCTTATGGTATGGATGAGTTGTTCCCACACCATGGAGTTTTATTTCGACGCAAGGTAGAAGTATCATCCCTGCTGCCACGACATGGTTGACACTTTCCTATGTCGTGGGGGAGATTTTCATCGCAAGAGGAGGGTGTCATTCTTGATATCACGACGTGGCCACCAAATACCACACGTGGCCATGTTATTATTCATAATAATGATTACACATCACTTGACGACATGATGTGGTTGACACTTTCCCACGTCATGGTTATTAGACATTGCATTTATTTGCAATATTTTTCACCACATTTTAGAAGTTGGCGTTCTTGGTTTTATTTACCGGCATACTCAGAAGCAACAGTTCCAGTTTTCAACACATTTATGGAGCAACTTTTAGCAGCCCCATTCGATCTCGCCACAACTACCCCAGGGGAGTCTGTTCCTTTTTCTCCCTTTTTACTATTTTTATTAGTTTTAGCGTACAATGAGGGCATTGTATGAAATAAGTGTGGGGTAGGGGGTCGAAAAAGCAATTTAAATTGAAAAAATAAAAACTAGTTAAAAATTTATAAACTTGAAATAATAGTTTAATTTAGAAAATCTAGTCATAATTTAAAATTTTGCTAATATTGTATGGGATGATCCAATGAGAACCCAAATGTTTACTTGAGCCAACACATGTTATAGTGTATTTGTGGTTTCCCATTTCCTAGTGAAAAGTCATGAGATATGAAAGGTAATCTGGTAGTTTATATGACATAATATGTTTTGCAGCCTAAACCTGAAATCTATCCAGGAAAGCTTTTTTAGTCATTGCACTTAGACTAATACTCTAACCAATAAGGGTTGAAGTTAAGCGCCCCTGCTTAAGCATGTAGGTTTTGAGTGAAAAAAAAATGAGTTACATGTGAAAAGAGAGAGAGAGAGAGAGAGAGAGAGAGAGAGAGAGAGAGAGAAATTACCAAAAAATTGCTAGAATTTTGGAGCTATCAAATTATGAAGATCAAAAGATCAAAATTCTGAAGAAATCCAAAAAGTTGAAGACATCAAAAATCAAACAAAAAAAGTGGTGAATTCAAAGAAAGCAAATATCAAATATTCGAAGAAGTGATGAATTCAAAAACCTCCATTGTATTATCAAAGTCGAAATTTCTAGAATTTATGTATGCTTGGTTGTTTAGCCAAAAATACCTTGAGGTTAAGAGAGATTTTTGAGGATTGATTCGGAGGGTTGCAAAAATGAGTGTCGTATAAACTAAGGGGTGAAGGTTCATAAGGATTGTGAGTATTTAGGAATGAGAAGTTTCTTAGGATTTATAGACACAAATACATGCATTGCAGTCTTGGGGTAATGGATGGGTTTGAAATGGATTATTCTATGCGATATTGGTGAAATAATAAAAGTCAGTTTGCTTGGGGGCAAGCAAAGGCTAAGTGTGGGGTATTTTGATATGTGTCTTTATATATATATATATATATATATATATATATATATATATATATATATATATATATAATATATATATATATATATATATATATATGTGAAACATATCTTAATATTTTAGCCTTTATTATTATTATTTAGAACTAAAATATACTTAATATGCTTTGAAATATTTAATTACAGTAAAAATGAGAGTTGGAATGCAAAATGAACAGAATGAAGCTGAAAAGATGCAAAAAGGATATTGCTGGCAGATTGACCCCTCTTCAGTGTTTCGCATATATCTAATGACTAACAAGTCCAATTGACGAGATTCAAAATGTTCTGGAAACTAGACGAAATTTCCTACGACTTATATGAGAGGGACTTTTGGCTAATTCGACACTTATCTTATCCAAAATCGGCCTTGAAGATGAAGCATAAAAGTTGGACGGAAATTCCCTCCAAGTTACTTATTCCCCAAGGACCACTTTCCTTATCTTTATTTGCTTAATCCCTAAGTCACATTAGTTTCCTTATTCCAATCCAACTCTAATATTCCATATAATTCCATCTCCATCAACTATAAATACCCCATATCATTCCACCAGTTTCATAATCTATGATATTCCACTTCGACTTGTGCAACAAGAAAACCTCATAGTTGCCGTTTTGAGGGTCTAGGAGGTGGCCGGAAGGCCGTTAAGCTAACGGAAGCGGAGATCGGAAGGATTGGAGAGCGGATACATGTCGGTAATCATATGGGTTGTTAACGTGACCATGTTTAGCATTCCATTGAGATACTATTATGTGTTTAGTTTCTGATTTAGGTGTAAAAACCTTTTACTTTGAGTTTATGATTAAATAAAACCTTGATTATTGGATTAATTGCTATATTGAATTGTTTGTTTATGTTTAGTTTATCTTTCCAAGCTTGTTAAAAGATTCTTACGTGTTAATGATAATTATTTGCTGTTCATTGCCAAGTAAATTGAGTTGTATGAACATCTGCTTGATTGCTTGTCTCTTATGATTTTGATGTCCATCGAGATTATAAGTCTAGGAATAACGAATGTGAAACTAGGATTAACTTGGGAATAAGTAAGTTAATGTGTGAGCCTTGTTTTATGACCATCAACAAGAGGTTAAATTGAATTAGTAATTCGATTAACTATATTTACAAGTCTTGCTTGATACGAACTGAACACTAGGAAGCATGTTAGTTTAATCAACTGATCACTGTTTGAATTGACTTGTTTGCTAAAGGATTAGTTATAGTGAACGCGAATCTAATCATTTTAGGAATCGGTGAACATGAATAAATGAATTTGTGTATGCAATTATCTATGTTTTTAAGGTGTAATTTATCTAAACCAAAGTACCTGAAGAGATTTGCTTTCCTGTTAGTTTATCGAAAGTTGTTAATTGATTGTTCGTTTGAGATTTATTAAACTATTTCTTTAATCTTTTCGTGTGACCTGTAACCTATAATCAAATATTTTAAATTTATTCACCACCGTTCCCTGTGATCGACATCCGACTTACCTAAGCTATACTGTAATCTGACTAGGTACACTGCCTATAAGTGCATAGTTAGTCTAAGTTTGTTAGGTTATAAATATTAAAATTAGTGGGTACTTTTGTGCACATCAATGGGTACATGATCAGGGCAGCTTAATGTGTGGTAGATATAGTTTTTGGAAAACTAGGAACATTTGTATTTGATGACAATATTGATAGCAACTTTTGTACGTAAATTGTATGAAATAATGATCTCATAAATGAATGGCATTGGTAATGATAGTTGTAATGGTTGAAATAATTATATTCATTTATTTTGCATTATTATTAATATTGTGGGAACCACTTCTTTTTTTGTAACGTCCCAATATAATAAGTACAAATTCTCTTTAAATCAAACAGAAACAACCATTCGTTCATTTAAAATACTGAAATCAAGTGTAAGGAAAATGTAACAAAAGTCATCAGAGTACAAAACAAAATCATAGAATGTGGAACAGTGATGGACGTAGTATGATCATGGCGAACCCTTCCCTTTTGAACTAGAGGTACCTGAAAACATTAAACCACAAAATCATAAGCACAAAGCTTGGTGAATCTTCCAAAATACCACATACCGCATAGATAATTACGGGCCTTGTCCAAACTACATACAGGACCCTCCTACAACATAAGGGGTTCCGCCCACAGCATAATGGGCCCCGCCTAAATGTTATATATATATATATATATATATATATATATATATATATATATATATATATATATATATATATATATATATATATAACATACACATGCAGGAGTCACAAAGATAATAAGCATGTAACTTTCCATTTTCACAACAAAAAAAATTCATTTTATTTGAAGTAAAACTTCCCAATTATAAAACCATTTTAAGAAAACCATCGATTCCAAATTACAATTATTAAAAATCAGAGTATTATAATGAAGTCAAAATCCTCAATGCTATTTATGAGTGTGTACAGTCTCGCCTTCGCCTTCCCATAGTCACTGATGATACCTGAAACAATAAACAACTAGGTAAGCATAAATCTTAGTGAATTTCCCCTAAAATACCCCATACTATAAACATACAAGCATTCACAATGGCCCACAACCTCCTGGTTAGAATGCCCAAGCCCAATCAGTCTTTAGATTGGAATGCCAACATGCAACAGGTCCAATCAATCATTGGGCTAGATTACCTAGGATTTATTGGCCTATAACCTCAACCCAACCGCTCTTCCCGAGCTTCCGTGCCTATGACTTATAGCCATCCCGCACCAGGTATCTTGTCCTACAACATAAAGCAAGACCGCCTCAACCCAACCACTACCATATATCGACATATAAACAATTCGGATCAAGTAGGCCCATAATACAAACAAACAACAATCATACAACTCATTACCGCCTACTAGTTCTCACACTGCACACTATCCTGCTACCAACTAACCTCTATGAAATATGTAACCATAAGTAACCAGACATGAGATAGCCACCCAAACAAATGATCCTACTCTAGAGCCACAACCAAAAAAGGAACATGCAAGATAGCATAGATCAAAAGTTTTCAGGCTATCCTACATGACTACATACAGTCCCTATGACACTCCACTAGATGATAACCAACAAGTACATGTAGGCATACAAATAAAATAGATCACTAAAACATAGCAACATCTTATATACCAGGATACAGATCTAACAGATCACTATAACATATCAACATCCTATATACTAGGATACAAATATAATAGATCACTACAACGTAATAACATCCTATAAACCAAGATACAAATCTAACAGATCACTACAACATAACATCCTATATACCAGGATCCAGATCTAACATATCACTAGAGCTTAATAACATACTAAGTACGACAATCCCGGGAACACATAAACGCATATACTCAGAGGTGAGATAGATACCCGGACAGGTAATCCTACTCTAGAGCCACAACCAAACAAGGAACATACAAGAAATCCTAGATCAAAAGTCTTCAGTCTATCCTACATGACTATATACAGTCCTTATGATATCCTTCTGCTAAAAGATAACCAAAACTAATGGGCAGACATTGGTGCCTTCGACCCGCAAGTAGAATGTGGCAAAACTCACCTGAATCGAAGAACTCTGAAACACTGCGATACGATCCCTTTTCATCAATGCTTGCACCCACGAATCCATTAATCACCAAAACCAAGTAAAATCTTAATCAACAACCCAAAACCCTCAAGTTTGTCCTGAAGTCAAACTTGGTCAAAAAGTCAACGGTCAACACCACGTCGTGGTCCTCCTTGGCCACACCGTGGCAATGCCAAAACAAGGCAGTCATGATTTTTTACTTCGCCACACCATGGCCACTAGAAAATCATCAATTTCTCAATAAGAGCTTAATCCTTTTAGATTAAGCTCATACTTCCCGATCTACTTCTTCACACTGACTTAATGGATAAAGTTTCCAACTTTATCCATTATGACCTCACCATAGGACAAGATCTTAAACCCTAAGTCCATTAAGTCATAAATGCGACCAAAACTAGAACATGAGGCTAAGAACACTCAACTTAAGACCTTTTTTCACTAGCTTAGAAGTTCATGACCAATTGAGCACCACATCAAACTCTAAAGTTCCTCAAACTCCAAGAGCACTCAAGAATAGGACCAAATCATCCAAAATGGGCTCAAACATCAAACAAGAAACACAAAGGTCAAGATATGAACTCAATGGATAAAGTTTCCAACTTTATCCATTAGGACCTCACCATATGACAAGATCTTAAACCCTAAGTCCATTAAGTCATAAATGCGACCAAAACTAGAACATGAGGCTAAGAACACTCAACTTCAGACCTTTTTCACTAGCTTAGAAGTTCATGACCAATTGAGCACCACATCAAACTCTGGAGTTCCTCAAACTCCAAGAGCACTCAAGAATAGGAACAAATCATCCAAAATGGGCTCAAACATCAAACAAGAAACACAAAGGTCAAGATATGAACTTTATACCTTCAATAGCTCATAAATGTGAAGAAGATCTTGGATCCAAGCTTGTTGCTTACTTCCTTGCACAAAAATGAACCACCTTCTTCTTCAAGTTTCACCAAATAAAGCAAACAACCTCAAGATATAGCCACCAAGATCATTTCCATGGTAGAGAGGCTAGGGTTTCGAAATGAAGGGATGGAGGCTGATGAAGATAACCTAAAATGGGGTTTAAGATGATTAAATATGGATGAAACCCTAAACATATGTGGGCTTGGGCCTGAACAGGTGTCACATCATGGCCATCCATTGGTGGCGCTCGAAAACATGCGTTCGATAAGTATCATGCCACATCATGGACATCCAAGCCCCACGTCATGGCTGAAGGTCTGCTTCAATAATCCTTAACAGATTCCTTAAGTCTTGGCCCACCTTATTTGGAAAACAGGATGTTACAATTCTCCCCCACTTAAAATGGATTTTGTTCTCGAAATTAGTTATTGGAGTCTCATCTCAAACACCCTCTATACCCCTTGTGGGTTCTTCAAACCCGACTCCCTTGCCACAAGCTGGTATCATTCGCATACTAGAGACCTTATCGGTCTAAATCACAACTCCCACAACATTCCTTGATCTTCTGACACCTCTGCACATTTAACAAGAAACAAAACGACCTGACAGAAAACCATTCCATGAATGAAGAATTCCCTTCCTAGCCCATGACCAATAGATCCCAAAATCATGCACAACCCCTAAGCAACTGAGATATACGAAGATCCACAAATTTAATCGGTACAAAATTTTCTTGGCCAACACCGTCATGCTAATACTGCACAAAAGTGCACCGCCGCAATGAAAACTTATTGGTCATATACTGAACTAGACCACACTGCTACTCGGCTCTGATCGCCCTACTTAGCTATCTGCTGACAACACTTAGGCTCACCCTTGATCTCCACTAATCGACAACAATACTCAGGCTTACCCCCGATACACTAATCAACAACAGAACTTAGGCCTACCCCCGATCCGTTAATCAACAACACTCATGCTTACCTCCGATCCACTAACCGACAACAACAATCGAGCCTACCCCCGATCCACTAATCAACAATAACACTATGGCCCAATAAAACTTAACTGATCTTACCAGGTCTTCGATCCGTGACTCAGACCTCCAAGCCCCAATCAAACAAGAGCATACAAGGAATCCCTCATCATATCCCTCAACCTGGGCCCCTAACATCTTAGAGTCTTGAAGGGTTTTTGTATACTACAACATCATGCGGTGCATATACAACCCTAAATGCTTTGGATCTATGTTTTCTCTAATTATACATGCAATATTGTTTCCAAAGCATTAAACCTATAACTATCATACAAAATGATATAAACAACATAAAATTGAGTTATAGAGTTACCTCTTGGTTGTAGCTTGTAGAACTTATTGAGTTTGACCTTTAAGAACTTAGTGCCGCTAGTGTTGCACCTCAAATGGAACCACAACACACCTAGGTTAAAGGATGACTTTTTGAGAGAATATCCTAACACCAAAATCGGCTCAATGATCTCCAAGAACACTAGTGTGCCATTTTGGATGCTAAGGGGCTTCTTATATAGTGTGGCAAGATTAGGGTTACACCATGTAAACCCTAATGTGCATGACCTTCCATATTCCTTAGGCTTCATGGGTTTAAACCTCCATGGATCATCCATGGACTGTCACATAGGTTTAGCCCAACCTAAGGAATCATGGATCATTGGCCCACACCATAAGAATGAATGATTTTACCAAATTAACCCATCATATTTAATTAGTCTCTTTTGATCAAAAAATTAATTCCAAATTAATTTTTGATCAATACTAATTAAATAATATGATTCCGTATTAATATATTAGAACTTATAATATATTAACAAATCATAAATATCCTTTTCTCAAAACTCCATCCTATCAAATTGTCCTGGTGATATGCAACCCAAATGGACCATGCTACTCTCGGATCAAGTACATACCAATTATAGTTATGGGCTTAGACACCTAATCCAACAAGTCTAACACAAGCATGCCCTACATATAATATTATAACTAAAACTAATACCACCCGAAGGGAAATCTAATAGATGACGAAGATCTTGACGCTAAACCAGAAGATCCAACATGTGTTAAGACCTTTGTTAAGCTTTTTTTTAAGCTCTTAAGCCCCATTAAGCCATGCATTTGTTTAAAGTTGCGAACTTTACATGATAAGTGGTCTTATCAAATCAGATATGAGAGTTTGGCTTGAAGTCTCAATGGATTAAGTGCTTAATGAAGTGGGGTGGCCAACTGGGGAGTATGTTGGGTTTACCAAGCTAGCACGCTACGCGTACTAGCCCCAGAGGGTGTACGCTAAGTGTACAAGCTGAGTATGCCCCCGTACCCAGCAGGTGGGCTTCGGATTTGGGTTTCTCGGTTTTAGGCCCATGTTTGGACCTTCGAAGATTAGGGTCTTGTTGGGCCATCAAGTTTCTATTTTTGGGCTGATGCTTTTATATTGGGTTCTTTTGGATTAAGGCCCATGAAGGGATTTGGGCCCAATTTAGAAGATTAGCCTATAATTGGGCTTTGGGTGAACATTTTGGAATTGGGCCTTTTGTGTAGTTTGTTTGTGCCTTGGCCTTTAGCCAAGTTAGGTTAAGGGTAAAATGGTCTGTTACCCCAATTTAGACTCTTAGTTATGGGTTGGAATCCAATTATTAATTGGATGTTATTTTATGATGATAGCACGAGGATTTTATCAGACCAGCAGATATAGATTTATCTAAGTGACTCAGAAGCTGGAAGTAAGTTTCCTCACTGTGTTTAGCGGGTTGAAGGCACCAATCCTAGCCCATGGTTTATTATGTTAGGATGCTAGATGTATATGTGACTATTGAATGTATTATGTAAGGGAATGCTTATCGGGCAAGGCCCAATGTCGGGCAAGGCCCCGACGACTGTATTATAAGCTATTGTCTTCGTGATTATCGCATGTGTTTGTATGATTATATGTTTATATGTTTACCGGGCGAGGCCCGATGTCAGGTGGGGCCTAATAACTGACAGATTTGTATACCGAGCAGGGCTCAATGTCGGGCGGGGCCCGATGTCAGGTGGGGCCCATTATGTGTTTATTATGTATGGTATGTGGTAGTTTGGGGAACTCACTAAGCTTTGTGCTTATGGTTTTCACTTTATGTTTCAGGTACTTCTGATTCGAAATGGAAGAGCACGAGATGATTGCAGAGCACACACTACCTCATTCTGTATTTTTTGATTTACAATGATATTTTATGATGTAGTGTTACACTTTGATCCATATTGGTTGTATGATAATGTTTGGATTACCATTTTATTAAATTAAAAATGAAAAATTTTTGGGTATTATTTTTGGGATGTTACATAAAGTAAACATGGTTTTACTACGATAAAAAATGTACAACCACTATTAGACGATTGGGATATGGCATAGCCGCAGACGCATCAGATAAGTATGTGAAAATTTCTAAGAGGACGCGTCGAGACTGTACATATCCTTCTTTTGTGAGTATGTTATAGAACTCTACTGTGATATATACTTGCAACATCCGACTAAAGGTGATGTCGAACAGTTGTATGTCGCACATCAAACTATACATGGTTTTCTAGAGATGTTTGGTAGCATTGATTGTACACAGTGGGAGTAGGCAAATTGTCCCACTGCTTGGCGTGGTTAATTCACGCGAGGTGATTATAGGGTCCCATCTGTTATATTAGAGGCGGTTGTTTCATAAGACCTATGGTTTTGGCATGCATTATTGGGTATGGCAGGGTCAAACAATGACCTCAATATGCTCCAAGCGTCTCCGTTACTTAACAATATTTTGTAGGGTAAAACACCATACATGATATACATTGTAAATGGAAATGGATATAAGTATATGTATTACCTAGGTGATGAGATATATCTAGAGTACGCTATAATTGTAAAGCCATATTCATTTCCAACCAACAGGGCCGGTCCAGACGGTGGGCAACCCGGGCGACCGCCCAGGACCCATGACTCCAAAGGGCCCAAATTTTTTGGGTTATGTAGTGTGTGTGTGTGTTATATATATAAATTATTACCAAAATGATTTTTATGACCTAAAGTTGGTTCAAACTCAAAATAGCTCAAAAATAAACAATTTGACTTATTTGTTATTGTTAATTGAATACATTTATAGTGAAAAGTAAATGATATATTTTTTTTAATCTTTATTATATTTGTCTTTAAGGGGCTCGTTTTTTTTCTTTTCGCCCCGGGCCCCATATACGTTGGGACCGGCCGTGCCGGCCAATGAAAAACAAAAATTGTTCAAGGATATGGAACGAGCGTTTGGAGTCATAAAACAAAAGTGGCACATAATCAAACATCCGACATGAACATGAGATATAGCAAAATTGACGACTGTGTTAACTGCTTATGTTATTTTACATAACATAATAATAGAAGAAGAGGATATGACTATTTGTTCATATACCGCGAATGATCTACTTAATCAACTTGCAGTAATACAAGTTAGCAGCCCACCATGCTTCTCAAAGGTTTTGAAAATACAAAACCGCATCACAATCTACCACGATTTGAGCGAGCATATATGGAAAAGACAAATCCAATGGCAAAATGACAATGAAGACCGGGTGGATGAGGACGGTGATGATAAGGCGGATGAGGCCGGTGATGACACCGACGACAAGTAGTATTTCTTTATGTTTTTTATGTTTTAAATTTTTATGTTTTTACGTAATGTGATGTTTTATTTGGTATATTTTATGTTTTTTTTAGTAATTTAGGTTTTAAATTTCTATGTTTTTAATTAATGAAATGTGGTTTTATTTTTTCTATGTTTTTAAAATATTTATTTATGTTTTAAATTATTATTTTTATTTAATTTAATCATAAAAAAAATAATAAATAGAAATAAAAAAAAATATTATAAAGTGGTAAGCATTTCTAATGTCTAGTGGGTTAATGGTAAGTTAGTGGTGGAGCTGACGTGACGCGCTTTTCCGATGGTTTGACTGTGACCACTCCCCACAACCTAATAAAACACACGTTAGAGCATGCAAACAAAACTGTTGTGTTTGTCTACTGGTGAGTGCTCATACCACACACGGTGCATGGGTCATGTTTCAAGTTTGGTCATGTCTGATCATTTTCCGTTATTTTTGTGAATTTTTTCAATTCCTTAAATTTCTAAAAAGTAGGCTCTGTTTATTCTAGTTTCCACGCCATTGAGGGATTTTTCTTGCTAAAGTTTATTTAGAATGTGCCTTCTTGGGACAATAATTGATCCACAATAAGGAGTTTCGATTTTTATTTAGCTCGTGTTTCTTTTCTTAGAATTTCTCTTGAACTCGTTTGTTTGCAGTCAGACAAACCTTTTCACTCAAGACTGTTTTTTAGAAGACCACATACCTATCAGTACATCCTCTTCTTGTGTAAGAAAGGGAAAAAGTCATCTAAATCATGCAATCACCCATATTTTTTTCACTTTCTTCTTCGACGCTTTTCTCTCAACCCAAAAATGTTTTTCTTTTTTCCCTTATTTCCAAAATTCAGATTCATCAAACTCCCAATATTACAAACATACACTTTGATACTTCCCATAAAACCAAAACCTAATCTATACATACAATCCCTTTCCTATGCATTATCTATATTGCCTCCCCTCATCCCTCATTAACCTCCATTGCCCCCTTCAAGCTGCCAAACACACAAAGGTCAATACAGAAATCAGAGCTTCAAGGTACAAGTAGGGACTCCAACCATCAACCGTTTACCTGCTGCCAACAAGATGATTTCCCAAAAATACCCTCGGATTCTACTGTTGTACCTTGTGCATCAACACAAGGTAAAGCTTTATCCATTTTCTTTAAAGCAACTTTCCAAACAACAGGGCCAAGATTAGCAGCAAAACAAGCTAAACTTCTTGCATAACCATCACCAACCACCATTAACTGCTTCTTTTCTCCACAAAAGTTGGAGACATAATATTGCTTGTAAGTCTCACGCCTACTCTCATCTATAATAAAATCTTTAATATTTCCATATTTCATATCCGCCCTCCGAATGCGCACTGCATGGATTGAGAGTATAACTAGTAAAAGATATGGAAGGGCATTTTGGGTATTTCAGTATTATTAAAAAGGTGATGATGGAACCTGGAAACTCTTCATTCCACTCTGATAATAATTCAGAGTAGGGTTGTTCTCTATTGCAGCTGTTATGCAACATTGGTCCTCTTCTTAAATTGTAAGGAGTAGACTCGGTTGTGCTGTCTTCTGGAGTTGCCAGAGTGGCGGACTCAGGGCCCACACGCTCCAACGGGGGTCTGCCAGGTGGCTTTTTCAGGTGCTTACTTGGCGGTCTGCCTCGTTTCACTACTTTTGGTTGCAGCTCCCCATCTTCACCCTCTTGCCTCAAATTTCCAAAGTCCCTTTTTGCCAATTCTTGTATGTTTCTTGCCTAAAATATTATGAATTACAAATTAAAATTCAAGAGAAGTGAAATTAAAAAATAAAAAATGATGAATACCTGACGAAAGTAAATGGTATCAGATGAGTTGTACTTCATTGCATTAGAACAAATCAATAACACATCTGCCTCCAATTCATTCAAATTTGAGTAGACTCCATCATCAAGTTTGTTTTTCACAGTGCCAAAATCCATTGGATGCTTAACGATTTCATGGTAATCAGGAAGCTGTATACAAACAAGGCTTTTTCATGTCAATTTAAGAATGAGATGAACACATTAACACAAAGAAAAAAGCACCTCATTAGGATCAACTGGCTCAGAGAACACCCCATAAGTGTCCTTCCTGTAGATCAAATTTAAACATCCAAAAACCTATGTTGAATCAACAAACAGTGCAAAAAATAAGATATAAACAATGAAAGAAGCAAAGAAAGGAAGGAAGACACACTTTTGAAGCCTGTCAAGAATGAAATCCAATAGCTTTTTGTCTGGTAAAGGTGTTGTGGGTCCAGAAGACTCCATGGCTTTTGAAATTTTTTCACCCTACAAACATAATTTTATCATCCATGGTTATAAGAATGGAAGATTGGTTAGATAAAGATAAACTAGTAAATATCAAAGCTTTGTTGCTAATGAACAATGGCAATGAACAGTGAAGTGAGAATATATAAGCATTAAAGAAAGATAAAGTTTGAACTTTATTCAAGATATGATTGTAGGTTGACTAATCATAAAGAACTTATCAACAATAAAATAATGAGTTTATGAGGAATCTAATTCAGAAAGTAAAAGCTATCAGATTTCAATCATTTCATAACAGAGAGCTACAAATAAAAAAGAATAAAGCCCTTTATCCAAAAGGGTATCTTACAACTACAAGAACTTGACCGAATCTTCGGAAGGAAAAATAAAGAATAAAGAATTTAGAATTACGCGCGAAAATTCAAAGAAAATTACAAAAGACGAACAAAGATCAACACTAAAACTAAAAAGCACCTCTCTTTCCAAACGCTAAATGCATTACGATTTCAAACAAAGCTTCAAGACCCTAACATTTTAGCTTCAATCAAAACTTTACCTGGTAATCAGTGATAGTATTAACAGATCCGGAGTTAAATTTCTGATTGTCAACGTCATCATTTAAATCAGAGAAATAGGATGCCGAATTAAACGAGGAATATCTAATTAAATCAGAAGAAGCCTGTTGTTGTTGTAGTTGATTTGACTGAGGCAAACGAACAACGAGCTTGACTTTCTTTTCTCTTCTCTCATCATCGTCATCGTCGTAGTACTCGTCTTCATTGGCCGACACATAGTAGCCACTGGCGGCGGCGGTAGAGTTAGGGTTCCGACGAGTTGATATCCATTGTAATTTTTGTTGATTTTGTAACTCTTCTTTTTTAAGAACACGGTTTTTGAGATCCAATAGAGATGGACGGCCTTTTTTCTTCTTCGCCGTCGTTGCTCCTCCTACCTTAACCATCTCTCCGCCGTCTCTTCCCCATCTCTCTCGCCAACGGGCGTTTTAGCTTCGTAAACTTTGTAGCAAATTACATGAATAGTCCTTATTCTATGGACCAATCTCAATTCTCAACCTCTTTTCAAAATGAAAAAATTGCAAAACATTGTCTAACGTTTTTTGTTTTCTTCGGCTGCAATGCAACCAAAGATATCGTCATTTTTCAGAAGGTTTGTTTGTAAATTTAGGATAAAATTACAGTTTTGGTCAGCAAACTAGATTATTAATTTTTAAAAATTTGACAAGATATATTTCTATGATTTAAAGAAATTTCACGGTATATTTTTAATCTATTTAAAAAGATCATTTTGTGTATTTTCATTAATATTTTATTTTATTTATTTATATTTTTTGTGACTTATATTTTTTTTTGAAATTTTATTTGAATATATTTTTTGATGTTTTTTTATATTATATTCGTTCATATTTTTTTGAATAATTTTTCTAGTTTTTTTTTGATATTTTGTTCGAATACATTTTTAAATGTTTTTTATATCTTTTGTTTTTTTTTAATATTTTTTAAGCTTTTTATAAATATTTTTTTGTATAAATAAAAATGAAAAGGTTTGTTAAATGTGAGCATATATAACACATATTAGCTATAAAATTATTTATTTTAATATGATTATTGTATAGGTCAACCGGAATTCATAACGAGAGTCAATGGTTTCAAATTCAATTTTTTAGTTTTAAAAAAAAAAAAAAAGATTTTTGACACTGTAGCACATCAAAATTTGACGAGTTTACACATTCAGTCACTGAAATATTTTTTATGTTCCATAAATCACTAAACTTTTAATTTACCTATTAAATAGGGAATTGATCCCAAATCTTACCGGTTTGTAGGTCACCAATACTTACATTTACTGATGACATGGAAACTAACACAAATTATTATTTATTACGCCTATGTGGCATTTATTGAAAAAGAGTCTCCATGTCTCATTCCACCTTTGCCATTTATTAAAAAGAAAAAACCCACTCCCAAAAACTTTTAGTCTGGAAGTTTTGCAATCGATCCATCTCTCATGTTATCTTGCAAACCCACAGTCGAAGGTTAAGGTTCCTGATTTTGTTCCCAATTTTGAGGTTGAAGATGAAGATTTGGGGCTGGGAAGGAGGAGGCGTGAGGAAAAGAAAAGGAGCAGGTTTTTAAACACCAAAATCCAACATATTTGGGTTCATCTTCAAAATCTGATTTACTTTCTTCTTCTTGATCGCCTTATCCTAATGCCCAATCTCCTTGATCGATTATGTCAGTGTAGTATTCGAGTGTAGGGTTTTAATTTCTCGGTTTGCTCTAAACCTCATATCTATTTTGCATCGGAGTCTGCTTCAGAATTCACTCGAATGTGGGGAATTCTTGTGATTTAAAGTGAGAATTGCTAGATTTTGTCATCGATTTGTTCATATGTATCCAATTTTATACGTAGCACATCTATTTTTTGGGCCTGCTTTAAATATGTTTTTTCACCATATATGAGGTATACAGTAAGATTAAGAACAAAGGGCGACATTGGAATTTCTATAAGAGCTAAACTTTGTGGCAGATATGAAAACTGATCAGCATCATCACTGGACCAAAATCACAAGCCTTCTTCTTTGAGACATTTTCAAACACCTTCTAGGTCAACAAAATCTTGTGTTCTTCTCATTATTGTCATAATCACTAAACTGAAATTACATACATGGGCTTTTATTGATGCTTTATTTGTATGGCCATCGGGTTTTTCGGCTTCAGAGTAACGCCAGTCAGGTTTCCGACTTTATAACAAGGTCAGTCGGGCTTTCGGCTTCAAAGCAAGGCCAGTCAGGTTTCCGGCTTTATAGCAAGGTCAGTCGGGTTTTCCTACTTGTTGGTATCAACCTCAAGGTCTCCATCATGAACCCATCGACAACTTGCAGCCTCGACTCCAATTACGCCAAGTATCGTTTGAAACTTGCTATTTGTTAACTCCCTAGGTCAGTTGCGAAGCTGGGGATGAAAATCAAGTTGCAGGTTTCAGAATTGAATTTGGATTTCATCGTAAAAATATCAAGGCAACGTTTCGTTCATAAGCAATCAAGGCAGCGACTGTTTCTGTTCTCGGATAATCTTAAGTTAAAGATTCAGATTGGATGTTACAAACAATGGATTGAGAGAGGAGGAGTGGTACTCAGTGTGGATGGTGATGATAATGAGTGACCCTTAAAAAATATATACAAATATATATAATTTAAAGTCACATGCTCTTCCGGTATCTAGTCATATAATGGTGCATTTAACAGGTAAATTACAAGTTTAGTGATTTATTGAGAAAAAAAATATTTGAGTGACTAAATGTGTAAATTCGTCAAACTTTGTTGTGCTACAGTAACAAAACCCCCAAAAAAAATTACATTTTGTTTCGAATGCCAGATGTTAATCTGAATTTTTACAACTCAAACACATGTATCAATGTTTTCGAGTTCATTTTTTATTTTTAGTTTTTTTTGTTCGTTTTCGAGTTATATGGTTTCCAATTAGTCATTATATAAGTTGAAACCCGTTTTCGAATTTCGGTTAGCCTAAGTATTATCCTATTAAAAAATAATTTTTTACATAATCTATGTTAAGGATCTGCAGTGTAATTTATTTAAACCACATTGATACATCTTGTCAAATTTTCAAAAGTTTGACTAAAAGTGTGAATCTAATCAAACCATAAGGATGAAAACTGTAATTTACTCTAAATTTAGAGTTCTATGCTCGTTGTAAAAATATTTTTAACCTTTAATTATTTTTTATACAGTTTTAATTTTTAAAAGATATTTTATATAATAAAAAATTCACATCTCCACCCCAAACCTCACTTCTCATTTCCCACTTGCCCTTCTTTCTTCCCTATCTCAATGGAGACGGTCACCGCCACCACCAATCATCGGATACGATTATTTGGAAGACATGATGGTTCTTGGAGGGTATTGTGTATTAGGTATAGGTTCTTAATTTGGTTGAAAAAAAATAGAAATCACAAAAAACCCTCTCATATTTTAGTATAAGTCTCTTTTGATCATCACGTTAATGATGAAGTTACACTAAAATACGAACAATTATTCTTTATTTTACTATAAATATGAATTCACATAACAAAGTAAGCAACCCAAACTTTTGTATAAATGAAAATTTCTGATTGATTGATTTTATACTTTTTACTTTACACATTTAAGATATTCTAGAATTTGGGTGTCTTAACTTGAACTTGTCAATCCTTTAAATACTAAAGATAAATGCAAAAAATATTATAATTTTACTTTACACATTTTAGATATTGAAGAAGGGTTATGATCGTTTGTAACTAGCATCAATTATCTAATCGTGTAACTTGATTGTGACCATTGGATCAATGAAAAATAAAATTATTCTTGAAAAAATATTATTAGTGAAATATGATTTATTATTAATTTTTTCAAAAAAAACAAAAAACGGTTATAAAAGGGTAAATTCGACATTTTACTAATTACTAAGAGATAATAAAAGAAGCTAACTAAATTTTAGGAAACTCATTTAAAATTAGGAAACCCATTTAAATCCATAAAAAGAATATGTGCTTCATTTTTATTTTGTCAGAATATGTTTTCATTCTTAACGGAATAAATTTTCATTTAAATATATATATATATATATATATATATATATATATATATATATATATATATATATATATATATATATATATATATATATATATATATATATAACCTTTTATTCTAATAATTGGGTTTTATATTTTAAAGTTCTCGATTTCCGGTATTGAACATCGAAAGCCTAATTTAATTCTTAAATTAAACATTAAACCATCAAGAATAAGACATTATCTTATAAGTCTCGTGAATAGATTCCATATCCCTCGTATAATAAAATACATTCGAAGAAAAATTAGACTAAACAAAAACATTCTCTTCTTCAAAAAATAATAAGACATTCTTGTATAATAAATGATATTTAACTAACTTGAACCAAAACACAACCCTAACCCTTTCTATAAATTGAATTTGTAGGTCTTTGATTACAACTCCCATCCCTTTATCAAAGGTTCTAAAAACAAAGAACATATATTACTTTTTTTTTGTTTCTGAATCAACATATCGAACAACATATTTGGGATAAAGCCGATGAATGGAGACGAGATAGGAAGAAAAAAACTACCATAATTGCAAAAAATAATTAGTGTTAGGATTTGATAATCTTTATTTTTTTTGCCAAAATCAAATGGAGAATAAACAAATTGGTGAAGAAAGCACCTGCTTAAAGTAATCCATATCCACGGCATGTTAAAGATTTACCCTTCTTTGTGTCTTCTCCTTAAACAAAACGCAACCACAAGACCTCCAAAGGAATCTCAAAATATGGTCTACAATGGAGGACCTCTAAAAGAATATGAAGAATATGTCATGAAACAATGTAAGATTCTACAAATTTCAAGTTGCTAGGATGGATACAACTTGAAATCGGACCTAAAATGGTACTTGAATAGAAGATTGATCAATGGTGGAGATATAGTTTATGGCGGAGAAAATAATCAGTCGACTGTCTACAAAGAAGATAAGGTGAGAAATAAACGAGTTTATAAGAGAGAAAGAGGGGAGATGGCTCTATTTCCATAAATTAGTTTTCCTAAATCAATGTGATTTATTTTGAAAATTAACTTAATAACTAAATTGACCCTGAATAATTAATTTAAAAATAACAATTTAATGATTGATTAGGAATTCTTTACACATTTACACAATATATGTCCATTCACATATGATCATAGCATAATTTTTTTTACATGGCCTTTCTTATTAAATGTGATGCCCTTGTATTCACTTTTTAACAACCTACTTTGTTTGTTAAACTACCTGTATGATCGATGTTTTATTTTATCCACTTCATATGTTCTGTGAATTTCTCCCGGTCTAGCTGCATCCACCATACAACATCACATGAAAAGTAAATTGTAGAAGACAATTGGTTAATAAAGTGTGTCTAGGTTTTGAACTCAAACTCTTATAGACAAATCTAAATGTCATATTATTTAACTAAAAAGTATATAATTAATAATAAATTTATCAGCATATGTAAAAAAATGTATATCAACCAAACTTTTATAAACCTTCGTTTATGTAATTTAATGGGAGAATAGAGAAAAAAAAACATGAGTTAATTAAGTTTTATACATTCTTTGTAGAAATTGAATTGAATTCACGAAAAATATAATAGATTGGAAATTGAGGTAGATCACAATTTTAGGAAACTGGATTTTATTTGTTGGAGCGAAGCTTCAGATCAATCAATGTTTTTCTATAATATTGACCCAAAAATATTATTCAAAAATAAAATAAATAAATAAATAATGTACAATACTCAAATGGACTTAAGCCCACTCCAATAGTGGGTCAATGTGTCCAAGCGGACCAACCTTAGAATTTAGATATATCATAAAAAGGTTGAGTTTTAAACTATCATTCAACCTTTTGATATATTTATAATTTTTCACTTTTATTTTTGTATATATTTAGGAACTAAAATTTTTAAAATTTGTATAAAATATATAATTATGATCGATTATAGCTCATTCATTACCTATCATAGATAATCTTCATAACAAATAAAAAAAAGTCAAAACTTCACTACCCATGACGAACAAAAAGAAAATCCAAAGTTACCACATATATACAAAAAATAGTTTGATACTTGGATGGTTGGAGTATATTACCATCTTTCTTATAGTTAAGGCTAGAGAGTTTGGTGTAACAAGAACCATAATCTCTCATCTTTCATGTAGGCTACATATAAGTGTTATATCAATTTTACCACACAAAGTTTGATTTTTTGACACACACTAAGTGTAAGAATCATATCAAACATATTTTTTTAAAAACTTTTATAAAACAATTTACTTTTTTCACGTTACTTGCTATAAAAAAGAAATTATTTAATTTTTTTGGTTTTGATTACAACAAAGTATGATTTAGATAGAGAGGCTTTATATAATTATCCCAAGATGCAGAGATTATTTACTGGAAATGAATTTTTTTTCTCTTTTTCTATTAATTCCAAATTTTAATTTGGGTGTCTAAGGATTGAATTTTGCACAAAATTAAGCCTAATATTTAGCAAATTCTAAAATAATATTTAAAAAATCCTTAAAATAATATTTTTTTAATTTTTTTTTTCCAATAATATTTTGTCAAGTAAGTCATAATATGTGTCAACAAATAATTGTAATTATATTTTCATTTATTTTGTTAAAAAAATATAATCATTATAAAAAATAAAAAATCAATATTTATTTTGAGTATATAAATACATTGTACCGCATTACTGTAAAGTAAATGAAAATTAAGAAAATATATTTTAATTTCTCAATACACATGAAAGTTTTTTTTTTTTTTTTTTTTTTTTTGCCAAATGTTTATTAATGAAAATACATATTAATCCATCATTTTTACATGCAATTTATATTTTTCATGGTCTTTTCATCTATGTTTTTATATTACATTAAGTATATTTCAATCTAAAACACACTTATTTCTATTATTGATTGTGTTTTTTTTTTTTCACTATATTGAAATTTATATTGCATTCTACATAATCAAGATTTTATTAAATATCCATAAATACAAATCGTGGATCGAATTCAAACCAGTTTACATATTAATGATATTCATTATATCATTATAATTTAATTATAAATATTTCTAAAATTTTAATCCGTGATGTCCACGAGTTATAACCTAGTTACATATAAATAAAAAATATAAATACAAACTTCTTTAATTAAAAAAAATCCTACAACCGATTTTTTCATCGCCTACTTGAACAAGTATATACTTATGATATTTTGTTTAATATTCTAGGAATAGGTCCCCCAAAAAAAAAATACTCCTCTTAAATTGGTTTCATACATCTCTTTTTAGCCATATATATATATATATATATATATATATATATATATATATATATATATATATATATATATATATATATATATATATATATATATATATATATATATATAAAGCTAGTATTTTTCCTTGAATTTCATGCATTTGAAACCCCCATCAAAATTTGCAAACACCTCATGCATTTGAAACCTTCAACTTTAATGAATACCACTAAAAAATCTCTTAATAATGATTAACAATTCAAAGGTTTTATAACTTATATAATATATTTAATAAACAATTAATCTACACACTACTATAAAAAGGTCAATCTTTTTGAGTAGACACATAAATAAAAATTACATACAAAATTCACAAAGAAAACAAGTTTAAAGTTTTTTTTTTGTATTGGTTTGAAGGCTTTGAACAATTTTTTAGCCATGTTATTATGTTGAAGTTTTTAATTTGAAAGTTTGTTATATACTTTTTTTTTTTGTATTTTCTTGATTTAAGTATTCTTTTAAGAATATCATTGTATGTTGTGGTTGAAATTTTAATTTAAATTATATTAGATTAATGTTAAGGATCATATGTTATGGAAGATGATATATATATATATATACACACACACACACACACACATACACTAGCCATTTATCTGTGCCAAGCGATGTGTGTGACAATGGTGGTTGAATGCTGAAAGATGAATTAAACCCTAGAAATGGAAACGTCAGCGATATATATCCAAGATTTGTGAACAGAAATTGCGAGATTTGGGGAAATACGGAGATAAGGAATGAACCGGGTCAAAATAGCCTAAGAATAGGGGATAAGAGATTTGACATTTTCAACTGTTGATCATATGTACTCTACTGTTTTTGTAATGCATAAATTGATTGTACAGATGCATTGTATGTTTGTACGACTTAAAATTCAGCATTTAACCAAAAATGCTTTATAAGGTAATTAAGATATATATATATATATATATATATATATATATATATATATATATATAATATTTAATTAACTATTGTATACATATCTGTATGTTCATGTTTCTTCAAAACAATAATTAATTAAAAATCATGAATATGCCATATTATCCATATTATCCATGTAAATCTTTTTTAGAATGCAAATCGTCTATCTTATCACTTTATATTTTAGTATATGTTTAACATTTTAATTATAACAATAAGTGGTTTTTAAAAGTTTCTTTCACTTATTAATAATAATAAGTGGTTTTAAAATTAATAAGCAATAATTCTAAATAATAAAATCAAATTACATGGATATGTCATATTATTCATGCAAGTCTTTTTTGAAATGCAAATTCTCTATCTTATCACTTTATTATTTAGTGTATGTTTCACATTTTAATAATATTATTAAGTGTTTTTTAAAAGTTTTCTTTAACTTATTATTAATAATAAGTGGTTTAAATCTAATGAATAACAATTTTAAATGATAATAACTTATTATAAATAATCAATAATAATAATTGTTAAAAATAATACTAAATAAATAATTATATTTAATTCTATTAATGAGGAATGTAGGTCGATGTCAATGAACATTATTGTTCAAAATAATAGAGTTTATATATATATATATATATATATATATATATATATATATATATATATATATATATATTAGTGTAAAAATATTATCTCAAAGTAAATGTCAATAACATAATCATTTTAAACAAATTTATTTTAATATTTTTGAATAATCTATTTTTAATCTTTGCTGCGCAACGCGCGTGAATCCGTCTAGTATATATATAAAGAAAGAGAGAGTTCAAACCACACATTAGGAGCGGTGTGTTGCATGTTGAGGTGATCGAACTGTAGGTGCTACCGCCAGGGGAGAAGTCAAATTATTTTTAGAATGCTCCTTATAAATTAATTAGAATATATATATATATATATATATATATATATATATATATATATATATATATATATATATATATATATATATATATATATATATATATATATATATATATATATATATATATATATATAATTGAAATTTTGAGGGTGAACCTAAGTCTACCTAGCTCATAAGTCATAAGTGACTCCATTCATGGCTGCCGTACCCACACATTCTCTTCCTTTACTTCTATCAACTCATCTTTAAACATAATGAATGAATCATTCATATCTTTCTCATCACACGTAATTTACAGAAAAATTAAGAAATGTGAACTTATTTTAAAAATAATTAAAACTAAAAACAAAAGAAAAAATCTCATTACTTAAAAAAAGTACAATGCTAAATAATAAAAACAAATCTAAAGTAAATAAACTCAACTAGTTATCCAAAATTGTATGTAGGCACTATACAATGTGTGGAGTAATATATGATCGAACATTGTGATGGGTTTCGATGGAACGCAATTCCAGATATTATCTTCGTTTATTTCTTCTTTGGTGGGGATATCAATATCACGAATCAAACAGATAACAATATTGTTATCTTTCAATATCATATTGTGTAATATAATAAAAAAAATTAGAGTCAAATTATCCCCACACCATATTTTAGGCGTCCAAAAGCTCTTTTCATTAACATTTCTTGCTACTTCTTGTGCCATCTTAAATCGTTTGACATAAAACGTTAAATAAAGTCTCAAAGCTAACATTAAAGGGAAATTAAGTAAACAAACCATTTTGTATTGGTTTTTAAAAAAATAACAAATTTTTGTTTGCAAAGTAACCATCGTCTCCGGAATAGGCCACTCCCGGGACCATTTTGGCATAATCTGATACGTTAAGTTCCAGAATTCTCATTTCCGACTGTTTCATACAAGTTTTGTACAAAATCATATATCGGATTATATTCTAGAATATCTACACACTCCAGACTAAAATGACATCTTCTCTAACAAATGAATGTTTTTTTTTTTTTTTTTTTTTTTTTTTTTTTTTACTTGTCACACGCTCATTCAATTTGTCAAATATCATTTTGTAGTTATTTTTAATTAATTCTTTTTCCACATGTCATTCTATAAGTTTTGTTATTCTATTAAATTCTACATAATATTTTAATGTAGTAATTGCAATAAATATAGTAATAATTGAATATTAATTTCATTAATGAACTTATCTTTTAATTTCAAAATTTCCCAAATTAAAGCTATTTAATTTCTTTTATCTGTTTAAATTTAAAAGATAAAAAAATATTATAATAATTTATTATTTTTCTTATTTTCTTTTAAATTTAAAGTTCTTTAATATTTTGATATTTGCATTTAACGTTTTTTTTAATTAATACATGTAATACATGGATCTCACAACCAGTAGAATATATGATATCTGATTCTAAAGACTTAGAAGTTTTACAGAGGTAAGTTTTTAATTCCTTCGTTCATAGTTGTTTAATTTTCCTAACTAAACTACTACATTACAATCTAAAAAGAAAATTACATATTACATAATAGTACATAATAGAAAATAACGTTGTTTAATTTTCCTAACTAAACTACTATATTACAATCTAAAAAGAAAATTACATATTACATAATAGAAAATAACGTGACATGCAAGTCACAAAATCAAAACATAACCATTTAATTAACACATATGTCAAATTAAAACTTAGTGTATCGGATCCATTTAATTCAAAACAAACAATTATTTTAAATTTAGATTACAACTTTTTGATTAAATAAATAATCATAAAGTTGAATACAAGTTGACATACAATTATTTCTGCTATCTCACATGCAAGATATCATTTAAACAACAATGTCTAAATTTATCTTACTAATTAGATTTAGACAATATAAAACTAAAAAACAAGGTGATAACCAATTTTTTAAAACCATCAAATTTACACAAATCTCCAAAACTCTGGAATTTCAGATTAAGCTCTACAATGTTTTAGTCCATGGATTAAGTAGAGGCTAATTATGGTAAGTTTGATCATTTCGACTTTTTTTTTTTGTCTCTCTTTGTATTTTTCTATTTAAAGTTTATATAAATTCTCAAAATTTATAATCTTATTTATTTTTTCGATAATAATTATTTATTTAATAACTATATCTCATTTATTTATAGATAAAAAATTTAGCTTTTTACCAAAAAAATAAAGATATTACCTATGATCATACTCGTTGTAACCATAAACACCCACTCAACAAGGTGTACCCCAAGATCAATGGGTGTTCCCTTTTGCATGTAAATCACAGCCCCACAACAACTCAACAACCAATCAAGCCTTTATTGACCACTTTCATACTCTTCTTCCACCGACACCTGTAACCAGAAAAACTTCATCTACAATATGGTCCTTCTTATGTGACTAACCAAACAAATTTTATAAAAGATAAATCTCAAGCAACCGGACAAAATATGATACTTGGATACCAGTCTAACTTTACATCTCAATCATGGCTCCGGTAACATTGTAAGTTGTTTCTTTAACAAAACATATTGTATTTTGGTAGATAGTTGTGTATTACAAATTTCCACTTTATGGTTGTGTAAATACTATATATTATACTCCCACACCTACCATAAACAACATATTCTCTCTCAACCACATATTTCATGTTGAGTTGTTCATTCTTTGGATAAACCGAATTATTCAATTGGACAATTTGGTTTGAATGTTCAGATTTTGGGATTGAATTCCATCAAAACCAAATTATTATTTTGTATTTCGGATTTTGGGATTGAATTTCACCAAGAAAGAGGCTCCTGTGAATTTCCTGACTGACCCGGCAGAAGGAAGGTCAACCCTTAGGCCGACTGACGTTTTGATTTTTGGATGTGTTGGAGTATCCCGTTTCGTAAGCTTGAGGGACGGGGGTTTCACGACGGGACAAGCTGCATTAAAAGCTGCTACATGAAAAGTCACAAAACATGAGAAACTGTGCATGAAAAATCAATACGCGTTCATACCATTTGCGTTTGATACGTTTGGTTTTCTTACGTCGGATGTGATGAAGCTTCTTAGTAAACTACAACGGATCATGCATAGCAAGGTTAAACTACCCCTATTGGGGCTTCTTGCGAACAGTCGTAGGAAAAGAAATATTAAAAAAAAGTAGACAATCTTTGGTGATCCAGTTCGTGACCATGCCTTCAGCTCACTCTAGCTTGTATATAAGGATTTCCCACGTGTCCAACTTTGTTAAAAGGAATCCTTTATTTTTATATAAAAAACTAACTTTTGTTAATAAGTGGATTTTATCTTTAATAATAAAATAAAATAAAATATATTAAAATACTTGATGTATTTTTTTCTACAAAATTAGACCAATATTGATATAGTTTTATAAATATAAAATTTCAATATAAAATAGGTTTGGTTTGATTGCCAATGAGGTAGATAATTATATTGGATTGTGTTGTATAGGTGGAAAAAACTAAAGAGAGAAATTAATTATTTATAAAAAAATTGGGTTGAATTGGGTTGTTAATGGGGATAGTTTTATATCATTTAGATTTATGGATGTAGTCTTCAAAAGAATTGACTTTACCATACAAAATGGTTTGGTGATGCAACTTGTTACCCGTTTGCCTTCTTATTCGTTGTATGATGATAACTAAAAATTTAACGATTGCATTAAAAAATTACTTTATTTATTATATATTTTGTATTTATGTAAAACTATTATTAAAAAAAAATATAATGCTTAGAACTTTATATTTAAAAAAAATCCGGATTGGTTTTCGTTTATAAAATAAGAACTGAATAGTTTAAAAAAACCAAATAGAGTAACAATTTATTATTTATTTATTTTTAATATATCTACAATTATTTATTAATATTATAAATTACTATTTTCTAAAAAGTACAAAAGTTTTCACCTAATAAAAAAATTAATATGCATTTTCTCTTAAAAATGTTGTATCTATTAAATACTAAATTATAATATACTTTCTTGGTAGTTGTTTATAATTTTTAAATTACAACTAAATAATTTGTTTTTGTTTCTTCTGTAAATAATTGGATAATACCATAAGTATATATCGTTTAAAATGTTATACCTTTTGAAAACCGAATTATAAAAATTGATCCAACCGAATTGAAATTGGATTTGATCAAATTTGAATTTAGTTTGAACAATTATAATTCATATTTTGAAAAATAAAATCAATTTGGATTTATTTAATTGGATAATATCAAAACAATCATTATCCATTCAAACTAACACCATTTTCATACACCTAAATGATAAATAAAAATCTAATATGTGTTCGTAAATTACTTGAGCCGATAAAGTTTTTATACAATTCGATCCATTTGGATTTTTCATGAAGAATCTATATACGTGGAAAACTATCATAAGATGTAATAGTTGTAGAGAACTTTATCCTCTCACACCATCCTCTATTGTTGCTAACCACATTATCTACGTTCATTTTTTTTCCTGTACTTCTAGTTCATGAAATCAAGGGAAAATATGCATTTTCTCATTCTTGTTCGTTATGGGAACATATTAGGCTGTAATTTAAACCTTCTCATACCATCGTTCCATATTATACATATCCACTTATGACTTATCCCATTATAACTCAATTAAGCCACAATATTACTTGATCCTTCTCGATTTCCACTAAACTACTTCCCCATACGTCGTTGAGTACCTCTTAGTCGATCAACAAATGCTCACCGACATGTATCCACCATACACTGCAATGAGTTTTAAGTGAAACCCTATTCATGTAAAGAAGCTCAAGAAGAGCCAAGAAGTCCCATAAGATCAAATTACAGATATGAGAAGGATTGCAATAGACAACCTCATGCAATATGCTTCGTAGTGAACCCCTCCTCCCTCACGATGTTGGCTTGATCTAGCAACGGCTAGTTTTATCGTCGTTTGTCATAGATAAGAAAAAAAATTCTAATAACTCACCTAGTTAGTTAGTAATTAATAGGAGCAAATATGGGTGATTTCCAATTAATAAATGGGGAATTGCAGGTACAATAACTAGTTACGATTTTAGCACTAGTTCACATGGGTGTTCCTTTCACAACAATAATGATTTTAAGTCATGTAGATTGGTATCAAGTGTAATTTTGTTATTTCCACGTGAATTTGAATCTATGCAAGTTTAGTTATTACAAAAAAGCAGGCGCATTAAATAAGTTCATTATTCTTGACTTCGTGTTTCATACGCATCTTATACTTTGTCATATATAATCGGTGAGTTGATAAGATAAATTATCCTTTCGTATATTATTTTTCTAAAAAAATTGGTGATAACATATTCATAATTTCATATATTTATATATCCTTCGAATGTATAGAAGGGATACGGTTACATCATATATTCTTATACATATTGTCTCATCCAAAAGAAGCATAACATTATATTTCTAATAAAATGCATCCTTATAACAGTAAAACAATCCATAATTGGCTATAAAATTTCCTTTCTAATAAATATTTTTTTTTTGCTACTTGTCACACTCTAATTCAATTTGTTAAATGTTATTTTGTGATTATTTTGAATTATATATTTTTTTTTCAACATGTAATTTTATAAGTTTTATATTTTATTAAATTCACATAATATTTTAATATAATAATTACAATAAATGTAGCAAATAAATAGATATTAATTTCTTTAATAAACTTACGTTTTAATTTCAAATTTATAAAAATTAAAGCTCATCAGTTTCTTTTCATTATTTAAATTTAAAAAATAAAAAACATTTCTATTAAAATAATTCATCATTTTTCTTATAAATTCAAAGTTCTTAAATATTTTGACCTTTACATTTAACTTTTTTTTTTTTAAATTAACCAATGTAATACATGAGTCTCACAACTAGTACATAATATGACAGTTTTAGCTGCTATGATGAAGAGCTCCCTAGTTATAATTAATCGTTTAAAACCAAAGCATCTACCTAGATTTTCAATCGTATCCAAGCCAAATACCTCGATGATTGATTCATCTAGTAGATGTTATACCATGTTCAAATGTCACATGAGTCTAATGGACCAAGGAGACACGTAATGTGATGTATACAACATGTGTGTATGTAGACCAAGTCTTGGAAGTTGTAGTTTGGTCATAATTTGTTTTGAGGCGCTTTTGGATTCTAATTGGTCAGGGTTGAAGTTAAGAATAGCAAATTTCAAATAACAACAATAATTGAGAACAATCTTTAAAGAGTTTCGAGCTTTTGATAAAACATTTATAGTAATTGAAATTGAGGGGTTACCTCTTTGTTCTTGGTCCAATAATAATTTCAAGAAGCTAGCAAGTGCATGGGGAAGATGGTATCTTTTATGCTATTCGAGTAAGACAGATCTCAGCATGGTCTCATGTTATTTCCAAAGATGAGATTCATTTGGTGGATACAATTAAGAAAAAGATCAAGGAAATGATCATGATGAGGACGAGATACATGAGAAAGACCGCAAAAGCTCGAATGAAGTTGCAATGGTGTTTACTGAGACCTCCAAAGAAAGATAAGGACTCTTTTAGTCTAGATAAAAAAGATACAATGCAACAAATGAGGTTGGGGAGGTAGACATACCAAATGGTGCACATCAAGGGCCTACCGAGGGTTGTACAAACTCGATTTTACCTGATGTCGTGATGTTGTGGTTAGGGATGTCAAATCGGACAGTCGTGTCGCATTTTTGTCTGACACGACACAAACAACAAGGTTTTGTGTAACATAAATATGACACAACACGGTATCATGTTTTTTTTATTAACACGAAAATGAACCAATTAAAACACGATAACACGATATGATAAAGATAAAATTACATAACTATTAGTTTATTTAATTCATATTTAATCATATATAACACGACAAAAATGATGAACACAAAAAACACCACAAACACATGCTCAATCGCCAATCGTGTTAGTTTCCTGTTGATTTATGAACACAAACACGACATGAGATGACATCATATTTTTTTAAACTTGATACGAACACGACAAAAACACAAATTCAAACTTTGATTTCATCCCGATTTCGTTTCGTGATATGTATTTTTGTTTTGACGTGTCATAACTTGACACCCCTAGTCGTGGTCTCCGATGACACAAATAAAAAGGATTTGTACTTTGTCGAGCATGAGTCAGGATCGAGATTTGATGGGGTATAGTTTACATCTCCAGTTAGTAGTGTATCACGCTCGGTGGTGAGTCTAAAATATAAACTCATGTGGTTCACTATTTAATTGATACTGATAGAAAATGAAAAAAAAAATCAAAAAACTACTAGTTGTGGTTCCGGATCAGATCGTTAAGCAATAAACGATTACTAGGTGCGATGTTGCATTCTTGTGTTTGTGACTTGCTTGTGTTATGGGAATAATCAAAATACTATTTTTTTATAATATTTTTTTTTTCTAACCTAATTTTGAATGTAGTGGTTATTTCTTTGGGTGATATTTTATGTGCATTTAGTTTTGGGATAATGAAATATAAAATGTGGACTTTCAACCCTTGATTTCTTTTTATTTTTTAAACCAAACAAATTAAGGTATGTCACTAAAAAAATTAAGGTCGCAATAGATTTTAATATATAACTTGTAATAACATTTTTAAAATAAGGTAGATCAAGTGATCTATTTTTTTAATTAATTGGACTCTCGCTCAAAACTAGGGTAAGAAGTAGAAGAAAGAAAAAACATCATAAATGGTCTCTGTGTTTTCCCAGATTCTGAAGTTTAGTCCCTGTGGTTTAAAAATTTCATAAATGGTCCCGTGCTTTCAAAACTTTTGACAGATGGTCCTTATTGCTAACTCCGTTAAGTTTTATCCGTTAACTAAAGGGCATTTTAGTCATTTCACACCACAGGGACCATATTTGATCTTTTTCGGTTATTTTTTTTAAAAAAGAAAAATCTAAATATAATTATTTAATATATAATCTCTCTCTCTCTCTCTCTCTCTCTATCTATCTATCTCCAAGCCACCTCCTCTCTCTCTTTCTTAGCTCATGTCCGACAAGAAAAAAATTGTCCGAACTGCCACTGGTGAAGAATCACTCTCAACCACGGTAAACCACCAAGAAACACCACTGCCAGCACCCATTTTCCCACCTTATACCTTCGACAATTAGCAGCCTAAGCCACATTTCCATGTTGCGACCCACTGCTGCTCTTCTTCCCTTCGCTTTATCGCTGCCAACAACTAGAACAAGACCCACAAAGGGTCGTCGGAAAAGAGAGACTGCTCCTCTCGTTTTGCGACAACCCAGCCATCCACCACACCTTCTACAACTTCTTTTTCCTTATTTGACCTACAACTTAAACTACACATACATAAATACAATTAAACTTGAAAACCACCAAATTTACAACAAAATTTGAGTCCAAACACCTTCTGCAACTTCTTTTTCCTTATTTGACCTCCCATGGAGAGTCCAAACTCATATGTGGAGTCACCGGAGCACCAGAATCACAAGACCCCCAACATATAAAGACAACTGAATAAACAGTGAGAGATAAACATCCACATACAAATCAATTTATGGTAGGATGAACACCCACACACTAACTCAAATTGATTTACAGAAACAAAAGCAAACATGATTTTAGTTTTTTATTCGAATTTAGGATTCTGATTCTTAAGTTACCATTGAGAATAAAGATCACAAATGATTTCCATTGAGTTTATATTGAGGAAGAAGAACCGGAATGTGCTGGTTGTGATCGGAAAACCGAGATGGGAGGAAGTGGAGTTATAAGTACCAGAATATGAAGATGTGTTCATCCAAGAATCAAATGAGTGCTTGTTTATAATGAAATCGTAGGCAGATCCTAACCGGATGAATTCGAATAGCCCTAGAAATCGTAAGTGGTTCCTGATGAAATTGATGTAGGAGATCGGTCAACCTTCTTCTCCACCACGACACCATAAAATACCCTAAATGGGAGCGTCAAATTAAATGTCCAAAAAATCCAACTGTAAGCATCACTATGTATCGTAACTTGGTTTCTAGTTTCGATTTGGGTGAACCACGAAGCCATTAGCAGCTGGCCGCAGCGTTTGCAGATGGGTGTTGGAGCTTGGCACCAACGCGTCCATGGCAATGGTTAATAACGCGCTGGCGGATCCGGTGGCAAGGTTCGAGGTCTGGTTTTCTAGCCATGGAACCAGGTCGTCGGCGTAGAACTCCATTTGGGATTTGCCGTAGGGGAGGAATGTGGCTTGGTTGACTATTTCCTCAAGAGAGGGAAACAAAGTAGGGGGAAGCAGGCGTCAAAGAGAGAGAGAGAGAGAGAGAAAGAGAGAGAGAGAGAGAGACCCCTTTGTAAATAAGAGAAAAACTTCATAAATCGTCCTTATGGTGTGAAATGACTAAAATGTCATTCAGTTAACGGATAAAACTTAATGGAGTTAGCAATAAGGACCATCTGTCAAAAGTTTTGAAAGCACAGGGACCATTTATGAGATTTTTAAACCACAGGGACTAAACTTCAGAATCTGGGAAAACACAGGGACCATTTATGATGTTTTTTCTAGAAGAAATATCTCATTCATTTCCTAATGTAAAGATATTTTTGGTTAGCTTCTTGCTATTTCATTTTTTTGTAATAAAATATTATGTCGTTCAAAAATAATATATCAATCATTTTCACAAACATTGAATGGTAGAAGGAGAGGTAATAATAAAATCACAATTTAAAATAAATGAATGAAATGGTATTTCTTTCATAGATAACTAGGTGGGGAATCCCTACGTTGCGGGGGTCGGATGCGATAATTTTTTTTGTTGTTTGTTCTTTGTAAATGTTATTTGATCAACTATTTGTTTATAGTTTGAGTTGCTCATTCTTTTCCTCTTTAACTGGTCTGTAAATAAATAAATAAATAAATAAATAAGGAAAAAAAACCATCAACGAATCTGTAAGCAAAGTAAGAAAATTGTTAGATGACCCTCTTTAACTGAAATATAATTAAAATGCAACACATTTTGACAAATTTTGGCAATGAAAATCATATATCATAAACCAAAATAACCAACATTGCATTCAAACGCTAAAACGGAAAGTATATTAGGAAAGTATATTAGCAAGTAACTTCTACATGAACAACAGGTTATCATAAAGATTGAGAATGAAAATGACCTTTTAGTAGCTTGGCCTCCTATATTCCACCTTCCACCTCCACCTGCAAGCTCCAATGATGCTCCTCCATCCATCCATCCTTTAAAGGATACAATAGTATTAGTCACAAATGACATACAAAATCTAAAACAAATAAATACAAAAAACATGAAAATAAATAAAGCTAATTTGATTGAGGATGTAGTTGATGGAAGTGCAACAAAAATGTGGGTAAAGGTAATGTTGTCATTTGGCTTTAACAAATCATTTGGCGATATGTTGATATTTTTTGTGGCTAAACTAATAAGAGTTAATTCACTACATAATATAATTAATTGGCCAAATTAATAAAACCGGTAATGTATAAATGTCTTCAAATCTGGAAAAAAAAAAAAAGACCTAAACATTATCTAGTAATTTTTCTACATTTTTGTTGATATATTTCCTTAAGGACCAACAAAAAAGTTATTAAACAAAGTTATAGTTATATCGAGGCGGTTAATGGTTAAAAAATGTAAGAACCAGAAGTGATTTTGCTTGGCTCCTAATTGTCGGTTCCGATTCCAGCATTGCAAGTTGCAAAGATTGGTATCCAGTTTTCATGTTCACCTTGTTTTATCTATTTTAGAGATGGATTTGCTGAGTTTTTGTTGTTCCTCCATAACAAAAAGGTATCATGAGCTGCAAAAAAATCATCACATAAAAAGAAATTATGAGAATAGAGGTAAGCAAACACTAAATAAGTAACTAATTTATTTAATTAGCAAAAGTCATTTGGTAATAAGAAAAGGGAAGGAAGTTGCACAACATAAACAATAGTAATATATGGAGAAAACGTGATGATAGAAACACAAAAAGTTGGCCTAAACAGAGAAACTCGTGGAGAATAGATCCAAAGCATCATATGTATTTTGCAATTTTCATAAAATTGAAGTTGGTATTATTCATCATCAAATTGATTTACCATATTTTTCCTTTGAATCGAAGTTGTACGTCACATTCCAAGAATTGCAAAGAACAAAAATATTTTTTTTATCAAGAACAACATTAAGGGACCCAAAAAATTTTAAATCAATCCAAACTAAAATTTTTGTTAATGCATTAAAGTGTAAAAAATGTATCAATTATGGTCGTTGTCATTACCTGATTGGATTTCAAGTATGCGATGTTGGGTAAGTAAGGCTCACGGATGTCTTCTAGATGTACTTCTCATCATACATTCTATCCAACAATGCTTTAATGACTACCTCATAAAACAACTATAAAGTAAAACCCATGCAAGTTCTTTAAATTTCAGAAAATACACCAATTCAATTAATAGAAGTTGAAAATTAATAGAACCTGGGCAACAAATTGAATTTACTATGTCAACTATATGACCATATCTATATTTGGTCCTAATGAATGGTATTCCATAAGCTCCAACTCAACACCATGTTGTATTCAGACTAAGGCAAGTAATTTGAACCTTTGGTTCCCTGTTGTTGTTATGAGACTACTATTATTGAATTCAAATGGAAGCTTTTAAAACTAAATTTATACAAACTCACCTATATATGTTGTCATTTTCGCGCAAATTTCTAAACATCATCTAGTGAGACAACAGCTGATACATATAGAAAATTTGTTTCGTTTGTAGACAACACTAAGGTTGTTCTTGAACCCACAACACCGGTTGACGTATTTGAGTACTTTCATCGAACACTTGCGTGGAATCTTCCAAAGTCCACCTGAAGACAGAATTTCTTTGTGCAAGGACCTAATTTTCAATTCAAATCAGCAGAGCAAATATAATTTAATAAAATCACAAAGAATTAGACATTATTAGTTACCTGATCCGAGATCAAAAACCCGAAGGCGGAAGAAAAGGAAGCGAGCAGCAGAACACCATTTGATTGAAAGAAGGGAGGCGGTGTGTTGTGCTCTACCCACCAACGCTGGGGATTTCAAAATTCTGAAAAAAATTCCTAAAATCAATGCGAAAACAAATTTGTCAAACCAGAGGCTGAAATCAATTTATAGACTGTGGGAATCAGTTGGAATATATAAGAGAATATGGGGAACCCGAACAAAGATCTTAGCACATAAACTTATTCATAAGCGAACAGTAATAGAAGAGACAGATTTGGAGGAAACTAATTAATTTTACCCATTAAAGCTTCGGAGCCAAGATAAACACCAGAATCTATGAAATGACGGAGTTTACGGGCCCACAACAACGAAGAAGTCGGAGGAATCTTCCTGGACGGCACCGATGATGCATCAATACCTTATAACCTCTGTACGTCTGAGAATGAAATCGATTTGAGGTATTACAAAATTGATTCGATACCTGAGAAGAAGAAGGCGATGGTGGTTTCTTCTATGGTGGTCGCCTGAGTTGGAGATAAACTGGAGCGCAATGGTTTCAGGTGAGGTGGCGATTATAGCCATGAACGGTGGTGATGTTGGGAAGATCTGTGAAGAAGACAGAACTTAAGCGGAAGACCTTGGGAAGCGAAAACTAAACTAAACATCGAGAATCGTTAAGCCGTAGATGAAAGAAATTACCTTACCAGATAGAGGTGGAGGTCGGGTGGGGAAAGTCGTCGCTTGGAAGAGCATTAAACCATGGAAGGAACTGGAAGGCAGAAGTCCATTTATGGAGGCGGTGGATTTGCAGAGGAGCGAAAGAAAGGAACGACAAAAACCTGTGGAAAAAACGGTGGTTTCAAGCAGAAGGTTTGGATGAAGCGATGACCATGGTTAAGGAATTAAACCCACCCTGGTTAGACACTGTTCCTAAGAAGTGCTCCCCTTTAATATATATATATATATATATATATATATGATATGTAACATTGAAATTAAAAAGGTGTTGGAATACAAAATGAAGGGAAGAAAACAAGAACTTAAAATTTTTATAATGAGAGTGGGTGATAGTTAGTATCTGAATTATTTGTAGTTAAATATACGTGGTATTCAGGGTAAGGAATGAGATTAGTAAGCTCTGTCTTGAGAATGGTATTAATTTTTTGGGAGAAAATGCTTCTAACTAGTGTGGATATTCTAAAAGTCCATGGTGTTTTAGGAAATTATCAGTTCGATTTACAGCTCAAGTGCTCATGGTATATCACGCGGTATCATTTCTATTTGGGACGTTGCTATTTTAGTAAAAAAAAATAGAATCGTATGTACAAATAAGGTGATGATTGTAAAGAGTGAATGGGTTAAATACAAAATTTTCTTGTTTTATGATGGATGTTTGTGCTCCACAAGACATTCGTGTCAAATAAACTCTTTGGAACTTTATTCTTGATTTTATGAACCATAATTCGGGGAATTTTGTGTATTTAGAGACTACGATTTAGTATAATGATGAAAGAAGGGATTCTAATTTTTTTTTTTTTTTTCAAAATACTGGATCCTTTTAATAATTATATATAAGAGGTGGGCTAGTGGATATCCATATGGGAGGGATTAATTTCACAAGAATTAGTAAAATGGAGATAAAATGAGCAAACTCGATTGTTTCTTGGTTTATATGCAGTTGATGGACACTTTTTATGATATTTTGATTAATGCTTTTGAAAGATCTTTTTTTTTTTTTGAAACGGAAAAGATATTATTAAGGGTCATCATTTAGCCAGAAACTAGATGAAGCCCAACAGAAAAAAGAAAGCAGTGAAACATGCAAAGTTTTATAAGTTGCAATAAAAAAGGAGAAATTCTCCATTCACACCATCTAATAGTGTCCATCGAGCCCCTATGTTTTACCCAAAAGTACACCAGTGATTGAATGTCATCTGCTACTTTGGTGGGAATTAATTTCACCTGTTTGAAATTTCGATCGTTACGAGCTTTCCAAATGCACCATCATTTCGTAGCAGATCATCGTAAGAATTCTTCGTTTTTTCGGGCAGTGGCCCCATTTAGAGATGAACTCTAGTAGTTTCATAAGGGTGTTTATGGGTCCAAGGTTGATGCCACACCATTTCAAGATCTCGTTCCTCACTGAAAGGTTTCTTTCTAACCATCGTTTTAGAGAGTGTTTGTTTTAACTTTTAAAATGATTTTTACTTTTTATCTTTTAGAAAAAGTCAAAAAGATGTTACTTTAAGTGAAAATGACTTTTGGAAATGACTTTTCCAATAGAGTAAATTGAGCATTTTTGAAAAGTCACGATTATGTGATTTTTCTTAACTTTTCAGAAGTAAAAATATTAAATTACCAATATACCTCCATTTATCTTAATTAACTCTTCATTCACAACATATGTTTCCCTACTCTCTCCTAAAAGTTAACCCAAATATATTAACTTTTAACTTTTTCTCTTCAAAAGCTAATCCAAACACATTTTAAAAAACAATTTTTGTAAAAAGTCATTTTACAAAAAGGTCGTTTACAAAAAGGACTTTTGCCCCATAAAAGCTAAGCCAAACACCCTCTTATTCTTTTTAAAAATGTAAATTTGTACTATGGGATTTACTTGTTTAATTTGTATAAATCCTATATTCATTTAGATGGTTTTAATGAAAGTGGTTTGAAGCAACAGTCACCAGTTGATTATGATGTACATACTAAGAGGGTGTTTGGCAAAACTTATTTGAAAATACTTATAATTTTTTTATTTATAACCTGTTTGGTAGAATAATGAGTTTTTAATAAGTAAGATGTAGTTTTTTATTTATTAAAGGTTACCAACAACTATAAATTGTTATTTACCTAAACATTTTTTTAACTTATAACGATATCAAACCAGTAATAATTCAAAAAGCTCATTTTTTAAGTTTTACCAAACATCCCCAAATAAATTTATTACTTTTAATGATAAATTAAAATAAAATGTTAAAGGGAAAGACAAAACAATGGAATGCATATTACAATAAGAAAAAATGAGATAAAGATGTAATTTTTTTTTGAACCGATAAAAATATATTTTATTAAAAAACTCCACCCTACCAGCAAGTGGCTAGTGAGGTGAAATTGTTACAATAATTCAATTACAATTGAGCGGGTTTTTAATCCACAAACTCCACTCTAACATATTGTGTGAGATCGACACCATGATTGATGGTGGTCTCATTTCTCTTGATATTGTCGAGGAAATGAAGCGATTGAATGATATTGAAAAAGATTGAGTTGTTGGATACTTCCTAAAAACCTAAAATTAAATGAGCTATAAAAGGCGACGAGACTTATAAGTACCACTATTAAAGTCTTAAGAAAAAAAAATGTGTCATATGACGATTGATGGAATCAAATAATAGGTTTCGGTGTCGGTAACGTCCAGGGCCGGCACAACCAGTTTAGGGGCTCTAAGCGACCAAAAATATAGGACCTTTTGACATTACTATACTTAATGTTATAAACACACCCCTTTATTCGGACTTGAGACCATTAATAATAAACTAAAAAAATTTAAAATTGCGGAGTTAATTTTTTTTTATGCATGCGTTTTTTGTGAAAATCAGAAAATCATGATTGAAAGCATATAGAAAGTATATTATACTTGCTCACAATTGGTATGTCTTGGTGTTAACCAACCAACATTTTCTATTATTTATACTTCATCCTTTTAGATAATACAATTTAGTTTATATAACTTTTATATTCCTGGCTGCAATCAAGTGTCAATTGTGAAAACTGAAAAGATTAACCCTAATTAATTGCCTATTAGCCCTAATTCTGAGACAATAAAAAAAATTAAAACTAAAAATTGAAAATACAAAGAATATTACCGTTTCAATTTTTCAATGACAAAAGAATAGCAGCAAAATAGCATTATAGCATATTATTAAATCAGGAGAAACCAAGAATGAAAAAGGAAGAAGATCCCAATTTTTTTAGATGATGATCTGTTGCGGTTCAGGGAGACAACGAGACAGCAACTAAACAGAACTGTAGAAGAAACGATTGGAGAACATCCTGTAATCGAGAAGACGAGAATGAGAATGGAAAAAAGAACGGAAGATTTTGTTGCCGTATCGCCGCTTGAAGAGTCGATCAAAACTTAAGCCTGATTTTTTGGCAACTACTAACAATGGATCAAAAGTAAATGGGGCCCCTTACAATTGGGGGCCCTAAACCCTATCTTTAATCTTAAAACCATAAGGTCGGCCCTGGCAACGCCCACAATCGTTTTTGTAAGGTGGCATCCTAAAAACGATGTAAGTACGGGGGAATACCACCCCGACCTCCCATTTTTTAGTGTTGCGTTGTTTCCCATGGTACTGGTAACGAAGGGCAATGCCCGTTTTGTTTTCTTCCTTCCTCTGTTTTTCTGCTTTTCTTCTTCCTCCTCAATGCCATTCCAAAAAATAACATCATCCCCTTAGAGATGTTATGGAGAGAAGATGATGAATTGACATCCTAAAAACACCAGTAGGTGTTGCCCACACCAGACGACTTAAAAGGATATTGGATCACAAGTCCTAGAAAAGTGAAATTTGACTTTTTGAACTTTTATAAATAAATATTTTATCGATTTGTGGGTGGTCGTATACATAGCCGAAGTGACAAGATTGATGTTCTCGAAATGTAGACTACTTTGAAGGTGCTTTTCGTAAGCTCACGTTTTCTCGTGAACATCCTTCTGATTTATGATATTTGATTTTGGGACATTCTGATTATTATATTTGGAAACAATGTTTTGTAAACAATTATGATTTTTGGATAGATTCTAAAAATGAAAATTTTATGTTAATTTTTGAGATATTACAAATAGTAACTCTTCCTTCATCAAAACTCATTCTTTAATGGTGAAATAGGTGATTGTTGAAATATTTGAAAGAAAAATTGAAGTCCAAATTTTTGAAGAACACAAAGAGGTTTCGGTAGGCTAATATCAAAAGACCACCAACCATATCATTCTCTTCTTCCTTTGTTATTCTTCAATAATGCATTCTCACAAGAATGTATTTTTTTTTTTATTTCTTTTCATAAATGTGTCAGCTTTTGATGTAATTCTTTTAAGGATTTAACAAAATTTTATGTAATTCTTTCAAGACTGTATTGGTTTTTGATGTATCCATTTCAAAAATAGTTATTAATAAGATTTTTGTGATGTAATCAATTCAAGAATCACGAGTTCACACAAGCAAATAGAGACAATATTTTATATTGTGTTTTGATGTACAAATTTTCTATGTTCCAACCTATTATTTGAAAAATAACACAATTTCATTCCTTATAATTTTTTGTATTCTTTAATAAAATTTCAAAATGTAATTAATACTGTAATTAATGTGGATGTAAATTTCCTAAAATTTGGTTTAAACGTGATAAAAAAAAGTCATACATGTGTCATAAAATTGAAAATATCCTAATATAAAAATACACTAGGTGTGAAACCCGTGTATTACACAGGTTGATTAAAAAATATATATATCAAAGTTTAAATATTAAGAATTTTTTAAAATAAATAAAGATATTCAACTAATGAATAAATAGAATCACTATTAAGAATATCATCCATAATATCAATGATTGTTTTGTCATATTCATTAAATTTATTATCATATTCAATGTATTTTAATATATCTTATATATTTTTTAAGATTCTTTTCATTTATTATCACATTAAAATATATTTAATACTTTACATATATAAATTTAGTATTATGTGGTATATTGATTGATTTAATTAAAAAAAAACCACAAAATGACATGTGGATTTAAATTTAATCAAAAAATTTACAAAATTACATGTGACAAATTTAATGAGAAGATGACATTTGGCAAAATGATCTTCATTTATTAGGATAGATATAAAAATACATAGAATACCCACAATACCTTTTCATACATTTTATTTGAATAAAATATTTAATAATTTTGTTTTTTCATTCTCTTAGAAATCATTCTGATTTTCATTGATTCAATGGTGAGGATCCGGTTACACAATACTTAGTAGTTATAAATGAACCTATATATATATATATATATATATATATATATATATATATATATATATATATATATATATATATAACTTATTAAAAATCAATTTTATTAGATGTTTCATTATGCATAGTTCCCGAGTTTAAGCAAAGAAGAGAAAAGAAGAGAAAATAAAGCAATGAGAGAAAAGAAAAGAAAGGAAAGAAAAAGAAATTTGTCTTTTGTGTTCCCGAGTTGGAGAGAAGTGGAAGGAAAATTAATCATTTTGTTTTCTATTTCCAGGTCCTTTGAAACCGGAAGGAAAGTTAGGAGGGAAAGTGATCCTTCCATTTCCCCCACTTCCTTCCTCTAATGAAGCTCGGGAACACCAATTTCTTTTACTTTCTTCTCAATTTTAGTAATTTCCTTTCTTTTCTTTCGTTAAGTTGAACTCGAGAACGGGGTGTTAGGTTACTGAGGCATGGTCTTATGAGGTATTGAACAGTTTACGGTGTTGTACAGGGTAGCAATAAGCATGCATGGTTTTGGTGTGTGCCGCCTCGATTAAGTTGCAATCTGCAACAAAAAGCGGGGACCTTCACTTATCAAAATTGCAAGACCATTGGTGTGACCATCTTTAAAACCTTTCATTCAAGAAACCCTAACTTTTCCATTCCAATCATAGAACTTCAAGTGGTGTCGTTGCGGGCATTTATATTTTGAAATCGATTCTTATGGAGGTTCCATCACAAAATGCCATTAGGTACATTTCTTTGTAATATGATTTTGTTGTTCTTTGGTTTGAGACCAGTTTAACACATTGAATGGCCGATGCCCTCAACAAGTTTAGCTTCGATATCATTCGATTGCCTGACCAAGAAGGTCCTGGGGGAAATTCTCCCGGAAAGAAGCATTGATAACAAATAGGTCGGCATTGTCACAACAACTCCAAATTGGATAACACCCTTTATAGATCATCTATTTCACGGGATCCTCCCATTTGATCCCACAGAGGCCAGGAGGATCAAGATTAAAGTGCTACAGTTCGCTATAAGGGATAAGAAATTATATATAAGGGGATACTTGGAACCATGGTCGAAGTGCATAGCAAGCGTTGGGGGACAGTCGCTTTTGGAAGAAAGTCATGCAAGGGAAGTTGGAGCACAGGAAGGCGCACAAGCACTCACTGGAAAAATCCTCCGCCTTGGGGTATATTAGCCATACATCTACAAGGATGCAACCAAACTCACCAAAAAGTGTCCAGAGTGTCGAGCTTTTGCCGCCCGCCAAAACCAGCCCTCCATGCCACTCAGTAGCCCCAGGACCTTTCATCAATGTGGCCTAGACATTTTTGGTCTGTTTCCCGTCTCCCTAGGCGGAGCAAATTTCCTTTTGGTTGTTATTGACTATTTCATCAAGTGGATCGAAGTCGAGCACCTGACCGCCATTACAGGTAGACAAATGATAAAATTCATGTGGAAAAGCATCCTCACATGATTTGGTACTCCAAGGGTCATGGTCAGAGACAATGGCACTGAATTCGAAGGAAGCCACTTCAAAGAGTGATGTGAAGAAAAACAGATCCATCATTGGTTTACCTTTGTAGTACACCCCTAGGCTAACGGATAGACCGAGATATCGAACAAGATCATTATTGATGGCCTTAAAAATCACCAAATAAGGTGTAAATTGGCCTGGGTATAATAAATTCCCACGATACACCATTCAGCTTGACGTATGGCACGGAAGCAGTTCTTCCACTTGAGATATTGTCAGGATCGATGTGCATAACAGACTTCAAAGAAAATGCCAATGAAACTGAGAAACGTCAAGACCTAGACACGCTCAATGGAAAATGTGAAGACGCTCAACTTCGCCATGCATCCTACAAAGCACGCGGCGAAAACTACTACAATAAACGAGTGCGAGTGAAGAACTTCAAGGTTGGCGAATGGGTATTGAAAAATAATGAGTCCAGCTATACATAACCCCAGGGGAAACTAAGTGTCACCTGGGAAGGCCCGTACAAGATATTAGAAAGACATCTAAACATAGAATATGTTCTAAAAGCACAAGATGGGAGGCCCATTCCCCGAACCTAGAACTCGCAAAGTTTGCACCACTTTTACTTCTAGAACAAGGTGAAAAGGCAGTATAAGGCACACCGAGGGAAATGACAATGTGATCTAACTCAAAGCGGATATTCAAAACCCTCCAAGTAGCTCTAGTTTCTAGGGCTACTTTCGTGCCAATATTTAGCCACTGTTATTCTCATTTGACAAAGTTGATGTCTCAAAAGTATTACGAATAAAATGAAGAAAATTGACTATTTAAAAAAAACAAACAATTTAGATGTTTATTAATACCCCAAGCTACCACTTCAATAAGCGGTTGTATACATTTACCAAGTGGCAATAAGGACTGATCATCCAAGTCACCTGAGCGAAATCGATGTGAGATTGCAACCATAGGCTTTAAAGGCTCATAACCTTTCCGTAAACATGTCAATCTAGTTCAAAGGGTTGTTACCCTTGCATATGACATGAACAAAGGCTTTAAAGGCTCATAACCTTTCCCTTAATACAAAAGTATCTAAGTCCTAAATGCCTCTAGATGACGATTTCAGCTCAACTTAGACGATCAAGGCCCGAATGCAAACCGTTTAAGCCAAAGACTTATAACAAAATCTTGAAAAGGTAACCACAAAGGAATAACTTAATAAAAAAGGACCAGCCAAGGTTTACGATAAAAGGATAGCCAAATCATTGACCCAAGAATATAGGTTCATGACTCTAAAGATGGACGATGTCAGAGCTTACTAGAGCGAGCCCTCAAGCTAAAGCCAAAACATCATGGCTTAGAACAAACACCCCTTATTAACCAAAAAAGAACATACCTTGGGTCCCCAAAACTTGCCAAATGAATAGGGATCACACTTGACAAATTCCTAAGGCAAACATTAAAGGTTTTTGGTACAAACACACATAAAAAAATCATTACCACCCCAAAGGCCAACACTAACCTTTGGGAAGAATCCAAACCCAAGATGGCCAACACAAACCACCTGGGATGACGAGTAAAGAAACCTTGAACAAAAAGCAACCATAACATAAGCACCACAAAGAGAAAAGAGTTTATTATTCGACGGATATCACTCGGACTTAAACAATGGACACGCAGGGCCACAAGCAAACCAAATAGTGTTCAAAAATGTTTCTCAAAATGTCAAACAAAAGAGGAAAGATCACTTACCAAGAGGGTTGGAGGAAGGCTCGACTTTGGAGGAGCTACCTTTAGGTAGGTTATCTTCAGCATCATAATCGTTGCATAACCGGCGGAGGCCTTCCATATCAATCTCACCAAGATGAAAGTATGAGGTAAAGTATGTTTCCATGAAGGCATTCACAGAAGCGTGCATCATCTGGGTATGTTCAACAACAACACCTGGCACTCCGGGCGTAAACTTCCCGGTGGCAACTTGCTCCCAAATGACTTGTTTGCCACCCTCCACGCCGGTGTCTATGCACACTGCCTTCATCTGCCTCACCCCCAGAGAGAACTCAGGGATCTCCACCACCCAGTCCACCATACTGACAACATCCTTATGGAGAAGCCATACCACATCCTCCTTTAAATCTTTCCTCTTCGACTCTTACGCAGCCAATTGCTTGCCCTACAACTAGCCATCGTCCTCCAATGTCACATTCTCTGCCTCCAAGCCCTCCACCGGCTATTATAGGTGCTCCACTTCCACATACAAGACCTCCACATTCTCCTCAACATACGCTTTCTCCCCGGACAACAAGTCATAGCGCTTCTTAAATTTGCGCTTTTTAGCCTCAAGGCCTACCACTCTCTCCCTCAAATCATTATGTTGGGCCTTGACGGTAGCAAGCTCCACCAAATAAGAGATAACTGTTGGATAACGTGTGTAAGTCCATAACTATTTCTGGTATGTACTTGACCCGACCCGGCATGGTCCATTTGGGTTGCATGGCACCATGCAATTGGATAGACTAAATGAGAGAAATAACACTTGGAGATTATTAATATATTATAAGTTCTAATATATTAATAATACTATTTGATTAGTTTGATCAAGAATTAATTTAGAATTAATTAAGTGATCAAAAAGATAACTAATTAAATATATGGGTTGATTATGTAAATCATCCATATCTTGTATAGTGGGCTAAGAGGCTCCATGGACTATCAAGTTGGGTTCCGCCCATAGGATGCTTCATGGATGCTCCATGGGAGTTACAAACCCATGGGTCATGGAAATGAAGAGTCATGACACATTAGGGTTTACATGGTGTAACCCTAGATGTGTCAACACTATATAAGAATCATATTCTCCACCAAAATCGGCTACACTAAGGAAACAAGAGGGCTTGGCCGATTTCAAGAAGTGTGTGTTCTCTCATAAGTTCTTCCAAGAGCATTTGGTGTTGTGTGAAGCATTTGAGGCATCACACTTGGGGTGCTAGGCTCACAAGGTTTCAAGGAACACAAACAACAACAAGGTAAGTTATTCTATCTATTATTCAAGTTAAAATTGTTCCCCATGTATGCTAGATAGGAATATAACCTTGGAATTCAACTTTGCATGATAATTAGACAAACATAGATCCAAGGTTATTAGGGTTGCATGTACACTTAGGAAGTGTTAGAGTGCTCAAAACCCATCAGTGGTATCAGAGCCTAGGCTTGTTTGCTTTTTATTTGTGCTTAAAAGTTTAAAAAAGTCGAAAATCTTGCTGTCTACGAGTGGACTCATCGAGTTCACGTGTATCTTCAACCAACTCGGCGAGTAAGTTCATGCACTCGGCGAGTAGGGTCGACGGATTGCAGAATTTCGATTTTAGTTGCTGGAAATGGACTAGAAACATTACCCTAAACTGTTTTGGTACTTGAAAACTTGCTTTGATGGTGTAATGTTCTTTCTAATTCATTTACAACAACTAGTTATCAAAATTACAAGTTTTAAGTGTAATTTTGATTTATGAATGTGTTCATATTCATGTTCTTGTTCTTATGATGTTTTAGATGATCATAGGAATTATATGTAACCTATGTGGTAGATTAATTCTTGATCATAATGTGTTTTAATGGAGTCCATAACTTGTCCTCAAGTTATGGAAAACCAAGAGTCACACTTGAATTAAAACCATTAAAAGAACACAAGAGTTAGAAAATGAAGAGTCTTCGTTTTATTACTCTATTAAACTCATAAGTTAAAAGAAATGAAAAGTTTTGAAAGTTACAAAACTTGCCCTCAAGTTTTGGAACAAGTAAATTTAAGTTAAAACTTTAGTTCCAACCCCTAGAATTTTAAAAAATTAAAATTCAACCCTTATACTTATATTATGATGATTTAATAATTATATATATATATATATATATATATATATATATAAGAATAAAGTCGTCTTACCGCTAGTACGCCTCATTCACGAAGCCGGTCTATAAGGTTGTTGCCTATAAAATGGTGACTTAATGGGTGTCTACTCTCACCCACCGCTTGCTTGACTGGTGGAGGGTCGTTAGCCGAACGGGTAAGGCAAGGACTTATAAATTCTCATTCAAAGTATGATGAATATTATAAAGTAACTAAATGTTTAATTAAATTCCCAATCTTAGTTACTTTAGGAAAATGTGAATAAGGTGCTAATCCATGAAATTACACTTTACACTTTGTCTAAGTCGTTGGTGGAGCGTGTGTGGTTAACCGGCACACTAACTTGGACTTAACAAGGTAGGTAAAGGGTGACTTAAGGTTTGTTATAGTATCAGTGGAGCGTGTGTGGTTTACTGGCACATCGATTGAGTGATAAACTTTAAGGGTACCAAGTGATTTGCATGGTTACTTCACACCTCGTTTTGTGATCCTCGGTATCCCAGTCACAAAACTTGGAGGGCACTCTCGAGATTGAAACATGCCTTTGAAAAGTTCATTGAATCTCAAAGAATCTAGGAATTTTTAAGAACCAATCATAAAACCTAATATCTAATATTTCGGTTTTCGTGGTGGAAATTGGTGAATCGTCATTCACCTACCTTTCAAATATGGTATAGCTTAGATTACAGCATACCTCTTCTAAGTTATATTATATTGTGATTGGCTCCTAGCCTTAATATTACATTTGGGTGTTTTATTAAGGACTCTCTTATATCTATACTAAACTTGTTCTCTTCTTTCAGATGTCTTCAAATAATGCTGCTTCTGGCTCGAATCCTAATGGCTCCTTTACTCTTATGAGTTTGTGTGGGAAAGTCACCTTTGATGGATCCAACTTCAATGAATGGATCAGAAACATCAGGATGATTACCCGCTACGAGGACAAAGAATATGTCCTTGACAAGGAGCTTAAGGAGATTGATGAGACCACTGCAACTCCTCAGGAGATCACTGACTTTCAGGCACATGAAAGGGATGCTACAAAAGTAGCATGCATCATGATGGCCACAATGACAGCAGAACTCCAAAAGTCCTATGAGGATTTCTACCCTTATGAAATGCACCAAGATTTGATGGAAAGATACCATCAAAGTGCACGACAAGAGAGGTACGAAATCATCTGCTCCATGATAACAACCATGATGAAGGACGGGGATTCCGTCACGAGCCACATGCAGAAAATGCAAAGGTATGTGGATCGATTGTTGAAGCTTAATGTGAACTTCCCTGAGGAGCTTGCAATAGATATAATTTTGCGCTCCTTACCATCGTGCTATGATCAATTCCGCATGACATATCACATGAATAAGGAAGAGGTCACACTCAGCAAACTTCAGGGACTTCTCAAGACTGCAGAATCAGGTCTTAAGGGGAAGTCGGTTGCTATCACTCCTACTCCAAACTCAACTCCGGTTTTGGCAATCGGGAAAAGTCGAGGGAGGAAGAGAAAGAGATATTCGAAGGGTACCAAGGTTCGGACCCTTGATGGCTCTTCTTCAAGTGGAACCAAGAAAGGTTTCATTACTCCTTCTTCTGACCCAAAAGAGGCTGAATGCTTCTATTGCCATGAAAAAGCTCATTGGAAGCGGAACTGCCCAAAGTACCAGCAGGATGTGAAGGATGGGAAAGTCAAACCCAACCATGCAGGTATTTACACTATCATTTCTAATAACTCACCCCATTCTAATTCTTGGGTCCTTGATACCGGTTGTGGTATTCATATTTGTTGTGACTTGCAGGGACTAAGAAGAAGTGAGAATGTGGAGCAAGGAAGAATAAACTTGATCATGGGGAACAGGAAAGCTTCACCTGTCACCAAGATTGGAGTTTATACTTTATCGCTAAGTAGTGGGTTTAGTTTAGATTTGAATAAATGTTGTTACTCGCCAAGAATGGCAAGAAATATTATTTCCTTTCATGCATTGTACAAACAAGGTTTCACCTTTTCATTTGATAATGAAGTTGGTTCGATTAATGCTTTCTTTAATAATGTTCTTTATTTTAAAGCATTACCTTGTGATGGTGTGTATGAAGCTGTATCTGTTGTAGATAACTCAGGAAATAATGTTTTGTGTATTGATTCTCCTAATAATAATAACTTGGATAAAGCATCATTATGGCATTGTCGTCTTGGACATATAAGCAAGAAACGCATAGGCCAACTCCAAAAGGATGGAGTCTTGGAACCGTTTGACCTAAAGTCAGATGATAGTTGCGAATCATGCTTACTTGGAAAAAATGACAAAGTCACCCTTCACAGGCTCGTGTGAAAGAGGTGAAGGTTTGTTGGACCTTATACACACGGATGTGTGTGGACCATTTAAACATACCACAAGGGATGCTAATCGTTATTATTTGACTTTTACTGATGATTACAGTAGATATGGATATGTCTACTTAATCAAGCATAAATCAGAGACTTTCGAGAAGTTTAAGGAATTTAAACAGGAAGTCGAGAATCAAATGGGCAGGAACATTAAGATGCTTCGATCCAATCGTGGTGGGGAGTATCTTAGTTCAGAGTTCCTCGACTATCTAAGGGAATGTTGGATTGTCTCACAAATTGACACCTCCCAGGACACCGCAGTTGAATGGTGTGGCTGAGAGGCGTAATCAAACCTTGTTGGACATGGTTCGTTCCATGATGAGTCGAGCTTCGCTAACAATCTCATTCTGGGGGTATGCCTTAGAGACTGCCGCCCATATCCTTAATCTAGTCCCTACAAAGAAAGTTGCCAAAACTCCTCACGAGATGTGGACTGGTAAAGTACCTAAACTAGACCACATCAAGATTTGGGGTTGCGAGGCTTTCGTGAGACGCGAGACTCATGATAAGCTCGAACCTCGAAGTGAGAGGTGTATTTTCATCGGCTACCCACAGCAATCCTTTGGTTACCTCTTCTACCGACCTAGTGACAATGTGGTCTTTGTAGCAAGAAGAGGAGTCTTTCGAGAAAGAGAGTTTATAAGCCAAGGAGACAGTGGGAGGCAAATTGATCTTGAAGAAATTCAAGAGTCAAGTGGTGAAGGAACTTCAAACTCTAGCCCTCAACTTGAGGAGGAAACTCCTGTTGAGCCAATTGACGAATCTGTGCCTCTGAGGCGTTCCACGAGAGTTAGGAGTGCACCTGAGCATTACTATGGATTCCATATTACTGCAGAAGGTGAGACACTTATTAGTGATGGGACACTAGTAAGTCAAGATGACCCTAACAGCTACGAGGAAGCCATAGCAGGCCCCGAGTCTGCTAAATGGAAAGAGGCTATGGATAGCGAGATACAATCCATGTATGACAATCAAGTTTGGAACTTGGTTGAGAATGTACCAGGTCGTAAGACTGTAGGGTGCAAATGGGTCTTCAAGAAGAAGACCGACATGGATGGTAAAGTACACACTTATAAGGCTAGACTGGTTACAAAGGGCTTCTCTCAAATTCCTGGAGTGGATTATGATGAGACCTTTTCTCCGGTAGCCAAGATTAAGTCTATTCGGGTTCTGTTAGCCATAGCTGCATTTCATGACTATGAAATATGGCAGATGGATGTAAAAACCGCTTTCCTTAATGGAAAGTTGGCTGAAGATGTTTACATGAGTCAGCCAGAGGGTTTTGTCAGCAACGAGTACCCTAATAGAGTGTGTAAGCTTGAGAAATCCATCTATGGATTAAAGCAAGCACCTCGCAGATGGAATCTTTGCTTTGATGAAAAGGTCAAGGAATTTGGATTTTCTAGGAGTGAAGATGAATCTTGTGTGTATGTCAAGGCCAGTGGGAGTATAGTTAGCTTTTTGGTATTGTATGTGGATGACATACTACTCATAGGAAACGACATTCCAACCCTGCAGGAAGTAAAGTCCTAGCTTGGGAAGTGTTTTGCTATGAAGGACCTTGGTGAAGCTGCCTATATTTTAGGGATAAGGATCTTGAGAGATTGGAGTAAAAGACTAATTGTACTTAGTCAGAGTACCTAATTGGATAAGGTGCTGAAAAGATTCAGCATGCGAGACTCCAAGAAAGGAGAGTTGCCCAATCCAGAGTAACGCCAAACTGAGTAAGACACAAAGCCCTAGCACTGAGGCTGAGATAGCACAAATGAGTCGAATACCTTATGCTTCGGCTGTAGGATCGATCATGTATGCTATGACGTGTACTCGACCTGATGTAGCTTTTTCCCTGAGCATGGTTAGCGGGTTTCAGGGGAACCCTGGCAAGGCACACTGGACTGCGGTAAAGAATATTCTCAAGTACCTACGAAGGACTAAGGACTGGGTCCTTACCCTCGGTGGGAGTGATGACTTGAGAGTTGTAGGGTATAGTGATGCTAGCTTCCAGACTGATAGGGATAATTTCCGCTCTCAGTCGGGCTGGGTCTTTACCCTAAATGGAGGAGCAATTTTTTGGAAGAGTTCCAAGCAAGAGACAGTGGCAGATTCTACTTGTGAATCAGAGTATATTGCAACTAGCGAGGTGGCAAAGGAGGCGTTATGGCTGAGGAACTTCATTGGAGACCTTGGAGTTGTACCAGCTATTAAAGAGCCAATGGAACTTTTCTGTGGTAGTGAAAGTGCTGTTGCCTTAGCCAAGGAACCAAGGGATCACGGGAGATCCAGACACATCGACAGAAAATACCATTTCATTAGACATCGGATCGAAGAAGGACTCCTCGTGGCAAAGAGGGTATCATCAGATGAGAATCCGGCAGATCCCCTCACGAAGGGACTGACTCGAGTTAAGCATCTCCAGCATGCTCGGAGCATAGGGATGAAGGATGATATTAGATTTAGTAGTTAGATAACCTCGAAATTTGTAAAGTGTAATTGACACCTGATGATGAATAAAAGTGTTTTATTTATGAGTAAAGTGTTTCTATCTCTTGTCGATCGTTTATTATATTTCTTTTGCATGTTTTGACTTCCAGAATAATTTTTGTTTGGTATAACATATTATTCAAACCTCCACAGTCGGTCATATGTCGGAAGTAGGTATGAATCAAGACTGTCATCTTTGGTTGTAGAGGTCTTGGACAAGTCTACAACAATCATGAGTGGTCATAAGTTCTGAGCATTGGACTCAACCCACGCTCACTGGAATCACTTCATGGAATTCTATCTCGAGTGATCGTGAGACGGTAATATCGTATAAGTCTTCAAACCTAGAGATATGATTTGTTACTTACAAGTTGGTTATGCATTGATTGTACGAAAAACGCATTGGTAACTCGATGTTATAAATCGTGCTCTTGTGTGTAATTCAATGAGTGGTAGAACAAACATATGAGTCGAAGTTTATCTGTTCCTTCTTCGATTAGAAGCTGATATCTGGGCCCCTCGATGATTTTGTTTTGACCTATGTGCCAGGCCCGGTCAGAACTAAGTTGATGTGTTCAATGAAGTTCTTTGTCAAACAAATCGGAAATCAGGAAACAAACTGTTGGACAATAAGTAAGACATTGTTCCGTGTATTTGTCCGACTGATATCAAAGAACAGAGGATTATATGATCACTTATCTTAAATGGCGTACCATCATCTTCTCAGTTCCGAGAAACCTTGAAAAAAGCTACGATTGCTGATCGGTTCCTGAAGTCATACTTGCAGTAATAGTTATTAGACTTATCCAAGTGGGAGACTGTTGGATAAGGTGTGTAAGTCCATAACTATTTCTGGTATGTACTTGACCCGACCCGGCATGGTCCATTTGGGTTGCATGGCACCATGCAATTGGATAGACTAAATGAGAGAAATACCACTTGGAGATTATTAATATATTATAAGTTCTAATATATTAATAATACTATTTGATTAGTTTGATCAAGAATTAATTTAGAATTAATTAAGTGATCAAAAAGATAACTAATTAAATATATGGGTCGATTATGTAAATCATCCATATCTTGTATAGTGGGCTAAGAGGCTCCATGGACTATCAAGTTGGGTTCCGCCCATAGGATGCTTCATGGATGCTCCATGGGAGTTACAAACCCATGGGTCATGGAAATGAAGAGTCATGACACATTAGGGTTTACATGGTGTAACCCTAGATGTGTCAACACTATATAAGAATCATATTCTCCACCAAAATCGGCTACACTAAGGAAACAAGAGGGCTTGGCCGATTTCAAGAAGTGTGTGTTCTCTCATAAGTTCTTCCAAGAGCATTTGGTGTTGTGTGAAGCATTTGAGGCATCACACTTGGGGTGCTAGGCTCACAAGGTTTCAAGGAACACAAACAACAACAAGGTAAGTTATTCTATCTATTATTCAAGTTAAAATTGTTCCCCATGTATGCTAGATAGGAATATAACCTTGGAATTCAACTTTGCATGATAATTAGAAAAACATAGATCCAAGGTTATTAGGGTTGCATGTACACTTAGGAAGTGTTAGAGTGCTCAAAACCCATCAATAACATGGTATAGGCACCCATTGACAGCCACCAAGTAAGGGGAAACCTGGGCTACCATGTATTACAGACTGTTAGTCATATGAGATTTGGAAAGGAGCTCCAAAGATTCAATGGTGGCCGAAGGAAATGCGTGAAGGCTCCACTTGTATGCATCCGAATGTTGGGTAAGTAAAGACTCCCGATTGAGCGTTCACTCTAGGAGAAAGATGTCGAGAGACACCAAAGCTGGAAGGGAGGAGCTTGTAACAGCATTGTCCGTCATCAAATATGGATAAAAACCAGGAGCAATTTGGAAGCCAACCTCTGGATTCCTTATCAACTCGCAATCACCATGAGCTCTACCATCCTTTGGTTATTCTTATGGTTAAAGAGGTGGTTCTGTTGCCTCAGTATCCATCCCCTCCGACAAGTTCAAAGCATCCACATCAAGGATGGTAATAAAAATGTCGGTCTTCCCCAACAGGAAGTTGACGTCCCGTATCTTACAAAGACACTTTCCAACGGTGACAAAATCAACATCTCCGCCAAGTGGGTGGGTGGGTGGGGGGGGGGTTACCCAAGCTATCCATCATTTGGTTGTTGGTCGGCCACCACCAACCGCCACCTCTTTCATTGACTCATCTCCAGAATCCTAAGGCGTATTATCGTCACAAGAAACACCCTCGACAACTAGATCCTCCAAAATTGGATCAACCTGAAAACTAGGCCTTTAATTCCTAGCACAGGGGGTGCGCCAAGCACCTAGGCTCGATTGACGCTAACGGGGGGTGGGAGAATCTCCACCAAATGTAACTCGCGATACTGAAGATCGCCCTTATATTTTCTCCGCATAACCGCTTCAAAGGGCAAGATCCTCTCATGACCTGAAAAAACAAGGGATATACGAAACGAGTAAATTGCTTCCTCCCCCCTCCCCCTTAAAAAAATATACATCTTTTTGGGGAAGGGGGGAGGGGGAGAGGAAAATAGCACTTCCCATCTTTCTCCACAAGGTACCAAGGTATCATCCATCGAGCCCTCCAAGAGAAACTCATCCCTACCACAGCTAGGATATGATCCTCCCAGTCTTCCCCGATAAAGAAGACCCCCTCAGCGCCTGCGCCACAGTTAGGCTAGTACCGTAAAGTTAAGGCGATAGTCGTAACCAACCAGGTTATGATTCACCCAAAGCCATTTGTCTTGCCAGTTCTTCTTGGGTGCTTTATGGTTAACTATGAATTCATGGACGCCCTAGCTATAAGATAAGGTATGAAAACCATATTAGGTGGAAGATTTGAAGCAGGCTTTGAAAGCCCAAAACTGAGGCACTACTCCAAGGTCTCGATAGGCCCGTTCGAAGCCCACAATCTTTTTGACGGTGTTAGGAGTCAGAACATCCATGGAGAAACCATATTTTAACATGATCTCGTAAAAAATCAATTTTTGGCAGCCTCAGGCCAACCTCGAATATCAAAATGGGGACTCCGACCTTACCTTCTGGTGGACGAGAGACGATCGCCCTTTTCTAGGGATATTGCACCTCGTCTTTAGGCAAGGAGCTGAATCGGGCTTGCAAGGTCTCGAACTCACTTGGAGTTGGCTCAATTCTATTTAGCTATGTTGACATTTCCCTTTGAGAGCAAGAGTAGAAAGGAAGGAAGGGTAAACAAAGAAAAGTTTGGAATAATTGAAGAATGAAAGTGCACAGAGTAAAACTATCCTTGATAAGGGAAGTTTTAAATACAAAGTGTGATAATCGAACAATTACCATGATGAAACTGACTGCGCAGACAACTCCATCACATTAATAAGCATCAGGGCCATCTTCTCCGAACACATGTCTTGATATAAGCTAGAACAACTTAGCTACACTAGGCCAACATTAACGTCTACAAGCCTAGGGGACTTGTTATCCTACTAGGAATACATTAAAGCTAACAAAATTTCTATCTTAGGATGACCTACCTAATGGTCGCAAATCTGTTGTAGCGCCAGACCTAGGCCCTTGCCCTCATTCTAGGACCCTTCATACTTGGCGCTCTCACTCTCAGGTCCAATTATGGATGACAATCTTTGGTTTATAATGAGACAAAACAAAGTTGGTTGTTTCACAGAGCGATAAGTGTAGTGCCCAGAGAACTATCCTCTGTTTACTCTGCATCTATAACAGATGACCACTAATGGTGCACGATCCACCAATAGGGATCCTCCATGTCATGTCAGCTAAGACAAGACGAAGGACACCATTGGGATCATGCACAAGTAACAACAGGTCCAAAAGGATCCCTTTTCTCTTGAAGAAGGGATCACTTTCTCTCCACCGTAAAACCCTAATCTCCTAATTCTCAAACATACACTAATTAGGCCATCGAAGCTTCATCTCGGGACCACCTCCCTAACGCCGACCGAAGCGATCTCTTCATTGATGCGATTACAAGACTCAACTCAACTGGAACCATCGAGTGAAGTTGTCAAGTCCAAAGAACATATCACAACAAGTTGATTTCTTGATGATTTGTTAATATATATGTTAACATATCCCTCTAGGAATACGTCAAAGATAATGAGATGGAAATCTAAAGGACGACTTAGCTAATGGCCGCTACCCGACATAAGTGCTAGGCATGGGTCCTCTCCCTTGCAACCTTATATTTAGACCCCGAAGCTCTAGCGGCAAGGTCCAACTCAGAGTGTGAAACTCTAGTCTATAACAAGCCAAAACAATACTAACCGCTCCCTAAAGCGACAAGTGGCATGCTCAAAGCGCTTCCCTTCGGTAGTTTTGCACCAACAGTAGGTAACCTCTAGTGGTGCACGATCCGCCAATAGGACGCCTCCACATCCTATCGGCCCAGACAAGACAAAAGGTACTCTCAGGGACATGCTCCCATGATGACAGGTATAAAAGAAACCATTCTTCTCTAGAAGAAGGGATCAACTTATTCTCTACCTTAAACTAAACCCTAATTCTATCATCCCATTGCTGACTAGACTGTTAGAGCTTCATTTCGGGATCCCCTCCCAGACAATGACTAACGTTGGTTCTTTCTTTATAGTGATTCTCAAGCTTAACCAGGATGGAGTTACCCCATAACGACATTAAGCTCGAAGCACATATCACAACATTTGGTTCCATCTGGGCATGTACTCAGAGTTACACAACCTTGATACGACCCTAGACGTCGGCGATGACGAGAAAGGAACTTACGGTATCCGGCGGAGGAGAAACGAGTCCACTCTGGCCAATGTTTTCACTAGATGGCACACCGCCTCCTGGGTCAGATGAACAAGCTTTCATCCACATTCCAATAGCACAAATATTTGGTACGATAATGGGAATTGCAGCAGCGATAATCACTGCCCTATGTCGGCCATCACCCGTCATAACAGAGTAGCCGGTTACAACTACGACCACAACGCCTCAGCTGACAGCTACTCAGCAGTCGTAACCACTAACTCAGCAGTCATAATTGTCAACTCAGCAATCGCAATTGGTGGTTTCTCAGCTGCAATCACTACCACAGCAGGTGAGGACTGTTAGAAATAATAAAGATTGATAGATTCTGTATTATGTAACAATGTAATGACAAGAAAAAATATTGATCAAAAGGATGTCGAATGATTATTAATCACAACAATAGAATAGTTCTTTAAGGCATAACTATTATGTACTTGCTTCAAAAGTTGTTAACCTTAGAAGATACATGCACACTATTTATAAACTAAATCATATAACAATTTCGAACATTGACGGCCCCATTTTGGAATCCAAATCTAAACAAAAATACGCTAAACATTTGACACAACAATTAAGTTAGACTTAACAATCTCCCCCTTTGTGTCAAATCGGAAGAAGTTCTTCATTGTTGTCTTTGCGTGTCAAAAAATCTTTGGCATAATCCTCAGAAGTGAGCCCCAGATAGATAAATACCAGCGAATCATATCAGAAACACATTTGATGTCGGCAGTAGAGTTAGCTTTGTTGGCTTCAGCTAAAGAAAGGATTGATTTAAGAGCATTCGTGGAATACAATTGTTTATCCCTTAAGAAGAACATGCGGTTCTGGATCACTTTACCTTTTTTTCCTTTTGTAAACAATGCTCCAATGCTTCTTTTGAATGACCCCTGCCTTCAAATGTTGGATGTCTTCCGGTTGTTCATATGGCTTTAGAATAGGCCTCTTCTTTTGAACAGAAGAAATCTTAACATCCATTTTTTCAATTTCAAGGATGTAACACATAATCGTCCGCTTCAAGTGTTCGAAAATTGGCTCATACTTCTTGACATATCCAGCCACAATGTAAAATAGAGATAACCAATCATAAGGGTTCATGAGTGACAGATAAGCCAAAGTGAACTCTTGAAGGACATGATTGGTACTTCAGAATCCATTGAACTGTATATTCAAGAAGTCTTCAGTTCGAACCAGTAATCCAACCTTCAATCTCATAATTCTCTTTAAAATCCATGTATCATACTGTGGTTTCACATATTTCAAGTAAAAATAACAGACCTTTCGATTTACTGCACCATCAGAGATCATGGATTTCTCAATCTTCTCAAAACACCTAAAAAGATAAAATGTTGGAGTGATGGGAAAATCAAATTGAAATTTCACATCATTATTTAAGTCAAAAGAGATTTTTGGCTCCAACCAATAGAGATTCGAATCATGAATGGCTTCTTTCTGTATACACTCATGAGACTAAGCAGGAAACAATGATTTATAAGTTTCAAGAACTAGTTTTGCATTTTTGGCTTCAACTTCTTCTGCCTCTAATTTCTTTCGAAGAGCATTGAGTTTTTCAAGCTCTTTGTCTTTTTTCTCTCTTTCCGCTCTTTCCGACCCAGTCAAGCTCGCATCTTCATCATTTTCTTCTTCAGAATTACCTTCACCTTCATCTTTTTCTTATTCAAAAGCTTCTTTATCCTTCCAATCAGTCTCATTCTTTAAATTTTCTTCCTTGTCTCCCCTTTGTTTCGCAGAAGCATCACTTTCTGAAACACCCTGTAACTGATTTAGAACTACAAATACAGGCTGAAACTTTTCAGAGAGATTCTGTCTAACAAAGATAGTGAAGGAAGAATCACAAGTTTCAACAATTCGCAAAAAGCGTTTATTGATTTCAGAAGTGCACCCTTTCACTAAATATATCTCTTTTTCAAGTTTGAAAATGTTCTGGTAGCATTCTTCAACTTTTCAGTAAGAACGTTGGTATTCTGCCTCTGTTCTGCCAGTGCATCCATAATCTTGTTTTCAACAGCCAAATCATTTTGTAACTTGGTGAGCTGTTGAGAAATTGATAGATTAAGATCAGTGTTATCAAGCTTGATGCATGTCCAGAGTTTGGAGAGAGCTTCTTTCTCATACTTCAATGAAGTACGAAAACCTTCGATAACTTTGTTAATATCATCTGTGTTATTTTCAGAAGAGGTCTTGAAATCAACCATAAATTCCTTAACTTCCTTTTATATCTGTTGGACCTTTCTGAAGCTTTTGTGATCCTCTTTTCGGAAGCTTCAGCAGCTTTTGATGATTCTTCAAGAACTTTACAATTTGAAGAATTAAGAATTTCCATAGTTGCTCGATGAGTTGTGAGCAAAATTTTCCATTTTGAAGAAAAGAAGGCTTGGGAATACTCCAAGATGGAATCAAGCATCTCATTCAATAGCTTGAATTGCCTTTTTGTCATAGGCGCTTCGTCATCATCGTTGGAAAGATTTATAGAGGATGGATGAAACACAAACTCTACAATCGGTTCTTGATCGTCTCCAAAAAAATATTTCATTATCATCATCAAATGGAGTAACCAAAGACGAAGGTTGTTCGTACGTCTCACCAATGTTAGCATTTTTCCCCACATTGGATGTGTTGCCTGTGATGTCAGAACTCCAGATCTCCTTTGAAACAGATTTGAAAGAAGGAACTTCTGGTGGAGTAGAGACTGTTGAAGTTGTAGGAGGGGTTGAATCTATAAAGATAGGTGAGGATATATGGATTGAGATCTGAGGAAGTGATATTCCAACAGAACTCGTTGGTGGTAGAGGCAGGATGGATGTTATCGGAATTGTGGAGAGGATTGGTGAAGATGTTATTTGTGATGTTGGTGGAGTGAATCGAGGTGAAGGTGGAGAGGTGGTGAGATTTTGAAATGGATTCTGCATAATGTTATCACATATCTCTGGTTCCAGAATAGAAGATGTTGGAGGAGAAGATACCTTCGAAATATTTTCTATTGGGGTGGATTCGGAATTTACAACTATATTTTCCTCTTCATTTCGGAGTGTGTTGTCCTCCTGAACTTCAGTGATGGTTCTCTCTTTAGATTCCTCTTGAATAACCAGATATGGAGATTTCTGTTTCTGAACCGGGTTCCTTGAGCTCTTAGGAACTTTGATACTTTCTGAAGTAGTTGCCTTTGCTTTCCTTTTTCCTCCCCTATTTGATTTATCACTCTCATCTATTATCTTTTCTAATTCCACTGGAATGGGACGAACACCAGAAGAGGGCAACTTCTGATAAGCCTTAATAATGGTATTGTCCATTGCAACCTTTTCCAACATAGCATCATGAATAGAACCAACAAACTTGAAGTTCCTTGGATCCGACATAACAAATGTAGTCGTCTGAAGGATCAAAATTCCAGCCATGAGAGAGAAGTTCATTAGTGGAACCTTGAAGTGCGTTAGGGCTCGGTTCACTACTACTGATCAGAAACACGCATAAGAAATTTATGTGTGTCGTGTAGATGAAGTGGTGATTTGGATAAACTGAGTCCAGATTACAGACCCACAGTCCAGGTTGATTCCATGGTAGAGGCCATATATCAAAGTATATAAATGCTTACTGGAAATGTTAGACCTCGTGACCCTTTCTAATAATCTTTTTAACCAAAGGGTAAATAATCCATTCAACATCGGCAACAAGGACTTTCTGAACTTGGATAGCAAGGAGATGTTGCCGGTGTACCCCATCTGGTAGAACATTTCGATCATAGAGGTTGCATGAATTTATTTAGGATCGACACTGACTTCTGGTGCAATGAGCCCTATAAGTTTGCAGAAGCGGGGGTTTGAAATCGATGTTTTGTGGTTGGCAACCTTGAAGTGGATAGCATCTTCAGCTTTGTTGTAGAGAGCAGTAGAAAAGGCTTTAGAAAGATAAACCGATGTAACTTATTCAGGCATTGTTAATGCCTTCACTAGTGGCGAGAACTAGGGACATTTAATCATGGTCCTAATTAGGGAATTGTAATGAGAAACATCGAAGTCGATTATCATGTTCTGGTTGGGCTTAATAGTATGCATGATGACTGATGCGGACTGATCGGCAAAGGAAACATGCTTTGATGAACCGGCCATTGATGCTTTGAGAAAGATGATGAACAGTAGAGAATAAGAGTAGTTTTTTCTTTGAAAATTTGAGAGTTGTGTTTGCGTTAAAGGTAAATTAACCATTTGATAGCCTTTTATACGAAAGATGATGAGTGGAAAGAGAAACTGCCGTTTGTCATTCCTATAACGCCGAAAAATTAGCCAATAAAATAATATCAACTCATCAATGAATGTCAGTAACTGTTACAACAAGCATGCGGTGTAAGGAAAATTCAAAAGTCACGCCATGATTTGAATTTTCATTTATGGGACAAGGGGATTCCGGAATCTTCATGTTCGGAATCATTAATCATCCATCAAAATTATAATCAAGATTCAATCTTCTGAATTAAAGTGATCAATCGAAACAGTAACCAGACTTTGTAAAATCACAAGGATTTTAGTGCAAGAGTGTGCCAAAGAAAAAGAAATAAAGCAAATTTAATATGTGGGATTCTGTGATATCAAACAATTTTGATATGAAAAACTGGTTGATCTCGGGCAACGATCTCTTCCTTCTGAGTCAAGAGAGACCCCGAAGTGCTTGTGTGGTTTCCCGTTGAATTACGATCACCAAATTATTGAGAAACTGTGAAAGGCTTCTTTTATTAAGGCTTAAAGGGTGGCTTTAGGTTCAAACAAACTCTGAAACTTAATTTAAGTCTGAAGATCTGAAAGAAGTACTTTTTTGGCCAGTGTATTCATAAAAGGAAGTAAACTTTGAATATCCTTTTAATGTAATTGGGTATTATGGAAAATCTTTATTCCAAAATCTCAAAAAAAACCCAGATCTTGTTGGGAAGAAATGTCTTAGGTTGAGAACATTTCATTAAGATCACTGAAAAAGAAAATTGAGATTTCAAATATTTAAAGGTACAAACCAAGTGGTTTTATATGTCATTTCATTGGGTATATACATAGAACACCAAAGTGTTCACCGTCAATTCATAAAAGGAATTTGGATTATTGGGATTCACTCGAAATCATGGTGACAGTGATTTTAAGATCATAAACACAGATGTATTATAACCTAAACCTTAGTGGTAAAACCGAGAGTCTTAAGGGTTATGATACATAATAAATGATTGGTAGATGAATAGTTGGGAGTTTCACCAAAATTATGTGGACAATAATTTTAAGATCATTAACTAGAGTTTTTAGCCCTATACCGAAATTGGTTTTATTCCGATAGTCAAGGAAAATACATGAAAGTTGTGATGAGATATGGTAGAAATAAGTGATTAAGTCAACCGTCAATTCCTTGTTGTTGACTAAAATTCAAAATTGAATGTTGATTCTTCGAAAAGAAAACATTTTTGATGTTTTTGATTTTTCAGAACACAAAAAAAAAAAAAGTTTTGGATGTTTTTGAATTTTTGAAAAGAAAATACATAAACAAATTAAATGTTTTTGGTATTTTGATTTTCTGAAAAGAACGAAACTAAAGAAATGGAAAGAAGTAAAGAAAATAACAAAGAACAAAGAGAAAAGGTTCCGAAATCCTAATGAACAGTAACTTTAGAACCATTCCGAATATCGGAAGAAGTCGAAAGTGAACAGTGAATTACGAACCATTCTGAAGCTCGGAATCATTCGGAGTGTGAACAGTAACTGTCAAACAATGACGATTACGAAGTGGGTTTCAGAATTTCGTCGACTTCAATCATTCCCAACCCTTGTAGAATTCGATTAAATGATACTTCTGGTAATGCCTTCGTGAATATATCAGCTAATTGATCTGAGGAGCGAACAAAGTGAACTTCCACATTTCTTTATTCAACGTGATCCTTAATAAAATGATATCTCCATGCTATATGTTTTATCTTGGAATGTTGCACTGAATTGTGACAGATTCTTATGGCACTTTCGAAATCACAATATAGAGGAATTCGCTTCATATTGATTCCATAGTCTCTTAGCTGGTTCTGAATCCACACCACTTGGGATATACATGATTTTGTTGCAATGTATTCTACTTCAGGTGTAGATAAGGACACACAAGTTTGCTTCTTAGATTGCCAACTAACAAGCTTGCCATCCAGAAACTGACATCCACCTGATGTGCTTTTTCGATCAAGACCACAACCTCCTAAGTCAGCATCGGAGTACGCTTGTACAAAGAATCCATATTTTGATGGATACCATAAACCAAGAGAAGTAGTTCTCATCAGATACCGGAAAATGTTCTTAACTGCCAACATGTGAGGTGCTCAAGGATACGATTGAAACCTGGCACAGTAACACACAACATTATGTTGGGACGACTAGATGTTAGATACAATAAAGATCCGATCATCTGACAAAATAAAGTGATATCTGATGTTGGTTTATAAAGAGAAGGATTGAGTTTCGTTCCGAACGCCATAGGGACTTTTAGTTTTGAATCACCCACCATTCCGCACTTAACTATTAAATTCTTTGTGAAGGCTTCTTTATTGATGAATATTCCCTCTGAAATCTGTCTTATATTTAAGCCATTGAACTCATTTCAAATTTTGTTTCCATTAATTTTTGAAACTCAACAGTTAAGTTGGGATTTGTTTAACCGAAAATGATGTCATCAACATAAATCTAAACTATCATTAAATGGTTACCCTCCTTCTTCCGAAAGAAAGTAGGATAAACATAACCTTTTTTGAATTTGGACTGTTTAAGAAAATGACTGAGATTTTCATAGCATGACCTCAGAGCTTGTTTACGACCATATATTGCGTTTTCTAGAATATAACAGTGATTCATAAATTTTTCAATCACAAAACTTGGAGGTTGTTCAACCTAAATTGTTTCTTAAAATTCTTCGTTCATAAATGCACACTTCAAATCCATTTGATATACTTAAAAGTTTTTGAGAGCAACATAGGCGAGAAATATGCGAACTGATACAAGTCTAGCCATAGGTGTGAACGTCTCTTCGTAATAGATTCCTTCTTCTTGATAGTAACCTTTAATGGCCAAACGTGCCTTATTGCGAATGACATTTCCTTCTTTATCCATCTTATTCCTGAAAACCCATTTAATTGCAACCACAGATGCATCTATTGAAGTAGTAACTAATCTCCAAACTTTGTTACGATCAAACTCATTCAGTTCTTCCTGAATAGCTTGAACCCAATCTGCATGATTAAGAGCACATTTAACAATTTTAGGTACAATTTTTGAAATAAAAGAATTAAACATGCAAAATTACAATTTAGAAAATAATGTAGTTTGGTTCGCTTTTTCTTGAGCACGTGTAAGAAATCCTAATGAAGAATCTCATATCACTTGAGACGAAGGATGAACTTTAGCTATTTTGTCATTGGTGGATAGTTCTGATCATAGGCTGGATCAATTTCAGCAAAAATTTCTTCAAATTCTGATGCATCCGAATCATTATTTTCATTATTATCCCCTTAGAAATTTCCATGTGACCCAACATTCAGAATTTAATTCATCCCCTGGAATGGAACATCGGTATTAAAGATTGGAGTGGAACCCTCCCTTGGATTGGAACATCATAAGGTTCTGGCTGAGGTACATTCGAAATTGGTTGCTCATGAGGATTATCTATATCTTCACCAACTTCATCAACAATCTTGATTAATTCATCATCATGATTGTCCTTGGCATTTGATTCTGAGGAAATCTCCTTTTCAGGTTCATCAAACAAATTTAGAAAATCCTCATATAGATTCATAAGAGGAATAGTCTTAGAACTTGTTGATGGAAAATTTTCCTCAGATTGACAATCTTCTTTTTTATATTTCTTCATGTAATTGTCATCAAACGTAACACAGTAACTTTCTTCGATTTTATTTGATCTTTTGTTTAGAACATGATAGGCCTTTGAAGTTAATGAATACCCCAGAAAGATTCTTTCATCGCCTTTTTCATCAAATTTGTTCCGATTTTCTTTGGAACTGAATAAAAAGCACTTGGATCCAAACACATGAAAGAATTTAACGTTAGGTTTCCAATCATTTAGAATTTCATATGGAGTCATCAGAATTCATTTGTTGATGTAAGAGCAGTTCTGAGTAAAACAAGAAGTTGCAACAACATCATCCTAGAAATATAAAGGAAGATTCACAAATAAGATCATTGTCCTTGCAGCTTCACAGAGAGAGCGATTCCGACTTTCAACTACACCATTCTATTCTAGAGTGTAATATGAAGATAAATTATGATAAATTCCTTTGTTTGTTTAGAATTCTTCAAATGCATGATTTTTGAATTCTGAACCATTATCACTACAAATTGTTTGAACTGGCTTTCATAATTGTAGCTCAAACTGCTTGATGAAATCTATCAGCTTCTGAGTTGCGTTGGATTTCTGTCTAATAAAGAATACCCAAGTGGATCTTGAAAAATCATCAACAATAACCAAAATATATTTGTTACCACCAAATCACCAATATTTTCGATGGCTGAAGGGCCACAAAGATCAATATGCAATAATTCCAGTGGCTCAATGATATTGGTATTTTATGGGTTTTATGTACTCTAATATTCCTATGGTGCACATACAATCCTAATGTTTTGGATCTAAGTTTTCTCTAATTATACATACAACATTGTTTTCCGAAGCATAAAGCCTAAACTAGCATTCAAGGTAACAATTTAAATCATAAAAACAGTTAGAAGAGTACCTTGTATAGTAGCTTGCTTGTCTTTAACCTTTAGGAGCCTAGCACCTCAAGTGTGATGCCTCAAATGTCTTATAACAAACCAAGAACAAGTGAATGGAGTTGAGAGAGAGGCTTGGGAGCTCAAAATCGGCTAGCAACTCTTAGTGTGCATTGGGTAACCGGTTTTAGGTGTTAGGAGTTTATTATATAGTCTAGGTTTACATCCATGCAAACCCTAACCCATCATGACCCTTCATATTTCATAGGCCCTTTGGGCTAAACCTTTATGGACTTGCATATAGGTGTAGTCCAAATCTAATCAACATGGGTCATGAGTCCAACTACAAGAAATACTGATTTACTTGATCAGTCCCCATAACTTTAAATAGTTTTTTATCACTAAATTAATACCATATTAATTCTTGATCAATAATAATTAAATAATGTGATTCCTCAATTAATATATTATACTTATAATATATTAATAAACCACAATAGCCTTTTCTTTAAGTATCCATCTTATCAAATTTTTCCAGAGTGTTACAACTCAAATGGACCATGCTATTATCGGGTCAAGTACATACCAATTATAGTTATGGACTCAGACACCTAATCTAATAGTCTCCTACTTGGATAACTCTAATAACTATAATTGTCAATGTTCTTCAAAACCCGAGTAGAGATCGTATATCTCTAAAAGCCAATGTCGAATCCTGACGCGTCATTTAAATAAGGGATCATATAATCCTCTATTCTAAAAGATATCATGCCGACAAATACATGGAACATAGTCATACTTATTGTCCAATAGTTTGTTTCCCGATTTTTGATTGTTTGACATTGAACTTAACTGAAGACATCAATAAAGTTCTGATCGGGCCCAACACATAAGTTAAAACAAAATCATCGAGGGGCCTAAGATATCACTTTTAATCCTCCTAGGATAAAAGGAACAGATAAACTTCGACTTATATGCTTGTACTAACTATCAGTTAAATCATACACAACAACACGTTTTATAACATCGAGTTACTGATGCGTTTGCGTACTATCAATGTACAACCAACTGATAACTGCTAACTCATATATCTTGGTTTGAGGACTATATGATAGTATCATCTCATAATCACTCGTGATAAATTCTATGAAGTGATTCATGTGAGTGCGGGTTGATCCAATACTCAAATCTTATTTCAAGAGCACTCATGAATGTTCTAGAAAACTTTTGCAATGTCTAACTCCTTAGACAATCTTACAACACCCATTCATGACTGTCTACTTACATAACCTACTTCCAAAGTATGATCGACTGTAGATATTTTGAATCATCCTATTATTCTGGAAGTCAAAACATACAAAATGAAACAATAGTAAATAATTGACACAAGACAATATCTTTACTTATAAATAAAACTCCTTTTATTCAATTATCAAGTGTCAATTACATTTTAGCTGTTACAAGTTTCTAAATATCTATCTAATCATTAAAACTAATATCATCCTTTAGCCTATGCTCCTTACATGCAGCAAGTGTGTTTCACTGCTTAGTCCCTATGTAAGGGGACCTGCTGGGTTCTTCTCTGACGATATCCTCTTCACTACAAGTAATTTGATGTCTTATAAAGTGATATTTTATGTCGATGTGCCTGGATCTGCCATGATCCTTTGGTTCCTTGGCTAAGGCAACTGCACTTTCATTGTCAAATAAAATATCTGTAGGCTCCTTTACGGCTGGTACAACTCCAAGGTCTCCAATGAAGTTCTTCATCCATATTGCCTCCTTTGCTGCTTCACTTGTTGCTATGTACTCTGATTCGAACATTGAATCAGACACAGTTTCCTGTTTGGAACTTTTCCATGTTATCGCTCCTCCATTCAGGGTAAATACCCAGCCCGACTGAAAGCGGAAATTATCTTTATCGGTTTGAAATATGGCGTCACTATACCCTGTCACTCTTAAGTCATCACTCCCACTGAGGGTAAGGACCCAGTACTTAGTCCTTCGCATGTACTTAAGAATGTTCTTTATGATAGTCCAATGAGCTTTACTAGGGTTCCCTTGATATCTGCTGACTATGCTCAGATCAAAGGCCACATCAGGGTGAGTACATGTTATAACATACATGATCGAGCCAACTACAGAAGCATACGGTACTTGACTCATTTCTGCTATATCAGCCTGTGTACTCGGACTCCGAGTCTCACTCAATTTGGTATTGCTCTAGATAGGTAAGTCTCCTCTCTTGGAATTCTCCATGCTGAAACGTTTCAACACTTTATCCAAGTAGGTGATTTAACTAAGTCCTATTAGTCTTTTACTCATGTTTCTCAATATCCTTATCCCAAGAATTTAATTAGCTTCTCTGAGGTCCTTCATAGAAAAAACACTTCCCAAGCCAAGACTTAACTTCTTGTAAGGTTGGAATGTCGTTTCCTATGAGTAGTATGTCATCCAAATACAACACAAGAAAACTAACTATACTCCTACTAGCTTTGACATATACACATGACTCATCATCACTTCTCGAAAATCCAAAATCTTTGACTTTCTCATCGAAACAAAGATTCCATCTGCAAGATGCTTGTTTTAATACATAAAAGGATTTCTTAAGATTACACACTCTATTAGGGTGCTTTGCATTGACAAAACCCTCTGGATGATTCATGTAAACATCTTTAGCCAATTTCCCTTTAAGGAAAGTGGTTTTGAAATCCATTTACCATATTTCGTAAGCATGATATGTAGCTATGGCTAGCATAATCCTTATAGATTTAATCTTAGCCACTGGTGAGAAGGTCTCATCACAGTCAACTCCAGGAGTTTGAGTAAAGCCCTTCGTAACCAATCACGTGTTATAAGTGTGTACTTTCCCATCCATGTTGGTCTTCTTCTTGAAGATCCATTTGCACCCGACTGTCTTACGGCCTGGTACATTCTCAACCAAGTTCCAAACTTGATTGTCATACATGGACTGAATCTCACTGTCCGTTGCCTCTTTCCATATAGCAGACTCGGGGCCTTCCATGGATTCCATGTAGTTTTTAGGTTCATCCAAGTTTACCAGTGCACTATCACTGATAAATGTGTCACCTTCAGTAGTAATATGGAAACCATAAAACTCAGGTGTCTGTGTAACTCTACTGGAATGCCTCAGAGGTAAGGACTTGTCAATTGGTTCAACAGGAGTTTCCTCCTCGGGTTGAGTGCTAGTGTTTGAGGTTCCTTCATCACTTAACTCTTAAAGCTCTTCAAGGTTAATTTTCCTCCCCCTTTCCTCTTTGTATATGAGTTCTCTCTCTCTCTCTCTCCCTCTCTCTCTGTGTGTGTGTGTGTGTATCTCTCTCTCTCAAGAATCCTCTCCTTGCAACTAAGAAAACATTGTCACTCAGTCTATAGAAGATATATCCAAAGGATTTCTATGGGTAGCCGATGAAAATACATCGCTAACTACAATGTTCGAGCTTGTCGTGGGTTTCTTTTCTCATAAAAGCCTCATAACCCCAAACATTGATGTGGTCTAACTTTTGGATTAGGTGTCTAAGCCCATAACTATTTTGGTATGTACTTGACCTAATTATGAGCATTGTCCTTTTGGGTTGCCTTCACCATAGCAACTGATAGGATGAACTATGGAGAAAGAGCATTAATTATGATTTATTAATATATTATGTGAATAATATATTAAAAGAGAACTCAGTTTAATTAATATTAGTCAAGAATTAATTAAGAATTAATTTTGTAGCTAAAAGAGATTAATTAAATAAAGGTGACTGATACAGTAATTATAAGATCGTTACAATGTTGGGCTTAGAATCCATAAAGGAATAATGGACGAATTCTATATGAGAGTCCATATAGAAATCGTCCAAGGGCCTTCTGGAAGGATCCGTTGGCTGCTTAAGGACTACGCAACTGGATTAGGGTTTCCAGGTTGAAAACCCTAGATGCCTCAACTATATAAAGGACCCTAAGGCTTCCAAAACATGGCTAAGCACTCTTAGAAGGTCTTGGACGTTTTTTGTGCCTCCTCCTCCCTCTCTCTAAGTCATATTCATTGCTAGTGGTGTTTGTGACTCCATTAGAGGTACAACACTTGGGGCACTAGGCTGTCAAGAGTCAAGATTAAGAAGGTTTGTGATTGTTATTGCTACATAACTATCAAGGTAAGATCTAAACCCTATTTTCATATATGATTTCGATTATCGTAGGCTAGATCTAGGGTTTATGAGCTTTTGATTATTTACATGTAAAATTAGATAAACCTAGATCCAAAGTTTTAGGGTTTTGCATGTGCACCATAAGATTGATGATTTTCTCAAAACCCATCAGTGGTATCAGAGCCTAGGGTATTCTTCTATTGTATTTGATGAAAAATTAAGTTTTCAAAGCTAAAAAATTGCGAATTTCGAATCTGACCTGATTCACATCGTGAATTCATTCTGACAACACCATTTCGAGATTTTTGCCTTAATTTGCTTTGGATAATTACCTTAAATTGTTTTTTCAAATAAAAATCAGATTTTTTAATCATGGTAATTGATATCCTTGTCAAATTAATAGATAATTGTCAATTTAAGATAATTACTTGTTTTATAAGATAAAGATTGATTATTTGTAAATTGATTTGAATTATCTTGTAAGAAAAATAGATTAGGTCAAATTATGTGATAATTATTAATTATATGGGTGTCGATGTTTCAAGGAAGTTGGTTGTTGACTTGGTTCTTCAATCACTTCCCGAATCATATAGTAAGTTCATTAAAGAGTACTATGTGATGGACCGCGACGTGACCACATTGATTTGACTTATCTGCTTATTGCTGCTGAATCAACAATGATTTGGGACACTGGTCGAGCAAATTTGTTTGATAAATCAATATCCCAACCTTTGATGGGCAACGGTAACATTGGAAATCCAGAAAAGTTTTCTCTACGCAAGAGAAAGGCTGAATCTGAGATAGTCCCGTGTAGCATTCCAGAAGAATCCATATGTTTCTACTGCCAAAAGAGGGGGCATTGGTTATGAAGCTACCCTGACTACCTGAGAGATCTAAGAGATAGGAGAGTCAAGATGTATGACTCTACTTCAAGTAAAATCTACTATCTAACTCTATTAAGTTTTCTATTTTAGATTCTTAATACATGATGTAATAAGATTGAATTTTGATGTGTTGTACGATCGAAGAAAAGAAAAGAAGCTTAAAGGAAGAAGTGAGCTCAGTCTGATCGCGAAGAAATGGATTTCGATCGCATGATTCGATGATTTGACATTTGAGCTGCTAGTTAGAGTTATGATAGATTGCTTAGGAATATTAGATATCATAGTTTTCATTTAAATTTGCATTGTAAGGACAAGTTTTCCGCACCTTTTATAAACAAAATAAAATTTAATTTCTTGTCTTATTTATATCTCCTTGCAATGTCATTTGTGAAAATTGATGCTTGTGTGTTTCTATTATAAGCAATATTAAGTGGATGTGATTCTTAGTTATGTTATTTATGGTAGTATCGTAATTTTTCTAAGTAAGGAAAGATTCCCATCGCCCAAGTTTCAATTGGGAAGAAGCTTGGAATCATATGATTTGAGTCATGTGATGTATGGAAATCTTGGTACTTAGAAAATTAAGATTAATTCCTTGTTCACATAAGTATGTGAGTCAAGTGAAAGACTAAGGAGATCTGGTATACAATGTTGTGCACTGGTTAAGTGCACCACAAATAAAAATAAGATTATTCGTCATGATTTACTAAAAGTATAGTAAATGTGGTTATGCTTACAATATTAAGTATAATTTTGAATCATTAAAAATTTTCAATGAATGGCAGAACGAATAAGAAGAATCAATTAGGTAGAAATATAAAATTTCTCCAATCTGAAAAGATGGGAGAGTACTTTAGTGTCATGTTTTATGATCGTCTCATTGATTATAAAACCATATCATAATTGATCCTCTAAGGACACCTTAGTGCACTAGTATGGCTAAGAAGAGGAATCATAAATTGTTGAAATGGTTAAATCAAAAGGTGGATCATACTTCGTTCCAAAATCAAAGTCTTAGAGTCATACTCCAAGATTGTGACTTGAGTGACACATCTTAAGAAATTTTGACACACTCATCAAATGTGGAGTAAAAAAATGTTTTTCTTACTCTTGCACGTTTGAAATTGGTAAGTTGTGATGTCTTGGATAAGACAAAGACCAACTAAGACCAATTGTGTGTAGTGTTTATCTTGATAAGAAACCGCACAAACTCTTGAATGATTTTTTGTCAAGAAATGTTTTTTTGACAAGAGAACCGTATATGTTAAGAGGTTAGTGGGAGTCTAAATGATCTTGAATAGGTTCAAGAACTAATCAATAGTAAACCTATTAGACACTGGCACACGACTTGAGGTTTATAACCTATCGTGTTGACATATTCTTTTTTATGTGTCATTCTAATTTAGTCAACTATGCATGTGATTTCTATGAATTCTCAATGGGTTGCATAGGGGCGAGGAACCCTAATCAATGGAAAGCACATTGATATGTAGGGGTGAGCTGCTCAATAAATTGGAAGCAATGGTAGGACCCTTGATGACAAGAAATTAAGAATGAACAAGTTCTGTCCATAAGAGTTTGGATTTGTCTTAAAACTTGTCTTACGATTATGGTTATGACAAATTCACATGGATAGGAACACATACACCATAAAATCTAAGTGCCATAAGATTTCTCTCTTTCATGAAAATGATTGTGAGGAAATGATTTCACTAAGAGAGATTTTAAGGAGATAGCAATTGTGATATTTGCATTCTCAAATTCGATTATGATTACGACATCCCTCTTTATAGTTCGAATTGTGAGATTTAGCAATTGGTTTAAACATTTAAGACTTCTTGTTATAAGTTTTGAATTAGTTTAGACATTCATATGAGTTATATAAGGAATGGTGTATGAGTTTGAGAAGCTTAGATAAAGGCTTATCAAAGCATGTCATACTAGAAATATGAACTTTGAAGGTCAATAAGTATTGATTTCTATAAGTCCAACTATTTTTCTGAATACATGTCAAAGCTAGTGGGAGCATAAATGTAATGCTAGTACGGATATAATTATCATGTTAGTGGGAGCATGATTATTATTTTAAGTGTTGCAAGTTATCAATATTAGTTATAGAAAACAAAAGTTTCACTTTGCAAAGTTGCAGGGGTTGAAAAGTTGTTTTTCTATAATTAAAGGAGAGAATATTATACTTCATTTCAAATCTAAAAGCTTAGATCGAGAAATTTTAATTGAATTTAGTCAAAAGACATATATAAATGTTATGTTGAAAAGGTTTAACATAGGGGCATTCTGTATATGGCAGTATTATAGCAAGAAACTGGTAAAGTATCACATTTTTCATTATGAATCGTGTCCCATACGCTTCGGGTATAGGATCGATTGCATATGCTGTAATATTCATTCGTTCTGATTTTCCAAAATGCCTAGGGAATTAAGAGGGAAAAAGGACTAGAATTGGAAATGACTAAAATTTATTAAACAAATGTCAAGTACAATCTAATGGCTAGGGTATTCTTACACTAATGATAAGGATCAGAAGTTAGGAAATGAGTATCATTGGAAATGTGTTCAATTGATCTATTTCACAGAGAAAGGACCATAGGTAAACATAGTGTGCATGCTTGGAGCATGGGACAACTGTTGTTATAATTCAAGTAATAAGTTGATTATCCGAAACATTATATAGTGAATAACGAGTAATAATATGGTGATTAAATAAAGGTGTTTTATTTATACTCAAAAGTTTGGGGCCATATAGGATTAGTATTCTTCTTGTGCTTCACTTTGCATGTTTTGACTTCCCAGATAATAAGATTATTCAAACCATCCACAGTCCATAAATACTTTGGAAGTAGGTATTGAAGCTAGACTGTCATGAATCCGACTGTAGATTGTCTAAATTGTTTTAGACATAGCAAAAGTCTGCTGCAGTGTTGATGAGTTCTCCTAAAATAAGATTTAAGTATTGGATCAAACCCATGCTTACCTGAATCACTTCATGGATTTTTTATCATGAGTGATTAGTGAGACGATAATATCTTATATTCTTGAAACAGAGACGTGTGAGTTGTAGTTTGCAAGTTGGTTGCACATTGATAATATGTAAACGCACCAGTAACTTGGTGTTATAAAACATATTGTTGTGTGTGATTTGATGAGTAGGTACAAGTGAGCATTTGAGTCAAAGTTTATTTGTTCCTTTTACCCAAAGTGGGATAAAAGTGATATTTGTGGGCCCCACGATGATTTAGTGATGACACCTTGAGCGCTTGGCCAAGCCGGGACTAAGTTGATGTGTTCAATTGTAGTCTGTTGTTAGTCGTCATAAATCGGAAAATTAGGAAACAACTCATAGACAGAGAGAATGATTAAAATCCATATCTCATGTCTATATGATATCTAGAATGGAGGAATATATGATCCCTATTCTAAAGGATGCATTACTGATAAGATTAGAGTTGACAATGGCTTTTGAAAGCTACGATTGTTGATCAGGTTCTGAAGTCATACTTGCAAAATAGTTATTAGACTTATCCAAGTGGGAGACTGTTGGATTAGGTATCTAAGCCCATAACTATTTTGGTATGTACTTGGCCCGATTATGAGCATGGTCATTTTGGGTTGCCTTCACCATAGCAACTGATAGGATGAACTAAGGAGAAAGAGGATTAATTATGATTTATTAATATATTAAGTGAATAATGTATTAAAAGAGAAATCATATTGTTTAATTAATATTTGTCAAGACTTAATTAAGAATTAATTTTGTGGCTAACAAAGATTAATTAAATAAAGGGGACTGATACTGTAATTATAAGATAGTTACAATGTTGGGCTTAGGATCCATAAAAGAAGCATACATAAAGGGACCGGAAAAGCCTCTGACTTCACCCCGTCAAGATATAAACAAAAGGGGGGGGGGGGGGAAATACACATTCACTATCCTTCTCCATGAAGAATCGAGGCATTATCATATGTACCCTTTAGGCGGTGCTCATACCGACTGCAGCCAACGTGTAGTCCTCCCAATCCTTCCTATTGAAGGAAATGGTCCTCAGCACTTGTGTCACTGTCTTGCTAACACCCCAGAGTTGAGGCGTCTGGTCGGTGAAGGTGGTTATGCGAGGATAGCCAAAATCGACCAAGTTGCGATCCACCAATAAACATTTGTCCTTCCAGTTCTTCCTAGAAGGGGATGGGGCTTTTGGTTTATGATGAACGCATGGACTCCACATCGCTGAGAGGACGTATACATGCTAGACTAGTTAGAGGAGTTGAAGTAGTACTTGAAAGCCCAAAATTAAGGAAGCACACCTAAAGCTTGACATGCCATCTCGAAACCAACTATTTTGTTGACAACATTGGGAGTTAGATCTTCCATAGAGAAGCCATATTGGTGCATGATATCATCAAAAAACTTAGTTGTAGGCAGTCTTAGACCTACCTCAAAGATCAATACGGGGACTCCAACCTTCCCTTCCGGTGGTCGAGGAATAACCACACCTTTCGAGGATGTTCCACACCATGTTTAGGAAGAAAACCGAATTGGGCCTGCAGAAGATGGTATCGCCATGGATTCCGATAAACAAGAACAAGATGAAAGAGCGGATAAGCAAAGTGAAGACGAAGACAATTGAAGAATAAGTAGAGTGAAGAAAAGGAAACCGTCCATGATAATGGAAGTCTTAAATGCAAGGCGGGAAATTCGAACATTTACAATGAACCATCTGCGCAGATGGATTCATCACATCAGTGGACCTTAAATCCATCCCCACCGAACACATGTCTTGGTCTAAGTTAGAACAACTCAGTTACCCCAAGCTAACGTTGATGTTTACTAAACTAGGGGACTTGTTAACGTATCCCTCTAAGAATATGTCAAAGATAACAAGACGTTCTAGATAATGGTCACTACCTAGCATAAGTGCTAGGCCCGGGCTCTCGTCCTTGCAGCCTTGTATTTAAGCCCCAACACTCTAACACCAAGGTCCAACTCAACACGAGAAACTCCGGTCTATAACAAGACAAAATACTAATAACCACCCCCTGGAGTGACAAGTGTAGAGCTTAGAGCGCTGCCCTTCGGTAGTTTTGCACCAATAGCAAGTAACCGCTAGCGGTGCACTATCTACCAATAGGATGCCACCATGTCCTGTAGGCCCAAACAAGACAAAAGGTACTATCGGGGACATGCTCCCGTGACGACATGTATAAAAGAAACCCTTCTTCTCCAAAAGAAGGGGTCACCTCATTCTCCACCTTAAACTAAACCCTAATTCTCTCATCCAATTACTAACTAGACCGACGGAGCTTCATTACGGGACCCCCTCCCGAATGACAATTGGCGTTGGTTCTTTCTTTATTGTGATTCTTAGGCTTAACCAGGACAGACTTACCCCCAAACAGCGTTAAGCTCAAAGCACATATCACAACTATATATATATATATATATATATATATATATATATATATATATATATATATATATATATTAGATATAGTATAAATTAATCAGAAATTAATTCGAATTAATTGTGGGATTAATTAAATTAGCTAAAGGTTCAAGGACTAAAGTTGTAATTATTTCAAAGTTAAACAAAGGAAGGCTTCCAGAACCTTCCACAGGTGGGCAGTTTTGGAGGAGCCCGGTTAGGGCTTCTAGAAGCTTCATGAAGATAAGGATATTGGATAATTTCTTGAATTTGAAATATTACTATTTTTTTTAACATTATGGTTTCTAGAGTTTTCCTATTAGTTATAAATAGGACCCCTTGTGTGCCACTTTTTCGTCCACTACTTCTTCCAAAGAGAATAGCCGATTTTCTCATCTTTCCTCCTCTCTCCTCAAGTCTTCTAATTGATAGGGTTATAGTACAAACCATTAGAGGCACTAAGCTTTTGGTGTTAGGCTTTTTGAAGAAATCAAGTGTAACATCCCAAGTCCAGGTATACCATGTAACCCTTGATCTTTTAAGTACTTGTCCATTTTAGCCCCTTATTGAGATAATGTGGTGAATGAGTACACGGGGTGTACGCGAGTGTATGCTCAGCGTACTCATGTGCATGCTCTTGACGTGGAAGCCACCTAGTACGTTGTCCGTACAAGAGGGTACGTTGGGCGTACTAGGCAAAGAGTGAAAACCCTAATTTAGGGTGAGTCCCCTATATAAAGGATATGATGGCCTCATTCATGGCTACCATTCTCAGACAACAAACCCTCTAAAACCCTAAACCTTCGTTCATAGAGCTTGTGAGTGCATTTGAGAGCCTTTATGTGATTTTGTGTGTTCTTGGAGTGAAGAAGAAGACTTGGAGAAGGAGCGAGAGTCCATGACCTTGGATCTGAGCATATCTGAGTTGGGAGCTTCATATAGAGGTATAAAGCTTCAAGATTTCTCACTCTTATGAATTGTGCATCATAGTAGAGTATTTTAGGGTTTTGTCCCATAAGTTGGAGACTTTATGAGATATTGAGCTCTAGATACTATGATGAACCCCTTTAAGTGTATTTAGTGGTGTAGTGTCATAAAAATCTAGTCTTGGACGTTGGAATCAAGCCATGCATGAGATATCAGCTTTTTGAGATAAGGGAGTGAGTGTTTGGTGTGTTTATGACCATATCAGCCATGCAAAGGCTTAAATCCACTGACTTTATGGAGTAAGAACTATTAGGGAGTCCATATATGTTATATGATCTAAGGTCTTAACTGATTAAGACCAAATGAGTAGAAAGAGTAAAATTAGGATGTACGTTGGGCATAATCCCAATACGCGCAGTGTAGGGGTCGAGCATCCCCGATGCCTGCATGGCAGCAGAGTACACCCATCATAGAGAGCTGGTACGCGCAGCGTACACTCTGTCGTTGACTTTTGGTTGAATTTTAGGGTTTGGTCAATCTATGGACCATTAAGGCTATGGAGGAGTAAAATTGTCTTTTACCCTTCTGTGAGTTGTAGAAGGGTGGGTCTAGCTTCACTGAGAGTCGTTATTAATTAGGGGTAGTTATCACATTGTGTTAGGCGGAGGCTAGACCGATGATTCGAGTTCGAGATTATCCGATTCTTACGGGGTGAGTCTTCTCACTATACTTTACCATGAGTGGTATCTATGTTGCTATAGAGGGTGTTTTGTGCTTATTTGAGTTATGTGATATTCTGCATCTTGTATGTGTGATATGTATGCTAAATATTATGTTTACTGAGATCGGACCGGAGGGTCCAACCCAAGTTGTGGGACCGGAAGGTTTCCACCGAGACAGGACCGAAATTCCAAACCGAGTTGTAAGACTGGAGGGTCCTCACTGAGACATATGATCGGAGGGTCCACACTAAGACGCATGAGACCGGAGGATCCATGCCGAGTTATAGCCATGAGAAAAAATTTCAAAAATAGATAATGTGTTTCAGGTACTTCTCAGGATCGCGGGAAGACCCAACTTGATTGCACACACACCTGCATGGGAGATATGTTTTTAGAGGAGCCTGGATTTATGATAAATGATTTTTGAAAAATGTGTTGATGATTGATACTTGAGATTTTTGAATATGTGACATGTGTTTTAAAATGAAAATTTTGGTTTGAAAAATTACGGTGTTAAAAGTTGGTATCAGAGCCTTAGTTTGAGGGATTCGGATGCACCTCCGGGTGTGTTTGGACTCAAATTGAGGATTTGAGAAAAAATTTCAAAAATAGATAATTTTTCTAAAATGAGGAGAGTTTAAGAGAAAACTGGGATGTATGTTGGGCTTATTCCCAGTACACGCAGCATAGGGGTAGAGCATCCCCGATGCTTGCATGGCAGCAGAGTACGCCCAGCATAGAGAGTTGGTACACGCAGCGTACGCTCTGTCGTTGACTTTTAGGGTTTGGTCAATATGTGGACCATTAAGTCCATGAAGAGGTAAAATGGTCTTTTACCCTTATGTAAGTTGTAGAAGGGTGGGTCTAGCTTCATTGAGAGCCGTTATTAATTAGGGATAATTATCGCATTGTGTTAGGCGGAGGTTAGATCGGTGATTCGAGTTCGAGATTATCCGATTCTTACGAGATGAGTCTTCTCACTATACTTTACCATGAGTGATATCTATGTGTGACCGAAGGATCTTTTGTGCTTATTTGAGTTATGTGATATTATGCATCTTGTCTGTGTGATATATATGTTGTATTTTGTGTTTACTGAGATCGGACCGGAGGGTCCAACCCGAGTTGTGGGACCGGAGGGTCTCCACCAAGACAGGACCGGAGGGTCCAAACCGAGTTGTGAGACCGGATGGTCCTCACTGAGACACATGACTGAGGGGTCCACACTGAGACACATGAGACCGGAGGGTCCATGCAGAGTTATAGCCATGAGAGGCTTATTATTTGTGTATGTGGTATTTTAGGAAACTCACTAAGCTTCGTGTTTAACGTGTTATGTGTTATGTGTTTCAGGTACTTCTCAGGATCGCGGGAAGGCCCCGACTTGATTGTACAGATACCCACATTGGAGATATGTTTTTAGAGGGTCTTGGATTTGTGATAAACAACTTTTGAAAAATGTGTTGATGATTGATACTTGAGATTTTTTAATATGTGACATGTGTTTTATTGTGTTTGAAAATGAAAATTTTGGTTTGAAAATTTACGGTGTTACATCAAGAATTGGAACACGGATTTATTTGCAATAATAAATCAAAGGTATGTAAACCCTAACCTATGAGTTTCGATTTCAATAGGGTTCTTGATGCTTATTGTTTATTGCTATCAGTTAGAGAAAACATAAATCATTTATAGGTTGAATGTGAACTTAAGGGTTAAGATTTTCACTTCATGTGTATGCTAATAACCAATAAAAACATCAAAATCATCAAACATTATATTTAATAGCTTCCATGTTGTTTCCAAATACATTTTTGTAGTATTTATATAAGATATGCATTGTTTAATTCATGCACAATAAAAAAAAGTTCTAGCTCATGCATAAGATCTAATATTATATAGACAGACTAGTACAAGCTAATATAATATTAGATACAGTTTTTCATTCTTTTCCTATAAACAGTAGCTCCACACACACACTTCAGGTAAGTGTTCTTTACTCACTTCAACTTCTTTCTCTCTTTTATGAAGACATATTTGTCTCGAACATAGTTGGCTCCATCCCGCTAGGTGGAGTTGACTCTTTTTACACTAGCGATTTAACTTGATCGTCAGTGCTTGTTCCCAACGTACAGTCCATGGGCTAGTTTAACGGTCTTGTTTCTTACTGCTACCTATGTTTTATAGTCGAAATCTAACAATGATGCATACCCGACGGTCATATGGCTAGAGCGACGCCCAGAAAACCGATTACAAAACTCAACATGGCAACATAATTCTTTTGTTTGTTTCTAGAAAGCAATGAAATTGAAAGGATTTACCATGCCTAGTATTTCCAAGCAACATTGTTTTTGCCATAATTTATTATGATTCACATATTAATATATTCCATTATCTATTTGAATTTCTTTTATCGGTACCAAACACACCGTAGGTTCATTTTCTGTTTATTTATTTTGCATTTTGTATCTTAACATTATTGATCAAATCAAAACCCAACAATGATATTAAAGCTTACTAATGAAACTATTTAAAATGTACCTTTACTTTTTGTGCAAAACGGGTTTGGAGCGTTGGATCTAAAAACCATAAAAAGAAAAAGAAATTGTATAACTGTGAAAAGGTTAACTCACACTTTTCTTTCTTTTGGTGTTACGGTGGAGCTCCGGGTAACAATTGAAATTTGGTGTGATTTGTCGATTCCAAGTTTATGTTGTTGGAAGATGTTATTAGTTGGATTGACTTGATTCAATTATCTAATACAAAACAATTGGCATTGGAAGTGATTATTATGACTATACGGTGGGTCATATGAAATATCAGAAACATCATTTTTGGTACAAAGCGTATAAGAAGGGACTCGTTAACAGATTCGGTTTTTTTATTATTCTTTTAATTGGTTTGTGTCTAGGAATCAAAAACCAAAATTAGTCCGATGTCAGATGTCATTAATTTCAAAACCCTATTATGTGTGTTCATTTGTAATAGTTGATTTTACATTAGCTCATTGCTAATATGATATATATAATATTAAGTTGTTCAAAAAAATCCATAACATTTGATGAGAACAGTTTCTTCTTACGTAAACTTTGTTCTTTAGAAAATTAGCTTAGAAATTTGAAAGCTCAATAAGGTAAAATCATAACCACCTAAAAACTCAACCTATTCATTGCTCATATAAATATGGGTTGGAATAATTCATGCACATGATTCTTTCGATAATGTCCATCAAAGTAACATTAAATGGACTTCCTACCCCTACCCCTACCCCTACCATCACCACTCTTAAAATTATTATTTTTTAAATTAGTTCCTTGACATTCATGTCGGTAACATGTTTGGTCCTGTATTGCTTTAAATAACATATTTGGGAACAACCTTCAACTCCTTAAGTGTTAAGAAGGTCTAGTAGTGATCATGTGAGTTGTGTTCGAATAAAACAATAGATTTTCGCATTCAATGGATGTTATGATGTGAGGAAAAGTTGATTTGTTAATTTGTTGTTTTGGAGTAAAATTAATTAGAAACTTTCAAAATGATTTTAAGGTTATATGTAAAATAAGTAAAATGATTTTAAGGTTATATGTAAAATAAGTATATAAGAATACTTAACTTAATAATTGTGTATTATTACCTGCTTATGAATCAAAATTCGTAATGATCAATTCGAAACTCATATTCAAACATCCTTTGGTTTATACCAAAAATCGTTATTTGGAGCGATCGGTAATGTGTTTTTTAAGGAGAATAATAGTTACTCCTTAAAATGTTTTCTACTAGCAATTGTCAATGTTTGAATAGGATATTTCATAATGTATTAGAAGGTATAACCTGACATATATGATTTTCAACATTGTTAAAAAACAACGATTACATGTATACAAAAGAATTAGATGATCATATATGATTTTCAACATTGTTAAAAAACAATAAATACATGTATACACTCAAGATTTAAGCATGATAACATGCAAAAGTCAGGCCATGAGATGCATGAAATTTATGATTATATTACAAACATGATATGAGATGTATCAAATTGTATTTAAATATAAATAACTTGAGAAACTATTATAACCCTTTTTCAATTAAATATATTGTATATTTGTCATATGATACTGAATCATTCTTAGGCATTCCCTTGTCGAGTTTTTGTGTTTTGTATAATTAAGTCCCATTCAATATGTTTCATTTTATTCTCCTAATTATATTAAACTTGTAAATATAATTATTTTAGTTAATGTGATTGTTGTACAATTTGAGTTTTTTTTTTTTTTTTTGATGTTATTGTTATGTACGATTTTTTGTAAAAAAATATATTACATGCGCTTACACATAATTAACAAATTATATGAGTAAACTTTATAAAATATTTTATAATGATGTTGATAAACTAATTTGTTAACTTAAAGAAAACTTCAAACTCATCAACAATTGTAATTTGTTTATTATAATAGATTTTTGTTAAATGTAGATAGCAAAAATCTAATATGAAAGGTAAAGAAGTTATACAACATGATTAATGATTATGGATGATCTTCTAAAGTCAATGGACTAAGTTTGTTACTTGAAGCTATAATCAAGGGACCTTTCATGTAATTTTCGGGAACATTGTGTGCCTATAAACACACAAACACTCCACACCTTGATGAACTCATGAAAGCAAACATTGCACATCAAACTCTCCATTAGATTCTGAAATAATAGATATGTGCATTGCAGTGTTTGCTTGGCAAGTTCACCCTCTCTACCCTTTCCTTCTTTTGCTTAATAGAGACGAATATCACCACAGGTAAAAGAAACATTTAGTATATATAGTCACTAGTTACAAGTCTTTTAGAATTAAATGTAACTGATCCAATTAAGACTTAGAACACCAAATGTTGTTAAGGTTGAAACTCAACATTCGCTTAAAGGTACATTTTCTTCGTTTCTTTGAAATTTCATTCTTAACAGTGAAGCTAATTAGTTCATCAAAACGACATATATAGCTTTTCGGCTGATAACATTCATTTGGATTCGAAGATCGCCAACTGTCTTTTGCATATACGTATTGTCATTTTTTGTTCCACGGTACTTTTATGTTTTATCACGAGTGCATGTCCAATTGTCCACACATCTATTTAGTTAGCATGTAAAAGGAAATAGTTAACTTCTTATCACATAGATTTTAGGGAAATTAAGAAATCTAACAATTATAAATGAGTTTTTCAAAGAAGATAACTTTTTCTTTTTGAGTTTTTGGAAAATAATCACGTTTCCGGAATGTCCTATTTCGGACTACTGTTCATATTCCAGAGTTTTTTTCCAATTTTTTTTTCAAAGAAATATTTATTTTTTTTGGATTTCAAATGCTCCATGTTCGTATTCCAGAGTTTTTTTCCAATTTTTTTTCAAAGAAATATTTATTTTTTTTGGATTTCGAATGCTCCATTCTGCATTTGATCTTTGAATTTTGAAGTTATTTTTTTGGTTTTTACAAAAAAAAAAATGAAAGAAATATCCCTACTTATAACCAAAATTCATGTTTCGAAGTGTTTAATCTTACTGTTTTCAATAAAAAAATATATATATGATTTTATGCACTAACATTGTATATAGCTATCATTACTATGTTTCGTTTAATTTTTTGTTAGATTTAAGTAAAATATCGATTTTTTTTTCGAAATTCCGGAATTGTTCATCGGATTTTAGATATGTCTTTGAAATTTTGGAGTTTCTATTCAACATCTGAAATATCAGTCTGGAATCCGGAATGTTGGTCCAGAATTCAATCTGAAATATACTATTTTGTCAAAAAAATGTTTTTTTTTTTGTCCGAAATGCCTATTCCAGACCAAATGATTATTTTTGGTATAATGTTTTTTTATTATTTTAAATAATGGTTATGATTACTTAATTTCCCTATACTTTATGTAATAAATTAAAATCTTAAAACCAGTTTCTTTTTGTAACATACAATTAGATCACTTACAATTCATGTGGCTACTAACAAAAAGTTGTAAGCTCGTACTTAGTGTTTATATGTTACTCTCCTTTCTTTACCATCTACAACCTTTCATTTATTGTTGTTTATATTACTCTTCTTTCTTTACCATCTGCCACTTTCATTTATTGTCAACTCATTCTTTACACGTATAAATGTGTTAAGGTATTTACATTAATTAGTATCTTATTTTATTGTCGTTATTACCGATGAAAGGCCAACAAAGGCGGTTGGGTGGTGGGAGGGTGGAGAGATATTGGGTGGCAGAGATGAGGTTGCCGGAGGAACATGGTTGGCTTGTACGAGGGGAGGAAGAGTGTCATTCATTACTAACGTCTTGGAGCTTCACACTCTCCCAGAAGCCAAAAGTAGAGGAGACCTTCCACTTCGTTTCTTGGAGGTTTGTTTTCCTATACTCGAATAAGAAAAAGTATATTAAAGTTGTGTTTGGCGTATTATGTGAAAAAATAGTTGTTAGCTGAAAAGCTAGCTGATAACTAAAAATTTAACTATTAAATAAAAAGCTAACTGGTAGCTGAAAAATTAATTGATAAAAAATAACATTTTATAAAACTAGGTGAAAGATATAAACGACCTAAAACAAAATTTAAAAGAATGTGTTTATATAATTAATTAAGGGGTATATTTGTAAATTTAAAAAAAAAAAAAAAAAAAAAAAAAAAAAAAAAAAGCATAGTGTAATTAGCTTTTTTTTAAATTTAGTTTATAATACTTTTTGGTTTACCAAACATAACAACTTAAATAAGTTTCGAAAAATAAATTAGTTTATCAGCTATCTGTTATTCTGTTACGCGTCAAACACAACCTAAATAAGGAACCAGCTACCAAATTCCACTTAGGTAGGCGTAAGTCTTATATGATTTTAAATATATATATATATATATATATATATATATATATATATATATATATATATATATATATATATATATATATATATATATATATATATATATATATATATGTCTTAAACATTAATCTTAAATGTACGTTTCCTAACATAAAAATTAAAGAGGATAAAGTATTTTCTACGAATATATAATTTGTCAAATCTCATATGTGATGAACTTTACTTCTAGAGCAATAAGAGTCCAGAGGAATTTGCAAAGGAATTGGTGAAGGAGGTTCATGAGTACAATGGGTTCAACCTCATAACCCTTGACCTTTCTTCAAACACGATGTTTTATATATCAAATAGACCAAAAAGTGAACCTCCAACTGTTCAACAGGTTCAACCAGGCATCCATGTCCTCTCCAATGCCAAGCTCGACTCCCCATGGCCAAAGGTCTCAAATTCTTAATTAGCATGCACTCTATTTTAATTTTATGCGAATCTATGAACATAAAAAGCTAGATAGGGAAATTCTAACTCATTTATTTAAAAAATGAATTTAATTTGAATCATTATGATATTCTCTCAGGCTCAACGTTTGAAGTTTAATTTTAAAAAGTTGCTTAGCGCATATGATAAAGACGAAGATATACCCATGAAGGATATGATGGACAAACTAATGAGAGACACCATGAAAGCCGAAAAGAGTGAACTTCCTAATATTTGTTCCATTGATTGGGAGCATAATCTAAGCTCGATATTTGTTGAAGTAGACACCCCGTTGGTATGTATTACATGCTTTCTAATTAAAACTTAAAGGTCATAATAAAGTTCTTGACTCAATTAATTAAATTCGATTTTTTGATCATCAGGGTCGTTATGGGACGAGAAGCATGATTGCACTAAGTATCAAAGATACCGAAGAAGCAAGTTTTCATGAGACATACATTGAAAGAGGATTTTGGTGGGAGAAAACCGTCGATTATTATGTTACTCCACAAGTTAAAACAAAAGATATCGTCTTCTAAGACTAAATATACGTTACAAAATATATAAAATACAGTCTTTCTCTATATATACATCTGATATATATATAAAAAGGCAATTAGATACATGTTCATCCCATATGTGATCATGGATTCAAATAAATTGGAATAAATGCTTGTAAGATACTATTGCTGGTGTTCTTAAGTGAATATACAAATGCAATACTTATGGTATATTGGTATGTGCTATTCGGGTAAATAACTAATAATGAAACGGAATAAAGAAAAACTAAATCCAATTTGTCAAACAAAATACCAAACAAAATTAACCAAACTAAAAAATACAAGAATTTATCATGGTTCCACCAATAATGTGATGGTGTACACGTCCACAAAAGAGGAGGATGGGATTTTATTAATCAGATAAATAAAGCTATGATTACAAACGAACTAACAAAACCGAGAAATTAACATCTCGCTAAAACTATGACCAAATTTAATCACTCAAAAATATTACATGAGATTTTTAATGTTGGTGATGTTAATATCATCGATACATCTGTATGTAGTTTGAATTCTATTCGAAACATGTTGATTTTCATTTGGTTATATTCTGAGACGGTGTTGGTGATTTTTATTATCAATATTATTTAAATGTAATGAGATTAACTTGTTAACCGATGTAATCTTAATAAATATTGAACAAGTAAAGGTGGTGCAGAATGCACGTTTGTTTAAGTTTATTATGGTTTAAAATACATTGATATTTAAGGGTGAAGTCCCTGAACCACGCGGGTCAGGGTGCAACATCCCTGGTAGCGGGGTCCAAGGTGTGGCAACCCTTGGCGGTTTTATGTGTTTCAAAACCATTTTTTTGACCCTATATGTAGACTCAGTTTTATGTCAGTTACGTGATGATTATGAAACTGCTATATAACAGTTTTTCGTTAGTTTTCAAACGGTGGTTATATCCCCTTTTTGGTCATTTGAATATGGTAGACAAGAAGATCATAATTTTCTTCATTCTTTGTTCTAGAAATCACTAAGTTTTATCTAGTTGAATTCCGATTGTACCATCGAAATACTTCAATCTGAAAATACATCGCGACTCTTAGTTAATCTGAGCAATCGAAACACCATACATCTAACAGATAAAAGGTGCGAGGTGCACACTCAGATAACTAAAAAGGACTAAGAAAAACATAGAGGTCTGGGGGCAGCGCTCATAGTTTGTTTTATTTACATATTTTACGTAGTTTATTTTAGCATTTTTATTGTTATTGCATTGCATATTCTATCACTTCTTTATCTTGGATCGTATTTAGTACTTTTTCTTTTTCATAAGGTGTTTTGTAGGTTTTTGGAGTCTCGTTGCTATTTCGGATTAGCTTGTTATTGAGTTCACTACTAGAAAACAAACATTTGATGACATATGAACCATGACACGTACTGGTGTTATGACACGCAAAAATATGTGTCCTAAAAATAATGTCATCTCAACCAAAATTTTAAGGGTTTAGAACACGTATGTTTGCGTGTCCTAAAATTAGTTTCAAACACACACACACACATAGAGGGCACCTATCAAATTAGTGTGTCAAGTGTACCCGTTGCTTTATAATTTTTTTCACTAAAACCATTTGTTCATATCCTTCTCATCACGAATCGACGTAAGCTAGAATTATTAGAAAGATGGATTCTCGATCAACCAAATAAAAATCCCTCTTTCTAATTTCCGAATTTAAATCTCATGTGGAACTAAAATCGACCGATCGGAACCAAGCTCATCTGGTACTGAAATCCATCAACCATGTTACGAAATATTCCATTGATCATTTCAAAGAAACTCTACTTTTCAAGATTTGCTTCAATTCTTTTGCATCTCAAAAAGCCTTCAAATCGATTTAGGGTTTCCCATATTCTATCGGTATGATGCTTACAAGATCTGTAGCTTCAAATTTCCAAAACCCTATATATACCTATTTCTCTAACCATTATGGAGAATCGGACGATGAGCCCTATTCTACACCCTATCTATCTTCACCTCTCTCTATTTTCATTTCAAATTTTTGTGTTGACAAATTATCCAGAGTTGATTTTGCAACCAACAACAATAGCAAATCTGAGAGTGATTTTGACGAAAACAAAAGGTGATGAAACGAACAATCAGGTTCATCACCCTTACGCATTTCATGTATCTAGACCTTGTAAAGTTTCTTCCCCAAATTGGTGAGATCTCATCAATTCCAATTGGTTAGTTTTTCAATTCAACATTTATCTTCATTAACTTGTTGGTCTTTGTAATGCCCGCAGATTCAAGCTATTCAATTTAAAGATAATAAGCGGTAAAAATGTCTTTTTGATAGAAGATTATTTAGCACATATAATCTTAACAGAAGTTATAGTATATGTGACAAGGATTATGTGCATCTAAAGAAGGCTAAATCCGACTTCGTATGAAGAAGTTATGTTTCTTCGAATTTCGCGATTAAACCTGCACGACTCTACGTATCGTAAAAAGTAAATTTTTTATAAATTAATTTTTAGCCTTAGTCATCTAAATAAAAATCGTAGTGATCGTTAAAACGAAAGCATGCATATAAAGAACGTCCAAATCTGACTTCGTAAGAGGAGGTTTCGATTTTTTAAAGTTTCAACGCAACAACATATGACTCAGAAACCAAAGTAGAGATCGGTTGATTGTTAGGAAAAACAATTTAAATGAGAGTTGAAGATCTCGTCCATATGATTATGTTGATATAAAGGCAGTCAAGAACGGATATCATATGATAAAGTTATGAATTGTTAAATAGGCTTAACAGTTTAAACTAGTTTAAAATATGACTTTAAAAATAAAGTAAGAATTAGCAGATGGAGTCTAAATGAAAGTTGTAGATGTTGTCAACATGTTTATGGTGATATAAAGAACATCGAAGATGGAGTTTGTATGAAGAAATTATACGATTTTGAAAATCTGGAAATTTACACGGGTACGATGCCTAGTACACGTTGATGATGTGACCGCTCTAGAGAGCGCCATGTGGCAAGTCGGCCAGTCCTCCCCTCCAAAGGTCAAGGTGACATGGCATCACATGTTGCAACATGTGGCTCCACAAGAATTTGCCACGTGGCATGTTCTAGAAGCAAGGGATGTGGGACAATGAGGCAGCGATGCGTGACATGAAGTTGGAGGAGCCAACAAGGCTACTAGGCACATTGCACCCTGTCCCTTGTGCGGTGCGCTTCAGCTGAATGGCTATATATAGTTGCCGAATGTTGCTCATTTTCTCATCATTTCCTTCATATCTCTCTCTAATCTCTCCAAGCTTTCAAGTAGGTTTTTCTCTCAACTTTTAGGAATATTTTATTAGAGTCTAGGGAACTCTTGGAGCCCAACTAGAAGGAGTATTTGATTCGGGATTTTATCCACGTATTTTTTATTAAAAACATTGTAAGTTAAGTTACACTCTTCTATTTTCAGTGTAATGTATATTTATAGTCATAAGTCATTATTATGAACCTATAAATAAGATTTATCACTAATTCGAAGTCATTATTATGGTCACATTGGTTTGGTTGTTGGATTTCAAAAAAACTATTATGCCAAAATGATCTTGCCTCCAAACTATATTGCATAGCTAATCCTTACTTGATAGATCTTGATGTACACACTAGGATTAGTGAGGAGTCTATACTATAATAAATATAGTCACCATGATTACAAAACTAGACTAAGGCTTAGCACTTTATGCGTCTAGGTCTTTTCAAAGTACTAAGCAAAGCGCTGACAAAATCACCAGTCACTTTTATCAGGTGTGTGCATAATTACTTTCAAACTTACACATAGATACAAGTATTCTAATTGCTTAAATGCTATGTTCGTTGTCTTGATGTGTTTTATATGTATGTACAACATGATATAGTTATTACTTGGTTAAACTATCTATACTTTATCATACTTAATAATAAGATTGGGTAGTAATGGACTGTGTGAAATAATAAACGAGTGGTCGTACTAGATCCGTGTGAGATAGTAGTTGTGATAGGTTATGGGAAGTGTGCAAAATAATAAGTCCTTTCTACCATGCCTATCCAAAGTACTAATGTACTGTCATGCTAAACCAAAATACTATTATACTGTCGTGCTAAACAAAAGTACTATTGTATTGTCGTGACTATCAAAAGTACTAATGTATTGTCGTGTTACCAAGTTTACCCAAAGTAATACCATATTATTGTGCCTAATTATCTAGGATTTATAGTTGTCTGCTGGTAAAGGTCCTTTAAGAAACATCCGTCAAAATCATCATATTAGGAATAGTAAGTGAGAATAACAGGAGTGGGGTAATAGGGTTCTTTGAATGCTGAAGAATATATAATTCAAGATTATAATATTGTGGGTTGAAAATCCTATGTAATCACCAAGTTTCTCAACCCAACCCACTCAATTTCTTTGCATCACAGGTAATTATATATTCTCCTAGCTTGTCAATATGTGACTTCATCTCCAAGATGTGAGCACACATAGACTTTGCTTGCCAATAAGGCTTGAGTGACCTTGAACTTTTCAAGAACTTGTGGGTTAGGGAGAATAACTGGAGGAAGAGAAGTATGATTTCCATGATCCAGTCGCGGTACATCATCTTCATTAGGAAAGCTTGTTCCAAGAGATTTGGGAAGATCATAGTTGTCTGAACTAGACATCTACAATGGGAGAAATTCAAGCTAGTTGATTTAAGTCCTTAATATAACACCCAATATAAGATATTAAGGCCAGGACCCACCACAATATTTTATTACTTAGAAGAGGGATGTCGTAATCCAAGCTATAAAATATTTGAAGGTAGGTGAATGACGATTCACCAATTTCCACAATGAAAAATGAAACAGTTATTAGGTTTTAATTGGTTTGAAACTCCTATATCTTTTGAGATTCATTGAAATTTTCAATGACATGTTTAAATCTCGATTATTCCCTCTCAAGTCTTTGATTGGGATGCCGAGGATCACAAACAAGGTGTGAATAACCATGCAAATTAATTTGGTACCCTTAATCTTTATCACCTAATCAATGTGTTGCTTACCCACACGCGCTCCACCGATCTATGATAAACATAAAGTCACCCTTTGCCACTCTTACTAGTCCATGTTAGTGTGTCGGTTACCCACACACGCTCCACCAACGACTTGGTAAGGTACAAAGTGTAATTTCATGGGTTAGCACCAAATTCACATTTTCCTAAAGTAAATAAGATTGGGAATTTAATAAAGTTTAGTTACTTTATATTTATCATTATACTTTTAATGAAGGGAGAATTATAGTCTTGTCCAACCTGTTCGGTTAACGACCCTCCACCAGTCAAGGAAGCGGTGGGTGAGATTGGACACCCATTAAACTGCCATTTTATAGGCAGTAACCTTATACCCTCCCTTAAAGACTGGCTTCGTGAATGAGGCCTACTAATGGTAAGCGTGACTTTACTCTTATATATATATATATATATATATATATATATATATATATATATATATATATATATATATATATATAGATAGATATATACACCACTGATGGGTTTTATATACTACAACATGTGACAACCCGAAGTTTTTCCATCGCCGCAACCCATTTCATCCGTAAAACTCGTTTTAATCGAATTATTCCGATTTCATTTTTGGATTAGGTCAATTAAGTTAAGACTTTTATTTGACCTTGTAAGTATCCAAACATGTTGGAAACATGTGAAAACATCCCAAACCAGTGATTAGAAAATTTTTAGTTTCGACCATATCGGGTGATGATAACTTAATCGGGTACGACCAAAAGCCTCGGTTAACATCAGTATCGGGTAGAATTCCACCATGTATCAAATTGAAACCATATTTAAAGCGAATTAAGACTCATTTGGAGCCTTTTCACTCTCTCTCTAACCTCTCTCCTCAACTCAAGAATTTGATCCAAAAATCATCCATTTCAAGCTTCAAAACACCAAGGTAACCATCTTAGCTTCTTGTACATCATTATTAGCCTTCAAATTCGATTTCAATTCATGATTTAGGACCTCACACATGTGTTTACAGCCCTAGAACACTCTTGGGTTGTGAACACATATAAGTGGTGTTTTTGAGCCTCAAAACCCTTCCAAATCACCATTGGAGCTTAGATATGGCTTAAGGACCTATTGGATTGGACTTAGGACACCTTAAACTCAACATTTGGGGATTAAACATGATTTTACTTCACAAGAACAAGCTTGGGCCGTAAACACCATTTCATGGGGAGTAAACTGCTTTTTGAGTGTTAAAATTCAACTTACACACCTCATAAGCCGTGGAATAAAGTCTAGAACCAACCACAAACAAGATAGGGACCATAAACTTGATGAAAACAACTCCATAAGGAGTTCACGGCTGTAAACCCTCCAAGAATGGGTTCCTGGGCCATAAACTCCTATAAATGGGTTGTATGTTTCCCTAAACTCACCCCTTGGCTTGTAAAATTGAGTAGAATCACTTATGATTAATCATTGACCTTCAAAACACTTAAGAATGATGTGGGTGATATTTTACAGCCGTAAACACTTAGTTTACTGCCATAAACTCATAAATTGGTCCATATGGTTAAATTAATTCCTTGATAATGCCCTAGAACTAAACCTAGCAACACCCCTCAGTTGATTTAAGGCCATTTAGCACATAAGAACACCCCACCATGATTTTACGGTCGTAAACTCATGGGGATGTGGTGTATAGGGCTGTGAACACTCCTTAGAGTTTACTCTTGAAGAGTAAACTCCATATCCAAGCCATTCATGTCCATAAACGTCACCCGGGTCACTCCAAACACTTAATTTGAAGTGTTTTCGCGTCTTGGAGTGTATAATCGTATCTGATTAGTGTTTTAAAGTATAATTAGATAAATTTGTGTATCATTTAACATTACATAGGAACCTCGCACGTTTTCAAGCCTTGATCCGACGTTTAGCATCCCCGTCGACACATTTCTCGTCCAGTGAGTTCATACCCCTACCCTTTTTCAATGTTTTTCACTGTTTTCAGGGGGGAATACAAGCAAAGTACAAGTAATACTTGTACTCAAAACTTATTTTTATATGTGTTGTGTTTCATATTACATATGTTTTTAACACTGCCAATCATAACAGATAACCGTTTGAACTTGAAGAGCACATTATCATAGTATTTGTGAAAACCATTATAAATTGTTGTACTTTATATTTTCACAAATGGTTTTCCACATTATAATAGTTAAAAACATAACCTTTGAACTTTGAGCATGAAACTTAGTATATAGTTTTGTCCTCGATAACACTCCACAGAGATACGCGAGTAGAGGATAGTCTTTTTAGATAGAAATTAAACAGGACTTTCCGCATTATTACTTGTAGATTTGTTATTCCTATAATTGGAGACACGTCCTCGGAGAACACTCCACAGAGATACGCGAGTGGAGGACCACCCCTGTAACCAGAATCTCTTAGATAAGGAGCGTGACTTGAGTGTATAGATCTATACAGGATTGACTATCCCGCACCTAGTTGCTAGCTACAGTCGAACCGAAAGGTTCAAGGATGACAAAAGTCATAGTGATATTGGCCTTCGTTTGCCATATCTAGTCTTTAGTATGGTTATAGAACTCGCAATTTGGATAACAAATATTTACTTTTTAGTAATAATGGATATAGTAAATTAATAACCATAAAAATTAGTTTACTATGATAACCAGGTTTTCAGTATACATCTTTTACATTACATTTTTTGGTTGGTAAACAAACACACACTTCACAAGGTTAATCAGGTTTTCAGTACACATCTTTCACATTAGGAAAATATAGGATTTTCCTGGGGTAATCACAATTCGTAATCAAAACAGTGTAACATAACAGAACAACTAAACTTTACTTTTAAGAAAATATGGGATTTTCTTGGGTCGTAACATTTTCAGAAAACAAAAGGAATCTTGTACATTTTCATAAAAACAAACCACTTATGAAATCACCAGTTTTATGCTAATTTTTAAAATGCTTGTATTCTCAGGTTCTCCTTAGACAGGTATCCTGCGTTCTTTTGAAGATGGAGCATATGGAAGTCATGTCTTTCTTTTGTTTAAACTTATGTATCTATGAAACTTGTACTACTTTACTTTCAAACTGATGTAATGAAATCTATGTAATGTAATGTTTTGTATTTTACTTCGCTTACTATGTACATTGGTTATGATATTCACATGAAGTCACCTCCGCCCCGAGACGTTTTCGCCTTCGGTTTCGGGGTGTGACACAACATCCTATGGTGCACATACAACCCTAAATACCTTGGATATATGTTGTCACTAATATACATGAAAATGGTTTCCAAGGTATTAAAGCTATATCTAGCATGCAATTTGTCATAAACAATACAAGATACCAGTTAGAGTAACATACCTTTATGTGGCTTGAAGTCTTGATGTATTTGGTGTTGCTAGAAAAGACTTTGGCCTTTAAGAACTTAGTGCCACAAGTGTTGCACCTCAAATGGAATCAAAAATCACCTAGGACAAAGGTGACTCTTGAGAGAGAATTACATGCACCAAAACACCTTCATATTTCTCTAAGAGAAGAAGCACCCATTTTTGGTCATTAAGTAAAATATTTATATGTTGGATCCCAAGGGTCATGGGTATAAACCAAATCCATATCCATGGGTTTTATGATCCATGGTTCATGTGGCCCAACTCTTTATGTATCCATACATAAACTTGGTCCAACATGGATCCTAAGCCCAAGACATATAAATATAACTAATTACCCTAATTGGTATTAGTCTCTTTTGGTCACTAAATTAATTCCAAATTAATTCTTGATCAATACTAATTAAAACATATGATTTCATATTAATATATTATAACTTATAACATATTAACAAATCATATATAATCTTCTCTCAAGAGTCCATCTTAACAAATTGTCCTGGTGTTATGCAACCCAAATAGACCATGCTACTCTCGGGTCGAGTACATACCAATAATAGTTATGGGCTTAGACATCTAATCCAACAGTCTCGCACATGGATAATTCTAAAAGTATTATTGCAAATATGACTCCAAGATCTCGACTAGCAATCATAGCTCTTAAAAGTCGTTGTTGAACTCTGACCTAGTCAATGACATGTCCATTATATAAGGGATCATATAATCCTACATTGTAGATACCATATGGATTGAGACATGGATTATAATCATTATCTATGTCCATTTGTTGTTTCCTGATTTCCGATTTATGACAACCGACTAATTGAACAAATCAAATCAGTCCAGGCCCGACCGAGCACTTAAGTTTGTCATCACTGAATCATCGAGGAGCCCACATATATCGCTTTTATCCCTCTAAGGGTAAAATGATTGGATAAACTTTGACTCAAATGTTCGCTTATACTTACTCATCAAATTACACATAATAATATGTTTTATAACAACCAAGTTACTGGTTTTGTTTACATATGTCAATGTACAACCGATGTGGAACTACAACTCACACGTCTCCGTTTGAAGAATATAAGATATTATCATCTCATGATCACTCGTGATAAAATCCATAAATTAAGTCAAATGAGCGTGGGTTTAATCCAATACTTTAATCTTTTTCCAGGAGCACTTATGAATATTGCAGCTATGTGTAGGCCACTTAGACAAACTAAAGACCCATTCATGACAGTCTTGCATCATACCTACTTCCAAAGTATGATTCACTACGGAGAATTTAAATAACCTAGTTATCCGAGAAGTCAAAACATGCAAAGTGAAACACAAGAATAATACTAATCCTATATGACCCCAAGCACCTTTGAGAGTAAATAAAACACCTTTTATTTAAACACCATATTGATTACTCATTATTCATTGTATAATATTTCAAATAATCAACTCTATACTTGAATCAAAATAATAGTTGTCCCATGCTCCAAGCATGTACATTATGTTTATCTGAACAATAGCTATGCCATACTCCAAGTATGCATATTATGTTTGTCTCTGATCATTACTTTGTGGAGTATATCAATTGAACATAATTCCAATGATTCTGATTTTCACAATCCCATATCCAAATCGTAAATGTAAGAATTCAAAATTCCTGCCATTTACCAAAATCTGCTAGATTCTAAACTTATATGCATTAATCCTCTTGTAATGACTATGCACAAAGTCACAAAGACTTGTTAACAGACAATATAGAGTATTCCAATGTATATCAATTCCATGGAAACAAAGTCTCAAATTCAAAGTACATTCCTTTGAACATCCTTCTTGCATTAAGTTTTCTAATCTTACACATATTTAATGAATAACTTCCACCTATGAAACATTTTCATATTCCCATTTCGGCCATCACTTCTGAATAAGAGTTGCCTCCTTTCAGAATATGTTAATATGATCCTTTCCAAAAATTTACACCATACTTCCAACTGTCCATGAGAAACCAATCTTTGGTAAACCTCAGATTGTCCTTGACAATTGCTTAATCATTTTAGTCATATCCAATTCTAGACCTTTTCCCTTCTTAATTCCCTAGGCATTTGAAAATTTTAAAAAAGATGAATATTATAGCACATGTAATCGATCCTATACCCGAAGCATATGGGACACAATTCATGATGTCTCACATAAAGACATGATCCTAGACTAATCTTTTGCTACAATATTTTTTATTTTCCATGTTTTCATAATTCGACTATGAAGAGGGATGTCGTAATCATAATAAAATTTTGAGAACGCAATATATATATATATATATATATATATATATATATATATATATATATATATATATATATATATATATATATAGAATTTCCTTATGTTGAACCATTCCATCATAAAATTCACATATATATATGATTAAAATCTCAATCTAAGCTTTTAGAATTGAAATGAAGTATAATTTCCTCTTGGGCCAAAAACCTTCATTGGGCCAAGCCAAATCGAAGCCTACCACATTGGGCCAACCTTGGGCCGAAAAGCCCTCTTGGGCTGGCTGGGTTATCTAAAAAAAGATAAAGGAAATGAGGGTGGATAATGAGCTTGCCACCTCATTTATAACTACCATGTATCTAGGAATGGACCATCACTTAATCAAAGAGTTCAACCCCTACTACCCCCTCTCCGTCTCCTCTCTCGGCCTATACTCACACACTCATATACTTTACAAATCTCATTCTTCCTCACTAAACACTCAAGAAGCAACCTCCTTATTCTCTCCAAATTTTCGAGCATCATCATCTTCAAAGACCAATCCTAGGCTTTCTTGGTAAGTTCTATACTAAACTCAAATGTTTTACCTCATATTTATGCCAAAATCCTTCGATTTACACTTTCATTTTTGTGTACATGATCCTTAGAGCACCACCATTTCAAAAACCTCTCCAAGGCACAAGCTAGGCTTCAAAGTTTCTACCTCTTCTTCTTCATCATCTCAAAATTACGAAGGTGAGTACTCTTTAGGGGGGGATACAAGTCAAATCTCGTTTAAACAATGGATAATTACACGTACCAATGTGTAATGTGTTTAACCTTTGGGTATTTGCACGAACATGAATATATCTTATGAATCTTCATAAAAATCATGAGAAATGTGTTTTTCTTAACATATATCTTGCATGGAAACTTGTGGATATGGGTTATACACGCAAAAATAGAAAAAAAATCAGTGTTGTGTTCAAACATGTATAACCTAAACTCAAAAATCAGCTTTCAACAGAAAAGTTTTGGTCGATTTATGGACTGTTTTGACCATCTTAAACTCAATATTTTTCATAACTTTTTAATATAAAAGTATTTCAGGTTTATACCTTTCTAAGGACTACTTGCACATGTTAATACGATTTTTCTACAATTTTTGGCAGTTTTTACAAAACTGCCTACCATTTCTAAAATAATTTCGGACCAGTCTGTGAAGATGAATATTTTCACACTGGTTTGAGACCATTAAAAATTATATTATAAATTATGAACAAATTAGACTCAATTTAAAAACTCCTAGAGTTTACAGATCCAAATGTCGACATACAATGATTTTTCTATAATTTTTCTAAAAACAGGGACAGAAAAGTCTAAAACTAGAAATTGTCTTTAACATACAAAAAGTGCTTTACTTGTGTTAGATGTAAGTTTATATGATTTACACTTTTAAAACACCTATCCATGTTAACTTATATATATTTATATGTATAATTATATAAATTGTCTTAATAAACAAACATAACAAACTATAATCGGTATAGTTTGGAGATCACAAACTACACCTTCAAAGGACACATAATTATTTAAAGGCATAATTATCTTATTTGCAAGTAAAACGGAGTCTTAATTCACGTAAATATGTTAAGGATCTTGTGAGACACTCCTTTACCATACCTACCTAGCATACACCGTAATTCCTGTAGTTATAACCAGAGTCTCCTGGAGGGAGAGCATGTAATTTTGTATACATCTATACGGGGTTGACACCCCCACACCTGAGTTGTTTGCTGCAGCTAGACAGACCAGTCTAGGGTGAAAAATATCTTTAGAAACTGACGCTTGAAGAACGTCAAGACAGGCGCGTTAGTCATATTAACATGGTTGTAACGACTCACATAGAGAATAACAATATTATTTGAATTTACGAAGAATATGCACTCTCCTAGTTTTATAAAATACACAACTATGTTTCGTTTATTTTGTAAACTAACTTCACCACTCTGGTCTTAGGGTTTTAAGACCACAACTCTTTTATATACAAAAAATATAAGATTTTCTGGGAACACGCTCTTTTCAAATACAAACAAATGAAAATAAGAAACATGCATGCAATGATACACGGTTTTGGAACGCGAATCACAACTATGTTTTATAGAAAATATTGGATTTTCTGGAGTTTTAAAACTTATTATAAACAAAGATATTACAAAGTTTTTCCTGCAAATATACTTATGAACTCACCAACATTCTATGTTGACGCTTTTCAAAACGACTTGTATTATTAGGGACTCAATGAACAGATACTCGAGCCTTGGATCTGGATATTTTGCTACCTTTTTTATACATCATACTTTATGTTATTTGTATGTAATCGAAGAACAAGTACAATTTGTAAACAATGTATGCTGGTATCTTTAATGTATGATGTTTGGTTGCTATGTTTCATTCATATTCAATTGTTATGATGCTACACAAAGAAGTCATCCACCCCGAGACGTTTCCGCCGTTTTGGTTTGGGGGTGTGACAATTTAGATGACTAAGGATAAAAAGTAATTTATCAAAAATTTACTTTTTACGATACACAAAGTTGTGTCGGTTTAATCGCAAAACTTCGAATAAGCATAGAAGCTACATTAGTTGACTAGGTTCTTCAATCACAGTTAATTATATATGGATAATGATGTATTAATCTATTAAGAGATTCAAGGAGATGTAGACCGTTAGTGTAATGAAACGCAGTAAGTCTTCATTTATGCCTATGTTTCTATATTGAAGATAACATCTGGAGTTTTATAAATAAAATACACTTCTTATAAAATGCTTTAATAATAATATTATCATGTTTGTGGGACAAATTCCATATAATTAATCTTTTTAAAATAATATTTTTATTTAATAAGCATAAACAAATCGGTATTTTTTGTCGTAAAAATAGGGATGTCGCAGTTGGTATTAGAGCATTGGTTTAAGTGAACTATGAATTTCTAGGATTTATAAACTTAAACATATAATGCTAAGAAATAATCGTGAGATGTGTGTCCATTATAATTTAGATAATACACTTGAATTGACACAAGCACTAACTCATTATAGAATAAGATGCCTAATTTGGTTTTATGTGCTAAATGGTTTGAATTATAGTGTGCCTTAGTTTTCCTATTTTCTCAAAACACGAAAGTCATCCGAAATTGTGTCTAGTTTTCAGAACATTTTGAATCTCGTCAATCGGAGTTACGATTAATGAGATATGGCAAAACACTGACGAGGGGTCAAGCTGTCCAGCAACATCCTTTTTTCTTCAAAATCCAAGATCAAAGCCTCCAATCGCTAGTTCCGCTTCCTTTTCCATCCGAGCATGTCTTTGTTACTGAAAATGAAATATTTAAGCTAATTAAGCACCTTTGGTTCATTATTTGAGATAAAATTAACTTAAAGTATTAAGATCATGCATGATTCTTATGACTAAATATGCCCATATCAAAATACCCCACACTTGACTTTTGCTTGCCCCCAAGCAAAACTGAATTTTAACATACTAATACCACATAATATAATCCCAATCGAACCCATCCATTATGCCAAGACCGCAACGCATGCATTTGTGTCTAAAGTTTTTCCTAAGGACCCCCCTCAATCCTAAATACTCACAATCCTCATAAACACTCGTCCACTTCTTTTGAACAACGCTCATTTTATGCATCTCTCCGAATCCATCCCCGGAAAACTTTCTTAACCTCAAAGTATTTTTGGTCAAGCAACCCAGGCATACATAATCTAGAAAATTACAACTTTTTATACCATAATGGAGCTCTTTGGAATTCTTCACTTCTTTGTTATTTGATCTTTGATTTCTTTGAATTCACCACCTTGTTGTTTGATTTTTGGTATCTTCAACTTTTTGAATTTCTTTAGAACTTGAATCTTTTGATCTTCACTTTGATTGTTCCAGAATTCTTACAACTTTTCTTGTAATTCTATCACTTTTTTTTAACATGTAACTCACTTTTTTTTCTTTTTTTTTTTTTTTTCACTCAAATCCTTCATGCTTAATCAGGGGCGCTCAACTTCAACCTTTATTGGTTAAAGATAAAATTTTCCTGGATACATTTCTGGTACACGATGCTAAACATATTGCATCCCTCAAACTAAGCGAGGTTGTGTTTTTGTCCCATGATTTCACTGGAATAAAGGAGGCCATAAATGCACTAGAACGTATATTGGCTCAACTAAACATTTGGGTCTTCATAGAATCATCAAATATAATACTAGCATGATCCCTAATTGCTTTTACCAAAATTTTCAAATTTAGCCCTAGCAATTTTAATGCAAAAATTTCAAATTTTTCAAAATTTAACTAAAATTTTAACTAATGTAACAAACCCCCTACCCCACACTTAATTTATGCAATGTCCCCATTGCATATTACGCATGATAAAAAAACATAAAATTAAAGAGAGAATTGGAACAAACTCCCATGGGATAATAGTGCGAAGTTGATATTTCGTCTTTAAGCTCCATCTTCAATTGACTTTAGACATGGGAACATCTCATCCGTGTCTTGGGTGTCAAAATCTCGTGTGGTATAGCTCCAATTATAAGGGAAAAATTCTTGGAAATTCTCGTAAAATGATCTCCAAAGAAAAGAACCAATGTTCGTATCAAATGTGGTCAAATCTTGAAAATATAATTAAAGAGTGACTCGTCGAGTAGATATGCTAACTCGTCAAGTTGTAGCTTGATTGGCAGAAAAGTTGTGAAAATTTACATAGACTTGTCAAGTCCATAAGATGCACTCGGCAAGTAGATCGTTGTGTGGAAAAGTTTGTATTCTGCTCAGGTTCGTTTATGATGTATGGGGGTTATATAAACTAATACTTCCCCTCATTTTTCTTCAGTGAATAAACACTATCCCTTCTATCAATTGGACTCATAGCTTGACTCAAAACATCGTTTCCTCTCTCGCCTAGACTCGATTTCTTGCTTCATTTAGCCTTGAATCTAGACCCTCGCATGCAATCCTAAGCTTCAAACTGAAAAGATCAAAACAACACACAAGTAATAGAAAAATGAAAACAAACATCAAAATTAAAATCCTAAATTACCCTAATAAACTAGAAGTTTAAAAAGAAAAGCAAACTCTAATGATGGGTTGCCTCCCACAAGCGCTTCTTTTTGTGCGAGTCTTTAGCTGGACTCCCAACTTTATAAACTTCCAATAAACTCAATGCCAATCCATTCGCTGCATTGAATATTTTCTTTGGTGGAGCAATTTGTAAAATTTGGCTCTTTGCTTCTAAAATTGGCCAAACGAGCTTGAATTCATGAAACCCAAGAATCTTGACAAGGGTTGGAACCAGTCGGATACTAATAAGGATCGCGCTTTAGAATTTTCTCCAAAGTTGGAATTGTCACCCCATGCTTCGAAACACAAACTGGAACTATAGGGGGGCATGTCGTGGTAATGGTCAAACCACAGCTTGGTTCTTGCAATTCAACTTGTTCTTGTTCTTCGTATGCCCCTTCTCTCAGCAACCTTCCAGCTTCTCCAAATCTCTTTCTGGATTAAATTCTTCATCTTGTAGATTTAGCTCTTGTAACTCAGATTGCTCTTGTGTGTTGGGCAAGATGTTATCTAACCATCTTCCAAATTTCTTCAAATCTTAATCTGAGTCATACTCCTCATCTTCTTGCTCAATTTCCTGTACTACTTCCTCAAGAAAAGCATCAAGAGCGTCGAGATTTGGAAAATACATAATAAATAAAAATAAAAATAAAAATTCAACTAAATAAAAAAACAACAAATAAAATAAAACAAAATATGATAACAATTAGCAAATAAAATTAACTATTTAGAACCGTTCCCCGGCAACGGCGCCAAAAACTTGATGTGTGTGAAACAAACTACTTTTAATCCTACTAACTTAATCACAAAGACGAAAACACGAAAGACAGTGTACCTATCGATTAGCAGTTTAGTTCAGGTAAGTAGGGTATCGAACACAAGGAACGATAAACAATTAAAAGAAATGCTAATATTATTTAAATAAAACAAGTAATAGAAAGGGGGTTTCTCTAGTTTTGCATGACTAGAAACTTAAACTAAGAAACTAAGAGCTAAGGAAATAAAAATCAAATAAATTCAATAATAAAGAGGACTTCTGTTTTGGTTCGACTCATTTGTTCCCATGGATAATTTCAATGTATCGGGGTAATTCTTCATTGGCTACCGACTAAGATGATTAGTTTCACGTTCGCTATTACTAATCCTTAGGAAACAAATTAACTCAAGCAGTGGCCAGTTGTCTAAATTAACGGATTTCCTAGTTATTGATTCGAGTTGAATAAGACTTGTAATGGTTAATTAAATTGGCCCTTCAATTAACCTCTTGCTGATGTTCATCAAACAAGCTCACACATTAACTTACCTATATTCTAGTTAATTCTAGTTTCACATTCGCTATTCCTATACATACAACTATGTGGTCACAATAAATCATATGAAATTAATAACTAAGAGATGTTCATACAACTTAATTACTGATTTATTAACAGAAGAATAATTATTGTTAACACATAAGGTTCTTTAAAAATCTTAATAAAACATAATAACCAATTAAAATTAATCCTAATCAAATAATCAATCCATGTTCACAAATTCATCTACCTAAACAGAAGTTATGAGTTTTAGCTCATGATTACAGCAAAAAGTTTATCAAAAACGAAATTTAATAGTTTACACATAGTTCAAACAAAAGATTAATTAAAGAGTAAACATAAATTGCCTTTTATCTTCTCAAAATTGAAAGCTAGGGTTGTTCCACGAGTTCCAGGGCTTCTAGTTGCACCTCCAGTCGCAAATTAACCCCTAAGGGTTCCCCCATTCGTTAGGGTTCAAATGAGAAGCGTTTCTCTCTCTCTCTCTCTCTATATATATATATATATATATATATATATATATATATTCTGAAAACAGGGGCTACTCGTCGAGTCCAGTGACCTACTCGACGAGTTCATTACTTAAAATCCCGTGCACGGTAAGGCAAAGTCAAGAATAGCAAAACTTCTGACCAACTCGTCGAGTTGATGGACTATTCGTCGAGTCCATTTGGAATCAACATTTTCTCAAAACATGAAAGTCGTCCGAAATTGTGTGTAGTTTTCAGAATATTTTGAATCTATTCAATCGGAGTTACGGTTCATGAGATATGGCCAAAACACTGACGAGGGGTCAAGCTGTCCAACAACATCCTTCTTTCTTCAAAATCCAAGATCCAAGCCTCCAATCGCTAGTTCCGCTTCCTTTTCCATCCGAGCATGTCTTTGTTGCTGAAAATGAAATATTTAAGCTAATTAAGCACCTTTGGTTCATTATTTGAGATAAAATTAACATAAAGTATTAAGATCATGTATGATTCTTATGACTAAATATACCCATATCAGTCAACAAAAGTCAAAGTTCAAGGTTGTTGTGTACGCCCGTCGTACTCAATGCACGCCCAGCGTACGCGGCCTGTCCTCACTCTTTCATTAAGAACTTTATCCATTAAGGCCTTTTGTCTAGAGCTTAAATCTAGACTCATAACATGGACTCAAGTCATAAAGTTTCCACTTTTATGACTTTCCATTGCTAGAAAAATGTTCAAAAGCTATAACCATAAATTATTAATCAATTAAGACATCATAACTCTTGCATAGAAGGGATAGAAGGAGCAAGATCACATTTTTATGGTTCCTAATAGCTCCATAATGGATAAAGTTTCCAACTTTATCCATTAGGATGGTCCAAACAACCAATATCTAGTCTTAGTGTCAAAGGGGCCCAAAGTGCGTCTCTATCAACTTAATCCATTAAGTCCAAGTCTTTAACCTTCAGATCTGAATCAAATTGATGTTTAGATGGATAAAGTTTCCAACTTTATCCATAACAATTTCACAAACTTTCAAGATATAAATTGTACGCACTAAAGTGACCAAAAGCTCAAAACAACCGAAACTAGCTAGATCTAACAAATGCATCATCAAGATTCAAGGATTATACCTCCAGAAGAAAGATCAAGGTGAACATGGCATGGATCTACAAGCTCCAATACAACCGACACTTCTCTAGTGACCTCCTTCTTCTCCAAGGTGCACCGAGAACACTCCAAGGCACTTAAAAACACCTGATTTTTCTCACAATGTTCAAACTAGGGTTAGGGTTTCAATGGAGGATATTGGAAAGGTGAAGGGGTAGATCCAAGGGGTATCCCAGGGTAGCCCGGGATACCCCTCAAAAAAATGTCGATAGTGTTATTTTTTTAGAAAAAAATCGTTTCATGTAGTGTATATATACGTATCCTTCACTTATAAGCACAAACAAATAGCTAGTCTACTAGTTAAGGTGTTGGCTTATTGAAACAGAGGTCTTAGGATCAATTTTCGCTCCTTACAGATCCGTTGTTTTAATTTCTTTTATTTTTCCAGCTGTTCTATTCTTTTATTTTCCCAACTATTCTATCCCACATCACCAAATACATGTAAACTCAATTATTTTCATCTATTATATAAACTTGTTATCCTCATTCTTCATTTGATATCTACTTTGAGTCCGACATCGATTTAAGTATCAAAAGATACTTCAACTTCATGTTTATATAACAAGATTTGAAGTTAGCTAAGGATTCGATTAAGATTTGCGTTTAAAACAAAAACCAAACCAGGAAACCCAAGTACAAACTGAAAACCGAAACACAGAACCGAAGGGTTTGGTTTGGTACGGTTTTAAAAGTTTCAAAACCGAGTCTATCGGTTTTGGGTTTCGTTTTAGGTAAAAAATGACCCGACCCGCCCCATGCTCAGCCATTGCAGTGATACGCCGAAAAAAAATTGGGATACCCCTTTGCTTTGAGCCTAGATCCACCACTGGAAAGGTGGAGGCTAAAAATAGAAATGGTGTGGGGAAGTTAAGGAGCTTAAATAGGTCTCAAAACCCCAGAATTAGGGTATGGGTTCTGATCGTGTACGCCCAACATACCAGGTTGAATCCCCGCGGTCATCCTTGCCTAGTACGCCCAACGTACTAGGCTAAACCTAAAACCTAGGGATGTTAACGAGGGCAAACAGGATGCAGATTACATCCCCCGCCCCCGCCCCTGATTGCTTTTGGGCTACCTTATTTCGGATAAAAGAAGTTATTGTTTAGGCTAAAAGAAACTAATATTTGGGTAACAAATAGTTATTTATAGCACAAGTTTACATGTTACAAACAACATAAAAACATGTTTTTTTGAATTTTGGTACGTAAAAATCATTCTATTGTTTATTATACTTGTATAATTAAATATATATAATTTATTAATGTGGTCCCCATGGGGTTGTCGGGACGGGAGTGCTAACCCCCGCCCCTATCCCCCAAAATTAAAACGGGGGTTAAACTTTGCCCCCGCCCCTACTCCCGTCTTCGATTTTTTTAGAATATACCCCCAAACGGGCAGGGCCCCCATGGGATCGGGGTTCCACGAGACTTTTTGACATCCCTAACAAAACCTCCTAACTTCTAACAATCATAGCTTCTTCATTCCAACTCCGTTTTTGACGATCTTTATATCCATGGAAAGGTATTGAAGAGCCCGACAATATTATATAGATATATTTGACTAGATTTTTTTTGAATAAAAATCCATATTTAATGCAAGATTTCGGCCTATGACTTTCCCTTTTCTACCCTTTGGCCCAAAACACAATTTAAATGTTAAGATCTCGCAACCATCATTGCCTCCTTCCAAACAGTCAAAACATTACCTCCTTTAATTCCAAAGCCTTTACACAATCAACTTCTAGCCTACGACATTAAAATAAGAAATGACAGGAACCAGGATATTACTTTGTCACTACCCCAAATTAAGAAACAACTCAAAACAAAGCGTTATAACTCTCCTACACTGAAATTGGATTTCGTCCTCGAAATCACTCAGTTCTACCTTCTAGGAACCCAGGATATCCATCCCATTCTTATTGAACCCCTCCTCGGGTTAGACGTCGACTCATACATACGGCGACCCTCCAATGTTATAATCAAAACCCAAACGTAGCAGAATTCACATACCCTGACGACAAACAAATTCTTTACCTACTCACTTAAACCAATGATGAATAACCATTGCTAGTCGGCCCTTAATCTAGGAATCCAAAACCTTGTCTCACTTTCTGACATATAAAACCATTAAGAAACACATACAATACGATTACACTTCACGGTCTAAATCGAACGAAGACCTTTAGACCTTGAATTATCTTGTTGATACATTGGAAAACAGAATCCCTAATTTGTTGTTGATGTTGAAAATATCTTTTTCACAACAAAAAAAATTGACTCCCATCGCGAGTCTCATCCCAATATCCAAATATTCACATATTCAGTCTATCCAAAATCTTCTAATTCCATGGTGACCTCATACTAAGCTGAGATATAAAATCCCCAATCATCCTTTGAGACTGACAACCTCACGTATGTTTATACCAATTGAATCTGCCCAAGAGTGTAACTGGTAAATGCTACCATAGCCTAACTATCACACGGATTCCCTCCGTTGATCACAAAGTCATCCTATTATGAACATGATTGAACACCTTGATAAAGCCACTTTCTACCGGTCTCACTCATACTATCATCACCTAACAGTCCTCGCCCACATGTCTCACCCATCTGAGGGCCATACAAGCCCAAGACACCGTCACACCTTCGACAATCCTCATTCCCAACAAGGAGTGGTCAACCAATAATAGCGATCCACCTCGACCCATATGTGTGGTGTGATCCTTATATAACCAACAATCACCCATGCTATGGTCCACCCCATATTGGTGAATGCTACAACTACTCATAGTCGTACAACACCTCCATAGCATCCTATCAACATGGTGAATGCTATAACTACTCATAGTCTTACAAAACTTCCATAACAAACATCCATCTCCCATACTAAACCATGATCACTCACAAGTCGGAACCTTGTCCGACTCTTCCCATATTAGGTTTCGGGTCATGCTTCGAACCCCAAAGCCTTTATCAGACAAGACATTTAGAAAGGTTCTAACATAAACCTCAATCTGATGCTTCATGTATTCGACACGATAACTTGAAAATCTCATTTCTTGTGCAACCTTAGTCTATTCCGTGAATCAAATTAACTCTACACTTGCATAGGGTGTGGAACTCCTCCTTGTTCATGTCTGTAACCATTTCCATTCATCCAATTAGTTCTCCTCAATTGGATTCAACTACTCTTTGTCAACCTTGCTCATGCCAGTGAATGTTAAACCCTTCACCATAATGGATAGATCACTAAGCCGATAATCGACTTACCTAAAGGCCAATGCACTCCAAACATTTCCAACAACTACAAATTTGAAATTTCCTTGACAACCCTAGCGTCTAAACAAACGTGTGCGACAAATTCCTCACCCACACTCTGGAGTGATATGTCACTACCACTCTTACCCTACTGGCGGTAGCAACTGGGTCAAAAGCCTACCAACAATTAGTTGGCATGCATCCTAAGAGACACAAGCACCTCTGAACTTTGAATTTGGTGTCCCGTAAGGGAACAACCAGCTTTCATGTAATCTTTTACTTAAATCTTATAATAAGAGGACTACTTTCACAACCTGAGAACGTCGACCCGATGATAACTCTCTTGCACTCGAATCTTGATTGAACTTTACACCCCACAACTATCTTGAATTCCAAAAGACAAACGAACTTACACTACGACTTCCTCTACCCTATTGTTGAACTAACACGTTGATCCGACTACTGATCTTCCAAGAAATACCCCTAATTTGCTTCCACCAAGGGTCCAAAACAAAATGATTGGCAGTCTAAATCCAACTCAATAATATGTGCTCCACTCACGAATCTCGACGTGCAAAATGGCATATAGCAACCCTCGAAAATACTAACTACAAAATTATAGGGAAACTAAATCGAAGATAATGTCTTACACATACAAACACATGATCCAAAGGAATATATATTCAAATAATAAAGCAAGGGTAAACAAAAGATAATGTACCCGCAATAACATATGATGAAACTCTAGTATCCCCTATGCAACTGCAAAGCTCGACTTCTCATTGTTGGAGCCTCCATGATGTCCTCTCAACCATCAATAATCCTCAATGTAGCTGGAGCAGATGCCCTCACTGCTCCACCTATCAGCCTCGGATAGTCGGCCTTCTTATGGCCCACCTGAATGCAATTAAAACACATCGAAACCAGTCATCGAGAGCAATCCCTACCAAAATGACCCATCTATCTGCAACTAAAACATCCCCTTCTGTTCTACCGACAACCTCCCTCATGAGTCCTCCCACACTTGGCACAACGACCCCGAACCTGATGGCCTCCCAGACGCGAGTCTTTTGCCTCTTCGCTTAGCCCACTACAATCTGAACCTTTTCTGACTTCCTCTTCCCAATGTGCTCCAAATCAATCTCTCGCCCCTGGCTCTAGCAATCCTATATTTAAGGGTTGTGTACCCTGTTAAGCTCACAAACTCCCTGATTTCATACCTTAATGTATCATGATACATCACCTTCTTTATCTCCTTATTCATCGCATACTGCATAACCACCATATCCTTCTCCCAAAATGTGGCAGTGATCTCTACCACAGTCTCAATAATCTGACAAAGGTCCCGAAACTCCCTCGTCAGCAGTTTCACCTCAATTTCTGGTGCAAAACTCCTTGAATCTTGTGACAAACTCCTCCCAAGTCATGGCTGCCACAACCGCAAATCCTAATGAACTACTGACCTCATCCTGCCATTCTTAGGCTCGGTCCCTCAAAAGACAAGATGCAAATCCCACCTTCGCCCCCCTCAGGGAAGAAACTAATCCATTGAGCATTCTCCATGTTAAGGATCCATCAGTGGCTAGTAATGGGGTCCTTATCCCCAAATAACTCTAAAATTTCACAAGCCTTGAAATACTGAAAAGAGCGAGTTCGCGCTCTGAACTGATCTGTCGTGATCTCGGCCCGAAAGGCCCCGAGCCGCTCATCCAGAAGCTCCATAATCCCAAAGAGGTATGCATCTTGATGTTCCTCCATAATCTCAATGATCCCCTTCTTGATCGTACCAAAGATCACAAGATTTTATTCTAAAATACAGTGGTGATATCTCACGAAATAAACTCCTGCATCCGCTCATCCACCGACTCAACACCTTCACCTGAGCGTGTGAAAGACCTATTCTCCATTCTTTCTAAAAATACATCATATTTCTGAAAGATCCAAACTTCCATACTTCACAATATTATTACTCCAAAACATGCTACATACATATTTATAAAACGATAATTTACATTGATTATTTATTTTACATAGACTGGATACATACCAACTATTAAGATTTTTACAAAGTTTTACACATATTACATACTTTCCCATGAATACAATACAAAAGTTATAATATTATCTATTCTACATCTTCTACCAGTAAAAAACTATACTGGATGTTTATCACCTGCGGTAGTTTTAAACATTGTTATGGATAAGCGGGTGACGCTTAGTGAGTTCAATAACAATTACAATATAACATTATGCCATATACATATCATCTACCGTTTTCTTTTACTTTTTTGATATATCGACGGTGTAATCTAGATAGATAGAACACCCATTCACTATGAATTTACGAGCTTTTAGGAAAGAGATTATTTTTAAGTTTCTTTGTTCACCGTAGACATAAATAGGATTCTTCCCTTCAATAGGAATACGTATTGTCTTTTCGTAACATAAGAGTTATGCATGGTTCTTTGACAACCAATCCATGCCGAGAATAATATCAAAGTTGGGCAAGGAGATAGGAATCAGGTTATCAAGAAATTTATAGCCTTCAATTTCGACTACATAATTCCTATAGATTTTATCAGCAAGTAATGATATACTTCCCGCAGTATCTACGTGAAATGGTTGCGCGAGTGCATAGCAATCAGTTTGAAAAGAATGCGCAAATTCATGAGACACAAAAGAATCTGAGGCACCAGAATCAAATAAGTTGTGAGCAGGTCTAGAGTTGACAAGAAATGTACCTGTCACAATATTCGGGTCCTCGTGTGCCTCCTTCATGGTAATCTGGAATACACAACCCTTAGCTTTTGGCACCTCCTCCTTTTTAGTTGGATTACTCTTTGATTGTTGAATAGAAGCTTGACTTCTCGCTAGTTGTTGAACAGAAGCTTGACTCCCCATCACCTGACTAGTAAGAGTAGGACATAAGTGCTTTCTGTGGCCAGTAATACCACAAGCAAAACATGTAACATCCTTCATTGGACAAACGGGCTTCTTGTGGCCTATTTCTCTATATCCAAAACAGACCACTGATCCTTTTTATAGTCAGCATTCACCCGGATGATTCTTTCCACAATTTCGACACAATGGTGATTGAAGAGAAAAAGATTGTGATCTACCACGACCACGAAAAGTACTTTGAGATTGCACTTGCTTGTTAGGTTCAGATCGAACAGATTGAGCAGGTGGAATATACGGAACAGAAATAGTTCTTTCAGTACGTGGATGCTTTGAAACAGTAAAAGTGGCACCACGTATCTCCAAATCATGCTCGCGTCTTCGGGCATACTCAATAGCTTTATCAAATGATAGAACATCCCGATTGCTCACAAAATCATGGATTTCATATCGTAATCCTTCCATGAATAACTGAATTTTATCATCTTCAGTTGGAATATACTTTGTAACTAATTGTGCTTTTTGATTGAATTGCGTTTCATATTCATTCACGGTCATTCCTCATTGCTTAAGTTCAAGGAACTCCTTCTCTAATCTTCTTCTCATATATATAGCAAAATACTTTTCTAGTAAGCGATTTTTGAACATTCCCCAAGACAGATTTTCCTGATCATACTCTTTAAGAGCTTCAAATGTTGCTTCCCACCAAACCAGAGCTTCTCCGGTGAACATTGCAGAGGCATAATTGACTTTATCTTCATTTATCACATGAGAGATACATAATACTTTTCTGTATTCTAGATCCAGGTAAGAACAATAATAGGATTAATGGCACCTGAAAACTCCATAGCACCACTACTCTTGAAATATTTGAACAAGGGACGCTTCAGCTCTCCTTTTGAAGATTCTCCAGTGGCTTTCTCTTTGCATTTATCATTATCCTTCTTATGTTCTTCTAGAGTCTTCTGAATGATACCAGTAAGTTTACCCAAGAGTTGCTCCTCTCGAGGGGATACTGGAGTATTTACTTCACCAGGTTTAGGATATCCACCCACTTCTGGTGTATGGCTATCTTCCTGTTCAGCCATTCTTCTGAAATTTGGCCATTCTTCTAAAAACTCTGTAGCACCACTACTCTTGAAATTTTTGAACAAAGGACGCTTCAGCTCTCCTTTTGAATATTCTCTAGTGGCTTTCTCTTTGTATTTATCATTATCCTTCTTATGTTCTTCAAGAGTCTGTCGAATGATACCTATAAGTTTACCCAATAGTTGCTCCTCTCGAGGGGATACTGGAGTATTTACTTCACCAAGTTTAGGATCTCCACCCACTTCTGGTGTATGGCTATCTTCCTGTTCAGCCATTTTTCTGAAATTTGGAGCAGCGTAATATTTAGAATATTAGAATTTATTATTACCTTATACTTTACTTAAATCTTTCCTATGGTTTGTATCCATATATTCCTAATGAATCCATTCATATATTGAACTTCCAACGGTTTAAGTGTAAATATTTAGTTCACTTGAACTATTGCTCTGATACCATGATTGAAATACCTATTCTCCATTCTTTCTAAAACTACATCATATTTCTGAAAGATCCAAACTTGCATACTTCTCAATATTGTTACCCCAAAACATGTTACATGCATATTTATAACATGATAATTTACATTGATAATTTATTTGCATAGACTGGATACAAACCGACTATTAAGATTTTTACAAAGTTTTACAGATATTACATACTTTCCCAGGAATATAATACAAAGTTATAATATTATCTATTCTACATCTTCTACCAGTACAAAACTATACTGGATGCTTATCACCTATAATAGTTTTAAACATTGAGAGCGATAAAGTGGGTAACGCTTAGTGAGTTCAATAATAGTTACAATATAACATTATGCCATATACATATCAATATGACAGAAGCACAGAGGGACAAGGAACAAAATAGGCAAATGAGTATCATATGACAGGTTTTCCATATCAATGAATAATCAGATTCAAATATTTGAATTCAGTGAGACATAACAATTTCAACATTTGATATACATTAGTAAGACTTCAGCCCAAATGGCGTAGAAAATAAAATTCCATGATATCATTTCACTAGAAAACACAGGCTTTCAGCACTGTCTTTGTAGTCTGTTAATGCCAAATTGATGCTTATGTCATGCACTTTATTGCCAAAGGCTACATACCAGTACCCAAGTGATGCTTATGTCATACACTTCATGGCCTAAGGTATAGCTAATTATCATAATAACATGGGAAAGCATATTAAACATATAACACATAACATACAATTGTCCCTATATTGAAACTCACCGTGAAATAACCGGGAATTAAATGATAATTTGGGCAGTACTTCAACTATAAATATGAATTTCCGTGATGAAAACCGGGGATTTTAGTTGAAAACAGACCTTACTCAGGTAGAGTTTCGACTTGAAAATATAATTTTCTCGGGAATTTCGGAGTGCTGGGAGTTGCTTCGGGTGTTGGGTATGATATCGGGTCTTTGGGGGTGTTAGAGGGGCTTGACAGAGGCTAGAAAGTGAAAGAGAGTGAAAATTTGTAACCTAAAACACGACAGCCTCACATCCCTTTTATAGCTAGCCGAAGCCTCGGAGTACGCTGTGCGTACGAGGCGTAGCGCCTGCTCGGTTTCCGGGCTCGGACGTAGATGATATGTGGCTCACATGTGAAGATTGGCGATGTGGCTGATCCGAGACCCTGCAAGTGCGAAGTATGTTGGGCGTACAAAGTGATGTACGTTTGGCGTACCCTTCGGATAATCCTTCGAATTTCCATTTATTTTTATTTAAAAACTTCAAAAATTCATATCTTTTTCATACGAGCTCCATTTTTGACATTCTTTATATCCACGTGTATGTGAGATTATACTCTATAACTTTCTTTTAGACTCCGTTGGCTAATTTTGATTTCATTTTTAATATTATACTTTTAACGGGCCGGGACAGGAAAAGTTCGTTAAAAATTCATAACTTCATCATCTGACATCCGTTTTCTTCTGTCTATTTACCGTTGAACTACAATCGATGAGATGTTCGATTCTCGTTTAGGTTGTGTCGGCTAAAACTCACTCGATCTTTATTTCAATTTTTTAGGTGTCTACTGATATTCTGAAACTTAGAAAAATCATAACTTCATGATACAATGTCATATTTGGACGTTCTTTTTATGAAAATTCTCAATTTAATGAATACTACAACTTTCGTTTAGATCATATAGGCTAAAAAGTAGTTTATCAAAAACTCACTTTTTACATCATACGGCGTCGTGCCGGTTTTGTCGCGAAACTTCAAATAGTCATAACTTCTTCGTTATAACTCGTATTTCGATGAGGTTTTCGTCTAAATGTTCTAACGGGATTCTCTACAATTTTTAATAATAAAATTTTACTTATTTCAAATTTTATATTTTCGTTAAATTTCAATATTTGCCTTTTGATTGGAATTTCATAAAACTTCCAATAATTTCCGAGTGATTCTAAACATAGTTTTACTTTATTTCTAGTAAAAACTATATGTTAAAACTCAATACTCATAATTATATAATATTATTCACCTTTAAAATTTACAAAACACAATTTCAAAACATGTATGTTACAGCCTGCACCAAAACCTAACCTTTTTCCTTGTGTGATCATCACCATTTTGAAAAGCAATCATACAAATAATCATAACATACCCAAAGAATCCTCATCGTACAAGCTTCCTAGATTCTCCATGACTATCATTGAGTCGAGTATGGATCTTGTGCTTTTAGTAGTATGGGCCCAATACTATTTTCCATACCGCCCATACTTTCCTCAAGAATTATCATGAGTCCTCTAAGTCACCTTCTCAAACTTGTACTCCAAGTAGCCATTAAACAGCGCACCCATACCCATTAAAACACTTCCTAGGCTCTCCTAGGATCCCAACCTCACCCTTCCATCAACTGTTGAAGAACTCCCACTAATTTCAGCTAACTACTTCAAAAATATAATCACATGCAACAAAGTTTAGATAATCATTCGATTAAAAGACTCAACCCTACAACAGTTAGATGAGAGTTGCGCAATAGGGCCAACTCCATCATTCTAAGATTACGTAACCTTTGTAGCATGTGACTTAACGTATTCCCTAAATAATTAACTCCCATAAACAAGGCTCCTACAAAGCAGAAAGCAAACAATGCTCATGAAGTAACACCCCTAGCCATAACTAATCAAAGGACATCTCAGCTCGCTCGCTACTACCATGCTAGGAACTTCACTAACACTGCAGGTTACCTCATGCATGCAATCTAAAAACAATACATGATTAAATAGAATGTCAAATGAAATACTCTACCCCAAGACCACAACCAGACAAAGAACATGAAATAAGGCTAAATCGGTCATTCTATGGATATATGATCCTAATCGTATACAATTTTTAAAGCATACACTTAGCAATAACTTATGTCAATACAAATTCCAAATCTACCATAGCATCCAATTCCTTCTAGGATACGAGGCATCACATATCAGGCAAATTATATCGTGTAATTCCTGAAAATATCCTTAGTCATATCCTAGCATACAAGCATTCATATCATATGGCATATTATTATGCACGGGTATTCTGGGAATCACTTACTTAAGCTTGGTTGATTGCACGCATCACGCCCCCTTTTTCTTTATAATTTCTTTAGAAACTTATTTTCTTTCAAAATATTACCAATTCCTTAGTTTGAGTTCAGTCGCACCTGAGAGTTTGCCCGAATCCCTCAAACCAAAACTCTGATACCAACTTCTAACATCTTGGAAATCCAAGGTAAAATTTTCATTTTAAAAACAATAATTCATATAACAAATTGCTCTCAAAACCATTCAAGATGAAAACAATATGTAAACATCAAAGTAAAAATTATCAATGCAGAATAAACTATGGGGGATGTTGTGCAGTCACGTCGGACCCTTCCATTTCCAACCGGAAGTACCTGAAACCATAATAGTAAAACCACAAGCACAAAACTTAGTGAGTTCCCCCAAATCCAACATAACATACATAATATAGTGAATGTTATGGGCCGAATAATACTCTTACTATCACTTTCTACCATAGGCCAAATCATGGTATTTCCTTGCAATGTTGAGGACCAAATCCCAATCTTACATAAAAATTTCTAGGGGCCAGATCTTTCTCTTTCATACATATGTCATGGGCCAGATCCTAGTCTTCCAGGCAAGTATCACAAAGACAACTAGCATCCTACATAATGTTACACCCCCAAACTGAGAAACGATGGAAACGTCTGGAGGTGGATGACGTCATGTACAATATCATAACAATTGAATAACAGAGATCAAAGAATTACAACCATCATATTGATAAATTATAATTTTTTACATTCTATTCGACTCGTTGTTTGTTTGATTGCCAAATACATGTGACAAAAATATGTGATGTGACACTGCCACGCCCCATCTTCAAAATCCTTGAGTACCTGTTTACTGATTTCCTGATAATACACGTAGTTTTGAAAAGTGTCAACAATTAAGTTTGTGAGTTCATAAGAGTTTTACATAAGAAAAATCTATTTTTTTTGTAAAATGATAGAGTGTACTTCCAGAAAATCTAATATTTCGTTTAAAAATGAACTATAGTCTTAGTAACCCTAAGACCGGTACATGTAAGTATTTCTATACTTAAAGTAGTAATTTGTAGTTTTTAATCCATATAAAATCATTTGAATGTATGTTTCCAGAAATGTTTGTTGTGTTGTACTTTAAAATAGTGTAATGTAGTTTTATCTGTATAAAACCATTTGAATGTATGTTTCCATAAATGTCTATTGTATTGTACTTGAAAATAGTATAATGTAGTTTTATCTGCATAAAACCATTTGGATGTTTGTTTCCAGATGTGCTAGTTGAATTGTACTGGAAAATAGTATAATGTAGTTTAATAATTATATAAAAGTGATTGAAGATAGTGTGCTTCCTTGTATCGTGATAGAGTGTGTTCCCAAAAAATCCAATATTTTACTTTACAAGGAATTGTAGTCTTAGTCACCCTACGACCGATATGTATAAGTATTGTACTGGAAAATAGTATCATGCAGTTTCATCATTTAATAAAACCGATTGAAAATAATGTAAGTTAGGCTCGTAAACCAAATGTATTGTTAATACCCCATGTGAGTTATTATAACCATGCTAGTGACTACATGGCATGTTACGACGTTCTTCAGGCGTCGGGATGGAACGACATTTTTCACCCCAAACCTGCCGGTCTAACTATAGCTAACAGTTCAGGTGCGGGATTGTCAGTCCCGTATAGATCTATACACAAGTGTCACACTCTCCCTACAAGAGACTCTAGTTATAATACATGACTTTAGTATGTACTCTAGATTGTACGGTGAAGACAAATGTCTCACAAAATTGTATCGACCGGTTTACATATAATGTAATGAAAACCCTTTTGTAAGTGGAAATATTGCATTCCATAGTAGGTTATATTGTGTAAAATAATTATGCCTTTAAATAATTATATCTTATCCCGAAAATCTAAACTAGTATGTATGCCCCATAAACTATATTTACCATAGTTTATAAAATATGATGTTGAAATGAATAATCCCTTATAGGTGCCATTATCACTTTACCATGATAAATATAATATGGATTTAATGAATTATATATATATATATATATATATATATATATATATATATATATATATATATATATATATATATATACACTTTTGCTCAACATGTTACTAAAGTGTTAAAGTCTTATAAATTATTTTTATTAGTTTATTATCGTAATCAAATTTGTACCCATTATATATATATATATATATATATATATATATATATATATATATATATATATTTGTCAGAAAAATCATAGCGTATTTGTACAAAACTTTTTATGTAAAAGTTCGCAAGTTTGGAGGTAAGGTTGTTTCATGAATTTAGCATTTTCAAGTAACAAAACATATTTAACCATTTTGTCTTTTAACACGAGTTCTTTAGTATCGTACTTGTATTCCCCCCCCCCCACCCCTAAAACATTGAAAATCTCGAAAATATAGGGGTATGAACTCACCTCGAGTGTGTTCATGACTAGGTAACAAGGTGAAGGTGATGATCTTCAAGTTAGAACACTTTGAAGGTGGTTGTATCCTATGAGTTTTAAACACATAGTAATGTGTGTTAATTAGTTGAACTATCATGAAAGTGTTGTATAAACATTAGATTTAACATGGAAACTTACAACAATTTCCTAAGAATCAACTTGAAGAATTTCGTCTCCTAGGAATGTTTGAAGATGTTTCTCGGAAAATGTATGAAGAATCGAAGATGTATGAAACTCGTTCTTTGAGAGAAAAGCGAAGGAGTTTTTGGAGATGTAAATGAGAAATGGAGTGGGTTTTTTCGACCTACTATATATAAGAGGGGGTGAGGGTGGGGTGGGGTGACGTGATGTTTGCATTGGGTTGTGTATTTTAGCTCATTGGGGAATCCACATATCAAGTGGCATGTACCACCGAAATCACATGTGATTTCGGCCTAGCACCTCCGAGATCACAAGGTGATTTTGGCCTAGGTTCCAACCAATATCACCAAGTGATTTCGGTCTAGGTGCCAACCGAGATCACTAAATGATTTCGATCTGGGTGCCAACTGAAATCACCTTGTGATTTCGATCTAGGTTCCAACCGAAATCTTAGTGCTTTGGAGCTTTAATCAGTTGACCTTCGTTGACTCGTTTGATTTTTGCTGACTTGTTGGCTTTGTTTGACTTTGCTTGACCAAAATTGACGGTTGTCACACATAACATATCCTAGTAGGCCAAAATTGGTGCCTTCGACCCACGGGTACAGTGAAGAGACTCACTTAAATCGAAGAACTCTGAGATACTGCGATACGATCCCTTCCATTTAATATCGATAATTTTCTCCTTAGTTTTCTTAGATATTAAAATGGACTAATCAATAAAATAAGATTAAATATGATTTAACATTACCAATTTGAGAAACCGACTCGCAGCTTTACCTTAACAAATTGGTCAGCAGTCCTGTGAATTTCTCGTTCAATAAGTGGTATAAAGAGACAATCGAGAGATGAAGTATAAGCTCTTCATCTAGGGTTGTCGGACCCTCGTGATTTCTCGTTTAACCCAAAAATGTTGCAGATCGTTGTAAAAGAAGTTTAGAGAGACAATAGGGTATAGAGACAAAAGGCCATCAAGTTAGCGTTGGGAAGAACCATCGGAGAATAGTTAGTAAACGACGATTTATGAATGTGTGAGGGAAGGACAATGTGGATATGTGTCGATTCTGTAACGAAAAAGATGGAGACGAGACACTTGAAGAATTTGATCGTAATCTAATTCTACATGGGTCAAATAAATATTTATAATCCATAAAGATATTAATCCAACTGCAAAATTTTAGGTTGTGTATTTACTTAATTACTTGTTAAATTTACCCGTGAAAACCACAAGTAAATTTTTTATTAAACTAATAATACATAAGTTTTGCTTAGACATTTAGATTGATTATTTAAAATTATTATATATTTTTATTTGAATATCCGATATATATATATATATATATATATATATATATATATATATATATATATATATATATATAGGTGATGTGACATGATTTTTTGGTGGACTGATGTAGATGGTATAATGTAGCATGATTTTATAAAAACAAAAAAAAATCAAATTAATGAAATCAAAAAGTAAAATAGCATTGTACTTTGAAAGTACATTGTTATTTATGACCATATAAAAAAACCTATACGCACCTATCTATTACCCCTATTTTACTACCTATGACGAAAAAGATGGAGACGCGACACTACAAGAATTTGATCGTAATCTAATTATACATGGGTCAAATAAATCTTTATAATCCATAAACATATTAATCCAATTTCAAAATTTTAGGTTGTGTATTTAGTTAATTACTTGTTAAATTTGCCCGTGAAAAATATGGAGACGCGACACTAGAAGAATTTGATCGTAATCTAATTCTACATGGGTCAAATAAATCTTTATAATCCATAAACATATTAATCCAATTCTAAAATGTTAGGTTGTGTATTTAGTTAATTACTTGTTAAATTTGCCCGTGAAAACCATGGGTAATTTTTTTTTAAACTAATAATACAAAAGTTTTGTTTAGAATTTTATATTGATTATTTAAAATTATTATATAAATTTATTTGAATATCCGATATATATATATATATATATATATATATATATATATATATATATATATATATATATATATATATATATATATATAATAGGTGATGTGGCATGATTTTATGGTGGACTGACGTAGATGGTATAATGTAGCATGATTTTATAAAAATAAATAAAAAAAAATTAAATTAATGAAATCAAAAAAGTAAAACAACATTGTACTTTGAAAGTACATTGTTATTTATGACCATATAAAAAAACCTTTACACACCTATCTATTACCCTTGTTTTACTACAAATACTAACAAATAAGTTTAACTATAAAGAGTTGTTTTTTAATAGAAATGACAAAGAATTTCCTAAAAACACCGGTGAGACAAAAATTAAAAAAAGTGGTTATTGTAAATAAGTCATAAAGTAAACTGTCAAAGAAATTGTAATATGAGGGAATCGAATAACATACTTTTCAAGACAGGAAGTAACAAAAAAAAGTAGTTCTTTTTATTCTTGAATATATAAGTCTTAAAGTTACTGATTTTAAGAATGGTTACATGTGATTTGATTATGAAGTGAAGAGGAAGTGGGGAATTCATGATGATACGATTAATGATGATGTTTAGCTGAAATTTTAATAAGATAACTTGAATGTGGTTAGTTTGGGATTTGAATACTTGAAAGAAAGTCTTGTCTAAAATAAAGGATAGTTTGGGAAACAAAAGAAAATGCGGCAATATGGTATCTTGGTTGTTAGTAGGGCTAATAAAAACTTATATTGTAATGATACTTTGTTAGTGGTCTGTAAGATGAAAATTCAAAAGTGCAGAGTGTGGAAAGTGGATGTTTTTTTGAAGGGCGTGACGATCTTTTATCAAAAAAATGAAAAAGAAAAATGAGGGTTGTGGTGAGATGTACAATAAATAAAAAGGGCTAAATGATTGGTTAAAAAGATTTACTGTATTTTTTTATCATGTGGGTCCTTTGATTGAGTTTTTTGAGATGTATATGAAAATTGATATTCGAGCCTACACGGTTAAGGTATCAAAATCATAGAATTGACAATTAAACCATATATAATTGGGTTAAATAAAGAAAATTTTAATTTTCAAAATAATAAAAAATTGGAATTAAAGAAACCACTACATGGGAGATATTCAAGATAACCTTCTTGTTTCCCTCCTGAAAATAACAACGCACCTTTAGGTTATGGCACGAGATTTAAATTGGACAACCATCCCCATCTTATTATACCATCCTCCATTTTATTAATAACATCATACTTTCTGTTTCTATTGTTAAGGCTGGCAAACTTACCATTTACAGCAAAAGAATTAAATATATAAATACAATTTATAATATTAAATGAACTTTCATTTTGGTGATCTTGGTGTTCCTTCAACCCATTTCCTCACCTATAATTTCCATAAGATGAAAAATAAGTCTTTTAAACTAAAATTTTCATTCAAGAACACAACCACTCAACTAAATTTGGCATCCAAGAACACAACTACAATCTACATACTCAGAGTAAAATTTTTGATTACTTCCACCAGCGAAAAATGGATGTTTATCGATATTTAACCTTCCCTCGGTGCATTTATTTGTGTATTATAGTGGCCAGACTTTCATTTCTTTCTTATTTATAATTGTTTCCAAAATAAGAAGATAATAAAGAATAATCACAGTTATTTGAAATATGTATATGAAAAAAAGGAATCACAAAATAAAATAACTTACAACCAAGTGCTTCAATCCAGTCGCAACCTTCCCACCCAAATTCATTACAGCCAACTACAAACTAACTCCAAACCCATAAACTTGTCGAAATCCTCTTTTCTTGACGAATAATTGGTGATTCTGATGATCACCGCAGGAGAAGCTACCCCGAAGTCACCAGCGACGAGCGGTACGTCTTCGAAATAAGAATTGCTTTAAAATTTAATTTATATTTATATTAAAACTTAGGGAAACATTTAAAAGTGATTATGATAACTCACTCGTCTGAACAAGTCACAACATTCATAAGAGAACTAAAGATTCGTACAAGTGAGCTATGATGGCTTAGTATGTACATCAGGGTTGTGCATAGCTAGAATTTTGCAGACTTAGGGTGAGTGATTCCGCCTTAAATCCTGTTCCTTGTCTGGTTGTGGATTTGGGGCAGAGTCACTCAGTCGACCGTCTTATTCATCTTAAATATACATATGTCAGGCGATCATAGAGGTACCGAGGAGGATCATAATATATAGTATCGACACTAGTGATCAAAGCACTGTCACTGTTAGTACTCGCTCATCGCGGTACGGTTTGTGGCAATGGTATTATCAAGGAGAAAACTGAAAGCATTAGAAAGTCTAAACAAAATACATTGTCGAAATCACTCGGGATACACCATTGTATAACAAATGTTTCTTTCAAATCGGCCTAACTTTTGTTTATGTAAAGATTTCGCTATCATCATTCCTCATGGATTGGCGTGGTCCTCACCATACTAAGTTCATATGTTTCGAAATTCCATTGCTTTGACCGTCAAATTCACAAAACCCTCATCATTCGTAACGACAACCCGACCTACACCTCAGTATTGTCTCTTGTCTTCTAAACTCCGAAGTACTCATGCGAGGAGTACCTTTCCCTCCGAAACCTTACCACTGTATACTCAGCAGACTTTCCCGAACTAACTAAAGAAAACGAACCACGTCCTTCATTTTCTTCCTCAAGCCTAGAATTCATATTCTTCCTCAAGCCTGTAAATAGTAGACAATTATGCAAGAATCACGAATGTAAAAAGGAAATTAATCTTCCAAACATCCAAAACCAATACCCATGGCTAAATCATCCAGCAGAAGATGAGCTAGCGGAAGATGACCTGTGATTTCTGGAGAAAAAGTAGATGAGAATCTAAGGTTTATTTTAAAATTGAATAGTATCCAGTTTCCAAAATCAAGAATGCTAAATTGACGGAAATAGATGTGTGATTAATTTTAGAGAATAAACGGATGAGTAGACAACGTTTAGGGGTTTTAAAAGTTGAAGGGTAAATTAGGTATTTTACTTTGAAATTTTGAAAGATGGAGAAGATGCCACATAAGATAAAGGGAGTGTTTTATTAAAGTAGGGGATATATATATATATACACACATATATACATATATATAGCATGTAACAACCCGATTTTTTTATCTTGTAAAGTAAATTCAATCAACCAAAAGTCATACTTACTTCTATTGCCTTCTAACCTTGTTAAGGATAATTCTTAGGCTTTTGAACCTAGTATACTTAAGGAATGAGTGTTAGGAAGTAATAACTTGAGATCAAAGGGTTGCACCCGAACCAGAAAACCCAACACATGAGGTTCACGGCCGCAAACCTAGTTCACAACCGAGAAACTCTTTTTAGGGTCCTAAACTCCTTCCTATGAGTATAAATTCCCTTCATTTTTTCATTCATTTCTTCATCTTCCATCCAAGAACTCAAGTTATCTCTCAAGTATCATCCACTAAGAACTCTTATATCTTCCCTTAAAAGGTTAGTAACACATTTATACTTGTTTATTCTTAAGACATCCTTTGATTACACCCTAGATTCATCACTCTTAGACACCATCTCCAAGATATAGAAAATCTTGAAGGGTTTACGACCGTCAATCCTTCATAAGGGTTATAAACCATTCAAAGGATCTTAGGCCGTAAACCCTCCCAAGGTCGTGAACCCCCTTTTGGCCGTGAACCCTTCATGTTGTGGTCGTGAACTCCCCTATATCAATCACATGTGATTGTAACACTTCATTTCGAGTGTTTCCTAGTTCCTAATGTTGTTTCCCATACGTGTTAGTTGTTAAAACACTAATTATATACATATATGTATCAATATATGTCATTTAGGACTCGTTTGTGCATCGTGACTTCATTTATGGAACTTCTCATCCTTACTCGAATCTTCAGTTGAATCACCTACATAAGGTGAGTTCATACCCCTATAATCAATCTTTTAAATGTTTTTAAATGCTTTTAAGGTGGGAATATACATTGAACACAATGATAATTATGTTAATATTACTTGTGATAATCATCACATTAAAGATATTTCTTATGCTTTTGTAAGTGATCAAATCAATTCAACAATTCTTTTATAAAAATGTTAGTTTATTGTATATAAAAACTCTGTTTTCAAAGTACATGTATAACTCAGTAGATAATCGAGACTTTTCTATAAATCAGGGATAGTTCAAAACAAGCATATTAGTAAACTATAAAGGGTATAGTTTAGGGGTTTAGAACACACTATAACAAGAACAGGAAGAAACATATACAATTACATATACATTTAAAAAAAAGAACATATACATTTACAAAAGGAACGTATATCTTTTAACCAGAACAAGATACCAATAATGTGATATATTACTTCATGGCACAACAATACACTTGTTTGTCACGTTTTTGTAACCAAAGTCTCCAGGAGGGGGAGTGGGCATTGTGTGTATAGATCTATATGGGACAGACACTCTCACACCCAACTGTTAGCTACAGTCCCAGCCGGCAAGGCTAAAGGGTGACAAAATGTCACATCGTTTCGACGTCGGATGATCGTCGTGTTTACAACAGTCAATCAGCATGGTTACTACCTTATCACATTTTACCTTAATATAACTAATTGGTTTTAAGGTAGCTAGTGCTTCAATATTTATTTTATACAAATATTACTGCACACTTTCATTTTTCCCATTACATTCGTATAGGGATATTCTCACTTAGAAAGGTAATGCAAACTATATTTTTAGTAAAGATAGTCTTAAACTTGGGAAATTTCACATTAATACAAAAAGACAAAAAAAACAGTCGAGTCTTAGTACATACAGTTGGAAAGGGGACCATAATGCTAACTTTAAGTTTCCTCGATAGATACTTTAGGGATATATATTAATCGGGTCCGACAGACAATAAGATGTGTGCTCTCCGCTTCATTTCATGTTCCTTGTTTGGTTGTGGGCTTAGAGCAGATTCACCCAATCTACTATATATATATATATATATATATATATATATATATATATATATATATATATCCTGTCTACACCAAGTAATCCTAAGGAGTATCAGGTATGGGTCAGGTCATAGCATACAAATTCAGTATACTGTTTTCTAGTACAAAAACTTATTTTTCAGATAGAACACTAAGTAGGAGAAACTAGAAACTTACCAGTAAAAGGTTTGATTCATTTTATTAAACCAGTATATCTTAAAGGATCTTTAGTGGTTAATTCTATAATACATTAGTTTATACATCAGGGTTATATATAATTAATATATGTTAGGCAGTTGGATGTGTGCTTTCCGCCTCACTTCATGCTCCTTGTTTAGTTGTGGGCTTAGGGCAGATTCACTCGTTTAACTATCCGTTCGATATTAGATTATATATAGCTAGTATAAACTAAGTGATTGTAGAATGAACTATTGTGGTTACCATTTTACTAAAGGAATTACATGTTTTTTTAAAGAATGTTTTCATCAAATATAAAAAACTATTACAGTTAACTCCATGAGTACCAAATGAATACATCAGGGTTATATAACAGTGATGGTCTAACAAACAATGGGATGTGTGACTTCCACCTCATTCCTTGATCCTTGTTTGGTTGTGGGCTTAAGCAGATTCACACAATCGATTGTCTGTTTACTCTAAATTGAATATAACTTTATCCATTTAGTACTCATAAAAGGAATTATAGAGTCATTTTACTTATCATTCATCACATAAAAAAATATAGGATTCTCTGGAGGAACATGCAAAATTTTCTAAAAAGAACTTACAATTTACTTTTCATCACTTAAATACTTATGAACTCACTAGCTTAAATGCTGATCTACTCTTTCAAAATAACTTGTATCCTCAAGTCACCAGTGGACAGGTACAAATGGCCAAGTTTTGCGAAGATGGAGCTTAGTCAAGACTTGTCTCATTCTGATAATACATTCATTTTTTGTGTCATTTAAACTTTATAGAGAACACACTTGTATTAACTATACCATTTAATGCAATATATGTTGTTGCTTGATTTAATATATTGCATTTTTTATGATACTTTACATGACGTCCTCCACCCCATAACGTTTTCGTCGTTCCGATTTTGGGGTGTGATAAATTGGTATCAAAGCATTATTTATAGTGAACTAAATATATAAATCTATAAAAGATATACAAATATAGATACAATGGGGCCGAAGTGCTCTGACTAAAAGAATACTAAAAAATATAACAATATTTTATAAATGTATAGATACATGCTTATATATATACATACTAAACAAGTATCACAAGAAGAACATAACAAAACATAAGTATTTAAAGGTTGGACACTACAGTCAAACCTAGGCTGTTATGTAATCATATCTGGGAACAATATAGCCTGATCAACTATATTTATTTGAGATATGACCGACTTGTGTTTGGGAGTGACGTGGTGTTGCAACAGTCTTAAACCTTGCCTAACTTGATTCAAGGGAATTCTAGATCAGAACATAAAGTTAAAATACTATTCGAGTATTTTATGATACTATAAGACAACAACAAGTTTAAAACATACCAAGTTCGTTACATTAAAAATACTATAGGAGTATTTTAGGCATTATATAAATAACTTATGGGATGATTTAAAAGACCCTTCTGGTATGTCTATAACTCCAGAGTGTATACTCCCAAGGTTTTATATAATTGAGATTTTATAAACTTATAATTTGTGGTATATGCTCTACTTCCTGTTCATTGTTTGGTTGTGGTTTTAGAGTATGATCACTTATTTGAATGTCTATTTAATATTAAAATTATATAAAATTTGTATAAATTTCACAATTATAGGAGGACCGGTAAGGATCACCCCATAATGTTTCATTTAATCCCATAGATTCTTTAGACATTTCCATTATCATGCGACAAACCCGGATAGATATAACCACTCCATCATCGCAGTTAGCAGAGGAGTAAAGGAGGAACAAAAAGACATTCAATAAGAGTTTTCCAGAGAGGGATCAACCGAAGAAACTAAAACGTCCTATGCATCACACTAATAAATAATAACCTTATTTGATTTAGTGATCTAGTGAATACACTACTTCACACTATGTGTTAGAATTATTCCTTTTCATGCAGCCAATAACGTATATTCAATTTACAAACCTCATTCGAGGATAGTCGCTTCTGATTCATAAAGTTTATTTTATATAGACTCCCTTTATGAATTGTTTCCAGAACCCTATGAAAGTCAGAACCATATACATTCAGAACTAGGATAACTTAGTCTTTCAACTTTCAACTTATAACCTCTGCTATAGACTTATATCCATCCCATCTTTGTACCCTTTTCAGCAAAAGATGCTTCGTGGTACATCGGTAAGATGCCTAGTCAACAACACAATAGAGAATCCACCACCACAACCTGACTTTGCTGCTTTCCAAATAGCGGTAACAGCCGCAACAACGGTTGTCATAACTCAGATCCGTGCAAATGGTACCAGTGGATCTGGTAGCGGTACCCACCTATCTAACCCCGAAGTTGCCTATGGACACCCACGAGAGTGTTCGTATAAGGACTTCATGAACTGCAAACCCGAATCCTTTAATGTAAATGGGGGAGTCATTGATCTGATGTGATGGTTCGAGAAAACAAATTCGGTCTTCGAAATTTGTCTGTGCCCATAAGGGAGCAAAGTGAAGTTTGCTACCGGTACCTTCTCCGATAGAGCCCTAACATGGTGGAATAGCCATGTTAAGTCGCTGACCCTATCAGTGGCTAACTCGATAGGCTATGAGAACCTGAAAGAGATGGTGTTGGAAGAATACTGCCCAAGGGGCGAAGTTTAAAAGCTGGAACAAGAGCTATGGGAACATACCATGGTCGGCTCAAACATAGTGGCTTACATTGACAAGTTTAGCGACCTGGCAACACTGTGTCCCAGGATGGTTACCCCGGGGAGTAAGAAGATAGAAAGGTACGTCTGGGGGTTATCTTCCCCGGTTCAAGGAGATGCATTGTCTTCTAACCCAACTACCTTCAATAGTGCCAAACACCTGACCCACCGATTCATTGACCATGGAATTTGCAATGGCGTGGTAATCCCCATTCCCAAGCCATCAAAGGGAGGAGGCTATAAACAACATTCAGGGAAAAAGAGGAAAGAGCAAACAACACAGGAACCCTCGAATGAGCAACAAATGGTTACTGTATACACCGCCACAACACCTGCTACTCCAGCACCTGTCAATCGATATGCTGGAACTCTCCCGAAGTGTGGAAAGTGTAACTACCACCACACCGGAGTATGTCGGGAAATGCAGTGCATGAACTGCCGCAGGAAGGGGCACATAGCCCCTTTTTGTAGGGCGCCGACACAACCGATCTCCCAAGTCCCCGGAGTAAAATTAAACCAAGCCTGATATAGTTGTGGTGAGAGTGGGAATTACAAGAGGGACTGCCCAATAACAAAGAACTCAACCGCGAATGGACGAATTCTGAAGATCACCGCAGGATAAGCTGCCCCGAAGTCACCAGCGACGAGCGGTATGTCTTCGAAATAAGAATTGCTTTAAAATTTAATTTATATTTATATTAAAACTTAGGGAAACATTTAAAAGTGATTATAATAACTCACTTGTCTGAACAAGTCACAACATTCATAAGAGAACTAAAGATTCGTACAAGTGAGCTATGATGGCTTAGTATGTACATCAGGGTTGTGCATAGCGAGAATTTTGCAGACTTAGAATGAGTGATTCCGCCTTAAATCCTGTTCCTTGTCTGGTTATGGATTTGGGGCAGAGTCACTCACTCGACCATCTTATTCATCTTAAATATACATATGTCAGGCGATCATAGAATTATTGAGGAGGATCATAATATAGAGTATCAACACTAGTGATCAAAGCACTGTCACTGTTAGTACTCGCTTATCGCGGTACGGTTTGTGGCAATGGTATTATCAAGGAGAAAACTTAAAGCACTAGAAAGTCTACACAAAATACATTGTCGAGCACACTCGGGATACACCATCGTATAACAAATGTTTCTTTCAAATCGGCCTAACTTTTGTTTCTGTAAAGAGTCCGCTGTCATCATTCGTCATGGATTGGCGTGGTCCTCACCATACTAAGTTCATATGTTTCGAAATTCCATCGCTTTGACCGTTAAATTCACGAAACCATCGTCATTCGTAACGACAACCCAACCTATACCTCAATATTGTCTCTTGTCTTCTAAACCCCGAAGTACTCATGCGAGGAGTACCTTGCCCTCCGAAACCTTACCACTATATACTCAGCAGACTTTCCCGAACTACCACTCCTCCAACAGAACAAGTTCAAGCAAATCTAGTAAGGTCCTGTTGTATGTAGTATGCCAAGACACCTAGGGCGGACCGGGTAGACTGCAAGCCCGGGCTTGGCAAATCTAGTAAGGCCAAAGGCCCAACGAGCGGTCCGGATAGGCTGAAGGCCCTAAGGGGCGGTCCAGACGTGCCAAAGGCTCAGAGAGCGGTCCAGATAGACTGAAGGCATGGGGAGGCGGTACAGTCAGACTGATGGCTCATTATGCATGTTGTTGCTTATTTGTTTACATGATATGGTTATATTTGTATGTCGTTTGTCTTTTGGGGGAACTTACTAAGCTTCGAGCTTACAGTTGTTGATTATATTTCAGGTACTTTTGATGATCGCGGGAAGGCGAAGGCGTGATCGTGCACCTCCTTATATTTTTATGATTTGATTACGGGGATGCTCTTTAATTATTATAACTATTCTAAATACCAAAGTTGGTGGTCACTTCTTTTGCTTTTACTCCCTTCAACTTTTGTGTATTTTTCATTTTAACTCTTCAATCATTTTTTATTTTTGGCAATTTAGGCCCCCCTACTAAGTTTCTTTTGTTTTTACTCCTTTCAACTATTCATATTTTTCATTTTCACTCTTTAATCATTTTTAGCTTTTGGCAATTTAAATCATCCTATTAAGTTTCTATCACTATTATCCTCATACTTTAGTAAATACCATTTTCAACCTTTCACATTTTAAAATATCATATTTATCCTTGTATTTGAACTTTAGAAAATATCAATTTCACCCCTTTTATTTTCTAAACTTTTGTTTTATCTCCCATAATATGTATAGTCTAATTTTCCTACAGTTATCACCCATCTAATTTTTCTAACATTTCTTATGTATTGGTATAAATTAGAGGTGATCAATGTTTCAACTTAAATTGTTTCGGTATAAATTTAGAACTTTAGTTCGTTTATTAAAAAAAAAAATTAATGCACCTGTCGGGATATAAATTCGAGTCTGTCTACATTTAAATGTATTTTTTTTAAATATTTCCGTGCTTATTTTTATACGTGTAAACCGTATCACATATGATATGTTTTTATTATTTGAACTTCCATTCATTAACTTAAAAAATATTACTTATTTATACATGTCATATATGATACGGTTTTATTATATTTGTTTAGCATGCTTTTGACCTCAGACTATTGTGGTTTGTCGGATTTAGTATTTCTAAATTCATGTTCCACGTGTAGCAATTGTCAAATTTCAAAGACGACGCAGAAAAGGCCAAAGAGGGAGCTGTAGCGAAGATGACAAATCACGACTTTGCCCACCATTTTAATATTATGTTTTTAGGTTTTTAATTTTTATGCAAACAAATCATGTATTGTAATAATCGTTGATTTGAAAATATTTTAAAAAGTTTAAATTTAACATAATTTTTTATGGACGTTACATTACAATTATAAGATGTTATTATGATATATAATGGATACAAAATTTAATGACTAGTGAACTTCAACAAAAACATAAAACTTTATACAATTATTATAAATATGTTTTATTGAGTTTTGTAAAGTTTAATATATTATATTTTTATTGATAAATTAGTAAAATATAAATTGATGATGCATCAGTTCATTAAACTCTGTAATGCTAACACCGTCTTAAATGTAATGTGCCAAAGACTTATTGGACAATATTCTAGGTTTAGCTGGTATATGAAGAAAAACTTTAGATAAATTTAATGAGTTAGTTTGTTATAAGAATCTCAAATATCAAGACTATTAAATAGATAATAAATGTAAAAATAAAATGTTTTAAACTACTTGGTAGGTAGACAATGACAATTGAACAACGTTATTTATGAATTTGGGTCCAACCATCAAAGCCATCTTAATATACAAACATTCTAGAAAAGATACTCAACATATTGCATACAATTTAAGAAATTTTTGTAATAAATGTTTCAGTAAATAGCCGCGTTATGGTTGCATATTTTAAAGATATATAGTTTTGCGTTTATAAGAAAATTTGTAAATAATAGACAATACCAATAAATGATACGCTACTATTTAAAAGTTATACTTGTTTCGATCATCGTAAATAAACTTAGATTTATCAACAATCATTATCTCACGTAACATGCCGTGATATCTCCTTGCATGGATGATAACCATAAATTAAAGACCCGAATAAACATTTTGATGTGCTTCCACACTACATATATAACATCACATAGAACACACACCATAACTACATTGTATCCACGAAATTTAAGATAACTTACCAAAATGTAGGTAGAATGGTTCTAGGCAATACATTTTTTTTCTTCTAAACGTTGTAATTAAGATGAATACATTGCTCTTCGAAGTCAATAACATACATCTTAAACAAGTGGAACTTCTAATCAAAGATTGCACATAAAATAACCCTCGTAACATTATTTTGAATCCATATGTAATTACTTTAAAAACAATTATCACAACAATTTAACAAGTTCAATATATACGTTTAAGCTCTTTTTTTATGACATAGAACAACATACACCTTATTTATATGTATATGTAATGTGCAATAAAACTAATGCATCGCTCGAAATCAAAGAATATTTGATTGATCCTCCGGTTTTTAACTAGTCCAACAAGAAAACATTTTGCTACCTAAAATATCATAATTAGACGAGACATAAGATTTACACACATTTTTCTTATATTATATTAGTACGTTTTAAATCAAGAAACCACCCAGAGATAAAAATTTTGACATATATTTTTATCATGTTATAGTTATATGTTTTCAATCAAGAAACCCTATATCACCAGAATTACAAGACTTTACATGTATATTTCTTACATTATATTAATACATTTTGAATAAAAAACCCAACACGATCCGGGATATTAGATTTTACAAACATTTTATAATATTATAGATAAACGTTTTGAATCAAGAAACCCAACATTACATGTACCACAAACGACATTTTATTTGTTTTAACAACCTTCTTGAAATATAAATTATAGTTGTAGCTATTACCCATTTATGCTCTAAAGTTTCATCTACGTTAATTTCAGAGTCGGTCCTGAAAAATGAAATATTTTTAAAAACCCAGGACGAACAAGAATAAAAAGGACCCTTATCTTTATTATAATTTTGTATTTTTAAATAAAAATATATAATAAAAAAAATTAGACCCTGTGCAGCTGCCCACTTTGCCAACCCTCTAAGCCCCTATGGTTAATTTGTTAATATATTTTTTTATACATTTAACTAAATAGTTAAGTAAATTTTATTAAATTACATGTAAAATGAAATATTGATTTAAAAAAAAAACATATATCCTAAACGTGCTGAAAACCTAAATGCTTTAAGATTTGAGGGGGAAAATACATGAGTCCAAAAGCGCGGGAATCCAAAATGAAAATACAAAACCCCCTATTTTTTTGAATCCCGCCCAATCACCTAATATAAATCCACCCCTTTCTCACCTTTACTCAGCCTTCATCTCAAAAGAACAAACCCTAACCCTAAAATCCTTAGTCCATTCGGTACGTTAGATTCGTTGCCTTATACGTTATCTCGTCATAATTCTGATATTTTGAACGTTTCTCCATTAATTTTGTTGTTATTCTTGGTTGATTTCAGGATCTAACAATGAAAGGAGCAAAATCGACGAAGAAGGCTGATAGCAAGTATGATTTTATCTATCATTTTTTTCGTCGTTTCTTATAGATTTAGCTCTGTTGAGATCCATTATTGTATTTCTCCTGCATTATAGCTCTATGTTGTGTTCTATAACGTTTGTTTTGGTTTTGGTTTAGGCTCACAGTGAAGAAAACTGCGGCTAAGGGAAAGGCTGCCAAGGATCCGAACAAGCCTAAGAGACCTGCTAGCGCGTTTTTCGTCTTCATGTAAACATCGTCTTTAATGTCGATTTCAATTTACTCCTCAGTTTTTTCATTAGGTGTATGAATTTGTCGCGTTTGTGAGATGATCAGGGAGGACTTCAGGAAGCAGTACAAGGAGGAGCATCCCGACAATAAGTCTGTTGCTGCAGTGAGTATTTCTAGCCAATTACTTCAAATCTATAATTGTTTTGAAATTCCGTTTGTTTTACTTTTGCTGATTTGATTGTATAAACAATGATCAGGTTGGGAAAGCAGGTGGAACAAAATGGAAATCGATGTCTGAATCTGTAAGCAGAAGTTTATTTCTACATTTTACCTCAAAAATCGCTTCTAGATCTGTCAATTCTGATTTGTTCTGTATAAACTTTCAGGAGAAGGCGCCTTTCGTTGCCAAAGCTGACAAACGAAAGAAGGAATACGAGAAAAACATCGATGTTTACAACAAAAAACTGGTAACCATTGTTCGACGCTACGTTTAAATGTTGAAACATCCAGTTCTGTGTTTCTGATTGTGTATTTGCTGTGTAAAACCAGGCTGGTGGTGCTAATGATGAGGATGATGATTCTGATAAGTCAAAGTCTGAAGTAAATAACGAGGAAGACGAGGAAGGAAGTGATGAGGTACGATTTCAATGATCTAAGCGTGTATGTTTGTGTAAACTGTTTAATTCAATGGTCTGATTAATCTGTTGATTTTTCTGTAGGATGAAGATGATGATTGAAGTGGGTTTTATATGATGTAGAATCATTAGTTAAATCTGTTTTGTAGGTTCTTGATGATAATATTAGCATAATGTAGATCTTCTTTAGCTATGGATAATTTTGGCTTGGTTGTTATGGTCATAAAATAGTATTGATTAGATGTTAGCTTTCATGGTGCACAGAGAGATCTGAATAGTTTCTTTGGCTTTTGTGTATGCAGTTTATTTGTTAGTTTTTAATGAATGCATCATGTTTTAAGAAATATCGTGTCTCCAATTTCTGTCTAACAATATATGCGAAATGGTAACATTATATCAATTAAATATTTAAACCAAAATAGTTTAGAAAATATGCCTTAAATTACTAATTCATTGAATTAAAAAAAGTAAATGGTTAATATTTTAATAAAGTTTGTACATACCACTAACTTTTCATAGCATTATTCATACATTTAAACGGTTGAAAGCTTTGGTAGCTCTTGGAGTGAGATGCAATTGTGTGCTTCAAGTTTAAGTAAGGATGAAGGAAGTTGTGGCAGAGTTTCAAGATTCTTACAACCAATCAGTCGAAGACACGTAAGCCGAGAGAGTTGACCAAAGTCAGCATCTATATGTGTAAAATCATTCCCACTCAAATCCAACTCTTCAAGTGAACATAAACTTTCCAGATTCCTTACACTATTACCTAATAGATTGCAATAACTACAATCTAAAGTTCTTAGTGAACATAAATTTGACAAACAAGGCAACATTAAACCCACATGTGGATGAAATCTTCTTAAAGTATACGAAAGCGAAAAGAACGAATGCCATGTTTTAGGCTCAAATCTTTCCAATTTTGTGCATCCAGAGAGAATCAAATATTGAAGTGACACCAATTCATTTATATTAGGAAATATCTCAAGGTTTTTGCAGTTTTTCAAGTTTATGAAAACAAGCATCTTTAAAGTTCCAATTGAAGGGTGGATTTGCACTAGATTCTCACATCCATCAAGTATTAGTTCCTTTAGATTTGGAGTTTTGGTAAAGTCAGGTGTCTTCCTTAAGTTGCAACAATGACTAAGCTTCAATAATGTTAGATTTTCAAAACCATGTTTTAGAAATCCATTCCATATTTGTTTGATGCAACTATAAGATAGATCAAGAACTAAAAGGCTCTCAGGGTTAAAAGTTTTTGGTAAATTCTCAAAAGGATACCCATGCCAACAAAGCAATTGTAGTTCACTTGATAAAAATTCAATCTCATTACTCTTTTTTCTCAATTCATTCGTGTGTTTTACGCCTTCATACTTACTCAAGTCTCCAATATATATGTTCAACAATCGAAGATTAGTCAACTTTCTAAAGCTTTGACCACAAATATTGACTTTTGAACATGAAACATCAATTGCAATCCCTTTAACCAAATCACTTCCCTTATCATTTTCAAGCACATCACACACATCTATAGGACACCATAACCTACTCCTTTTCCCATGTTCTTCACATTCTTCAATCACTATATTCCACCCCATTTTTTGAACTAAATTATGCATTTGTATCCTATCATCACATATACTTATCAATGACTTATCAACTAAAACTCTTAGATTAGTTGCTAAATATGATTCACACCCATCAAGAATTTTCATCACATAATCTTTCTTTTCTCCTTTGAAGAAACACGCGATATCAAGAAAAATGTTTTTTTGATCCCTATCTAGCCCATCATAACTTACTCTAAGAAGATTAAGTATAAGAACATGAGGAGTTCTTTCAAGTTTATTTATCTCCTTTTCCCATTCATATAAACTCTTGTTGAACAAAATACTTCCATAAGTCTTTAAAGCAAAAGGGAGTCCATTAACATAGTGAAGAATCCTATCAACAAGTTCAACAAACTCAACTTTCGGATGTTTATCTTTAAAAGCATACAAACTAAACAACTCGAGAGCTTCATCATTATTCAAAAGGGCAATCTCGTAAATATGTTCAACTTGATACTCATTCAACAACTGTTTATCTCTACTTGTTACCACAATCATGCTTCCAGGGTTAAACCAATCATGATTTCCAGCCACAGCTTCGAGTTGACTATAATGATCCACATCATCAAGGACAATTAAGACCTTTCTAGCTTGCATTCTTTTCTTCATTATGCTCACCCCTTCACCAACACTTTGTTTTCTTGAATCCCAACTTTTCATGATGTCATCAAGAAGTTTTGTTTGAAGATAAACAAGCCCATTTTGATTCACTATGCCTTTCACATCTTCACAAAAACTATGTCCTTCAAAATGTTTATATAAAAGGTTATAAATAGCTTTTGCAACTGTTGTTTTTCCTATTCCTCCAATGCCACATATTCCTATCATGTTGACTTTATTTGACCCCACAAATTGTAACAAGTTCATTTCATGTGCACGAGTGTACAATCCAACTAGGTTGTTGCCAACATGTATGGGCCCATCAATTAGTTTATAAAATATGTCCTTTGAGATTATATCAATGAACTTTGACACATTCCTACAAAACCATAAAAAGTAGCACAACATAAGGTTGAAATCAAACAGTCTGAATCTAACAGAGTAAAGAGTAAACAGTTGCTAAGTTTTGTAATTAATGATGTAAAAGTTGATGGAATTAGGTTTTATGGATTACCCATTGGTCATATCATGGAGATCCCATCCAGATAAGTTTGCAGCTGAGGTCAAAGCTTGCTTCCATTTAAAAACCTCTGTTTCATTTGAAGCTTCATGCTTCATGATTGCTTCTTTGTAGCTCCCAGTTTGATTGCGAACAACTCCTGGCTTCACATCATAAAAGATACACCTGACTTCATACTTGTCCTTATCTCTCTCCTTACACTCAAGGATTTTCACAAGTTCTTTCAAACATAATGTTGATGAAGCATAGTTGTGTGAGAAGATTACTATCAAAAACCTTGATTGTTCAATGGCGTTGTAGGATTCAGAACATGTTTCTTCTCCTCTACTTAACTCATCATTGTCCCGATAAGTATAAATTCCTTTTCTTTTGAAATCACTAAAGAGATGATCCATGAAAGTTTTGCGGAGGTCTTCGTCTCTGTAACTCACAAATACATCATAACCCGATTCACAAGAAGATGTTGAATCCATTGTAGAAACTTACTCGAATCAGCTCTACTCCAAGGATAATACCCTAATTTTATGCCTGTGTATTAATTAAAAGTTAATAAGTAGAAAACTCGATGTTATTGTTAGATGGTTTTCCTTTTTCATTTCAATTTAGGAATAGACCTAACCTAACAATTTGTATACGTAGATTCGTTAGATGACATGGAGTTAATAACTAATCATGTTTGATTCAAAAGAAATCATTTAATTCACAAACTTTCAGGACCTGATCACCTGGTTGACTAACTAAAGTGGTAAGTTCGAATCTTCAGTTACAAACTAAGAAGCAATGATGAACGATTGTTCCGATTGAAACACTAGGATTTAAAGCAATTAACCGATGTGCAAGGATATTATAAACTAAAAACAGTTGGTATATCATACCTTGACTTCGCGTTCGCCGTCACCGTCGTATCAGCCGGCGGTTCAGCCTGCTTCGATAACTCAAAAAGTGGAGTCCGGAGTAATATGAAAGGGATTACGTCATTTCTCTGATAGTCAATGAATGATCCACAGCTGTCAAAGCAAATGGTATATATATATTTTTTCTTTTTTTAATATTTGGTTATTTTTTTTTTTTTTATGTTATTAAACATATAATTAAAACCCAATATCCTTAGCAACACTGCTTATGGTAAAAAAAAATCGATATCTTTTTACCTGTTACCCTCCTCCTGTTACGTCATTTCTCTGATAGTTTATGTTTTTATTAGTTTGTTTTCGCCCTTGTTTCCCATTGTTTCTTCAATTCGGTAGAGGATAATAGCAACTCACATTCTCAACTAAAAATCCATGTTCTTTTCGTGTAGTGCATATGTATGTAATTCAATGCTTGTCCACAAAATATTAAATAAAATAACGTAGTTACCTTACTCGCTCTGACTATCAATCCATTAAAAAACAATATTACTTCTTAAACAAAATGCGTATGTCTATAAATTGTATCAAACAATTTCCAAACCAATTTACAAAAGCTACGACCTATACCTGACTCATCAAACATAACGAAGATCTCAATATTATGAATGTTAAGCTTTCAACTCTTACCATCCATTTTGTCCCTTCAATTCATTCAAACATATACATTCCACAAAAAAAAAAAAAAAACACCTATCTAACCCATGCAACGCATAAGATCCTACACTAGTTACCAATAAATTTACATTTTATGTTCAAAAACTATTCTTGTAAGAGATGTCGATTTAAAAACTATGGGGTTTACATGAATTGTAGCCTTTCTTGAAAATTTAACTAACAAGAGTTGCAACTTCACAAGATTTTTACTATTGCCTTGACAATGAAACATTTTTTAATGGTATAAAGAGAAATAGAGAATGGACATCATTGCTGATTACATTTGACTTCTTCTAACGGCTACTCTTGAATGTCACATAGATAAAAAGTAGGCTTTAACCTATAATAACCGGTTGTAAGGGTAGTTTTTGAACACAAAATAAGAGTTTATCGATAAATAATGTACAAGTGACAATATATGAAACAAAAGTAATAATTCGTTACATTTATAAGTCATTTCCCTAAGTTGAAATATCTTATTTAGACTAATTTAATTAAATAAGTTGTAGTTTCTTTTACCTAAATTCGTTTACTTTATGTCGACTTTATGGTAGATTTAAAATATAGTTTAGACATTGTAAATGTGTTAGACCATGACATGTTAAAACATTAAACAAGTTGAAATAACTTAATCCTAACCTTATCTATTTAAACTTTTTAAGTAATATCATGCAACTGTCTACTTAAACGCATGGGAATATCTTACCCAAAATAGATCATTATGTGACACTCCAAAACTATATCATTTTAGTCCTAGAGGATGCTTTCAATTTCTAAATCCTCGAAAGTATGTCTTGTGGTCCAAAAGATCTATGCTAGTAGTCTATATAACCATTAATTCACTTTAGTACTTAAATACATGTTATCTACAATAAAAGAGAATACATAAGACTTTCGTCTCAATGAGATATATAATTTTAGTTAGACACCAAAAACATTTAATCATTTTCAATTCTATTCTGATACAATTAAAATCATTTTCATAAAGCATAAGTTAATAAATATACTTTCATGCATATTGTAGTGTCATGTAATGTAATGCATGATTGCCAGACATACGGGTTTGGGGAGTCTACGTCCACGTTTTCAGAATCAACGAATCCTTACCAATTAGGATGAACGTGACACTCCTAAGGGACTTATTTTCCATAAGTCATAGCTTGTATTTACTATTTTCCATAAGCCATAGCTTGTATTCACTATTTTCCATAAGCCATAGCTTGTATTCACTATTTTCCATAAAGCATAGCTTGTACTCACTATTTTTCATATGCTGTAGCTTGTATTCATTTGGCACTATAATTTCACCATCCCCTTATTGAGATGTGTGTCTAGATATATTACCAATCAAATGCAATCACTTTCATATGTATGCATGAACATACTACAAACACACTTTCCAAATGCATTCACTCCATATTTGTATAATGTTATTTCATGAGTTATGAAATTTCTCATTATGTAATGTAAAAGATAACATATCATTTCGTAACACATTTCATAAGGAAACTATATCCAAAAATTAGAAAAAACATCATAAAATAATAACATTTGTGACATGTATCAAACTTTAAAGATTCCATATGCACTCACCTTTTATAATTAGTTGTGCTAACTACTATTCTCGTCCTTGCTTTTGCTCTTGTTCCAATCCTCCCTTCAACCTTATTTAATGTATTTTCTAAGATCACAAATTTTTTCCGAAATGCTATATTAACTCAAAGTTTCCCAATCTACATTTCTTATATTACGATTCCAAGTCCTAAGGATTTACTTGAACTTTCCATGTGCAATAATGAAACTAGTAATTTCATGAAAAATCATTTTAGAAGTTTTTAAAGATCAATGCAGAATATTTTGGTTTCGATTACTAATAAAAGTTCAACATATCAGAGTTTTAAAGTACAAGAGTTTTTTAAGTAAAATATCATAACATGAGTTTAACCAAAATCATACGTACATGGCTTTCAAAATATCCAAACATATGCTACGAGTGTTCAATTTCTAATCCACGGGCACATATCAAAATAATAGGTTATAATTAATATCAAAATCTAAATATGGAATGAAACTGGGAATGACAATACCCAATTTTCAAGTTAGATTTCAAAAATCATTTAAAAACCTTTTTAAACCATTTCCAATCCATTTCAATGTAGCAGTGATAAGATATATAGTTAATTCAGGTATAAAAGAGAATAATGCATATGCATATGCAACTAATCCAACCTAGTGCACTGGTCTCAAATAATTTCCTTTCAACTAAAGGCTCAATGGTCGCAAATTTATCAGATATGTTACCCGCTTACGAACGTTGTTGATGGCTAATTGCCAACTTCCATTAGTAGGGTTTATGATGGATTGAGCTGTAAACGAACCAAACGAATACGAACGAGGCTTGTTCATGTTCGTTCCTTTAAGTTAGCCGAACAAATAAACGAACACAAACGGATAAACGAACAAGTTTTCTTGTTCATGTTCGTTCGTTTAACAAATTACATTGTTCGTGTTCGTTCGTTTATGTTCATGAACATGCTAAAGGAACATAAACGAACGAACATAAATGAACAAAGATAAAAAAAACATAATTAAACATATATGGACATATGATATATTAATATAATCAAACACAATTAAGCATATATGAACATAAAATGGAGTTAGGTGAACCAACATAAATGAACGTAAACAAAAAACATAAACGAACGTTCACGAACATAATTAAATGAACGAGACCATTGTTCATGTTCGCTCATTTAACTAAACGAATGAGAATTTGTGTTTATGTTCGTTCATTTATTAAATAAACGAACATAAATGAACTTCCCGCTGAACGGTTCATGAACAATTCGTTGAACGTTCGGTTCGTTTACAACCCTAGGATTGACCATTAAACATGCCTTCCGTGGAATTTGGTTGCAAAGCCTATCCCGAAGCATTGTGCTCTTCCTATAAACCAAGATGATGGAATTTTCAACATGGAATTTCACCCTTTACATGTTATAAGTCACGAGGACTCTCAACACCCATTCTACATGTGATGAGCAAATAGGATGCTCAAAAATCTTGTTTCAAATCATGATGTATTTATCAAGTCAAAGCATTGGTGGGTTTTATTTGGAAACCAGTTTCTAAAAAAGGAAAACAAAAGCTTTAAAATTATGAATAAACTTAAAACCATGTTAACCCATAAAGGATCATTTTGCGAAACATGGAAAGATTAAGACACCCATATAAAGAAAAGAATACGATCTTTTAAGACTTTAATCCTCTTGGGAGGTTGGAAGTTGATAAAGAATGTAGATGTAGAACTCCACCTTAGTTAAAAACACTAACAATATTTCAACTTGACATGGATGCTAGTCGTTCTTGTATGATATGTTGTTCTTAAGCCTTAGATATATACCAAATAAGTATTAAGGAGAAGCAACTAATAACCACTTATGTCATCCACCAAAGAAGGAAATGGGAGAAAAAGCCCACAACTTTTGCAAGGAGAAAGAAAAAAGAAAGTGTAGCTAGTTTTTCTTCTTTAGAATTCTTTATATACTAACACATATGAAATTACCATACTTCCATTAAGTGTGCAAGTAAACTCTTGTAAGAAAGCATGGGTTTTAGTTGCAAGTCAAATAAATAACCATCACCTCTTATGGAGGACCCATGGTCTTTGGGAGGTAAGACACTAACCAAGAGTGTTTGACATTCTTTGTTACTAATCAGTAGTTACATGTTCCAACTAGATACCATATGAATATAACTACCTTTTGTTTTCTTTTATTATTATTTTCTTAGAAATAATAATTCTGATTTAGTTGTCAAAATATTATTTCCTTAAAATAATAAATTTTCCAATTAAATACAAGAAATATAAATATTTATCAAGGTTGAAATTCTTATAAATAATATATTAATATTAACTTGTTGTTAGTGTGACCTTTTAGGATCATACATTATCATAGCAATATCATCCTATAATGTTTCTTGAGCATAAAGATCTTTCAAACATATCCAAAAATATTTTTTATTCCATGCACACATATTTCATAAGGTCATATAACAAAAAATTTATGTAATAAAAAGTAATAATTTCAAAAATATTTTTCAAACAAGTAGTAGGGGACATACACTCTATTATGTACTCACCTTAATCCAATACTTAACAAGCCATGCTTCTCAAATACACCCTAGTAAAACATTAAGGGATGTCTAAAGACTAAAATAACCCTATATGATCTCATATTACTTCCCAAGTTCAAATTTCTCCATATTAACCATAATATGAATTATGGAAGCCATTGGAGTCCATAGGAATGAACCACCTCGAGTTACAAGAGAAATCTAAATTCTAAATAGAACACTTAACACGATCTATTTTAATTTGATACTCCCTGTATCATGCATGACATGGATCTTGTCTCTTTAGCCTAAGATGACACGCCCGTGTCAATTTTGTTGTACACTCATTTTATTTAGAATTTTTCAAGGAGATTTTGTGTATGACTTTTTGCATTAAGGACCTCAAATACACATCTAATTTCTTGTAATGAATATAATAAATATAAACAATTTGTTTTGAACTATGTTGTAACATTCAAATCCTTAGGTACTTTTTATTTATTTAAGTTTGGATGTTTGGAGTTGCCACGACGCGGTGGAGGCACCACCATAATGTGGTGAGACACTTTTAGATGCGAACTTCATTTAATCCACCCCCAATACATAATCAATCACATTGATATCAAACGCTAGCTAGCAAGTACAAACAGTCAGATATATCTAACAGATCACTAATCATAGCATCATCCTATATACCAAAATACCGACCTAACATGTCACTAAACATAGCATCATCCTATATACCAGGATACATATCTAACAGATCACTAAGGCATATCATCATGCGATAACTAGGATAACAATCCAAAATGAGCCGACATTGGTGCCTTCGACCCAGTTAGTATAGTGAGGAAAACTCGCCTCACAAGTAATGCTGAACCGATATATCGAATCCCAACTCACAGCTCCAAACTCAACTGCCTGTAACCATCATGTGACTAATTCCATTAAAATTCCAAGTTACCAAAATACCCTCAGAATTCAAACTTGGTCAACCATGGTCAAAGTCAAAGTCAACAGTCCATGTTGACCCAACTCGTCGAGTGCATCTACTGACTCGTTGAGTTCCTTCATATCATTGAAGATCATGAAAAGCTCGAGAAACTCGCTGAGTTGCCAGAGCAACTCGTCGAGTTCTTTAGTGTCTAGAAAACCGGGGAAAACCCAACCAACTCATTGAGTCATCTCATCAACTCGCTGAGTTCACTCGGTATCCAAAAAGTGGGAAACCCTACCCAACTCGTTGAGTTGGCTAAGCAACTCATCGAGTTTTCCTGTCTTAACGTATTCAGCCTTTTCGAGTCGACTCCAAGGCCCCAAACTACAGATCTAGCCTCTTAGGGCTAATATACCACGTAAAGTTGCTAACTTTACGTGCATGTAAGGCTTCAAAGGGATTAAAACACTAAAACTAAGCTTAATAAGAGGTTTAGGGCATGAAAGACTGCCAAGACTAGATAAAGTGGGCAACTTTATGTCCATGGAGGCCTAGAGGTGTCAAAATCTGAAACCACCTCCTCATGACAAGCTCAAATCCTAGAATGACTCCATTTTGCACCAAAAATGACCATATAGTTTCATAATAGGAGATCTAAACAATAAAAGGTCAAGAAATAGACTTTATACCTCAAGAGGGTTGCTAAAACAGAGTAAATGTCGGAACTACTGCTTATCCTTTTACTCCAACCTCTTCAAGCTCTAAGTTCCTTCACAACCACACCAAAATTACTCTCCAAAGCTCTCACACACACTCAAGAAGGTATAAAGCTCGAACTAGGATTTCTATGGACGATAAGGTGGTAAGGGAGGCTGGTGAGGGGACTTAAGGTTATTTAAATATGGTGCAATCCCTAAAAATTAGGGTTTTTATACCCAACCTCAATTCGTCGAGTTGGGTTCCTCAAACTCGTCGAGTTGGTTCCAAAACCACGCGAACTTATTAGTTTTTACACGACGAGTTGGGGCCTCCAACTCGTCGAGTAGGTCTTGTGTGTTGTACATAAATCCTTAAAATTTCATACCTGGGAGTCGGGATGTTACAACCATTAACCTCCATTGCTACCACTGTTCACTAACCTCCACAAACCTTCAATAATCGATATTTCAGCTACCATCATCTTCTCCCTACCTTGTTCACGCACATAAAGACTTACAATCATCACCATATCCCCTTCAATTTGAATCAAAGAGGGTATGGTGCGATTCAAATCAAAAAGAGAAGGGGATGAGGGTGCGATTGGAATCTATTGTTGTTACTACCTGCGCAAGGGAGAAAGAAACACGAACACGAATCAAAGTTCTTCTGATGGAGGCGGCTATGGTTTCGTCTGTTGGAGGCGGATAAGGGGTTCATCTGATGGAGGATGCTAGGGTTTCGTCTGAGGGGATGGTTGTGAAGGCAGAGAGGGTGTTGGAGATGATGACCAACAGAGGTCGTGAATGCAGGCAGTTAGGGCTACACAAGAAAATAAAGCTGCAATTTTTGGGTGACTGTAATGGTGAAATCGTAGAGGGTGTTGAAGACACCGTTGGAGATGTGTGGGGATGTTGTCGGAGACAAGCCTGAAGGTGGTGGTAGTGATGACACCTGACGTTGGTGGTGGTGAGCATCCACCAAGTTTTTGTTTCGAAGGTGACCAAGTGAGTAGGAGACCGACTACCTGGTCTTAACATGATAAAAAGCCCTAAGTGGCAACATTTACCTAAATGTTAGGCATTAATGAACATAGATTTGGACTTGGGACATAACCAACTATTTTCTGTAAAATTGAGGGCTTTTATAGCAATAACCCTTTTCAAAATGGCGTAACTTCGTTTTTTAGCTCCGAATAATTTGTTTCTTTTTGAGACGCCTTTCTTATTGTTTCATCTGCATATCAGAACTTTTATGTAACAATTATTATGCATTTAGGATAGATTTACATAGTCTCAAAATGATACACTTATCATTTTGCGAAGATTTCATGTTTCACATATTTTCTTACATATTCATTTTTCACATGTAAACTTTCAATTAACAACCATATTTAGATATTTTCAAGCACTCATTTCATGTAAGTCTTAACAAATATGCATAAGAACTTATTTAAAAACATCTTTATACATTACATTAGCGTCCTAAATCTATATAAAGTTTACCGATGATACATGTTTGAGTTCAAATAGGTAAAATTCTAAAACTATAAAGTTATAAAATTTTCCGAATATATGCTGCCAGTAAAATTAACTAAAGTTAAATTGTAATATTAGTTAAAAAAACATGCTGAGTTCTAACAGGTAAAATTCTAAAGAATATAAACGCAATTAAAAAACATGTTGAACTGTAGTATGTAAAAATTTAGAGAATTTTAATGCAGTTAAAACTATATTTAAATTAACATTATATTAAAATTGTATTTCTAGTTAAAAAGTTTTATTATGTATATCTGTCCGTTTCAAATTAATAATATTGAAGATAAATGATTGTTTTGAAGTTTGAACGACATTAAAAGTTAAGAAAATGACGGGTGTTGTCAACAACGAACTTTTAAGAGATGTTAGTTTTTATAAAAAAAAACTCGAAATAATTTTTTTTTTCGGTGGTACAAGTTTTTGCTATAGCTAGATAGATCTCAAACATGTCTATTTGGAACCGGATAAACAACATTTATTTAAAAAAAAAAAAAAAAAGACTTACTCGTTTGTTGTTGATTTGTTATTAAGATTAAAATTCACAATGTTGTTTCATTCTTTATTTGGTTGTATAAATGAAGCAAGTTGATTGTACAATCATTCACATTTCCAAAACGTTACCTTATTAAAAGTCGCTAACTCGGCATATTCATCATAAAGTCGTTTTAAAATTTACTGTGAGACGAAAAATAATGACAATAAAAATCATTTACATCTTGATCAAGAAAGAAAAACACACATTGATGGTCGTTGGTGCAAAATAATGATAATACAATATCTTATGTTTCTTACACGACACTATCTTCTATTTCTTACACGACAATCATTTATTAAATAACCAATAATTAAATGATTATATGTGCGTTTATCTCTCAATATCACTAAAATAACTTTTTACAGCAAGAAGCCCATACAGTCAAACAAAATTGTGAAAAAGTCAACAATAGTCAACAACCTTTACCATTTACTTAGCTTGTTATAATATTGTTATACTATGTCACAACTCCTATTCATATTCTCTACACTTTTATTTCATTTTTGCCAATCCATACGAAATATCATTCTATCATCGCGTCTTCCAAACCATCTTCTTGTCAAATCTTTTAACCTATGATCATACACTTCACAAAACCTCTCCGCCCATCCTTCCGGCTCAACTGCACGGTACCCAAGTCCAGGCGTCCGATCATTCGACTGTAAATTTACCGATCGCGTCCAATCCACCACATAAGCAGACACCCTTCTTCTAAACTTTGCTTTAAACTCAGGCCACGCCTGAAATTTATAATGGTTCACAACAACAGTGTCAAGATGTACTTTCGTACTCCTGTACCCTTCTTTCAGTTTAAAATGATGAATCGCGTTTAATAAAGATTCATCAATCGCATCAAGCAAAACAATTGATTTATGCCTATTTTCCATTTCTTTTCTACAAGTGTAACCTTGTGTTACACCCATTGACGGGTGTTTCTTTAGATTCGATGGACCGAATTCTAAACAGCGGATCATGATCTGTCCGTATGGAAGTGATGGTAGCAGTGAAGGTAACAGTAATTTTGAAGGTGGTGACGAAGCCCATAATGGAGAGTAGATGAATTCGTCTACATCAATGTACATCATCCAATGACACGAGTTTTTCTCAAGCAATACTGCGTGTGAAAATCCAGCTTCTTGAGTTTTCGGCCATAGCCAAAAACGAGTCTCGATATCATACCCTTTTGATTTTAACAAATTTACGATTTTGCCCAAATCATCATCACTACCGTTGTCATATAAAATGAATTTGTCAACCCCGATTTTGGAATGGTACATCACCCATTCTTTTAAGAACTTGGCTACATTATAGACCATGGTACATGCGCACAATAGCGACTTTTTGGGGCTGGCTATTGCTATCTTGCGCTCTGGTGCGTAGAATGCTATAGATGGGACGACCTGGTTAGTTTTTAGGATTACGAGAGAGGCTATGACTGGATTCTGACTAAACGCCGTTAAATCAGGGCGTTGACATCTGAAGACTTCTTGCATTGAACTAGTAACGGTAGTTGTAACGCCGTTTACAGTATTATCACCAAAAAGGCATTTGAATTCCGTTGGGCTTCTGTTGATTCCTTGGCGATTGTTGATGCCTTTCGCGAATAAAACGATGTCGTTCTCCGTTTCGATGATGTTGTAGACGATGAAGTTCCATCGGAGGAGCTCCGATGACGGCGATTGCAACGGAGTCGACGTCATTTTAGCCTGATCTGACATTTTAATCAGCCTTGGGTGACGGAACGGTAGTCTTCGACGGATTCGCATCGGGAGTTGGCAAGTGAAAGTTTTCCGATCCGGAGACGTCAACGTTCCCGAAAATCTAGCCGGAGATATCTCATTTGTGTCAAATAAACAAAAATAGGATGTATAATCTGTATCGCCTCCGAACTCCGACGATACAATCACGAGCACCTCCCAAGAAGGAAACAAAATCGAAACATTCATAATCGATGATTCAGAGTTCAGATACACACGACGCGAATTATTCTTGCACCCAGTTTCTTCCAAAACAGAATCAACATTGGTAACGATGGTGGTGTTAGATAGAACAGTACCTTCAATTTCAGTCGAGATGTTCCGACTCCGAGGAATTTGTGATTTAAACTGAATCGTATCATCCGCAATGAATCCAACCAAGTTTGTGCTTTCTTCTGGAACTTTTCGAGTATCGTTGGTGGCGGCGGGGGTAACCGCGTCATGCTCGTGAATGATTAGGTTATTGTCGACGTAAGGTCGGAGGCGAGGGTTTGGAATGTAGAGTTGGGGGTTGAAAGATGGGGAATGGCGGCGATCGGAGGAGATGGAGGCGGTTGGAATGAGGATATGATAGACGGAAGCGAGGAAGACGATGGAAGCCAATACGTACAGAAAGACTGTACGTATATTTAGGGCCATTTTCACCGGGACAGAGCAGACAGAGCAAGAATTTATTAGAAGAATAAGCGCCTTATATATGGAAAATTGATGAGGAAGAAGAGCAAGAAGAGCGACTCATGTAGTTTTATTTAGGGATGATCTAGCTACTGATAACAAACCGAATCGAACCGTAAAATACTAAAAATTGAACCGTAAAATACTAAAAAGTGAATACGGCTAAAAACAACAAAACCGAATACCGAAACGTTAGAGGCATACAGTATCGGTTCGGTTTGAGTATTCGGTAACAATCATGTTTTAGTACCGATTTGTCCATGTACATCTTATAATGCATGGAATACAAACTAACTTAAATTAGCAAAATCTACAATCGCACAACTTAATAATTGGTGTAAACATTAAGAGAGAATCTTTGATAAAACTAACTTATTCAACACTTGATAAAAATAACTAAAAACTTTTGAAATGTATAAAATTGTATAAAAAAATAGTTTAAAAAAGATAAATATATAAAATTATTTTTAAGAGGAATTATGGAAATTAATTAAAAAATCTCAATAATTTTTTTTCTTAAACACTACCTTTTAGATTTGATTTGAAGTTTGTTGTTTAAACTAAAAGGTAACCATTAGTACTTCCAAACAAACTTTTTTGTTTAAATTGATTTTTTTTATTAAAAGCTAAAAACTAGAATCTCACAAACGTTTGGTTAACAAAACGCCTTTAAGAATGTTGAAAACAAAAATTTGAAACAATAATGGCAATTATATGTGTGGTAGCAACAATTTCAAATTATTACAAAGCTCGACACGGAATTCTAAAAAAAACACCGAGTACATCTATATGTGGGTCCGTTGAGGTGGTGTTATAACAACTTATAACACCAAGGGGGAAATGGTGTTCATGGTGTTATGACCATGTTATGAGGAGGTTAAGAGGAGAAAAATAGAGAGAGAAGAAATGTGCAGTCAATCAATGTTCTCGTTTCAATATGTCATAACGCCAACAAGATATGCCATAACACCAAGGAGGAAATGGTGTTCATGGTGTTATGACCATGTTATGAGATGCCACATCAGCAAAAACAGCACTTCTCATTGCCCATACCATATACTCTTAGTAACTATCAAATATAAACACCCATCAAACAAAATTCCGATTTTGTTGCTTAATCCCATAGATGTTTATCGATATCTAAAATTTCTCTAAAGAACGGTGTGCCATTGTTTTAAAATTTCCGATCCAAACTCTGTTTTAGTCTTTTTTTTTTTTTTTTTAATTTTATTTTAAATCGATCATATCTTTGCAAACACCCAAATTTGCATGTTGGGGGCCTATCTAGATCACATCCAAACAAAATATTTAACATCAAAAAAACATAAAACAAATACATATAACTCAAACTTTAAAAAAATCAAGAAAATAAACATAAAAGCCAAAAATTTACTTCATACTTGATATAAACTTATCTTTAAGTCAACGACTATTTTCAATAACCATTAAATAATAGTCATTTTAGATAAGATTGGGACCAATCGCGTAACAAAAACAAACAGTAGAAACCACGCGCGTAACAAAAACAAACAGTATGGACTTTCCAAGTTAAAAAAATAAGTTAGGGACCAAGCGCACAAATTACCCCAAACTATAGGGACCATTTGTGTAATTTACTCTTAAAACTATAATTACTTGAATAATGGTCATCATTGGGACATTTACCTAAGTATATCAATTTTCAATTTTGAGTGCGTTTGGATGTGAATTTTTTTTCAATTTATTATGAAAATTTCCAAATGAAAATGAAAATCTTGTAAACACCTTTAGTTGATTCAATTTTCAAAATTTTGTCAAGAAAATGAAATTTTTCTGTTTTCCAATTTGTATGTAAATTAAAAAAGTGATTTTTATGGGTTTCCAAACTTTTCTAAATTTCTAAAACGGAAAATGAAACTCTGTCGGTTTCAATCAAACGCATTTTCTAAAATTTTCATTGAAAACCAAAAACTCAACTCAACTCTATTTTCTGCAAATGTTTTCTAGAAAAGTAAAAACAATTTTCCACAACCACATGCACATTTAACCCTTCGTACAAGTTTTTGTTGATTTGTGAGAGATGATCGAATTTTTGGGGTTTAGAAAGCAAGAACGGTCGTCGACAGTAGATGGCAGGAGAAGTATGGATCTTGTGTTTTAAACGATAATTATGGAATTGAGTTATTGGGGTTTAAGTATCGTCCCTTCAAATTCCGATTCGCTACCACTTTTTACTCGTGAACTGATGGTGTCGATCCTGATGCACCGAAAACCGAATTAGCATCCTTAGAGCATCACAAATCCGTTCCTATTTTTCATTATTTCTTCCATTTTTCCCAAATTCCTCTCCAACCCTACCTCATTTATTCCTTCATTTTGAAAGAAATGAATAATATAACACAAAAAATAGTGTTATACTATTTATCTATCCCAAAATGAGGATGAATTTTAAGTTGTTGGTTTTAGTTTCTCTTTTTGTATATCTATACATTTCTAGTTTATTTTTATCTACTAATTATAATTTAAATATAATATTTAATACTTATAATATTTTGTTATATATTAAATTATAGTAATTAATTATAAATATAAAGTTTGTTTTTTTGTTTTTCAAACTCATATAAAAATTTAAATACACATTGAAATTTTAAAACACGATAACGTATTTTACAAAAGCGTATAATTAAGTTTCATAAATATAATTTTATTTATTTAATATTATTGTAATGAAAAAAAATATAGTCTATATATTTGTTAAAACCAAATTAGTAGAAATGATGTATTTGATAATCTATATAAGTTGGAAGAATAAAATATACTAAAAATATTTTTTTTGAATAAAAATTAGGTAAAAAAATATAATAGAATAGGAGATAAAATACTTATCATATTTTTTTACTTATTTTTAGACAAAAAAAAAAAAAAAAAAAAATAATGTATTGAAGAGGGTCTTAAGAAACCATTGAACCATAGAGGGTATACAGTTCGGTTAAAAAATGGTACATATGCCCGAGTTTCATTTAGCCTTTTGGGTTTGAATAAACTACTCTAAATATTATACAAAGTTTAATTTGAATAATAAACACAATAATAGTTATTTTAGATTTAACAGTCTAAAATAAAATAAGTCTTAAGAATCTTATATACTTAAAATTGATGGGCCAAGTTATTGAAAAAATGATTGAACCAACAAAAACCTCCAAAAATATATGATAAAGATATATCTCTTTTACAAACAAACGGTATAAACGAAATGACGTTTAAATATCTATATATTAAAAAAGTGAACGAACAACTTATTAAGTTCTATCTTATTGCTTTTAATAACCATGTATCCAAAACTTTGAACTTAATTTAATAATAAATCTTATTTAATATATTATCTCATGAGCTCAAATTTGAGTATATGACCGAATTTTTATATATGTCGACCATTATTATATGGTTTGCCGACTTATTACTACTTAGACCTCCTTTTTCTTCTTCTTCTTCTTGTGCTTTCTTTCTTTTGTTTTATATATGCATATCTCTCCTTTTTAGAAAATGGAGAACCTGCCTTCTCTTACAAACCAAAATCCAGCTTTTTCTTTTGATTTACAGATACAGTTATGTTTTTTGTATTGTGAAATAACAAAAGTTAAACAACAAAATAGTTTATTATTGTATTTTATTATTATATTTAGTTGGTTTAAAAGATTGCAGTCATTTAATATACTATTTATCATGTATAATTAGACATATTAAATAAACTATAAAAACATTAGGCCGTATTTTAAGTAATTATACAGAAACATAGTTCATGTATATTTGAATTGCATTTTACTGTTTAAATTAAAGATAAAGTATCATGAAACTTTAAAACTAAATTCCGTTTCTTCTTACTTTTTAAAAATAAAATTGAATTTATAATATTCGTAAAAAACCAATAGTATTAGAAATTTTATACAAAAAATCATTTATATTATAATACAATTCCATTCCAACTTTGAATAGAAAAATAAGACCAAAGTGAAAATCAACCTAAGGAATGAATCATAAATAAAAAATAAAGGATTAATTTTATTCATCTATATTCAATAAATAATATTCGTAAAAAAACAATAGTATTAGAAATTATATAAATAAAAGAAAATAATTTATAATATAATACAATTCCATTTCAACTTTGAATAGAAAATTAGGACCAAAGTGAAAATCAACCTAAGGAATGAATCATAATTAAAAAATAAAGGTTTAATTTTATTCATTTATATTCAATAAATAAGTTTTATATTTTTATTTTGTTATATTGTCGAGTTCTATTCTATTTTTAATTAATGCGTCTTATATTATTTTGATATAATAATAAAAAACCATCTTTATAAAAAAAAGTCATTTTTAATTGGTATTCTAGTTTGGTTTATGTAGATGATTTTTAGAATCAAATAATCAATAACAAAAATAAAGTACGTATCTAATGTGTTTATTCTTATAATGAATTTAAATGGGCTTATCAGTTTGGGTAACGGATAAAGATAATAAATTAATAATTTTCCATGCGTGTCAAAATTGAATCAAGAGGGGTCAGTCGACCTGAAACAATGTTTATCTATTTTTAGTCCAAGATATTATTACATTGATCAATGGTAGGAGGATATTTAATTTCTCTTTTGAATAAAGGAATGTGACTGCTATAGGCATAAAAAATAAACTTATACCATTTTTATTGTGACCTATTTCCTTTTTAGTCAATTTTTTATTTAAATATTTAAGCCGTTATAAAAAGATGTAACCAACTTAATCTATTCGTAAATAAATTTGTCAAAATTGTTACTTATATTTTAAGTTAACGAGTTTATCTTTCTTTATAGTTTATATATACAATTATTTTTTCCATATTAGACTGAAAATGTATTTATTCTATTAGATATGAAAAACTTACCTTATATGAAATAACAAATTTCCAACATTTAATCTTCCATTACTATTCAAAAATTACAATTCAAGTTGATGTAGAGGGATAGTAGCTTATTTTTCGATATATATATATATATATATATATATATATATATATATATATATATATATATATATATATATATATATATATATATATATATATATATATATATATATATATATATTTTGTGAGACCGTGAGAAGTATTTTTTTTTTATTTTTTTTAGTTAATTCAAGTTCCGAAAATAATAATTAAAAAAAGAATTTTTGGATTTTTATATTTATTTTGCATTTTAAAATTATTTTTTTAGAATATGTACAATGTAATATTTTATTAAGATATTTCATGTATTTAAAAAAAACAGGATTTTTTTTTATTTTTATTTTTTTAGTTAATTCAAGTTCCGAAAATAATATTTAAAAAAAGAATTTTTAGATTTTTCTATTTAGTTTGCATTTTAAAATTATTTTTTAGAATATATACAGTGTAATATTCTATTAGAATATTTCACGTATTTTTCAAAAAAAAATGGGATTTTATTTTATTTTATTTTATTTTTTTAGTTAATTCAAGTACCGAAAATAATATTTTAAAAAAGAATTTTTAGATTTTTCCATTTATTTTGCATTTTAAAATTATTTTTTAGAATATGTCAGTGTAATATTCTATTAGAATATTTCATGTACTTTAAAAAAAAGGGATTTTTTTATTATTTTTATTTTTTTATTATTTTTTTAGTTAACTCAATTTCCGAAAATAATATTAATTTTTTTTTTTTGAAAATTTCCATTTATTTTGCATTTAAAAATTATTTTTAGATTTGGTCTAACGGTTTCACAAAATTAGAATGGTCTCAAATGAATCTGAAACTATATATATATATATATATATATATATATATATATATATATATATATATATATATATATATATATATATATATATATATATATATATATATATGGTCAATGAGTTTTTAGTTCGTTCATATTTACCCATTCAACTTGTTTAAACTGTACACATGCAGTCCTTATGATCGACTACTCTAGGTAAGTCGGGAAAAATAACTTAATAGGATAATATATTTCTCACTTTGTATATATTTAATCCTTATAATTTGTTGTTGCAAAATAAGTCCTGGTTGTTTTGTATACATTCAATATTTATGACCGGTTTTTCTCACGACATCCTGTGTGGGACAGTTATTAATGAGGTGTTCAGGGTTGTTGATGTTTATGGTCACTGTGGCCTCGATTGCTTGGTTGTTTGACTTAAGTTTTGTGTTATGAACGTCGTAAATTCTTCATACGATATTTATATCCACGTGTTCTTATTTGAGTCTACTACAACTTTCGTTTAGATTACTCTTATTAAAAAAGTAATATATTTTACTTACGATATTTATATCCCGATCATAAGTACTAAATGTGTACAAAAACAACAATGACTTATTTACAGACAAAAGTATAAGGGCTAAATATGTACATAATCAACAATAACTTATTTTGCAAACAAAAAAAAAATATAAGGACAAATGTCGATGAATGAACATTGGACAATCTCATATTCGATAGCAACTATCATTGACTTTTATTTATTGTCATCGCATAAAATACAATCGATGATTTTTTTGTTTTGTTTTTTTTGAAATGTGAAATGAGTATTTTTATCCAAAGGCGTCAAAGACATTCTTGACATAAATGTACGGTTCCCTACATAACTTCCGTATATTGTATGTGCTTCTATGATACGATTACATAATGCTTTAACTTGCTTTTAAAAAAATAAGTAAAATATATTTTTGCAATAATAAAAAGAAAGAGTTGTATTATTTTTTACATTCTCAATCAATTGTATATACTTTATTTGAAGAAAAAAGACGTTGATTCTTTTCATTTTTAATAAAGTTATCAAAGTAAAATTTTTGTTAATTATTTTAGAAACTCCTTTTCTCTCAAGATTTTTAAAGTCATTACATCCAAAGTATTATTAAACTTCTTTCATCGTGCATTAAAAAACAAATTTGTAAATAAATAAAATCTAATTAAATGTATTTTTGCACCTCTAAATAACCGATTATTTCAAAACAATTAAATTAGCTATAACCTAAATTTAATAAAAACATCAAACCATTTTCGTCATTCACTTTGAAACCTCACCATTTCTACCCACTTCATTAGGGCCCCACTTCATTAGGGCAGCAATGTCCGTTCCCCACAATCCCTACACTTTTTTCCATTGCCACTTTACAATTAAAAAAAAGTATTTACCATCCTAGAGAAAGGCATAACAATAAGAAAATGTCAACATTTTCTAATGATATATATGAGGTTATATATGTAAATTTGAAATGCAGTATAGAAAAATAGAAAATGTTATTTTCTGAAACAGTAAAATAAAAGAAAATTGCATTTCTTCTAAAATATGTAACTTTAAGTGCTTTTAAAATAAATATAAATTTAATTTGTAACATCTCAAAAATCATGATAATTTTTTTTCCACAATAAACCATAAATAAACAACCATTGTTTCCAAAACATATCCAAGAAAACAATGTATCAAGTCAATCTCTCAAAATATAAGATAATAGAGGATGTATACAATCATGCATTTACCTTGCCCGATCATCAAAGGTACCTTAAACATTGAAATCAACAATTGTAAGCCATAACTTAGTAAGTTTCCCAAATATACCCTACACACAACACATATACAATGCATGCATACAAAACCTACATCACAGGGATGGACTGCCATCTGAGCCTTCAACAACAAGTTGGACCGCTCTCGAGCCTTCAATATAAGCCGAACCGCTCCCTTGGGCCTATAGTATCAACTAGACTGCCCGGGTATCTTAGCCTTCAGCACAAAGCATGATCGTCTCAACCCAACCACATTATGCCGACATATGCAAACGAAATTCAATAACCAGCAAGTATAGATACTCATACAGACCTACCAATCTAACAAATCACTACAACATAACATGTTAGCAACATCCTATACACAAGGACACATAACACAATCTAGTGGGCCGACCTTGGTACCTTCGACCTATGAGTATAGTGAGAAAACTCACATCTTGGTCTAGAAGATAAAGTTAATGATCCTGATTCGATAACCACCTCTGCATGTCACATCTACAAAATACAAGGACCAAGCCTCAATCTATAGCTCAACATACTCAATTTGACCTAAAATCAAACTTGGTCAAAGTCAACAATCAAAAAGTCAATAGTCGGTCGCCACGACGTGGTCAAGCCTAAGCCACGTCGTGGGGATAATAGGATAAAACAGATTTAGCCAAACGCCACGACGTGGTGATTAATCCTCACGCCGTGGGAACTGTCCAGACCACCTTAAAATATTAAGCTCTTAATCCTTATTCCCATTCATTCAAACTTTCTAGAATGATTCCATACTCCCAGAAGGTCATAAAAATCACAGCTTTATAGACATGCATGTCCAACGCATGTATTGAACTCAAGCTAGGTCAAAATGGTGTAAAAACGGGTCAAGATCACACGCAAGAGTTCGAAACTCTATCAATCTTCAGATCTATCACTCTAAACCATAAAGGAACTCTGTGGATCGATAACATTTGCAACTTTATGGAACCCCGACCTTCCCAACTAGCCTAAACATGAAGAATAACACAAGAAACCTAGATCTAAGCACATGGAGTCGTAAAGCTTGGAACTTGAGGACTTACAAAAGTCCAAAAAACGTGCATAAGGAGGATGGTAAGGCTTACAAGTTGAGATGATGCTCTAAGACTCTTTCTTTTTTTCTTGGCTATAAATCACCTAAAAAAAAAATCAAAGAATAGAGTTATGGTTTCAGTGAGGGAGGAAAGGAGGTGATGGAGGTTGAGGGTGTTCAAACCCTAGCCATCTCATCCCTTAAATAGGGGCGTAAACCCCATAATTAGGGTTGTCATTAAACAGTTGCCACGCCATGGCACCCATTAAAGATGTACGCATCCTCAGATAAGGGCCACGTTGTGGGAACTCATTCCCCATGTTGTTGTTGGGTTTTGAGCATTCTAACACTCCTATGGTGTGCATGCAATCCTATAAACCTTGGATCTATGTTTTCTTCTAAAATACATGCAAATAATAATTTCCAAGGTTTCTTGCTAACTAGCATAACATAAGGATTATGAATCATAAAACTACTAGTAGAAATACATACCTTTTGATGGTGGTTGATTGCTTGGAGTTTGAGAGCCTAGCACCAATAATGTGAATGCCTCAAGTGGAATCACAAGTCACCACAAACTTGGAAAAACCTTGAGGGAATAATATGCTTATGTAGAAATTGGCCACCCTTTTTTTTCTCACACAACTAGTTGCCATTTCTTGCAATATGTGCATCCTTATATAGTGTGGAGGATTAGGGTAAACCCTAATAAACCATGTCTTTTCCTTTCCAAAGATCCATGGGTTAAAAGCTCCATGGATCATCCATGGACCCCCATGCATGCTTAGCCCATTCCAAATGAGTTTAAGCCCACATTATATAAAATGCAATAGCCCATGTTTAATTAGTCTTCCTTTTAATCACTAAATTAATTCATAATTAATTTAAGACTAAAACTAATTAATTAACATGAATTCATATTAATATATTATAACTTATAATATATTAATAAATCATAAACATACTATTCTCATAAGATTATCAATATAAATTGTTCAGGTGAAGTGCAACCCAAATGGACCATGCCGGGTCGGGTCAAGTATATACCAAATAAGTTATGGACTTAGACACCTTATCCAACAGTTGTGGCCACTAAAAATTCCAAACTTTAAACATTAATTCCTCAAATGAACATACCAGAAACTTATCGTTACAATTCTCCCCCACTTGAACTAGATTTCATCCTCGAAATCCTTGGCTGAAAATAAATATGGGTAATGATCGCGTATCTCTACCTCAGGCTCCCAAGTCCACTCGGAACCCTTCCAATGTTTCCACCTCACCTTGATCAAAGACACCACCTTGTTGCGTAAGGCCTTTGTCTTCCTATCTAGAATTGCCATCGGCCTCTTTACATAATTCGGACAGTCATTGACCTGAATTTCATCTGACGGAACCACCACTGAATCATCAACCACACACTTCTAAAGCTGAGAAACATGGAAGATGCTATGAATCTAATTAAGCTCCTCAGGAAGATCCAATAAGTAGGCCACCTTTCCTACCCTATCCACTATTCAAAAAGGTCCGATAAATTGGGGGCCCAACTTGCCTCTCTTCCTGAAGCATATAACACCCTTCCAAGGTGATACCTTCAGTAGTACCATATCCCTAACCTGAAACTCTAGCTTGGACCATCGTCTATCAATATAACTCTTTTTTCGGCTCTGTGTTGTCTTTAACCTTTGTCTAGTCTGTTGAATAAGCTTCATCATCTGGAGGATCACCTCAATCCTCCCTATGACCTTATGGCCGACCTCTCCCCAACAAAATAGAGTATGACACTTTCTCCTATATAAAACCTCATACGGTGGTGCACTAGTGCTAGAATGATAGTTTTTGTATGAAAACTCAACTCGGGGAAGGTAGGAGTCCTAAATCCTACCAAAGTCTATAACATAAGCCCTTAACATATCCTCAAGAGTCTAAATAGTCCACTCACTCTGACCATCAATCTAAGGGTGATAAGCAGTGATGAAGTGAAGTCTCATGCCCAACTCCTCATGAAATCTCTGCTAAAATCGAGAAGTAAACCGCACATTGCGATCAGACGCTATAGAAACTGATACACCATGTTGAGCAACGATATCACGCACATAAACTTCGGCCAATTTCTTGGCTATAAAACTCTCCCAAATGGAAAGAAAATGGGAGCTCTTGGTCAGACAATCTATAATAACCCAAATGAAATCAAATCCATTGGTCGTCCTTGGAAACTTGGTGATGAAACCCATGGTGATCTACTCCAATTTCTACATGGGTACCTCCAGAGGCTGGAGCTTGCCATGTGGCCTTTATTGCTCTGCCTTAATCATCCGCCAGGTTAAGCATCTATCTACATACCATGCTATCTATTGCTCCATGCACGACCACCAATAGATAAGTCTTAAGTCTCAATACATCTTCGTGGCTCCAAGGTGAGTTGAGAACCTGGACTTATGCGCCTCCTCCATCAATGTCTGTCGGACTCCACTAGAAAATGGGACCCAAACCCGACCACAATGGGTAATAAGCCAGTGACTATCGACGGAAAATATACCAATCTAAACCCTAACCTCCTCCTTCTTCCAATTATTCACCCTTATTCCCTTGACCTGAGCCTACCTAATTAAATCCAGAAGTGGTGAGTCGATGGTCATCCTCAAATAGAGCTCTCGCACAAGTGTACTAGCCACCTTGTGACTTAAAGCATCGAAGACCACATTGGCCTTCCCCGGATGATAAATAATCCCATAGTCATAATCTTTGACTACATTGAGCCATCTGCACTACCTGATGTTCACATTGGGCTGATCCATAAAATATATTAAGCGCTTGTGATCCGTATAGATGGTACAATGAACCCCATATATATATAATTGTTGGGCTTTATAGATTGCGTCTTTTGGGCTCGTCTAATTATGCTGTTTTGTATTCCGGTTTGGGCCTGTCCAACCGTGAGTCTTTTATGATTTGTATATAAGCTAATGCTTGCATGCATATTAGGTTAAGGTTTTAGAGATCTGCGTATAACGATTTTTCCAGACGACAAAAGGTTTCTTTGATCGTTCTTGTAACCTTCCAATCCTCTACAGTTGATGTTCTTAATCGAGCTCTTCTGAGGATTTTGTTTAATCATTCGACACGTTTGATTTAATCTTGTCTTGTTCTTTTATTGTGTTCATATCGTCATTGTTTACCTACTTGTTCAAGATCTAATCGATCTTCATAGATTAAAAGATAGTTTAATCCCATCAATTGGTATCAGAGTAGGAGGCTGTGTAATTGATACACATCTTTTCTGTGAAAAAGATTTCCATTAGGGTTTTTCCGCAATCATTAATATTTATTGAGCCGTCATCTCTTTATTGACGTATCTCGATATTTATTACTTTGCCCTAATCTGCTTTATTACAAGTCTGATCTTTGAACAGGTTTTTTCGATCATAATGGACGCGACACAATCAAACGTTATTAATATTTCCAACAGCATTGGTTCGACGAAAAAGATTCCGATCTTATATACCCACGATTATGAAGTATGGGCACATAATTTCGAAGACTATGTTATTGGATCGGAGGAAAATGGGTATTTGATTTGGGAAGCCATCACCAACGGACCATTTTCTCATTCTGCAACGTCCAGAATCATCAAGACTCAAAAAGAGTACAACGATCTGCTCAAGGACGTGAAAGATATTGCACAAGATGAAAAGGATAAGTTCCAATGCAATATCAAGGCATTAAGATTAATCCGGTTCGCCCTTCAGTCCGATACATTCAGATTGGTTAGTTCATGCACAACGGCAAAGGATGTTTGGGATAGACTTCGCGAACTGTATTCTACAGACGAAGATCTTGAACATTCTATTCAAACTCTACTTCTATCTGAGTTTGGAGAATTCAGACAAGGGGCTGAAGAATCTGTGACCCAGACGTTCGATCGCTTCAATCATCTTCTCAGCAAGATGATCAAACACGATATTGAAAGGAAGCTCATCGAACAGAAGGTTACATTCCTGAATGGTCTGAGGTCTGAATGGAGAGCAGTTGTTTCCACGGTTAAAGCCCATGAGCAATTTAAATCATATTCTCTGGCGAAACTGGTGGGAATTCTCAAGTCTCAAGAGAAGATCGTGGTGCAAGAAAAGAACGTCGTTTCCGGTCTTGGTTCGTTGGCCCTCTTGTCAAAAAGTAAAGCTGTTATGGAGGATGAGGACCTCAGCCTGGAAGAATATGATCTCACATCAGAAGATTATGCCTTGATGGTGTCCAATCCCAAAAGGTTCATCAAGAAGAGATTCCCTAGCAACAAAAACAGAAACTGGCAGGGGAGTTACAGCTCTGAAAAGGCGGTTAATGAACCGAAAGCTGAGGAGCACAAGAAGGAACCGAAGGTGGATGGCGACTCTGGAGTGAGCTGTTTCTATTGTGATGGGAAAAATCATTATGCTAAGGACTGTGTTCTTAAGAAAATGGCTGAAAAGGATGATGGGAATGATGAGGAAGCCGTGTTGCAGAAAAGATTGGATGAGTTGAGAAAGAAGAAGTCTGCTGCTAACCCGCCTATTAATGCTCTTATTGTGCAGGGTTCTGTTCTAGATGATGAGTTCGGTAGCACGGAAGTTTGGTCTACCGACTCAGAAGACGAGGAAGTGAGGCAGCCTACTCATGGAAAGGCCTACTTGTCTAAGGAAGAAAGCAGTGGTGGAAAATGCCTCATGGTTTCTGACGTATCTCAAATGAGGGGATACAACACCGATGGAGGCATTGATGGACAGAAACCAAAGGAGGACATGTGCTTTATAGCCAAACCGCTCAGCCAGCAGTTCAATGAGCTCGATGAACTGATAAAGAAGGTACAATCTGTTTTTATTTCATGCAAAGTACCATCATCTTCTTATGAGAAAGAACTAAAAACCATCAATACAAGAATATCTCATCTAGATAGTAGCTTAACTCAAACTCGGGTCACAAATTCTAACCTAACTGATCAATTGAGCAGGGCGACGTCGAAGAGTGAGGAGCGGAGAATGTGGATAGAGTTAAAGGAGTCAGAATTAGTCAAAGTTAAAGATGAAAACATTTATTTGCAAAGAGACAATTTGAAATTGTTAAAACAACGAAATGTTTTTTGTTTAATTGCTAAACGTTTGTACTCTAATATTACTCAGCTTCACTTGGATTGTGAAATAGGCCAAAGGATTCACCGCATGATTTTTCCCTTCCTAGAGTTTAAGGAAGATGAAATCGATGCTGAAGCTTATAATTGTGAAATTGTGATATCGTCTGATGATATGAATCCTACCTACATGTATGGACTGGACAAAATTGTGTCCTTCATTAAATCCAAAGACCACAAGCTCATGCTTAAAAATCTTTTGGATGAAAATGACAGACTTAAACTGAGAACCGGAACCATGCAAAAATTTGACTCTTTAAACGTCAACGTAAGCTCAGAAAACAAAATTGACGTTGAAAATGCATCTGAGCTTAACGAGGACGATATCGTGAGTGAAATTTCTGTAGAGGACACGGTTGACTGCTCAGAATTTATTAAAACCGAGCTAGAAAATCACAAGAATCTAATTTCTGAAAATTCAGTGGAGTTCGCTCGGTTGTCCCATCAAAAGTCCCCAAAATTAGTTGAGAAAGCACTTGTGTATCAAAAGGTAAGGACCACTCCAAATCAAGTTTACAAGGTGACAGGAGTAACCGAACATCAAACAGCTGAACTTGTAGCCATTGTAAACAAAGACAATGCTGATGGCTGTGATGAGTACTTCTGGGAAGCTCCAATTGATAATGCAGGCGAAACCATTGGTTTATCTGAAAGAACTTCCTGGAAGAGCAAAGGAAGATACATACCTGAGCCCTTGAATAAACCGAACAACTTCGATGAGCCGAGCACCAGTGGTACAAAAAATATTCCTTAGAAGAATGATCACTCTGCAAAAGCAGACATTCTCTCGGCTCCTTCGGCTCAAAGTAAAACTCCTGCAGTTCAAAAGGAACCGGCCAAGGAGTCACCAAAAACGAAAGCGAATATTCATCATCAACCTTTTCAGATGAGAAATAGGAAGATAGAAAGGAACAATAGATACAGGAAGAACCTTTCTGAAAGGAAACAATTCTGGCGTTCCTAGAATGCATATTTCTCTCATCAAGACAAAAATCTAAAGTATGAAAACATTCCTGTAGAAAAGCTTGAAAGTCACAAAAACCGAAAGCCAAGGTTCGGTTCACAAGAAGATATCAACCGAAGGCAGAAGTTCGGTTCTGAAAAGGACTTCAACCGAAACCAAAGGTTCGGTTCCAAAGACAGTTCCAACCGAAAGCAAAGGTTCGGTTCTGAAGTCAAAAGAGAACAAAACGCTAAGGTCATTCCCTCCAATAATCAAAAGCAAAAGGGTCACCTAGAGCCTCAAGCCCGGAACTTCTCTCAATCCAAACCCTCGTGTTCAAATTCTTCTCGTTCTTCTAATTCCTTTTCTTGGTCACATAATTCTTCTACTCCCATCGATTCGTCTCCATCTTTCCCTAAAGCTGATTTCTCTTATTCTCGAAAATCTCATTCATCAGTTGAGCAAAAATGGAAGCAGAAGGTCAATAAATCCACACCAGAGTCCAAATCTAATTCGCCTAATCTTAATAAAATAAAGGTTTACACCATTAAAAGGAAAGATAAAACAACTCTTGTAAAAAGAATTTATCTTGTTGATGTCTCTCTTATTGTTCCCGTTCCCATGCAAAGCTCACGTGGACCCAAGAAATTTTGGGTTCCTAAATCTGTCTAATTTTTGCAGGTTATTAGTGACGAGCAGTTCGACGAAGAATGGTACATCGATAGTGGCTGCTCATGTCACATGACAGGGAGGAAAGAGGAGCTTAGGGAATACAGATCTCTTGCAAATGGTGGCAACGTCAAGTTTGGAAACAATTCATTCGGCACCATAAAGGGATACGAGATGATAACCAATGGGGACTTCTCTATAAGGAAGGTGGCTTATGTGGAAGGACTCCAACACAACCTCATTAGTGTATCTCAGCTTGTGGGAGGTACAGGTCTCAAAGTCTCATTCGATGATGAAGGTTCTGAAATCATAGAGAAAAAGTCAAATAAAGTAATTCTCAAGTCAGAGCGAAAGGGTGAAATGTTTCCCTTAAACATCAAACCCATCAAGGGAAATCCAGCTATATGCTTGTTGTCAAAAGCTCAATCTGACGAAAGCTGGTTGTGGCACCGAAGATTATCTCATCTTAATTTTAAAGATATCAACCGTCTTGTTACTGGAGGTCATGTAAGGGGTCTTCCATTGCTCAAGTTCGACAGGGATCATCTATGTGCTGCATGCGAAATGGGAAAGCAAAGTCGTCAAAGTCATCCATCGATAATCAACACAAAAATTGTTGAACCACTTGAATTAATTCACATTGATTTGTGTGGTCCTTCATCTATCGAAAGCATCGGTGGTAGCAAGTATATTCTTGTTATCGTTGATGACTTTTCACGATTTACATGGGTGTTCTTTCTAAAGCTCAAATCTGAAGCGACTCAAAAGCTGAAAATGTTTATCAAGCAAATTGAAGTACAGCTCAAGAAGGTTGTTCGCAACATCAGAAGCGATAATGGTCTCGAATTCAAGAACATGGAGTTTGAAGAGTTTCTTGCAGAAAAGGGAATCAATCATAATTTCTCAGCTCCCTACACACCACAACAGAACGGAATAGTCGAAAGACGAAACCGATCCTTGTGTGAAGCTGCCCAAACAATGCTAAGTTTCGCTTCTTTACCTCTTTATTTTTGGGGTGACGCTATTTCTGCTGCTTGTTTTACACAGAACAGGTCATATCTCAATAAAAGGTTCACACTCACTCCATATGAGATACTGAACAACAGGAAGCCAAATGTGAAATTTTTTCATGTGTTCGGTTCAAGGTGTTTCATCTTCAACTCTAAAGAACACCGCAACAAGTTTGATGTCAAAGCCGACGAGGGAATATTTCTGGGTTACTCGCTCACATCCAAGGCATACAGGGTCCTGAACAAGCGTTCGAGAAAGATTGAAGAGACGTATTATGTGACCTTTGACGACAACTATGTCAAGAAGCTACAGGCTAAAGAAAATATCACTAGGGAAATATTTCCTCTAAATGGCAAGGTTACAGTCTCGGTCGCTAATTTATTCGAGACATTTCTGGAGCTCTTTGACGAACCAGAGAATGCTTCACTTTCTGAAGCAGGTGCAGCCGACAACAAGGTTGATCACATGAAGCAGATTGTCGAAGAGGCTGCAAGAAGGATGCATGAAGATACATCAACCTCTAATGACTCTCCTTTTCCAAATGCCCAAGTCGAGGGGGAGCCAAATGCTCAAGTCGAAGGGGAGCCAAGTGCTCAAGCTGAGGGGGAGCCAAACGCTCAAGTCCAGGGGGAGCAAAATCCCACAACTTCAACCGAAGAGGCCTCAACACCAGGAAGCTCAGGACCACTAGAATCACATGAACCTCAGGTCTTTCAAAGTGCATCAATTGAGGTGGAACATAATGATGTGACACTTGGTTATGACAGCCAATCTGAGCTAGATGAAATAATCAATGCTGAACTAGATCCAACCTTTGATCCAAATTACCCTCCTCTTGTTAAATGGACTAGAGATCATCCCGTCTCACAAGTAGTTGGGGATGTATCTGAAAAGGTTTTGACCAGATCACAACTGAAGGCAAAACAGACTTCCTTATTTTCAAAGGTTGAGTTTTGCATGTTCAATTCATTCGTATCAAAAGTTGAACCAAAGACAGTCAACACTGCTCTCGATCACTCTGATTGGGTTCAAGCAATGCAAGACGAGCTGAATGAATTTGAAAGGAACAAAGTCTGGCGCCTAATTCCAACTCCTCCAGATGCTTCGGTTGTTGGTTTCAAATGGGTATTTAGGAACAAAATGGACAAGGAAGGTAATGTTATACGGAACAAGGCTCGTCTGGTGGTAAAGGGCTATTGTCAGGAGGAAGGGATAGACTATGAAGAGACTTTCGCTCCAGTAGCTCGGCTAGAATCTGTTAGAATATTTCTGGATTATGCTGCCCACAAGAACTTTGAGGTTTTCCAAATGGACGTCAAATGTGCATTTCTCAATGGAGAACTTGAAGAAACGGTGTACGTGGAGCAACCCCCTGGGTTCGTGAACGAAAAGCATTCAAATCATTGCTATATTCTGGATAAAGCTGTGTACGGCCTTAAACAAGCTCCGAGAGCCTGGTATGAAACGCTTACAAAATTTTTAAAGATGTCTAAATTCAAACAAGGTTCGGTTGACCCAACCTTCTTTCGCAAAAAGGAAGGTAACCACCTTATGATAGTTCAAATTTACGTCGATGACATCATCTTTGGCTCCACGAATCCCAGCTTAACAGCGGAATTCAGAAAGCTGATGGAGACTAAGTTTGAAATGAGCTCAATGGGTCCAATTAACTTTTTCCTTGGTTTAAACATAAGACAGGGACCCAAAGGCATCTTTATTAATCAGGAAGCTTACACGAAGACTCTCCTAGCAAAGTTTGGAATGAAGGGAGACTCGAAAGTTAAAGTCCCAATGGCATTCGATACCAAGCTTACACCATCCCTAGACAAACCGGCTGTTGATATCACGCTCTATCGCCAAATGATTGGCTCTTTAATGTATCTAACCGCCAGCAGACCTGATATCATGTTTTCTGTTTGTTACTGTGCTCGATTTCAGGGAAACCCACGCGAACCTCACATGGTTGCAGTGAAGAACATCCTACGCTACCTCAAACGAATCACCTCCTTAGGTCTATGGTATCCTTCCAACTCAGGCTTCTTTGTTCAAGCCTATTCTGATGCTGACCTTGGAGGATGTGGACTCGACCGAAAAAGCACAACTGGTGGCTGTCAATTTCTTGATGGGAAGTTAGTTAGCTGGCAATCCAAGAAACAAACGTGCGTGTCGTTATCCACTGCCGAAGCGGAATACATTGCAGCTGCATCATGCACGTCACAAGTGATTTGGATCCAAAGTCAACTTGGAGACTATGGACTCAATATGAAGAAGATCCCACTATATTGTGACTCTGAAAGTGCAATTAGGATCTGTCATAACCCAGTGCAACACTCCAAAACCAAACACATAGCACTAAGGTATCACTTCATCAAAGATCACGTGGAAGATGGAAACGTCGAAGTTCATTTCGTAAGAACCACTGATCAACTGGCTGACGTCTTTACAAAAGCTCTTCCTGAAGCATCATTCAATAAAATATTGCAAGGACTTGGTATGATGGAATCAGAATCAGTACCTCACGCTACCTCTCAAACTCAAACATAACAACCGAACGTTCAGGTTCGTTTCAACTATCTAACCCACTCATTTCTTCAAGGATAGTTTCTCAATGTTGTGTATTGCTTGTACAATTCTGTTTTTCCTCGTTTGATAAAAAAAAAGATAAAAAAAAAACACATTTTAAGAACCGCAACCAACCAAAGGTTCAGGTTCGGTTTTTCAAAATTTTCTAGAACCGAAACCAACCGAAGGTTCGGGTTCGGTTTTTCAAAATTTTCTAGAACCGAAACCAACCGAAGGTTCGGGTTCGGTTTTTCAAAATTTTCTAGAACCGAAACCAACCGAAGGTTCGGGTTCGGTTTTTCAAAATTTTCTAGAAACGAAACCAACCGAAGGTTCAGGTTCGGTTTTTCAAATCTTTTATCAACCGAAACCAACCGAAGGTTCGGGTTCGGTTTATCTCAAAAATTCCAAATTTTTTTTGTGTTAGTTTATAAGGATACATTTGTTGAAACTCCTAAATGTCCCTAGAAGCATGCTGCTGTATGTGTCTCAAGCCTCATAAGATTTTGAATAAAGGCCTTCATGACCTGGTATACACAAACCTTGTCTTCCCAATAAGGCCAATTCATTTATTCTAATCGTGAGCTACCTCACTCTTTTCTCACATGAGTTAAGAATTTCCTGCTTGGTCCTTCTTTTTGCAGTAGAGGTACTTTGTTCTCTTACACCATCTCTATATCTCTTCTCCACTACACTCATTCCATCATGGTAACCCTTGAGACTCTCAGCACTTACCACTGAGGTTTATGGTTGCGCAACATCTACGTTTATGATCTTAGTATTGTGTCACTACGAACTAAGTGAAACCCAAAATTCAACACCTAACGAATTGACGGTGAACAATTAAATTGCTCAAGTTTTCACTAAAGAATTGATGAAAGTACCCTATTAAAATCTCCAATTTTATGCGATTCCTATGAAATTGTTACACACCCATAACATTTCTTCCCTTGGGATCTTGTTCTTATTTTTCTTTCTGAGATTTTATTTTAAAGCCAGTCGTTTTTAGCCTAATTAAAAGAAGCCTTTCAACATTTCTCTATAAATGGTTGATCGTAATTTTAACGGACATTCTTTTAAATCCTAAGTTTTTTTTTTTTTTTTTTTTTTTTTTTTGTCCTGTGGCATTCAATGCGCGTGGTTAAACAGTAACGGCTTGTCCCTATGAAACGGCGCTTATTGGGCGGCGTGGTCCTAGGAATCTGACACTCTCTCTCCTACGTGATCATCGCCCGTCCCAACTGTCATCCATACGAGATTTGAAACGATCTTTCTCTCTCTTCTCACCAACTATAAATAGCCCATTCCCCCTCGTTTTACCTCTTTACCACTCTCAAAATTTCCAAAAAAACTCAAACACTCCCATACAGTTTCCTGTTCATCATCTTCTTCACACCTGCATCAATGGCTGATTCCTCTTCAATTCATGCTACCTCCCAGATTCTTCCCATTCGCCCACATCAATGCTTGGTCATTGATCTTAACCCAAAGGCCTACGACCCTTATATGTCGCCGGTCATAGAGTGCTTAAAGTATTCACAACTCGTACCAGCACTTTCCAGGATCGAATCGGTGCCAATGGAGGCCCTATCGCAGGTCTACGCGACTGCATATTATGACAGGGCTGTCGACCGGGTCTTTTTCAAGATTGGAGACCACAAAACCTCCGTCTCCCGCCCACGTTTCTGCTTGTTGCTCGGATTTGCTTCTGACCCATCCCGAGTTCATCCGGAGTCGATACAGATTGGTCATCTGTATAGCATGTTTTACAACATGGGATACACAGAGGTTCTTACATCAGTTGCAAGATTCAAAAAATCATGCTTGCCGCCTCAATGGAACGGTTTATTTACAGTCCTTTTCAAGGGACTGTCGGAGAGAAGTTCAGGTTCAGACGGTGCAAGTCGTCTGTTCCTCACCATCCTGTACGGAGTTTATAATGGGATCAACCTGGATTACGGGTTTGTTCTATGGCAACAGCTTATTCAAAGCCTCTCCTCTTCATCCAGACACTCTGAAGTTTCGTTGGCTCGATTCTGGATCCTGATAACTAAATGGGCCATGGACAGATTCGACGTTCCCACTGCTGACGGTGCATCTATGTCTTATGTAGGTACTTTCCATACCAAGAAGATCATCATCTCAGATGCATCAAAATTCACCTTTATTGGTTCAATTCTGGAGTCCATGTATGGTGCTGTCCCTTCGGATAGCAGGTTGATTCGGAAGCTCAAGGAGCTAACACCGTCTGGTCCAAGGGATCTGACCCCGGATATGCTCAGGTCTATTCATGATGCAGATAAACCGGTGAGCAAAGGTAAAAAGGCGGACAAAGGAAAACAAGCCTCCAAAGCTTCAAAGGGGCCTTCTCCTAAAAAGAGGAAACAGCCAAAAGCTGCTCCTTCCCCCCCCACCGAAGAAGAGGAAGACCCAACCGCAGCGAAAGCTTGTTATACCCTTCTCTTCGAGTGACTCTGAGGGTGAGAGTTCGGGTTCTGACGACTCTCAAGGGGATGCATCTCCTCAACGAGGCAATACACCACCTCGATCCCCTACCCCAGAGATTGAACTACCCAATTCCCCAATTCCTTCCCCTCCACAAATCTTTACCACTACCACTGAATCACCACATTTAACCGAACCTCCTCAACCCAAAACCCACCCAACCGAAACTACCCATACTCAACCACCAACCAAAACTACCCACACTCAACCACCAACCAACCTTCTCCCACTCAACCGAAACTCTACCTTCACCAACTCAACCTTCTCCCACTAAACCCTCAACACCCCCAACCTCTCCACCCTCTTCATCTCATGACAATGCATCTGAGGGTGAAAACCCTTATCTCGGGGGAGACAACATGATCTTTGATTCGGTCTACTATAGTCCGTTTCAAGTTCAAAGTGACGAGGAGGATGATGCCCCGGTAACTAAGAAACATCTCAAACAGCTCAACGAGAAGATTGATCTACTTCTCGCCTCCTCGTCTAACCAACAATCAACCCTGTCTGAAGCTGCACTTCAGAAGATTGTTGATGCCTTCTCCAGGGCTCAACATGATTCAGCAGCCTCAGCATCTGCAGCAATTCAGGCATCCACCCGGGCATGTGAGGCTGCGACCGAAAAAGTCGATAAACTATTTTCTGATGCCTCTGTCCTACTGCAGTCCATGCAAGAAAGTGCAAATGCCACAAAGGCATCGTTGGAACCAATTGTCCAACAATTGGTTACGTTTGTCTCATCGGAGTTGCCTTCGTTCGCCAATCTACGTCAAAACATAAGCGACGACAACTCGGCCTTTACCGCCTCCATTGAAGCTCGCCTCGTCAAGCTACAAGAAAATCTGACAACCGAGCGTTCTTTAATGGACGATCTGGCTTCAAAAACAACTGCACTTGAGGTCAAGACCACTCAACTCTCTCAATCCCAACAAGAACTGGAAGATCTTCGCTCTGAACGGGAGGTGGTGAAGACGTGTGTTTCGGATGTCCACGCTGTTATCTCAAACATTCTGGAAGCGCACGATCCAATTTTAAACTTTTCGGTGAGGCGATCCCTTGCTGAAAAGCTCTCTCCAGCCATCGATCTACTCAACAAAGTCGAAGGCCTCCCAAGTTTTGTGTCCATTCCGAAACAAGGGGGAGATGAGAAGACAAGTTCAAAACCACCTCCTTCCTCCAAAGCTACTCACACTACTGAACCATCTTCAACTCATCAATCTTTAGGTTCGGGTGTGAAGAACAAAGGCAAAATTATAGTTGAGGACGAAGATGAAGAAGGCGACAAGGAGACTATTGCCGACATTTTAAAACGAAAGAACAGTCGCAATGTTGGTGATGATGCCAGTCGTGTGGCGCGTGAGGCTGCCGAAGTCGAACGCAAGCAAAAAGAAGCCCACGATCTCCTTGAGAGCCGAAAGACTCTCTTCCCTGCCTGGACCAGGGAACGCTTGATCAAAGAGGCCATTGAAACTCCCAGCATATTATGGCTCGAGCCGGTTATATCGTTCGACTGCAGCAACACTGTCGATTCGCAGTTCGATATGCCGTTGACTCGAAAGGCGTTCATCTTCCACGTCTTCTCTAATATTTTTGAAGTCCCTCACCCGAACGCTGAGCTTGACAGGGAGCTCATTGACTTCTATCTGAAGGCTGCTCGTCCACAATTCCTTACATGGAGCGCCCAGAAGATTGTAAACGTTCGGGTGCTAAAACCATATACTGAAGGATGTTTTATAAACGTTCGGTTCAAACTGATTCGGGGATCTGCAAAATCTGCTCATCCTATCTCTCTGGCAGATCTACCGAATCTAAATCCTCATGATTGGATCGTCCTGTATAACATCCTTTTGACCAATGAAGCTGAATATGGTCCCATTCTAGACCATGTCAAAAGGATGTTAATCTGCTACATCATGGAGGTTGCCCTTATGGATCAGGAGGTCGCCACAGTCTTCAAGAAGAAACCCAAAATTGCTCCTGTGGGATCGGCCAGTGATCTTAATCAAATGCTGCTGGGCAAGATTGACCCAAGACGTAACACCGTCATGTTTACTCGAGCGAAAGGACAAAAATGTCTCTTCGCTTTAGCTGACAAGCATCTTTACACCACAACCTGTTTGGAGCATGTGCTGTTCATTGTCAAATGGTGTAAAGAGAACTCGGCCGATGATGTCAAGTATTTTGAAGATATGATTAACTGGTACATCCGGTTTAGACAGACCATTCTTTCCATCACCAAGTGTCTGTTTAGTACCGTGAAGAAGGTACCGGTTTCGGCTGCTGGCCCAAGAAATTAGTAAATGTCTCACTCCAAATTGACGCAAAGGGGGAGATTGTTGGGCTTTATAGATTGCGTCTTTTGGGCTCGTCTAATTATGCTGTTTTGTATTCCGGTTTGGGCCTGTCCAACCGTGAGTCTTTTATGCTTTGTATATAAGCTAATGCTTGCATGCATATTAGGTTAAGGTTTTAGAGATCTGCGTATAACGATTTTTCCAGACGACAAAAGGTTTCTTTGATCGTTCTTGTAACCTTCCAATCCTCTACAGTTGATGTTCTTAATCGAGCTCTTCTGAGGATTTTGTTTAATCATTCGACACGTTTGATTTAATCTTGTCTTGTTCTTTTATTGTGTTCATATCGTCATTGTTTACCTACTTGTTCAAGATCTAATCGATCTTCATAGATTTAAATATAGTTTAATCCCATCAATAATGTATTTAAATCCTTAGGGAAAATACCACGAACCCAAACTCCAAGTCGTGTGTTAGATACAGAACCTCATGAGGCTTCAATTTCCTAGATGCACACGCAATGAACCTTCCCCGCTACATGAGTACTGCCCCCAAACCTTGATCGACACATCACAAAATACCACAAAATGATCAACACCCTCAAGAAGGATCAATACTGGGGCCTCACATAACTTCTGCCTCAAAGTCTCAAATGCAGTCTGCTGCTTAGGCCCCCAATGAAAATCCACACTCTTCTTCGTCAAGCAAGTCAGAGGAATGAAAATCTTCGAAAAATCCTGAATAAACCTCCGATAGTAATCTGCTAATCCTAGAAAACTCCCGATCTCAGATGGGGACTTTGGGACTTCCCACTACATAATTTCCTTAATCTTGGCTGGATCGACCAGAATCCTATTTTAATTGACGAGGTATCCTAGGAACTGGACCTCTCATAACCAGAACTTACACTTGGAGAACTTGTCATAAGTCCTCTCCTATCTTAGTACCCCAAGCAATTCCCGTAGATGATCCTCATGTTGTTCCCTGTTCTTGTAGTAGAGCAAAATATCATCAATAAAAACAATAACTGATCGGTCAAGCATTGACCTGCATACCCAGTTCGTCAAATCCATAAATATTGCTGAAGCATTGGTGAGCCCAGACAACATCATCATGAACTCATAGTGACCATAACGAGTCTAAAACGCTGAATTCTCCACATCCTCTTCTCTGAACCTCATATGATTAAGTATGTCTCATTCATACAAGATTAGGAGTATCAATATCTTCCCACTAGTTCTTAGTAAGCACACATGTTCTTTTCATTTTGATATAAAAGCATACCTTGTATCTTTATATTAAAATGATAATTCCAATCTTGAGATGTTTGCTTTATATCCACAAGTGAATCTTAAGCCTTACACATTTGGTTAGGATAACATAGATTAAGAAAACCTCCAGGCTAAGCTATATAAATATCTTCTAGTGGATGTCTATTAAGATAAGCGGTCTTTCTTGAAATCTATTTGCTATCTCTCATACTAAGAATATGAAGTTATAGTAAATAATATCCTTGTTAATCTAATCATATCAAGTTGTGAAAAGGTTTGATCATAGTCAAGGTCATGAGTATGATAAGGACCATAGTTAATGACACGAGTATGATAAAATCATTTTATGAAAAACCTTTCTAAATATGCATGATATCCATGTATACAATCTTTCTAAAGAAATCTCTTACTCCTTCTAGCCTTGATATAGAGAAGAAGTTTAATCAAGCCCATACATGATTATTGCACATGGATTCCATTTCAATGTTCATGACTCTAAGTCACTTATCAAATTCAAGATTTGATATAGCATCTTGGTAGTTGACGGATTTGCTAGAATCCTTCAAGAAGAACTTATTAATGAGAGATTCCACATTTCTCAAGTCAAAGATGATTTCTACCATTAATGTCAATTGTTTGTGTTATAGCTATTATTCAAATTCAATAATTCCTTGTTGAAACTAGTACCAACAATTGCTACAACAGGATATGGTTCTTGAGATACTTCAAGTTCCATATGACTCCCACTTGCTTTATCACTAGAAGTCTGCTTTCTGCTGACTCAACATTCAGAAGAGTAATATTTTGTGGGTCTGTATAAATAATCTAAATGCCCTTTTAGAATATTGTACATATATGTAATTTGTTCGTGTCTGTATTCAAGATACAATTAATAGTGATTAAGGTATAATCCCAAGAGCATAAAGGATGATAATTTCTACTGATTAGAAAGTAAACTTTATCTGGTAAGGTCTAATTCATTCTTTTATGATCACTTAAAGCTTTAGATGGTGTTGTTGGATTTATTGGTATCTATTGCTTAATCATAGACATTCATTAGAACGGAAGTCATACAACACATTGTATAGTTCATTAATAATTATTTTCTCTAAAAATTAGTGAAAATATGATTAATAATCCTTTATATATAAATAAGATTCACATATGTCAAATAAACTACATTATTTGCCTTCAAAGATCATTTTTCTTGAATTTGGAATATGTGGAGTTCATTTATACAATAAAGATAACAATGTCAAAGATAAGTTTGATTTAAAACAAGTTTAAGTCAAAGTTGTTTGTATATAGAACTTAATTTTATTTATTAAAATACTGATATTTACTTTATATTTCTATTAAGAGATCCAGTCTCATAAATATAAGTCAATCATTTTAAAATACGAGTATTATCAATATGCAAAACGATCAAGTAAATAATCAAACATTTAAATAAAATAACCGAGACATAAATATTTAGACATGCTAAATTTAAAACATACATTGTTCCAAAAAAAACATTGTTTTATATTACAAGTAATTTATGTTCTAAGTATAAATATTGAACTAAACTCCGAGAGTGTTGTTCAAATATTCTTGTGCTCAACTTTGTACTCTTCTGTAAATATCTGCAAACAAGTTACAAATATTAGCTTAACATTTAAGTACCAAGTACTTGAGTGTTATATGAAAAGTATAAGTTCTATCTAGTAGATACTTGAATTACTAGTCTCTTCTAAATTTTCCTTTTTAGATAAAAGAAGTAATTTCTCTTCCAGTATCCAACTTCTCCATAAAAGAGACATGATCCATCTATGTGGGCCTTTTGGATTTCTTGGGCTTAAAGTGTTGGATTAGATGTCTAAGCCTATAAATATTCTTGGTATGTATTCGACCCGAGAGTAGCATGGTCTATTTGGGTTGCATAACAGTAGGACAATTTGTTAGGATGGACTCTTGAGAGAAGGTTATATATTATTTATTAATATATTATAAGTTCTAATATATTAATATGAAATCATATGTTTTAATTAGTATTGATTGATAATTAATTTGGAATTATTTTAGTGATCAAAAGAGACAATGTGTTAGGCTTATGATCCATGTTGGACCAAGTTTATGCATGGATACATAAAGAGTTGGGACACATGAACCATGGATCATAAAACCCATGGATATAGATTTGGGTTATACCCATGACCCTTGGAATCCAACATATAAATAGGTTAGTTTCATGACCAAAAACGTGTGCTTCTTTTTCTTAGAGAATTATGGAGGTGTTTTGGTGCATGGAATTCTCTCTCAAGAGTCACCTTTGTCTTAGGTGGGTTGTGATTCCATTTGAGGTGCAACACTTGGGGCACTAAGTTCTTAAAGGACAGAGTCTTTCTAGTAACACCAAATACATCAAGACTTCAAGCCACATAAAATGTATGTTACTCTAACTAGTATCTTGTATTGTTTATGTCAATTGCATGCTAGTTATAGGTTTAATGCTTTGGAAACCATTTGCATGTATAATTAGTGAAAACATAGATCCAAGGTATTTAGGGTTGTATGTGCACCATAGGATGTTGTAGTATACTTAAACCCATCATAAAGATGTTTAGTCCATAAAACAGGCTTCTTAGATCACACATGGTGACTCCTTTTAGCCTTGCATCATTCCACTGTTTAAACAAGTATCACTGTATTTATCAGAATATTTCTTAACCTATTATATCATCAAATATACATGCATCTAAATTATCCACGACTTCCTAGAAGTCAGGAATAACTATTCCTAGTGTGATGTTAGAAGTATATTGAGCGTCACAGTGAGGTCTTTACTAGGTATCATGTTCAGGTCTGTTGCTCAAAGAAAGTTGTTTGGGACTAGGACCTTTAAGTATATAAAATTTCACATCTCTCAGGAGATTGTCTCTCAAGACATGAACCCATTTGTTGAAGTTCTATCTATTGAATGTTATTGTTTCATTAAAGAAAACGTCAATTCATGGTAATGAGAGTGGATTATATACATACAAAATTTAACAAAATTCATTTAGTATTTTCAATATTTAATCTTGAATAATTAACACCCTTTTAGTTTCCAAAAACATTAGTTATCAAAGTCTAGGATTGTAACACTCGGTTTCAGATTGCTTCATTAATTTGGGGTTGTGCCCAATCATTAGTTGTCATGAGCCTTAGAGCCTTCGAGAAGAAAGGATTTGGCCCTTTTGGATGTTAGTGTTGGATTATGTGTCTAATCCCATAACTATAATTGGGATGTACTTGACCTGATAGTAACATGGTCCTTTTGGGTTGTCTTCACCATAGCAATTTGATAGGATGAGTTTTGGAGGAAGAGGCTAATTAATTATTTATTAATATATTATAAGAATAATATATTAATTGAGAAATCATATTATTTAATTAGTATTGATCTGAAATTAATTTGGAATTAATTTAGTGATCAAAAGAGACTGATTAAAAGAACGGGGATTGATATTGCAGATCACTGATAGTTGCAATTGGGCTGATGGATCACCTTGGAATAAGGTTGGATTAAATCTATAGGAAGTCCATAGAGAATTTGTCCAAGGAGTATTCTAGAAGGTGTCCATGGGCTACTTAAGGCTTAAGCAGTCAAATTAGAGTATCCACCTAAAACCCCAGCAACCACAAGTATAAATAAACCCCATGGCTTACAAAATTCGACCCCCTATGCATTCTTAGAGAACCCTCTGGCCGAAAATTGTGAAGCTCCATAACCTTTCTCTTTCTTCCTCATTGCTAGTGGGGGTTGTGACTCCATTAGAGGTGCAATAATTGAGAAACTAAGCTCTTCAAGGTCAAGATCAAGCAATCAACAAGAAAGGTATTTTTCTAACTCTTATTTTTATTCATTGAATACGAAAATATGTATGCTACATTAGGGTTTTGCTTTGGAAAATTATTATGCATATATAACTTGAGAAAAACCTAGATCCAAAGCAATTAAGGTTGCAAGCACACCATAGGAATGTTGTAATGCTCAAAACCCATCAGTTGGGTGTTATAGTTTAGGTGATACGAGTGTTTGATGGAGATTCAAAGCCCAAGGGAATGATCGTAATTTGTTAGTTCGGGCCTTTATGAATTTGGGTTTCTGTTTGGGAAGTTTTAAGGCAAATGCGACTTGATAGAAGTGTAGGGCTTCTCATCACTTTTCTGTTGACAAAAAGTTTGTAGGAAATGGACCTAAGATGAGGGATTTATGGTTGTTTGAATAATTGGAAGGTATGGCCCTTAGTGGAAAAGGTTTCAAGTTGGTCCCATGCATGCAAGAAGGGAAGGCACGTGTTTGGCTGCGTACGCCCAACTAGGGATGTTATTCGGGTTGGAACCGAACCGAATAAACCGAAAACCGAATAAGGATAGTTGTATGAACCGAAAACCGAACCAAATAAGCAATACGGGTTCGGTTCGGTTCGAGTATTATTTGGTTCGGTTCGGTTCCGACCCGAATAACCCAAATAACATGTACAAGATGATTAATGAGTCGAATAACCCGAATAACCCGAGTAACCCGAATATTTTGTATTACTTTTGTAGCTTATGATTTCATAACAAATCTTGTAAAGAAACAAATTAAACACTAAAAATTAAACATCCAAAACACCCAAAAATCTATCTATAAGTATATAACCTGAATAACTTCATCAATATGGAATGAAACAAGTAAAAGAACATATATGGTTGTTTTCATTAAGTTCTCTTATTCAAGGTCAAAGTCCCCATTGCTTGGACTTATAGAAAAAAAGTTAACTGTTAACATATCACATTCAAATTTCAATTGATAACATACATAATAACACATTTAAAGATTGAGTAGCTGATTAACACATCCAATTTTCAATGAGTAACATACATAATAACACATTGAAAGATTGATTAGTAGATTAAGATACAAATTCTTACTTGTGTTTCTTGATTTGGAACCTAATTTTCCGTGAATTGAATGGAGTAGAAACTAGAAAACAAGATGAGGAGATGATTCACAGAAGTTTGAAGTACGAAAGTCGATCGAAAACTAATGTCGACCAAAAACTAATGTCGAAGGAGCAATTTTCGATCAAAAAAATTGTTGGAAGGATCAATTCTCAATCAGCAACTATCGATCAAACAAAGTTGTCGCAATCATCAATATGGAAGTAGTCGACTCGATTTAGTGTAATAGGATATTCGATTTGGTGTATTAAGTGGGTAACAATCTTCAATTTGTTTTTTTTTGGGATCAATTGTGATGATCACAAAACCAAATACGTAAATTGTGCTAGGGAAAAAAACGACTATTCATATTCGGTTCGGTTCTTTGGACCGAATAAGCCCTTATTCGGGTAACCCGGACCGAATAACCCGAAAACCGAATAAGCCTTATATAGATACCTGAAAACCGAATCGAATTGCTTATTCGGGTCTAATTCGGTTCGGTTCGGTTTGGTTCTCGGTTCGGTTTGGGTTTTCGGGCCAAATTCTCACCCCTACGCCCAACATAACGGGCAGGGTGCCAAACCCTAATTTTTAGGGATAGTGCACTATTTAAACATCCTTATGAGCTCAAGGTTCTCTCATTTCTCAGCCTCCACTGATCTTAGAGCCTTATTTCGAACCCTAATTCCCTTGGTGGTGTATTCTTGACCTTGGAAGTGATTTTCAAGGGTTCTTGGTGTCATTTGAAGGAAGTGGATCTTAGTGATCAAGCTTGGTATGGCCTTGGAGTTGCAGATTCAGAACCTTCACGCTCCTGGGAAGCTTTAGAAGGTAAAAAGTTCTTATCTTGACTTCTTCTTATGCTAGTTTGAGTTTAGGGTAAGATTAGGAGATTTTATGGTGTATTAACTTCTCTTTGTGAGTTTGAGCCACTCCAGGAACGTGGAGTGATAGATCTTGCCCCTTCTAATGTTATTAGTTCATAAAAATGCTTGCTTGATGCTTAAGAATGGACCATGCATGTGTTAAGGTGCTTAATATGGGTCTTAATGGTTATATTTGGAAGTTGGGTCCCATTAAGATATGCAAACTGATAAAGTTGCCAACTTTATCAGTTAAGAACTTATATTTAAGGTTTTATGAGGTTTGGATGCAAAGGACTTAAAGGATTAAGTCATAGTTTAAGTTTTAGAAGAGCTGCATTTACGCCCCGCGTAACATGCAAGTACCCCCCGCATACGTCCAACTGTGGACTTTTGGGCTTGTTCATGTTTTGGGCTTTGGAATTGGGTTAGGCTTTGTGCATTGCGCTTATTGGACGGAGCAATTTTAGAGTCTTGGACTATTGTTTGGGATTTCCTTTTTGGGCATAGGATTTTGTATTGGGACTTAGTGGACCCAACAATTTTTGGCCTTACTGGGCCCAATGGTTTTGTGCCTTTGTGGGCCTAATGGGCTTAGGCCTTGTGGTGTGTTTTTGGTTTAGGCTATCTTTTAGGCTTGGCTGCTTGGGGCTTTGTTGGGCTAGCTGTGAATATGTGTATTGGATTAGGAAAAAAAAGTTTATGGGATTTAGGGAAAGGCGCATGTAAGGGTTTGGGCCTAATTTGGGAAATTGGGCCATAAGTGGGCTTTGGATGATTATTTGGTTTGTGGGCCTTTGGATTATGAGTTTGGGCCTTAGTCTTGGACCAAACTAGGTGAGGGGTAAAATGGTCTTTTTACCCCATATTTGAATTATTGGATTTGGTTTGGAACCCAGTCGCTAATTGAGTGTTATTTGTTTGATAGTGCGGGGATTCTAGTGGATCAACATTCAAAGATTTATTCGAGGGTTCAGCTGTCGAGGTGAGTTTCCTTGCTAGGTTTAGCGGGTCTAAGGCACCAAGCCCGACCCTTGATTTGTTATGTCCATATACTTGTTGTATGTGTGACACTTATATGTGTTTGTATACGTCTTTTTATTGGGAAGGCTCGTTATGTGAGTATGGGCGGGGCCTATATCTCATTAGGTGGGGCCCAATATACGTGTGTGGGCGGGGCCCATTATACGATATGTTTGGTATGCAGTATCTTTGGGAACTCGCTAAGCTTTGTACTTACGGTTTTAGTTCATGTTTCAGGTATTTCCAGTTCCAAGGAGAAGAGCTCGGGTTGACTGCATCGCACACACCATATGGATTTTGTTTATGGGACATACTCTGATTTTTATGATGATTGAAATATTTATTTTATTGGGTTGTATGAACAATGTTTTGGAATGTTGTTTTTACTTAAATCAAAAATGAAAATTTTGGGTCATAGTTATTGGATGTTTCAAGTTGGTATCAGAGCCTTAGTTTGAGGGATTTGGGCATACTCTCGGGTATGCCTGGACTCAAACTGAGGGTTTGGGGAAATTTTTCGTAAAATAAATGTTTTAATAAAAAGGGTTTTTAATGAAATAAAGGCGTGTGATGCATGCAATCAACCGAGCTCAAGTAAGTGGTTCCTTGAATACTAATACATGTTTATTATGATATATGATATGATGATGAGAATGGCATGCCAGATTAGGGCTAAGGATGTGACATCCCTATTTTCACGGCTAAAAAAAACCGATTTTGTTTATGCTTTATAAAAACCTGCGTACTTTTTTAATAAAAATGTTGCGGAATTTGTTCCCAATAAAACATGATAAATATGTTATCAATGCATTTTTAAGAAAACTATTTTTATACATTTTAAAACATTTGTGATGTCATCGTCATTATAGGAACAAAAGCAAAAACAGAACTTACATTCATTATCACTAGTGATTTATATCTCCTTAATCTCTAAGTGTAATGTGACTTCATATCAACACCTGTGATATAAATAAACTTAGTGGGTCAGGTTGGGAAACCTAGTGATTACATAGGGTTTTCAGCCCACAATAAATAAGTTTATTAACTTTATCAAACCAAACAAACCCGATTACCCGTTCCCGTTATCCTCACTTTACGTCCCTAAAACATCTAACACAAGGGACCTAGTCTAAGGACTTCCATCGGGGTGACAACACATGCTTCAGGGGTTCCTCAGTAATTCATGCCAAATAAGGCCACCATGTGTGGGATGGAGTATTGCTGGTGAGCACACAATTCAAATAAACACCTACAGGTTGCAAGTCTGCAATCGTTCCACTGGATTGTCTAGAATACTCTGTGGTCGTCATCTATACTTCGCTAGATAATTGGATCATCAATAGCATCTATAACGAGGCCTCTCATTATTTTATTTTGTCACACAACTATTACATCTACCCATGTTTTACCCAACACATTTTGTAGATAAAAAATATATATACAGTTTAAATCATTTAAAACATGTATAAAATCGTTCATCCAGCATAAATAGCAATTATACAAACAATATGCACACACAACACGTAATTTATATAAAATACTTCATATCTATGTGTAAGATGAAAGTAACTATGCACTCACTTGTTAAGGTGGTGATTCTGAATTCAGACAACGTTTCGTTACTCTTAAAACAATTTCTCTCGACAAAACCTAGTATCATTACCACTAGGGTTTAGTTTGATATTCACCGAGACTAATTAATAGTATAGCTATTATTACTATTATATAAGCGTTAAAAAATACTTATATAACCCATAATAATAGCCCAAGTATTTATTATAAGTTCCTAATAACGTTACTATAATTAAATAAAAGCTATATTAAAAATAGCGTAAATGTAGCTCACTTACAACGGGTTTTTCTCAAACTTGGGCGCCGCTGGAGCAGCGTTCCCGAGCCGAAAGGCTCTTATTCTCGGAGCTGTCGGGCACTCCAGGGCTTCGGCCTCGTGCTAGGGAGGTTCCTTAGGCTTTTCGGGGGGGGGGGGGGGGGGTTCGGGGCTAAAGAGAAGTTCTAGAGAGAGAGAGAGGGAAGTTATAGGAGGTGTGAGGAATGAAGAGGGCTTCACCTCTTATTTATAGGGGACTCGAGGGTCACTCATGTCGTGATTTTCTTGATGCTCACCTCGTGAGCCAGCTGCAGACAACCAGACACAGCCTGATGCTGACACGTGGCATCGCACACAGGGTGAAAATCAACCGATTTTCAAAAATTTACAAGTTTCGTATACTATCTCTGTTTTCAATGTTCTTTATATCCACACATAGGTAAAAACAAGATCTACAAATTTCATTTAGAATATGTTGGCTAATTCTCGACCGATATTAAATTTAACAGTAGAAGGAGAGCAGAGTGTTAAATGACCACGAAGAATTCGTAACTCCTTCATACGGACTCTGTTTTCGTCTGTCTTTTTTCATTGAGTTCCTATTAATGATAAATTCAACTGTCATATAGGTCGCGTATGCCAAATACCGCTCAAACTAAAATTCGAGTTTCGGGCCTTGCACTGTTATGCCAAATCGTAGAAAAATCATAACTTCCTCATACGAAGTCAGATTTGGGTGTTCTTTTTATGGACGCTCTCGGTTTAATGTATACTACAAATTTTGTTTACATTACTAAGTCTAAAAAGTCCTTTATCAAAAAATTCACTATTTACGTCTCCCGGTGGCGTGCCGGTTTCGCCGAAAAACTTCGACGGGCCATAACTTCTTTGTTATAACTCGGATTTTGGCGTTCTTTATATGTATAGAACCCTTGAGACATTATAAGACTTGGTTAAGATTATTTATTCTAAATAATCTTTTGTCGAAAAGTCATTTTCGACCCATATTATCTCTAAATTGACTAGCCCGGATCTACGGGCGTTCAGTTATCTACCCTTAGGATGATTACGTCCCGAAATCATCAACGAAACAGGGCTCACATGATGACTCCATACGTTATCTCTTCATCCTAAGTAATAACCTTAACTTTGATGTTTCTTCGAATGAGTATCTAACTCTAAGACGTCCTGATTGCATGCGATGCTAGATCTTGCACTTGCCCCCTATCTCACGTTAGACTACAAATTATGACCTTCAAGTCACAATCTCGATCCTTACTGGAGACTGCTTCTTCTTCTTAACAAACTCAAGATAAGTTATTTTATTACTATAATGGACCGATGTGTCATATTATAATGACTTATCATCGTACGTTCCCACGCTTAGACTCAGGTCTCTTAGAGTCTTCCAGAGCCGATTATACATTTCTTCATGTTCTAATCACATCTTAAAAGGTAGCATTTCTAGCTACAAGAAACTATGGCGACACCTCTACCAATCCATTCCCACTATGACACAGACATCACCCATCGTAATCGGTACCAGGTCAATCGGAAACTCGACACCAAAAATCTCCAGCACACATCCCCGGAACACATCAGTAGCAAAAAACTGCATGCTCATCGACTATAGAAACCTTTAAAGGTCGACTCAACTCCTCGTGTCGGATACTGATGTGATGACTAAAAGCTAAATACATGAAGGATCGACTCGCACCTTAATCAAATAACACTAAAGCAGGTACAGAGTTCAAAAGAAATGTAGCTGGACATATCACAGAATAAGCCTAACAAATCTCATAAAAGAAAACAACAAAGAAATGCGTACCAGCCATGACATCAGGTGTTACGCGGACCTCCTCCTCTGTCAGTTGAAAAGCTCTCCCACAAGCCTTTGGAGCCTCGGTCTTCACTCGTCGAACATCAACAGCAAGCAAAGCAGCAGGATCGGAACCCTGAGCTAATCCTTAAACAAGCTGAGGGTACTCAGCCTTCCGATGGCCGGCCTGATTTCAGTGAAAGTAGATTGCAAATCCCTTGGGAGCAATCCTTTGCTATATGCCCCTCCTAGCCACACTTGTAGCAAATCCCCACCCTGCAAGATCTCTCATGACTCTTGTCGCACTTGCCACAAGTGCGGCCCTTCTGGCCTCCTGATCTCGAATCGGTGGGCTTAGCCCGCTTGGTTACCAGCTGTGAATGCACCAGCCGCCGGTCTTTCCCCTGAGACTCCGCATCCTGCCTAGCCTAGGTCTCTAACTCGATCTCCCTCCTCCTGACATTTGTTTGAAGCTCTTCAAATTTCCAATAAGATGAGTTCATCACGAAATCTCGGATATCCCTCCTTAGAATGCTCAAATAACAGCTCATGTGTGCCTGCTCAGTAGACACATGCTCAAGGCAGAACAACGCCCTCTCGTGAAACATCCGAGTAATCACAGTCACCGACTTCGTCTTCTGTTTGAGAGACAGAAACTCCTGGGCTAAAAGTTCCCTCTACACCGAGGGAACATACTCATCACGGAACATCATCACAAATCTCTCCTAAGTCACTGCAGTATGCTCTGCAGGAGTAAAGGTGGCTATCGCAAATTTCCACCAATCCTTCGCTCCCAAGTGAAGCTGGTTCAGACCGAACCGCACCCTTAAATGCTCTAGGCATGAACAGGTATAAAACATCCCTTGATGTCAGAGATCCATCTCATCGTAGCAATCGGACCTTGAGTCCCATCAAACTCTGGTGGCTTCATGTTGCTGAACTCCTGATACAACAACGAGTCACCCCCTTGAGGCCTGGCAGCAGCGACAGTTGTGGTGGCGGCAGCAGCAGCCGCCTTCGAAACAGCAGCATAACGATCATTGAACGTCTCGATCAGAGTGGTCTTAACAGACCCAAACATCTCTGGAATAGCTTCCCGTATAGCTGCAACCACCTCATCATGAATCATCCTGCGAATCTCGTCATCGCTAACTCCACTACACTCTAGGTGTAGCGTGTAGCTACCATGATGTCTCTGAAACACAAATCATCAGATACTCGCACTCGATCACTTGCTCCTAACACCCTATGGATTCATACTTAGACTGCCTATAGATCTGGTGTTCCCAGTAGTACAGGCCCAATACTACCTTCCACACCAAGTCCATAGTCACCCGAAGTCCTCCTCCTAGGATTCTAATTCACAAATACTCTATATCTGGAAGACTCATCTCAAGGTCATCTAGGTATCTCCTCCTAGATTATCTCCCAACTCAAAACTCAGCACATACTCGGAGCAAATAGCAGATATCACTGATTTAGAAGAACTCCTAGGCTAAGGCATCACCAATCAGGAAACTCTAGCCCTAGAATATAAAATACCTAGCCTAATTTCTATCATGCAACCCTAACAGAACATTCGAAATATCTCATATCACAAAGTAAGGGTATCTTGGGAAATCACCGTTCGGCCTCTGGCTGATTGTACACACCGCTCCAACTTGTTTTCTCTTAAATCTCTTTCTTGTTTTAGAAAAATCATTTCTTTTGAAGTTTTTTCCTCAAACCCTCAGTTTGAGTTCAAACACACCCTGAGGTGCATCCGAATCCCTCAAACCAAGGCTCTAATACCGACTTGTAACAACAGAAATTTTCAAAACAGATTTTTTTCATTTTTAAACACAAAAATCACATGTCATATTTCCCGAAAATCTCAAGTATCAACATTAATACAATTTATTTGTCAAAATTTGTTTATCACATAAACCAGGATCCTCTAAGATATATCTCTAATTCGAGTGTGTGTACAATCAAGTCGGGGCCTTCACGCGATCATCAGAACTACTTGAAACACATAACACATAACATGGTAAGCACCAAACTTAGTGAGCTCCCCAAAATACCACATACAACTCAATAGCCACTCTAGGTTATAACTCAATAAGACACTCTGGTCAATGTGTCTCAGTGGGACCCTCTGGTCCCAACTCAGCAAGCTCATAATAACAATACTCATCATAAATCTCAAAGACATAATGTAGAATATCAAATACACAAATAATCACAATAAGCAACCCAATCACACAAGGTACCACTCAAGGGAAGCATGTTGAGAAGACTCACCTTGCAAGAAGTCAACAAAACTCGAACTTAAACCACCGGTCTAGCCTCCGCCTAACATACACAACAATTATCCCTAATTAATCACGACTCTCAAGAGGCTACACTATCTCACAGAAGGGAAAAAGACCATTTTACCCCTCAATGGCCCTATTTGTCCATAATTTAACCCAAACCCTAAAAGTCAACAAAAGCCAACGACATGAAGTACACCGCGCGTACCGGCTCCTTATGTTAGTCGTACTCGGCTGCCATGCAGATATCGGGGATGCGCACCCCCTACGCTGCGCGTACTAGAATTTCGCGTGGCGTACGCTCCAGTTTCACCTTTCTCACTTGTTTGGTCTTAAACAGTTAAGACCTTGGCTCATATATCAGATCTAGACTCTCTAATAGCTCTTAACCCATAAAGTCAGGGACTTTAAGCCTTTTCATGGGTGGAAAGGTCCCAAACACACAAAACACTCACCCTCTTATGACAAAAAGCTCATATCTCATGCATAGCTTGATCCCAACATCCAAGATAGGATTTTTATGACTCTACACCACTAAATATACTCAAAGGGGGTGGATCATGGTCTCTGGAGTACAATATCATATAATGTCTCCAACATTTGGGACAAAACCCTAGAATATTCTACTAAGATGTAAAAACCAAAAGAGTGAGAAAGTTTTGAGCTTTATACCTCAAAATGAAGCTCCACACTAAGATAAGCCCAGATCTAAGGCATGAAATCCCACTCCACTGTCTTCAAGACTCCTTCTTCACTCCAAAGAAACTCAACAATGCTCCCAAGGCTCTCTAATGCACTCACAAGCTCTAAGAACGAAAAATAGGGTTTTGAAGGGTTGGTGACTGAGAATGGTGGCCAGGAATGAGGCCATCATATCCTTTAAATAGGGGTCTCACCCTAAATTAGTGTTTCCACTCTAAGCCTAGTACGCCCAGCGTACCCTCTGGTTCGCCCAACATACTAGGTGACTTCCCCATCAAATGCACGCATATGAGTATGCTGAGCGTACACTCATGTATACCTCGCGTACTCATTCACCACCTTTCTCATAAAGGGACTAAAATGGCTAAATACTCAAAAGACCAAGGGTCACGAGGTATACCTGATCTCAGGATGTTTTAATTGTTATGACCTAAGGGCAATTTTGGAACGTGGAATGGAATTGACTATTCCATAGTTAGATTGGGCATTTCCAATGAGATTAATGGGGTTTTATCTACTTGACAACATTTATTTGAGTGTTCAATAAGTTGGGAACAAACCTTGTGAGCTTTGGAATGCTCAAGTGAAAAATGGACTAGTTTACTCTTCTTCTAAACACTTGAGGATCATCATGATCTTAAGGTTTCAATGAACACTTAATGGATTAAGTGGAATGTTTTAAGATGATAAAACACATCCTAAACATGTATAAGAACCTATACGAATGGTACAAAGTGATTTGGAAAAGGGTCTTCAAGAACTATGCAGAGTATAGTATTATATTGAGAAAAAAATAAGTTTTGTGTGTGTACAGACAGAGAAACACGACCCGTGTTAATGCAAACTTAATTAACACGACCCGTGTATTCCCTTGATTTGGAGATTTTCTTGTTTTCTTCATAACTTTTGCATACGGACTCGGATTTACGCACAATTTTCGCCTACATTTGTATTTTTTTCTTATGGAATGATTTGAAATGATAAAATTTAGTATATGAACCATGGAGAGGTATTTTGGTCATTTTAATGACTTAGGTCCATATATGGTGTAGGTAGTGTTTGAAAAGGATTAATCTAAGGAAAGGAACTAGAAGAGCATTAGCTAACCTACATGTGATTGAGGTGAGTATGTGTTGGAATTTTCCCCACATTGGGGTACATGGAAAAATGATTTTTATAATAATGAAATACTAATGTTTTGATATATGAAACATTTTGAAGTAAAAGTATTAAATGCTTTTGGAGATATTGTTTTGAAATAATGCCTTGAAGGAAAAAATGTTTTTGAAAGCAAAGAACATTTTAGAAGAACAAATATTTTGATAATGTGTTTCAAATGTTTTGAAATGGGTATTATGATACTAATGTTTGGTATGTGTAAATCATGGAAATTAATGACAAGAAATGTAAAGTAATGAAAATGAATGGAAAGTAATGAAATGAAAACTGTCCGGGCCATGATACCTCATGAGAGGCATTAGAGGAATCTATCGGGGTGGCTCCTCCCCTTCGCGAGATAGATGTCCTAATGGAAATGATGCCTTAGTGGATTGATTTGTTCTTTCTACCTTGGTCTAGACTTGGGAGTGGTTCTTTTATTGGACGTAGACCCTAAGTATAAAAATGGCAACGGTTTAATACCGGAATTAGCCCTTAATGATAAAAGAAAATGAAATATGTAAATATGGATTTTGAAATGAAATTAAATGATATTTATGACATGTATGAAATGATTTTCCCTTGAAAATGTATTGTGGTCTAAAACTATGTTTTGCAAAGATGAAATGTTTTTGGTAAAAATGTGATAAATGTTTTGGGTCATATACCTACGTAGCTCACGAGACATTATTGTCTTACATATCTCTTTTTAATGTCATGTATCTCTGGTTACCTTTTAAGGAGAAAGGGTGATAGATAGAACTTAGAAGCCAAGTTATAGAGAATGTAGTGGAACTTGATAAGTTTCTTATCATTTTGTATTGATGTAATTCTTATTTGCTTGCTATGGTTTTATTAATGTTTAATGGTAACACCCAATGTATTAATTTATAAAGGTTTTTGTGGGAACGGTTTTTGTTAAATGTGGGTTAATATCCAAATGTTTTTAAAACCATAGCATGAAAATGTTTTGAAAATTTTGGGGTGTTACATGGAGAATCTTTCATTCTCTAGTTGTAACACCTCGTTTCTCGTTAATTTATTATAGTTATATTTTATAAATCTAGAAATGAAATATTTTTAATATTTTAAAGAAAAAAACTAATATTATAATAATAATAATAATAATAATAATAATAATAATAATAATAATAATAATAATACATATATGTAAGGTATTGATAGGTAATGTTACAAGTCTTAGGGACTAAAGTGAACAAGTTAGAAAACTTAAAAGGTCAAGAATTTGATTTGAGAGACCAAATATGTCATTATGGGGGTTTCGAGGGGTTAAAAGTGTATCATACATATTTTGAACATGATTGCTTCTTTTCAACTGTTAAGGTCGGCCTCCTTAAGCTCTTGTATCCCCCTTATTTCAACCCTAGTTGTGTGCATGTTTTTGTGTTGGCCGACAAAAAAGAGAACAAGAAACGGAAAGAAAGAATACGAGAAAGTAGAAAAAAGAAGAAAAGGAGTAAGGTATGTAGTCTCCTTTTCAAGGTAAAAGAGAAGAAAAGAAGAAGAAAGTGTTGTTGAGATTAGAGTACCTTCAAGGTATGTAATCTCCTTTTTAATTCCTTGCATGAGTATGAGTGAAAAAAGAGAGGAAAAAGGGAGGAAAAACTTGATTTTCGAGGTTAGAATCTGCATGTCGCAAAAAGAGATAAATAATAAACCTAGGGCTGTGATTTTTGAAATTTCCCCAACCCATTTCATACTACATAAGTAATAGTACGTTTATAGAGTATTTGGAGGAAGAATGGTGGTGAAAATCATCAAAGAGACGATAATAGAGACAACATATCCAGATAGATGTTAGCCAATAAAAAGAAAAGTAAAAGAAAAGAGGATTGCCTTTGGCGCAAGGTTTTCACGTGGAATATTTAATCCAACTCGTCCTAGGTAATTACTTTTTTCCCATTATGGTTATTCCAAAATGTACTCAAATATGTTGACTCTCTATGACTTAATGGGCTAAGAGAAGAACCCCTAAACCCTATTTTTGGTGTTTTTCTCTTTTGAGCATTGTACTTTGGGTTGTGTTTTGACCAACAAATGACCATTATGTGACCAGACCACATAATGATTGTTGAGTCCTTGTATATTCTCCATCTTTGAGGTCATTGTGCGAAGGAATTAATGGGTTAAGATTCTAAATTAACACAAATTCTAAGTTATGGTGTAATGTGGAAACCTACTCTTCTGTCAAGTTTTCGTAAAAGTCATAACTAATTATATAAAAATCAGTTGGACCTAAAACCAGTGCCTAAAGTTTAGAAATTGAGTCTAGTAAATTTCATTGGTTAGACTGAAGCCTGGAAATGACTATAACTCGGGTGCAAAGTGCGATTTTCACTGACTTGTCCGAATTGATCTGCTATAATAAGGTTGTTTTCATAAATTCATAACAAATAGGAGAAAAATCGTAAGGACTAGTGTATATAGTCCCTGGAAAACGAAGAAAATTATGGAATATTTATTAATATTGAAGTATTGATAGGTTTTAGTGGGGTTAGAGTGGTCTTGAATAGGTTGCTATTTTGGGTTATTTTTCTGGGAAAATATTCAAAAGGTTATATATTTGTATTAAGGGCTAAGGGTAACTATTAATATACTTTAAATGCTATGACAGGAGGGTTGCGAAGTGTATTGATATTGTTGGATTCTCAGGGTGTCGCTTGAAGTTTAGATTGTGGTTTGTGGTGGTGGATATTTCACGTCCTTTGCTTTAGCTTGTGTGTGCTTTGAGGATGTATGTGGGTAGTGTTAGGCTATTTTATGTCTAGTGGGTGCATGTTATTTACTCGACATACTGAGGGATACATGCATGATATTGGCTCGATGTACTAATCAATATCGAAGGGTTTGAAGTACAAAGCAAAGGGGACAGAGCAAATGGGACCTACATTAGCCGATGTGTCTCGAGTTAGGGTGTGTTTGTTTATGATTTGTTCTTGGACTTGCATTTATGGTTATGCGTTGATTGTATCCTAATGTTATAGGTAGACTATGTGTGATTGATGTGTTATGTATATGTTGGATTCACTAAGCTTTATACTTATCATCTCCCTTTAACTACTGTTATAGGAACTTCTGGTATGAAGGATGGTAAGGCTTGACAATACATACTTACATGATTTGGATGTTGGATGGAATTGTTTGCATTTTGTTTCCGCGGAATTGGATTTATGAATTATGAGTTCTTTAAGTATAATGGTTTTGGTATTTGTTTATGAATAATGGTTTTGGTATTTGTTTAAGGATAATGGTTTTGGTATAAACGATAAATTTTAATTAAATAAAGATGTTTTTAAAAGTTTAAATTTACTTTAAATTTCGGGACGTTACACCAGATTCTTTGTGGGTCAGGATAGTGCAAACTTTGTATGGCAGGAATGGATGTTGCACTTCGTTGATTCCAAGGAGATCTTGGTCTGAGCCTTGGAATGTGATCATCCGTATGATGGATCAGTTGAGAAGTGGAGGTTTTGATCTCCAGTCTTTGTGTCAGATATATATGGGAGATAGGAGGTGTACACCCTCTTGACATTATGTTTGGATGGGGAATACACCTCTTTTCGTGGCTTTAGATAGGATTTTTGCTTGGGATATCTTTAGATAGTTGTTTGTCAAAGATTGGGTGTCGTTAGGTTGGGAGGTGGAGTCCTTTAGACGTTCTCCTAAGGGTGGTGTTGAGCAGACTCGGTGAGATGAGTTCATTTTTTTGATGCAGGAGGTTCACCTAGATTCAACACTGGATAGGTTTGGATATTCTATACATGAAATATTGTTCTTCTGTTTCTTCCACTCATGCTTTTTTGGATATTGGGATGCTTGTTACTGGTGGAATGGAAACTAGATGGAATAATTTGGTTCCTATCAAGTTAAACATCCATATTTGGTGGGTGCGGTTGCAGAGTATTCCAACTAAATATAGGCTTTCTTATAAGGGGTTGATGTGGAGTCAATTCTGTGTCCGATTTTTTCTCTGGCGTAGGAAACGATTGATCACATTTTTGCAGGGTGTGTTGAGCTCTTAGATTTATGGGGTCGTTTTGCTATTTGGCGGGACGTTCAAATTCTTAATCCGATTTCTATTCATTCATTCCAATCGTGGACGAAATCAGTTAGATTGATGGGAGGTCAATGTAACGGATTAGATGATGTAGTTACGAATGGTTTTTTGGTGTATTTGAAATTTTCGTAATTCCTTAATTTTTAGTACATGATATTCCTAGGAAATCTATCTTTTTGGTGATGTGGTAGATGGAGTGTTTTTTTAATTGGTGTGGTAAAAATAAGTTGGGTCTACATAATTCACTTTTAATTTCTATTTCTTTTCTAATGAGTTTTTTTCTAAATACTTCTTAGTTTTTAATAATATTTCTAAAGTGCAAAAAAATAATAATCTATTGCAATGATAATGGAATGAAGCAAATATAAATCTTAATAGATAGAAGTGTAATCGTGGAAGAGATTATTATTGTAATTTTTAAACAACTAGAGATAACTAGAGATAGAAAACTATTTTTGTCCTTTTAATAAAAAATTTAAATAAGAAATTGAATTTAACATTTTTGTCTTGCTCAAGGAATGATTAATTTATTAAAGTAGAGAATTCATTGAAATTTAAAGAATTATAACTTATTTGATTTTGTCAATCAAACACAATTATCAAAAGAATTTCTATTTCAATTCATTTGAAATTTCTGAGAATCCATGAGCTAAACACGTTCTTATGTTTTCATATACGGAATCCACTGTTTTACTATTAAGGAGAATTCTTTATAATTATTGTAACTTAATATAATATTTAGGGAGTTTTTAACTTCCATTTATATATGCGATATGTGTTTAAACATTATTTAATTCGCAAGAAACGGATATCTTTCAACAAAAGATTAATTTATAAGCAAGATAGTATTCTCATCTTGTATTACACATAAAGTGGATTGTGGCTTTCCACAACCATAGAACCTGTTTTTTTATTATTATTTTTTGTTAGTTGTTATTTTGATTTCCTACTTTCAACTTTATTTTCTATGATATATTAGCGTGTGATTTTATTCCCCAAAAAAGTGGAATTATATCCTTTAATTGCTGCAAAAGTTATTTCACATGTACTTTTATACTCTCTCTCCCCATGTTTCTCTTGTTAAAACGTTTTGTGCAACACATATTCTCTGCATTTGCACATAAATATTGGTTACTTATAACACACTCACATAGTCACAGGGGCCAACTCAGGATAGGGAAATAAAACGCATAAACTAGTGATTGTTATATTGATTGGGTTAACTTGGTGACTGAAATATAGAATAGTAGAGAAAGGTGAAAGGCCACCCAAACACTCTTTTGCTTCACGGGATGCAAGATTTCGCAGGAGATGTTGCCGGTGATATATTTTATAGTAGAAAAATGAAAAACAAAAAAATAAAAATTTTGCATTGTGTTCGGAAAAACTAGACTGTCGGTGCCACTACTCACACCATAGTAGATCTGCCCGTGGCTTCACCTTTATAAAGTTTTAAAATACAAATAATTAGCATATTCTTCATTGCAAAACTAAAACAATAATATTGACAGTATAATTCTTTCTTAACACCTGAATTTTGAATAAAATGATATTTGAAATATAGTTTGGTTCGCCAATATCCATTGAATTTGATACAAATAGGAACAAGATTTAGAATTCAGGATTAAGACATTTTATTTTGGGTGTTATTAGAGTTAAAAGGATACGTAAGGATCATTTTTTTTTTTAATTTATCAATTTTGGGATATAAATGAGATTTATGAAATATGAATAAGGTCATTATGGAATATATTTTTTAAGAGAGGGTGCTTCTAGAAAGAAAGCTTAAGGAGTTAGAATCGTAAAAAGTGATAAACTATAAAGTTTTTGAATGTCGACTATACCAACATATTGAAAGAAGTTGCAATTTCATCGTGTCTATGTAAAGTTAAGAACACATGGTTATGCTTTTATGCATATTGGTTGCATTTACGAGGAACATGTATTAATATGATGTTATAAGTATCGAATAATGCTTAAATGTATAAATGAGGGGGGTTAATATTGGTGATTTACAACATGTTTTAGTGTAGCTGTTAGTAACGTTGAGATAAATTGAGTTCTATTTCACTCACCGATGTTGGAACTGCGGGGTGCACACTCAGAGTGATAGATATAAGCTCGAGATACGGGGGTCCAGGAGCAACGCCCCTGACGAGGGGTCTATGGACAGCTTCCTAAATCCTAAACGAATTTCTATATCATGAAAGAGTCAAATCATGCAAATTCCCGTCAAAAATAGGCTGTGACATCATGATGATGTCAGATTCGGTTATGTCTAAATAACCAAATATCCAACCACCATTTTGGCATCAAAATTGCATGTAACCACCATTATCTACATTTCCCTCTTGTATAAGAGCATATTATATGTTCCAAAAAGAGTTACATTCTCTATACTCTAAATTTGTTCATTAGATTCTCTATATCTCTTAAGAACACATCAAGCAAATGTATTGTGTTTCACAAATCATATTAGGCCTATAATTTGAATTGGTTTTGCTTTTGGATTATTCCACTTCTAAATTTGAGAACACCAAACAAAAAAGGAAGAATTAAAGATTTCAGAAAATGTTGAATAACATGATCGTAGAAATTATCAAAGTTTACATATCCTCATTATGACTCCCTAAAACTAACAGTTAATGAAATTTAATATTTTGGTACGGTTTATGATCTAAAATTTCGAGTGTCTCGCGTAAACCGTCATATGACTCACATGAAAGGTCAATCGTGAAATATGAACAATATTTTGGGCGTGCAAGGACTTGAAACTTGGATCTCCTATGTTAAATTCTACACATGGTTCCCATCGTGGTGATGCAATTAAAAGTCTTACTCTTATGTTTTAGGTTCGTATTTGATTCACATCTCCATTGTATATGATCAAGTCGTTCAATGTATTCCTATGTTAAATTCTACACATGGTTCCCGTCGTGGTGATGCAATTGAAGTGTATAAGTTGTGGGAATACTTTCCAGATTTTCCCTCCAAATGTCACATCCCAAAATTGGTAGTAAAATTTTCATTATTAAATCATTAAACCCATACAATCATTTGTTCCAAAACCAATTAGAGTAACATGTATGTTTTTAAAACATCAAAGTAAACATTAATAATTAGTGCGGAAAAACCATCAGGGGATGATGTGCAGTCAAGTCGGGCCCTTTCCTCTGGAACTGGAAATACCTGGAAATGTTTAAAACATAAACTGTAAGCACAAAGGTTAGTGTGTTTCCCAAAATACCACATACCATACATACATTTGCCATGGGCTATCCCATGGTCTTTTTCTTGAAATGCCATGGGCTACCCCAGGGTCTTACAATCATGTGTCATGGGCTACCCATATGGTCTTTCCTTGAAATGTCATGGGCTACCCCTATGGTCTAACATCCGAGTGTCACGGGCTACCCACATGGTATTTCATGTAAATTCCATGGGCTACCCCCATGGTCTTTCATAAAATGACACAGACTACCCCTGGGTCCTTCCATGCAAGTATCACAAAGACAACTAGCACCCTACATTTTATAGTGAGAAGGCTCATCTGACTCATGAGATCAGCTAAACCATAGTTCAATGCTCTACAATAGATGCTTCAACACTCCTATCGAAACATACATCATCCAACCTTAGACTACACACTAAATCCAAAAATCTTGACCTAAACTCAAAAGAAAGGGCACCGATATTGTAGTGATAACTATTGTTGTAAGAAAACTTGGTTAAGGGAAGGTAGGAGTCCCAACTCCCACCGAAGTCTATGACACAAGCTCTCAACATGTCCTCAAGTGTCCGAATGGTCTTCTCACTTTGACCATCAGTTTGTGGATTATAAGCAGTGCTAAAGGGCAACCTCGTACCCAGTTCCTCATGGAACTTACACTAAAAAGATATGTGAACTGAACGACTTGATCATATACAATGGAGACTGGAATACACTATCGAGAAACGATCTTGTGCACATGCAAGTCGGTTAATTTCTCATTCGAAGAGCTCTCGTGCATAGCTAAGAAATGGGCACTTTTTGTCAATCGATCTACTATCACCCAAATTACATCGATCCCCTTTGCCGTTTGAGGTAGCTTGGTGATGAAATCCATAGTAATATGTTCCCATTTCCATATGGGAACCTCTAGTGGCTGCAACTTGCCATGCGGTCTCTAGTCTTTGGCCTTGACCATCCAACAAGTCAAGCACCTCTCAACACACCATGCTATCTCCCTCTTATACATGACCACCAGTAGCTAAGCCTCAAATCCCAGTACATCTTGGTGGCTCTAGGGTGTATCAAAAAGATGGACTTGTATGCCTCCTTTAATGTAGTTTGTCTAATCCCACCAAAATCTAGCACCCAAACCCATCCATACCTGGTCAATAATCCACGACTGTCAGTAGCAAACATGTCAACATTACCCCTGAGCCTCTCTTGCTTCTAATTTTCTTATCCTCATACATAGGGCTCAAGTCGCAGAACTAGCCATCTTGCGACTTAGAGCATCAGCCACCACATTGGCTTTCCTGGGATGATACATAATCTCACAGTTATAATCCTTAAGTACGTCAAGCCACCTATACTACCTCATTTTCAGATTCAGCTGATCCATGAGATATCTCAAACTCTTACGATCTGTGTAGACGGTACACTGGACCTCATACAAATAATGTCGCAAAATCGTGAGGGCAAACACCACTACTCCCAGCTCCAAATCACGAGTTGGATAGCGAGCCTCATGCGGCTTTAACTGCCGAGAAGCATAAGCATTAACCCTCCTTCGATGCATAAGAGTTGTCCCCAGTTCAGTGATGGATGCATCACAAAATATCACAAAATCCTCAACCCCCTCAGGAAGAGTCAATAGTTGGGCCTCACACAACTTATGTCTCAATGTCTGGAACGCAGCCTGCTGCTTAGGCCCCTAGCAAAAATACACGCCCTTCCTCGTCAAACGAGTGAGGGGTACCGCAATCTTGGAGAAGTCCTGAATAAATCTCCGATAATACCTTGCCAAACCCATGAAATTCATGATCTTCGAGGGAGACTTTGGAACCTCCCACTGCATCACGACCTCAATCTTGGCCAGGTCAACCAAAATCCCATTTTGGTTGACGAGATGTCCTAAGAATTGGACGTCTCGTAACCAAAACTCACACTTCAAGAACTTGACATATAGTCGTTCTCACCTCAAAAATCCCAGAATATCTCAAAGTTTCTCCTCATGCTGCTCCCTGGTCTTTGAGTACACCAAGATATGATCAATCAAACCAATTAATGATCGATCGAACATCGACCTGCATACCCAATTCATCCATAAATGCCTCAAGCACATTGGTGAGCCCGAATGACATCACCATGAACTCGTAATGACCATGACAAGTTTGAAACACAGTCTTCTCCACGTCCTAATTTCTAATCCTCATCTAATGATACCCTAACCTCAAATCGATCTTGGAGAACCAAGATGCACCCACAACCGATTGAAGAGGTCATTAATCCACAAAAGTGGATAACAGTTCTTCACCGTCAACTTGTTCAACTCCCGGTAATCAATGCACATCCGATGTGAACCATCATTCTTCTTAACAAATAAAATCGATGTTCCCCATATCAAATTACATGGTCGAATAGACTGCTTGCCCATCAGCTCCTGAAGTTGAGAAGACAACTCCAGCATCTCCGATGGTGCCAATCGGTATGCGCCTTAGCAATCAGGTCCACACTTGGAACCAAATCGATCCTTATAAAATCAACCTGCCTCTCAGGGGGCACACCGGGTAACTCCTCTGGAAACACTTCGGAAAACTCTTTACCCGCTGGTACATCCAAAACTGAAACCTCTGTCCCGACCTGGGTGTCAAGCACATATGCAAGATAACCCATACACCAATGCTGCAAATACTGCCGAGCCCTGGAGGCAGAACAAAAGGTTAATCCAGTCCTAGTACCCACTCCATAGATAACCTATTCTCCCCCATTTAGGGTTCGAAATATCACTAGCTGACTCTCACAGTCAATCATAGCCCCAAATCTGCTCAACTAAGCACCCCTACTATCACACACACATCCCTCATGGGGATAGGAATCAAATCAATCAGATAAGGCACCTTAAAAATCTCCAAGAAACAACTCTGATAAACCCTCGATGCAAAAACCCCATGTTTGTTGGGGATAGAAACACGCAACGGATACTACAACTCTCCAAGAGTCATATCGAAACAATTACTAAAAGGCCGAGATACAAAAGACCGACTCGCACCTGAGTCAAAAAGTATAAGAGCAGGCAAGGATTTCACTAAAAAAGTACCTACCAGATCATAAATATAAGCACACCATAAAATAATTGATAGAAAAATAAATACAAACATACAACTAACAACGTCTGGTGCTACCCTGGACTCCTCTACAGTGAGATGGAAAGCACAACCTTGAGCCCTTAAGGGCTCCGCCTTACCTTGGCGTCCATCCATGATCCTCAGAGTAGTTGGCGTTGGGGCCTGCGTCGGCCTCGCATAAAGCAAGGGACAGTTGGCCTTTACATGGCCAAACTGCTCACAGTGATAACATATTTGGGTGCTCGGTACTGGGACCTGCTGACGAGAACCCTTGGCATAATTCCCCTCATTTCCATATTTGTGGCATCCCAAAGAAAATCAACAAGAACCATCATGACCTTGCCGCACTTTCCACAAATGCGGCCCCTCTGTCCCCCAGATCTCGAATCAGCGGGCTTAAACCGCTTTACTGCAGGCTAAGACTGAATAGGAGTTTGCCTCAGCTCCCTCTCCTGGAGCTCTATCTTAATCTCCCACCTTCCCGAAGCCTCGTGTACCTCAACGAGAGTACCATAAAGCTATGTGGTAACAAACAGGTGGAGATATGTATTAAGCATGCTCAAGTACCAAGTCATCTGAGCCTGCTTAGAAGCAGCAAACTCGGGGAAGAAAAGATCCCTCTCAGTAAACATCTTGGAGATCTCAGTTACCATCTCAACCCCCCTGCCTTAGATCCAGATACTCCTGATTCAGTCTCTCTCTCTCTCTCTCTCTCACTCTCTCTCTCAACCAATAGAACATACCTCATGAGAAACATATCAAAGAACTACTCCCAATTCACGGCATCCTTCTACTCAGCATTGTACAAGCCAGTCACCAATCTCCACCAATCCTTCGCCCCTGACCGGAAAAGGTTACAGGCACACTAAACCTTCTGGTTAGTAGGGAAGGAGTATGTGAAGAAACAACCCTCCACATCATATAGCCACCTCATTGCCACAATCAGATCCTGAACCCCATTAAACACTAGGGGCTTCGTATTGTCGAATTCCCAGTAGTGAAAAACTCTATCCCCACAAATCCTTGCGGCAGCAATAGCCGCGGTGGCTGCAATAGCAATAGCCTTAGTAAGAGCAGTGTAACGATTATCAAAGAGCTCAATCACAATGGTCTTGATAGACCCAAATGTCTCTGGCATAGATGATCTCCCGAATCTGATCATCAGTCAAACCCATCCTATCTTGGCCACTCGCTCCAGACTCAAAACCTGATCCGCTCGTAAACACCATACTGAAAATAAACCAAAATATATTAGAAATTCCATGATGCACATAGATATAATCACGATATAAATATAAGCCTTTGGGTTTGTGACTTCCTTGTTACGTGTATGGGTCATGTGCTTTCAGTAGTATGGGTCTATACTACCTTCCACACCTACATGTATTTGTCTTAAGGATCATTATAACCACCAAACATAATTACAACAACTATGATATGCATACATCCTATCCTCGCTCACTCACACACACACACACACACACTTTCTCTCTCTCCATAGTGGCTAAACATTCCGCATCTGGTCAGTTGCTCACATATATACTCATCCATGAAACTTCCACCAACCCTGTAGCACTCGTGTATGCTAATCATACATAACAGTTGATCATATAGAAATTCGAATACTTGATTCTAACCTAAGACCTTCATCAGACAAGAACAAGCAAAAAAGGCTAAACCAAACATTCTCATGCTATAAAATCTTAATTATGTACAACTATGATGCACACGCTAGGCAACTATAGTAATGATGTCAATTCCATACAAGAAGTAACCCTAAGCTAATAAGCATCATACATCAGGCAATTATAATTCCTGAAGATCCCTAACCTATCACTAGCATGTTGTTCTATCATAGACATCGTATCAAATAACAGTGTGGTAACTTGGGCTATACTTTCTTGCTCTGACTGATCGTACACATTTCATCCTTCCTTGGTTACTTTTGAAAACCATTTCAAAAACTTGTACAGTTCCATAGTTTGTGTCTAACTTCACACAAATGTTCATCCAATTCTCTCAAACCAAGGCTCTGATACCAACTTACTTGTAACATCCATAAAAATCATGCCAATTTCAAACTTTTTAAAACACTTCAAAACCAATGATTATTACAAAATTTGTTTTCAAAATAGTATAGTGTCAGAGTATCCCGATATCAAAACATTAAAACATAAGGAGGTGTATGATCACACCTTCGCCTTTTCGCAATCATCAGAAGTACCTGAAACAAAATCAACAACTGTAAGCCCGAAACTTAGTGATTTCCCCCCAAAATACCAACACCATACAAACATATCAATAACATATAAGTAAAAATCATACATAATGAGTCTTCAACCTGAATGGACCGCCTTGCAGGCCTTCAGCCTATCTGGACTACTCTCCGAGCCTTCGACACGTCTGGACCGCCTCACAGGGACTACAGTCTATCTGGACCGCTCGTCGGGCCTTCGGCCTGACTGGACCGCCTTATAGGGCCTACAGTTTATCTAGACTGCCCTGGGTATGTTGTCCTTCAGCGCAAAGCAGGACCACCTCAATCCAACCCCTGATCAAACAATTATGTGTACATAAATATCATACGCTAGCATATACAACAGTCAAATCGATCTAACATATCACTAATCATAGCAACATCCTATATCTAGGATACAGACCTAACCGGTCACTATGTAGGATCATCCTATATACCAGGATACCAAACCAATCAGGTCACTAAGCATATCACCAACCTAACTACCAAGATGTAAATCAATAAGCATATCATGCAATAACCTGCATACAAATCCGAAAAGGTCCAGCATCGGTGCCTTAGACCCTGTTGATATAGTGAGAAGAACTCACCTCACAATGTTGAACTGTAGTGCTAAGATCAAACTATCGAATCACAGCCACGAACTCCACCACCTATATTCACCATAGGACCACTTCTATAAATTCCCAATTTTCTAAAATACCCCTAGAAGTCAACTGGTCAACCCTTGGTCAAAGTCAAAGTCAACGGTCAAGGTCAACAGTCCATGTTGACCCAACTCGTCGAGTGCAATTCACCAACTCCTCAAGTCCTTCCAGAAATCGAGAAACCATGAAAATCCTATGTAACGACCCAAAATTCAAGAGCAAAATTTTCTTTTAATAAAACATTACTTTAAGCAAAGTCATCATTCCAAAACATAATCAGAGTATAAATTTTCAAAACACATGTTCATTATCAGAGTAAACATTCCCAAGCTGCCTAATCAATGGTGTGTGCCATGCGATCACCCCGAGCTCTTCCCTCCGCTACCGGAAGTACCTGAAACCAAAACTGAAAACCGTAAGCACGAAGGTTAGTGATTTCCCCACCCTACCACATACCATGCATAATCACATACTGCACATACTGGGCCACGCCCGCTATCTTGGGCCTCACCACCTGTCTCGGGCCTCGCCCGCTATAACGGCCCCGTCGCTCCAGGCCCCGCCTGGCTTCGAGCCCCGCTCGGATACATATGTTTCACTTAGGCCTTGCCTGTCACAAGGCCTCGCCCGCCAACAAATAATAACACATAAACATATCATAACACATAAGCTAAACTCATACGATTGATCCTGTCCTAAGGCCTCGCCTATCCTGGACCTCGCCCCTGTCTTGCTACTGATGAGCCATGGAACCCCGTCCACGCTCCTACTGGTAGTGAGATACGGGCCCAACCCACTCTCGCTCCTTCCCTAACTTGGGCCTCGCCCCTGTTCTGCTACTAATGAGATATGGAAGCCCATCCACACTCTGCTATTGGTGAAATACAGGACCTCTCCCACACTCACCTCCCTACCAGGCACATACATGTATCACACAGACAACAAGTATAAATTATCATCTAAACAAATCCTTGGGCACCTGCCCGCTATTAATGGACCTCATCCTGAATATCATACTAGCATACTGTGCCTAGGGCTAACCCCCGGGTCTTCAACTCATAACTACATGGGCCAGCATTGTGGCCTTAGACCCATTCACACAAAGGGAAACTCACTTGCACTGGCTGAACTTGCTGATGATCTCACTAGCTGCTACCCGGCAACTCACTGAACTCCTGCTCCCCGAACTACCAATATCAATGCAACACTGAGTCTAACTGACCCCCGAAAGACGACCAAGTCAACCCTGGTCAAAGTCAAAGTCCTGGTCAAGGTCAACCTCCTAGGTCAACCCTACTCGTCGAGTCAACCTACTGACTCGCCGAGTTCATATATTCAGAATCCTTCCTTTCGCGTCTTGACTCGCCGAGTCTGTCCATGACTCGCCGAGTCTACCGATTTCTGAGTCCTGACCTGTCCAACTCATCAAGTCTCCACTCAACTCACTGATTCGAGTCTCAACTCGAAGGGTTTGGGGTTTCGCAACCTGACTCGCCAAGTCCAAGAATAGACTCGCCGAGCACAAGGCAATCTTTATATGACTTGATGAGCTGTTCATCCCACTCGTCGAGTTGCTCCTCAACTTCATGCTACTCGCCGAGTCCACTCAAAGTACTCGCCGAGTACATTCATATCTCCTTACATGCAGAGGACTTTTCAGTCATGCATGGACTCCAAACTGTAGATCTACCCTTCCCAAGCCTATTCCTCACGTAAATTTGCAAACTTTACGTGTAGAGAAGGAGATCTAGGCAAAATACACCATAAACTAGGGCTTAAAGCAAAGAAGCTCCATAACCAACTCAAGGGCTGATACTTTATGCTTCTCAAGACCATAGTATGCTTAGATCTGAAGTAGCAACTTCAGATCTGACTTCTAACTCAAAAGAGGTAACTAATCACGGCTAGAAAACCCCCAAAACTCACAACCATACTAGATCTAAAGGAGAGAATGACTTAATACCTTCAATAACTCAGAAAACTTCCCCAATCTTCGGATCTAAGTCCAATCCTTGAAGCTTCAATGATTCCCCTTCTTCTTCTTCCTTCAAATCACCCCAAAAATGGCTTGGAAGTTTGAATGAGCAACAATGGGGCTTAGGGTTCAATGTTCTAGGTGAAAGAGGCAATAAAGGAACCCTAAGGGAGAGAATAAGACGTTTAAATAGGCTCCAAGTCCCAATTTTAGGGTTTTCCTCGCACAGACCAGACTCGCCGAGTCCCCCTTGGCCGACTCGCTGAGTCGGTCACTTACTCCTCGACCCGGATCCCGCTCGAACTCGCTGAGTTCCTACTTGGACTCGCCGAGTCGCCCTTTAAAATTAGGGTTTTCTTTCCTTTCTTGGCCTTCCAGACTTTGGGTGTTACACCCTAGTTGACTCGTCGAGTTTCCAAACAACTCGTCGAGTCCATGTGTGTCCAAAAGTTGGAAAAACCCTATTTGGCTCGTCGAGTCCTCTCACTGACTCACCGAGTTCATGCAGAAACCAACAACGGCCAATCTTCATTGGACTCGTCGAGTTAACCATGCAACTCCTCAATTCCCTTCAGTCTATTTCCCATCCAGACGTTTTCAAGCTACCCCAAAGCTCCAAATTGTAGATCTAGCTTCCTAAGGCATAGATTCCACGTAAAGTTGCAAACTTTACATGCATGCAAGGTTTTAAAAGCTTAGAACACCAAAACAAAGTATAGAATGAGGTTTAGGGCATGGTGAGAGGGCAATACAATGTAAAGCTGATAACTTTATGAATTTGGGACCTAGAGGAGTCCAGATCTGAAGTTTCAACTTCAAATCATGGCCAATACCAGAAATAACTCCGTAATAATCTAGAAATAGCCCTAACCCTAGCATGAAGAGATCTAGATTAGATAAAAGTTAAGATAACAACTTGTTACCTTCAAAATGATGCCAAGATGAAGTAGAGTCAGATCCACAAGCTTTGCTTTGCTCCAAGCTCCTTAGACTTCGAGCCTTCTTCACAAACACCACTTCCCAAGCTTCTTAACACACAAAGACAGAGTAAAATTGTGATTAGGGTTTTCTGAGCTCAAGGGGGATGGTAAGGGAGGCTGTTGGAGGCTAATGACCCTTTAAATATGGTGCAGAACCCTGGAAATTAGGAGGGTTTCATTTTCTAGCTCCTACTTGCGAGTAGGTCCAATAATCCATGCGGGCAAACCCGCCTCTAGACGATGAGTTGGGGCAACCAAATCATCGAGTAGGTCCACGGACATGTATATAAAGCTTTAAAACTTATACCTGGCAGTCGGGGTGTTACATTGTAACATCCTAAAAATCACAATAAATTTTATTTTTTTCAAAAACAACCCATAACCATAAATGTTTACAAAATCATTGTTTCAAAAGTGTATTTTAGTAATCAGAGTATCCTAAAATCCAAACAAAATAAAACCAAAGGATGTGCACGATCACACCTTATCCTTGCCACGGTCATCTGAAGTACCTGGAACAATAAACTGAAACTATAAGCCAAAGCTTAGTGAGTTCCCCCAAAGTACCAACAGACAACATATAACAATATATATATATTGGGTCCACAACTAACAAAATTAATTACCCATGAGCCCACAATACGAGTTTGGCTTTCCCTTCAGGCCCACAACTTAAATCTGGTTTGCTCTAGAGCCGACAACATAAGTCTGGCTTTCCCTACACGCCCACGACTTATCTATGGCTTGCTCCCGGGTTTACCATACCATGTCGACATATACATAACATACAACATATATCCAGTAACAGATAAATATATAACTAGTTATGAGACAAACAAGCATACCTACAGATCAGTACTACATACTAATCCTATTTACCAGGATGCCAATATTACAGATCACTATAAGATATCAACATCCTTTATACCAAGATACATAATCTAGTGGGTCAGCATTGGTGCCTTCGACCCATAAGTACAATGGGGAAAACTCATCTCTTAGTCTGAAATGATCGTTGAACAGGACGCAACTCCGTATATCAACTCTACCGGTCAACTATCCAACAATTAGCAACCAATTCTCAAATACAACTAAAAATACCCTTATGTTAAACTTGGTCAAACATTAGTTAAAGTCAAAACTAATCCTTATTCAAAATTCCCATAATCCACTAGTCACGTTGTGACCGCTAATGGTCATGTCCTGACCTAATAAGTCCAAAACAGTCGAGGAATGCCATCCTCACGTCGTGACACCCTGTGCTCATGTTGTGAGAATGCTCTGACCAGAAGTTCTTAATCAAACTCTTAATCTCTTTTTTCCCAAGCAACCAAATCCCCCATAATGTCTTATTCACTTCATAACATCATAAAAATCGTGGCTTATTGGACATACATGTCTAATGCATCTACCAAACACTAGCTAGGGCACAAAAAGGGAAAATGAGACCAAATCTCATGCATGAACCGTAAAACTTGGCCATCTACCATATCTAGAATCTATACTACTCAAGGGACACTGGAGATCCATAAAGTTGGCAACTTTATGGATTCCAACATCTACGTCATCTTGTACATGAAGGATAAAGCCTGAAAATCTAGATCTAGGCTTATAAGCTTATAAAGCAATGAAATTGAAACTAACAAAAGGTCGAGAAGGTATGCAAATTGTGACATCCGAAAATACAACCCAAAAATTTTTGTTTTAATATTACTTAAACCCACAACATCAAATGTTATATAATAAAACCATGAATCGTTATGTCTCAAAATGCCATAGTAAATGTATCAAATCAAAACTAAGTCAATATCATATCAAAATATTGAAATAAAACTCCCAGGATAAAAATAAAACTCCCAGGATAAAACTGTAACTGTGGTGTGTGCCATGCCATCATCCCGAGCTCTTCCCCTTAGTAGCGGAAGTACCTGAAACCAAAACTGTAAACTGTAAACACAAAGCTTAGTGAGCTCCCCCAAACTTCCTCATACAAAAAAATAACATATAAACACATATTGGGCCTATCCCACTGCATCAGAACGAATTCCGAAAACTGCAGCAGACTGAAGTCCGGAACTAACCAGGGCCTTGCCCTCTGTATTGGACCGAAGTCCGGAACTAACCAAGGCCTTGCCTTCTGCATCAGACCAAAGAACGAAGCCCGGAAAATTCATCGGACCGAAGTCCAAAACTAACCACGGTCATGCCCTCTGCATCGGACCGAAGTCCAGAAACTAACTAAACATAGCATAGCATAATCATAACTACTAGCATAAACACATATATTGTATACTGCATCGGACCAAAGTCTGGAACACATATCATAAAGACATGATTGAGTCACAATGACATCAAGCACACTAAATTACTGCATCGGACCAAAGTCCAAAACTGACTGAACATAGCATAGCATAATCATAACTACTAGCATAAACACATATACTGCATACTGCATAGGACCAAAGTCCGGAACACAAAACACAAAGACATGCTTGAATCACAAAGACATCAAGCACACTGAACTACTGCATCGGACCGAAGTCCGGAACTACTACTAACTAAACGGGTTAACATTGTGGCCGTAGACCCATTCCTACTAGAAGGAAACTCACATCACACTGATGAAGTCCCGAAGACACAATCCCACACTGCTGAAGTCCCGTAGACTCAACCCCAGCTGCTGGATGATAGATTCTCGAACACCCAATTAATAATTGGGTTCCAATACATAACCATAAGTCCATGCTTAGGGGTAAAAGAATACTCTACCCCTAACTTGGCTTGATTCAATCCCAAGGCCCAAACCAAAGGCCCAAAAGTCTAATAATGGACCAAGGCCCAACTATGGCCCAATTTTTCAAATTGGGCCCAACTCCTCATAGGGGCCTTACCTCAAAGCCCATTCATTATTCTAAGTCTGTTTGCTTGATCTTGGATGGCCCATTAATAACCCAATCATCAAGGACCAATACAAAGACACAACAATAAACCCAAGTGAAATTAGGGTTTTCACATAAAATGACGATTAGGATTAAGTGTTTCTCACTTAACCCATTAAGGACTTAATCCATTAAGGAATTAATCCATTAAGTCCATAATTCTTCTAAACAAGTCATATGGTGTGATTAGGCTTAATCACACAATTCCATTCCAATGGCCCATAAGCTTTCACAAGCCCATTAGTCCTCTGTTTGGGCTTTTAGGTCTATTAATCTTCATTGGGCCCATTAGGGTTTATTAGGCCTATTAAGCCTCATTGAACCCATTAAGGTTTGTTAGTCCCTTTGTCCAACATCCAAACAAGTCACGATCCAACAAGGCACACTGCCACCCGACACGGCGGCCGGTGGCGGTAGCCACCACCCTACGGTGGTGGTTTGAGTTTCGTTCCATTATACTTTTGCTAATTACAAGTTACAATACCTTAACACCCCGCTCCCGAGTTCAACTTAAAGAGAGAAAAGAAAGGAAATGGGAGGAAATGAGGGGAAAGTAAGAGAGAATGGTGCTCCCAAGTTTCATTAAAGGAAGGAAGTGGAAGGAAATGGAAGGAAAACTTTCCCTCCTAACTTTCCTCCCGATTTGGGAGGATTTGAAAAGAAAGAACAAAATGTTTAACTTTCCTTCCATTTCTCCCCAACTCGGGAGCACAAATGACAAATTCTTTTTCCTTTCTTTTCACTTCTTTTCTCTCCTTACTTTCTTTTCTCTTCTCGTCTTTTCTTTGCTACAACTCGGGAGCGGGGTGTAAATAAGAATAAACACACACACACACACTAACTACATAAACACACACATGGCGGCACATTGTGGCAGCCACCACCTCACGATGGTGGTGGTGAGTATACTCGATTTTCCAGCCAAACTAACACCATCTACAACCCAATATACGTTATTCTTATTTTTTCAAAGAGTATAGCCACCCACCTGGTGGCTCACAGCTATTGCAGCAACTCCATTGTGATGACATCCACCAACTTACGGTGGTGGCGGTGGTCCCTCTTGATCTTCTGCCCAGCAATACATCGATACATGTGAGACACGACGCGAATGGCGGCCCTCAGCCTCCGACTTGGCGGCTGGAATCGTTGAAGTTATACCCCATTCCCGATGGTGCTACAATGACGACACAGTGGGCGGCGGAGCAACAACGAATTGAAGGAGGAGAAGGAATGAAATAAGCATTAGCAGCAGCAACAACAGAAGGCGGAAGGGGACGATGACGGAGGAGGGTGGCAGCGTACGCCATGCACTTCATTGGTGGTCTTCAATGGTAAGAAAGTGGTGGCGGTCCTCAGCTTCGATGCAGGCGACCAGCAGCGGAGATGGTGGCTAACGGGCTTGATGATGCAAACGGCGACAACGAAGGGTTCATATGGCGGTCGGAAGTTGGGAGGTGACGACCGCTAGAAGTGGGAGACATAAGGGTGGCTGGTGTTTGTATTAGGGTTAGGGCATGGAAGAGTTATATATCCTGTAGCCTTTGAAACTTCACCGCATAATGGCAAGTCCAGTCCCTCTCTTCCCTTTTTCTTTCAATCCTAGCCCAAAATTTACCCTTTAAACCCTGCCTCTTGAACCCTTTACAATTTAAGTCTGATTTTTACAAAACAGGCCCTCCCTTTACTAATCCTTTTCATGTTTGGTCTAGAATTTACCAAATACCCACTGTCTTCTAAAAATCTTTACAAACTAAATCCCATAACTTAAACTTTTAACCCCAAACTTCTAAAACTGACAATTAGCTCCTTGAGACCATCCTTGGATATATATATATATATATATACATATATATATATATACATATATATATATATATAATTATTTATTTTAGGGCTCCTATTCGCTCATTCATTTATTTTTTTATCTGTTAAATAAATAGGGTGTTACACAAATGCTTAATGGTGAGACTTGACTGCAGAAACAACTTACTAGAAACTCTTCCTCTTCTTTTCCTTGGCTAAAATCACCACAAATAAGCTTAGAGTCAATATGGATGTTAGGATGTCAAGGAGGCACAAAGGTGACAGAGGCTGAGGGTGGGCTAACCCTAGCCCTCACTTCCTTTAAATATGGAAATAAAATCCCCAAAATTAGGGTTTCCTCTCAGGCAGGCATCATGTCGTGACACCCTATGATCATGTCGTGAGCCTTGAAGATGATGCATGTGTTCATTAAACTCCTCACGACGTGACATACATTCCTTATGTCATGAGTAAGGTCAAATCCTTGAAAATTAAACTTGACAAATTCTCACCTGAACTGAATGTAACAAGCTTGTATAATTTTGGGAAGTCATACTTGAAAATTTTATCTCCAAACCATCTATCTTTCTAGAATAGGGTGTTGTCTCCTTCCCCGACATGCTTCATAAGCATGTTATTTGGGTTAATCCCCATTTTTTAAAGATCATCTTTGACATTTGACTTGTTTTTCCATACTCATGTGAGAGTCTTTTTTGCCATATATTCTGATGGTTTATTATCTAGGTTATATATAACTTTAGAGATCGTAGTGATTCCAATCCAAGCCCCCTATATATTTTGTAACATCCCCCTCTGGCACGTATCACAATATTGTCCGCTTTGGGCCACTCGGCACGAGGACTTCCCAGGGGGTCACCCATCCTGGTACTACTCCCGCCCGAGCACGCTTAACTGCAGAGTTCTTATGGGATCTGCTGCCCTCACGGCTTTAAAATGCGTTGTGACAAGGAAAGTATCCACACCCCTTTATAAGGAAATGTTTTGTTCTCCTTCCAAGCCGATGTAGGATCAGGTGTAACCCACCTTCACCCCCATTATAGGGTTCGACGTCCCTGTCGAACACATCGACCCGTGCCCTAGCTCTGATACATAATCTTAATTAAGTTATAGTATATGTTACAAGGTTTCCGTGCATATAAAGAATGCCGAAATCCGAGTTATAACGAAGAAGTTATGACCTGTCGAAGTTTCGCGACAGAACCGGCACTGCTGAATAACGTAAAAAGTGAAATTTATGTTAGAGCGATATTTAGCCTTAGTGATCTAAACGAGAATCGAAGATCTCGTTGTTAGTATCAAAGCGATAAAAAGTTAGGCGAGAACGGACGTCAAACGAAGAAGTTATGAATTTATAACGAAATTTTCTGTCCCGGCCTATTAAAAATAAATAATAAAAATAAATTCAAAATTAGCCGACGGAGTCTAAACGAAAGTTGTAGAGCGTAGTCTCACCTTTCCGTGGATATAAAGAACGTCGAAAACGGAGCTCGTATGCAAAAGTTACGCAAGTTTGAAGTTTGCTTAATAGCGTACGCCCCGCGTAATTTGGGGTACGCCCAGCGTACTCGTGAACCGCCTCAGCTACGCATGCAATGATGTCACTCGAGCACATACGCATGCAATGACGTTGCGTTATGCCCCGCGTACATGAATTACGCCCCGCGTAAATCGCAGATCCAGCCCCTATAAAAGGAAGTCGAGGGCAACCGACTTCCTTGCTCATTTCTTCCTGTTTTCTCACGTTTTTGCATCGTTTTTCGTGAAAGAAATATCCCGAAGCCCCGGTATCATTCCCGAGCCCCGAAGCAAGTCCCGAGGCCCCGAAGATCCTGAGAAGTGCGATTCCCGAGCCGAATCTCTGCCCGCGAGAAGCCGATTTTTGTGAAGATCTTCCAGATCTGCCGAAGAATACTACTTCTACAAGTCGTAGTGCTGTCCGATCATCTTCTAATCAAGTGAGTGTGTGGTTACTTTCTTCTAACGCATAATTATTAAGTATTTAATATAAAATTCGTGTTATGTGTATATTTTGTTGTTATATGCGTGAATGTATATTCACTTTCTTTTATCTCATAGATCTGATTTATTCTCTACGAAATACGTGTTATGTGGGTGTGCCTCATCTGTTATGTGGAATAGGTATTGAATGAGAATGTTATACAAGTTTTAAACTATGTATAAAAATATATATTTTTATCTACTAATATGCTGGGTAGAACATGGGTAGATAGTTGATGTGTGATAAACAGATGAGAGGCCCCGATGTTGTTGTTATTGATCTAGTTATTCAGCGAGTATGGATTAGACCAAGAGGTTAGTTTTAGATCCGGGAGTATGGATTTGGTAAAGAGATAAAACTTGTTATTAGTCCGGGAGTATGGATTAAGACTAAGTTAATTGTCCCTAGTCCGGGAGTATGGATTAGGTACAGTTATTGATCCGGGAGTATGGATCAAATCAGGATTAAGGTATAGTTAATTGTCCCTAGTCCGGGAGTATGGATTGGGCACAGTTATTGATCCGGGAGTATGGATCATATCAGGATTAAGGTATAGTTAATTGTCCTTATTCCGGGAGTATGGATTGGGTACAATTATTCATCCGGGAGTATGGATCAGATCAGGAGGTTAGTTTTAGATCCGTGAGTATGGATCAAGGGAAAAGGTTAGTTTTAGATCCGTGAGTATGGATCAGGTGAAAAGGTTAGTTTTAGATCCGTGAGTATGGATCGGGTGAAGATAATAGTTTTAGATCCGTGAGTAGGGATCGGGTAAAAAGGAAAATTTTAGATACGAGAGTTTAGATCGTGTCATTGTGAGGATCGATGGGGGTGGGATAAGAGTTGCCTTTATATGGTGAAATTGTACAAGTTTGAATGTTTTATATTTATAAATATATGATATAACATTGTGGGATGAAAACCCTATATGCTCACCAGGCTCCCAAGCGTTACCCACTCAGTTTTCTTTGTATCACAGGTATTAATACGAAGACATATTTCACAGAGATTTAAAGGAGATATAAATCAATTGTGTAATTAAATGTAAGTTCTATTTATGCTTATATGTCTGTATCGAACATGACATCCCGAGGTTTTATTATTAAATGAAAATACATTCTCTTCGACAAATGTTTTGATAAGTTATTATCATATCTTGTTTTGGGAACAAATTCCGCAACCGTTTTCTTTAAAAGATTACTCTGATTTTATAAAACAAATCATAAACAAATCGGTCTTTTCTGGCCGTAAAAATAGGGATGTCACAGTTGGTATCAGAGCTAGGGCACGGGTCGATGTGTTCGACAGGGACGTCGAACCCTATCATGGGGGTGAAGGTGGGTTACACCTGATCCTACATCGGCTTGGAAGGAGAACAAAACATTTCCTTATAAAGGGGTGTGGATACCTTCCTTGTCACAACGCGTTTTAAAGCCGTGAGGGCAGCAGATCCCATAAGAACTCTGCAGTTAAGCGTGCTCTGGCGGGAGTAGTACCAGGATGGGTGACCCCCTGGGAAGTCCTCGTGCCGAGTGGCCCAAAGCGGACAATATTGTGATACGTGCCAGAGGGGGATGTTACAGTTGGTATCAGAGCATTAGTTTAAGCGAACTAGGAATTTGTAGGAAATTTCTAGACTTAAACTTAGAATGCTAAGTAATGATTGTGAGGAGTGTGTCTAAAATATGTTAGATAGTACACCTAAATTGACACAAGCACTAGTTTATTTTAGGAATGATGCCTAAAAAGCTTTTATGTGCTAAATGTTTTGTGTGATAGCTATATTGATGCTATTAGTTGTTCGGATCTATGGTCTGTTGCCGACCGGATCTGGAAATCTTATGTGTTTAGGATTCTAAGCGTACGGCTACGATATTAGAACTAGCATGTAAACGTTTCGGAGTGATAAGGATGATTTGAATATCTATCATGAATAAGGATCTAATTTCACCTTATTCGGTGTATAGATAAAAAAAAATGGTGAGAACAAGAAGTGGAGTTGGAAATGCTGATGAAAACAGGAATCAACCACCAGTGATTGAGCAAATACCTGTCATAGCAGCAGCACCTGAGCCGATAATAATGGCCGGTGTACAATTGATGATTCAGACGATGTTGGATCGTCAGATGGATGAGACGAGACGCCTGCTTCAACAGAATCGTGAAGAACTGTTAATTCAAGTGGAGGAGCCCGAAGTGAATGAAGGGCACTCGGAAGGTGGAAACTTTAGTGGATTTGTTGGTCAAGTCAACCCACCGATAGTTAGGCAAAACAACCAGAATGGAAGGAATGATGGAATGGGATGCAAGTATAAGGATTTTCTGACTTGCAAACCATCGACCTTCACTGGAAAGGAAGATCCGATCGGAGTTATGGATTGGATATCGGAAATGGAGCTAGCCTTCATGACTTGTGGCTGCAGAAGTAGGTTGCAAACTATCTATGTCGTGCGTCAGTTCCGAGGTGGAGTTGTACGATGGTGGAACACTCTAGGGAAGATCCTAAGCCCTAACGAGCCACTGCAACTGTCTTGGGCAGAGTTCTTGGTGCAATTCAAGCGCAAGTTCTGCTCGGCCCAAAACCTGCTAGAGTTGGAGAACAAATTTCTGATATTGAAGAAAGGAAGCATGTCAGTGGATGAATACACTAATGCCTTCACAGACAAGATGGAGTTTGCTTTGCGCATCGTCCCAGACGAACTGACAAAAGTCGACCGGTACGCAAAGGGACTCCCTTGGGAGTATGCGGTGCCAGTGCGTCAGGCACCTACTCTAGAGGCAGCTATTTGGGCTGCCAAGTCTGTTGAGAATATGATCAAGGGGAGGACTGACAGTAAGGTTGAAGTTGGCGAGAAGAGAAAGTTAGAAGGAACTTCAGGTTCTAATGAGAAAAGAAATTTTCGGAAGTCTGATTCGAAGAAGCTCGAAGAAGGAGCACAATGGTGTGACAAGTGCAAAAGGAAGCACATTGGGGAATGCTCTAAAGAAATGACATGCTTCAAATGCGGGAAGACTGGTCATTACGCCAGCAAATGCCCAAACAAAAGAGAAGCTTGCTTTAAGTGTGGTGAAGAAGGACACTTCAAGCAAAACTGCCCAAGAAGAGAAGAGGCTATAAAGCCAAATGCACCACCGAAGCCAAGAGCATTCCACATGATCCTCGATGAAGCAGAAAACAATGCGAGGATTCAAGGATGAAGACTTCATGTCAATATATAAAGTCTGTATCAGGAAGTGTAGCCTACTAGAGGCGTAGTATAGGGTGAACTTGAACTTTTGTGTAATCGTTTCAAGGAATTAATATAAACCCTAGTTTTGCTAACTGATGTGTTGAATGATTGTCTGATTTTCTTGTATGGTGACTTGGTCGACTGCGGGACAATACTTGGGACGAGTATGAGTAGGTGTGAAAGGTAGTAGATGCATATACTACCGGAAGCACAGGACTCGCACTTGGATCAGGGAAAGTCACAAGGTTACCAAGAAGCCGGTGATTGATTCCACTTTATTCTGGTATATCATTACCATTGTTTCGGTAATGACTAGTAATATGGTTCTTGTTCCGACCCTAGTGGTCATATTTAAATTTGAGTTCGACTACGAGGAGTATGTTACGTGGTCTAGAGGACCAAGTTAGATGTAACATCTGACTTAAGTCAGAAGGTTGAAGTTAATGCGATTGATAATGTCGCGCTCGTTGTTAAAAGAAGTTTGCAGGTAGAAATGCTAGATGCTGAAATGTGATTATATCACATTAGAATATGAAGAAAGGTATATTCTATTCTGGAATTTAACTTTATTAAAGACCGAGTCTAAGCGTCGCATCATGCGATGAGAGGTTAATAGAGCACGACCCATTGGTGTGTTACAATAGATAAATGAAAGTAATTATCCTAATAAGAAGAAGGAGTCCACAATAAGGACTTATTTGGTAACTTGAGGTTACGATTGAAAGTACAACATAGTACGATAAGCAGATGCAAGATTGGGCATCGTCTGCGGTCAAGAAAGCCATAGAGTTAAAAACTCTTTCGAGGAAACATAAAAATTTACGGTTATTACCTAGGAGGAAGAGATAGCGTATGGAATCATTATACAAGTTCTATTTTCGTTGATGATTCCGGGACGTAATCATCCTAAGGGGGAGATAATTGTAACGCCCGTAGATCCGGGCTAGTCAATTAGAGACGTTAAGCATCAAAAATGACTTTTTGATGGAAGATTATTTTGAAGGAATAATCTTAATTAAGTTATAGTATATGTTACAAGGTTTCCGTGCATATAAAGAACGCTGAAATCCGAGTTATAACGAAGAAGTTATGACCTGTCAAAGTTTCGCGACAGAACCGGCACCGCTGAATAACGTAAAAAGTGAAATTTACGTTAGAGTGATATTTAGCCTTAGTGATCTAAACGAGAATCGAAGATCTCGTTGTTAGTATCAAAGCGATAAAAAGTTAGGCGAGAACGGACGTCAAACGAAGAAGTTATGAATTTATAACGAAATTTTCTGTCCCGGCCTATTAAAAATAAATAATAAAAGAAAGTCAAAATTAGCCGACGGGGTCTAAACGAAAGTTGTAGATCGTAGTCTCACCTTTCCGTGGATATAAAGAATGTCGAAAACGGAGCTCGTATGCAAAAGTTACGCAAGTTTGAAGTTTGCTTAATAGCGTACGCCCCGCGTAATTTGGGGTACGCCCAGCGTACTCGTGAACCGCCTCATCTACGCATGCAATGACGTCACTCGAGCACATACGCATGCAATGACGTTGCGTTACGCCCCTCGTACATGAATTACGCCCCGCGTAAATCGCAGATCCAGCCCCTATAAAAGGAAGTCGAGGGCAACCGACTTCCTTGCTCATTTCTTCCCGTTTTCTCGCGTTTTTGCATCGTTTTTCGTGCAAGAAATATCCCGAAGCCCCGGTATCATTCCCGAGCCCCGAAGCAAGTCCTGAGGCCCCGAAGATCCCGAGAAGTGCGATTCCCGAGCCGAAGCTCTGCCCGCAAGAAGCCGATTTTTGTGAAGATCTTCCAGATCTGCCGAAGAATACTACTTCTACAAGTCGTAGTGCTGTCCGATCATCTTCTAATCAAGTGAGTGTGTGGTTACATTCTTCTAACGCATAATTATTAAGTATTTAATATAAAATACGTGTTATGTGTATATTTTGTTGTTATATGCGTGAATGTATATTCACTTTCTTTTATCTCATAGATCTGATTTATTCTCTACGAAATACGTGTTATGTGGGTGTGCCTCATCTGTTATGTGGAATAGGTATTGAATGAGAATGTTATACAGGTTTTAAACTATGTATAAAAATATATATTTTTATCTACTAATATGCTGGGTAGAACATGGGTAGATAGTTGATGTGTGATAAACAGATGAGAGGCCCCGATGTTGTTGTTATTGATCTAGTTATTCAGCGAGTATGGATTAGACCAAGAGGTTAGCTTTAGATCCGGGAGTATGGATTAGGTAAAGAGATAAAACTTGTTATTAGTCCGGTAGTATGGATTAAGACTAAGTTAATTGTCCCTAGTCCGGGAGTATGGATTAGGTACAGTTATTGATCCGGGAGTATGGATCAAATCAGGATTAAGGTATAGTTAATTGTCCCTAGTCCGGGAGTATGGATTGGGCACAGTTATTGATCCGGGAGTATGGATCATATCAGGATTAAGGTATAGTTAATTTTCCTTATTCCGGGAGTATGGATTGGGTACAATTATTCATCCGGGAGTATGGATCAGATCAGGAGGTTAGTTTTAGATCCGTGAGTATGGATCAAGGGAAAAGGTTAGTTTTAGATCCGTGAGTATGGATCAGGTGAAAAGGTTAGTTTTAGATCCGTGAGTATGGATCGGGTGAAGATAATAGTTTTAGATCCGTGAGTAGGGATCGGGTAAAAAGGAAAATTTTAGATACGAGAGTTTAGATCGTGTCATTGTGAGGATCGATGGGGGTGGGATAAGAGTTGCCTTTATATGGTGAAATTGTACAAGTTTGAATGTTTTATATTTATAAATATATGATATAACATTGTGGGATGAAAACCCTATATGCTCACCAGGCTCCCAAGCGTTACCCACTCAGTTTTCTTTGTATCACAGGTATTAATACGAAGACATATTTCACAGAGATTTAAAGGAGATATAAATCAATTGTGTAATTAAATGTAAGTTCTATTTATGCTTATATGTCTGTATCGAACATGACATCCTGAGGTTTTATTATTAAATGAAAATACATTCTCTTCGACAAATGTTTTGATAAGTTATTATCATATCTTGTTTTGGGAACAAATTCCGCAACCGTTTTCTTTAAAAGATTACTCTGATTTTATAAAACAAATCATAAACAAATCGGTCTTTTCTGGCCGTAAAAATGGGGATGTCACATATTTTGTTGCAATTACTTTTTCCCATGCCACCCAATTTGTTTTGTACTTTTCATCTTATTCACACCATAAAATATGTGTTATGATTTTTTCTAATGTGTCAAGGATCCCAATTAGAGCAACAAACAAAGAAAAATAATAAGAGGGAAGGCTTCCAAGAATAACTTGGGTTAGGGTCAATCGACCACCGAAGGAGAGTGTCTTTGCCTTCCAAGAAGTAGGTTTAGATTGAAAATTTTCGATTATAGGTCTCCAATTTTTCTTTAGATTCATATTTTCCCCAACCGAGATACCTAGGTATATGAATGAAAGTTTTGCCGATTCACAACCAAGAGTTCTTACGCATCTAATAACTTCCTGGATATCTACTCCAATTCCAAACACACGTGACTTGTGAAAATTGAATTGAAGACTTGATGATAGGTGAAAACATCTTAGAATTTCACATGATTTTTTTTTATGTTTTCCATACTGCATTCACCTACAAAAAGGGTCTCATAAAATAGGTGTGAGATAGTTAAATTGCTATGTGGTATTTATAACCCCGAGAAAATGCTTTTCTCACAAGCCGTTTTCAATGTAATATTTAGGCCTCCATGGAAATTATGAACATGAATGGAGAAAGGGAATCCCCTTGCCTTACCCCTTTTGCATTGCAAAATCTTCTGTAGGTGAACCGTTTACAAGAACGGATGCCCATCCGATTTGAGACATCCTTGTATCCACCTCCTCTATTTCTCTCCATATCCTAGCTGCATCAAGATGGAGTCCAAGTATTCCCAATTTATTGAGTCGAAGACTTTCTCGAAGTCCAGTTTGAAGAGTAGCATTCTTTTTTTAGCATTTTCGGATCGTGCACATAATTCATTAATATTTAAAGGCCCATCAAGGGAGTTTCTTCCTTCGACGAATTCTGATTGTGCCTCACCAATATTTTTTCCAATAACTACTTTTAATATGTTGGCAAGGAATTTTGCGATTATCTTGTACATGCTTTCAATGGGACTTATCGGACGGTAGTCTCAAAGAGTAAGTTGGTCCTTTTTTTTGCAGCTAAGGTAATAAAAGACGAGTTTCACTCCATATCCACTTCTCGTATTTTTCAAAGTATTGCACGTATTGTACAATATCACATTGCAGACTGTCCCCGAATTTTTTGACGAACTTGAAGGTAAAACTCGTCCGGTCGCAGTGCTTTTTCATTTCCACAAGCCTAGACAACATCATTTATTTCCTGAGTTATGAACGGGTCTTCCAAGTATTGTTGTTCAGCTGGCTCTAGTATCTTGAAATTAGGACCGGTGAGTTTTGGTCTTAACTGCTACTTTTCCTGGAACTTCTTCTAATAGAATTTGAATACTTCCTTTTTTATTGTCTATGCTTCTGCGATCCATTAATTAATAGCCCCATGATATGATTCCTGTATTTTTTTGTTGTTGAAATATCCGTGGAAGAATGCTGAGTTTTCATCCCCGTCAATTGTCTACTTTATTCGTGACTTTTGCTTCATATCTAAAATCGCCATTTTGTCCATCTCAACAATCTTTTGAAAACTTGTTCTCCTATCATTTATCTCCAAATTTGTAAGGGGACTTTGTTCAGCACACAAGTCAATATCTTGAACCCTTTTTCTGATTTGCTTCATTTCTTCCATCTTTTTGGGGTATTCTTTCGCTCTCCATATTTTTAGTTTGTTCTTTTGGAATCGAAGTTTGGTAGCCAAGAACATATCAGGCGTACAATACCCCATGAATTTTTTTACACGCGTAAAATATAATGTTATCAAAGCCTTCTCAACTCATCCAAGAATTGTAGAATCTAAATGAAGTTTTCCCAAAGTCAGGGGCAGAGGTTTGGAGTATCACCAGGCAATGGTTAGAGAGCTCCCTCAGGAGGGCGGTCACCAAGACAGATGGGAATGAGTTAATGAAATTGGAGCATACTAGGAATCGATCAAGCTTACTAAGTTTGATTTCGGTTTGGCAAAAGAAAGTGAATCGATGTCCACCCACGCTGTAATCCACCCTCCACTATGAATTCGTAGAAGTAAAAGGAAAATGAAGAAAAAAAAACTGGGAGTTGTACCTTTCTTCTGGCCTTCTGACAGTATTAAAGTCTCCAAACATAATCCAAGTCCCTGGTTTCTCGATTTTAATTTGCAGCAGTTCCTCCCATAGTTTCTTTTTTTCCACTGGTGCATGTGGTCCGTATACATTTGCAAAAAATATATCTCCTTGTATCCCTTCCATTTTCCAAGTGTTATCAGGAAGTGTATAGTCTTGATAACCTCCTTTACATTGTATAAACTAGAATCCCACATGCTTAGTATCCCACTTGAACTTCCTGAAGCTTGAATTGCACTGTGACCGAAGTCATTTGAATCCCAGCAGTCATCAACCTTTATATCATTTACATATGCTAATTGTGTTTCCTGAAGACCCAAAATAGTGATACCATTTTGACATTTATTCGTTTCACCTATTTGAATTTGTGGTCTTCGCATATTCCGCTTATATTCAAGCTTAAGAAATTCATTTGGGGGTTGCACTCTCTCCGTTTTCACCCATCATTTCTCGGAGACTCAATTCGTTTGAATTAATTTCAAAACCCAATTCCTTTCCCACTTCCACAACTTTTCAATTGCAAGTGAGAAGGAACTATCGACACTTGCATCTTGTAGAGTACTTGAGTCGCCAAAGGTTCAATTAAGATCAAAAGATCGATTATCACCATCTCTTTTAGACATTGGTTGCGTTAGAGTGTTAATAAATTCAGGTGTATCCCCGTTTAGATCTGTCATCGGCGTTATATTTGGTCTAATATTGTCCACTCTTCGTCTTTTGTGCGTTTATGCATTCAAACGTATATAGTTTAACTAAAATAGTTTTAGTGAGTAACTCTATGTATGTATGTATCTCTACCGGTTTAACTAAAATAGCTTTTATCATGCGTTTCTAATACAAAGTTATGCAATGATACATTATTTTACCCGATTATACAACTTAAAGGAACATTTAAATATAAAAAAAAAACTAACGACCCATTTCCATTTTTCTGGTAATGCTCGTTTGTAATGCTCAAATATTTTAATTACCCAAAAATAATTGCAACACATTTGTCATGCTCACAATCGTAAACCGTTGAACACCCTCAGGGACAGTTTTAAAGGTTTCCCGGTGTAGCATCGGCAATCCTTAACTTTTCTGACCACAGTGGAAAAAATTTCAATTTTTCGATTTTTTTTACATATTTTTCATGTATTGGCAACACCTATTCATCCCAACAACACCTATTATACATTCTTGCATCCATCCCTAAACATTGTTTTCATCCCAAACACTCATGTATAATGTGAATAAATCCAAATATAACAAGCTTATAGGACTTTGTTATTATTTTTATTATTATTGTATTTATTTATTATTATATTTTTTTTGTAATATATATATATATATATATATATATATATATATATATATATATATATATATATATATATATATATATATATATATATATATATATATATCATTTCTCTTCTACTCTTTACACTTATATTTATTTGCTATGTGCAAACCAAATGAAACATTTTTCAAGAGTTTAATTCATTTCTTTGGAAATTGTTATAAGTACCTCCTCAAAGTGTTTAATGTATCCCTTCTCTTGAGTTTAATAGTGTTTGTATATATCCCTATGATTTGACGGTTTATATGAGTGAGAGATATGTATAGTTTTATGTGATATTTTTCTTGCCATGTAATAAATGACATTTGACGGTTTATATGAGTGAGAGATATGTATAGTTTTATGTGACATTTTTCTTGCCATGTAATAAATGATATATATTGACGTTATTTTCATTAATATAAATATTTTTTAAATTTTCATAAATATGAAAATTTATCTTAAGTTATACCACAAATAACTAAAAATACCTTTTATTATAATTTCATTTTGAGACTATTCCATTTTGATTTCTTAGATTTTAGTTAACAAGCTAAGAGAGAAGTAAAAAAAAATAATTGTTTATTAAATGTATAAAATATATCTCAGATAAATGTTTTTAGGGACATTTTTATTATATAAATCAAGTATAATGAAAAAAAAACATAGTAGTGAAGCAAAAGCACGTGATTATAAGGGTTCTGATGTTGATATTGTTTTTTTCCACCTTACAACTTTGCATGAATAATGTTTAAAATGTTACATTCCTTTCAGTTTAGTCGTTTACCAACCCATAAATATATAAATGGAATTTAATTTATAAAATACAAAAAACATGATCCAAAAACCAAATGTTAGTTCATGTCATGTATTATGAAATTATCAAAAACATCACAATTAAACGCTTTTTAATTAAATTAATAATAACAACACAATAACAAATCAAGATACAACAATCAAAATTTAACAATAGTCACGTAACCGATTCAAACATATTTGAGGCCCGAGGGAAATTAAAAAAAAGGTATGCACATATTTATAGTTTTATACTTGAGCTTTTATTAAAGACTCTTGTTAAAAAGGAACATGGACTTTAAATAAAAATCAGATGTTCTATTGTAAAAAATTACTCTCTCCGTTCCCAAATTATTGTTCACGTTTGACTTTTTAAGTCTTTTTTATTCAACTTTAACCTTAAATAATTTACTTTTTGTTATATGATTTTTTATGTAAAATATACGAATAGATTGTTTTTTAAATGTATTTTCATTGTTATAAGTTTCATCAAAAGTTATCTAACAAATAAAGTTATTTATGGTCAAAATTGATATGAAAAAACTTCAAAAATCAAACGTGAACAATAATTTTGGGACGGAAGAAGTATTATTATTTGAGAACTAAATTCATATGATTTCAAACGCATCAAAAAAACCTAAAATATAACCCATGCTAATCAAGTCAAACATTTTGATGAGCTCGTACAATGTTTTATTATACCGAAACCAACAACCTTATAGCCTATACGAATATAACTTATAACACATGTAAAACTTGGTAGATTCAACTCATTGTCCAATTCTTCAACCATGATGTTTAAAGCACTTTGTAGCAATTCTTCAACCATGATGTTTAAAGCATTTTGTAGTATAATGCAGAACTGAAAACTTGAAAATTGAAAAGAAAAACAATAAAAATTGCCTTAAATATGGGGACCATTTAGGTCGGTAGGATCTATTTTGTATGCCGACTAGTCTTTTGTAGAAGCCAACTAACACATTTCATAGGCTCGTCCTGCCATTTTACGACTACTTTAGGAAATTGTTTATTTTTGGAAAGCAAGTTTAAGTAAATTAGCTTGATTGTTTTTATTTTTTTTATTTTGAATGGTTTATTTAAACTTTTTTAAGGACATCTTGAATGGTTAATATCTCAAAAAAATGTCACATCAAATTTCCACTAATTCTTACATTAGTTCTCTAACACACAATTCCAAATATTTTCATTTTCAACCTAAAAATGACATTTCTTGCGAAATAAATCCTTACGATGGGCATACATGAAGTGTACGTCGGGCGTAAGTCATTAATTTGACCTCGAACCTTGTTGGGTATGTTGGGCGTACACATTGAGTATATTGGACGTACTCGTGTTGTTCCAAAACCCTAAATTTTTAGGGTTGTGTACCTTATTTAAGCATCATATTCCCTCTTTGTAGCGTCCCAAATTTCATAGTAAAATTTTCATTTTTAAAACAGTAAATCATACAAACGAGTTGTTCCAAAACCGATCAAGTGATTATATTATTTAAACATCATATTAGTATCATTAACTATCAATGCCGAAAACTCTGGGAGATGTTGTGCAGTCACGTCGAACCCTTCCCTTTCAAACCGGAAGTACCTGAAACCATAAATATGAAATCGTAAACACAAAGCTTAGTGAGTTCCCCAGAATATCAGATATCATACATATAATAGAGATTGTTATTTGCCAACTATAGTCTTGTCATGGTCTTTCCTTGCCATGTCGGGGGCCAAAACCTTAGGTCTTATAGACAAATGTCAAGAGCCACCTCCTGGTCTTCCATGCAAGTATTAGATAGACAATGAGCCTACTACACATATCTGCCAAGGTTCGATCTATGGCCTTGCATACAATTTTTCGGGAGCCCCCTCCAGGTCTTTCATACAAATATCAAGGGACACCCCCTGGTCTTCCTATATAACATAAGCCAATGAGCTGACATTGGTGTCTTTGACCCCTGAGTATAGTGAAGAGACTCACCTGAATCACAAAGTCGACTAACACTCAACTCAAAACTGTGTCGACCATAACTAACTACTCTCCTACCAAATGATGGGTGCTTAACACCTCTTATCAATGCACACAAGGTAAACCCTAAGTCTACCTTCTAAAAATATAATTTGACCAAAAGTCAACTCAAGCCAAAAGTCAACGGTTAAAGTCAAAGTCAACAACCCATAATGTCAACTCTCCATCCTCACGTCGTGACCAGCCCTTAGTTACGTCGTGAGAGCTCACTCAGTCCGATTCCAACTCATCTCGACTCAACCTTGCCAACTTAACCAAGGAAAAAACACATGAGTTGACCTCACAACGTGAACAACCTTATTTCACATCGTGAGCCCCAAGAAACTCATCAGAACAGGATAAACCACTCCTCACGTCATGAGACCCCATGTCTCACGTTATAAGAACAATCTAAGGCCAAAAGTCCAACTTTTATGTCCTTAATCTATTAAGCCTTGAAGTCTAACTTTCTTGAAGGTCTTATAACTCCATAATACACAGGAAAGTCGATGCTTTTAAGACATATATGTCCAATACATGTCTAGATCTCATTCGGGTCAAAAGTTGAAGAAAACGACATCTAACTTTCATGCAAGGTTCTAAAACTTAATCATTCACTAGATCTAAACTCCATAACACTCTTAAGACCCTTATAACCCATAAAGTTTCCAACTTTATGGTTTCCATTCATTCATACTTGCTCAACCAAGGAGGAAACTGGGACAAAACTTAGATCTAGCCTCAAATAACAATAAATGATGAAGCTTTGACACTTACAAGGGTCCATAAACAATGTAAGGTGATGATGATGATGATTACTTGCAAGCCTCTACAAAAGGTCACCTTATTCGTATTCTTTTCTTCTTCTTCAAACCAAGAAAGGCTCCAAAATGGCCAAAGATCAAGCAAGGGATGAAGACTAGGGGTTTCTGAGCTGAAAGAGGGTTTGGAGGCTGATAATGAACCTTAAAATGGGTTTAGAGGTGCATAAATACGAAGGAAACCCTAAAAGTCATGGGCTTGGGTTACATTAGTTCTCACGTCGTGAGCCTCTATGTCTCACGCCATGAGACCAATCCTGAACAAAAAATTTCATCTTGGACCATCTCACGTCATAAGCCTATACGTCTCACGTCATGAGGCTCCATTTCTTCCAAAATCCAACCTTTTGACTCCTTGAAACCCTAATTTCCTTCATCTAGAAAACGGGTGTTACAACTCTTCCCACTTAAATTATATTTCGTCCTCGAAATCACTCCTTACCACTTTCTAGATACGCCAGACAACCTGGATGATACTCCCACAACCTCGATACGAACTGAGAAGTCGAGTCATACATATAACGACATTCCAAAACTATAACTGAACCCAGCCTTAGCAGGGCTCTCATACCCTGATTTCGAGCGAATCCTTACCCAACTAGCGTTAACCACTGAAGAATAATCATCACTACTCTGATTGAAATCCGAAATCCCAAAATATTTTCTGACTCCGCGACATACAGACCATTCTAAATCACTGCTAATTCTACTCCACTTCGTAATCCAAACTGAACCCTTCCAACTCTGGATTATCTTGTTGTTTCCACAGGGAAACAAAATTCCTAACCTTTTATCGTTGCTGAAAACCTTCACTCGATAACAAGGCGACTCCTAATATGAGTCTCATTCCTTGGTACCATCTCAGACTCACCTTGTTGTCCCATAATTATATTTCTGATGCAACCGAGACCTCCCTGGTCTCATACTTGCCTACGAATTAACTGATATACCGAATTTCCAACCGATTTTTGAGGCTGATAGCCTCACATAATCACACCATGCGACTCCTGAACGAATGTCTATCTGGAAAGAGTTGTCTTAGCTTGCTTGCCATAATGGCTCCAACAACCCTCCTAATCCAACCAAGGATAACATAACCAACCATTACATCGATGCAATAAAATCCACTTTGCTATAAATGAATGCTACATGCCTAGTTGTAGTCTTATATCACAAACGGCCTTATACAACCCACAACTTTTCTTAATTCCACAAATGTTATGGCCCTCCCACATTCTTACGACCTGTCTTGTCATGCTCTAATCACACCTAGAGGAGCTACGAGCCAAATCAAAGTTCCACGACACTCTCATAGCTGCTCATGGATCGGGTGAATGCTACGAGCCACCGTGCAACCTTACAACACTACAAAACCACCTGCTAACCTAGTGAATGTTATGGACATCCCCGTAGTCTTATAATGCTTCAATTCTACCTGCCAACCTAGTGAATGTTACGACCACCCCTGCAGTCTTACAACATTTCTACCACTATCTGCCAATCTAGTGAATGCTACGACTACCCCGCAGTCTTACAACACCTCTATACTACCTACCAACCTAGTGAATGTTACGGAAACCCTTATAATCTTACAACACTTCTATACTTCCTGCCAACCTAGTGAGTGCTACGGCCACTCTCGCAGTTTTAAAACACTTCTATATGACATGGTCTCAACCCATGGTCATTCCGTTCATCTACCATGCCAACTATAATCATCATGAGTCAAACCCGCATTCGACTATACCTCAACTAGGTGTTTGGGTCATGCTTCGAACCCTAAATCCTTAATCGGACAAGAATAGGTAGAAAGGCTGTAACATAACCCTTAACTTGTTTCTGATCACATACGCACCATGCATCACTACTAATGCACAATGTAACCTGAATATCCATTTCTTTACAAACCTTAGTCCAAATGATTCTCCTCCACTTGGATTCGAATATGCTCTTCCAATCCCTAAAAATTGACAAATTTCCAATCCACCTCACATCCTTACAATTCAACCTAAGCTTCCAAGACTATCATTCCGTTACTAGCCAATCTTAGCGATTACACGCATTCCAGAATTAGTTGAATACTTCTTGAAATATCAACAATATAAACAATCCCAAGTACTTCCCATTGACTCCATTATAAGTCTTTGGCGACTTATCAAATGACAAATAACAACATTACAAATATCAAAATACGTACCCAATCGATTCCATGACCTACTTACACTTAACGCAATTCCCATGCAAACATGCAACTGACCATAATACGAAGGTATGAAGTTGAAAATTATCGATCCTACACCCACGATCAAACCAATTCCTCATTGCCTCGAAACCATGAAGAACCCCTACATATCCTGCATTCAAACCCGAGATGCCCAACCCGCAGATTCCTTGAATTCTTGTTGATACCACCAAAGATAAATTCGACTGCTGATATTTTCTCATTTTATGTTTGTTTTGATGATGACCAATGCTTCCTACATCGAAATCCAAAAGTGACTAACCCAAATATCCCATAAACACGACCCTCAGTATGCAAAATGGCATATGAAGATTGTCAAGATAAAATATCTAGACCATCATGAAGAAAACTTTAATTTCTAGGTGAAGACTTAGATAAACCACAAATAGCATCACACACAAACATGAAATCATAAACACAATTAATAAGAGCATGAAGGAAGTGAATACAACAGATACATGCGACATCCACTGGTGGAACTCAGATCCTCTCGACCTATGACTGCAATGCTCGACTCCTCACCACAGGAACCTCCACTCCGCCCTTGCGACCATCAGTAATCCTCAGAGTGGCTAGAGTAGGTACCTTCACCTCTGTAACACCATAAAAATTTAACTAAAATTTTCATTTTCAAAATCACATAATTTTAAATTATCATTTTTCAAAAACCATAATTGTTTAAATTATCACAAAACACAAATAAATAATTGTTTGATAATAATCCAGGATCTTCTAAAACATAAACTCCATCTCGTGTGTACAATCAAGTTGGTGCCTTCCCGTGATCCTGAGAAGTACCTGAAACATATATCACATAACATAGTAAGCACAAAGCTTAATGAGTTCCCTAAAATACCACACGCAAATAATTAGGCTCTCATGGCTATATCTTTATAAAGACCCTCTGGTCCATGTGTCTCAGTGAGGACCATCCAGTCTTACAACTCGGATTGGACCCTCTGGTCCTAACCAATAAAGCACAAAATAATATATAAACATAAATCACAAAGATAAATGCATAATATCACATAGGTAAGTATAATGAGAAGTACCTGAAACAATATAAGACCTTCTGGTCAATTGAATTACCACTCAGGTAAGTATAATGAGAAGACTCACCTCGGATGTAAGCAAGTAGATCTAGCACCCCACGAACAGTCTAGACTCCGCCTACATAATGTAATTATCTCTATTAATCAATTTGTAATAACCATTCTGATATGCTAAGCTAACTCCTCCCCTAAATCTCAAAAGGGTGAAAAGACCATTTTACCCCTCCATGATCTATAAAGTCCACAGTTGACCAAACCCTAAAAGTCAACAAAAGTCAATGCTCAAGTCAACAGTCCATGTTGACTAAACTCGTCGAGTTGTCTCATTAACTCGGCGAGTCACAACGTGTCCAGACTCATCGGGGAAAACCCTAACCGACTCGCCGAGTCAGCTAACCGACTCGTCGAGTCCCTTCAGTCTATTTTCTCATTCAGACGTTTTTAGATGGAAATGATGTCTCATACTCTGGATCTAGCCTTCTAAGGCTCAATTATCATGTAAAGCTCCAAGCTTTACGTTCATGCATGGCATCTAGGGCTCAAAATGCCAAAACAAGCTCCATAAAAGGTTTCATGCATGGAGACTTGCCCAAAGCTTGATAAAGGTTGGATCTTTGGGCTCATGGGACCTCCTTTTGTCCAGATATGGAGTCTCAACTCCATGATAAGCTCCAACAACTCAAGAACCACAAGCTAAGGGATAAAACCCTAAAACTCCCTAGAAGGAGATCTATCAAAAGAAATGCTCAAGATGGTAGCTTTTTACCTCCGAACTAAAGCTAGCACAAAAAACACTTGATCCAAAAGCCTCTTCTCATTCCAATGCTTGATGCTCTTCAATCATCTTCCAAATCTGCAATAGAACACCCAAAGTTACCTTCTCTCTCTCTCTCTCACAAGCAAAAACACACGGTTAGGGTTTCTCACAGGGTATGAGGGTGACAAGGGAGGCGGATATGAAGGCTTAAGGTCCTTTAAATAGGATACAAACCCTAAAAAATAAGGTTTTCTCACTTAGCACCTACTCGTCGAGTTGGGGTCCACCAACTCGTTGAGTAGACTCTAGAAATCGCGAGGTCATTAACTCCTCTACTCGGCGAGTTGGGGCATCTAAATTGTCGAGTTGCTCTAAAATTATGAATTTAAATAATTAAATATTATACATGGGACTCGGGATGTTACAATCCCCCCCCCCCCCACACACACACTAGAATCAAACTTCGCCCTCGAAGTCATCCTCTAGAAACAACTCTAGGTACTGCTCCCGCATCTCGAACACCGGCTCCCAAGTACACTTGGATCCCTTCCGATGTTGCCACTGAGCCCGAACCAAGGGCACCTCTTTATTCCTCAAGACCTTCACCTTCCTATCAAAGATCACTATCGGCCTCTCAATGTAGTTCAGGCTCACATCTACCTGAATGTCCTCTAAAAGGACCATTGTCGTCTCATCGGCTACACACTTCCTCAGCTGGGACACGTGGAAGGTGTTATGAGTCTAACTTAACTTTGCAGGTAGCTCCAACCGATAAGCTACCTAACCCACTCGAGTGAGCACTCTGAAAGGACCAATGTATGTAGGGCCCAGCTTGCCCCGTTTCCTGAATCGACTCACCCTTTTCCATGGGGATACCTTCAGGAGGACAAAATCTCCGACTTGAAACTTTAAATCTAAACGGCGTCCATCGGCGTAGCTCTTCTGGCGATTCTTGGTCGTCAACAACCTCTGCTTGGCCTGCTGAATCTGTTATGTCATCTTGAGCACTATCTCAGTGCCCCCATCACTCTCTGCCCTAACTCTCCCCAATAGATGGGAGTCTGAAACCTCCTCTCATATAAGAGCTCAAAGGGAGGCATACATACACTGGAATGGTGGTTTTTGTTGTATAAAAACTCATCCAAGGGAAAGTAAGTGTCCTAACTTCCACCAAAGTCCATAACACATGCACATAGCATGTCCTCGAGTGTCTGAATTGTCTGCTGGCTTTACCTATTTTTCTGTGGGTGATATGGTTCGGTTTTATGTACTCTAACATCCCTATGGTGCACATACAACCCTAATGCTTTAGATCTAAGTTTTCACTAGTTATACATGCAACAAAAATTATCCAAAGTATGAAGCCTACAATTAGCATACAATTTGATATTTGAATCATAAAAAACTAGTTAAAAGATTACCTCTTGTTGTAGCTTGTTGTATTTGGCCATTAAGAACTTAGCACCTTAAGTGTGATGCCTCAAATGGTTAACAATACACCACCACCAATTGTAGAACTTAAGAGAGACGTTATGAGGCACTCAAAATCAGCTATAGTATCTCTAAGATCATTAGTGTATCCAATTTTAGGCCAAGGAGTTACATATATATAATGTAGAATCCAAGAGTCATATGTAACCCTAATTCTTACACTTGGGCTTATGATCCATAATCCATATGGACTAACTCTTCATGGACTCTTACATAAACTTAGCCCATCATGGATCAATAGCCCAAACCATATGTATCACTGATTTACATAACCGGTCCACGTTAATATAATTAGTCTCTTTAGATCACTAAATTAATTCCAAATTAATTCTTGATCAATACTAATTAAATAATATGATTTCTCAATTAATATATTATAGTTATAATATATTAATAAATCACAAATAACCTCTTTCTTAAATATCCATCCTATCAAATTGCCCTGGTGAATGCAACCCAAAAGGACCATGCTACTCTCGAGTCAAGTACATACCAATTATAGTTATGAGCTTAGACACCTAATCCAACAGTATCCTACTTGGATAAGTCTAATAACTATTATTGCAAGTATGACTCCAAAACCCGATTAGCAATCATAGCTCTTAAAAGTCGTTGTCAAACTCTAACGTAATCAATGGCGGGTCCATTAGATAAGGGATCATATATTCCTCCATTCTAAATATCGTATGGACATGAGACATGGATTATAATCATTCTCTCTGTCCATTTGTTTTTTCCCGATTTTCGATTTATGACGACCGACTAGTTGAACAAATCAAATCAATCCAGGCTTGGCCAAGCGCTTAGGGTTGTCATCACTAAATCATAGAGGGGCCCACATATATCGCTTTTATCCCTCTTAGGGTAAAAGGAGCGGATAAACTTTGACTCATATGCTTGCTCTATTTACTCATCAAATCACACACAATGATAAGTTTTATAACACCAAGTTACTGTAGCGTTTACATATCATCAATGTGCAACCGACTTGTAAACTGCAACTATATCTTCGTTTCAAGAATATAAGATATTATCGTCTCACTAATCACTCGTGATAAAACCCATAAAGTGATTCAGATGAGCATGATTTTAATCCAATACTCAAATCATATTACAGGAGTACTCATGAACACTATAACAACCTTGTGTTATGTCTAAACACTTTAGACAATCTACAGTCAGATTCATGACAGTCTTGCCTCAATACCTACTTCCAAAGTATGATCAACTGTGGATGGTTTGAATAATCTTATTATTCGGGAAGTCAAAACATGCAAAGTGAAACACAAGAATAATCGAATCCAATATGGTCTCAATACTTTTGAATATAAGTAAAACACCTTTTATTTAATCACCATATTGATTACACATTATTCATTGTATAATGTTTCGATTAATCAACTTAATACTTGAATTTAAAACAATAGTTATAACATGCTCCAAGCATGCACACTATGTTTACCTATGGTCCTTACCTTGTGAAATAGATCAGTTGAAAGCTCTTCAATGATGCTCATTTCACAATTCCAAATCCTTAGCGTAAGAACACGTAATTCTTACCACTATCATGCAATGATCCTTTTGTAATGTCGATATACCAAAGTCACAGAGACTTTGCCAATGATATTACAAAGTATTCCTTTGGAGATTGATAACAATTAAATTCCGAGGAAGCGAAGTCTCAAATTCAAACTACATTCCTTTGAACATCCTTCTTGCATAAATAGATTCTTAATATCCATCTCCCATTATGGAAAGATTTTCATATATTCCATATGACAACTCATTATAAATAGAATCATGTCTATTCACAATAATTTCAATATGGTTCATCCATTACTATACTTCCAGCTATAAGCGACCAATCCTTAGCTAACCTTAGATCGTGTTTGATAGTTGTTTGATAACTTTAGTCATATGCAGTCCTAGTCCTTTTTCCCTCTAAATGCAATAGGCAATTGGAAAATTAGAACACGTGAATATTATAGCATATGCAATCGATCCTATATCCGAAGCATATGGGATACGATTCATAATGTTTTACATAAAGACATGATACCTGACCAATCTTTTGCTATAATATTTCCATATATAGAATTTCCAATGTTGAAATATTTCAACATGGTATTCATATATCCATGTCTAAGTTTGATTAATAGTTCAATCTAAACTTTTAGATTCGAAATAAAGTATAAGTATTCTCTCCCTTATTATAACGAAACAACTTTTCAAATTTTGCAACTTGGCAAATTAGAACTTTGTTTCCTATAAACAGTATTGCTAATTCATAACACTCACCATGGAAGTTTGGGAAGTAGATCTTCCAGTCAAATTTGCTTTTCCAGTGCGCCAAATCATTTCTGATTCAACAGCAATTAGCAAATAGGTAAGATCAATAAGGTTCACTTCGTGATCTATCACATATTAGTCCTTAACAAACTCACTATATGACTTAGGGAGTGACTGAAGAACCAATTCAATAGCCAACTTCCTTGGGAAAACGACACCCAACATTCCCAGTGATATGTGTATTTTTATATATATTTTTATGCACTTTATCTTAATATTTTGGCCTTATTTATTCTATTTTAGAACTAATAAGTACTCATAATACTTTGAATTATGTTTTGCAGCTATTCGTTGTCGATAAAGCACAAAAGAAAAGATTGAAGCGGAAACCGGACTTAGGAGCTAAAAGGAATTAAATATGCTGAAGAAGTGGATTACGCCCCGCGTAACTTTGCATTACGCCCAACGTAGTGCCCAAAAGCGACGTACGCCCCACGTAATTAAAGGGTACGCGCCGTGTACTGGTTGGTTTCAGATAACTTCAAATCGGGTAGTAATCCTAAGTACGCCCCGCGTAATCCTATGTACGCCCAGCGTACTTAAGTCGGCTACAAAGATTATAAATGTCGATTTTCAGCTAACCAGGGGGGAGGATTCGACTTCTAACCTAATTTAGTCGATAATTAACTTCTGTTAAGCCGTTTTGAGGGTCTAGAAGGCGGTCGGAAGGCCGTTAAGCTAACGGGAGCAGAGATCGGAAGGGTTGGAGAGCAGATACGTGTCAGTAATCCTATGGGCTGTTAACGTGACCATGTTTGGCATTCCATTGTGTCACTAATTTGTATTTAGTTTCTGACTTGGGTGTAAAAACCTTTTACTTTGTGTTTATGATTGAATGAAACTTTGATTATTAGACTAATTGCTATATTGAATCGTTTGTTTGTGTTTAATTTATCTTGCCAAGCTTGTTAAAAGATCCTTATGTATTAATGATGATTATTTTCTGTTAATTGTTAAGTGAATTGAGTTGTATGAACATATGCTTGATTGCTTGTCTCTTATGATTTTGATGACCATCGAGATTATAAGTCTAGGAATAACGAATGTGAAACTAGGATTAACATGGGAATAAGTAAGTTAATGTGTGAGCCTTGTTTGATGACCATCAACAAGAGGTTAATTGAATGTCTAATTTGATTAACTATATTTGCAAGTCTTGCTTGATACGAACTGAACACTAGGAAGCATGTTAGTTTAACCAATTTATCACTGTTTGAATTGACTTGTTTGCTAAAGGATTAGTTATAGTGAACACGAATCTAATCATTTTAGGAATCGGTGAACATGAATAAATGAATTTGTGTATGTAATTGTCTATGTTTTTAAGGTGGAATTTGTCTAAACCAAAGTACCTGAAGAGATTTGTTTTCCTGTTAGTTTATCGAGAATTGTTAATTAATTATTAGTTTGAGATTTATTAAACTATTTCTTTTATTCTTTTCGTGTGACCTGCAACCTATAATCAAAAATATTAAATTAATCCACCGTTCCCTGTGATCGACACCCGACTTACCTAAGCTATATTGTAATCTGACTAGGTACACTGCCTATAAGTGCATAGTTAGTCTAAGTTTGTTAGGTTATAAATATTAAAATTAATGGGTACTTTCATGCACATCACCCAGCCTATCAATATGCAACTTCATCTCCAAGACATGAGCACATACAAACTATCCATCTTCGTGTTTGCTTATCAATAGGGTTTGAGTGACCTTGAACTTTTCAAGTCGACAAACATGTGGGTCAGGGTGAATAATTGGAGGAGGTGGAGGAAGTGAAGTATGATTTATGGGAACATCATCTTCATGAGGAAAGCTTTTTCTAAAGGATTTGGGAAGACCATAGTTGTCTGAACTAGACATCTACAAGGGAAAAATTCAAGTTTAGTTGATTTAAGTCCTTAATATAACACCCCAAATGAAATATTAAGGCTAGGACCCATCACAATAATTCACAATTCGGAAGAGGGATGTCGTAATCCAATTGAAAACTATTTATTGGTAGGTAAATGACGATTTACCAATTCCACCACGAAAACGAAATTTTAAACAAATTAAATTTTAAATGAAACTCCTAGATCTTTTGAGATTCATTGAACTTTTCAATAGCATGTTAAATCTCGATTATGCCCTTCAAGTTTGTGAATAGGTTACCGAGGATCACAAACAAGGTGTGAATAACCATGCAAATTAGCTTGGTACTCTCGTAGTCATTTATCACCTAATCAATGTGTCGGTTAACTACACACGCTCCATTGATCTATGATAAACATCAAGCTACCCTTTGCCACCCTTACTAGTCCAAGTTAGTGTGTCGGTTAACCAGACACGCTCCACTAACTGACCACTAAGGTGCAATGTGCAATTTCATGGATTAGCATCAAATTCACATTTTTCCTAAAGTAACTAAGATTGGGACCTCATAAAAGGTTTAGTTACTTTATATTTCATTATACTTTTAATGTGGGTTTAAATGTTCTATCAAACCTGTTCGGCTTACGACCCTCCAGTAGTCAAGGGTGCGGTGGGTAAGAGTGGATACCCAATGGCGGTCATTTTACAGGTCACTTCCTAAAACACCCCTTATAGACCAGCTTCGTGAATGAGGCCTACTAACGGTAAGACTGACCTTTTACTTATACATATATAACATATTAAACTTTTTATTTTATATAGTATAAGGATGTATTTTACACTTTTAAAAAACTAGGTGGTTTAATCTATTAATAAATCATACTCTTAATTTAATTAACTTTAAACCATATGATTATGGATTTATTAATTATATTTTAATTAAACACTTTAATCAATTTAATAAAGTCCATAAGGTGTAATTGAACTATTCAAAGCATCAAGGTTATAAAAATTCAAAATTAAAAACTATTTAATTAATTTTTAAGTTAAGAACCCAAAAGTTGCACCTTTTTGAAACCTTTTTTTTAGATGTTTTAGAATTCATTATTTCAAATTAAAACCTTTTAATTAAACATTTTCGAATTCTTGAATTCCAAACTTGATGGCAAGTTTTGTAACTCCTTACAAAACCTTTGAGTTCCAAAACTTAATGACAAGTTTTTTAACTCCTTCAAAACTTTTGAGTTCCAAAACTTCATAGGAAGTTTCGATAACTATCTTTAGTCATAAAAAGAGACTTTCCATGTTCTATAACTTGAGGGCAAGTTATGAACCGCTTCAAATCCATTTCGATCAAATGTTTAACTACTAAAATAATCCAAATTCTATCCTTTTACCAATTTGACCTAATGCAACACTTATAGCAAGATAACTTCAAATCAAAGAATTACAAATAATTAGCTTATCATGTAAACATATTTTATGATATAAAACAGTTCATGGTAATGATCCTAATCTAATTCTGGGCAAAAAAAACCCCAAAAAATTACAACCAGCCTATCCAACTCGTCGAGTCAGATACTAGACTCGTCGAGTTGGCTTGATTTGTGCTTGACTCGTTGAGTCAGATCATAGGAAACGTCAAGTGTACTATCCAGAGGGCAGTTTTTCAACTTTTCCAGCTTTGAACAAATAACCAATGCATCTATATAATAGAAAACTACAAATGGCTCTGGTACCACTGTTGGGTTTTATGTACGCTAACATCCCTATGGTGCACATACAACCCTAATGTTTTGGATCTAAGTTTTCACAAATTATACATGCAACAAAAATTACAAAGCATGAAGCCTACAACTAGCATACAATTTGATATTTGAATCATAAAAAACTAGTTAGAAGACTACCTCGTGTTGTAGCTTGTTGTATTTGACCTTTAAGAGCTTAGCACCTCAAGTGTGATGCCTCAAATGGTTCACAAAATACCACCAACAATTGGAGAACTTGAGAGAGACGTTATGAGGCACTCAAAATCGGCTATAGTATCTCTAAGATCACTAGTGTATCCAAATTTAGGCCAAGGGGTTACACACACACAGATATATATATATATATATATATATATATATATATATATATATATATATATATATAGTGTAGAATCCAAGAGTCACGTTTAACCCTAATTCTTACACTTAGGCATATAATCCATAATCCATATGGACTAATTCTTCATGGACTCTTACATAAACTTAGCCTATCATGGATCAATAGCCCAGACCATATATATCACTGATTTACATAATCAGTCCTGGTTAATTTAATTAGTCTATTTTGATCACTAAATTACTTCTTGATCAATACTAACTAAATAATATGATTTCTCAATTAATATATTATACTTGTAATAGATTAATAAATCACAAATAACCTCTTTTTTAAATACCCATCCTATAAAATTGCCCTGGTGAATGTAACACAAAAGGACCATGCTACTCTCAAGTCAAGTATATATCAATTATAGTTATGCGCTTAGACACTTAATCCAACATTATGCAGTACTGAAGTGCAACCGGGTACCCAACTCCTCATGGAATTTCTTCCACAACCCGGAAGTAAAACGCACATCCCGATCTGACACTATCAATGTCAGCACTCCATGTCGTGTCACCACCTCTCGCACGTAGATCTCGGTCAATTTCTCTGCAGAAGAGCTCTCACTGATAGCCAAAAAGTGAGTGCTCTTCGTCAACCGGTATACAATCCCCCATATCGCATCGACACCTCGCGCAGTCCTTGGTAATTTGGTGATAAAATCCATGTAAATTTGTTCCCACTTTCACTAGGGAATCTCTAGACACTGCAACGGGCCATGTAGATGCGGGTGCTCCGCCTTGACATGAAGACAAGTTAAGAATCTCTCAACTACCCATGCCACATCTCTCTTCATGCAAGGCCACCAATAATCCCTCTTCAAATCCAAATACATCTTGGTGGATCCTGGGTGGATCGAGAATCTCGACCTATGGGCCTCCTCCATCAAAATATGTCGAGCTTCGCCTGTATACGGCACCCAAATCCGTCCATGGAAAGTCATAAGCCCGGACTATCTATATTAAACTCAGAAATATGCCCAATCACCCGCTCCCTCTTATGGTTCTCTAGTCTCACATCCACTGCCTGGGCCTTTCGGATGGCATCTAAGACTGGAGTCATCACTGTCATCCTCATGCATACGTCTCAAATCGGAGCACTCACTGTTCTACAACTCAGGGAATTGGCTAGCACATTAGCCTTGCCAGGGTGATACAAGATCTCAAAGTCATAGTCTTTCACTACATCCAACCACCTCCTCTGTCTCATATTTAGGTTGGGCTGATCCATAAGGTACTTCAGGCTCTTACAGTTCGTGTATATGGTGCACTAGACAACATAGAGATAGTGACGCCATATCTTGAGGGCGAATACCACCGCCTCCAACTCCAAATCATGGGTGGGATACCTCGTCTCGTGAGGCTTCAACTGCATCGACGCGTATGCTATCATATGCCCCCTCTGCATCAACACAACACCCATCACTGATATAGAAGTCCTCCACTCCCTCGGGAAGGGCTAACACTGGAGCTTCGCACAATCTATAGTGAAGAATCTCGAATGAGGCCTGCTGCTCGAGCCTCCAAGCAAATGTAACACCCTTCCTGATCAATGTGGTAAGAGGAACGACAATCTTGGAGAAATCCATGATAAATCTCTAGTAGTAGCCTGCTAGGCCAAGAAAACTCCTGATCTCGGACGGGGACCTCTCCACCTCCCATCGCATAACTACCTAAATCTTGGTTGGGTCGACCAAAATCCCATTCTAGTTAACGAGGCGTCCTAAGAACTGGACCTGTCGTAACTAAAAATCACACTTGGAGAATTTGGCATAAAGCCTCTACGTCCTCAATACTCTGAGAATCTCTCGAAGATGCTCCTCGTGCTGCTCTCTGGACCTAGAGTATACCAAAATGTCATTGATGAACACGATCACCAACCGATCCAACATGGTCCTGCACACTCGGTTCATGAGATCCATGTACGTTGCCGGTGCGTTGGTTAGTCCGAAAGGCATCACCACAAACCCGTAGTGTCCATAACGAGTTCTAAAGGTCGTCTTCTGGATATCCTCCTCATAAACTCTCATCTAATGATACCTAGATCTGAAATCAATCTTATAAAACCAAGACGCCCCTACAACTGATCGAATAAATCATCCATCCTCAGTAGTGGATAACGGTTCTTGACCGTCAGTTTGTTCAACTCCCTATAGTCGATGCACATCTAGTGTGAACCATCCTTCCTCTTGACAGAAAGGATTGGTGCTCCCCACGGCAAGCTACTTGGTCTAATAAAACCCTTTCCTAGCAGCTCGTGGGATCAAATCAATCCGAAATTCCACTTGCCTCTCAGGAGGCACACCCGATAACTCCTCAGAGAACACATCGGGGAACTCACACACAACCGGAACATCAGAAATAGAACTCGGCCTCTCTGTGGCAAATATCGTATCCATCACATATGCTAGATAGACCATACATCCCTGCTGTAAACTCTATCTCGCCCTGGCGGCAGAACAGAAAGCTGATCCAGATCTGGTCCCCTCGCCATACACAATATGCACTCCCCCACTAGGGTCTCGTATGGTCACCATTTCATACTCACAACCAATCACAACTCCAAAACAGCTCAACCAGTCCATGCTCACTATGACACACACATCACCCATTGTTATCATCACCAGATTTATAGGGAACTCAACACCGAATATATCCAACACACATCCTCGAAATACATCGGTGGAAAAAACCGCATGCTCGTCTCCTATAGAAACCCTCAGTGGTCGACACAACGCCTCACGTTTGACACTAATGTGAAGACTAAAGGATAGAGACACAAAAGATTGACTTGTACCCGAGTCAAATAACACCAAAGCAGGCACATAACTCACAAGAAAAGTACCTATATACAACACAATGTAAGCATAAACAAATCTCAAAACAATATAAATAATGAGATACATACCAGCAACAATATTAGGCGTTGCGTGGACCTCCTCCGTAGTCAACTGGAAAGCTCTCCCACGAGCCCTCGGAGCCTCGGCCTTCACCGCCCGACCATCAATAGCGCGCAAGGTAGCAGTAGTAGAAGCCTAGGCTGATCCCTGAGTGAGCTGAGGGTACTTGGCCTTCCGATGGTCAGTCTGGTTGCAATGAAAGAAAACTGCAAATCCCTTAGGGCAATCCTTCGCCATGTGCCCCTCCTTGTCATATTTGTAGCAAATCCTTGATCAGGAAGATCCCTCATACCTCTTTCCGCACTTGCCACAAGTACGACCCTTATGGCCCCCCCGCTCGCGTATCAGCGGGCTTTGCCCGCTTCGTCGCCGGTTGCGACGTAACCGGTCTCATGTCTCTACCCCGAGACTCCTTCTCCTCTTTGGTCTGCAACTCTAGCTCAATCTCCCTCCTCCTGGAATTGGTCTAAAGCTTAGCCAATGTACAGTATGAAAAGTTCGCCACGAACTCCCGAATATCCCTCCATAATATGCTCAAATACTGACTCACATGTGCTTGCTCAGTAGACACATGCTCAAGGCAAAACAACACCCTATCATGAAACATCCTCGTAATCTCTGTCACAGTTTCTGTCTTCTGCTTGAGAGACAGAAACTCCTAGGCTAATTGTTCCCTCTCTACCTGGGGAACTTACTCATCTCGTAACAATTATGTAAACCTCTCCCATGTCACTGCAACATGGTCTGTAGGAGTAAAACTAGTAGTCACGAACTTCCACCAGTCCTTCGCTCCCAAGCGAAGCCGGTTCAGCGTAAATCGAACTCTCAGGTGATCTGGGAATGAACACGTATAGAAACATCCCTCAGCGTTAGAGATCCATCTCACGGAAACAATCAGATCCTATGTCCTGTCAAAATCTGGTGGCTTCATGTTGCTGAACTCCCGGAACAACAACAAGCCACCTCCCTGTGGCCTAACAGCAGTTGCAACTGCGGTGGCTGCAGCAACAGCAGCCTCTGTAACAACAATATATCACTCATCGAATGTCTCACACAGTGTGGTCTTAATAGACCTGAACATCTCTGGTATGTCCTCTCTGATAGTTGTGGCCACCTCCTCATGAATGATCCTGCGGATCTCCTCGTCACTGGTACTACTGCTCTTAGGGTTATGACATGTACCCACCATAATGTCTTTGAAACACAACACAAAAAATCATCAGAGACTCGTTTAAGCATACTCACACTTGATTTCCCGTCCCTACATACTCCTTAGTATCCTAAGGATTTTTACGTGGGTCTTATATAGATTTGGTGCTTTTAGTAGCACGGGCCTAATACTACCTTCCACACCAACCCGTAGTCACCCCAAGTCTTCTTCCCAGGATCCAAATTTTAATGTACTCTATCTCTCACGAGTATCAAACTACTCTCTCAGTAGGCTCATCATATGCCCCATATAGGCATCTCTCCTAGATTATTCCTCGACTCAGAACTCTTTCTAAGAGATTCCCACTAGGTACTCCCACTCATCACATACTCAAGGAAAATAACAGAGAACATCGACCAACAGCATCTCCTAGGCTAAGTCATAAAAATCAGTCAACCCTAGCCCTAAATTATGAAATACTTATCCTAGCCTCTAGCATGCATCCCTACTATCTCATAAATATCTCATAATCATAACAAATAAGGGTATTTTGGGAAATCACCATTCGGGATGTGGTTGATTGTACACACTGCTCTGTCTCGTTTTCTCTTCAAAACTCTTACTTGTTTTAGAAAAATTATTTCTCTTTATAAAATTTTCTAAATTCCTCGGTTTGAGTCCAGACATACCTGAGAGTACATCTGAATCCCTCAAACCAAGTCTCTGATACCAACTTGTAACACCGTAAATTTTTAACTAAAATTTTCATTTTCAAAATCACATAATTTCAAATTATCACTTTTCAAAAACCATAATTGTATAAATTATCCAACAACACGAATAAATAATTGTTTGATAATAATCTAGGATCCTCTAAAACATAAACTTAATCTTGTGTGTACAATCAAGTCAACGCCTTCCCATGATCCTGAGAAGTACCTGAAACACATATCACATAACACAGTAAGCACAAAGCTTAGTGAGTTCCCCAAAATACCACACGCAAATAATTGGCCTCTCATGGCTATATCTCTATAAAGACCCTCTGGTCCATGTGTCTTAGTGAGGACCATCCAGTCTTACAACTCGGGTTGGACCCGCAGGTCCTAAAGAATAAAGCACAAAATAATATACAACATAAATCACAAAGACAAATGCATAATATCACATAACTCAGCATAAGCATATAAGACCCTCTAGTCAATTAAATTACCACTCAGGTAAGTATAATGAGAAGACTCACCTCGAAAGTAAGCAAGTAGATCTAGCACCCTACGAACAGTCTAGACTCCGCCTACATAATGTAATTATCTCTAATAAGTAATTTGTAATAACCATTATGATATGCTAAGCTAACTCCTCCCCTAAATCTCAAAAAGGGTGAAATTACCATTTTACCCCTCCATAGTCTCTAAAGTCCACAGTTGACCAAACCATCAAAGTCAACAAAAGTCAATGCTCAAGTCAACAGTCCATGTTGACTAAACTCATCGAGCGCCTCTATGTGACTCGTTGAGTTCCTTCGTTTTCTTAGAAGTATGGGGGAAATCCAACTCAACTCGTCAAGTTGTCTCATCAACTCGGCGAATCACAATGTATCGAGACTCATCGGGGAAAACCCTAACCGACTCGTCGAGTCAGCTTACCGACTCGTCGAGTCCCTTCAGTACATTTTCTCATTAAGATGTTTTTAGGTGGAAATGATGTCTCATACTTTGGATCTAACCTTCTAAGCTCACTTATCACGTAAAGCTGCAAGCTTTACATTCATGCATGGCATCTAGAGCTCAAAATACCAAAACAAGCTCCTTAAAGGGTTTCATGCATGGAGACTTTCCCAAAGCTTGGATCTGTGGGCTCATGGGACCTCCTTTTGACCAGATTTAGAGTCTCAACTCCATGACAAGCTCCAATAACTCAAGAACCACAAGCTAAGGGGAAAAAGCCCTAAAACTCCCTAGAATGAGTTCTATCAAAAGAAACGCTCAATGTGATAGCTTTTTACCTCCAAACTGAAGCTAGCACAAAAAACACTTGATCCAAAAGCCTCTTCTCATTCCAAGTCTTGATGCTCTTCAATCCTCTTCCAAATCCGCACTAGAACACCCAAAGTTAGCTTCTCTCTCTCTCACAAGCAAAAACACACAATTAGGGTTTCTCGCAGGGTATGAGGGTGAAAAGACCACTCCAATATGCTAAGCTAACTCCTCCCCTAAATCTAAAAAATGGTGAAAAGACCATTTTACCTCTCCATGGTCTCTAAAGTCCACAGTTGACCAAACCCTAAAAGTCAATGAAAGTTAATGCTCAAGTCAACAGTCCATGTTGACGAAATTCATCGAGTGCCTCTACGCAACTCGTCGAGTTCCTTCATTTTCTCATAAGTATGGGGGAAATCCAACTCAACTCATCGAGTTGTCTCATCAACTCAGGGAGTTACAATGTGTCGAGACTCATAAGGGAAAACCCTCAGCGACTCGTCAAGTCCCTTTAGTCCATTTTCTCATTAAGATGTTTTTAGGTGGAAATGATGGCTCATACTATGGATCTAACCTTCTCAGGCTTACTTATCACGTAAAGTTGCAAGCTTTACATTCATGCATGGCATCTAGGGCTCAAAATGCCAAAAAAAGCTCCATAAAGGGTTTCATGCACGGAGACTCTCCCAAAGCTTGAGAAGCTTGGATCTTTGGGCTCATGGGACCTCATTTTGTCCAGATCTAGAGTCTCAACTCCATGATAAGCTCCAACAACTCAAGAACCACAAGCTAAGGGGAAAAAACCCTAAAACTACTTAGAAGGAGTTCTATCAAAAGAAATGCTCAAGGTGGTAGCTTTTTACCTCCAAACTAGAGCTAGCCCAGAAAAACACTTGATCTAAAAGCCTCTTCTTGTTCCAAGGCTTGATGCTCTTCAATCCTCTTCCAAATATGTACTAGAACACCCAAGGTTAGCTTCTCTCTCTCACACAAGCAAAAACACACGATTAAGGCTTCTCACAGGGTATGAGGGTGACAAGGGAGGCGGATATGAAGGCTTAAGGTCCTTTAAATAGGACACAAACCCTTAAAATTATTGTTTTCTCACTCAGCACCAACTCATCGAGTTGGGGTCCTCCAACTCGTCGAGTAGACTCTAGAAATCACGCGGTCATTAGCTCCTTTACTCAGTGAGTTGGGGCATCCAACTCGTCGAGTTGCTCTAACATTATGAATTTAAATAATTAAATATTATACCTAGGAGTCGGGATGCTACAACCTTTCCTCTCATCAACTCCAGATAGTCGGCCTTCTTGGGGCCCACTTGGTTGTAGTGAAAACATAACATGCTCATCCCCTGGGTACAATCTCTGCTGACATGACCAATCCTACCACACTTGTACCAACCCATACCCCTAGATCAACAAACCCCATTATGTTGCTTGCCATACGTGCTCCACTAACCTCGGCCCTGTTGGCTCCTCAACTGCTGATCAGAAACCTTGGGTCTCTTCGTAGGACCCCCAACTGTCTGCACCTGCTCTGGCTTCCTCTTTCGCAAGTGCTTCAAATCAATCTCCTTCTCTCGGGATCTAGCAATCATGTCCTCTAAAGTCTGACAAGCTAAAAAGCTCACAAACTCTCTGATATTGTCTCACAACATATCATGGCACCTTGTCTTCTTCATCTCCTCATATGTGGTATATCGTGGAACTAAAAGATCCCTCTCCCTAAACTTTGAGGTGATCTCCGCCATAGTCTCAGTTGTCTGGAAAAGGTCCAGAAACTCCCTCGCCAACTGCTACACCTCAATAGACGGTGCAAACTCCACCATAAACCAGGTCACAAACTCATCCCAAGTCATCGTCTCAATGGATTTGCCTGCCAAAGCAAAATCTACCTCCTCCCACCAATCTCAAGCTCTATCTTTTAGAAGACAGGAAGCAAGTCTGACCTTCGACCCCTTGGCGCAGAAACTCGTCCAAAAAGTGCTTACCATATTTGCTAACCACCTCCTACTAGCAATGAGCTCCTTTTCCCCAAAGAACTTGGGAGCTCCACAAGCATGGAACTCGCGGAAGGAAAGAGTGCGAGCTCCCATAATAGTCGTAATATTAGTTCAGAACGCGCCCAGGCGCTCATCCAAAATCTCTAAAATCCCCTCCTTGACCGTTCTAAAGATCACAAGAGTCTGCTCCAAAATACTGTGGGTGATCTTCGACGAGATGAACTCCTGCATCTACTCATTAGTTGGCTCAATACCCACACCTGATCCTGAACTAGAACTTGAACCTCCTCCACGCATGCTCATCACCATTCTGAAAAGCAATCATACAAATGATCAGAACATACCCAAGAATCCTCAACTCATAGGCTTCCTAGATTCTCCATGAAGCTCCTCAATTCGAGTATGGATCATGTGATTTTAGTAGTACGAGCCCAATACTACCTTCCACACCTATCCATCCTTTCCTCAATAATTATCCTGAATCCTCTGGGACACCTTCTTAATCTAGTACTCCAAGTACTCACTAAACAATGCATCTAAACCCACTAAAACACTTCCTAGGCTCTCCTAGGTTCCCGAACTCACCCTGCCATTAGCTGCTAAAAAATTCCCAATAATGTCAGTTAACTACTTCATGAATACCATCACATGCAACAAAGCTAAAGATAATCATTTGAGTAAAAGTCTTAACACTACAATGGTTAGACTCAGACAAGAGCTACGTAGTAGGACCAAATTAATCACTATGAGATTATTTAACCTATGCAACATGTGACTTAACATATTATCTCAATAGTCAACTCACACCATTAAGGGTCCCACAAAGCACATAGCAAGCAACATTTGTAAAGTAACACTCCAAGCTGTAAAATCAATCAAAGGACATCTCAAGCTTACTTTCTACTACCGTGCTAAGAACTTCTACTCTCACTACCAGTTGCCTTATGGATGCAAATTATATACAATACATGATCAAATAGTATGTCAAATAAAAGACTCCATCTTAGGACCATAACCAGACATGGAACAGGAAATAAGGCAAAATCAATCATTATATGGCTATATGATCCTAATTGTAAAGAATTTTTAAAGCATACGCTTAACAATTACAAGTTCCAAATCTAGCATAGCATTTGATCCTCCTATACTATGAGGCATCACATATCTGGCCAATTCATCCAATCATATGAAATCCATACTAGCATGCAATTTCGAAAGCTCAAAGAATTAGGCATATAAAGGCATCTCTCCTAGCATGAAATCTTGAGCAGATCATTAGCCCTAATCTAGCATGCAATTCATATAATAATAACAAATGTGTATGGATATTTTGGGAATCACTTACATGAGATCGTCTAAATGCACACATCACACCCTTTTCTTCTTAAATTTCTTTTTAGAAAATCCATTTTCTTTCAAAATATTATAAATTCCGCAGTTTGAGTTCAAACACACTCGGAAGTGTGCCTGAATCCTTCATACCAAGGCTCTGATACCAAATTGTAACGTCCCAAAATTTCATAGTAAAATTTTCATTTTTAAAATAATAAATCATACAAACGAGTTGCTCATAAAACCGATCAGGTGATTATATTATTTAAACATCAGAGTATTATTAATAATTGCCAATGCAGAAAAATCTGTAAGATGCTGTGCAGTTACGTCGAGCCCTTCCCTTTCAAACTGGAAGTACCTGAAACCATAAATATGAAATCGTAAGCGTAAAGCTTAGTGAGTTCTCTAAAATACTACATACCATACATATAATAGATATTGCTATATGCTAACCATAGTCTTTCCATTATACCATGAGACGTATCATGGTATTTCCTTGCCAAGCCAGGGGCCAAAACCCTAGTTCTTAAAGACAAGTTCCAAGAGCCACCTCCTAGTCTTCCATGCAAGTATCACAAAGACAACGAGCCTACTACATATATCTGCAAGGGTCTGATCTTTGGTCTTGCATACAATTTTATGGGAGCCACCTCCAGGTCTTTCAATCAAATGCCAATGGACACCCCCTGTTCTTCCTATATAACATAAGCTAATGAGATGACATTGATGCCTTCGACCCCCAAATACAGTAAGGAGACTCACCTGAATCACAAAGTCGATTAACACTCAGCTCAAACCGAGCCAACCACAACTAACTGCTCTCCTTCCAAATGATGGGTGCTTAATACCCCTATCAATACACACAAGGTAAACCCTAAGTCTACCTTCTAAAAATAGAATTTGACAAAAAGTCAACTCAATCCAAAAGTCAACAGTCAAAGTCAAGGTCAACAACCCATAATGTCAACTATCCATCCTCACATCATGACCAACCCTTAGTCACGTCGTCAGAGCTCACTCGGTCCGATTCCAACTCATCCCGACTCAACCTAGCCAAATCAGCCAAGGAAAAACACATGAGTTGACCTCACGACGTGAACAACCTTATCTCACATTGTGATCCCCAAGAAACTCATCAGAACATGATTAACCACTCCTCATGTCGTGAGATCCTCTGTCTCATGTCGTAAGAACAGTCTAAAGCCAAAAGTCCAACTTTTAAGTCCTTAATCCATTAAGCCTTGAACTTTAGCTTTCTTGAAGGTCTTATAACTCCATAATATACTAGAAAGTCAATGATTTTAAGACATATATGTCCAATGCATGTCTAGATCTCATTCGGGTCAAATTTAAAGAAAAAGACATCCAACTTTCACACAAGGTTCCAAAACTCAATCATTCAATAGATTTGAACTCTATAACAGTCTTAAGACCCTTATGACCCATAAAGTTGCCAACTTTATGGTTTCCATTCATTCAAACTTGCTCAACCAAGGAGGAAAGTGGGACAAAACTTAGATTTAGCCTCAGATAACAATAAATGACGAAGCTTTGACACTTTATTAGGTGATGAAAATGATGATGATTACTTGTAAGCCTCTACAAAAAATCACCTTCTTATTCTTCTTTTTTTCTTCCTCAATCCAAGAAAGGCACCAAAATGACCAAAGATCAAGCAAGGGATGTAGACTAGGGTTTTCTGAGGTGAAAAGAGGGTTTGGAGGCTGACAATGAACCGTAAAATAGGTTTAGAGGTGCTTAAATACAAAGGAAACCCTAAAAGATCTTGGGCTTGGGCTGCATTAGTTCTCATGTCGTTAGCCTATATGTCTGACGCCGTGAGATCAGTCCCAAACAAAGTTTTTCATCTTGGCCCATCTCATGTCGTGAGCCTCTATGTCTCACATCATGAGACTCCATTTCTTCTAAAATCCAACCTTTTGACTCATTGAAACCCTAATTCGATTCATCTTGGAAAACGGGTGTTACAATCTTGGATCTTCTTATGACCATCCTCCATCCCTCTTAGCCCCGATATTGAAACCCTAACCTTTAAGTGTGAGTTTTGAAGTTTTTGAGTGATTTTTGGTGCTCTTGGTGGGGAAGGAAGATCTATGGAGAAGTGGTGGTGCATTCAAGCTCTTGGATCGAGAATCTACACCTCATTGTTCATCTACAGAAGGTATAAAGTTCATACCCTGAGGCTTGCTTTCTAGATATTGTTAAGGTTTACGTTTATGTTTATTTGGTCCCCAAACCTTGGTCTTTGTGATTTTGGACTACTCAAGACCATTTGAGCTGTCCTTTTAGACATTTTTGAGCGCATGGTGTCATAAACATGCAAGCTTGGTCCTTTCTTTTCATCCATTCATGAGTTATGGAGTTTTTTTGGTGATGTTAGAAGTTAGGGTTTTGGGATTGAGTTCTCTTTAGCCATGAAAAGTCGTAAAGTTAGAGACTTTTTCGATTAAAAGGCCTTTTAAGGTCAGATCTGAGGTTGGGGTGAAGTGTCTTAATGATTAAGATCTTAAAAGTTTAGACTTGAGTTTAGGCTGAGTACGCCAAGTGTAAATCTGACTATGCCCAACGTAGCCACCTGGGAGCTCGTTTTCAGGATTTGTGCTCTACGCCATGTGTAAAGCCTTGGTACACCGCGTGTAAGGTCAATTGTGTTGATCTTTAACTTTTTGACCGAGTGTGACTTTTGGTCAAACTATGAGGGTTTTGGTCTTGGAAAGGGCAAAATGACATTTTGCCCAAATTGTGGATTATACTAGGCTTCGTACTATTTGTGTTTGGATAATTACCTTAATTATTAATTAGGGTTGTTTGGTGGGATTAATAAGTAGAGGCTAGTTTCGGCAGTTCGGGTGTGAGTTTTATCAGTCTTCGATGTGAGGTGAGTCTGCTCACTATATTTACATGTGTGGTATAATATATGTGTTGACCAGCTGGGTTTAGTTGTTGTTATTGTGATATGTGTTATTGTGTGTGCTGAGACTTCAGATAGTCTCCAAGATTGCTGATAATCCACAACGCGTGTTGTTTGCCCACTAAGACTTCGGGTAGTCTCTAGGGTTGCTGGTAGCTCATAATTATTTATTTGTGTTGTATTGTATGTGGTATTTTGGGAACTCACTAAATTCCGTGCTTACAATTGTTGATTAAATGTGTTTTAGGTACTTCTGTTGATCGCAGGAAGGAGAAGGCTTGATTGTAGACATACGCCTGCAGTTTCTGATTTTGAATATTTTAGGACACTTTGATATTATGATGATGATTTGTATATGATACTTGTGATTTTCTTGAGATGAGTGTTTATGAACAATGTTTTTAGTTAATAAAAAATGAAAATGTTGGTTTGAAAATTTGGATGTTACAAATTCGGAATGAATATTTCGGACATGAATATAGAGATTTTTTAGAAGGATATACAAAAAAAGATATGTTATATATTTTTGGTCGGTTTGAAATTTCAAAAATAATTCTGAAATAACCACTTTAAGAGAAGATGGTCAGTTTGCAAAACACAAACCACATAAATCTTGGTTTTTTTTTTTGTTAAAAATATAATTTATAATGGTTAATTTAATCAATATCCCTAAAAACATAAAAAGTTTATTAACTAAATACAACTAAGTGTAAAATAAAGTTTCATGAAATGTAAAAATCAAAATAGATAAAACCTATAAAATAATTAAAAGATTAGTAATTTCTTAATAACAACTCTAAAAACAAACTAAGTAAAATAAAAAGGAAATTAAGTAATCTAACCACTTTTTAATGGTATTTCAATAATAATAATAATAATCTTTTTTTTGAAAAATAACCACTTGGTCCGAAATCCGGACCCGAAAAAACGGCTCAAGCCCAATACCGTAGTCCAATGGTATATATATATATATATATATATATATATATATATATATATATATATATATATATATATATATATATATATATGGTATATATATATATATATATATATATATATATATATATATATATATATATCCCATATTATAATAAAAGAGTACCCAATAGCCACGTGTCTTCTCCTGAAGCCCATCCCAACTAATTTTCCTGCCGAAAATGTCTAAGTGGTTTTCCTTAAAGGCCCTTCTACCGTATTAGAGATATAATTCTCATCCCTAAATATCTCTCATTCCACAAATCTTTAATATTATTAAGAATCCTTAAATCTTGGTCTGCCGATCAACCCTGTAAGAAATCTTATTCTATTTTTAGCTTAGCTAACAACAAGAAATTAGGAAATCTTATCTAAATTTGAATTAGATCTACAAATGGTTCATATTTAAATTGAGGATCCTGTTTTACACTTCCAGTTTCCATTACTTCTCCTTCCAATCATCAATAACTCACCAAATCCACTTGAATTTCTTGGTTGCCATTTCTTAGTTGAGGTTACTACTTGACCTCACCCTTAAACCTAAAGACCCCTGTTTGGATTTCTTATTATGTCTTCTCATATTGAACATCATAGGTTTTTTTTTATCAAATACGTATTTCAAATTCTTAGTGGTGAAGTTTCTTTTAGCTTCATATTTAAAGATCATATATATATATATATATATATATATATATATATATATATATATATATATATATATATGAAGGGTATAGAGGTTAAATGGAGTGCTCTGATTGAAAGAGTACGCCTTCATCTGCTTATCCATATGTTTTTGGTATTTTGAATAAATAATTCTTTTTGCACACTACATGTTTGATAAAATAGTTGAACCAAATTTTATAATCAACAAATCATGTGAATGAGGTGGTGATATTGATTTGTGCAAACTTTTCTATTTGAGTAGGTTTTAATGTTTGAAACTTTAAATTTCTAGGGATTTGAAATGTTGTTGCTTCCTTTATCATAAAATCATTTATCCCTTATTCTCTTTTTATCTCAGATAATGGCCACATGTTTCGCCAGGTAGACCTCTCCTTTGTAACAATATGTATTCAAAGATGCTTATGTAATGAAGGTTGCATGAATCAACTTTACGTACTACATGTTTGAACTAAAATTTATAATCAGTAAACCATGTAAATTAGGATTTGATATTATTTTGTGTTCTTGATTATGTAGAGTTTTCAATTTGAGTCAAGTATTAATGTTTGAGAACGCCAAGGATTTAAGTGGGTTGTAGGTTCAACAATTGTTGCATTTTAGTGCTTTAGCGCCAACATTGGGTATAATTATACCAGTTATTAGAGTTGGTGGTTTTGCTACCCCACACTCATATCCCACTTGTGGAAATTACCATAATACCATCCAGTCAGACTTATATCCCATATGTGGAAATTGAATCATTTTCATACTTTTCCTCTTGGAAATTTGAGAAATGAATGCATTATGAAGTCTCTCATGCCTACAAAGCTTCTGGTAAGTCTCATACATAATTAATCTCATAATACAAAACTATAGAGAAGTTATATTTAAGCATTGTATAATTATTGTGATTATTATCCAAAATTACTTTTTGTAATGCAGTTAACAACTTACACCTTATGCGTGGGATACCCGTTCTACAACATCATTCAATAATGACTCCAATTCATCATGTACTCCTATTGTTCTCTTGGGGTTAAAAGAGCCTTTTGGCTATGATGTTTTTTTCTTGTGGATATATATAATATGACAAATTAAGATTTCAACCATGATTTCCATATGTAGTATATAATTTTCATGTTTACTCATATATTTTTTCTATTCAAAATCCTGTCTTTTAAGTTTAATGGTTCAAGGGAGGAAGATGATGATCAGGAGCATCTTAGTCATTTCAAGCAACCACAAGGTAGTATTACTAATGAAAAGAAGGTACGAATCAGTTAGACATCAAAATTTTAAAGCCACAAGTGTTGGAAGATGTTACTCATTGGAATATTAATAGTATGTAATAGGCAACTCAAATTTAAGAGTGCAATTTGTTCCTAATAACATCAAAGGATATTCTCATTGTTACATTCCTCCAAGTAATTCCATAATTAGCTCAAGTACTTTGGTTTCTATTTTTGTAGATTAAATCGCAAATGGGTTTGGCATATCAAATTCTCTTAACTGTCTTGGACAATTCTATCATGTATATTGAAAAATTTTCCATCACCTCTACTACATATTGATTTACCTGTAAAAGATCTCGATTTATTATTTGTTATAAAAGATTTATATCTAATAGGTTGACCCCCTTCAGAATATGAAATTTACTTATATATAATTACAAGTTTATTTATTATTCATAGGAACCTAATAACTATGAGTTTGATTTTTCATAATTAAGTTAAGTTTAGGTCATTTAATGTAACACCCTGACACCTAGGTATAAAACTTAAAGCCTAATATTTATATTTTTAGACCTACTTGACGAGTTCGATGCCCCAACTTGTTGTGTAGAGACGGTCAAAGCCGCGTGATTCTAGGACCTACTTGACAAGTTGGAGGACCCCAACTCGACGACTAGAAGTTGTGTGTCACACCCCCAAATTGGAACGGCGGAAACGTTCGGGGGCGAAGAACGTCATGTTTAGTATCACAACACATGCATCATAGTAATCAAAGTAACAAACCACCAATGCATTAATATGAAAGTGTTTACAAAGTATGTGGTTCCCAAAAGATAGACTCCAAAAGTAAATAACAAAACAAGATATGAAGCTACTATACTCCATCTTCTGAATCCTAGTGTGCGTACCTGTCTACTAGTCTCCTGAGAATACCAGTTATATTGAAAGAGTAGATCAACATTTAAGCTGGTGAGTTCATAAGTATTTAAGTGATGAAAGTAAGTTGTAAGTTTTTTTTAGAAAAGTTCGCATGTTCCTCCAGAAAATCCTATATTTTCTGATATGATGAATGAAAGTAAACATGACTCTATAATTCCTGCTATGAGTACCAAATGTATACAAGTTATGTACATTTTAGAGTAAACAGCCAATCGGTTGTGTGAATCTGCCCTAAGCCCACAACCAAACAAGGAACATGGAATGAGGCGGAAGTCACACGTCCCATTATTTGTTAGATCTTCACTGTATATAACCTTGATGTATTCATTTGGTACTTACGACTGTAATAGTTCTTTATATTTGATGAAAACATTCTTTAAGCAAATCATATATTTCCTTTAGTGAAAATGGTAACGACAATAGTTCCTTCTATAATCACTTAGTTTATACAAGCTATATCTAATATAATATCGAACAGACAGTTAAATAGGAGAATCTTCCCTAAGCCCACAACCAAACACGGAATAGGAAGTAAGGCGGAAATCACACATCCAACTGCCTATCAGATATTAATTATATATAACCCTGATGTATAAACTAAGGTATTATAGAATTAACCACTAAAGGTCCTTTAAGTTATGCTGGTTTAATAAAACGAATTAAACCCTTATACTGATAAGTTTATAGTTTAGCCTACTAAATATTCTATCTGAAAAAGTATGTTTTTATACTAGAAAATGGTATATTGAATTTGTATACTATGACCTGACCCATACCTGGTACTCCTTATGATTACTTGGTGTATACGGAATATATATATATATATATATATATATATATATATATATATATATATATATATATATATATATATATATAACTAAGATCGAATAGATAGTAGATTGGGTGGATTTGCTCTATGCCCACAACCAAACACGGAACAGGAAATGAAGCGGAAAGCACACATTCTACTGTTTTACCAGACCCGATTGATATATATATATATATATATATATATATATATATATATATATATATCCATGATGTATCTACCTAAGAATCATAAAGTTAGCATTATAGGCCCCTTTCTAACTGAATGTACTAAGACTCGACTGTTCTGTTTGTCTTTTGTAATGATGTACGTTTTCCCAAGTTTAAGACTATCTTTACTAGAAAATTGTTTGCATTACCTTTTATGTGAGAAGATCACTATATGAATGTAATGGGAAAATTAAAGGTATTCTATAATATCGTACAAAGTAATTACTGAAGCACTTACTACCTTAAAACTAGTTTGTTAATTAAGGTTAAAATGTGATGTGGTTATAACTATGCTGATCGACAAGTGTTTAACACGACAACCTGCTGGTGTCGAAAGTGATGTGACATTTGTCACCCCTTGGCCTGTCGGTCAAACTGTAGCGAACAGTCGGGATGCGGGCTTGTCAGTCCCGTATAGATCTATACACACAATGTCCGTTCTCCCTCAAGGAGACTATGGTTACAAAACACGGCCTAACAAGTATATTTCTAACCCATGAAGTAGTCTCACATAAATGTTATCTTGTTCTTGTTATCGTATGTTCCTTTATGTTCTTGTTATTGTATGTTATGAACCCCTAAACTATACCTATTATAATTTACTAGTATGTTTGTTTTGAACTGTCTCTGATTTGTAGAAAAGACTCGATTATCTATTGAGTTATGATTGTACTTTAAAACAGAGTTTTATAAATAACTAAGTAACATAACTTAAAAGAGTTTTTGAATTGATTCGATCACCTATAAAAGCATAAGAAATTCTTTAATGTGTTGGTTATCACAGATAAATATTTACACAATCATCATTGTGTTCGACTTGTATCCTCCCCCCCTACTTAAAAGCATTTAAAAGATTGATTATAGGGGGTATGAACTCACCTTATGTGGATGATTCAATTTTGAAGATTCGCGTAAGGATGAGAAGTTCCATGAATGAATTCCCGAGGCACAAACGAGTACTAATTGACATATATTGATACATATATGTATATAAGTAGTGTTTTAACACCACTAACATGAAGGAAAACGGACTTAGGGACTAGGAAACACTTGAAATGAAGTGTTACAATCACATGTGATTGTATGAAAGGGAGTTTACGGCCACATAAGTGTGTTTACGGTCACACACTTGAGTTTACGGCCTCAAGAAGTGTTTACGACTGTAAATACTTGAAGATGATGCATTTTGGATCTTTATTCATGCTTATAGGGTGTTTGTCTCATGAGGATACAAGAGTTTCTAATGGATAACAAGATGATAGAAGAAATACTCACACTTTAGATGCCTTTAAGGTGTTTACAGCCCAAGAACAAGTGGTGTTCTTGGTGAAAAGATGAATATTTGAAGATCTTGAAGGAAAAGTGATGAATTCAAGGATGTGATTCATAGGATTCATATGATCAAGAAGATTAACTAGCAAAATGGAGGAATTACTTACGTTTTTTAAGAGAAATGATGGATTTCCTTGATGATACTTGAGAGAGTTTGAGTGTTCTTGGTTGAAAGAGGTGAGAAATGAAGAATAAATGAAGGAAATCTATACTTATCATGGGAGTTCATGTCCACCAAGAGTTTACGGCCGTAAACTCCTTGTGATGGACTTTTCGGCTCTGTTTCAACCCAATGAACTTAAGCTGACACACCCTTACACACAATCCTTAAGTGTACTAGGCTTAGAACACTCAAATAAACCCCTAACAATGCTAATAGATAGCAGAAATAGGTCTGATATGTGATTGGATTAATTGGATTTACCGGATAGAAATTTCGGGTTGTCACACTATGCATGAAAATCCTAATTTTTACCTATTTAAAGGACCTTAAGCCCTTTCCCCCAGCCACCCTTGCCACTTTTCACATCCAGAGGCAAACCCTAATCGATCTAACCTTATCTTTGAGTGTATGTTAGGCTAAAAGTGTGTGTTTGGTGCATTTATTGAAGAGGCTTGAAGATTTAGAGGCTTGGAACAAGAAGAAGCTTGTAGATCCAGTATCTACATTGTTTTGGCATCCAGTTGAAAGTAAAAAGTCCTTACCATGGCTTTCCATTCCTTAGATCTCTTCTTATGTTAGTATATATGCATTTTGGGTAAAAAAGGAGGTCATATTCGAGTTTGAGCTTGTCATGAGAGCATGGTTTCAGATTTGGACTCCTGTAGGCACTTATGGACATCAAGCCTCAAGCGTAATGAAGATTTGGCCCTCTTCCATGTCCTAAACCCCTTCCTAAGGCTAGTTATGAGTGTTTTAGCTTCTTGGAACCTTTCATGCACGTAAAGTTAGCAACTTTACGTGATAACTATACCCTAGGAGGCTACATCAATAGTTTGGAGCCTTGGTTTCTCTTAAAAGCGTCTGAATGGGAAAAGAACTGAAGCAACTCGACGAGTTGTATAGCCAACTCAACGAGTTGGATGAGGGTTTCCTAATTTTCTGGATTCTGCATGAACTCAACGAGTTAGTAAGTTAACTCGACAAGTTCGTTAGGGGTTTCCCAACATTATGGGCACTGCGTGGACTCGAAGAGTTGTTTGGAAACTCAGTGAGTCAACTGGGGTTTTCGCGATTCTTCGAGTTCTGAAGGAACTCGACGAGTCAGTAAGCTACACTCGACGAGTTGGGTCAACATCGACTGTTGACTTTGACTTTGACCAAGGGTTGACCAGTTGGACTTCTGAGGGTATTTGGGTAATTTGGGGATTTATGGAATTGGAACAATGTTGGTTGTAGGTGTTGGTGTTTGGAACCGTGTTTCGAAAGTTTGATATTTCAGTTTCGATCGACATTGTGAGGTGAGTTTTCTTCACTATACTCAAGGGTCAAACGCACCACGGCCAACCCTTTGGATTGTTATCCTACTTTATTGTTAGTGTGATCTGTTAGATCGAAATCTTGGTAAATAGAATGTTTCTATATGGTCATGATCAGTTAGATCAGTATCCTGGTAGATAGGATGTTTTTATGCTTAGTGATCTACAGATTAGCTTGTATATCTGTAGACTGTTATGTGATTATTTAATATATGTGCACATGATTGATTGGTGGTTGAGGCTTATCTGCTTTGTGCGAGAGACAACAGACCAAGGAATTCCAATCCGATGGTTGTGGGCTGAGAGTATTCCATCCTGAGGATGATTGGACTCATAGTATGTGGGTATTCCAACCCGATGGTTGTGGGTCGTGGGTATACCATCCCGAGGATGATTAGACCCATAGTATGTTGGCATTCCAACCTGATGGTTGAGGGACTGGGGTATTCCAACCCGATGGTTGATTGGACCCATAGTATGCTGTTATTTTATGCGTGTTATTTGTTGTGCGGATATTTTGGGGGAACTCACCAACTTCGGTCTTACAGTTTTGGTTTTGATTTCAGGTACTTCAGATGATCGCGGGAAGGCGAAGGCTTGATCATGCACACCCTCACGTTTTTATGATCCTGATATCTGGGATACTCTGATATGAAACTATTTTGAAAACATTTTGTAATAAATAAGGGTTTTTGATTGCTTGAAAAAGTTTTAAATTGACTTGAATTTAATGGACGTTACATCTAAAAAATGATTTCAATGTACCCAAAATTAATGTCCTGTATACGTGATGAAAAATACCCCAAATAGTCGTTTCTTGAAAGATGCATTTGGGTTTGTTCTAAGCATAGGTGGAAGTTGTGATGGAAGCTATTGTTTTAAATTATTCTATTTTTTCTTCATTTGTGAACATTCTATTTTTAACAGTTATAAATTGTTCTAAGTTAGTGCAGTTTAAAAAATTTACTGCAATTCAAAAAACATGTTTCTATAATTTTTTATAAGTTTTTAATGTCATTGTTAAATGGTTAGGTGTTTTCTCATTATTTTGCAAACAAAAAATATAGCATCGTAAGGATTAGTAATAATAATACCATCTTGCTTTCAGTTATAACCCATAATAGCAACCTACTTTCATTTCTTAATCCATAATAACAACCCACTTTCCCTATTAACCTATAATGGCAGTCTACTTTCACTTTTGACCATTAATAGCATCTTATTTCTTTTCAACCATAATTGCAACATAGTACAACTTTTAATCAATAATAACATCCTAATTTCATTTTAAACCCGTTATGCCAAATGATCATTTTAACATTAATAATCTAGACTTAAAGAATATTGCTCAAATTTCCAAACCATATTAGATATTACTATAAAACAAGGATGATAAGGTTATGTAAAAAACATCAAACTTTGTATAAAAATAACTGTTTGCAAATTTATGACTATTGATTTCGATTTGAAATTATCAATAGTGTTTTTTCTTTGTCAACCGTGGTTTCCACAGGTTTAAAACTTATATATATATATATATATATATATATATATATATATATATATATATATATATAGGTCCCACACACAAAAATCCGGAATACGTGTTTCGGAATTTGTAAATCTTAAGCACGATCTACCCGCATTTGAGACCTAATTTTCATCATGGATTAATCAAACCAAGTAAGTTATACTCTTTAAGTTACTTTGCATTTGATTTTATAAACAGATTTACGTATTCTAAAATGGTCCGGAATACGAGGAATGACTCTAGAGTACTATGATCGAATCCGGACTATCCATTTTTTTTTAATGTTTTTCTTATTTTATGTGTATGAATCTCATGTGAGTACCTTTTAGTGTGTTTCAGATCTGTTTCAGATCGGTTCTTTTACTCCGAAAGTAGGTATTGTAGGGATTCCATAACGATACTGTAAGTCCAGAAAACGAATAATGTGGTCCTGAACCCGATGAACTATTCTAGATGACGTTACAGAATATCAATCGAGAATAACTATACTTATCATTTTTTTCTAAATATTGTTTAATAACCCATGTTAGTTGAAAGAAATTTTTGTGTGGATGTTGTTAAAAAAATTGGTTTTATGGAAGACGAAGTTGTACTCCATTTACAGAAGCTTTCGGAATTGTGACTGATAAAGGTAAAATCGAAAAAATTATAATTATAATTTATTTTTATGGTAATGTATTAAAATATTCTTGGAATTTTGTTTTTGCAAATAAAAAAACCAAGATGTCGAGTTACAACATAAAATAAAAAAATAAACCAACAAAGACACTTATAAAATTAAGAAAGAAAGCAGAAAGGGTGTTAAAACTTAAATTGAAAGCAGATAGACCTCTGAAAGATGGAATGGAACAAGCGCAGACAAACCTATTACGATATATTAGTTGTAATTATGTTTTTTTATGGATATGTTTCAACAAGTTGGTTTTATTATTATTAGATACTTTTATGCACGTTGGTTTTTAATGTGTATAATAATATATTTTATTTTCAGTCTCCAACATCCAATGACTCGAACGATGAGGAAGAGTAGCCTGTAGAATATGCTATACCACGTCTTGAAGATGAGCAACGACGTCTTGTTGATACGACTGCATTAGAAATGATTTGTGATTATCAACGTGTGACACAATGAATGGTAATACTAGAAATCCCATTATCGCTTTTCAGCGGATGAGGAGCGGAGAAAAGTAGCATTATATAACATGCAAATGCTCCTCATTACCATGTCTAAAGATATATGACAATTTGTGAACACAATTGGCATCATCGAAAAAACACGTAGGACAACTCCAATAATAGAAAATCAAGTCTAATTGACTGATAATGGGTTCAAACTAATTGAGACCTACATGCAATTGTTTGAAAATCATGTAGACACTCCTAGTTTGAATCGGATGCAAGTTCCCATTTATCAGCCATAAATGTAATCTAATTATAAATATGGATAGTGTAATGTCTTTTGAAACTGAATTTTGCAAAAGGAATAGTAGGATTATCTAAAATGAGCATTGTAAATCCTAATACATACTTAGATTGTTTTCCACAAATTAGGATATTATAAGGGATACATATTTTGTTTGCAGTCAATAAAATCTCCTCTAATTCTAACAACATCTGGTAGATGGCCCTGTTCTGCACAAAGCTTACTAATCTCCGCATTTGCATCTTCAATCTACTTCTTAGCTTGTTTCACTTCTTTCATATCTTCAATAACCCATTTTCCTTTTTCATTTACTTGTTTTGCTAGATTGTCTTCACGTTGATTTAGTATGTGACTTCTTTCAAAGTTTATTTCCTTTGCTTCTTCAGCAACCTTCATAGCTTGGAAAATGTCATCAGACATTTTATCCGGAAGTGGGAAATTTGGGCCTTCCGGAAACAAGTTATTATCTGAACAAACATAACAATCTTCCTATTTACAATGCAAAACACCATCGTAAGATGAACTCATTCCAATTTTTTTTTTATTCTATATTGAAGATGCATGCTAGTTGCATTTTAAGGTCTAAAAGCAATGTCCAGAACGAGGGGCCAAAATAGCAATTCCGGAACATGGCTCCAGAATGTGGTTCAAGAATGAGTGTCTGAAATAGTTTAAGGAATCTATGACATTTACTGTTCGGAATGACTAGACATACTTTCAGTAATCTATGACATTTACTATTCGAAATGACTACACAAACTTTCAGGAATCTATGACAGTTACTGTTCGAAATGACTACACATAGTGTCAGAAATCTATGACAATTACTGTTCCTAATGACAAAACATAGTGCAAGCTATCAATACAGGTTCGAAGCCTATGAGGATGAATGCTAGGTGCATTTTAAGGTCTAAAAGTAATGTCTGGAACGATGGTCCGAAATAACAATTCCGGAATGTGGTTCCGGAATAATGTCAGGCATCTATGGTTGTAGTAAATGCCATTATATAAAGGAATTCAAGCGTCCAAACTCTTAATGTTGTTTAATTTACTACTAAAAATTCATATCTCACACTCCAAACAAATGACATACTGCGATTGTGGCTCTCAGGGTATTATAAGGACATCAACGACTAGAAATAACCCTGGATGACTATTTTACGCTTGTCCTAAAGAGGTATGTGGGTTATCCTTTCATTAGTTTTCTTTGAATTAATATTAATTTACACAATATACATCATGTGTTTGATATTAAATTTTCAGGGGCCACAGTTTGGGTTTATCTGTTGGGTTGACAAAGCAAATTACAATAACTCGTTAATAATCTGTAACTTAGTTCGATCGAAGAAGAAGATTGAAACTCAAAATTTGTACTTGAAGATAGAGTTAATTTGTAGTTGAATTTTCTTTTTTGAAATTATTATGTACAAGCTGTAAGTTTTATGTTCATCAACTAAGTTTATGTAACGCTTATTAATTAATCTATGTAATATGTAATGTTTGCTTCTTTGTTATTATTACTATGGTACTTGTAAACTACGTTTTTTTTTTCTATTTTTGTAATGTGTAACAAATATTAGGGCAATAATAATATTTTCCCTTAGACACTGTAAATCAATTACAAACATAATTAATTGCAATTACATTGGCAATAAAACAACCATTAAAGGGTCTGGTATTCCCATTATGATGGAGGGGGAAGAGGGTGCACAGTTTGTGTTCGGTAGGCAATTTGAAACACATAAGCACAGTAATATATATATATATATATATATATATATATATATATATATATATATATATATATATATATATATATATATGAACCATATCAGATAATTCATGGATGTTCGAACGATGTGATGTCGCTATAGCATGGTCGCATGATATACCAGAATGCACAATTTCCCATATGAACATGTATGACGGTTTAGATCTACGATTTTTTTTAAAATAAAAAACTCGATAAATGTCGAGCGGGAACGGAAACGGGATCTCTGGTAGGATCTTTGTTGTTTGCCACCGAACAGACTTTTGCATCCTTTTATGAAACATCATTTCAACATACGAGGTGAGTATGGTAGTCAACCTCCATGAAAAGTAAATATGATCAAATAAGGTTATTGTACAAATAATTAAATAATTTAATATTGCACCCGATATTTTACCTTCCATCAAACTGGTTCAACAAAAGTCTGTTGAATGTAGTCACAAATTTCCTCGGTAAGCGTTACAATCGGTACATTGCGTTGATTTACCGATAACACCAATTTTTTAGGGAACATCAATGGTGATTACATTCCAACAGATGTTAAGGAAATATGTTCTTGCCCATTTCACATGACCGATGTTGGCAAGCACTTCACGAGCACTAGGGGTTAGCCAACATAAGTTTTCTTCAAAATCAGACATAATATATGAGTTGGATGTCATCCAAAACAAATGTTCGAATGTTCTACCAGAGACGCCTCTTGTGTGCATATATTTGAACACACTTTTAGAAGTATACCCATGATAGGAATCAGGGAATACATGATCTATGCAAGAACTAACGACATTGTCCATATTGGTTATGAACGATACTTCATTGCCCTATCTGAGAGTTTCTTTTAACCTCGTCAGGAACCAGGTATAACAGTAGATATTATTTTCCACTACTAGACCAAATGTTATAGGGAGGGTCTAGTTGTTCTCATCCATAGTAACCACTATAAACATTGTTTTAGTTAGTCATCTCTAAGACGGACACTGCCTATGAAGATGACATACAGGAAACAACTTATGAATGCTTGAACATGTATTTTTTTGGGAACACAAACCGATTAGTTTATATGTAGAAACGTTATCAATTTTAAAGAAACAATTGAAAACGTGGAAAACAAATATATCACCCATCCAATAGCCACAAAACAAGCTTCGAAACGATTTATCAAATCAGTTTTGATGTGAGTGTAAGTATGTGAGTTGATTTGTCTAAGGTTGTAAAGGTAAACATGCAGGTTGTTAAAACTTTCTTCGTGTCCATTCTCTGAAAAACTCATTTTGAAACAGTTATAACAGATAATTACGATTACTTGGTTCGCCTAGGGTTGTGAATGTATGGTTCTAAGCATATGCGGACACATATATATGTTGGAGACGAAAATTGAAGTTTTAATCCGAAATGCAAGGTCCAAAATGTATCTCCAGAATACGATCTCTGAAACGGATACTGCTACTCCAGAATGGTATGTTCCGGAGCATGCGATCATTTTATTAAAAAAATTGATTATTTTATAAAAATGGTCGTATATAAATGTTAGATTAATCAATTTTTCTTTAAAAAAACCTTTTTAAGCTAATAAAAAACTTTATACAAAGCTATATTTGAGATACTCAAAGACAAAAGTACGAGAGAAAAGCTTTTAAAATTCCAAAATATAATTTTACCGAATCTAGAAATAGTTGTATACTTTGTATGATTGAAAATTTCAACAAAAATTAATGCATAAAAAATCTTATGTTCCGTGATAAAACTGAAAATAACACAAGTTAAAGGACAAAAAAGTCATTTTTACCTAATAGAGCAAAAAATATGATTTTCTACATTTGATTTTTCCAATCTTTTTGTTTGATGGAGAGACTTTATGGGTGCCGACTTTATTGGTGGGGAGAGGAGAGCGACTGAGTTAAGAAGAGACAGATCTTATTAGAAAAAAGTCACACGTCAATCAATTATTGCCAGCTCTAAACGTATCTCCGCCGTGATTGCCACGTCTTCACCCAAATCTAATCAGAAAAAGATTTCCGATCAAACATCTTTCTTGATTTTCCGGTGCTCGCTTCAATTGGGGAAGATTCGTTTGGTATTATCCTTCTGGGTTTATCATATTCCGATGAAAGAGTACCGAATCAGGTAACATCTGGTTTATTTTTCATTAATCTGATCTTATTTCAACATTCTCGATGTGGGTTTCTTCTCTGGATCTTTTTTATTCGGTTTTATTATTCGTATGTTGTTCTCACCTTCATCGATTGTCGTTTCTCGAGATCTTTTGAGCTCAACTTGAGGCTACTAATGATTCAGATATTTATTGTGATTGATGGTGAAAGTTGCCGAAATTGTGGTGTATGATGTAAAAGTGGAACAAGTTGATTCCTTTATGCATCATGCTGAATGGAGTATGACTTCGTTCTTAGTCAGATAAAATTGGCTTCTAGTGCTTTCCTTGATCATATCCTGTAGTTTTCCCTTAAAAGAATCAAAGATATTTCAAAGTTCAAACCCAATTATTTATTCCTGAGGATAAGTAAGCATCTGATGCCATCATGATTCGTACCAAACCTTGATTCTTGTAAAGTCTGTTGTCCTTTTCTCGACTCTTATATGTTTTAAAACGCATTGTTTATTTGAGTGGATAGGTAACCCCCATATTTTAATTCTTTCTGTCACTTGTTCTTCAATCTTGATCATCACTTACACATTTCTTCTAGTTTACCCACTCATACATATAAATTCAATAGGTATCGTAGCATAATCATTAAGTAATTCAAAGATTCTTCACAAGAAATGGAGAAGAAACAGAAGAAGTTTCTAACAGTTGCACCCTTCGAATGCGCATGGCGTGATGATTTGAGATTTAAAGAAGCTGGAAGAGGGTGTGTCGCATTTGAAGCATTTGCTCACAATGACGTCACTGTAGTTTTCCGAGAACAATTAGGTAGTCAACACTACCATTACAAAAGAGACAACAGTCCTCATTATACAGTAATCATAGGTAGTCATAGAAACCGAAGGCTAAAGATTGAAGTAGATGGAATCACCACAGTCGATGAAGCAGGTTTAGGTTTATGTTGTTCTTCCGCATTTCAAAGTTATTGGATAAGCATCTGTGATGGGTTGATTAGCATTGGAAAAGGAAGGTACCCTTTTCAAAATCTCGTGTTTCAATGGCTTGACACAAAACCCAATTGCAGTGTTCAGTATGTTGGACTCAGTAGTTGGGATAAACACGTTGGTTACAGAAATGTTAATGTGCTTCCATTAACGCAAAACCATATTTCCCTTTGGAAGCATGTCGATTGTGGGGAATACAAGGGAGAAGACGATATGGAAGAAGATTTGAGGGACGAATTCGGTAACTTCGATAATCATCAGGGGCTTGGAAGTTTTCTTGAAATTTGGGAATTATCCGATGTGTATTTCATCGTGGGTGACGAGGAAACTCTAGTTCCTGCTCATAAAGTGATCCTTGCAGCAGTCGACAATCTTGATTTGAGCTTATTAAATCAAGATTTTATCTCAATCAAAGATGTTACTTATCCAGTTCTTCACGCGTTTCTTCGGTTTATCTACACAGGCTTTACCCAGGTATTTTTAACGCATTTGTAACAGAAAGTCACTTACTTTCTCATAAATTTATAAAAAACTTAAACGATTCTTGTGTGTTTTACAGATTCCCGAGTCGCTACTGAGCTCTCTGAGGGATCTAAGTGTACGATTTGGAGCAACTTCATTGGTGAAACAATGTGAAGAAGTGATTGAAAGATTCAAATTGAATAAAAAGCTGTTTGATTCAGGAAAGAACATAGAGATATCATACCCTAGTTCTCAGCCTCATTGTAGTGTTGCGTCTTTTCCTTTGGGGCTTCCTGTGAATGCGCAAAGACTTGAACAATTTCACACAACAGGCGAGTTTAGTGATGTCGATGTTAGCATTGAAGGCCATGGTCTTATTGCTCGATCTCATAAAGTCATTCTTGGTTTGTGGAGTCTCCCGTTTATGAAGGTGAGCGAATCTTTTCATCTGCTTTCTGCTTTATATTGCTTGTATCTAATAAAATAATTAAACTAGCAGATGTTCACAAATGGAATGAGTGAGAGTGTATCTTCCGAAATTTGCTTAAAAGAAGTCTCATCACCAAAAGCATTCAAGATCATGATCGACTACTTCTACAATGGAGGATTGAACTTAGAAAACACAGTCGATACCAATATCTTGCTACTTGAGCTTCTTCTATTAGCAGATCAATTTGGGGTTTCTCTCCTTCATCAAGACTGCTGCAAAACGCTTTTAGAGCAGCTTTCAGAGGTAGTTTGGATAAACCCTTTTCATTTCATGATATCATATATACAAATGTATTTTTATTTTTTTAATGAGATATTTGTTTTGTTAATATATTGTTTGATCACCGTTGTTTTGAAGTGTTACTCTAAGAGTACAAGGAAGTGGAGATTCGGAGTAGTGAGAACAAAGAGATGGATTTTTTAAAATAATGAATTATAAAATATTAATTAGTCTTGTCTATATATTATATGCAGGGATGGAATTTCATTTTCAAGTAGTGGACGAAGGTCTTACAACAACAATTTTTGTATTATGCACAAGGAAGAAGACAAATTTTGGCCAAGTAATCGAGTTTTTATTTATATATCTAATCATAATACTTTATTGCAGGGTTCTGTATGCCTAATTCTTCAAGTTATTCCCTCAATCCCTTCATGTAAACTTATAGAAGAAACATGTGAAAGGATATTCACAATGCATTTTGATTATTGTACAACGGCTTGTAACGACTTCATCTTGCTAGATCAATCAACTTTCTATAACATTTTACAGGTGGGTTTTAAATCCTAAATCTTTTTAACTTATTATATAAATTTATATTCTGTTTTTCATTTGTGTATAAAACAAGTTCATCTTATTGGTATACTTTTAAGACTGTGGGCTGCTTCTCTATATTTTGAGAAATGAACATGTCTTTATACAAAACATGGTTTTGCAGCATCCGGATTTGACTGTGACTTCTGAAGAGAGAGTTCTTAATGGGATCTTGATGTGGGGCCTACAACCACCGAGTGAATTATGTAATTGGGAAGTTGTTGACAACATGCTTTCTACTAACACTCCACAAGATCTTTTTGGGAAAAGGCTTCAATCTTTAAACATCTTGTTACCTCTCGTGCGCTTTTCATTGTTCCCTTTGTTCTTACTCAAAAAGGTAAATCTTGATTCTTGACTTTTTTTTCTTTTGAAATGTTTTTGGGTTTTGATTTTGTAATGTTGTTTCAGATGGAATGTAGCAATCTAAGCATGAAAATCCCGAGTTTTCATGATTTGGTGAAAGAGGCAATTGGGTTTTTGGAAGTGGGATTGCCTACTTCAGGGAATAATCCAAAGTATGTGTACATTAATATTTTAATATTAACTTTATCTTTATTTCCAAAAGTTGAGTAATTTTAATTTTAATTTTTTCGATTGTTAAGGTTTCAACATAGGCAATCGAGTTTTAAGGAGCTTCAATACATACGTGATGGAGATAGCAATGGAGTTGTTTATTATGTGGGGACATCATATGGCAAACACCAATGGGTTAATCCTGTTCTAGCTAAGGCAAAATTTTGCATCTTTTGATCATTTTTTTAAATATGAAAAAAAAAGGAATTGATTTTACATTATCTTTCAATAATTCTTTTTTTTTTGTACTCAGAAAATCAGCATTACAGCTAGCAATCCTATTTCAAGATACACAGATCCCAAGGTCTTGGCTTCACGAACCTACCAGGTACCACAATCAGTATAATCTTTTGATCATTTGACTAATTTACCCCTGGGCATAACCAAAATTACATGATGGAAACTAAGGGTAATCTTGGAACAGGGAACTTCTTTTGCTGGGCCCCGCATTGAGGATGGGAAGAACTGTTCATGGTGGATGATTGACCTTGGTCTCGATCACCAGGTTTCCTTTAATACTTATCTTATATATATATATATATATATATATATATATATATATATATATATATATATATATATATATATATATATATCTTTTTTGTATATTGGAAACCTTATTTTATTTTCTGATTTGAAACAGCTGATGTGCAACTATTACACTTTAAGACAAGATGGATCAAAGGCTTTTGTGAGATACTGGAATTTTCAGGTACACTTGTTTTGACTTTTGACTATAGAAGTCAAATTGTGTAATGTCAATTTTGTACATGAAAAGTCAACTGTGACACGTGTTGACTATATTTAGGGTTCATCGGATGCTAAAAATTGGACAAATTTGAGAGTACATGAGAATGATCAAACAATAAGCAAGCCCGGGCAGTTTGCTTCATGGGCAGTTACAGGGCCCAATGCGTTGCTCCCATTTAGATACTTCAGGGTTGCTCTAGTGGGGCCCACAACAGACGATATCAACCCATGGACACTTTGCATTTGCTTCTTGGAACTTTATGGTTACTTCCACTAAATTCTCAAAAGCGTCTTTGTAGTTGTAAATATTCTTTTTTGCAGTGTTGTTAGTTTATTTGTAACCGAGATTAGGCCTCCATGTAACGTTTGCTCTCCCATTTTGATCTTGTGTTGTTGTATCAATTCGTGTTCTTGTTTGTTGTGAATCTTTGAAGAATAATATATAATATGCTTATGTTGTTGGATTCCTTCTTCAAGAGCTTTGCATGCTTTGAGTGAAGGAAACAAAGTTGTTGTTTCTTGAGAAAATGAATGTTAGAACAACGGAATTTGTGTTCATATAAATATGTGACCTTGATCAACATGGTTCCTAATTTTTGGTTTCAACGAGCTTAGTTTTCACATATAACTGGCCATAATTTTTTAACAAAAATAAAAAGTTTTAAAAACAAAGAACACCCGAGAGATAGAACACCGTGATAACAATGCATCAAAACACTTGAGTTGGTTCGTATTGAAATTAGGCGGTTTCTTCCACCAAATTATGCCTCAGAATAGAGATGTCCCACCAAGTACTAGAAAGTGATCAAATAGATGTGGTCTCTTTGTTGGAAGAAGTTGGTGGTGCATTTGGAGGGATTGATGTTGAATTGGTCTTTGTCCTTTTTGTAACTCATACAAGCTTGACATTTGAAGGTATTGTTGTTTACTTAGTAGACCTGGAGCAGGTTTGGAACGAATCGACATTGATCCAAACCTTTTTAAAAAATTTCAAAATCCGATCCAAACACGCTCTGTAATCCTCAGGGTTTTGAATAATCAAACTCATACCCTTATCCACCGAATCAGCAGATATCCAAACTCGCCCCGTAATCCGTAGGTTTTTTGAATAACCAAACACATTTTACTTAAATCATAAATTCACATTTATTAAATCAAACTAAGTTTTGATTTAGAAAACACATTATGTACTCGAGGATTTTTCTATTGGAATTAAAATCATTATTTTAGTTACTTCTGATTGGTTTTTGACTGTCGACTGCATTGATAGAGAATAGCAATTACAAACTTTCTTCTGGTTGATAAATGATCTTATTGATTTATAAATGAAATTTGTGATTACATGATGAAATATAAATGAAATGAATCATGACTCTTGGGAGAAGACTGGAAGTCTAGAAGTTGAGTCTTCGAATCCTATGTAAAAACAATTTAGTCTTTGGCTTTTTCACTTTGGACTTCTGATTGGAATTTAATGTAAACTTTAGGTAATATAAAATATTAATTTATATTTCTAAAAATTATATGGGGCAGGTTATAAACGGAGCGGATCAATGATGATCCATACCCGACCTTTTTAATAAAAGAGTTAGCGGGTATTGGTCGTTAACGGATAAACGGATCAAAAACTATGCTCTAAACCCGTATAATTGTTAAGGATTTGGATTGGATCAAGGTCAAAACTCGCTCCATTTCCAAGCCTATTACTTAGTCATGAAATCGTGTATTTTTGTGACTTTTGGTTTTTGCCACTTAAAAGTCTTAAAAACCAAGTCAAACACATTTTAAAAATCTATTTTAAAAAAAAAATCTTTTACAAAAAATCTTTTTTATAAAAAAAGACTTTTAAATTTAAAAAATAATTCCAAACACACTCTAAGTGTTTTGTCCTTTCTTCCACCTAACTTGAGAAGAAGTTGCTTAAGAATCTTTGTGTGAGTTATAAAAACGACAAAGCATCAAGTCAATATCGATCCTTTCACCATCCTCTAAGCCATAACATTGAGCTTGATGGAATAAATTTGTTCCAAGTGATTCAGGTACTACCCATAGGTAGACTTGACAATTCGTGTTGGTGTGCCTTTTTACACGATACGAATTTAACGATCATAAACACGACAGAAATTGTAGAACATATTTTGGGTATCAAACACGAACACGACATGTAATTAATCTATGTGACATATGACACAACAAAAATAAACATATTTTTGACCGAGTTAAATGAATAAACAGATAAACATGAATTTAATTCATGTATATACATGTTTGTATGTGTATATATGCATTTATACATGTTAATACGTGTCATTTGTCACATGTTTATATATGTATTGCGTGTCAACATATATTTAATTTGTGTTTAAACTAAAACACAAAATACAAATTTTAAATTCATATCCATACGAAACACGAATTTCTAAAACATATATACTGAAAACTTGTTTCGTGAATCAAATTGTTAGGTCTACCCACAGGCAAAATTGTGTTATATAAAAAGCCTCACACAAAGCACACCAAAGGAATCCAAAATCCAAATCCACATGTCTCTTTGATCAAGAAGATGAAAAACATGAAACGACTATAACATAGATTACATATCAAATACAACGGACAAAATTCGTCAGTGATTAATCAAAAAATAAAAATAAAAAATACTAACATACAGTAGCTTTTTATGGAATTTGATATTTAAAATGTAAAATTTTAATCGTCCATTTCTAGAACTTGATTTGGTTTTTCAACTTCGTTGGGGTTTTTGACTTTTTTCTATACAATATTGGACAGGACGTCAAAACCGACGGCAACTGCTAACACCAAACGGGTCTTGTCGGGTTACGCTTCGGGTCTTGTTGATTATCATTAGCAAGCAAACCTCTTTCCGTTTTAAAACTGCAAATCCAGAATTGGAGATTTAGGGCTTTTGAATTTTGATCTGAAAATGTCGCAACCGCGGAATACGAACTTGTATAGTATAATAGTGCCAACTTACAACGAACGACTCAATATCGCTCTCATCGTCTACCTCGTCTTCAAGCATATCCCGTAAGTTACATCCCTCTCTGTATGTATCATGTTTTAATCTATGCGATGGATGATTTGGGATTCTGCAAGTTAACTGCAAATCCATGGCTTGGAAAATTGGGGGAGCATCTGCTTAGAATTCGAACTAAATTAACCTAGATTTTAATTCTAAACCTTAGAGATCATTCATTTGAACACTAAATAAATACTATTTCGTTGCTTGCTAAACGTAAAATTGGGATGCTTGTTTAATTTTCTGTAAGATCTATGTAGTATGTATGTAGTTTCTACATGCCATATGAACGCGATTCTACCAATTTAATAATTTCTTGATCAAAAGCATACCAAAACAAGCAATACACTAGATTAATTTCAGTAATTTCTCAAAATCACAACTTTTCAACAAGGGAAACTTTAACTCAACTTTGAAGAAATACTAGCAACGGCTGCTCAGTGCTTACGAGATCTTCCCTTCAGTTTTGTAGCTACTTCTATTAAACTCTCCTCTAGCTACATGGCCATTATCATTAGCTCAAACTGAATTATGTTAACAGATTTTACACCCAATCCTCACTTCATGGTTGTTTTCAAATCATGACATATTGTTATACTTTCAGGGACATTAACTTTGAAATAATCATTGTGGATGATGGTAGTCCTGATGGAACTCAAGATATTGTCAAGCAACTACAGCAAGTCTATGGTGAAGATCGCATTGTATGTACACTATTTTTTACTTTTTTATATCTCTCATTTACATGCTAATAAGTCCTAATTTTGTTATCTTCTTAATGCAGCTATTAAGACCTAGGCCCAGAAAGCTTGGATTAGGTATCTCCTTATTTATTTAAGGAAAACATCAGATTATAAATTTATAAGCATGAATTAACCTAATTTTCTTTGTTAACCAGGGACTGCTTACATTCATGGTCTGAAACATGCTTCTGGAAATTTTGTCATTATCATGGATGCTGATCTGTCACACCATGTAAGTAATTTGTTTAAGGGCATTATAGTAAATTCCACTTTCTGCCAACTAATCAATCTGTTTCCTGGTTTCTTTCTCATGTAAATCTATCTACACAGCCAAAGTATCTTCCACAGTTTATAAAGTAAGAAACTTTCACAAATCTTGATGTTCAAATTCGTTTCCAATTTTCTAAAATTTACAACAAGGGACATAATAAATTCAGGAAACAAATGGAGACAGGGGCGAGTATTGTTACTGGGACCCGCTATGTGACAGGTGGCGGTGTGCATGGTTGGACACTTATGCGCAAATTGACAAGTAGAGGGGCAAATGTTCTTGCACATACACTTCTTTGGCCTGGTGTATCTGACTTGACAGGGTCGTTTCGGTAAATAATCTTGAAACATCAAATTTATCTACTTTTACAGTTGTAACATTTAACATTTTAAATTATATATAATATATTTTTTACTTGTATGGTGTAGTCTTTATAAAAAATCTGTGCTTGAAGACATTATAAGCTCTTGTGTGAGCAAAGGGTATGTTTTCCAAATGGAGATGATTGTTAGAGCATCAAGAAAAGGATACCATATTGAAGAGGTTCTTTTTTTCTTTATTTTTTTTTTCATTATTAAAATTACATAGGAATTGACTAATTTGGATTCTGTTTGGATGTTTTAGGTTCCGATTACTTTTGTTGACAGAGTTTATGGAAGTTCAAAGCTTGGTGGATCAGAAATAGTGGAGTACTTGAAGGGTCTTGTGTATCTTCTGTTTACAACATAAAGAAAGTAGGCTGAATATACTATTCTATATGATTGATAATCACACAGGAATTGCTTCTTGATTATTATTTCTAGTTGACAAGTGCATTTGACTCATATCCCTTGATTTCCTTAACCAATTGAATACCCATTTTGTAGCATTTTTATGAGAGAAATTTTCATATGATACTACTTGATTTTGATTTTGGGTTCTTTTACTGTGAAAGACATTTGTTTTAAAGATCTTTTGAAAGTTCTTGGTGCTAGTTACTCCATCGTATCATAATCATAAATAATAATGACAAAACTGCAAAAATGGTCCCTATGGTTTCTCAATTTATGTGGTTAAGGTCCAAATCTTTGAAAAGTTGTAGATTTGGTCATTTTCAACAAGTTTTATTGTGGTTTTGGTACCTCTTCCGTTAACTTTAACAACTTGTCTGTTAACTTTTTTAAAATGACTATTGTACCCTCATTGACCATTTCTGCAACCAAACTACAATGATTATTTCTACATATCTTTTTATTTTTATTTTTATTGAATTATTATATGTTATTTTTAATATATATACTAATTATATATTATTAGATATTGTTTTATTAATTTTTAATTTCTTTTAATTAAAAATTTTAATTTCTTTGTTATCACATATTTTAATTGGATTATTATATTTGAATAAATATTATTATTAACATATAATATTTATATATTAAATATTAATAGTTATTATTATATTGGATTATTAATTTATTTTAGTTAATTTTGTTTATTGGAGTATTTCTTTTTCATTTGATTATTATATATTAACAAATATTATTTTTAGTTTATAATATTTATATCCTAATAAATATTACATTATCAGATTATTAATTTCTTTTTGTTAATTATTTTAATTCCTTTTTTTTATTAATTCTTTTTTTTTTTCTTGAAATATTATTTTTAATTTATTATTTTTTATATAATAAATATTATTTTGTTGGATTATTAGATTATTAGTTTATTTTTAATGTATACTATTAATTTTTTTTTTTTTTAAATTTTATTAGTTCCATCACAAAATCGTCAGAATATACAAAAACATTGCCTCTCATCATCAAAAAACGTCGGAATCACCACAAAACATCTTCATTGGAAGTCAGACAAAAACCCACCAACCTTTTTCCATCTAATGATGATGGTAGTCGCCTACGATAACACCGTTACCATAACCCGATCACCACCACCGCTTTTAATGTTTATAGGAGTTTGTTGTGCACTGTGTGGGATATGGAGGATTCCAACGAATTGTGAAGAAGTTGTTGTAGGTGACTACCAGGGACATTGGGTGGAAAATTTTAACGATAAAGGTTTTTGGCGGTGATCCCGATGATTTTAGTTGATGAACAGGCAACGCTTTTGCGTATTCCGAAAACTTTGTGGTAGAACTAATAAAATAAAAAAGAATTAATATTATACAATAAAAATAAACTAATAATATAAAAAATAATATTTATTATATAAAAAAGAATAGATTAAAAGTAATATTCCAATAAAAAAATTAATCCAAAAAAATGTACTAAATTAACTAAAATAAATTAATAATCTGATAATGGAATGTTTATTAGGATATAAATATTATAAACTAAAAATAATAATATATAATAATCCAATAAAAAATAATTATTCCAATAAACAAAATCAACTAAATTAAAATAATAATCCAATATAACAATAATTATTAATATATGAATATTATATATTAAAAATAATATTTATTCATATATATAATAATTCAATTAAAATACCCAATAACAAATAAATTAAAAAATTAATTAAAAGAAATTAATAATCTTATAAAACAGTATTTATAAATATATAAATAGTATATATTTAAAATAACATTTATTAATATATAATAATTCAATAAAGATAAAAAGAAGATACGTAGAAATGATCATTGTAGTTTGTAGTTAGGTTGTAAAAATGGTCTCAAGGGTAAATAATCATTTTTAAAAAGCTAACAGTCAAGTTGTGTTAACGGACGAATGACCAAAACCACAATAAAACTTATTTTAAATGATCAAATCTACAACTTTTCAAATGTTTGGACCTTAACGACATAAAATAAAAAACTATAACACCATTTTTGGAGTTTTGTCGATAATAATCATGTGGGTGTTAGATTGGAAGTCAACACATAGTATAGTGCACAGCACATAGTCCAAGCCAAACCAGTCATGGACCAGGCCCAAAAAAACCAAACCGATCAAAAGTTGGTATGATAAAAGTCTGGACTAGTCCTAAGGTCCTAACGCATGAATACCTCATTGTCATTTTTTTTAAGTGCATCGGTTTATTATAGACATTATAAGTTATAGAAAGTAGCAAAACATGCATTGTTTTTAATCCCCTCTAATAAATTAAAGTTTTTTTTTTTTTTTTTTTTTTGCCACACTCTAATTGAATTTATCAAATATTATTTTATGGTTATTTTGAATTAACTTTTTTTCCACATATCATTTTATAAGTTTTTCTATTTTATTAAAGTTAAAATATTATTTTAATGTAATAATTACAGTAAATGTAATAGTAAATGGATATCAATTTTATTAATAAACTTACCTTTAATTTCAATTTTTCTAAAATTAAAGTTCATTAGTTTTTTTTTTATTTAAATTATTTGTTAAAATTTAAAAGATAAAAAACATTTTCATTATAATAATTCATTATTTTTCCTATTTTCTTATAAATTCAAAGTTGTCAAATATTTTGATTTTTATATTTAACATTTTTTTTTAAATTAACCCATCAAATATTTTGATTATATATATATATATATATATATATATATATATATATATATATATATATATATATATATATATATAGTTTAAATTAACTCATATAATACATGAGTCTTAGAACTGGTTTGTTAATATAAAATAACAAACATATATCTAAATAACAATTTTATAAATGCCAATGGTTTTAGAAAAAAGAATAGAAAAAAAAAACTATGAAATTGTGATTCCAATGCTTGTATAAATAATGGGTAACGAACATTCTACCTAAATAATACACACATATAACAAATAAGAAAATATTAAGGATACCGACTATAGATATAGAATTTGTCAATTTTAATACAAAAAACTTATTAGATCGAATGTAATGATGAATAGATTGATTTTTGTGTACCCAAACTATTAACAATCTAATTGATTTCATCAATAGAATGTGACAAATTATCCAACCAACAAAACTACTTATTATAAAAATAATCTTGCTGTTGCATTGACACATAAAAATATTGACTAATCTCGTTAACATTGAATTTGGTAAAATGAAATTATTGAATAATTGAAAAATGAGATTATTGAATAATACAAATTGAATGTTGAGATTATGCATTAAATAAAAAATAATAACAACACAAATTAAAAATCTCAGTTTAGAGAAATTCAAAATTTCCTAATTAAAGTCCGTTATGCTACAAAAGAAGTTTTTGAATTAAAGTCTGCTATGCTACAAAAGAAGTTTAGATAAAGCGATTGAGTTTGTGAGATAACTACAAGGTAAAACAACCTAAAAAGATAAAAACAAATCTCATTTTATACAAGTTTAACTCTTATTTATTTATTATTATTATTTTGTGTAATGTCCTTATATTTGTCTTTGTGTACTCATGATGTCTTTTTGACCGGTTACACCTGATTTAGTCGGTTATATTTGATTTTACGTTTTTTGGTGAAATATATTACACATGTGGTATAGGTCTGTTGAGAATACCCAATACCCGATTACCCGATCCGACACGTTTTGAATTCGGGTAGATCGGGTCAGGTAAAACAGGTTTCGAGTATGAAATTCGGATAATCAGGTAACCCAATATTTAAATAGGTTGGGTATTGGATAGGTTTAAAAAAGTTTGGGTATACCCAACTACCTGATTTAAAATTAAAAAAAAAAAAACTAATTAATACACTAGTTATAATAACTTTTAAAATTGTATCATTATTTTACATAATTATTGTTCCTTATAGTTTAAACCAAATGTTATATGGCTTTATTATTTGAACGGTATATATTAATTACAAAAAAAATTGTTGAAAATGAAATGAAGTTTTGAACAGAATGTTACAACAAATATAATAAAAATGAATGAGATGTTAGATTCCCCTTCATTTTCTTTGTGCTACTATGAATCTGTTTTTTTTTTCAATTATGCACATGTTTCTTTTTTTGTCATTTCTTCTTTGTGAATTGAAATATAGCTATATAATTGGTCTCTGCAATTTAGATAACATGTTAAATTTTTTTATTTATAACTTTTATGTACTCACCTTTTGTATTAAATCATGTAACATGTTTGGTTAATCCAAATTAGATCAAACACTGATCATTTACTCCATAAACTGTTTTTTTTATCAAAATTTGAAATGGAATACAAAAATCACATAACATATTATAATGACTTGTATTGTAATCGTATATGTACTTATTAATTGTATGAAATATTTTGTTATCCAATTTTTTTATCAAAGCAACCAAAATGCAAAAAAGAATTACAAAACTCAATAAGCGACACTTAATTATTTTCGGGTATACCCGAAAATACCTGATCCGATCTAAAACCCGAGAACCCGAATTAGAATATAGATCGAATATCAGATATTATTATTTTAAGAAAATACTCGAATTACCTGACTCATATTATGCAACATTATTCCCAATCTTCTTGAATTGCAATCGATCATGGTAGAAGAGACAATTTCAATATTGTATGTACACTAAAATGACACGTGCCCACCTACCCTGGTAGTGTATTTTGATCCAAACAGTGCATTTGTAGAAGATATTTATGTGAACAAGATCAACTTCTCTGATTTCATCACCTTTCTTGAAATACTTACCCACTTCTTTTGCAAAAATATGTATTACCCTATGCTTGTGCCTGAACTAAGTTTGGCCAAGGGGTTTCATGTCATACATAAGTACAATTTTAATAAGTTTCTTTGAAGTTGCTAATGAAAATAAAAGGTTGAATGTGTATGTGGACAACCTACATGAACCTTTGTTTGATTAGATTTAGGAGGAAGAACTTAACTCCGAAGATGATATGATTTCTATAAAAGATGTTCACTCTATTTTAACAGATGGTGTGAAAAGGTGAACAGGAAAATGATATATATATATATATATATATATATATATATATATATATATATATATATATATATATATATATATATATATATATATATATATATATGGTAGGTTTAAATATATAAAATTCTAATTTATCGCAGCTAAACTAATACACATTATAGATAGTAACCCTGATCATATAGCATTATAGTTTTATAAACAAGGGTGTCGAATTCTTGATGAACGAATATGAATTAATATTAATTTTTTTAATTATAGGTCGTTTTAAATGTACAAACACAAAAAAAAAATGGATTTTAATAAATACATTTCAATGGATCGCTAAAGAAAGAGATGAATTGATTGTAAATAAATAACTTCATGGACTTTGACTTAGACTCTATTATACCTTTAAATCATAATTAAATATTAAAGTGAAATGGTTATTTATTCATTATTCACGGATTCCTATTGTAATTAGATATCTTGGTTAGATTAATTAACTTTGTATAATTATAAATAGGATCAACACATTGATCATGCAATTAATCATCCAAACAATTATAAATATATTTGAATTGTGAGAGATTTGATCTAAGGTTTAATTAACTTCAATGTTCATGAAAGTTAATAAATAGCATAAGTTGGTAAACAAATGCACTCTTACACATTGAAATTACGATTATATCATATGAATCTTGGTTTTGGTCAAAACACTAGTCATAATTACTTAATGATCATAAAACAACTATGATTCAAACTAATAAAACCATATTTGTTGTCTAAATTCTACTAACTCAACAGTAGATAATAAAAATCTTGGTTTTTGCTTTTATGTAAATTATGGGACTTATTTGTTCCTTTTGGAAATGACTATGTTTAAAGTAAATCTTTTGGGCATATAAGCCTCTGTTTGAGTTGGGTTAATAAATCCTAGTGCTTTATGCGTTTTGGTTGTTTTCTTAGAGGATTGATTTATTGGAGAATAAAAGTCAATGAGTCAACCATTAGAGAAGTGACATGTCATTTAAATGTTAGAATCGTAATTAGTACGCAATGTTTTTCTGTTCAGTATACATTGATATATTGTATTATTATTCAATAACAATGAAAAACACTTCTCTCAATTTTCTCTCTCAATCAATTCATTTCTCATCTTTCTACATGGTATCAAAGCAGAAGTTCCTGATTTCATTCTTGTTGTTTCTTATTCACTTCATTTGATCTCTGTTTTTCAAATCATGTCAAGTTCTACTCAAAATCAAACAAACGGATCCAATGGATCTAACATTGAAATTTCAAGCCCTTATTATCTTGGATCTTCAGACAATCCAAGCACGATTCTGGTGTCAAAACTCTTCGATGGAATAGGATTTACAGCCTGGAAGAGATCGATGACATTAGCTCTTTCAGCAAAGAACAAACTCTGTTTTGTCGATGGTTCTATGAATCCTCCTGCTGCAAGTTCAGATCTCATTCACGCATGGAATAGAGTTAATTCAATGGTCATCTCCTGGATCTTGAATTCTTTAAACAAAGAAATCGCTGAAAGTGTATTGTTTCTCCAGACAGCAAAGGAAATCTGGTTTGAACTAAGAGAAAGGTATTCTCAATCTAATGGCACTTTGATCTATCAAGTTCAAAAGAAATTATACTCTATTAATCAAGGATCTGAGGATTTTTCTAGCTATTTCACAAAAATAAAAAAGATATGGGATGAATTAAAGATGATTCAAGAAGTTCCTGCATGTACATGTGAATCGGCTGCTCTTTTTAACAAATTTATGGAAGAACAACGTTTAATTCAGTTACTGATGGGATTAAACGATTCATATAAAGCTATAAGAGGACAGATCTTAATGATGAATCCATTACCTAACATTTCTACTGTTCATTCATTGTTAATTCATGAAGAAAGGCAGAGAGATATTTCTTCAAATCCAAATGTTGTTACGGAGGCCATGGCAATGCAAGTTAATCAATCATCAAAAAGGAATCTTAACTGTTCTCACTGCAAGAAGTCAGGGCATGTGAAGTCAACATGTTACAGACTGAATGGTTTTCCAGCCGATTTCAAGTTCACAAAGTCAAAGAAGATGGATTCAATGGCAAATAATGTTGTTGATAATTCTCAATCTATATCACCTGAGCAGTATAAGCAATTGATGCAGCTTCTGAACAATAACAGTGGATCAACTCAAATCAACTCTGTGATTACTGATGGATCAATGGATACTGCAGGTAACTATACTGATTCTTCAGGAAATCATATATCATACATCTTTAATGTTGTTCTTGGTTCAAATGGTGAAAAATCTTCATGGATCATTGATTCGGGGGCAACAGATCATATTTGTTCAGACAAAACCTTATTTTCTTCACTAATGAATTTTCCTCAGCCTCATTCCATATCTTTGCCAAATGGTCAAACACTACCAGTTTTTCAAATTGGAGATGTTCCAATCCACAATACCATCAATCTCTGTGATGTTCTATATGTTCCAGAGTTTAGACATAATCTCATATCTATTGCCAAAATACCAAACAGTTAAAGGTTTGGATAATCTTTACTGATGATTTTTGTGTAATGCAGGCCCCTTTATCGAAGGATAGCTTCATTATAGGGAAAAGAGTGAACAATCTGTATATTCGTGGCAACAAGTACTTGAAGACTCCTACATCTATTAATGTCAATCAGATAGTTTCATGCAAAAAGAATGATGTAACTCTGTGGCATAATAGATTAGGTCATTTACCATTTGAAAAACTGAGATTGTTATCTCTTACAAATAAGGAATGTACGAATGACTTGTTCAATTCATGTATTGTTTGTTATCAAGCAAGACAACACAAACTATCTTTTTCATTGAGTGAGACTGTATCACAACAACCATTTGATCTGGTTCATATAGATATATGGGGACCATAAAAAAAGATGGAATGATTGTTCACCAACACAAATTTATCACAGATTTATTGGAGTATTACTTGCCTCATGATGCTAAAATTACTCATTCTCCATTGCCTAGCAAACTCAAAGATTTATATGTCAAATCTGATCAACTCAAGGATCCTACATCATATAGACAACTGGTTGGGAAATTGAATTTCTTATTACATACTCGACCAGACTTATCATTTACAACTCAATTTTTAAGTCAATTCAACAGCAATCCTGGTCAAAAGCACTTTGATGCAGCGATTCATGTTCTCAAGTATTTGAAAGGAACTTCATATCAAGGTGTATTTCTTAATGACAAATCAGATTTCAAATTAGAAGCCTTCTGTGATTCAGATTGGGCTGGTTGTCCTACTACTCGAAAGTCTGTCAGTGGTTTTTTTATCACAATGGGAGGAAGTCCAATTTCGTGGAAATCAAAGAAACAAGCTACTGTCTCTTTGTCTTTAGCAGAAGCTGAATATCGCTCTATGAGAAGGGTTTGTTCTGAGTTGGCCTGGTTAAGTCGTTTACTGACTGAATTTGAAGTTCCTAATATCACTCCTATACCAATGAAGTGTGACAACATGGCAGCAATATATATATAGCAAAGAATCCTGTTTTTCATGAGAGAACGAAACATATAGAAGTAGATTGCCACTTTGTGCGTGAAAAACTTCAAGATGGTCTCATATCTTTGTCCCACATTTCCACTAAAGATCAACTTGCTGATGTTTTAACCAAGTCCTTATCTGGTGCAGATCATCTTCATGCTATTTCCAAGCATGGTCTCCTTACATGTCCACCAGCTTGCCGGGGGCTATTGGAGAATAAAAGTCAATAAGTCAACCATTAGAGAAGTGACACGTCATTTAAATGTTAGAATCGTAATTAGTACGCAATGTTTTTCTGTTCAGTATATATTGATATATTGTATTATTATTCAATAACAATGAAAAACATTTCTCTCAATCAATTCATTTCTCATCTTTCTACATGATTCGAGTAAGTTGGATTATCATCATTTGCTTTAACTTATTTTTTGATGTGTGTTCGGATTCTGGCTTTAGTTAGAGATTAGTTTGAACATTAAAAGACCAAAGAATGTGTGGTGAGTTTGAACCACGTGATATGTTATTGTTAACAAACTTGCTTGATTTTCAATCTTGATTAAGTTTTACTTTATTGGGACAAAAATATTTATCCGTAATCTGAATTTTTAGGAATTACAAATGTTTTTCTTAAGTATGTTTTCAAATTAGACCTAGCGAGGCTATTTTGACTTTTTGCGTCTAATCTCTAACATGCATTACCAATACATTCATTGACTAAAACTAATCAAACGTACCACAAAATCATCAATTTTTTCATTCTGAACGAGAGAATCATTTACAACAAGATAAAATATGTGTTAACTCCTATGCATATTTTATTATATAATTACGATAAGATAGGCATAAAGATGGCCATTGATTATTACGCCACATATATAAAATTAACGAGCTTATGCAGCCAAAAGTCGAACCACTGAATGAAACAAGGGAGGAGGCTTTCACGCAACCTTCCAACGGAACATCCAATGTGTCGCATAAAGATTTTCTTGTTCGAGTGTTCCCAAATTCCTATAAAAACAAGATTCGCAGATGTAGCGATCCAAGCGGCAGTCTAGACAATAAAGGTGGCTGTTGGCATCTATCTAATCATCAACAAAAATGATACTCAAAACGATAGCGACTGTTGATACTTTTTCTTATAAATTATATGCATGGTGCTGGTAGTGGTGGCGCATCGGCTGTGCTGCTGTCATGGTGTTTGAACAGCATGCTAGTGGTATACGCCATCAGTCGCATGCTTCTTGCACTTGCCACCACCACATTCGTCGTAACAGTTGAATAATCGTTATAAATCAGTACTTAATTGCCATTGATGTTGACAACAGAAGAAGTTTGTAATAAAATAATTCGTCAAAGACTTAATTTTTAAATCTAGTGATTAATTAAGAAACGGACATTTCAGCCGGCCCCAATGGACGTTTCGCTTGATCTATCTTCACTTATTTAACAACTCTTCACTTAATCACTTATTCACTCCTCTTTATAAAACTCCTATCTGGTTTCAGTGTGTTCTATAATTCTACAAAACCAAAAAGAATGACGAGGGTCGAGATCATTTCTAGAGAGAACATAAAACCATCTTCCCCAACACCACTACACCTGAAATCATACAATCTTTCTATCTTAGATCAGCTCATTCCTGCTCCTTTTGCACCCATCATACTATACTATCCAAATCAAGATCAAGCAAGTGATCTTGAAGTCCAAGAACGATTGAAATCTTTAAAGATTTCATTATCCAAAACATTAACACGCTTCTACCCTTTAGCCGGGACTATAAAGGACGACCTTTGTATTGATTGTACAGACGTTGGTGCTTACTTTGCAGTGGCTCATGTCGATGCTTATCTTGATGAGTTCCTGAATCATCCAGATTTTGATCTGGTCAACCGGTTTCTTCCATGTGAACCTAGTTTCAATGGGAGTAAGGAAGGAAGTCATGTGAGTAACATTCAAGTTAACATTTTTGAATGTAATGGGATCGCTATTAGTTTGTGTATTTCACACAAGATTCTTGATGGTGCTGCGTTGAGTATTTTCCTAAGAGGGTGGGCTGGGAGTTGTTGTGGGTCGAAAGAAGTTGTGTACCCGAACATGAACACAAGCTCTTTGTTTCCCGCAAAAGATTTATGGCTCAAAGATTCATCAATGGTGATGTGGGGTTCGTTGTTCAAGATGGGTAAATGTAGCACAAAAAGATTCGTTTTCAGTTCTTCAAAACTCGATGCTCTCAAGGCGAAGGCAGTGGGAAACAGGGTGAAACATGCTTCACGTGTTGAGGTGGTGTCGGCTTTGCTATGGAAGTGTATGATGGCTGCATCGGAAGAAAAGGCTGGCTTTTGGAAGCCATCTTTGTTAAGCCATGTTGTGAACCTTCGCAAAAGGATATTATCATCATTTTCATTAGAAAATTCCATCGGGAACTTGATTTGGATAGCGGATGCTGAATGTAAAACCGAGTCTGAAATCGGATTAGGAAATCTGGTTGGAAAAGTACGTGATGGGGTGTCGAGAATTGATGGTGAGTTTGTGAAGAACATGCAAGGTGACAAAGGGATAGAAGTGATGGAAGATTCATTGAAAAGGTTGAAAGATTGTGGGGATTATGTTGGGTTTACGAGTTGGTGTAAGATGGGGTTTTATGAAGTGGATTTTGGTTGGGGAAAGCCGATGTGGGTGTGTGGGAGTGTTTGTGATGGTAGTCCAGTTTTTATGAACTTTATTGTTTTGATGGACACGAGATGTGGTGAGGGGATAGAAGCTTGGGTGTCTATGGATGAACACGAAATGCATATTTTAAAACACAACTCCGAGCTCTTGGAGTTTGCATCACTTGATCCGAGTCCTCTAGACATGAACAAGTGATCGTTTGATCGAAGCTGCTATATATGAACCACCGAGCAATTTAGTTGTGGGTCCACCGATCCATATAAAGTTATAAACTAGTCATATTTTCTACTTTTTTGTGTTTAGATGCATGGATAGATGTTTTCTAAGTCTTGATCACTTGTAAATAGGTAATTTTCTAACCTTTTAGTTTTCGAATCTTGTAAGTTGGCTAAATCTCTGAAATGTCCAACCATTGCGTTGAATACAATGATGCAATGAAAATATCGATAAATATATGTTATTAATAATAAATATATCATTATCATTTAACTTGTAAATGATTTTGTTTAACTATTGCTATGGTTAGTTAAATTGAAAAAAATAACATATTCGGCCATACAAATTAAGGGTGACATCCATGGTTCGAGAGGTTGAAAGGTGGATAGAACGTTTGTGAGATCTTTAAATAAAGGTGCTGAAAGTTGGAGGACTGGGTTTGGCAAGTTAGAAAGCTGAGGACTTGAAGAGTGTTACCTGATCAAAGTTGGAAAAGTAGAGTGTTACCTATCCGGATAAGAGTATAAACTGGGTATTGAGTATTGACATTGGAAAGTGATTATAATATAACATTTTAAAGCACCAATTGTTATGTATAAAAAAAAATTGTTGTGTACGGAGCATCTCTCATTGACATTTATGTTGCATTTATGGCTCTCATTATGGTCAAGCACTAGATATTTTGTTGAGCATTTTGAGAGAATTGGTCTTCCATTAAAGATACCCACCTAAGTTTTTTTCTTTGTAATCGTATAGTTCTAGTCGTGTAATCAATAAGGTTCACTTCTGTGTATTTGTTTGGTGATAAAAGTTCGGTCGTGTTCTTTGTATACAAAATTAAAGTGTTCTAGCTACAAGATTTTTTTGTTAATCAAAACTATTTTGATTAAATTTGTTGAAGGCTTACGTTTCTAAACACTACAAAGCCAATATGACAAGGGTCGAGATCATTCAGAGAGAGCAAATAAAACCATCTTCCCCAACACCACCACACCTTAAATCATTCAATCTTTCCATCGTGGATCAACTCATTCCTGCCCCTTACGCCCCCATCATACTATACTACCCAAATGATAAAGATCACACCAGTGATCTTCAAGTCCAAGAAAAGTTGAAATCTTTAAAGAATTCGTTATCCAATACATTAACACGATTCTACCCTTTAGCTGGGACAATAAAGGATGACCTTTCTATCGATTGCACAGACATTGGTGCTTACTTTGTAGTGGCTCGTGTGGATGCTTCTCTCGAAGAGTTCTTGAAGCATCCAAATTTCAATCTGATCAATAGATTTCTTCCATGTGAGCCTAGTTTCAATGGGAGTAATGAAGGAAGTTATGTGAGTAACATTCAAGTTAACATTTTTGAGTGTGGTGGAATCGCTCTTGGTTTGTGTATTTCACACAAGATTCTTGATGGTGCTGCCTTGAGTACTTTCCTAAGAGGTTGGGCTGGGACTTGTTGTGGGTTGAAAGAAGTTGTGCAACCGAACATGAACACGAGCTCTTTGTTTCCCACAAAAGATTTATGGCTCAAAGATTCATCAATGGTGATGTGGAAATCATTGTTCAAGATGGGTAAATGTAGTACAAAAAGATTCGTTTTCAGTTCATCAAAACTCAATGCTCTCAAGGAAAAGACAATGGCAAATGGGGTGAAAGTGAAAGATCCTACACGTGTTGAGGTAGTTTCGGGTTTGCTATGGAAATGTGTGATGGCTACATCTGAAGAAAAGACTGGTTCTTGGAAACCATCTTTGTTAAGCCATGTTGTGAACCTTCGCAAAAGGGTATTATCGTCATTTCCATTAGAAAATTCCATCGGGAACTTGATTTGGATAGCGGATGCGGAATGTAAAACCGAGTCTGAAATCGAATTTGGAAACCTTGTTGGAAAAGTACATGATGGGGTGTCGAGAATCGATAGTGAGTTTGTGAAGAAACTACAAGGTGATAAAGGGAGAGAAATGATGGAAGATTGTTTAAAAAGGTTGAAAGATTGTGAGGATCATGTTGGGTTTACGAGTTGGTGTAAGATGGGGTTCTATGAGGTGGATTTTGGTTGGGGGAAGCCGATGTGGGTGTGTGGGAGTGTTTCTGATGGTAGTCCGGTTTTTATGAATCTTATCGTTTTGATTGACACGAGATGTGGTAAAGGGATAGAAGCTTGGGTGTCTATGGATGAACATGATATAAATATCTTGAAACATAATTCCGAGCTTTTGGAGTTTGCATCTCTTGATCCGAGTCCTCTAGAAATGAACAAGTGAAGCTAAACTCTATATGTATGTCATCTTTATTTATATACCTATTATTCTTGTTTCGTGCTTCTCTTCGATTGGATGTGTTATTATGTATTTTAATTTTACCAATCCTCATTATACTATGCTAATTAGAAAAAGTGTGTTTCTTTGTTTTTTGCTCATTCATTTAGCAAACACAACATATTATCAACTTCTATTGTCGTTAGATCACAATCAATATCGCCAATATCTTATAATCATTGCTAAGTTGCTAACTTAGTAAAAAAAATGTTATATCTCGTGACAAAATCCAAAGTTGCACTATTTAGAAACAATTTTTGTATCTAATTTAAGTTCCTTATAGTGTACATTTACATGATTACACTAAAACCTTGGTATGTGCAAATATAACACAAAAGTACACAAACCTCATATGCATCATGGTGTTCGATATAATTCACTCCTTCACATCATTTTAAACGACCCATGAGCTTCACATCCTTAAAAGTCGATATATATACCTGTCCAACACAAAGTACCAAAATTTTAAACATGTAAAAAGCCGTGTTTTAATTTAATTTAACAAGCCAAGATTCTGTGAAACTCACCTCGTGTCACATGTGATTAAGTCTGCGTTTTTTCTGTTAGCTGACCTAGTACTTTTGACTCGTTTAAGGTTTGTACCATATGATTCAAGACTCAAGAGTCTTTCTCATGTACCTCAAAGCAGACCTTAGTGTAGCCCTAGCTTTCCCATCTGGAGTGCACCCATATGATACCATTTCCTCATATACACGTGGAACCTGAAAAAAAATTATGTCATACACTTTTTTTAACACCCAAATAACGTTTTCTTAACTACATTACATACCTCACTAAATTTCTCCACGCGAATTAAAGCTTTCATTAGAGTAGTGTATGTGACAACATCCGGTTTCACACCCTGTAATTGGAAACAATAAAACGGTTATAAGTTTCAAAAAAACATGATTCTTGGAGTTACAATTTTTTCAATTACATTTTCCTTCATGTATTGTAAAACTGCAAAGGCTTCAACATCTCTTCTATCTTCACCAAATGCATTGATTAATGCATTTAGAGCTAAATTACTCGGCTTCAAACCATCACTTGTCATGATCCTAAACGTATTAGCTGCTTGATTTGATAAACCCTGTTTCATAACATCAATTACATCAACTTAAAATTTTCAAGAAACTTGCTATTTATGCGAGGAAGATGAGAACATACATACCCTTTGTGCATAGGCATTAATCAAGGCATTATACATGGTCAATGATGGCTTTAAACCAGCAGACTTCATCACCTCTAAGCACTCGATTGCATCTGTATATCTCCCTGATTTTCCATATACATCAATCAGTGTAGTATAAGTAACAACATTTGGCAATAAACCTTCACTCTGCATCTTCCCCAACAAGTGTTTAACATCAACCCATTTCTCCTGTTGCCCAAATGAATTGATCATTATGTTATAAGTGGTTGTACAAGGTAAACACCCTCTTTGCTGCATTTCATCGAACAGGTTCTCTGCTTTCTTGTGATCCCCTGATTTACAGTAACAATCTATGAGTGTGTTCATTGTTACAGTATCTGGCTCAATCCCATCAACTTTCATTCGTTCCACTGTTGCCATTACATGATCAAGGATATTGTATTTTCCAAATGTATCGATCATAACGTTATAGAATTGTCTATCTGGCTTTACTCCACATTTCTGCATCTCTTTTAATACTTTAAATGTTTTTTGCCACTCACCTCTGTCACGATAACTTGCTAAAATCCTACTGAAAACTAATGAGTTTGGCTTTACATTGTTGGATTCCATCTCTTTCAACACGATTCTTGCACTTTCCCATCTACCCACGTTCCCATATGCATCAATCAAAAGGCTATATGTATGATCATCAGGTGAAACCCCATTTTTCTCCATTTCACTTACTATTGACTCTGCATCTTTCAAGCTACCATTTTTAACATACCCTTTTAACACAGCATTGTAAGCTCTGGTTCTGGGTATCACTCCGCCTTCTTTAATTTCTTCAAAAATGGCTTCCGCCTCCTCGGCTCTACCCAAATTCCCCAACTGCAAAATCAAAGAGACGACAGTGGAGGTTCTTGGGTTCATCCCTTTCCCTTGAATCACACCTAAGAAGTACATAGCTCTATCGACATCACCTGATTTAGCAAACCCTAAAACTATATCATTCAACAATTGCCCATCTAGCTCGATAGCATCTGATATCATTTCAGCGTACAATTTTTCTAACAACACTGAATCGATTTTATTACTACGAACTAAAGACTGAATAATTAAGCTGTAATTCACAAAATCTGATTGGTAACCTTCCCGCCGCATCCTGTTCATCAAATTGATGGCTTTCTCCAACTCATCGTTACGCGCGCATGCACCAATCAGTGCATTATACGTAATGGGAGTCATCGTTTGTTTCTGAGATAACAAAAAAGCTTCGTATAACTTCTCGGAGCGTCCGAGGGCATGGATTAAAATTGAGTAGAGCAGTTCATATGAGAAACAGAGATTATGCTTCTGGAGCCAAGTAACGAGGGCGTATGCGATTTCGAAAGAGGATGTTGAAGAAGATGTCAGGGATTTGAGAAGAGAGTGCCATAGTGGACCTGGGACTACTCGGTATGACTCAGCGAGCCGTAGCTCGGTTTGGTCGAGTGACGTGGGTGAGTTGGAATCGGATGTTTCGGAATCCGACTTGTAGGTGGAGAGGAACTGGAGGAGGGGAGAGAAGTCGTACCTGCGGTGGGGGTAGAGGGAAACGACGGCGTCTTGTGTAATTGTGTCATCTTCGGATAAGAAGGGGGAAGAGGAAAAAGAGGGCGATGCACGGAGATGTGAGTGGCTTATGTAAAAAGTGGAGGAGGAGAGCGGTTTTGGCAGTGGTTGGAAGAGGTTCCGGTGGCGGAGGAAGCGATTGGTGGTGGATAAGGGTGGAGGGAGGAGGAGAGCGTTCATTTGCGCAGGTTCTTGAGAACTGGTGGGTGGTCGGAAAAGCAGGATGGGCATTCCTCTATTTGAGAATTTATACAGTTAGTCCCTAAACTATTAGGAAAATATGTATTTTGCTAGGGAAGAGCAAAGGAACCGACCCGGTTGGAACCGGCACGAACCGGGAACCAAATTCGGCCAAAATTAAGAACCGATCCGGACCGTCGGTTCTACCGGTTCTCAGTTTTTTCCGTATCTTTAATGTTGGAACCGGTCCTCGAGAAATAGCAACATACTGTTCCGGTTTTTGCCGGTTCTACCGATTCCGGTTCCTACCGATTTCCGATTCCAAAAATCCACAAGAATATCGTCATGGTCCCGGCCCAACCGGTTCCATCGAGTTCCGGTTCCAGTTCCGGTACCGGTCCCCAGTCCATATGTTCATCCCTATATTTTGCCACCAAGCAGCTCACGTTTTATCAAATTTGGTATGGGTACCTATAAGTTATTAACACAAAAGTCCTTATGTTTATCATTAATAAAAAGAAAAAAAGTTTGATCCAATAATCACTTTTATATACATTAAAACCAGAAGTTTTCCAAAGGCCCACTGGGGCATACATGCGGCGTAATATCAGTACGCTCAACGTACTTCAATCCCAAGTAGTACGCACGACGTACATCTTAGTACGCCCAACGTACTGAGTTGTTATGTAATTTCAAACATTAAGTGCCTAATCCATCCAGTCACTTCGCCAACTTCCAGATTTTGGTCATTTATGTTGGATTAGTGTCTAAGTCCATAACTATTTTGGTATGTACTTGACCCGATGGTGCATGGTCCTTTTTGGGTTGCCTTCACCAAAGCAACTTGATTGGAGAAATAAATAGAGAGAGAGGTTATTATGATTTATTAATATGTTATAAGAATAATATATTAAAGGAGAAATCATATTTGTTTAATTAATATTGGTCAATAATTAATTAAGAATTAATTTTGTAATCAAGTGTAATTAATTAAACTAGAGGGGCTGAATTGTAATTATGTGATAGTTACAAAATAAGGTAAGGATTATCTTATATATATGGTGAACGAATTTGAGGTGTAAATCCCTTAGAATTTGACTAGGATAAGGATTTCTAGGACTTATCTTATGGTTGCTTGGTGGACAAGCAACTAGATAAGGATAATGACTAAAACCCTAATCTTTACACCTATATAAACCCCCTAAGGCTTGTGAATTCGGCCAACCCTTCCCAAGAAGTCCTAAGGACGAATTCTAACACCTCTCCTCTCTCTTTATACCTTCTCCACTTGCTTATGGTGTTTGTAAGCCATTAGAGGAGTGACACTTGTGACTCTCAGCTTTCCAAGGTCAATTCAAGGAGGAATTGGATTGTTATTGCTATATAACAATCAAGGTATGTTCTTAAACCTAATTACATGTGAATTTGGATTTCCATATGCTAGAATTAGGGTTTATAGTCTTGGATTCAAAGCATGTACAATAGAGAAACCTAGATCCAAGCATTAGGGTTTGTATGAGCACATAGGATGTCTTATGACCAAAACCCATCAGTGGTATCAGAGCTTTGATTGGTTTCTATTGTATTGATGCTTGTTGTAACTGAAAAATTCGATTTTTTGCATTCTGGAGGCTGGACTCGCCGAGTCCATGGCTGAACTCGCCGAGTCCAAGGCTGACTCGACGAGTCAACTCGTCAAAAGGAGGGTACTTCGGGATTTCTTGCTGTTTTTGCTTATGGATAGTTACCTTATCATGTTAGATCATTATTAATCCGATTATATGATATATTTGACTATAATTTTGATCTAATTGAAGATATTTATCAATTAATAAGATAATTGTTTCCTTATAAGATAATTGATTAATTATTTTGAGTAAATTGATAAATTGTTTTGCAAAAAATCATTAAAGAAATCATCAAATATGGATAATTATGTGATTAAATGTTAAGTTGAATTATTTGTTAGTTGATCCTTGTTGTTGTGAAAAGTTTCATATTTGGCCCTTTAGGTTTTATAGTTTAAATTTGAACCCCAAAAGTTTTGTTGTTTTGAAATTTAAATAGTTGAAACCCTAATGTTTTGAAAAAAAGTTTCAAAACTTGCCCTCGAGTTTTGGAATTTAAATTTTGATTAAATAGTTTAATTTTGATGCATATTTAAATTCTAAACCCTAATGTGTTGAAATGTTTCAAAACTTTCCCTCAAGTTTTGGAATTTAAAAGTTGATTAAAAGTTTAATTAGGAATGTTAAATTCTAAAACTCTAGTATTGTTTTGAAAAAGTTCAAATCACACCCTTATGGTTTTATTAATTAATTAAGGTGTATAATTAAAGGAGGTTTAATAAATCCATAAAAGTTTAGGTTTACAATTTAATTGAATTAAAAGCATAATTGTTAAATTAGACCACCTAGTATTTTAAAAGTATAAAATACACCCTATACTATATATAACATTAAAAGTCTAACATTATATATATGTATGAGTAAAAGTCAGTCTTACCGTTAGTAGGCCTCATTCACGAAGCTAGTCTATAAGGGGTGTTTAAGGAAATTGCCTATAAAATGGCGATTGAATGGGTATCCACTCTTACCCACCGCACTCTTGACTAGTGGAGGGTCGTTAGCCGAACGGGTAGGATAGGACGAAACCTTCCTTTATAAGTATAATAAAGTATATAAAAGTAACTAAATGTTTTCATAAAATTCTCAATCTTAGTTACTTAGGCAAAAGTGAATTGATGCAATTCCATGAAATTACACTTTGTACCCTTGCGAAGACGTTAGTGGAGCGTGTGTGGTTTACCGGCACACTAAATGGTTCTAAGCAAAGGTAGCAAAGGGTGACTCAATGTTTGTCATAGTTCGGTGGAGCGTGTGTGGTTTACCGGCACATCGAATAGGTGACTGTAACATGTGAGGGCACCATGTAAGTTTGCATGGTTATTCACACCCGCTTTGTGATCCTCGGCATCCCAGTCACAAACAAGAGGGGCATATCGAGATTTAAACATGCCATTGAAAGTTCAATGAATCTCAAAGGATCTAGGAGTTTTCATAGATTTAAAACTTAAATTCTTTTTTGTTTTTCGTGGTGGAAATTAGTGAATCGTCATTCACTTACCTTCAAATATTCTGCAATTAGGGTTACGGCATCCCTCTCCCGAGTTGTAGAATATTGTGTTGGGTCCTAGCCTTAGTATCTCATTTGGGTGATTTACTAAGGACTCAATCAATCAACTAACTTGAATTTGTTTTCTCCCGTTTTGTAGATGTCAAAGTTCGACAACTATGGTCTTCCCAAATCCCGTGGAACAAGTATTCCACATGAAGATGGTATTCCACGATTTAATCGAGGAACAAGAAATCATGCTTCACTTCCTCCTCCTCCTCCTATTGTTCTCCCCAACCCACAAGATCGAAGAATTGAAAGGTTCAATATCACTAAAGCCCTATTGGAAATGAAACATGAAGATGGTAAATCCGTGTGTGCCCACGTTCTAGGAATGAAATCACACATTGATAGGTTGATAATGTTGGGTGTGTCATTCCCAGATGAGTTGGCTGTGAATTGGGTTTTGCAGTCACTTCCTGAATCATATAATGAGTTCAAAAGGAAGTATTATATGATGGATCATGACGACAACCTCATTGACCTAACTTACATGCTCATTGCTGCTGAATCAGAAATGATTTGGCGAAGCAATGGAGTGTATTTGTTGGGAAAGTCAACCGACCATGCTTCCGAGGACGTTCTAGGAGAACCGACCTGCGTTTGTTGCCAAAAGAAAGGGCGTTGGATACAAGTCTGCCCAAAGAGCCTGAAGAGTCCAGAAGTTGGGAGAGTCAAAGAGTATGGCTGCGCTTCAGGTAAAATCCACTATCTAACTCCATTAAGTTCCTATTCATTAATTCTTAATACATAATGTAATAAGATTGCATTTGAATGTTTTACAGGATCGGTGAAAAGAAAGGAAGCTTGGTGAAAGAGCAAGATGAATCTAATCACAAGGAATGGATCTTGATCGCATGGACTTGAAGATTAGATTTTAGATAGTTATGATAGAGTTGTTAGAAAATTTTCTTTTGAAATACATAGTTTTCAATGGATTTTGCATTGTAAGGACAAATGTTTTCCGCTGCTTTTATAAAATAAATTTTTGTTTGACTTATTTATTTATTTGTTTATTTCCTTGCAATAAAATCGTTATGAAAATTGGTGTTTGAATATTTCTACAACAAATGGATATGATTCTTATTTATGGTGTTTATGGAAAAGTCGCGAATTTACCAAATAGGGAGAGTTTCTCATCGCCCAAGTTTCAATTGGACAGAAACTTGGAATCATGCAACTTGGTTGCACGATGAATGAGAAATTTCATATTTGGAAATTAGACAAATTCATTGACAAAGTGTCAAGTGAAGGACTAAGAGATCGAGCACACAATGTTGCGTGTTGATCAAGTCCACCATAAGAGTAACAAAGATATTCGTCATGATTTACTAAAGGTTTAGTAAATATGATTATACTTACATGTTTAGGTGTAATTCTGAATTGATTAAAGGGTTTAAATCAATAGCATAACGAATAAGAAGAATCAAGTAGGCAGAAAGATAAAAGTTACTCCATTCTAAGATGAAGGGAGAGTACCTTTTATGCTTTATGATAGGTCTTAATGATTAAGAACCATATCTCAATTGATCCTCTAAGTGAGTACAATTGTATGTCTAAGAAGAGGAATCAAGAATTGAAGAAATGGTTAAATCAATAAGTCAATCATACTTTGTTCCAATAACAAGTCTTAAAGTTAAGATTGTGACATTGAGTGAAAGGTATTAAGAAGGTTTGTAACTTTCATTAAATGTGGAAAGTTGTGATGTCTTGGATAAGACAAAGACCAAGTAGGACCAATTTATGAAGTGTTTTGATAAAAGCTACACTAACTCTTGAATATTTGTTTGTCAAGAAATGGTTTTTGACAAGAGAATCTTATATGTCAAGGAGTCAGTGGGAGTCTTAATGGTCTTGAAAGGTTTCAAGAACAAATCAAATAAACCTTATCGATCATCACTAGCACACGAGTTAAGGTTTACAACCTATCGTGTTGACATTATTTTGATTCTGTGCCAATCCAATCAAGTTAATTATGCATGTGAGTTCTATGAGTTCTCATTTTGAACGCATAAAAGGCAAAGCACCTTAATCAATGAAAGGTACATTGATAGGAAAGGGTGAGCTGCTTAACTACTTGGAAGACACGGTGGGCAGATGTGCTACCATAAAGGCAAGAAATCGAGATCAAGAAAGTTCGATCCATAAGAGTTTGAATTTGTCGTAAACCTTGGTTTTGACAAATTCACATGGATAGGAACAAATACATTGTTTAAATCTAAGTGTCATAAGATTTCCTCCTTCATGAAAATGATTGTGAGGAAATGCTTTCACTAAGACAGATTTTAAGAAGATAGTGATTGTAAAATTGCATTCTCGAATTCAATTATGGTTACGGCATCCCTTTCCATAATTTGAATTGTGAGGTTTGGCAATTAGTCTTAATTGTTTAGACACACATATGAACTATCGAAGGCAAATGTGTATAATATCAAGAAACGTTGATAAAAGATTATCAAAGCACTAAGTATTAGAAACATGAACTTAAGAAATTCAATAAGCATTGTTTTTCTGAAAGTTAAGATGTTTATGAATACATGTCGAAGCTAGTGGGAGCATAAGTGTTATGTTTTATAATAATCATCAAGATAGTGGGAGCATAAAGTTATGATTGTATGATTATTAAGGAAAGTATTGCAAGATTAGCAATATTAATTATAGAAAACAAGAGTCATACTTTGCAAAGTCGCAATAGTTGAAGAGTTGTTTTGCTATAATTAAGGGAGAGAATATTATGCTTCATTTCAAATCTAAAAGTTTAGGTTGAGAAATGTTAATAAAATTTAGTCAAAGGTATAAAGTGTGTTCTTAAAATTTCGATTATGATTACGGCATCCCTCTTCACTATTCGAATTTTGAGAACATAGCAAATAAAACATTATGCGTCGTGTCCCATACGCTTCGGGTATAGGATCGATTGCAAATGCTTTAATGTTTGACCATTCTAAAATTTTCCAAATGTCGAGCACATTTAGAGGGAAAAAGGACTAGAATCGGTTTAGACTAAAATAATTAAACAACTATCAAAGTACAATCCAAGTTCGATGAGGATTGGTCGCTTGTGAGTAGTTGGAAGTATAGTATTGGAAAATATGGAAATGTTTCCATATTGGATGGACCATATCGACATCATTACGAATAGATAAGATTCTATTAAGAATGAGTTGTCATATGGAACATATGGAAGTGTGTCCATATTGGGAATTGAATATTGAGAAATCTATGACTAGATTAGAAACTTCTATGCAAAAGGATGTTCAAAGAAAGTACTTTGAGTGAGAGACATCACATCTATGGAATTGTCTTGTAACAATCTCCGATAGAAGACTTTGTAATATCATTGGCAATAGTCTTAGTGACTTTGGTGCAGTGACATTACAAAAGAGATCATTGCATAAAATGTTAGAATCTAGCATATTCTATAAGTAGCAAGAATTTGATATTCTTTCACTTATGAAAAGGATTTGGAGTTGTGAAATGAGAATGATTGGAAATGTGTTCAATATGATCTATTTCACAAAGTAAGAACCATAGGTAAACATTGTGTGCATGCTAGGAGCATAGGACAAGTGTTGTAATTCAAGTAAGAAGTTGATTACCCGAAACTACAAAAAAATGAGTAATCAATATGGTGATAAATAAAAGGTGTTTTATTTATGCTCAAAGGGTTGAGGCCATATGGGATTAGTATTATTCTTGTGTTTCACATTTGCATGTTTTGACTTCCAGAATAATTGAATTTATTAAGAATAATCGAATTATTCGAACGGGCCACAGTCGTTCATATGTTAGAAGTAGATATGAATGAAGACTGTCGTGAATTGGTGTGTGGATTGTCTAAAAGAGTATTAGACATAAGCAAATGTTTGCTACAACGTTCATGAGTGCTTATGAATGTGATTTGAGCATTGGATTAGACCCACGCTCACTTGGATCACTCCATGGATTGTATCACGAGTGATTGGTGAGACGATAACATCTTATATTCTTGAAACCGAGATGTGTGAGTTGTATCTTGCAAATCGGTTACACATTGATAATATGTAAACGCACCAGTAACTTGGTGTTATAAAACATATTATTGTGTGTGATTCGGTGCGTGAGTACAAGCAAGCATTGTATCAAAGTTTATCCGTTCCTTTTATCCAAAGTAGGATAAAAGCGATATCTTTGGGCCCCTCGATGGTTTAGTGATGACAAACGTAAATGCTCGGCCGGGCTAGGGCTAATTTGATTTGTTCAATTAGTCTGTCGTCATAAATCAGAAATCGAGAAGTAGTACAAAGAGAACGATTAGAAATCATATCTCATATGATATCTAGAATGGAGGAATATATGATCCCTTATCTAAGGACACGCGTATCTGATAGGATCAGAGTTGACAGCGGCTTTGGAAAGCTACGATTGCATATCGGGATCTGAAGTCATATGCAGAATAGTTATTAGACTTATCCAAGTGGGAGACTGTTGGATTAGTGTCTACGTCCATAACTATTTTGGTATGTACTTGACCCGATGGTGCATGGTCCTTTTTGGGTTGCCTTCACCAAAGCAACTTGATTGGAGAAATAAATAGAGAGAGAGGTTATTATGATTTATTAATATGTTATAAGAATAATATATTAAAGGAGAAATCATATTTGTTTAATTAATATTGGTCAATAATTAATTAAGAATTAATTTTGTAATCAAGTGTAATAATTAAACTAGAGGGGCTGAATTGTAATTATGTGATAGTTACAAAATAAGGTAAGGATTATCATATATATATGGTGAACGAATTTGAGGTGTAAATCCCTTAGAATTTGACTAGGATAAGGATTTCTAGGACTTATCTTATGGTTGCTTGGTGAACAAGCAACTAGATAAGGATAAGGACTAAAACCCTAATCTTTACACCTATATAAACCCCCTAAGGCTTGTGAATTCGGCCAACCCTTCCCAAGAAGTCCTAAGGACGAATTCTAACACCTCTCCTCTCTCTTTATACCTTCTCCACTTGCTTATGGTGTTTGTAAGCCATTAGAGGAGTGACACTTGTGACTCTCAGCTTTCCAAGGTCAATTCAAGGAGGAATTAGATTGTTATTGCTATATAACAATTAAGGTATGTTCTTAAACCTAATTACATGTGAATTTGGATTTCCATATGCTAGAATTAGGGTTTATAGTCTTGGATTCAAAGCATGTACAATAGAGAAACCTAGATCCAAGCATTAGGGTTTGTATGAGCACATAGGATGTCTTATGACCAAAACCCATCAATTTAAGGGGTCCTAGGGCATAAACTTGGCAACTTTATGACTTTGCATGTCTTATGGGAGCCCAACATCCATTTTTTTCCATCAAGACTCACTTTAAGGACCTATATCCATGCATGGTGTCATAACAGTCATCAAGATATCATTTTTATGCTTTTAACACACCAAAGGGAGTAAGATCTAGCCTTACAAACTTTTGGAGTTGCCCAAACTCACAAAAGAGAATCCATGGACCTAAAAGAACTCATAAGCAAACCCTAAATCTAACTATCAAAGGCAAGAAAAAAAAAGGTATGAGATTTTTACCTTCAAAAGCTCCCTAAGATGATGTAGTTTCAGGATCTTGAAGCTCAACCGCGTCTAAGGGCTTGCTCACCAACTTCTTCTTACAACACACCAAAAAGGCCACCAAAGTTACTTTCAAGATCAAAAATCACTCTCAATAGCAAACTAGGGTTTTAGGGATGTTAATAAGCAGTGGAGGCTGATAAGGCGGAGGGTCCAAGAGTCATAAGTGAGCTTAAATAGGGATCATGCCCTAAAACTAGGGTTTTAGTATTGGCCACGTACGCCCCACATATGTGGCTCAAGTTCCCAATTCCAAACACGCCCATGTACGCTAAGCGTACATAAATGTATGCCCAACGTACGTGGGGACTCCTTCCAAAAAATAATTTTGTTTCAAGGGTTAAAAAGGAAAATACCTGGGTCCAAGTGTTATAGAAAGCCACCACCACTGATCCCCATCCAAACCAGTCTTATGCCGCTTGGATAACTAATGATGCACATGTATGTATGCTTATTCTCTCTACTATCTCTGAAGCTCCCTATCCCCATGCACAAGGTACAACATCCAGGGATCTATGGCTTTCCTTACAACGAGTCTATGCCTCCTTAATCATCCTCTCGAGAGTATACTCTCAAAACACAACTTCTTAAACTCGAGATGAAACCTGATGAAATAGCCCCCGTTTATCTCTTATGTGCTCAAGAGTATTCTGATGCACTTGCCAACATTGGTGAACCGATTAAAGAAAAAGACCATGTTATGTTTGTGATTCCAGGTCTTTGTGAAGAATACAATGAACTTAAGTCCAACCTTCTTTCTCAACAAACCCCTACTTCCTTCCAAGACCTTAACCGCCTCCTTGCTTCCACCATCGCCAATCGGACCACCTCCACCTCAACTACCTTACCAACTGATCAATTGCAAGCTCTTAAACAGCTTCTTAACCAGCTTGGTTTACAACCAAACTCAGCCCCTTCCTTAATCCCTCAGGTGTTCTACTATACTTGAACCTAACCCTCCAGCCCCAACCTGACCCCAGGCCGAGCCTTTTAACACCTATGAATGGCGGTGACGACATGTTCCTGTTCACACCGGTGCATCAACAATCACAAATGAGGCCACATCCACCTCCCCCACAACCCAAACAACCCCTACCAAGGCCCAACTAGCTCCTACTGTAGCCTCATCTGTTGTTCGGTCTCGCCCATCAAATTTGCGTCCAAACCTAAAACATTTGCAACACTTTAGACCTTCGGCCTTCCATGCATCCACTACTTATTCGTTAAGATTCACAAACATCTTACGTCCATTCTTAATGGTTATCACATTTAATCAAGTTATATATGTATATGTGTGTATATATATATATATATATGTGTGTGTGTGTGTGTATATATATATATACACACACACACACAGACACTTAAATCGTTTTATGTCACTTTGTTACATAAAATGATTATAGTTTATATATAAACATGTTTTATACATAAAATGACATACGTATCAAAGGAGATATACAAAAATAATTGCATAGATATATGCCATTTTACATTAAAATGATCAACACATACTCACATATATACATATTTTATCGCCCAGGCGATAATAAAATATGTAAATATATTTTGATATGTAAAAATGTTATATATATATATATATATATATATATATATATATATATATATATATATATATATATATATATATATATATACACACACACACACTAGCCGTAGACCCGCGCAAAGCGGCGACGAAAAATAGTTTCTCATTCGGCAATAAGTTCTATACGGAAACATGTTAGATTTCAAGTAACACAAAACATATGCATATTGTTATCGATCGGTTTTACGGCAACAAATAAATGTAACCCTCGCAATACAAAAGAAAATAAATATTTTGGTGTGTAGTGTACGTTTATAGTCCTTCATTTTAGAAATCAGGACACATCCATACGAAGTGACTTGCTTATACCTTTATTGGTATTGATAAAGTTAATAAAAGAGAGAATAAAAGTTAATCTTAACAACCCGGTTTGCTTGATACAGATAAGTCTAAACGGATATATTCTATTATCCACTTTAATATCTAAAGTTTTAAACCGAAAAATAATAAAATTAATACAACCATATTTCATGGAACATGAATAACAAATGGAATACTAATTTTCTATTAGTCATAAATCATACATATATATTTTTTCTTAATATTAAACAAAGTATTTGATTTTACAACTGACTGGTCAATTTCGATTAGAGGGCATAAATAATAAATAAAGCTTAAAAAAATTACAAATAAAAGGGCCTATATAATGGATTATTTGTTTTATTTTAATTGGATAAGAGATCGGGTTAAATTTTTGGAAGAGATAAGATTTCAAAGGTAATCAGATTAAAATTTAATATTATTTTATTCATGATTAGTTGTACTTTATGCTTAGAGAGTTGAACGTCTTAAAAATATAATATTATTTTATTGGATATATTTATAGAAATAGTAGGATTTCTTTTATAAGTTAGTAAAGATATATATATATATATATATATATATATATATATATTAAAAGAGCGTAAAAGGAAATGTTATATGTGTTCATTAAAATGTTTGATTTGTGTATGTACACATTTAAATTGCTTTATTTTTCGCACGCATTTTACTACTATAGTTGTACAAATTATTAAGGTTTTGGTTGGTTTCACTTAGGTTGAAATCTAGTTATAGTCGAAACGCAATTGTTATGTTGCCCGATTTGGGTAGGAAAACTTTTGTAGCCTTACATTTAAGGTTCATTAAGCTTTACAACCAAAAGTTTCCGAACATAAACAATTGAGAATTGTAACTAAAACTTGAGATTGTTGTGGAAGTTTTTCATTCATCAAACTAAGAATACCAACTTAGTGAAGTCTGATGGGATTTAGGTTAACAAACAAAATTAAAACCCTTAAGTTTGCATGCAACCTAAATAGGATCTATGTTTTCTCTATTTAACCTATAACTAAGAACATCAAATAGAAACCCTAGGATATTTTCGAAAATTAAGAGAGAGGGTTTTAGGATTACATACCTTTTAGTTGTTATAACAAACAACTATAAATCCCCTTTTGATTTGTAATTAATATATTATTTTCATAACACATTAATAAACCATTTATTTAATTTATAATTCACATAATAAATTAATCTCTCTCTAAAATCATCACGTCCAAGGCAACCCAAAATAACTGTGCTATTATCAATTCAAGTATATATATATGTTTTAGTTATGGGCTTAGACACCTAATCCAACAAAGTCCTATGTAATAACCGTTAATCCTTTGTAAGTGAAGAATGCGTGTATAGATCTATACGGGTTGACACCCGCGTCTATGGTTGCTAGTTACAACCATCGTTTGATGAGACAAAACAGACTACAACTTCTTGTTTTTATCTTACTCTTTTTTATCACGACGTCGAAGAAGCGTCGTTGGAACAAGCACCAACCTATTTTTCAGTGTGCTTCACGGAGACAACTGTGCTTTACGGAGACAGGCTCAAGTCATATAGTGCGGTTATTATTCCACAAAATCCAGGATACAAAAATACTAGCACATACGAAGATAAGGCTGTATGTAGTATAAGAATTCACATGTAGAAGAATGTTTAACAAATTGTTAGTGTTTATTTATATAAAATAAACACTTAATATTCCGCTTCACCAAAATATGTTAATTTTTACTTATCCATTATAACTAAATTAACATTAATACTTGTATCAGATTACAAGTATGAGTTTCACATAAATTATATTGGTAACATTTTTAGTTATATATTTGCACAAACTTTTCTTTGCAAACATCCTATGTTTTATAATTGTTTTTTATAAAACTCACTATAGCTTGGTTATAACTCCACATAATCATGGATACAAAAATACTAATAGAATAGAACTGTATGTAGTATGTGGATTTACTCTTAGATCAAGATTAAGTGTAGTGTTTTATTTAAATAAAACAAACACTTAAGAATATACAACACAAAATTATGTTGGCTTCAACTTATATTTCATAAGTGAATCAACATCCATACTTGTATGTGATTACAAGTACAATTACATTTAGGTTAAGATGACACTCCTTATTGTTATTTTATCACTTTGAATTCTAAAAGTAACATTTTTATATAATATGATAACTGTTTGTTTTTATATAAAAATCCTCTTTTAACAACACAAACGAATCAAAACCTGTTAAACTCAGCAACAATTTTTGTTGACGTATTTTTTAAACATGTGTAATCTCAGAAAATTAGAAGCTAGATTTCAAGCCTCGTGAGTAATGGAATAACCTATCTTTTCTTGTCTTTTGTGTTGGACAATCTGTTCATGCCTTTTGCTTTTGTTAAACTATGTTTAGCTAATCTTTGTTTCGTAAACTTGTGTTTTCAAATTTTCAAATGATGTAATCCCTGTATTCGAATTTATAAAATCATGTAATGTTATTCAAGTTGTGTACTGTTCGATGTATGTTTGTTAATTGTGATCTAATTTTCAATGTCGCAACCTTGGTGCTTCCACCGCCGACCAGGGTGTGACAGAAGGAGGCACACCGCGCCTCATATATGTGTGTGTTGCACACATTGCTGACGTGTCCTCCTTTGTTTGATGCCAAGTGTTGCCTCCGCCTTGGTCCATGTCGCTAAGTTGACGCCTCTTCCTGCATGATCACGTGTCATAATCTCTATGGGCTACATGTCGGCTTTTCATGGTGCCATTCACCATGTATCTCGAAGGAGTCGGCTCTCTGACCACACCATGTGGCAGCTCCTGGTCATACCACGTCCTTGCGACAGGTTAATTTTCACAGATCTTTGGACGACCATAACTTTCGTATACACGCTCTGTTTTCGATGTTCTTTATATCATCAAATTCCTCACGATGAACGCTACAATTTTCATTAAGGTCTTAACTGCTAAATCTCACTCTAACTAAAATTTATCTTTAGATCAGTTTAAACTATTAAAGTCTGTGTAAAATTCATAACTATTTCCTATGAAATATGTTATCGACTATCTTTATATTGATAGACTCCTTATCACGATATCTTCAACTATCATTTAGATTGTTTCGGCTAACAATCAATAGATTTGAGTTTTGATTTCTGTGTCCGCATCGCTGCACTGAAACTTTGAAAAATCATAACTTCCTCATACAAAGTCAGATTTGGACGTTCTCTATATGCACGCTCTTGGTTTTACGATTACTATGACTTCAATTTAGATTTCTTAGTCTAAAAAGCAACCTATCTAAAATTAACTTTTTACAACGCGTGTAGCTGTGTCGGTTTAATCGTTGAACTTCGAAGAAGCATAACTTCTTCATACGAAGTCATATTTTAGAGCTCTTTATATATACACAATCCTTTTGGTTAAGATTACTTATCTTAAATAACCTTCTATAAAAATTTCGTATTATCGTTTGTCGATAAATTCCTTAAAAGACTTATAATAAGTAGTATGCAATGCGCGGAATTAACGATTTCCCTATTCGAGGGTTCAAATTATAATACTTATCACATATTGTATCTTAATTTTCTATCCCGAAGTTGCAACGTTACATAATGCAAATTGTGAGACATAAAATACCTTTGCTTGATGTTTTGTTGTAAGAGACAAAGAGATCAAATGATCTATTTTCGAGTATATAAGTTCTAACCGAATTTTGGAACTTCAATCAACCTTATATAGATGATAGAATCGGTTGAAAGTTGGTTAATGGGGATTACATACATTTTTGGTGCCAAAAAGATGGTTTTTAGACATAACCGAAAATGACATCATCATGATGTCACAACCGCCAGAGGCTCTACCTCATGGACCCCGTAAGGGGAGCTGCTCCTAGACCCCCCCCCCCCCCCCCCCCCCCCCCCAACCCGGGGGCTATCCCTTGGAACCCCATAACCAAGGGTGCTGCCCCCATACCCCCTTATTCCTGAGTTCATATTTGACATTCCGAGTATGCACCTACACACCTCCAATCTCAGATAGCAAACATAACTCAACCTGTCTCGATAGTTATACTAACTACACTAAAAAAAAAATCCTACTATACGATACCCATCAAGATTTAAGATTGTGAAATAATCACAAACACTAAAAACTTCAATTCTATTCACAAAAACAACTTTATTTATTTAAATGCATACCTAACTTTTTTAAATGATGATATAAATTTGAATAAGCGACATATATTAGTTTTAATATTTTGAGTGGACAATGTACATTTTTTTGAATTGAATACCTTAGTTTGAAGTTGTACATCTTTTTTTGTTAAATGGTTGCTTGTCTATTTTCTAATTTCGGTTATTTTTTGGTTTGTTAAGAAATGCCCTTGCAATATCGTTTATGGTTGTTTTTTGACTTGTTATTTAAGATTTTTATAACCTCAAAAATTTGTTTTATTATTAAAAGTGTTTATAATCTAAAAAAAGAATGCATAACATAAAAATTGAACCAAAAAAGAAAAATACGTATTGAATGAACAGAAAAGAAAAATACATATTAAAAGGAAGGATATGTAATATCAACTAGGTTATAACGCGTGTAACACACGGTTTAAATAAAACAGACTGTTATAGCAAAAAAGTTTCATTTAATAACACAATGTCAACGTTAAATTTATAATCGTTAACTAAAAAGAATATTTAAAATGGTTAGAAAAACAATAACCATTTAATATCTTTTAGTCAACATTTTGTACTCTCCTCTCAAAAGCAATCACAACTTTTTTAGAACAACATAATTTTTTTTAAGGGGAATTACAGCCAAAACCTAGACCAAATTATAGAGTTTTTCGGGTGTACTTTATCACCAATTGAATATCAGGTACTTCCTCATTGAGGGTAAACTCGTCCAAAAAAAGCCTTTAGTATTATCCATGAGTAAATAGAATTGACCATTTTTTTCATCATGCTTCTATTTTTCTAATTTTATATTATTTTCACCATTCTTATTTCTTGACACCTACGCGACCAAGCCCAAAATAAACACACAATTATGTGTGTCCTTTAATGATTATTTGTACAAATTCACATGAAAACCAATCACCATCTTCCATGCATCTAGCAAATAAAAAGGAACAAATACAAAATATGACATAAGATAATTTATAGTAATTTTAGTGGAGTTTTTTAACATTCAAATCCAAAAAACAGACATCTAACATAATGCATATGTATGTTAAAAAACAATCTATCTCATAAAAGCATTGTACTTTAAGATAAATAGAAATCACAAAAATGTCATTTTGTTAGCACGTGTACACTTAATTACATCTTCAATAAGATAACCCCAAAAAGTTAATTTGCTATTCTTTTGCATCATAGAGTATAGTAAACCAGACATAACCATGAAAGGAAAGGCAAAAGGAACTTACACCATTTATCCTCTTAGTTGTACACCCATTTGGAAAAAGATTGGAATCAATAGCTGTATAAAAGAATATTAATGATAACAAGACCATGTATTTATTCATCAAAATGTGACATGTATAGTCCAAATTGCCATTTTTTCAAGCATACAAAAATATGGAAGACACATGCAATGATTTCATATTGGTAACTTATAGGAAGAATTCAAATTTTGAGATGTGAATTTACCGAGATTTATGAGATTCATATTAATAAAAATTGATCTGCAAACTAAATCAGTTGCAGCAGCAGTGAGATTAATGCATATAAAATGGAATATGAAATTGAATGAGAAGGTGCAAAGCTGTTTAGATTCATTTTCTAGCAGGAATTTCCAACAATACCTTTATACATGGGCGAGAACATGGAGTTAAAACAGAATGAGAAGTTGCACATGGAAAATTATGGTGGAACTTATATTCTTTTATTATAGATAAAGATAAAAATGTATATTATATCTTATATCTAATCATAGAAAAGAAATGAGTATAACTTGTAATATGGGTTCGTTCCCACCAATATCTATATTATCCTCCACAAGATCATTCCAAGTAATATATTGTACTGATTGCTAGTTACACAACACCCATGGTTATTACAGAGAGAAATCAATAGCAATGTTGAAGTATTAAGCCTTAGTTCATGTAACACCTGCAAACAAAAACAAAAAAAAAATTAAGACTTCAACATCTTTAGAAATTAGAAGGGTGGATAAAAAAATATAAATTAATGATACATGGCTCTGCTTTTTCATGATTTTGTTGGTCTCTCAAATGGTCATCCAATATCTTGCATAATCAGACCAACATATCACTACTAAGATCATCAATATCAATATCAATTAGAAGAGGAAGCATAAGAACCTATAAAGAAACATCATTCTAAAATCTCATTATTATGTGGCAAGTTTGTTGCTAATAGAGACGAATCGACCCAGGTCTGATTCGTTTCTCTTGTTCTTTAGCCATGTTCTGCTTCACGCATCAGTATCATGACCAAAACCTTATTTGAAGACTTGAAAATTGGAATAAAATGGTGATCTAGGGAATTAAATGGAAGCAACAAAATCGAAACATGAACATCAAATCTAAGCTAACCAAAAACATATAAGCAAAAATATACCAAACCTAAAGAAAGTTAACCCAGATCAAGAATTCTTCGTCTTCATCCAAATATTCATGGATTGTGAGGCCTTTATCCTGATAAAAAATTCCATTCATAGCCTTCATCAAGACCCTGTTTAGGGTTTCGAATGGTGGCCGAGAGGAGAACGACTGAGAGAGAAAGTGTTCCATGTGATTCAAAAAAGGTAAACGGGAATTCTAATTCAAAAACTAATATCCTACTATTTAGGGGATGTGATAAGGTAAGAAGGGGCTAGGGTTTTGATGGGAAAACCAAATCAAACCGTATATCATCTTGAGTAGGAAATAAAGAAGAGGTTAGGCATTGTAATTTTCATTACAAAATTACGGTGGAGATGATGAGAAGATGATATATTGAATTAAATCCGAATGAGGAGAAGTAGGGATTTCAATTTTGAACAACATGATGATTTCGGGATCGTAACTTGTGATTGAGCAAGAAATGCGCCGAGACGAGAGATTGAGAGATAATGGAGCGATACAGCGAGCGGGAAAGCGAGAATAGGAGCACGTGATTTTAAGAATGTTTGTGAAAAATAATTATAAATTATGAGAAATGAGAAATTTACACGTGGACAAAATTGTACTCTTTTATTACGAGAGAAGATATGTATATAAAAAAAACTAGTTTATAACACGTGGAAAACCACGATTATAAAATTAATTAAATTTTTATAGTAAAAATTCAAAATTATTAATTAATTATTTTAAATAAATTATTATTTAAGAGTTTTTTTAGTTATATAATTTTTAATCATTGATTTAAATAAATATGTGAAATTATATCATTTGTATTATTTTTATTTTAATTTTTATTCTAATGTTATTAATTTAATGTAATTAAAGTGGAAATTTTTAAATTTGAAATTTGAAATTGAGTTGAAAAGTGACATACACTAATTCGGAGACATAATAAGATGATACATGGCAAAAGGAGAATAAAATATACATTAATTAGGAGACTAATAGGATAACACATGTCAAAAGGAAAATAAAACTATTCTTTTATTAAAATAGGGATGAAGATGTAAATAGTAAATATTAAGAAATATAAAATAAAATATATAATTGTTAAAGTGAATCGAATTGAAGTAGATTTTGGGCGCGTATTTTTAAAAAAAAAAAAAACTTATATTTTCATTAACTCAGAAGTTCTTCAGAAGTGATACAGCCCCCTAAATGTCTTCTATTCTTCAGAAGTTCTTCCCAAAAATCAAAGCTCTTATTTCACAACTATTCATATTCAGGCAGATGAATTTAGCCATTTTCTGAAAGTTCTGAAGCAAAAATGGTTGGATCGCGAAACAGGAACGACGGGGAACCCGATAACGCCACCGCCACCGCCACTACCACCTCCACCGGCACCGGCAACGGCACTGGTAACGTGGTTAACATTTCTTCTGATGTTGATTCATCTCTTTCAACATCGTCTAGTAGATGTAACGATTTCAATTCTTCCTTAAGTGCCTCTATCTCTCCAATGCCTAAGATTCCTCGAATAAGAACCAAGAACTTAGGTACACCCACTTCTACTGATAATTCAGCATTGCCATCTCCTTCAGCATCTCCATCTCCATTTCCATCTCCATCTCCATCACCTTCACCATCGCCATCGCCATCGCCATCGTCTAGTGGCAGAAGGTTCGATTCATACTTAAGTGCCTCAATCTATTCAATACCTAAGAGTTCTCCCAAGAATCCGGTAGTACCAAATAGTCCAAGAGCTCCGGTGCCAAACAGTCCAAGAACTCCGGTGCCAAACAGTCCAAGAACTCCGGTGCCAAACAGTCCAAGAACTCCGGTACCAAATAGTCCAAGAGCTCCGGTACCAAACAGTCCAAGAAGTCATTTCGTTGATGATCAAGAATCCTGGGAAAAAGCAATAGATGAGTTAAAGTCTTTTGGGCCGATCTTCTGCAAGAGAGTCAATTATGATGGTAAGTCATCAAAAGACTCCAAGAATTCATTCCATTCCTAATTTCTAATGTTATGTAAACACATTTGTGGTTTCTGTAGGAAAAGAACTCAGCTACAGTAACTGCTACCAAGTTGCAGATGCCCTTTTTGAAAGCCACAGATCTTGTATAACAGAGGTAATAAATTTGATTTCGGTTTGTTTTAATCAGTTTAATCCATTGAATGTCACTCACTAATAATTGCAGGCAGAGAATGCTGCAAGGGCTCGAAATTACACTGATGCTGCTAAATTTAGAAAACAGGTAATCCCCATTAACATATATAAAATATTACCCTAAATACTGGAATTGCTCTATTTATGAATTTTTTTTATTTTTTTATTTTTTTATGTAGGCAGACGATGCTTTCATAGCAGCTACAAAAGAAGTGTTGATAGCTTCAACAAGAATGTTTCTATATAGGTTATTTTGCAATTTAAATCCTTTTATCATAAATAAAATTCTAATATTGTTTGTACATACTGGATAATTGTGATGTTGTATTAATTTTGCAGAAACAATAACAGGATATCAAAAGATTAAATTTATTTTGTATTTTTTGCAGGTAGTTGATTATGTGACTAAATGGCTCAAACTAAAGTGTAGATTGGAGGATGATGGTGGGGTGGTGTGTTACAGGTTTGATGGAAGAAAAATCGAAATCAAATTAAGTGATTTGGATCGTTTGATGAATGTACAGGCTTAGATATTAACATGTGAAATTCTAAATAGTTACACGTAGTACTTTGGAAATAGAAAAAGATAAAAAGAAAAGGCCCGCTTGTTTGAATTTGAATGACTCATTCCGTTTCTTCAAGTCAACCAAACATGAAATGGAATGCAATGATCTATTCTCATTCCATGGTATTGTCTATTCCATTCTTTTATGATTACATTCCATCCTCATAACCAGACCCTTGATAGTTGATAAAGAAAAAAGACATGGATGTATAATATAGTTATACTATGCACTAACTGAAATCAAGTCATATATGGGTAATGATGTATGCATGGATAAACTGTTGTACACATAAGGTCATTTTCTTCTCCAGACTAGACTAAATGACCATTTTACCCTTGAAAACAAATTTCAAAATATATTCATCAAAAACAATTTTAATGTGAGGAAACACAAAGGGAGAATAGGTAAAGAGTTAGTGTCTTGATACATTAAACCATGTTTTTTTGCTTAACCTATTAAGTCATTTTATCCCGATTAAGTCAAAAATAACAAATAAAATGCCTCGTCTATGATTATGAAAATAACAAGCAAACATTGAACTATTTATATAGCCACATCTGGAGCATTTCACTGCTTTTCAAATAAATGAGACAATTTCAATTAGTCTAGCTAAAAAAGTCAGTTCGCATTATATTTTAAGTCAAACAGGTCAAATATTAAAAATTGGTTAAAAATAAAAACAGGTCAATTAGGGACTACATACATATTACCAGTTAAATTTCTTTTATAGAATAGTTATACGAGCACAACTGCAACAAAGGAATAGTCATATGAATATTTTGTTATTTTTTGCATTCAATCAATCTACTTGAGTTATAGTATTCATGAGTGAAACCTCATAACCAGATGATCAGGGGTAAAGAGGGAATAACCATACATATAGCAATTTAATGAGATTGGAAGAAGGGATACCCAAACAATGGAAATATTCTAAGCCATCAGCTACATATATAGAACCTACAAATAGCAATTAAATAAGTGGGGTAAGGCTAAAAAGAGAATAAATACGCATATAAGAACACTAAATGGTACTAAGAAGATGAAGGGTATAAAGGTCATTTTAATGCAATACAAACGATAAAAATAGTATAATTGAAACTTCTCCTAATAAGTATCAATTTGAAACATAAATATGATATCCCTACCTATGTTATTACAGTTCAAGCACGATCATCCATTCATCCTTACATTTGTTTCTATCAAAACATTAGACTTTATCCTGTATTCCTGTTTAGATGTCAAGGCATCCTACTTTGTTTATTTATTCATTATGGAGAATTATGTTGCTAAGTAGAATACCATAATAAGAAAAAATTGGAAGTAGAGTGCTATAATTGTGTAGGTTTTTTGAAAGTACAACACTTCAATGTGACGCATTTTTAGAATCAGATCTTCATTAGCAAAAACAACCATAACTTCTTGATGATTTAAACTCTTTATTTATAATGAAATTGCAATATTTTTTTTAGTCATGAATGACAGTCAAAAAGGATATACTTGAATTGATAATCCGAGAGCATCTTACTTTAATACTTATATATGTGAGACTAAAAACACTTGTCCGATTGGGCATTTCAATTACGCTCCTGTAAATCAAAAATAAGCTTAAGATAAGCAAATATGATGAGGATTTGACCGGTTTGACTTGAGGTCAAACTTGGAGGAATTAGATTGCTAATTGAAGATTTATTTCTTTTGGTGCTAGTCGGTTTGCGGGTTTGAGCCGTGCAAGGTGTAAGGGTGTTGCTGTGCTTTTTCGGTTCTTCAGTTTAGGTGAGTTTCTCACTATGCCACATATCTCATTGTATATCCTTTACATGGTAGGATAGAGATATTGTTAGAGTACAAGTATGCCAGTTGGCTAGGCTGGTAAGGTCTTGCCTGTTGATCGTATGATACTGTTAGGGGTTATGTTTGGTTAGGATAACTGGGTAGGCCAGTTATCAGGATTATGTATAAGTGACCAACTAATAACTTAATTGAGAAGTGGTTTATGGTAGGGTAACTAGGGAATGCTAGTTGTTAAGGGTATAAATATGCTAGTATCTGTTAGGTGTTTATGTTACATGGTTAGGTGATAATCATATCTTGGGTTCTATGTGGTGTAAGTTCTGATAGCCTGAGAACTCCTAGCCTAATGCATGATTGTGATGTTCTTGTCTGACTGTTCGCTCTCCGGTGGGTCATTTGTTTAATTGTTTATCTGATCCCTAACTACATATGACTTTATGTATTGTATGAAAGACCAAGATATGACCCCTGAAAAATTGTATAAAAGGCCAGGATCTGACCGTTGAGTCCTTGACAATTATATGAAAGACTAGGATCTGGCCTCTGAAAGTTGTATAGAAGACTAGGATCTAACCCACGACAGTTGAATGTAAGACCAGGATTTAGCCATCGACATTGTAAGGAAAGACCATGATTTGTCTCATGGAAAAATGTGCATGTAAGACTATGATTTGACCCATAACATTCACCCAAAGTTAGAGCAGACCCATTATTTCTTGTATGATTGTTAGGTATGTTTACCTGGATAGGAGATTTGGCTGGTCGGCGCTAGAGCCGAACACTTTGTATGGATGCATTGTATGTATGATGAAATTATGTGATATATTGGGGAACTCACTAAACTTTATGCTTACAGTTGTGGATTAAACATTTTGCAGGTCGTTCATGAGAAGAGCTCGACGGAACTGTACACACGCATGGAAGATGTTCTTTTCCGCGGTTTTGTAAATATAGCTATGATAATGTATGGTTTCAATTAAACAAATGTTACTCAATGGTTTTTGAAGCAAAGGTTTAATTAGTTATTTTATTTTAAAAATGAAAAATCTCTTGGTAATTTTCGGGATGTTACAAAATATTTTCATCTTTTTATACCAATTATATAATTAATTTTTTTTATCTTATTATATAAATAGATTTGTTGTCAAGCGTGGTTTCCAAGGGTTATAACCTAATGTGTGTTTTTGTGTATGTGTGTGTCTATATATATATATATATATATATATATATATATATATATATATATATATATATATATATATATAATTCTTCATACACGACACATGTTTATAGAAATGATAATTATATATGTATTGTGTACATGTTATATGGATAAATATTATGGTTATGTAATTGTTTTATAAATCTTATTATAAACTTAACAAACTATGTTAAATAACGTTTATAATTAAAAGAATATTTTGAATAAATAATATATATGAAGGTTGTAGTAGTTGTGAATATGAACTCGTGAGTATAAAGATCGTCAAAATCTGACAAAGTATGAAAAAGTTGTGATTTTTCGAAGTTACACATTACAATGTATTACGCTGATATTTATTATAAAATACGAAAAGAAAATATATTATTCGTTAGCCAAAGTAATGTAAATGAAAGTTGATGTACACTCTATACGAGATTATGAAACCATGGACATGAAGAACGTCGAGATCAGATCTTTTATGAAGAAGTTATGAATTTCACAACATATTTCACGGTGTGCTCTTTATTACGTATAAAGTGAAAACAGATTGTAAATTAGATGTTAAGATCTAAAGGAAAGTTGTAGCACACAGAATTATGAAACCGTGGATATAAAGAACGTCAAAAACGTAGCGCGTATACGAAAGTTACAATTTTCCAAAGAAACAATAATTTTCCCTATAAATCAAGAGCTCTCCAATCCCACTTAACCCGGGATGACGTGGCAGCATCGGAAGCCACCACGTGACAGCTGCAGACCCCATTCCCCTTACCAATCGTACGATGGAATGGCACCATAAGAATGCAATATGTGGTAGGGTGCGACACGCTTTTCAAAAATTCCTATAAATAACCTCATTTTTCTCACATTTTTTCACACCTTTCTTTCTCAACTTTTCCAGCACTCTCGGGATACGATTTTTATGAGTTTGTGTAGAATCTTAGCAAGGCACTACAACTTTGGAAAACCTGAAAAAAAGTATTTAGCGATGAAGTTACACTCGCGAAATTTCTGACTTCGCTAGAAAGCCTAGTAAGTTGAGTTGCACTTACTATGCTTTTAACTGTAACTTATATTTAACTTCATTATCATTATTATGAACCTATAAATAAGATTTATCAGTAATTTTAGTTATAATATTGAATTACTGATTGATCTACTTACATGTGTGATGTCTTGGCAAGATATTAGTGAAGTGTTGTAAGTGGATTTTCCAAACAATATATTTATATACCAAACACATCCTACCTCCAATATGATCTTACATGGTCATTCCTTATTTGATAGAACTTAGTATTCTTTAGGATTAATGAAGAATCTGAGATATTGTTATTATAGTATCGAATAAAATAAATGATGACTAAAACTTAGTAATATTTGTATTTAGGTTATTTAAAAGAAAAATTAAAAGTGCTAGATAATGAGTTAACCTACCTGAAAGTCTTCTACCTTTAATCAGGTGACTACATAGGTACTTTCATGAGCACGATCTTAATAGAAAGTATTTATTACTTAAAATATTAAATATATACTAAATGCTTACTATTTGTATTTTGTGCTAAATGTATACCCTCTATTATGATAGTATTGCATGAACAAGAAATTATATTGGAAGTTGATTACATGTATTATAGTATTGTCTAGTTATAAAATAAGGATTGTAAATGATGCTTAGTTCGAAGTAAGCTGAATAAGTAAGTAGTCTCATTCTTGGTTAAGGTGTGAGATTAAAGCGAAGTGTAGTAGTCCTCTGCTTTCTAGACATCCATAAATGGTGAGTTTGTATCAGATAACAAGTGAGTATATATGGGCCATCTACTAGAGTAATATGACAACACTTGATTATTCTAGATGATCTTGAGAATTACGTTGTTAGTGTGAACTTATAACCCATAGACACGAATGAAATGGGATACCATATTTATTAAATACCGTGACATCCCCAAATTTACGGTAATTTTAAAAATTTTATTTATATTTTAAAAAAGAGTATTTCTTTTGTTCTAGAGTTGGTCCCAAAAATATTATTTCAATGTGAGATAATATTAACACTAAACATTTCCAAAGAAACGTTGAATATTGATATCTTTTTAGAACTTGGGATGTCATAACCGATACAAAACATAAGCATAAACAAATTTTACATTAATTTATACTAATGATCTACGTCTCTTTCAATCTCTCAGTGTAATGTGTCTTTGCATCGATACCACTAATACAAATAAACTGAGTGGGTCAAGTTGGGAAACCTGATGAGATAATATTGTTTTCAACCAACAATAATATAGTTAATTTGTTTATTCACACATTTCATGTCAAACAATTAACCAGATTACTCATCCCCGTTTTCTTTATTTATTCCGCCCTAAGGATTTATCCTAAGGTTCATCTCCTATATAGCATTTACCTATCATCACATTTCCTTATTTGTTTGTTGTTAAGGACTTTTCCTAAGGATCATCACCTACATCGCATAGATAGTATTGTTTCGGGGATTGCTCCCCCAATACATGTACAATAAGAGTTAGAGTATCATCACATGAATATGTAGTTACTACATCGCCTGAACTAGTAAGTCATCACCTACAGGTTATGAGCCTGTCGGTGTTTCCATATGACTTGTTTAGATTAGTCAGTGGTCACCATCTATACTCCGGTAGATGACTACATAGCAACATCGCTAGTCAAGGCCAAGGCACATCCTAATCATCTCCTATTTATCATCACTTGTTTATCGTCACCTACCATCGCATATCCATCATCTCCTATTTATCACTGCCTATTTATCATCACCTATTTATCATCGCCTATCTACCATCACCTATCTACCATCACCTATCTATCATCCCCTATCACTACCCAATACATATTTATAAATGTATAATACTTATATGATTAAATCAGTTAAACATCATCTCAAAATATATTATCTAACACATAATATTCACAGCAAAGATAATAAGCACATAGGCATGTAATTATCTAGATACTTCATATCTATGTGTAAAATGAAAGTAACTATGTAGCCACTTGTTAAAGTGACGACTCGAAACTCGGACAATGCTTCTCTTCTAGCAACTGTCTTTTTCTTTGATGTAAACTAATATCATTATCACTAACTCTTAGTGTAATATTTCTTGTGACTAATCATGTAACACCCATAAAATTCATAAAAATTTTAAACTTTTCAAAACATCCAGAAATCACCATTTATTACAGATTGTTTTCAAAATAGTTTAACATCAGAGAAATCCCAGAAATCATAACATAAGATGCGAGGAGGTGCACGATCAGGCCTTCATCTTCCCGCGATCATCCGAAGTACCTGAAACAAAATCCACAACTGTAAGCCCGAAGCTTAGCGAGTTCCCCCAAAATACCAACGTCATACAAACCAGACAATGTCATAAATAAACAATATGCATACGAGTCTTTAGCATAACTGGACCGCCTCACCGGGCCTTCAGCCTATCTGGCCCACTCTTAGAACCTTCAGTGTGTCTGAACCGCCCTACCGGGCCTTCAGCCTGTCTGGACCGTTCTCCGGGGCCTTTGGCCTGACCTTCAGTCTATCCGGGATGCCCTAGGTCTGTTGGCCTTTAGCACAAAGTAGGACCGCCTCAACCCACCCGCCATCAAACATCAACATAAACACTAGCTAGCATGTACATACAGTCATACTGATCTAACAGATCACTAATCATAACATCATCCTATATACCAAGATACAAATATAACAAATCACTAAACATAGCATCATCCAATATACCAGGATATAGATCTAATAGATCACTAAACATATCATCATACGATAAACCAATATACAATCAAAAGGGCTGGCCTTGGTAACTTAGATCCTGTTAGTATAGTGAGTCACCTCACAAAAAGCACTAAATGATAAGATCCAACTCCCAAAACATAGCTCCGAACTCAACTGCCTACAACCACCATGTGATCAATTCCATTAAAATCTTGAATTACCCAAAATACCCTCCATGTCAAACTTGGTCAACCATGGTCAAAGTCAAAGTTACCAGTTAAGGTCAATCGTCCATGTTGACCCAACTCGTCGAGTTCCTTCAGTGCTCAGAAAAACGGGAAAAACCCGAGTTAACTCACCGAGTTGTTAGAACAACTCGTCGAGTTCCTACAATATCCAAAAAATAGGAATAACTCGATTCACCTCGCCGAGTTGGCTAGGCAAATCGTCGAGTTCTCCCAGTATTAAAGCATTCATCCAATTCCCAAGCGAAAATAATGCCTCAAACCATAGATTTGGTCCCTTAGGACTGCAATACCACGTAAAGTTGCTAACTTTACGTCCATGCATGGCATCAAGAGGCTAAAACACTAAAAAAATCTTATTAATGGACTTAGGGCAGGAAGGAGGGCCAAGACTTGATAAAGCCTGAAACTTTAGGCCCAAGGAGGCCATGAGATGTCCAGATCTAAAGCCATAGCTTCATGACATGCTCAAATCCAAGAATGACTCCAATATAAGCTAATAATGGCCATAAACTCTCAAGGGAAGAGATCTAGCAAAAGAATGGTCAAGGTATCGACTTTATACCTTAATATGGCTGCCACAACAGAGAAATTCCCGGATCTAAAGCTTCTCCCTTCAACTATGCATCACCAACTTGAAACTCCTTCAAGAAAGCACCAAAGAAACGCTCTTTAAAATCACACACACTCAAAATGGGAGATGAGGCACGATTTAGGGTTTCTCTGGACTGAGGGGACGATGAGGGAGGCCAAAATGAAACTTAAGGTCTTTAAATAGGGTGCAAAACCCTAAAACGTAGGCTCCTCAACTCGTAGAGTAGGTCCTGAGGAATGCGCGACCACTATAATCTACACGACGATTTGGAGCCTCCCAAGTCGTCGAGTTTCCCTGAATATGTACATATATCAAGCTTTAAATTCATACCTGAAGATAAAGATGTTACAACTCTCCCCCACTTGGACTAGGCTTCGTCCTCGAAGCCTGCTGAGGTGAACAAATCCGGATAATGCTCCCGTATCTCGGCATCCGGCTCCCAAGTCAACTCGCATCCCCTCCGATGCTGCCACTGTACCTTTACCAAAGGTACCTATTTATTGCACAAAAACTTTACCTTCCTTTCCATAACAGCCACCAACCTTTCAACGTAGTTCAGGCGATCATCAACTTGAATGTCCTCTAATGATACCACAACATCCTCGTCCAATACGCACTTTCTCAACTGCGAAATGTGGAAGGTGATATGAATCTACTTGAGCTCCTCCAGAAGATCCGATCTATATGCCACCTTGCCAACTCTGGAAATAATCTGAAATGTCCCAATATATCAGGGCCCCTAACTTCCCCTCTTCATGAAGCGGATCACACCTTTCCAGGGCGATACCTTCAGCAACACCATGTCACTGACCTGAAACTCCAAATCAGATCGGTGTCGGTCGACATAACTCTTCTGCCGACTCTAAGTTGTCCGTAACTGCTGTCCGATCTACCAAATCATCTTGGTAGTCTGCAGAACTACCTCTGTCCGACCCATGACCCTGTGGCCAACCTCGCACTAACAAACTGGGGTACGAGATCTTTGCCCATACAACAACTCAAAAAGGTTGAGCACCAATACTGGAGTGAAAGCTGTTGTTGTAGGAGAACTCTGCAAGGGGTAGGTAAGAGTCCTAGCTCCCACTGAAATCAATGACGCAGGTCCGCAGCATATCAATGGTTCGCTCACTCTAGCCGTCGGTCTGTGGATGATAAGCTATGCTGAAATGCAACCTCGTGCCCAATCCCTCATGAAACTTCTGCCAGAAATGGGAGGTGAACCGAACATCACGGTCTGAAACAATAGAGAGCGAGAAACGATCTCGCGGATATACACATCGGCCAACTTCTCGGCAGATGAGCTCTCTCGGATTTCCAGAAAATGGGCACTATTGGTCAATCGATCCACAATGACCCAAATAGCGTCAAAGCCCCTCACCGTCCTTAGGAGCTTGGTGATGAAATCCATCGTGATCTGTTCCCACTTCCACATGGGAATCTCCAGGGGCTGTAACTGACCATGCGGCCTCTGGTGCTCGGCCTTGACCATCCGGCAAGTCAAACACCTCTCAACGTACCATTCAATCTCCCTCTTCATGCTTGGCCACGAATAACTCAAACGCAAATCCCGGTACATCTTGGTGGCCCTCGGGTGAATAGATAAGCGAGACTTATGAGCCTCCTCAAATACCGTCTGTCTGACCGCACCAGTCACCGGAACCCAGACCCGACCATAGCGAGTCAATAGCCCTCGACTATCCTGCACAAACCGGGTTTTCTCACCCCGAATCTTCTCCAACTTCCAATTCTCCTGATGCATACCCTCAGTCCGAGCCTCCCTGATCAAACCCACAAATGGAGAATCCATTGATATCCTCATACAAGTCGCTGGGGTAGATGATCCAACCGACTTGCGGATCAGAGCATCTACAACAACGTTCGCTTTATGGTGGTAAAGGATCTTGCATTCATAGTCCTTGACTACATCCAGCCACCTGCGCTGTCTCATGTTTAGGTTCGGCTGATCCATGATGTGTCTCAGGCTCTTGTGGTCCGTGTATATATTACAACGAACCCATAGAGATAATTTCTCCAAATCTTGAGAGCGAATACCACCGCTCCCAGCTCCAGATCATAAGTAGGGTATCTCGTATCGTGCGGCTTCAGCTGCCGTGACGTGTAGGCTATCACCCATCCTCTCTGCATGAGGACCGCTCCTAGTCCTGTGATAGATGCATCACAGAACACTACAAAATCCTCAACTCCCTCCGGGAGAGTTAAGACTGGAGCCTCGTATAGTCGCTGTCGGAGGGACTCAAATGCCCCATGCTGCTCAGGGCCCCACCGGAAATCCACCCCGTTCCTCGTCAGATGAGTGAGGGGTACTGCAATCTTGGTGAAATCCTATATGAATCTCCGGTAGTACCCTACCAATCCCAAGAAACTCCTGATGTTCGAGGGAGATTTCAGAACCTCCTACTGCATAACTGCCTCAATTTTTGCCGGATCGACCAAAATCCCCTCCTGGTTAACAAGATGTGCATGGAACTGAACCTCTCGTAACCAAAAATCACACTTCGAGAACTTGGAATAAAGCCGTTCCCACCTCAAAACTCCCAATAAATCCCGAAGGTGCTCCTCGTGCTGCTCTCGGGTCTTGGAGTACACCAAGATATCGTCTATGAACATGATTACTGAGCGATCGAGCATTGGTCTACAGACCTGATTCATCAGGTCCATGAATACTACTGGGGCATTGGCGAGCCCAAACGGCATCACCACGAACTCGTAGTGTCCATAACAAGTCCAGAATGCGGTCTTCTCTGTGTACTCCTCCCTAACTTTGACCTGATGGTACCCGGACCTCAGGTCTATCTTGGAGAACCAAGATGCCCCCTGCAACTGATCAAAAAGATCATATATCCGCGGGAGTGGATAACGGTTCTTCACCGTCAACTTGTTCAACTCCCGGTAGTCAATGCACATGTGGTGTGAACCATCCTTTTGATGGGTTATGGGCATTCTAACACTTCCTAAGTGTACATGCAACCCTAATAAACCTTGGATCTATGTTTGTCTAAGATACATGCAAATAATTATTTTTCCAAGGTTCATATCCTAACTAGCATGGCATGGGGTACTTGAATCAATAAAGCTAGTAGAAACACTTACCTTGTAGTTGTAGTTGATTCCTTGAAGTTTTAGAGCCTAGCACTAATAGTGTGGATGCCTCAAATGGAAATCACAAATCACCACAAACTTGGAACTTTGAGAGAATAGTCACTACTATCTTGAAATCGGCCCTCACCTCAACAAGTGTCAACTAGTGTGATTTCAAGAACCAAAGCCTCCTTTATATAGTGTGGATGGATTAGGGTTACATCCATATAAACCCTAATACCCATGTCTCTTCATTTCCATGAGATCCATGGGTTAAAGCTCCATGGAGTATCCATGGACTTTTCCATGCAAGTCTAGCCCATTCCAAATAAGCACTAGCCCACACTATATAAATATAGAAGCCCATATTTAATTAGTAATATATTTGATCTCTAAATTAATCCTAGATTAATTATAGATCACTACTAATTAAATAATATGATCTTATATTAATATATTAGAACTTATAATATATTAATAAATCATAACCTGTACTATTCTCAAATATTATCCATAAATTGTTCGGGTGAAGTGCAACCCAAATGGACCATGCCGGGTCGGGTCAAGTACATACCAAATATAGTTATGGACTTAGACACTATATCCAACAGTCTCCCACTTGGATAAGTCTAATAACTATAGTTGCAAGTATGACTTCAGGAATCGATCAGCAATCGTAGCTCTTTAAACTCTGTTGAACTAGAATGCGCCATTTAGATAAGTGATCATATAATCCTCTGTTCTAGATATCAGCCGGACAAATACATGGAACATGGTCTTACTTATTGTCCAGAATTTGTTTCCCGATTTCCGATCTGTTTGACATAGAACTCAACTGAACACATCAATTTAGTTCTGACCGGGCCCGGTACATAGGTCAAAACAAAATCATTGAGGGGCCCAGATATCTGCTTCTAATCCAAGAAGGAACAGATAAACTTCGACTCATATGTTTGTTCTACCACTCATTGAATTACACACAAAAGCACGTTTTATAACATCGAGTTACCAATGCGTTTTCGTACAATCAATGCATAACCAACTCGTAAGTAACAAATCATATCTCTAGGTTTGAAGACTTATATGATATTACCATCTCACGATCACTCGAGATAAAATTCCATGAAGTGATTCCAGTGAGCGTGGGTTGAGTCCAATGCTCAGAACTTATGAGCACTCATGATTGTTGTAGCCATGTCCAACACCTTAGACCTTTGCAACCAATCATGACAGTCTTGATTCATACCTACTTCCGACATATGGCCGACTGTGGAGGTTTGAATAATATGATATACCAAACATAATTATTCTGGAAGTCAAAACATGCAAAAAGAAATAAAGTAAACGATCGACAAGAGATAGCAACACTTTACTCATAAATAAAACACCTTTTATTCATCATCAAATGTCAATTACACTTTACAAATTTCATGATTTATCTAACTACTAAAACTTATATCATCCTTCAACCCTATGCTCCGAGCATGCTGAAGAAGTTTAACCCTACTCAGTCCCTTCGTGAGGGGATCTGCTGGGTTCTCATCTGATGATACCCTCTTCGCCACGAGGATCCCTTCTTATATTCGATTTCTGATGAAGTGATATTTTCTGTCAATGTGTCTGGATCTCCCATGATCTCTTGGTTCCTTGGCTAAGGCAACCGCACTATTGCTGTCACAGAAAATCTCCATTGGCTCTTTCATAGCTGGTACAACTCCAAGGTCTCCGATGAAGTTCTTTAGCCATATAGCCTCCTTTGCTTCCTCGCTTGCTGCTATATACTCTGATTCACAAGTGGAATCAGCCACTGTCTCCTGCTTGGAACTTTTCCAAGTGATTGCTCCTCCGTTTAAGGTAAAGAACCAGCTCGACTGAGAGCGGAAATTATCCTTATCAGTCTGGAAGCTAGCATCACTATACCCTACAACTCTCAAGTCATCACTCCCACCGAAGGTAAGGACCCAGTCCTTAGTCCTTCGCAGGTACTTGAGGATATTCTTTACCGCAGTCCAGTGTTCCTTGCCAGGGTTCCCCTGATACCTGCTAACCATGCTCAAAGCAAAGGCTACATCAGGTCGAGTACACGTCATAGCATACATGATCGATCCTACAGCCGAAGCATAAGGAAGTCGACTCATTTCTGCTATCTCAGCCTCAGTACTAGGGCTTTGTGTCTTACTCAATCTGGCGTTACTCTGCATGGGTAACTCACCTTTCTTGGAGTTATGCATGTTGAATCTTTTCAACACTTTGTCCAAGTAGGTACTTTGACTAAGTCCAATTAGTCTTTTACTCTTGTTTCTCAAAATCTTTATCCCTAGGATATAGGCAGCTTCACCAAGGTCCTTCATAGCGAAACACTTCCCAAGCCAGGACTTTACTTCCTGCAGGGTTGGGATGTCATTTCCTATGAGTAGTATGTCATCCACATACAGTACCAAAAAACTGACTATGCTCCCACTAGCCTTGATATAGACGCAAGATTCATCTTCACTCCTTGAAAAGCCAAATTCCTTGACCTTCTCATCAAAGCAAAGATTCCACCTGCGAGGTGCCTGTTTCAATCCATAAATGGATTTCTCGAGTTTACACACTCTATTGGGATACTCTGTACTGACAAAACCCTCTGGCTGAACCATGTAAACATCCTCAGCCAACTTTCCATTAAGGAAGGCGGTTTTGACATCCATTTGCCATATTTCATAATCATGAAATGCAGCAATGGCTAACAGAACCCTAATAGACTTTATCTTGGCCACTGGTGAAAAGGTTTCATCATAATCAACTCCCGGAGTTTGAGAATAACCTTTTGCAACCAGTCGTGCCTTATAAGTGTGTACATTACCATCCATGTCGGTCTTCTTCTTGAGATCCATTTGCACCCTACAGTCTTACGACCAGGTACATTCTCAACCAAGTTCCAAACTTGATTGTCATACATGGATTGTATCTCGCTATCCATAGCCTCTTTCCATTTAGCAGCCTCAGGGCCTGCCATGGCTTCCGTGTAGCTGTTAGGTTCATCCAGACCTACTAGTGTCTCATCACTAATAAGTGTCTCACCTTCCGCAGTAATATGGAAACCATAATAATGCTCAGGTGCATTCCTAACTCTCGTGGAACGCCTCAGAGGTACAGACACATCAACTGGCTCAACAGGAGTTTCCTCCTCAAGTTGAGGGCTAGGGTTTAAAGTTCCTTCACCACTTGACTCTCGAATTTATTCAAGATCAATTTGCCTCCCACTGTTTCCTTGACTTATAAATTCTCTCTCTCGAAAAACTCCTCTTCTTGCTACAAAGACCACATTATCACTAGGTCTGTAGAAGAGGTAACCAAAGGATTGCTGTGGGTAGCCGATGAAAATACACCTCTCGCTTCGAGGTTCGAGCTTATCATGAGTCTCGCGTCTCACGAAAGCCTTGCAACCCCAAATCTTGATGTGGTCTAGTTTAGGTACCTTACCAGTCCACATCTCGTGAGGAGTTTTGGCAACTTTCTTTGTAGGGACCAGATTAAGAATATGGGCGGCAGTCTCTAAGGCATACCCCCAGAATGAGATTGGTAGCGTAGCTCGACTCATCATGGAACGAACCATATCTAACAAGGTTCGATTACGCCTCTCAGCTACACCATTCAACTGTGGTGTCCTGGGAGGTGTCAATTGTGAGACAATCCCACATTCCCTAAGATAGTCGAGGAGCTCTGAACTAAGATACTCACCACCACGATTGGATCGAAGCATCTTAATGTTCTTGCCCAATTGATTCTCGACTTCCTGTTTAAATTCCTTAAACTTCTCGAAAGTCTCTGACTTATGCTTGATTAGGTAGACATATTCATATCTACTGTAATCATCAGTAAAAGTCAAATAATAACGATTAGCATCCCTTGTGGCATGTTTGAATGGTCCACACACATCCATGTGTACAAGATCCAACAAACCTTCACCCCTCTCACACGAGCCTGTGAAGGGTGACTTTGTCATTTTTCCAAGTAAGCATGATTCGCAACTATCATCTGACTTTAGGTCAAACGACTCCAAGACTCCATCCTTTTGGAGTTGGCCTATGCGTTTCTTGCTTATATGTCCAAGGCGACAATGCCATAATGATGCTTTATCCAAGTTATTATTATTAATAGAATCAATACACAAAACATTATTTCCTAATTTATCTACAACAGATACAGCTTCATACACACCATCACAAGGTAATGCTTTAAAATAAAGAACATTATTAAAGAAAGCATCAATAGAACCAACTTCATTATTAAACAAAAAGGTAAACCCTTGTTTGTACAAAGCATGAAAGGAAATAATATTTCTTGCCATTCCTGGCGAATAACAACATTTATTCAAATCTAAATTAAACCCACTACTTAGCGATAAAGTATAAACTCCAATCTTGGTGACAGGTGAAGCTTTCCTATTCCCCATGATCAAGTTTATTCTTCCTTGCTCCACATTCTCACTTCTTCTTAGTCTCTGCAATTCACAACAAATATGAATACCACAAACGGTATTAAGGACCCAAGATTTAGAATGGGGTGAGTTATTAGATAAGATAGTGTAAATACCTGCATGGTTGGGTTTAACTTTCCCATCCTTCACATCTTGTTGGTATTTTGGGCAGTTCCGCTTCCAATGTGATTTTTCATGGCAATAGAAGCATTCAGCCTCTTTTGGGTCAGAAGAAGGAGTGACGAAACCTTTCTTGGTTCCACTTGAAGAAGAGCCATCAAGGGTCCGAGCCTTGGTACCCTTAGAAGAGCTCTTCCTTTTCTTCCCTTGACTTTTCCCGATTGCCAAAACCGGAGTAGAGTTTGAAGTAGGAGTGTTAACAACCGACTTCCCCTTAAGACCTGTTTCTGCGGTCTTGAGAAGTCCCTGAAGTTTGCTGAGTGTGACCTCTTCCTTATTCATGTGATATGTCATGCGGAATTGATCATATCACGATGGTAAGGAGTGCAAAATGATATCTATTGCAAGCTCCTCAGGGAAGTTCACATTAAGCTTCAGCAAACGATCCACATATCTTTGCATTTTCTGCATGTGGCTCGTGACGGATTCCCCGTCCTTCATCATGGCTGTTATCATGGAGCAGATGATTTCATACCTCTCTTGTCGTGCACTTTGATGGTATCTTTCCATCAAATCTTGGTGCATTTCATAAGGGTAGAAATCCTCATAGGATTTTTGGAGTTCCGCTGTCATCGTGGACATCATGATGCATGCCACTTTCGTAGCATCCCTTTCATGTGCCTGAAAGTTAGCGATCTCCTGAGGAGTTGCAGTGGTCTCATCAATCTCCTTAAACTCCTTGTCAAGGACATATTCTTTGTCCTCGTAGCGGGTAATCATCCTGATGTTTCTGATCCACTCATTGAAGTTGGATCCATCAAAGGTGACTTTCCCACACAAGTTCATAAGGGTAAGGGAGCCATTAGGATTAGAGCCAGAAGCAGCATTGTTTGAAGACATCTGAAAGAAGAGAACAAGATTAGTTTAGATATTAAGAGAGTCCTTAATAAAACACCCAAATGTAATATTAAGGCTACGATCCAATCACAATATATTATAACTTAGAAGAGGTATGCCGTAATCCAAGCTATAACATATTCGAAAGGTAGGTGAATGACGATTCACCAATTTCAACCACGAAAACCGAAATATTTAAATATTAGGTTTTTGATTGGTTCTTAGAAATTCCTAGATTCTTTGAGATTCAATGAACTTTTCAAAGGCATGTTTCAATCTCGAGTGTGCCCTCCAGATTTTGTGACTGGGATGCCGAGGATCACAAAACGAGGTGTGAAGTAACCATGCAAATCACTTGGTACCCTTAAAGTTTATCACTCAATAGATGTGCCGGTAAACCACACACGCTCCATCGATACTATAATAGACCTTAAGTCACCCTTTACCTACCTTGTTAAGTCCAAGTTAGTGTGCCGGTTAACCACACACGCTCCACCAACGACTTAAACAAAGTGTAAAGTGTAATTTCATGGATTAGCACCTTATTCACATTTTTCCTAAAGTAACTAAGATTGGGAATTTAATAAAACATTTAGTTACTTTATAATATTCATCATACTTTTAATGAGAATTTATAAGTCCTTGTCTTACCCGTTCGGCTAACGACCCTCCACCGATCAAGCAAGCGGTGGGTGAGAGTGGATACCCATTAAGTTGCCATTTTATAGGCAACAACCTTATACCCACCTTATAGACCGGTTTCGTGAATGAGGCGTACTAGCGGTAAGACGACTTTGTTCTTATATATATATATATATATATATATATATATATATATATATATATATATAATTATTAAATCATAATAATATAAGTATAAGGGTTGAATTTTAACTTCTAAAATTCTAAGGGTTGGAACTAAAGTTTAACTTGACTTTACTTGTTCCAAAACTTGAGGGCAAGTTTTGTAAACTTTCAAAACTTTTCATTTCTTGTAACTTATGAGTTTAATAGAGTAATAAAATGAAGACTCTTCATTTTCTAACTCTTGTGTTCTTTTTAATGGTTTTTAATCCAAGTGACTTTTGGTTTTCCATAACTTGAGGAAAAATTATGGACTCCATTAAAACACATTATGATCAAAAATTAATCTACCACACAGGTTACAAATAATTCCTATGATCATCTAAACATCATAAGAAGAAGAACATGAATATGAACACTTTCATGAATCAAAATCACATTTAAACTTTGTAATTTTGATAACTAGTTGTTGTAAATGAATTAGCAATGACATTACACCATCTAAAACAAGTTTTCAAGTACCAAAACAGTTTAGGGTAATGTTTCTAATCCATTTCCAGCAACTAAAGTCGAAAATCTGCACTCTGTTGACCCTACTCGCTGAGTGCATGAACCTACTCGACGAGTAGGTTGAAGATACAAGTGAACTCGACGAGTCCCCCCATGGACTCGCCGAGTCCAGCAGTCAGACAACAAGTTTTTCAACTTTTTCCATAATATTGCAACAAGTATCAAACAAACAAGCCTAGGCTCTGATACCACTGATGGGTTATGGGCATTCTAACACTTCCTAAGTGTACATGCAACCCTAATAAACCTTGGATCTATGTTTGTCTAAGATACATGCAAATAATTATTTTTCCAAGGTTCATATCCTAACTAGCATGGCATGGGGTACTTGAATCAATAAAGCTAGTAGAAACACTTACCTTGTAGTTGTAGTTGATTCCTTGAAGTTTTAGAGCCTAGCACTAATAGTGTGGATGCCTCAAATGGAAATCACAAATCACCACAAACTTGGAACTTTGAGAGAATAGTCACTACTATCTTGAAATCGTCCCTCACCTCAACAAGTGTCAACTAGTGTGATTTCAAGAACCAAAGCCTCCTTTATATAGTGTGGATGGATTAGGGTTACATCCATGTAAACCCTAATACCCATGTCTCTTCATTTCCATGAGATCCATGGGTTAAAGCTCCATGGACTTTTCCATGTAAGCCTAGCCCATTCCAAATAAGCACTAGCCCACACTATATAAATATAGAAGCCCATATTTAATTAGTAATATCTTTGATCTCTAAATTAATCCTAGATTAATTATATATCACTACTAATTAAATAATATGATCTTATATTAATATATTAGAACTTATAATATATTAATAAATCATAACCTGTACTATTCTCAAATATTATCCATAAATTGTTCGGGTGAAGTGCAACCCAAATGGACCATGCCGGGTCGGGTCAAGTACATACCAAATATAGTTATGGACTTAGACACTATATCCAACACCTTCTTCCTGATGAAGTGAATCGGTGCTCCCCATGGGGAACTGCTCAAACGGATGAACTGCTTTCCCAGCAGTTCCTGCAGCTGTGATGACAGCTTCTACATCTCTGATGGTTCCAACCGGTATGACGCCTTGACGATAGGGGTCGCATCTGGCACTAGGTAGATCCTAAAATCAACCTGCATCTCTAGAGGCACTCCCGGTAACTCCTCCGGGAATACATCAGCAAACTCTTGACCACTGGAACCTCTGAAACTGAAATTTGTTCCATGACCCGCGTATCCGCCACATACGCTAGATAACCTGCACACCCATGCTGAATATACTACCGAGCCCTGACGGCTGAACAAAACCCTGATCCCACTCTGGTGCCCTCGCTATAGACAATCAATTCTCCCCCACTTGGGGTTCGAACTACTACCCGCTGACCCTCACAATCAATCATGGCACCGTAGCGACTAAGGCAGTCCATACCCACAATTACACACACATCTCCCATGGGAATCGGAATCAAGTAGATCGGGAAAGACACCCCAAAGTGTTGGGTTTTGTGCATTCTAACACTCCTAAGTGTACATGAAACCCTAAATACCTTGTATCTATGTTTTCTCTATTATACATGCAAATATGTTCATCCAAGGTATTATCCTAATCTAGCATACAAAACAATGAATATAACAAGATAGAATACATACCTCTTTGATGTAGAATGTTCTAAAGAAGCTTAAGTGCCTAGTGCCCCAAGTGTGACACCTCAAATGGTTCACACAACATCAATTGCTTTTGGAATAACCTTGAGAGAAATGTAGAACACTTGACATCGGCTAGCCCTTCTCTATTCACCATAGTGCCGATTTTTGCCAAAGAATATGATCTTATATAGTTGTTACACTTAGGGTAAACCCTAATTGTCATGGCTTTCCATTTCCTTGGATCCATGGGTTCAAATACACCATGGAGCATCCTATGGGTTTTAGCCCAACTTGATAATCCATGGAGCATTAGCCCACTATACAAGTATGGATGATTTACACAATCAACCCATATATTTAATTAGTCTTCTTTTGATCACTTAATTAATTCTAAATTAATTCTTGATCAATACTAATTAAATAATCTTATTAATATATATTATAACTTATAATATATTAACAAACCTTAAGTGTTATTTCTCTCATTATAGTCTATCCAAATGCATGATGCCATGCAACCCAAATGGACCATGCCGTGTCGGGTCAAGTCTTACCAATTATAGTTATGGACTTAGACATTAATCCAACAGTCTCCCACTTGGATAAGTCTAAAACTATTATTGCGTATGACTTCAAGTACCAACTGGCAATCATAGCTCTCAAAAGCTTCCGTCGAACTCTGACCTTGCCGATGATCTCTGACCTTTGTCAATGACTTGTCCATTAGATAAGGGATCATATATTCCCCCATTCTAGATATTATATGAACTGAGACATGGATTATAAATCATTCTCTCTGTCCATCTGTTGTTTCCCGATTTCCGATTTATGACAACTGACTGATTGAACAAATCAAATCTGTCCTGGCTTGGCCAAGCACTCACATGTATCATCATTAAATCATCGAGGGGCCCACAGATATCGCTTTTATCCTGAAGGTAAAAGAAATGGATAAACTTCGACTCATATGGCTTGTTCTGCTACTTGTTGAATCATACACAAAGACACGTTTTATAACATCGAGTTACCAATGTATTTTCGCGCAATCAATGTACAACCAACTCATAGTAACAACTCATATCTCTAGGTTTGAATAATATAATATATTATCGTCTCATGATCACTCGTGATAAAATCCATGAAGTGATTCAAATGAGCGCGGGTTGAATCCAATACTCAGAACTTATGAGCACTCATGAGCGTTGTAGCACAACTTTGTCCACTAACTTAGACCTCTACAAGCCAACCCATGACAGTCTTGATTCATATTTTCTTCCAACATATGACCGAATGTGGATAGTTTAAATAACTTAGTCATTCTGGAAGAATAACCTAGTTATTATGGAAGTCAAAACATGCAAAGTGAAACACAAGAATAAATGAATCAAATATGGTATCAAACCCTATGAATATAAATAGACCACTTCTATTTATCACCATACTGATTACTCATTATTCATTGTTTCAGTTTTATCAACTTTATACTTGAATTAAAACACTAGGTATCCCATGCTCCAAACATGTACACTATGTTTTCCTAAACAATAGCTTTGCCATACACCAAGTTTGCACTCTATGTTTATCTATGATCCTTACTTTGTGAAATAAACCAATTGACCAAACTTTCAATGATTCTAATTTCACACTCCCGAATTCTTAATGCAGGAATTCCAAATTCATGCTATTTTACCGAAATCTGTTAGATTCTAAACTTATATGCAATGATTCTTTTGTAATGATTATGCACAAAGTCACAAAGACTTGACAACAAACATTACAGAGTATTCCAATGAAGACCTACTCCATGGACACAAAGCCTTATGTTCAAAGTATGCATTGCTTTGAACATGCTTCTTGCACTAAGTTTTTTTTTTTTTTAATCTTACACAGATTGCTTCCATCTATAGTGACAACTCTATATTCCCATTTTGACTACCACTTCTGAACAAGAGTTGCCTCTTTTCAGACAATGTCAATATGGTCCTTTCAATATTAACAGTATACTTCCAACTGTCCTTGAGCAACCAATCTTTGGTAAACCTTAGATTGTTCTCGACAATTGTTTAATTACTTTAGTCATATCCAATTCTAGACATTTTCCTCCTTAATGCCCCAAGGCATTTGGAAAATTCATAAAGAATAAATATTATAGCACATGTAATCGATCTTGTACCCAAAGTAAATGGGACACGATTCATGATTTTTCACATAAAGACATGGTTCTAGACCATTCTTTTGCCATAATAATTTTTTGTTTGCCATATTCTCAAAATTTTACTATGAAAAGGGATGCCGTAATCATAATCGAATTTTGAGAACACAATATATAAAATTTTCTTAAGTTGAACCAATCCAACATGAAATTCATATATGATTTCTTGACTAAAGGTGATTAAAATCTCAATATAAGCTCTTTAGAATGATTATAAACTCAATCTAAGCTTTTCATAATTGAAATGAAGTATAATTTCCTCTCCCTTAATTATAGCAAAATAACTTTTTCAACCCCTGCAACCTCACGAATTGAAACTTCTGTTTTCTATAATTAACATTGCTAACTTGCAATACTTATCATAATTATCATGCTCCCACTAACATGATGATTATTAGCATAACACTTATGCTCCCACTAGCTTTGACATGTACTCAGAAATCAACTATTGACTTTTTTACCAAAGTTTAGATTTCTGATACTAGATTGCTTTGATACAACTTTATCAAAATCATACACCTTATCTTAGATAGCTCATAGGTGTGTCGAAACAATTCCAGAACTATGAAAAGGAATTCCGTAATCATAGTCTCAATTGGTTAGACCTTTGCTATTTCTCATAAGTCCATGTTAGTGTGCCTACTAACAACTTTGAGAATGCAAAGATTACTATCTACTTACAAATCTACTTAATGGAAGTGTTTCCTCACCATCATTTTCATGACTTAGATTTATATGGTGTATGAGTTCCTACACATATGAATTTGTCAAAACCTTAGTCACAAGACACAAATAATAACAAATCCAAACACATATGGACTGAACTTATGCAATTTTAACTTCTTGCCACCTGGCAGTACAGGGCCTGCCATTGCTTCCAAGTTGTTATGCAACCAATTGAGAATTCTAAGAACTCATATGCAGAGCCAACTTTAACTGGAATGGGCACAGAATATGTCAACACGATAGGTTATAAACCTCAAGTCGTGTGCTAGTGAAGAATCTCAGGTTTTATTCTTGATTAGTTCTTGAGACTTTCAAGACCTTTAAGACTCCTACTGTCCTCTTGACATATAAGACTCTCTTGTCAAATATTCAAGGGATAGTGCGGATTCTTTATCAAGACAAACACTTCACACAATTGGCCTAAGTTGGTCTTTGTTTTATCCAAAACATCACAACTTACCAACTTCAAATGTACAAGGGTAGATAACCTTTTACTCTTACATTTGAATAGTGTTAATAAACCTTCTTTAAGATATGTCACTCACGTTACAATCTTGGAGTATGACTCTAATAATTGTTTTTGGAACGAAGTATGACTCATCTTCTTGATTTGACCACTTCAACAATTCCTAGCTCCTCTTCTTAGCTATCAGAATGCACTTAGAGGATGAATTGTGATAAGGTCTCTTAATCATTAAGATGATCATATAACATGATACTAAAGTACTCTCCCATATTTTCAGATTTGAGAAACTTTTATCCTTCTGCCTAATTTGATTCTTCTTATTCGTTCTGCCATACATCGAAAATTTTCCAATGTATCAGAATTACACTTAAGCCTGTAAGTATAACCATATTTACTAAACTTTAGTAAATCATGATGAATAGTCTTATCCATTTTTGTGGGGAACTTTGACAAGTGCAGATGAATGTGTGCTCGATCCCTTAGTCCTTTACTTGACTCACACATCCATGTGAACAAGTAATTAGTCTTAATTTTCCAATCCTTGAAAGTTCTCATTCATCATAGTATATAACTTGCATGATTCCAAGTTCCGGTCCAAATGAAACTTAGGTGATGAGAATCTTTCCTTATTTGGTAAATTTAGACATTACCACAAATGAAAGAATCAATTTCATATTTCCAGTCTTGCTATTAATGGAATCATATAAACAACAATTTCTTTCACAAATGCCATTGTAAGGATATTTAAATAAAATCAGAAATTTTCCTTTTATTTTAAAAACTTTGCGGAAAAACTTATCCTTACAATCCATATGAAAACTTGTTGTTATCTATTCCTAAGAAATATCTCATAACTCCTAAGAAGTAACTCAAGAATCCGATCTTCAAACTATGCGATAGAAATCAATCGATGCGATCAGATTCAACATATTCTTTCTTTAAGTTTCTTCAGTTTTCTTTGATTCTTAAAACACCAAGATGTGACCCAGTCAAATCATGTAATAAGAATCTCCAAATAGAAACGTAATAGAGTTAGACAATGGACTTTACCTGAAATAAAGTCAAACTCATTGACTTTACCATCCTTAGGTAAGTTTGGCAGCTTCGTAACCAATGCCCTTTCCTTTGGCAAATTAACATATGGGCTCTTTGATAATGGTACATGGGACTATCACAAACTTAGTATTTCTCTTTACCATTTGGTCAACCGAGTTGACTATGGCCGATCCCTTTCCATTGGGAAGAGAATGCTTTTTCTGTATTTCCAGTGTCATCATTGTCAATGTCCATAAAGTTTTAGGAAGTTGATCTTAGCAAATAGATAAGATCACTAAGGGTCTTGTCATAGTCTGTTTAATAGGAGTCCCAAAGGAACTCACTATGTGACTTAGAAAGTGATTGAACCACCAACTTTCTCAAGACTTTGACACCCAACTCTCCCGGCTTGTCAATATGTGACTACATCTCCAGGATGTGATCACACCTAGACCTTTGCTTTGCCAATAGGGCTTGAGTGACCTTGAACTTGTGGGTTAGGGAGAATAATTGGAGGAGGTGGAGGAAGTGAAGTTCCAAGAGATTTGGGAAGATCATAGATGTCTGAACTAGACATCTTTTGGGAGATATTCAAGTTTAGTTGATTTAATAGTCCTTAATATAACACCCAATATGAAATATTAAGGCTAGGACCCAACAACCTATTTATAACTGGAAGAGGGATGCCGTAATCCAGGTTATAAAATAGTTGAAGGTAGGTAAATGACGATTTACCAATTTCCACCATGAAAAACGAAATATAATTAAGTTTTAATTGGATTTGAAACTCCTAGATCTTTTGAGATTCATTGAACTTTTCAATGGCATGGTTCAATCTCGAGTGTGACCTTCAGGTTTTGTGACTGGGATGCCGAGGATCACAAAACAAGGTGTGAATAACCATGCAAATTACTTGGTACTCTTAAATGTTTATCACCCAACCGATGTGCCAGTAAACCACACACGCTCCACCGGCCTATGATTAAACTTTAAGAAACCCTTTGCCTACCTTGTTAAATCAAGCTAGTGTGCCGGTAAACCACACACGCTCCACCAACCGACTTAAGCAAAGTGCCAAGTGTAATTTCATGGGTTAGCACCTTATTCACATTTTCCTAAGTAACTAAGATTGGGAATTTATAAAAGGTTTAGTTACTTAGTATTTATCATTAATACTTTTAATGAATGGAGAACTTATAGTCTTTGTTCTACCCGTTCGGCTAACGACCCTCCACCAGTCAAGGAAGCGGTGGGTGAGAGTGGACACCCATTAAATTGCCATTTTATAGGCAGTAACCTTATACCCCCCTTATAGACCGGCTTCGTGAATGAGGCCTACTAACGGTAAGACTGACTTTTACTCTTATACATATATATAAATATTATTGACTTATAATATTATAAAGTATAAGGGTTGAATTTTAACTTTTAAAATTCTAAGGGCTTAACTTGGAATTAAAGTATTCATAAGAGAAAATTTTTCAAATTCCAAAACTTGAGGGCAAGTTTTGAAACTATTCAAAACTAATTAATTCATAACTTATGTGTTTAAAGTAGTTTTAATTAAAAAACTCTTCAAGTTCCGTAACTTGAGGCCAAGTTATGGAAGACTTTAAACTAATAAAAGAATGTTCCTTTTCTTTATTTTATAACTTATGGAACTAATTAAGGTTACATTTTTTTTATTAATTATTTAATGAAGAGACTCTTGAACCTCCATAACTTGAGGACAAGTTATGGAGTCATAAAACCATTTAATTAGAACTAGACTCTTCATTTTGTAACCTTTGCCAACTTTTATGAGTTTTATGATTCTTAAATGTGACTTTTCATATAACTTGAGGACAAGTTACAAAAACACATTTTAGAATCAACTCTTAGATTAAAATGGATTGAAAACAACTATTTCACACAACTTTTCTATTAATCTAAGCAACTCATATGAACATGATAATTGGAATCAAACTTTTTCATGTAATTAGCATAACAATTAAACCAATACAAAACATGAATCTATTGACAATTATCTTTGAAATTGGATTAGTATGAACATTGCCACATCAAAAATAAGTTTATAAGACCAAAAACAGCTTAGGGTAATGTTCCTAGTCCATTTCTAGCCAAAAAAGTCGAATATATGCTGTCTGGGGCTCCTACTTGTCGAGTGCATGAACCTACTCGGTGAGTAGGATGATTTTACTCATGGAGTCGGCGAGTTCATCAGTGGACTCGGCGAGTCCAGTGCCCAGAATGCTCGAAATTCGACTTTTTCAACATTTTTCAGCAATTTGCATCAAGTATAATTGAAAACAAGCCTAGGCTCTGATACCACTGTTGTGTTTTGTGCATTCTAACACTCCTAAGTGTACATGCAACCCTAAATACCTTGGATCTATGTTTTCTCTATTATACATGCAAATATGTTCATCCAAGGTATTATCCTAATCTAGCATACAAAACAATGAGTATAACAAGATAGAATACATACCTCTTTGATGTAGAATGTTCTCAAGAAGCTTGAGTGCCTAGTGCCCCAAGTGTGACACCTCAAATGGCTCACACAACATCAATTGCTTTTGGAATAACCTTGAGAGAAATGTAGAACACTTGAAATCGGCTAGCCCTTCTCTATTCACCATAGTGCCGATTTTTGCCAAAGAATATGATCTTATATAGTTGTTACACTTAGGGTAAACCCTAATTGTCATGGCTTTCCATTTCCTTGGATCCATGGGTTCAAATACACCATGGAGCATCCTATGGGTTTTAGCCCAACTTGATAATCCATGGAGCATTAGCCCACTATACAAGTATGGATGATTTACACAATCAACCCATATATTTAATTAGTCTTCTTTTGATCACTTAATTAATTCTAGATTAATTCTTGATCAATACTAATTAAATAATCTTATTAATATATATTATAACTTATAATATATTAACAAACCTTAAGTGTTATTTCTCTCATTATAGTCTATCCAAATGCATGATGCCATGCAACCCAAATGGACCATGCCGGGTCGGGTCAAGTCTTACCAATTATAGTTATGGACTTAGACATTAATCCAAAAGTCTCCCACTTGGATAAGTCTAAAACTATTATTGCGTATGACTTCAAGAACCAACTGGCAATCGTAGCTCTCAAAAGCTTCCGTCGAACTCTGACCTTGCCGATGATCTCTGACCTTTGTCAATGACTTGTCCATTAGATAAGGGATCATATATTCCTCCATTCTAGATATTATATGAACTGAGACATGGTAACATAACCTCATACTTGGAACTGGTATGGGCTAACGACAATACTTCGCATAATGCCCCTCCTTGCCACACCTGTGGCACCCTATACCCGCTTGCCAAACCCCAGAATGACCCTTGCCGCACTTTCCAAAAGTGCGGCCCTGCTGACCCCCGGTCCTAGAATCAGCGGTCTTAGACCGCTTTGGCGCCGGCTGTGGCTGTGCCGAAGCTTGTCATTGCTCCCTCAATTGTAGCTCAATCTCCAACTCACGCTGCCTAACGGCCTCTTGCAACTCTAGTAAGGTAACACATCGCTGGGTAGACACAAACTGACGGATGTCAGTCTTGAGCATGCTTAGATAACGTGTCATCTGAGCCTGCTCAGAAGCAAACTCCAGGCAGATGATCGCCCTTTCCATGAACATGCGGGTGATCTTCGTCACCGACTCACCATCCTGTCTCAATCCCATAAACTCCTGAGCTAATCGTTCCCGCTTAACCCGTGGAATGTAACGAGCATGGAACATATCCTTGAACTGCTCCCAAGTAACTGCAGCTCTTTGATCATCTGTATACGACCCAGTCGTCAGCCTCCACCAGACCTTTGCCCCAGACCTTAGCAGGTTCAGGGCACACCTGACCTTATGGTCAGTAGGACATGAACATGTAAAGAAGCACCCCTCCACATCATAAACCCATCTCATTGCTTTGATGGGGTGTTGAGTCCCATCAAATGTAGGGGGCTTCATGTTATCGAAGTCCCTATACTGAAAAGCTCGATTGGATCCTCCCCCTGCCGCCGTTATAGCTAATGCAGCTATTGCGGCAGCCGTCTCTGCAAGGGCTGCATAGCGCTCATCAAAATACTTAACCATGGCGGTCTTAATAGACGCAAACATCTCCGACAGTTGTGCCCGGAACAAAGTGGCAACCTCATCGTGCAGGATCGCTCGAATCCTGGCATCTAGCTCATCTATCCTCATCTGACCAACCACCTCCAGCGCTGTCGGTCCCTCCTAACCGCCATCTCCTGATCCTGATCTTGATCCGGATCTAGCCACAAAGCACCTCGTAACCACCATTCTGAAAACATACCAGAAAGATATGAGATAATCCGCAATAATATTAGGGAACCAACTCCTAACTAAACTCTAGGGGTTGTGACTTCCTTGCTACACGTATGGGTCCTGTGCTTTCAGTAGTACGGACCCATACTACCTTCCACACCTACCCATATTTGTCTCAAGTATCATCACAACACCCTAAAAACATAGATATGCATGGTGGCACTCATTCCTCACTCCTAGAGGAAAGCTAACTATCTCATAACTCACTTACCAGCCTCACACAACCCACCCATGAAACTTCCACCAACCTTGCAACACTCGTGTATGCTAACCATACATAATGCTGGACCCTATAGACTTTCGAATACCTGATCCTACCCTAAGCCCTTCATCATACAAGAACAGGAAATAAGGCCAAACCAAGCATTCTTAGGCTATAAGATCTTAATTATGCACAACCGTGATGCGTACACTAAGCAACTACATCAATGATGTCAATTTCATATAAGGAAAACTCTAGGCTATCAAGCATCATGTAATCAGGAAATTCTATCATTCAATTCTTGTAGATCCCTAGCCTAGTACTAGCATGCTGTTCTAACATATCACAATATCAAATAACTGTATGGTATTTTGGGGTCTACTTACTTTCTCCGACTGATCGTACAACGTGCATCCTCCTTTGATATTTTGAAAACCTTTTTTTTTTTGAAAAAAATCATTTTGAAAATCCTTTTTCCTTAGTTTGAGACTGGATTCACACAAGTATTCCTCCAATTCACTCAAACCAAGGCTTTGATACCAACTTGTAACATCCATAAAATCATGCCAAATTTAAACTTTTTAAACATTTCAAAACCATTAAACATTACAAAACTTATTTTCAAAATAGTATAATATTAGAGTATCCCAGAAACAAAGTCATAAATGTGAGGAGCTGTACGATCATGCCTTTGCCTTCCCGCGATCATCTGATGTACCTGAAACAAAAACTGAAACTGTAAGCCCAAAGCTTAGTGAATTCCCCCAAAATACCGATACACAACAGATAACACATACAGAAATAACATGTAATGGGTCCACAACTTTACAGACTGGATTACCCATGGGGCCACAGTGTAAGTCTGGCTTGCCTTTTGGACCCACAACTCACATCTGGCTTGCCACTGAGCCCACAGTACGAGTCTGGTATGCCCTACCCAACCCTCAGCTTGTATCTAGAATGCTCCCGAGTCCTCAGTATGAGTCTAGCATGCCCTGCTCGATCCTCAGCTAATATCTGGAATACTCTAGGGTTTGTTGGCTACCGCACAGAGCAGTACAACCTCAACCCATCCCACATAATATGTCGACATATAACATAACTAATGCACATCCAGATAATCAGATAGTAACATAGGTAGTCCTATAGATCTACCAAACTGGCATAGCAACTAACATGCATAACTAACTCATACTCAACAAAATACCAACTGCTAGGATATCATATCCAATGGGCCGACATTGGTGCCTTCGACCCCTTAGTATAGTGAGGATAACTCACCTCACAACTGTCGAATTGAAGTGATAAGCTCAAACTCTTGAACCACAGCCACAAACTCCACCACCTATATTTACCATAAAACCATTCCATAAATTTCCAATTTACCAAAATACCCCCCCAGAAGTCAACTAGTCAACCCTTGGTCAAAGTCAAGGTCAACAACCCATGTTGACCCAAATCGTCGAGTGCAGATCACCAACTCGTCGAGTCCTTCTAGAATTTAAGAAGTCGTGAAAACCCCCCAGTTGACTCGTCGAGTTTCCGGACAAATCGTCGAGTCCATGCGTGTTCACAGTCGAGAAAACCCTAACTGACTCGTCAAGTCATACTGCTGACTCGCCAAGTTCATGCAGAAACCCTTTAGGCTAGTCTTCATCGGACTCGCCGAGTTAGCCATGCAACTCCTCGAGTCACTTTAGTCCTTTCTCCATTCAGATGCTTTTAAGCCACCCCAAAGCTCCATATTGCAGATCAAGCTTCCCAAGGCATTTTTATCACGTAAAGTTGCAAACTTTACGTGCATGCAAGGCTCTAAAGGCCTAGAATACCAAATCCAAGCTTATAATGGGGTTTAACTCAAAAGGGAAGGCTCATACTTGCTAAAGCTGGAGACTTTATAGCTATAGAGACCAAGATAAGTTCAGATATGAAGTTTCTGATGGATTTTAGCTATAAGAACATCCTATGTGATCATGCAAACCCTAAAGCTTGGATCTAGGTTTCTCTATTGTACATGCAATTCATCCAAGACTCAAGAACCCTAATCTAGCATGTGAACTTCGAAAATATCATATAAGAATAGATCTAGATGATTACCTCTTTGATAATGGCTTGAATCTTCTTGTCTTGGAGCTTAGAGTCACAAGTGTCACTCCTCTAATGGCTTACAAACACCATAAGCAAGAGAATGACTTATGAGTAGGAGGAGGAGGCACCAAAAACGTCTAGGGTTCTTTTAGAAGTGTTAGCCACATTTTTGGGGCCTTAGGGGTTCCTTATATAGGTAGGCTATTACCCTTTGGACGATTTCTTTATGGGCTTCCCATAGAATTCGTCCAACCTATGTTCCAAGGTGATCCATAGCCCAATTGCAATTATCTTATAATTACAATTCCAGTCCCCTAAGTTTAATTAATGTCTTTTAGTCACAAAACTATTTCTTAATAAATTCTTGACTAATATTAATTAAACAATATGATTTCTCCTTGAATATATTATTCATATAATATATTAATAAATTATAATTATTCATTTTTCTCCATAAATCATCCTATCAAGTTGCTTTGGTGAAGGCAAACCAAAAGGAACATGCACAACTGGGTCAAGTACATACCAAATATAGTTACTTGCTTAGACACTAATCCAACAGTCTCCCACTTGGATAAGTCTAGTAACTATAATGTAAGTACAATCCGATTAGCAATCGTAGCTCTCAAAGACGCTGTCGAACTCTGGTCTTATCAGCAACCTGTCCTTTAGATAAGGGATCATATATTCCTCCATTCTAGATATCGTATCGACATGAGACGTGGTTTGAAATCATTCTCTCAGTCTATGTGTTGTTTCCTGATTTTCGATTTATGACGACTGACAACAGACTACAAGTGAACACCTCAACTTAGTCCCGACTTGGCCAAGCGCTTAGGTGTCATCACTAAATCATCGAGGGGCCCACATATATCGCTTTTATCCCACTTTGGGTAAAAGGAACGGATAAACTTCGACTCAATGCTCGCTTGCACTCACTCACCGAATCACACACAACAATACGTTTTATAACACCAAGTTACTGGTGCGTTTATATATTATCAATGTGTAACCGACTCGCAAGATACAACTTACACATCTCGGTTTCAAGAATATACGATATTATCATCTCACCAATCACTCGTGATAAAATCCATGAAGTGATCCAAGTAAGTGTGAGTTTATTCCAATACTCTAATCTTATAGCAGCACTCATGAACTCTGCAGCAAACTTTTGCTATGTCCATGGTTGTAGAACTCGCTACTCGGTACCTACTCGGCCGACCACCGAGTAGCGAGTACTCGGGAGTACCCGGGGAGTACTTGGATTCGGTAATTCATATAGAAATATTTTTAGGGAAATTATATATGTCAAAATAATAAGTTAAAACCATAAGTTGAATGAAATATATAACAAAATTAGATACATGTGAATACACAAAAACTAAAAAAACACACAATGGTCCCACTTCATGAATAATTATTGAAATTTAAGATATATATGTAGTAATAATCACATATGTGTGTGTTAAATAATAAATCATTAAGTATACTATACATATTAATCATTGAGTTGGCCGAGTTTTACAACAATGCTCGCTTCAATAAGGGGCCGATCGAGGAGTACTCGGATTTTGTAACTCTCCTCGGTAAGGGGCCGAGTAGCGAGTACTCAGACGAGTACTCGGCCAACTCGGCGAGTTTTACAACATTGGCGATGTCTAAAACACTTTAGACAATCTACAGTCAGATTCATGACAATATTCTTTCATTCCTACTTCCAAAGAATGAGCGACTGTGGAGGGTTTGAATAATCTTATTATTCGGGAAGTCAAAACATTCAAAGTGAAACACAAGAATAATACTAATCCTATATGGCCCCAAACTTTTGAGTATAAATAAAACACCTTTTATTTAATCACCATATTGATTACTCATTATTTATTGTTTCGGGTAATCAACTTCTTGAATTATAACAACAATCGTCCCATGCTCTTAGCATGCACACTATGTTTCCTATGGTCTTTTCTTTGTGAAATAAATCAAATGAACACATTTCCAATGATGCTCATTTCACAATTCCTAATTCATTAGTGTAAGAATACTAAATTCTCGCCACTACTAGAATATGTTAGATTCTAACATTTTATGCAACAGTCCTTTCGTAATGTCACGGCACAAAAGTCACCAAGACTCGGCCAATGAAATTACAAAATACTCTATTGGAGATTGTTACAAGACAATTCCATAGTCATGAAGTCTCATATTCAAAGTACATTCCTTTCAACATCCTTCTTACATAAAAGTTTCTAATCTAGACATTTATTCTTGATATCCAACTCCCAATATGGAAACATTTCCATATTTTCCACGTGACAACTTATTCTAAATAGAATCTTATCTATTCATAATAATGTCAATATGGTACATCCATGACAATACTTTCAACTGTCCATAAGCGACCAATCCTTGGCGAACCTTAGATTGTCCTTGGCAGTTGTTTAATTATTTTAGTCAAAACCGGTTCTATTTCCTTTTTCCCTCTAAATGCCCTAGGCATGTGGAAAATTTTAGAACGGTCGAATATTATAGCATATGCAATTGATCCTATACCCGAAGCGTATGGGATACAATTCATAATGAAAACGTGATACTTTACCAGTTTCTTACTATAATATCGTCATAATATTTCTATTTGTCGTGTTCTCAAAATTCGAACTATGAAAAAGTATGCCGTAATCATAACCGAACTTTAAGAATGCAAATAGTAAATATACCCTTGACTAAATTCTATTAAAATTTCTCGATCTAAGCTTTTAGATTGGAAACGAAGTATAACATTCTCTCCCTTAATTATAGCAAAAACAACTTTTCTACCCCTGCAACTTCTCAAAGTGAAACTTTTGTTTTTCTATAATTAATATTGCCAACTTGCAATACTTAAATTATAATCATGCTCCCACTAACGTGATTATTATATCCATTCCAGCATAACATTTGTGCTCCCACTAGCTTTGACACGTATTTAGGAACCAACTAAACTTCTAGGAATCAATACTTATTGAGTTCCAAAGTTCATTGTTTCTAATACGGCATGCTTCGATAAGCCTTTATCTAAGCTTCTTAAAAATCACACACCTCTCCTTAGACAGCTCATATGTGTGTCTAAACTAATTCATAACTCATTTTACTAAGTCCCAAATGTTCAGACTAATTGCCAAATCTCACAATTCGAACTACTAAGAGGGATGCCGTAATCATAATCGAATTTGAGAATGCAATTTACATAATCACTATCTCCTTAAAATCTCTCTTAGTGAAAGCGTTTCCTCACAATCATTTTCATGAAGGAGAGAAACCTTATGACACTTAGATTTTATGGTGTATGTGTTTCCATCCATGTACATTTTTCATAACCATAATCAAAAGATAATGTTTGTGACAAATTCAAATTCTTATGGACAAAACTTGTTCATTCTCAATTTCTTGCCATCAAGGGTCCCACCATTGCTTCCAAGTTATTTAGCAGCTCACCTATACCAGTCAATGTACTTTCATTGAACAAGGTGCTTGCCTTATGCAGTCTATTGAGAACTCGTAGAACTCATATACATAATCACTCAACTGAATTGGCATAGAAATAGAATTTTGTCAACACGATAGGTTACAATCCTCAAGTCGTGTGCTAGTGTTTAATAATAAGTTTACTCTTTATTAGTTCTCAAAACTTTTCAAGATCATTTAGACTCCCACTAACCTCTCGACATATAAGATTCTCTTATCAAGAAACATTTCTTGATAAACAAATATCCAAGAGTTGGTGTGTGTATATATCAAGACAAACATTACACACATTTGGTCTTAGTTGATCTTTGTCTTCTCCAAGACATCACAACTTACCAATTTCAAACGTGCAAGAGTAGGAAAAACAATTTTCTACTTCACATTTGATGAGTGTGTGTCACTCAATTCACAATCTTGGAGTACGATTCTAAGACTTGATTTTGGAACGAAGAATGACTCATCCTTTTGATTTAACCATTGCAACAATTTCCGATTCCTCTTCTTAGCCATACTAGTGCACTAAGATGTCCTTAGAGGATCAATTGTGATATGGTTCTTAATCATTAAGATGATCATAAAATCCGATACAAAAGTACTCTCCCTTCTTCTTAGATTGGAGAAACTTTTCTCTTTCTGCCCAATTGATTCTTCTTATTCGTTCTGCCATTCATTGAAACTTTTCAATGATTCAGAATTCCACTTAATCTTGTAAGCATAACGACATCTACTAGACTTTTAGTAAATTATGACGAATAGTCTTATTGTTATTTGTGGTGGACTTGACTAGTGCAAAACATTGTGTTCTATTCCTTTAGTCCTTCACTTGACTCACATACTTGTGTGATTAAGGAATTAGTCTTAATTTACTAAGTACCAAGATTTCCATACATCACATGATTCAAATCATATGATTCCAAGTTTTTGTTCAATTGAAACTTGGGTGATGGGAATATTTCCTTACTTAGAAAATTTTGACACTACCATAAATTACATAACTAAGAATCACATCCATTTATAGAAATACACAAACATCAATTTTTCACAACGATTTCATTGCAAGGATATATCAAAATTTATTGTATTCATAAAAGCAGCGGAAAACATGTCCTTACAATGCAAAATCAACTGAAAAACTATGTAACCAAATATTCCTAACAAATCTATCATAACTTTCTAAGCTCAAAATCTGATCTTCGAATCCATGCGACCGTGATCCATTTTGATATGTGCATAATTAGTTCATATCAAGTATACATTTTTATTCATTTATTAGTCTAATTATCGCATATTATGGACAAAAGGTACTTAAAAGTGTTAAATTATGTTTTTCAGTCCAAAGATGAAGCTTGGAAGTGAAAGGAAACAGGAAGAACAATTAGAAGATCGAGAATGGAATAAAGAAGGAAAACACTTAAAAAGGCACCTACTCGGCGAGTCATATCGTCTACTCGGCGAGTTCAATTGAAGGATCGAGAAGATAATGACTCGGGATCCCAAAGAGTTATCGCAATACGGGGATTGTGAGAGGGACTCGACGAGTCGGTTCGTGTATTTATAGATAATTCCACAGATCGATAAAGGGGAGTTCTGGGACGATTCAGAAGTATCTTGCTACAATTGAGAAGCCTGAAAAACCCTAGAAGACGATGAAGGAAGCTAGAATTTAATCCCGGAGAGTAATTAAGGCAAAATTTCATCATTCCATTTATTCTTTTGTTTATTCATCATGACTAAGCAATTTGACTTTGATTGTTTGCTGTTATTTACTTTAATTATGAGCTAAAACCTTTAGACTTCTGTTTGGGGATACAAAGTTGACAATATGGTTTGATTGATTGGTAGGATTAATTCTAAGTTGGTGAATATTTGTTATTTTAGCTTGCTAAAGAACCTTGTGTGTGAATAATAATTAATTTTCTGTTAATAGGAAGATAATTGATTAGAATGAACATCTATTGATTATTGTCCTCATATGATATATTGTGACCACATAGTTATATGTCTAGGATTAATGAATATGAAACTAGAATTAATAAGAAAATTGAGTAAATTCATGTGCAAGCTTGTAAGATGACTATCAAACAAGAGGTTAATTAAGAAGACTAAATTAGTTAACTATTGCAAGTCTAACTTAACCCGAATAATTAATCTAGTAAATATAATTAAATTAGACAATTGGTCACTATTTGAGTTAGTTTATTTGCTAAGGATTAGGGTAGTGAACACAAACCTAATCACTTGAATCGGTAACCAACGAAAGAATTAATCCATTGCACTATTACCTTGAAAATCAACCATAGAGTTAACCAAGTTGAACTAAACAGAAGTTCCTTTCCAATTATTGAATCTAGTTAAATCGTTATTTTCTAGCTTTAAATCAGTAATAATTAGTAAGTTTCTAGTCTTGTAAAACTAGAGAACAACCCCTGCTTTTTAATTAACTTAGATTAAATTAGTTTTTAGTTTAATTTGTCGTTCCCTGTGTTCGATACCCTGCTTATTTAGCTATACCACAATTGATAGGTTCACTGCCTTTTGTGTGTTATTTGATAATTAAAAGTAGGTTTAAAACTAGTGGGTTATACACACATCACATTTCTTCGTGATCAGACTCATTTTTCTCTTCCATCAAGCTTCCTCTCCTTTCACTGATCCTGCAAAACATTCAAATGCAATCTTATCAAATTATGTATTAAGCATCAATGAATAGGAACTTAATGGAGTTAGATAGTGGATTTTACCCGAAGTAGAGCCAAACGTCTTGACTCTCGCATCTCTTAGATCTCTCAGGTAGATTGGGCAGCTTCGTCTCCAATGCCCCTTCTCTTGGCAATAAAAGCAAATTGACTCTTTTGGAACAGCACACGGAACTACTTCAGACTTTGCCTTTCTCTTATGATGAAACTTTTCGACCATGGCATGCCTTTCGTTGCCATTGCCTATGTCCATAGAGGTCTGGAAGGTAGATTCACCAATCAACTTTGCTTTTCCAGTGTGCCAAATCATCGCTGATTCAACAATAATAAGCAAATAGGTGAGATCGATGAGGGTCACGTCGTGGTCTATCATATAGTACTCTCTTACGAACTCACTATATGAGCTAGGAAGCGACTGAAGAACCCAGTCAGCAGCTAGCTCCTCACAGACAATGACTCCCAACATTCTTAACCTATCAATGTGTGACTTCATCTCTAAGACGTGTGCACACACTGACTTTCCTTCTTCATGTTTACTTGCCAAAAGGGATTGAGTGAGCTTGAACTTTTCAAGCCTTTGAACTTGTGGGTTAGGGAGAACAATAGGAGGAGGTGGAGGAAGTGAAGCATGATCTCTTGTTCCTCGATCGAATCGTGGAATATCATCTTCATATGGAAGGCTTGTTCCATGGGATTTGGGAAGACCATAGTTGTCATACTTTGACATCTACAAAACGGGAGAAAAAAAATTCAAGTTAGTTGATTGATTGAGTCCTTAATAAATCACCCAAATGAGATATTAAGGCTAGGACCCAACACAATATTCCACAACTTGGGAGAGGGATGCCGTAACCCAAATTGCATAACATTTGAAGGTAAGTGAATGACGATTCACTAATTTTCCACCATGAAAAATGAAAAGGATATTAAGTTTTAAATGTATTGAAAAATTCCTAGATCCTTTGAGATTAATTGAACTTTTCAATGGCATGTTTAAATCTCGATATGCCCTCGATTTGTGACTGGGACGCCGAGGATCACAAAATAGGGTGTGAATAACCATGCAAACTTACATGGTGCCCCCAATGTTACAGTCACCTATTCGATGTGCCGGTTAACCACACACACTCCACCGCACTATGACAAACATTGAGTCACCCTTTGCTACCTTTGCTTAGAACCATTTAGTGTGCCGGTTAACCACACACGCTGCATTAACGTCTTCGCAAGGGTACAAAGTGTAATTTCATGGAATTGCATCAAATTCACTTTTGCCTAAAGTAACTAAGATTGAGAATTTTGTAAAAAGATTTAGTCACTTTATACTTCATTATACTTTTAATGGAAAGGGTTTGCCATATCCTACCCATTCGGATAACGACCCTCCACCAACCAAGGAAGCGGTGGGTGAGAGTGGACACCCATTAAACGACCATTTTATAGGCCATAACCTTATACCCCCTTATAGTCCGACTTCGTGAATGAGGCCTACTAACGGTAAGACTAGCAGTTTAAGTTATACATATATAATATTAGACTTTTAATGTTATATATAGTATAAGGGTGTATTTTACACTTTTAAAATACTAGGTGGTCTAATTTAATAAATTACACTTTAATTTAATTTAATGTAAACCATATCAGTATGGATTTATTAACTCTCTTTTAATTATAAACTTAATTAATTTAATAAAACCATAAGGGTGTAATTTGAACTTTTTTAAAAATTTAGGTTTTAGAATTTAACATTTTAAAATTAAATTTTTTAAATTAAAATTTAAATTCCAAAACTTGAGGGCAAGTTTTGAAACCTTTCAAAACTATTAGATAAAAATACAAATAAGGCAATTAAACAATTAATTGGTGATCAAGCTTCCCAATGCATTTTTAGATCAAAATACAAATGAGGCCTACTAACGTCGAGTCCCTTCAGTCCTTTCTCCATTCAGATGCTTTTAAGCCACCCCAAAACTCCATATTGCAGATCAAGCTTCCCAAGGCATTTTTATCACGTAACGTTGCAAACTTTAAGTGCATGCAAGGCTCTAAAGGCTTAGAATACCAAATCCAAGCTTATAATGGGGTTTAAATCAAAAGGGAAGGCTCATACTTGCTAAAGCTGGAGACTTTATAGCTATAGAGACCAAGATAAGTTCAGATATGAAGTTGCTGATGAATTTTAGCTATAAGAACATCCTATGTGCTCATGCAAACCCTAAAGCTTGGATCTAGGTTTCTCTATTGTACATGCAATTCATCCAAGACTCAAGAACCCTAATCTAGAATGTGAACTTAGAAATATCATATAAGAATAGATCTAGATGATTACGTCTTTGATAATGGCTTGAATATTCTTGTCTTAGAGCTTAGAGTCACAAGTGTCACTCGTCTAATGGCTTACAAACACCATAAGCAAGAGAATGACTTATGATAAGGAGGAGGAGGCACCAAAAAAGTCTAGGGTTCTCTTAGAAGTGTTAGCCACGTTTTTGGGGCCTTAGGTGTTCCTCACATGGGTAGGCTATTAGGGTTTTCAACTAGGAAACCCTAATTTGACTGCTTAGGCCCTAAGCAACCCATGGACTCCCTTTAGAACACCCTTTGGATTATTTCTTTATGGTCTTTCCATAGAATTCATCCAACCTATGTTCCAAGGTGATCCATAGCCCAATTGCAATTATCTTATAATTACAATTCTAGTCCCCTAAGTTTAATTAATGTCTTTTAGCCACAAAACTATTTCTTAATAAATTCTTGACTAATATTAATCAAACAATATGATTTCTCCTTTAATATATTATTCATATAATATATTAATAAATCATAATTATTCCTTTTTCTCCATAAATCATCCTATCAAGTTGCTTTGGTGAAGGCAACCCGAAAGGACCATGCACAATCGAGTCAAGTACATACCAAATATAGTTACTTGCTTAGACACTAATCCAACAGTTGCAACTTCAAATCCTAGCCCATACCCGAAAATGGTTAACATACGTGCTAGAAAAGCCCTAATATTAAACATGAAGATATCTAGAAGGAGGAAAGTCAAGGTAACGACTTGTTACCTTCAGAATGATGCCAATAAGTAGAAGAGTCAGATCCACCAGCTCCTCTATGCTTTGATCCTCTTATACTTCAAGTCTTCTTCTTCCAAATCACCTTCCAAGCTTTAAAATCACACAAATTGGAGAGCACATGCGGATTAGGGTTTTAGAGCTCAAGGGGACTATGAGGGGACACCACGGGAGGCTAATGATCCTTTAAATAGGGTGCTAGACCCTGGAGATTAGGGTTTCATCCTCTAGCTCCACCTCGTCGAGTCGTGTCCTCCGACTTATCGAGTTGGTCACTTAAGTTATGCGGCCAAATTAGTTCCTACTCGATGAGTCAGGGCATCCAACTCGCTGAGTCGACCTTTCAAAAATGAAAAATATACGACTGTAAAGTTTATTCCAGAGAGTCGGGGTGTTACAAACCACCAGGGTTCGTAAACGAAAAATATCTGTCACACCCCCAAACGAGGATGGTAGAAACGTCCAGGGGTGGATGACTTTCATGTATTGTATAATAACATAGAGAATAATAGTCACCAAGGCAAACACAACCATCATAAATATAATTGAAAAGGTTACATTGTTTCATGAGTTACATGTTTCAAAATCAATTACAATATGATGATAAAAATGGCTTGTTTCACGCCTTAGCGTCCCATCCTCAGAAGTTGGTAGTTACCTGTTTTAGTGATTACCTGAGAATGCAATTAGTTTTGAAAGAGTGTCAACAATTAAGTTGGTGAGTTCATAAGCGTTTGTATGTAGATTTGAGAACCTTTCTTTATAAAAAGATAATGTTTGTTCCAGAAAATCCAGTATTTTCCTTTAAAAATGAGTTGCAGTCTTAAAACCCAAAGACCGAAATGTGTAAGTATTTTCCATACTTATAATAGTATATACAATTTTAAATTATATAAAGTCGTTTGAGTGAATGTATCCCCGTAAACTATATGTATCGTTGTTTCCCCATATGAGTTATTATAACCGTGCTAACGACATAGATTACCTGTTACGACGTTCTTCAGGCATCGGAATGTTATGACATTTGTCACCCGAGACCTGTAGGTCTAGCTATTGCAAGCAGCATAGGTGCAGGATTGTCAGTCCTGTATAGATCTATACACAACTATCACGCTCTCTTACTGGAGACTCTGGTTATAATACAGGACTTTTATAGGTACAATGATTTGTATGTGAAGATTTTAGCTCACAAAATTTGATTCAACGAGTTTACGTATAGTGTAAATGAAAAACCCTTTTGTAAGTGAAATAAAAACCTTCCATAGTAAATTCATAGTGTAGAAGACCCATAAACTATACCGATTATAGTTTATCATAAATGTTTTGTAGCGATGAAAAACCTTTATATGTAAGATTATCACCTTTTCATGGAAGTAAAATAGCATGAAAATAATAAATATACATTTCCTTAATATTACACACTTTGCTCAACATGTTACAAAGTGTTGATGATTCACTAGCATCAGGGTTAATATACTTAGAAATTCACAACCAATAATTATTTTTACATAAAACATAGACACGTGAGTCTTTAGTACGAGAATGTCCATTTTGCTAGTTTTTAACTTTTTTGTTCATGTTTTTAGAAAAATTATAGTAAAATCATCGTAAGTCGAAATATGGATCCGTAAACTCTCAGAGCTTAGAACATGAGTCTACTTTTTCCATAATTTTTACCCTGACCTTTAGTGGTTCCTAACTAGCGTAAAAATGTTGTTTTTTTAGAGACTGGTCCGAAACTGTTCTGAAATGATAGACAATTTTGTAAAAATCACCATAAACTATAGAAAAATCATATGAACGCGTGCGAGTAGTGTTTAAAAAGGTATAGACCTGAAATATTTTTATATAGTACAATTTTGAAAATTATTAAGTTTAAAATGGATAAAACAGTCCGTGAACAGATCACAACTTTTCTATAAAAAGTTGATCTTTAAGTTTAGATTATATTTTAGTGACATAACTTGTATTCCCCCCCCCCACCTAAAACTTGGAAAAAATTGAAAATGTAGGGGTATGAACTCACCTTATGTGTTTTCTTGATGAGTGTAAGGTTGAGGATGAAGAGTTTCAATTCAGGTGAAAATACTTGGAGATTTTGATGATCCTATGGACGTTAACATCTTAATATGTGTGTAAATGATTTAAGATTAGTATAGAAGTATGTAGAAGTCTTTGGATGAAATACTTACCAAAAAGAAGGAACCCAAGAATGATCTTGAAAAGGAAAGAAAAAATGTGGCTGGAGGGAGAGAGTGGGAGTTCATGTGTGGAGAAAAGTGAAAATTTTGAGGTAATGGTGAAGTGAGCTTTTAATTCCTGATCATTTAATTTAAAGGAAGAAATGAGGCAAGTGGATAGGGTTGTTGGGATGTGTAATGAGGGGACAAAGAATTGACCAATGGAGACTAGCTAGAGTTTAGAGAAGTGAGATAAAGGTGACTTGGGTTTGATGAGGGATCCACTTGATTCACTTGTGCTATTACTTTATGTATAAAATAATATAATATCTTTATAGTTTTTAGATATTATGTTAAGCAATGGTGAGATTTATATTTAATAAGGCTTCAAGATGTGCATAAAATATGAGATTAGGAGGTCTAGGATGTGAAAAATATGAGTTTCATGGAAATATGGCGTCAAAAACTCTTAAAAACGACGAAAAGTATGAAACTGCCAAGAAAATTTGAAGTCAGCGGTGTTGGCTGCGAAAGCTTCGAAGGCTGCAAAGGTTAGAGGTGCGAAGGTTTCGGTGCAAAATCGGGAAGATTCAGCATGCAAAGGTTCAGCAATGCGAAGGCTCAACATGTGAATGCTCAGTATATGAAAGTTCAGTATGCGAAAGCTCAACCTGCGAAGGTTTAGAGGTATTGAAATGGTTCTCTGTGAAAGTTGAAGGATATTGAGAGGGCTCGCTGCGAAGGTTTTGGATATTGAGAGGGTTCGCAGTGAACTTTCTGTTTCCCATTTTGACCTCTTATTTCGAGTGGTTTTCAACAAATGGAGGGGTTGGGATGGTATGGGTGTTTATGGGAATGGTTAGTAGTATGGTTCTTCTTACTAAGAAAGATTTGGGAGAGATTCGAGAGAGATTTGGGGGAGAGAGATGAAGAGAAATAGAGAGAGAGAGAGATTGTGTTTTTATCCTTTGTTATGGTTTTGTACCATAGTGTTTAGGATTTATGAACTCCACTACGATGTGTTATGAGTGTTATTTATCCTCAAAGGATACATAGTTGATTTTTATCGAGTTGTTACGTTACTCACCCTATTTTGGGTTTATATTTGAAAATTTGAAATCCCCGAGTCATACTTTGTATTATAATAGTAAGTTGTACATTAGGAAACGTAGTGTAAACTCAAATGTACTAGTACTAGTTGCGTTGAACAAGTTGTCTTGTTAACTTTGTTTGACCCAAGGTTGACGGTTGTAACAATATATGAACCACTGTTACATTCTGGACAAAGAAGTTTATGGTCTAAAGCAAGCTCCAAGAGCCTGGTATGAAATTCTTACTCGTTTTTTTAAAATTGGCTAAATGTAAACAAGGATCGGTCGACCCAACCTTCTTTCGCAAGAAAGATGGTGATCCCTTGATGATCGTCCAAATTTATGTTGATGACATCATCTTCGGATCAACTAAACCTAACTTAACAACTAATTTCCGAAAGTTGATGGAAACTAAGTTTGAGATAAGCTCCACGGGTCCTATTAAATTTTTCCTTGGTTTGAATATAAGACAGAGTCAGGAAGGTATCTTTATCAACCAGGAGGCTTATACAAAGACCTTACTTACTAAGTTTGGAATGGTGGGAGATTCGAAGGTGAAGGTTCCAATGGCATTCAGAACAAAACTAACACCGTCTTTGGACAAACTGGCTGTTAATATGACACTCTATCATCAAATGATAGGTTCATTGATGTATCTAACTACCAGTCCTCCAGACATCATGTTTTCTGTTTGCTATTGTGCTAGGTTTCAAGCGAATCCTCGCGAACCCCACATGACTGTTGTTAAGAATATATTCAGGTATCTCAAACGAACATCCTCACTAGGAATATGGTACCCTACAAGTTCAGGTTTCTTTGTGCAAGCGTTTTCGAATGCTGATCTCGGAGGTTATGGTCTAGATCGAAAAAGTACAATGGGAGGTTGTCAATTTCTTGATGGAAATTTTTTTAGTTGGCAATCAAAGAAACAGACCTGTGTCTCGCTATCAATTGCTGAAGTAGAGTACATAACTACTGCCTCTTGCACTTCACAAGTAATCTAGATTCAAAGTCAGCTTTGTGACTATGGCATCAATATGAAGTGAATCCCCTTGTATGGCGACTCGGAAAGTGCCATTCACATATGTCACAACCCAGTGTAACATTCAAATACCAATCTCATCGCACTGAGGTATCACTTCATCAAAGATCATGTGGAAGATGGAAATGTCGAGATACACTTTGTTAGATCCGTTGATCAACTGGCTGACATCTTCTCGAAAGCCTTACCTGAACAAACCTTTAATCGCATACTTCAACGATTAGGAATGGTTGAGGCTGAATCAGTTCCGAAACTACCTTCGCAATCATAAAGTTTTAGTTGACATGCGAATTGGTGCGAACGTTCACAGTAACTCGCAGTCAACTGTTCACACCGCGAATTGGTGCTAATGTTTGTACTGAATCGCAGACTACTGTTCATTTGTGGTTCGGAACTTCATGTATCTTTTATACATTTTATTTATTGTTGTCTATTTCCTTTTTCTGTTTTTACTTCTTTTTCAGAAAAATCAAAAATTCCAAAAATACTTTGCTTTATTTGTTTCTGTTTTTATTTCTTTTTCAAAAAAATCGAAAATTCCAAAAATATTTTGCTTTATTTGTTTCTGTTTCTATTTCTTTTTGAGAAAATCCAAAATCCTAAAATATTTTATTTCTTTCTGTTTTTTTTTCAGAAAAACAAAAATACAAAAATATTTTCTTTATTTTCACTTCTTATTTCTTTTCATAAAATATTAAAAAATACCAAAAATATTAGATAATTGAGCATATTTGTAGGCACATATCTTGGTGATCTAAATTGTATATGATGGGGCAGGTATAAATTTCATAATCTATGCACTAGTTAAGTGTCCCTAGAAGCATGCTGCTGCATGTAGTCCGAAGCCTCAAAGTCTCTATGTTGAAGCCTTAATGAATTGATAACACCAATCGTTTCTTCCCAATTAGGTTGTTCATTCACATAAGTCAAGAGCTACCTTACTCTTCTCATATTGAGTTAAGAGTTGACCGCTTGGTCACTTTCGCATAGCAGAGGTATATTTTTCTTTGGAACCACCTCCCACTACTTCTCCACCACTTTCACTTTCATGAATGTAACCCTTGAGACTCTCAGATATTACCACTGAGGTTTACGGTTACACAACATCTGTGTTTATAATCTTGAATTCATTATAACCACGAATTGAGTGAAACCCCAAATCCAAGACATATTTAAGAATTGACGGTGAACAATAAACATGTTCTAGATAATGACCACTTTCGTGGTTTGTACCAAGAAATCTCTTTTTATTTTTGTGAGATCTTAATGAAATGTTCTAGTCCTAAGACGTTTCTTCCCAATAGATCCTATTTTTATTTTTCTTGAGATTTCTATAGATATCCTAGTAACTTAAAATAATTCCAAAGCATACTTGTTCTTATGGCTACACTGGTCAGACAAGTACATCCGAACATTCGTACTTATATCAAGTTTCGTAGTTTGGTTGAAGATGAAGCCACCCTTTAATCTTAATGAAAAGAAGCCTTTAACTGTTTCTCAAAAAACAGATGATCGTAATTCAATGGGACACCAAACAGACACTTTAGAGTCTCTCTTGACTCCGAAGGAAGAGATCGTTGCTCAGGATCCATCTGATTTATGTCTTAATAGACATCACTAGAATCCCATCTAATAATGTTGATTTATTTCTTTATCTTTGGCGCACTCTCGCACGAAGATCCTTGTGATTTTCCAAAGTCTGGTTCATGGCACTCATGATTACTTTTAGTTTCTAGAACAATTTATGGTGAATACTTGCAAAATGTGGTAACTGAATCGGTTGTGAAAGGGAATAACTGAAATGACATATTAAAAGGATAAGATTTGGGCGCGTGAAATTTTGAAACTGACGCTGTAACGCCTGTAGATCAGGGCTAGTCAATTTAGAGACGATAAGCGTCAAAAATGACTTTTTGATAAAAGATCATTTAGAATGAATAATCTTAACTAAGTTGTAGTATATGTTACAAGGATTCCGTACATATAAAGAACGCCGAAATCCGAGTTATAACGAAGAAGTTATGACTTGTCGAAGTTTCGCGACAGAACCGGCACGACACAGCGCGACGTAAAAAGTGAATTTACGTTAGAGTGATATTTAGCCTTAGCAATCTAAATGAAAGTCGTAGAATACGTTAAACCATGAGCGTGCATAAAAAGAACGTCCAAATCTGACTTCGTATGAGGAAGTTATGATTTTTCTAAGTTTCGACTTAGCGGTATGCAGCCCGAAATACTCAATTTGAGATCGAGCGGTTTTTAGCCGAAGCAATCTAAACGAGAATCGAAGATCTCGTTGTTGGTATCGAAGCGATAAAAAGTTAGGCAAAAACGGACGTCGGATGAAGAAGTTATGATTTTATAACGGAGTTTTCCTGTCCCGACCTACTAAAAATAAATAATAAAAATAAAGTCAAAATTAGCCGACGGAGTTTAAATGAAAGTTGTAGAGCGTAGTCTCACCTACACGTGGATATAAAGAACGTCGAAAACGGAGTTCGTATGAAGAAGATATGAATTTTCAAAGTTTATTAATTAATTAATATTTAAATTTAATTATTAAATCCGGCATTATCCGAAGAGGAGTCATCGGACTCATCCGAAGTACGCCCAGCGTACTGGCGTACGCCCCGCCTACAGCGAATCATGACACGCCTCGCACTCGAGTTCTTCGGATACGTAAGCAATGGCGATTTCGGAGCCTTACGCCCCGCGTAAGGCAGTACGCCCCGCATACTCCGAGGCTTCAGCCTCCTATAAATAGGATGCGAGGGTTCCGGGCTTATTTGCTCATTTCTCCTCGTTTTTGTGCCGAAGCTCTGCGTGTAAACCCCCGAAGCCATCCCGACACCCCGGATCTCATATCCAACTTAAGAAGGAAGTTTTACGCTCCCGAAGATCCCGAGAAGAAAAGAGTTTCCGAGCCGAAGCTCTGCCCGCGAGAAACCCGGTGTGTGAAGTGATCCCGGTTTCACCGAAGAATACTACTTCTACAAGCCGTAGTGCTGTCCGATCATCTTCTGATCAAGTGAGTGTATACTACCTTTCATAAACACGATAATAATACAAGTATGGTTTGAGTGTATTAAGTATATTGTTGTTTATATGTGTGAGTGTGTAGTTACTTTCTTCTAACACATAAATATTAAGTATTTTCTATAAAATACGTGCTATGTGTATAATATAAAGTTGTTTATATGTGTGGGTGTATAGTCCCTTTCATAAACACAGGTATAATACAAGTATTGTTTGAATGTATTAAGTATATGTTTGGGAGAGTGTGTGGTTACTTTCTTCTAACACATAAATATGAAGTATTTGTTATAAAATACGTGCTATGTGTTTATATATTGTTCTTTATTTGAGATGATTATGGAATGAATGTTTTATATAGTTTTTTAAATGAGTTAAACTGTATATGTATTTATATCTACAAATATGTTGGGTAGAACATGGGTAGATGAGATAGTTGGTATGTGATAAAATGATGAGGTATGAAAGATGATTAAGAATGATATTGGTAGATGCACCAATTAAAGAATGTCATAAAACTAGCAGATGCGCTTGAGAATAATATCGGTAGATGCACCAAGTAGTGAATGTCATAATCCTGGCAGATGCGCTTATAGGATAATGTCGGCAGATGCGCCAAATAGAGATTGTCATAACAATAGCAGATGCGCTTATAGGATAATCTTGGCAGATGCGCTTATAGGATAATCTTGGTAGATGCGCTTATAGGATAATCTTGGCAGATGCGCTTATAGGATAATGTCGGCAGACGCGCTAAAAGAGAATGTCATAAACATGGCAGTCGCGCCTCATAGTGTATGACGTAATCCTGGCAGAGGTGCTTAAAGGATGATGTTGGTAGATGCGCCTTATGTAGCAATGGATTTTGTGCTAATTCCTTAGGTCAATCCTTAGGAATGAATGAATGACTGGTAGTTGAATTCCTAGGGTAAAATCCTAAGAAAGATAATAGGGATTAGTAATTGAGTTGATTGTTTGATGGTTGAATATAATAATTATATTATTGTGGGTTGAAAACCCTATATGCTCACCAGGCTCCCAAGCCTGACCCACTCAGTTTTCTTTGTATCATAGGTATCGATACGAAGATATATTTCACGGAGAGATTAAAGGAGATGTAAAATCTTTAGTGTAAATAATGTAAGTTCTGTTTATGCTTATGTGTCTGTATCGGAACATGACATCCCGAGATTTTGTTATATAATGAAAATACATTTCTTTAAAGAAATGCTTTGATAATTTTTATCATATTTTGTTTTGGGAACAAATTCCGCAACCGTTTTCTTTAAAAGATTACTCTGATTTTAAAAACAAAGCATAAACAAATCGGTCTTTTCTGGCCGAGAAATTGGGGATGTCATAGTTGGTATCAGAGCATTAGTTTAAGCGAACTAGGAATTTGTAGGAAATTTTTAGACTTAAACTTAGAATGCTAAGTAATGATTGTGAGGAGTGTGTCTAAAATATGTTAGGTACTACACCTAAATTGACACAAGCACTAGTTTATTTTAGGAGTGATGCCTAAAATGCTTTTATGTGCTAAATGTTTTGTGTGATAGCTATATTGATGCTATTATTTGTTCGGATCTATGGTCTGTTGCCGACCGGATCTAGAAACCTTATGTGTTTAGGATTCTAAGCGTACGACTACGAAATTAGAGCTAGCATGTAAACGTTTCGGGGTGATAAGGAGATTTATACGTTTATCGTAATTAAAGCTTTCTTATCTTAAAATTCTCGCTTGGTACACCGAATGTCTGCTTGGATGTACAAGGGGTCATGGTGAAGAATCGTAGAGAAATTGAGTAAATGGAGGAAATGAAGAAGGCTTATGATAGTGGATGACACCTATCAGAAGATATCGTAAGAGTGGTATCTTGCCTTTAGAGTATGTCTTATGAAATAATAGTATGTTTAGAGGAGTACGGTACGTCTGAAGTACACTTTCGATTTGGCAGGATGATGGAACGATTGATGAAATTCTTGAAGTTGTTTTATCATCTGGTATTTCCATCACCAATCGAGTTGAAGTAGAGTTGATGATTGAAGATTGAGCAATGAAGAAGTCCTAGTAGAGTCTAGGGAAATTGTTTATGATTATTTGGACACATTCGTATGTGTTAAATTGTTTTGTGATTTTCTTGTATGGTGACTTGGTCGACTGCGGGACAACACTTGGGACGAGTATGAGTAGGTGTGAAAGGTAGTAGATGCATATACTACCGGAAGCACATGACTCACACTTGGATCAGGGAAAGTCACAAGGTTACCAAGAAGCTAGTAATTGATTTCGTTTTGTTCAAGTGTGTCATTACCCTTGTTTCGGTAGTGACTAATAAGATGGTTGTTATTCTGACCCTAGTGGTCATATCAAATTTGAGTTCGACTACGAGGAGTATGTTACGTGGTCTAGAGGACCAAGTTAGATGTAGCATCTGACTTAAGTCAGAAGGTTGAAGTTAATGCGATTGATAGTGTCGCGCTCGTTGTAAAAAGAAGTTTGTAGGTAGAAATGCTACATGCTGAAATGTGATTATATCACATTAGAATATGAAGGAAGGTATATTCCATTTTGGAATTTAACTCTAAGAGACCTGAGTCTAAGCACTGCATCATTCGATGAGAGGTCAGTAGAGCACGACCCATCGGTTTGTTACAATAGATAAAGGAAAGTATTTATCCTGAGAAGAAGAAGGAGTCCATAATAATGACTTATTTGGTAACTCAAGGGTTACGATTGAAAGTACAACATAGTACGATAAGCAGATGCAAGATTGGGCATTGTCTGCGGTCAAGAAAGCCATAGAGTTAAATACTCTTTCGAGGAAACATAGAATTTACGGTTATTACCTAGGATGAAGAGATAGCGTATGGAATCATGTACAAGTTCTATTTTCGTTGATGATTCCGGGACGTAATCATCCTAAGGGGGAGATAATTGTAACGCCCGTAGATTAGGGCTAGTCAATTTAGAGACGACAAACGTCAAAAATGACTTTTTGATAAAATATCATTTAGAATGAATAATCTTAACTAAGTTGTAGTATATGTTACAAGGATTCCGTACATATAAAGAACGCCGAAATCCGAGTTATAACGAAGAAGTTATGACCTGTCGAAGTTTCGCGACAGTACCGGCACGACACAGCGCGACGTAAAAAGTGAATTTACGTTAGAGTGATATTTAGCCTTAGCAATCTAAATGAAAGTCGTAGAATACGTTAAACCATGAGCGTGCATAAAAAGAACGTCCAAATCTGACTTCGTATGAGGAAGTTATGATTTTTCTAAGTTTCGACTTAGCGGTATGCAGCCCGAAATACTTGATTTGAGATCGAGCGGTTTTTAGCCGAAGCAATCTAATAGAGAATCGAAGATCTCGTTGTTGGTATCGAAGCGATAAAAAGTTAGGCAAAAACGGACGTTGGATGAAGAAGTTATGATTTTATAACGGAGTTTTCCTGTCCCGGCCTACTAAAAATAAATAATAAAAATAAAGTCAAAATTAGCCGACGGAGTTTAAACGAAAGTTGTAGAGCGTAGTCTCACCTACACGTGGATATAAATAACGTCGAAAACGGAGTTCGTATGAAGAAGATATGAATTTTCAAATTTTATTAATTAATTAATATTTAAATTTAATTATTAAATCCGGCATTATCCGAAGAGGAGTCATCGGACTCATCCGAAGTACGCCCAGCGTACTGGCGTATGCCCCGCCTACAGCGAATCATGACACGCCTCGCACTCGAGTTCTTCGGATACGTAAGCAATGGCGATTTCGGAGCCTTACGCCCCGCGTAAGGCAGTACGCCCCGCATACTCCGAGGCTTCAGCCTCCTATAAATAGGATGCGAGGGTTCCGGACTTATTTGCTCATTTCTCCTCGTTTTTGTGCCGAAGCTCTGCGTGTAAACCCCCGAAGCCATCCCGACACCCCGGATCTCATATCCAAGTTAAGAAGGAAGTTTTACGCTCCCGAAGATCCCAAGAAGAAAAGAGTTTCCGAGCCGAAGCTCTGCCCGCGAGAAACCCGGTGTGTGAAGTGATCCCGGTTTCACCGAAGAATACTACTTCTACAAGCCGTAGTGCTGTCCGATCATCTTCTGATCAAGTGAGTGTATACTACCTTTCATAAACACGATAATAATACAAGTATGGTTTGAGTGTATTAAGTATATTGTTGTTTATATGTGTGAGTGTGTAGTTACTTTTTCTAACACATAAATATTAAGTATTTTCTATAAAATACGTGCTATGTGTATAATATAAAGTTGTTTATATGTGTGGGTGTATAGTCCCTTTCATAAACACGGGTATAATACAAGTATTGTTTGAATGTATTAAGTATATGTTTGGGAGAGTGTGTGGTTACTTTCTTCTAACACATAAATATGAAGTATTTGTTATAAAATACGTGCTATGTGTTTATATATTGTTCTTTATTTGAGATGATTATGGAATGAATGTTTTATATAGTTTTTTAAATGAGTTAAACTGTATATGTATTTTATATCTACAAATATGTTGGGTAGAACATGGGTAGATGAGATAGTTGGTATGTGATAAAATGATGAGGTATGAAAGATGATTAAGAATGATATTGGTAGATGCACCAATTAAAGAATGTCATAAAACTAGCAGATGCGCTTGAGAATAATATCGGTAGATGCACCAAGTAGTGAATGTCATAATCCTGGCAGATGCGCTTATAGGATAATGTCGGCAGATGCGCCAAATAGAGATTGTCATAACAATAGCAGATGCGCTTATAGGATAATCTTGGCAGATGCGCTTATAGGATAATCTTGGCAGATGCGCTTATAGGATAATGTCGGCAGACGCGCTAAAAGAGAATTTCATAAACCTGGCAGTCGCGCCTCATAGTGTTGGCAGAGGCGCTTAAAGGATGATGTTGGTAAATGCGCCTTATGTAGCAATAGATTTTGTGCTAATTCCTTAGGTCAATCCTTAGGAATGAATGAATGACGGGTAGTTGAATTCCTAGGGTAAAATCCTAAGAAATATAATAGGGATGGGTAATTGAGTTGATTGTTTGATGGTTGAATATAATAATTATATTATTGTGGGTTGAAAACCCTATATGCTCACCAGGCTCCCAAGCCTGACCCACTCAGTTTTCTTTGTATCACAGGTATCGATACGAAGATATATTTCACGGAGAGATTAAAGGAGATGTAAAATCTTTAGTGTATATAATGTAAGTTCTGTTTATGCTTATGTGTCTGTATCGGAACATGACATCCCAAGATTTTGTTATATAATGAAAATACATTTCTTTAAAGAAATGCTTTGATAATTTTTATCATATTTTGTTTTGGGAACAAATTCCGCAACTGTTTTCTTTAAAAGATTACTCTGATTTTAAAAACAAAGCATAAACAAATCGGTCTTTTCTGGCCGAGAAATTGGGGATGTCACAGATGCCGCCTGATACACGTCACCCCACGTCACAGCTGTCACTCACGCTTTGTTAGGCGTCGTTTCAGTGATTTGATGTAACCAACCATCGTATTTCTCTCTCCTATCAAATGGTATAAAGGGTTTTCGACGTTTCAATTATCATTACTACTTTCAAAAGAAATCAAAATACTCCCGGCGATTTATCTCTCTACTATTTATCTCCTTCTTCACTAAGCATCCCTGGCAGCATCATCGGAAACCCCCTCCGTTACGGATCAAATGACTCAATCATCTCTTCTCAACATCAAGGCTAACCAGAATCTTGTTCTGGACCTTGATTCTGCAAGTACGATGGTTTCCTCCAACCGCTCATTGAGTGTCGCCGCTATTCCCCATTGGTCATCGCACTGACGAAATCAGAAATCGTCCCTTGGTTCATCTGTCCAAGGTGTATTCGACTGCAAGCTATCAAAAAGGGGAAGAATAGATCACCTTTGAGATTGACAACAATAAAATCCACATCTCGAAATCGTGGTTCTGCAACCTGCTAGGGCTTCTTCAAGGGCGTGACCTAATCAACCTAGAATCCGTCTCCAATTCTACAATCTTGGAGATGTTTTACCAATCAGGATACAAAGAAGATTTGACTACCGTCTCAAAATTCAAGAAGCCAAATCTGCCACCAATGTGGAATAGGTTGTTTACCCTCATCTTCAAAAGCTTCTCTGAGAGGGTAACCGACTCAGACTGTGCAAGCAAGCTATTCATGACGGTAATGTACGACATCTACTCTGGTGTGAACCTCGACTATGGCTCAGTGCTTTGGGCTAAACTAGTCTAGAGTACCCTTTCGACTACAAGATACAACGAGATTTCCTGTGCTTGTTTTTATACTGTTGTGGCTCAAAGAGCTATGGATTAGCTAAATATCCCAGTCATTGAGGGTTCCACTATGGAAACTATTCATATTTTCCACACCACCAACATCATCTTGGCTGATACTTCAAAATTCACATTCATCGGCTCCATCCCTGAGGTGATGCTTCGCAATGTTCCTGCAGCAAGTGAAGTCATGCGAACCTATCGCAGTCGACCGACATCCGGTCTTCGACAAATAACTGATGCTGTTCGCAAGGTTCTCGAGGAGGCCGACAAACCAAAGAAGGGCAGAAAGAAAAGAACTACGAAGGCTGGTCTATCCGAAACTGCCCAAACACTCAAGAAGAAGGTAAAGCGAGCGGCTGGCAAGCCACAGACTCCAATGCCAAGTGACCGCGAAGCTTCACAGTCCAACACAGTATCAGACATTCCGAATCACGACGATGTTCACCGTGAACATGATGATACTGCTGCAACTTCGCACCCCCAGGTTTCGCAGCCAGTCACTACTAATCTTGAGGTATTGTTTCAAATGCCTAAATCTGTTCCTCTTACCTATGATTTTTTCCAAAGCTTTACTCCTCCTCACTCTCACTCATCTACTGCCATTACAACACTAATCACAATTGCACCATGTCCTACTATGGGTGTTTTGCAACCCCAAGCTACTGTTGCACAATCCACTCCACTGTTTACAGATTCTACTGCAACAACAACCAATGCCACTAGTGTACCTCCAACCTCTATCAACGCATCTGATGCGGGGGCAGGTGCTTCAGGTTTCACACTTGGTCATTCTACACCTCCTATCTCAATTGTACGTGAAGACAATCCAGATACAATTTATGGTGATAATGAAGACGATTTTGGAGGGTTTACCTACAGTCCGTTCAACATTAGGACATAAAGTGATGATGAAGCTCCAGTCACCAGAGGGAAGTTCAAGGCACTGTGAGCCTTCATCTAAAAATAAAGAAAAACCGAAACCGACAAACGAACTGAAGGGTAATGAAGCTTCAGGTTCAAAAGGCAAAGAAAAACTCGTCGAGGACGAAGATGAAGAAGAAGAAGACAAAACCAACAAACTTAAGTGAAAAGCTCGAGATGAATTCCTCTATGATAACTTGTGAATCGAAAGAGAGGTAGAAGAAAAAGAGAGAGCTGAACGAGAAGCTCAAGTCCCTTTGGAATACAGGAAGTTTTATTTCCATTTTGGGCTTTGGAGCGAATGATGAATGAGGCTATCGACAATCCAAGCCAATATTGGTTACAGCCTGTTGCATCCTTTGATTTGCAGAACTCACAAGATTCGCAACTTGATCTTCCAATCACACCGAAAGCCTTCAAATTTCGTAGCTTCATCAAAGTTGCGAACGTTCCTATTACTAATAACGGAGCTGATCATTTGCTCTTCTCCTTCTATTTAAAGCACATGAAGCCTCAGTATGAAACCTGGAGTGCGGAAAAGATTACAGTTGTGAAGGTTTCAGGTCCAATTGAAACCGATAGCTTCCCAAATGCTCGTTTTAAGGTTGCTATAGGTTCTACGAGTCAGGTATTTGAGTTTACTCTTGCTGATCTTCCTTGCCTAAACCCGTACGATTGGATTTTGCTGATCAATATGTTGCTCAAAGATGAACAAAAGTATGAACCCATTATTTATCATCTCAAGCGAATGTTAGTTTCGTACATTCATGAGGTTGGCAAAATGGATATTGAGATAGAAACTGTCCTACGAAAGAGGCTGGTTGTGTTCTCCAAGGCAGATCCAAAAGAATTTGATAAAATGAAGCTAGGGAAAATACGAAAGGAAGGCTGGTGCATGGATTTTTAAATCAAAGAGCGAACATATGCTGATTTCCACAACGTTTGCTTCTATCTTGCCGACTAGCATCTTTACTCCACATCTTGCCTGCAATATATTTTGGATTTTATGGATAAATGCAAAGCGAATCGTAAAGGGGATAAGAAGTGTTTCTCCGATATGATCCTTTGGTATATCCAGGTTCACAAGGCCTCGCTGAGCATCATTCCAAAACTGTTTGAAGTTCAGAAGTGAACTCCATAGTGAAGGTCTCTTGCCTCAATTGACGCAAAGGGGGAGATTGTTTGGTCATAAGTGTTGCGTCATTGTGGATTTATTTTTAGTCCATTTTGTATAGCGGGTTGGGCATGTCCACCCGTTAGGGTTTTACTATTTAAGGTGCATGCATGCATCGTATCTTGTACGCGTCAATCTTGTAAACCCTATACAGCCTTTACAGTAGAAGTTCTTTATCAAGCTCTTCTAAGGTTGTGCTTATTAATCATTCGGCACAACTTTAATCTTTATTATGTGTTTTGTTTCTTTAAACTGTTTGAATCTAATCGATCTTACAAGATTTATTCTTAACAGGTCTGTTTGGTATACAAAGTATATTGTTTAGAAATCCCACTTTAAATATCTCACTAAATCTAGCCTTGTCATCATCCTTGTAAGTAGATCATTTAATATAATAACTTGGAATCATTGATAATTCTTGTTTATAGGTTCATGATAACGCTAATGAACTTAAACGTACATAAGTTACACTTAAAGCGTAATAAGTGTAGTTCAACTTACAAAGTTTCTAACAAAAAGTCGGGAATTGCACTGACAAAACTCCGACCTGCTAGCTACTAGATGTCGGGCTCTCTGGACCTCATAGCTTCGCCAGATACTTAAAACTAAGGGAAAATTGGATCTAGAGAGAGAGAGAGAGAGAGATGTTTGTGAGTGATTTGTGATGAAGAAATGAGATAAAATCATATATTTATAAGTTGTTCAGGGGCCTCCCTACTCCATGTCACATCTTGTCGCGCCATGGCCTTGCGTAGGAAGCAAGGCTTCGCCTCTGGTGCTGACACATGGCACAAGATGTAGGTAAAACTACAGATATTAAAAAATTCATAACTTTCGCATACGGGCTTCGTTTTTTTGACGTTATTTATATCCACGTGTATATATTGACAAGATCTAAAACTTTTAATTAGGCTCCATCGGCTAATTTAGAATTTATTTTTAAAGTTATTTTTTAACAGACTTAGACTGTTAAAGTCCGTTAAAAATTCATATCTTTGTCATCTGTCGTCCGTTTTCGACTGTTTTTAAATCGTTGAACTCCTATTAATGAGATCTTCAACTCTCCTTTAGATCGTTTCGTCTAAACATCGACCGCTCTAAAATTTGATTTTTGAGTTGTATATTGCTACGATAAATCTTAGAAAATCATAACTTTCTCTAATGAAGTCAAATTCAGACGTTCTTTATATGCACACTCCCGGTTTAACGAACTTTCTTTTAGACCACTTAGGCTAAAAAGTAATTTATCAAAAATTTACTTTTTATGATACGCAGAGTCGTGCCTTTTTAATCGTGAAACTTCAAAGAAGCATAACTTCTTCATACGAAGTCAGATTTCAACGTTATTTATATGTACATAATCCTTGTGACATATACTATAATTTTGGTTAAGATTATTTATCCTAAATAGTCTTCTATAAAAAAGTCCTTTTTTAACGCTTTTTTATACCTTAATTTACTAGCCCGAAGTTGTAGGTGTTACAAATACTCTAATGTTTGGCTTGCCTTTATGACTTACACCGGCCAAGGAATCCCCTAGATGTGTAGTCAAGCCGTTTCTCTAAACGATTCACCAGGTAATTTGATTCTTCCAGATCATTGTTGATTAGGATTTGTGAGAATCGATTGAGCTGAGTATGTATGGGTATATTTTCTTATAGATATCTATGTTGGATTATATATCTATATTGCTTGGTAATGTTTGTTTTGCATGATTATTAATATGATTTATTATCATTATAATATTGTGGGATTGAAAACCCTATATGTCTCACCATGTTTCCAAACCCAACCCACTCAAATTATATGCATCACACGTAGCAATACTAAGGTTGATGGAACTTCAATATGATGTCGAGTGAATAAAGAGACAAACATGTAATAGTATTACAAACCTATATGTCTTTAGGTTGTACCTTATGTTAGGTATTAATTATGACATCCTTAGTGATTATGCTATTTTGAAACAGTATTTATTATCTCAAAATGTTTTATTTAAACTTGGATTTTCCCGCAACAAAGGACAACATGATACTTAAAGAATAAAAAAAAAGTTTTATCTAATGATACCACGAATCTATATTTCAAAACACTTGAATTCAATACATATCAATTGAAGGCAAACGGGCAACAAGTTTTATCTGGTTCTGAAAAATAAGGGATGACACAATATATATATATATATATATATATATATATATATATATATATATATATATATATATATATATATATATATATATATATATATATTGGTTCAAATAGAAACCAAGAAATGTTAAGAACTCTAGGAACCATTTTCATCTTTTTTCATTAATATTATATTAAACAAACTTTTCCATTCCCTAGTTTACAACTAGTTGTCAATTATCGTTGGACCACAGCCAGACCCCCTATGGACTAACACCAAATTTAGGAGGCATTTTTCTTGTCGTATTCACAGATTGATAGAACAAACATTGTAGCTCTCGGTTATCTGGTAATACTTTTTAACACATACCATTTGATCCTTGCAGCCAAATATACAAATTTTAATAAAAAAGATAGAATTTTGTATTGACAAATTCAACTTTCTCTTTTCTAAATGGTAGATTTCTTTAAAAAATATGTAGTTTATAGGATATATTCACAATTTAAAATATCATATCCGCTATTTAATAAACATATTAATTCACATTACACAATTTAATATTTTCATGTATACAATTATTCATAGTTTAACGCAAAATTTATATAAAATATACAACTTAATACAATGCATTTTTAGTTTAATAAATAAAAATGACAACATAATACAATTCACTATACATAAATTCACATATTCAAAGAATTCAAACCCAAACTCCACCACCACCACCACCACCAACTACTACTACTACCACCAACCATATGTGTCACCGTCACAAACATCTTTCATTCCAAGTCAGTTCTATATATAAAATCATTGATTAATAGCTTAAATACTATATTTATAATTTAATATACTAATTAATTCACATATTCAGAGTTTATTGTGAAATAATTATAAAAACAAATATATTCTTACATATTTATACAACACAAAAAATAAATATATTCAAAAGAAAATTTATACAAAAATCCATACATAAATCATTCATATTTTAACACAAAACTCGTACAGTCAATTCATAGTTCAGTATATAAAGTTCACAACTTAATATAATAAAGTCATATTTTAATGCACACAAATTATACATTCACTATCATATTCTCAACTTAAAACTTACATTTATACCTTTAAATCTATAGGTTTATTGCTTTTTTCAAAGTTTATTTATACAAATATTGACAATTTAAATTTTACATACTTTATTCAAAATTATATAAATTCATAATAATGCATGCACAACTTAAAAATTATGTTCTTTATTGAAGCAATCATATATGTGTAAAAAATCATGTATTAACAACTTAAAACTTATATGCGTTCACAGCTTAAAACTTATGTTTTCATTGAAACATTGAGATATGTGTAAAAATCATCTATTTACAACTTAAACTTATAAATAAAATCATGTATTCACAACTTGAAACTTATAAAAAATCATGTATTCATAATTTAAAACATATATTTTCTTATTAATAACAATTAGACAAAATTACATAAATGGTCCTCATGGTTGACAAAATCGACCAATTATGGTCCTTATGACGAATTCTTTACACAGATGGTCCCCGTGGTTTCAAAATCTTGCTAAGACGGTCCTTTTGACTAATGACGTTAACTTTTTCAGTTAAGTCCTATGTGAAATGACATATTTGCCCTTCATGCATAAGGACGCTTTATGTATTATGTTTCTACCACAGAGACCATTTATGTAATTTTCTCTATTATTTATTATTTGTTTATTTATTTTAATTATATATTTAAGGATTTAGATTTGTTTAAATTTATTGTTTTATATATATATATATATATATATATATATATATATATATATATATATATATATATATATATATATATATATGCTAACATTTTTTAACGTTTTGCTCAAGTAAATTTATTAATGTTTTTTATTTTGACGTTTTATTCGAATATTATTTATTTATTTTTTTGACGTTATGTTCGAATACATTTTTCAACTATATAAGGTTGTATAATTATTATTTTTGTAAACTAGTTTATTAACATTTTTTATAAAAAAGTGTAAAATGTTTGTTAAACGTGAATATGATTAATATAGATTAGGTAGACATAGGCTAAGCTAAGACTGCCTCACAACGTTGCCGAGAACGACCAGATTTCAGATTAATCCCTAAGCGCTACCTGACCGGTTAGAGGCCCTTGCGTTGTGAGTTTTTACAGCACTGCTAAAAACAAAAAAAAACCAACTCGAAATAATTACATTTAAATCCAATGTGAAATGACCTGGTCGTTTTCGGCAACGTTGTGAGGCGGTCTCAGCGTAGCCTATGTCTACCTAATCTATATTAATCATATTCACGTTTAACAAACATTTTACACTTTTTTATAAAAAATGTTAATAAATTAGTTTACAAAAATAATAATTATACAACCTTATATAGTTAAAAATTTGAATTAAAAAATAATAATTATATAACATGATAAAAGAAAAAAATGAAAACATAATTGAAAGTGAATTAAGTTACGAATTATAATTACAATAGCCGTGAAATCCTTTAACAAATATAAACATAGTATATGTTGAAAAATGTATTTGAACATAACGACAAATAAATAAATAAATAAATAATATTCGAATAAAACGTCAAAATAAAAAAAAATTAATAAATTTACTTGAAGAAAATGTCAAAAAGATTAGAAAAAATAATTTGAGCAAAACGTTCAAAAATGTTAGCATGTATACATACACACACACACACACACACACATATATATATATATATATATATATATACAAAATTGCAAAAATGGTCCCTGTGGTATGCATTTTTTTGGGGTTTTAGTCCAAACCCTGACTTTTTAGGCTTCGTGGTCCTTTTGAGCTAATTTCATTGTGTTTTTAGTCCCTCTGAATAGTGAAATGACTGTAATACCCTTGGGTTATTTATTTTTCATTTCTTTCATTTTTTAAAATCTAAATACTTATTTATTTATTTAACTAATTAAAAAAAAAGTCTCTCTCTCTCGTATGTGTGTGTGTTTATCTACGACGAGGCCAAGATAGCCCCATGTATTTCCTCAATGTTTCTATTCTTCTCGTCACAAAACCCTCCTTCATAGACATCGCCAACCCTCCTCAGCCCCTCTTCTGTCGATGACAACCTCCTCAGCACCCCCGATTGGTGCTACTCTATCTTAGATCGAAGACAACCCTGGTGGAGGAGTTTCGGACAAGAAAGAGCTTGTCGGAATCACTGACTGGATAAACTCCAGCCGCTTCAACCACCCTCTCAACCCTCCTACTTCATCGTGATAGCCCCATCTATCTCCTCCTTCTTTCTATTCTTGTCGTCGTAAAACCCTAGCCTCCGGCACCGATAACCAGCAGCGGCTCTACAAACCCTAATAGAGACGGCGACTTGTGGTTTCTGGCAGCACACCACCTCATATATGTGTGAGAGGTAGAAAGAGAAGAAGAAGAAAAATGGCGTTTAAGATCAATATATGAGAGAGAAAGAATTGATTTTTGGGTTTTGTGTGTGTGTGTGTGGTGGAAGGTGGTCGAAAACAGAAGAAGACATGAGGGTAATTGGTAGGCGGTTCTTCTTCCCCATTGAACAAATCTGACAGGGACTGTTTGTGATATGGGATTGCTTCAGCTGGCAACGGTGGTAATCAGGAGGTGGTTGGGTCGTCTTGCCATCAAAATAAAGGGGATAAAGGAATGGAATCGAGGGAGGCAGCAACTATGGTTGATGTTGCGTTTTTCCGATGACTAAGAGAGAGAGAGAGAGAGAGAGAGAGAGAGAGAGACCCAATTAATTAATTATTTTCTTTTTCCTTTAAATTAAAATGAAGAAACATAAAAAAATATCAGAAGGGCATTTTATTAGTTTCAATTTTCTAAGGGGCCAAAAACACAATGAAACTAGTATAAAAGGACCACGAAACCAAAAAAGTTAGGGTTTGGACTAAAACCCCAAAAAAATGCATACCACGGGGACCATTTTTGCAATTTTGTCATATATATATATATATATATATATATATATATATATATATATATATATATATATATATATATATTAAACAATAAATTTAAACAAATCTAAATCCTTAAATATATAATTAAAATAAATAAAAAAATTATAAATAATAGAGAAAATTACATAAATGGTCCATGTGGTAGAAACATATTACATAAAGCGTCCTTATGCATGAAGGGCAAATATGTCAGTTCACATAGGACTTAACTGAAAAAGTTAACGCCGTTAGTCAAAAGGACCATCTTTGCAAGATTTTGAAACCACATGGACCATCTGTGTAAAGAATTCGTCATAAGGACCATAATTGGTCGATTTTGTCAACCATGAGGACCATTTATGTAATTTTGTCTAACATTTAAAACTAACATTAACATAACTAACCAATAAATGAAAAATTAAAACATTACAATTCATAAGTTAAAAAACCTAAATTAACATTATTGAATATACTAACATAAGAAAATATAGGACTTCAAAAAAATCATGTATCCACAACATTTACCTTTTAAAATTTATGCTTTTCATTGACACATACACATCTATATAAAAAATCATGTATTCACAGCTTAAAACTTATATAAAACCTCATATATTCAAAAATTAAAAGTTATGTCTTTCATTGAAACATTCAATTATGTATAAAAGAAATCATGCATTCATAGCTAAAGACTTATAAAACAATCATGCATTTGTAGTTTAAAACTTATAAAAATCATACATTCATAGGTTAACACTTATAAAAGTTCATGTATTCATAGCTTAAAACTTATATTTTCTTATTAATAACAGTTAAAACTAATATTAACATAACAAAACAATAACTGAAACATCAAAACATCACAATCACAACTTAAAAAAACTAAATTAACATTTTTTTAGAAAACACTAACATAATAAAACACATTCTAAACTTAATTCACAATATAAAAACCAAAAAGCATAAACTATGAATACGAATTTTAGGCAAATATGATAACAAATAAGAAAAAAGAACTTCAATTCACAACTTAATATTTTATGTAAATATTTTAACAAATAAGAAAACATTCATAACTTAATAGTAGTGGATAATAACACTGAATTCACAACTTAATAGCTGTTATAACAAATATTAACAATAGTAAACAAAAAAAAAGAAATTAAAACATTAAATCCACAACTTAATAGAAGAGAAAATAATCGAAATAAAAATCAACATGCATGATGCATATCTGGTGGTGTTTCATTAGAGAGAAAAGAGAAAGAGATGGTGGTGAGTCATCGGTGTTTCACTGGAGCGACAAGGCATCAAAGGCGGTGACGGTCTCAGAGCTGGTTTGTCAATATCGTTGGAGCTCATAGATTTAGAGGCGTAAATCATAGATATAAAGTCAAAAATCATAGATTTGTAGCCGGAGATCATTGATTTCGACCGAACCACTTCAGATCTAAGAGTCTCGTTGATGGCGTCGTATGTGTAGGGTTCCGCTTAGGGTTTTGGAGTGGGAGGTAGCGAAAGGATCACCGTTCAGGTGCTTCTCTAAAGAAGGTGATGTCATTAGAGAAGGAAACGGAGGGAGATAAGCAGCGACGATGGAGCAATGATGGTTGGTTTCAGTTCCCCGGAGGCATCACTAGTCATTTTTAGTAATGGTTCGCGATGGTGATTTCTAGATCAAGATCTAATTTGTGGTGGCAATTTCAAGATCAAAATCTAATGTAGATCCGGTGGGATGTGATGCAGATTCATTGAGATTTGATGTAGATCTAGTGACATTTGATGTGAATCTAGTGAAATCTGATGTAAATATGGAGGTTCATTCAAGATTGGAGATGATGGTAGTAGAAGTGAACAGAGGAGATGGTAGTGGTGATGTTGTCTATAGAGGAAACGATGGTAGTGGTGGTGGTGGGAGCTCATTGGAGCAACGTCGTTTGCCATTGGTAGGGGCGGTGGCGGTTGGTGTAACCGGGGGAAGGAAGAAGCAAAGATGAAGATTGTTTATGAACTGTTGTGAAATAAAGCTAGTATTTGATCATATCTATGTTGCTAAGAAGTAATGTTGACCAAAATGTCCTTTTTGCTTTTTGACCATTTAAAAATTAAAAAAATAAAATATTAGAAAATACGAAATACCTTAATGATAGCCTAAAAATAAGTGGTTCCTAGGGTTCCTAATTTCTTTTTTGTTCTCATTTGATCTTTTACTTATATATATATATATATATATATATATATATATATATATAGAGAGAGAGAGAGAGAGAGAGAGAAAGAGATGTGTGCAATTGATACCTATCTAGCTTTAAATTTATAACCTAACAAAACTTTAACTAACTATGCACTTATTGACAATGTACCTAGTCAGATTATAGAATAATTTAGGTATGTCGGGTATCGAACACAAGGAACAAAATTTAATTAATTAAGATAACTACTTCTAATTAAACTAGGAAAACAAACTTAAAGTGGGTTTTTTTACGATTTTGCAAGCTCAGAAGAACTTAATACAAAGTGCTACCAAATTAACAACTAGCAAGCAATTAAAAATTAATTTACTTCAAGATTTAAAGAGTACTTCTGTTCAAATTCGATTTCCTCTTCTCCTATGGTTGATTTCTAGTGGATGGAATACATTGATTACTAATTCATTAACTAGCTATTATGATCAAATATCTAGATGTATAAATTTATGAATTATCATGCAATGATCACGCACAGGTTAAACACCAAATCGATAATAAGCATAAAGTGGACTACAAATGATAAATTTAATAGTTACTTTACTATGATCAAGATAAACAACCAAGCACAAATTAAGATTAATTATGCTCTAAAGTTGCCAACTTTAATTACCTAATGTAATATATGAATAACCCTAGCTCTAATTTTTTAATGATCATAAACAATTAGGTAAGAAATTCATGCAACTAGACTTATCATCTACCACACAGAACTTGATTAATAGGCAATATAAACTAGAACTTCAACATGCTAGGATTTTAATTATCAAACACAAGTAAAATCAATATGAATCATCCATGAATCAAAATCAACACATAAGCATCAACTTCATCTTCACCAAACAAAACTATAAGGTTTTTAGTCTCTCATCATAGCAGAAAAACACACATAATTCATGCAAATAAGACTAAAAATTAGTAAATCAAATAGATCTATGTAGATTTCTTCTAGATCTCTTCAACTCTTGAGCTCCAATCAATTCCTGATACTCTCCAAGGTTTCCAAGAGGGTTTTAGTCGCAATGCTCCGCAGAAAATCGACCATAATTCTCATCATTCAACCTAATGTTCAAATATATATATATATATATATATATATATAGTTTCCAAAAATCTGATCACCACGGCATGGTGAATAGGCACCATGTCATGTGAAACATCCCAAAAATAACAACAAATCTTAACTTTTTCAAAAATCAACCAAAACCATAAATGTTTACAAAACCATTGTTTCGTAAGTGTATTTCAGTAATCAGAGTATCCCAAAATCCAAATAACATAAAACTAAAGGATATGCATGATCACGCCTTTGCCTTACCACGGTCATCAAAAGTACATGAAACAATAAACTGAAGCTGTAAGCCCAAGCTTAGTAAGTTCCCTCAACATAACATATAAGTAACATGTATCGGGTCCACAACCTCCTAGTTGGATTACCCCTGGCCCACAACCTTTCAGTTGGAATCCCCCGACCCATAACCTTACTATTGGATTGCCCAATACATAACGGGTCCACAACCTCCTGGTTTGATTACCCCTAGCCCACAACCTTACGGTTGGATTGCTTGGTCTATTATCTGTCAGCACAAAGAAATAGTCTCAACTCTTAAATAACATGTCAGTATATAACAACTAATAACATGCTCATCAAGCAAAATACTCATACAACCAATAATCACGAATAGTCCTATAGGTCTACCAGTCTAACACCTATCTGTAGTTAATTAGTTATCATACAATCATACATATCTACCGTATACTCATCATATAAACAAACAGTGTATAACATTATATCAAATCAATGGGCCAACTTTGGTGCCTTCGACCCACAAGTACAATGAGGAAAACTCACCTCTCAGCCCGAACACAAGCTAAGTAAATCTCTGCTCTGAAAACCAGCTCTACCCGACACCTAATAATCAAAACATTAACCAATCTAAAATTAATATCAATCTACCCAGAATAACCGTTAGGTCAAAATTATTCAAACTCAACAAATCAGCCGAGTCAAACCATCCAAATCGACCCAACCTCGTACACGGGGCGTACTCTGTTTGACCTAGGAGTCGGGGTGAAGACCGTGTACGTGCAACATACCCTTTGGTACACCCAACATACACACCTGGACAACAATCCCTTCTTTAAAGGGATTAATAACTTAAGAATTTTAGTTCAAAACCAGATCCAAATCCCATATGTTGTCCTTGACCATAAAGTTTCCAACTTGTGGTCTTTAATGGCCATTAAGTGCTTAACACTAAAACCCCCAACATCTTAAGCCATTAAGACAACCAAACTCATACATAGGGAAGAACTAAGAGCCAAGATCATATTTTTATCACTCAAACTACCCTAAAATGTCCATAAGGACAACTCATTGGGTATAGGGTAGCTCATACCCATAAGAACCAAGAATATGGGCTAATAAACATAAAGTTTGAGCATAAGCAAGATCTAATGATAAGATCATCAAGTTCAGAACTTTATACCTCAAAATAAAGTTTGAAGGTGAGGTGTTCCTGGATCTATAAGGTCTTGATCTTTCATGGTGATGCTTCTTTCTTCACCTTGCTTCAAAGGCACCACAAACACACTTTGAGCTCAAAAGAACACACACTAGAGATTAGGGTTGCAATGGACGAAATGAGGGTTGGAGATTGGTGAGGGAATGAACTTTTGAGAGTTAAAGATGTTTATATAGGGTCCAAACCCTATAAATTAGGGTTTGAAGATCTCGCACATATGCCTTGCATATGCTAAGTACACCCAACGTACGTGACCTAATCTTGAATTTACAAAAATGCCACTAAGGGCCATTTTGCAAGCTTTCTCAGACAAAAGGTCTAAAATGCAATAACTCTTAATACTTAGGGTTTAAATTGGAAATACCTCCTCATTGGGACGTTACATTATGGCTTTCTTGGATATCCTGTATTCTCCAAATCAGCATCAATGATCGTAAATCTTTCGTTCGCCACATCATGGTGGATGATCACCACTTCGTGGTCTTTTGTCTTCAAACCTTCTTTGTCTTCTTTTTGACTTAGCTCACATTTTCCTGGTTCTAGCTCCTAGTTTTCTTCCTTTTATCACGAGCATGTCTATGCTACCACAAAACAAATTTCAACCATAAAAAGTACCTTTTGTCATAAAATAAGCATAGTTGTGGATAAAAGTATTAGAAATATGCACAAAATACATGGTTATATATATATATATATATATATATATATATATATATATATATATATATATATAGAGAGAGAGAGAGAGAGAGAGAGAGACGAATATTTGCATTTGATACGACTTCGATCCCGTCACCCGATTGCTTATTGATCCCTCGGGTAGAGGGGGGGGGGGGGGGTAAGGCAAATGTCACTCTATCGATACAACGTATTGAGCGACCGCGATGAAGATGGAGATGCTCCTTTACTTGACTGGAAATGATGGGTCGACAACTCCGAATCACAAGCTATTGACAACTAACTAAACTACTCCGGATGAGGGGTGAAATACGCCGCCTTCCTTAAAGTATACGCGCTTTCTCACTAAATTAAAATTAGGGAAGTTAAGGATTTAATACCCCCACCCAGAAAGACGTGTTTTCCATTTTTTAAATAAGGCATGTGACAGAGAAAGATGTGAGTTAGTCTGAGAACTTAATGATTTACGAACTCGAGAACTCCTAATCCGCTCACCATGTTTCAAAACCATGACCACCAATATTCTCCAAATGGTGCATCTAAGCCATATCTTGGTAAAAAAATTGACGATTTTTTTTATAATGTGCATGTATGTATATTTGAATGTTCATATGTATGCATGCATACATATTTGTGTTTTTTATTTCAATATTTTTTAAAACCAAAACAATAATGGGACTACAATAGCAATGCTTAAGAGAATTTCAACTTGAAAACGTAAAACAAAACACATAAAACATAAATATGAATGCATGCATATTTAGATGTGCATATATGTATATTGGTGGTCTTAGTTTTGAAAAAAGATGAACGGATTAGGAGCTCTCGTAAATCTTTAAGTTCTTATAAGAAATATATATATATATATATATATATATATATATATATATATATGTGTGTGTGTGTGTGTGTTAAATGAATATGTTTCTACAATATTATCATGGTATTCAAAATTTTGTACCACTATCGTACCAAGATTGCTCAATTGGTACAGTACTACCAACTAAACATGTTGGTTACCATACATATTGACTAATAACTTTCTTGGTTTGGTTGACACCATATTGGTTTTCTGTTATACAGTTTTGATAGCCCTAATAAATATTGTCTATAATACACCCATAAATACTTACTTGCTTGTTTTGACTTCATCTCATTCTTCTTTTTTTGTGTGAGCAACTTCTTTAAAAAACCAACAAATTCTCAATTTAAAACTTTAGATGCCTTTCTAAACAATCAAAAAACTCAAACTTGAAATGATATCCTCAATTGATATTTTAAATTATGAACCTCGATATAGATCAAACAAACGTATTGGACAAGTTCCAAAGTAATCCAAACATTAATTTACTCCAAAACTTTCTAATTTCCAATCAAAGTAAATATTTTTTTTTATCAATTATGGTTTAAGGATCACATCCAACTAATTGAACCATGTTGTTATTTGGTCACGTCAATTGGTTCAACTTGTTTAAACATGCCACCTGTTGAGAGAAAGGTGACACCTTACGCTAGCTGAAATGGTGCAACTTTTGTTGTACCATTTTTGCTGCCATTCAGGCGTCATGTCATATTTGTCAAACATCTTTAAGATATTTTCATTTAGTCTTGAGGAGTGTAACGTCTTGATTTTGAAATCCAAAATTTTCATTTTCATTTATTCAAAACATTCAATTACATCAAAGTATAATTTACATTATCAGGAAACATGATTCAGAATGCGCATGTGTACAATTGAACCATGCCCTTCAATGAAGTGTCGGAAAAACATTTATAACAACTAGGTAAGCGGTAGGCTTAGTGCGTTCTCCAAGATACCATATACCACAATACATATACATGCTTTCAAATTTTCCCCTCCGAGTTAAATGATGGGCCCCGACCTTGCTACTTAATGGGCCCCACCCAACATACATAATGGGCCCCGCCCGACATACATAGAGTTTACACATTAAATTATATTGATATAGGAAAATGGAAGCTATACTATTAGCTTTATTCTACTAACTCCTATTTCCTAACATGTATGGACATATATTGTAACACATGATATAGTGAGATAACTCACCTGGATGATTACTCAGATGACTGACAGTTATCTGGGTGATCCAATTGGCGATCTGACTGGCAGGTAATGCGTTTTAAGACTACTATGAATTTCATTTAGATTGGTTAGGCTAATAAGTAAACTATCTAAATTTCACCTTTTAAGATACGTTAAGGTGTTTCTAATTTAATCGCAAAACTTTGAAGAAGCATAGCCTCTTCATACGAAGTTGGATTTATGTTTTCTATATATCTAAAGAAATTATGTCGATGTTTCCTCGATATCTCTACTTCTAATTATATAAACAATGGTTTGTAAAATGGAATGTTACAACTCTCTCCCACTTACAAAGATTTTGTCCATAAAATCCTGCTCCTAGCGCACCAAGACGTTATCTTATCGGAGTTATCGAGATCAACTCATGATCAAGTCGATGTTTTCGCATCTATACGTCTCATAGAACTCCATTTTCTACCTTAGACGTAGAGATGACCAATCTAATTACATTAACTTGAATCTTGATTAGTTTATGATGATTAAACTGTTGGGACTAGAGATTGATCAAATCCTAGGGTTAGGTAACATTAATTTGTGACTTTGGTTGTGTTAGAGAGCTTAGATATTCATGCTATGATTCGATTAATTGTCATGACCATTGATGCGAAATAACTATATCATATCATTCATAATTTGAATATATTAAATTAATTATGTGTTCACTAATTACATGATCATTGTGTTAGTTGTTCATTAATTATCAATAGTTGAAAATCTGATCAAGATAACTAGTCACATTAGAATTTGGCAACCAACTATTAAATCCATTGCACTATTAACGAAGTTAATCATGATTTTGAAAAGTAATCAAATCTAAACTTGAGTACCTGAAGTGATTCGTTTTCAATCAGTTTATCTAGTTAGTTTAATGTAGTTGAGTTTTATAAATAAAACCCCCTCTTTTATTTCTTTCGTTTATTTAGCGTAACTTATAATCAAAAACTCCAAATTAATTCACCACTGTTCCCCTTGAGTTCGACACCCTTGCTTTTCAAAACTATACTATACTCGATCAGGTTCACTTCCTATAAGATGTTGTTTAGATGCGATAGAATATGACTTATAAATAAAAAACTAGTGCATTAAAAATACACATCATCTTATATATGTCTCAAGTACTTGACGCTTTTTATGGCGATCTACGTGACCTACTGAATTTTTTATCTACCACTCCTCTGTTGTGAAGATAAATCCGACATCATTGAAAGAATGAACATATTAGGTCCTCTTGACTATCTGAGCCGAACCCGAGAATTTGGTAAATTCCTAAATCCTATCTGATGCTTGGGAGGAAAGACCAAATCTCTCATTGAGAAGCAAGAAGCTCATAGCCTATGAATAATCTTAACAAAAGACTTCCTTATTTCTTTACCCTAAACCGTGACACCCCCATTTCGCGGCCAGAAAAGACCGAATTTGTTTATGCTTTATATAAATCAAAGTACCTCTTTTAATAAAAATGTTGCGGAATTTGTTCCCAGTAAAACATGATAAATACGTTATCAAAACATTTCCGAAGAAAAATATTTTTATTCATTTAAAAACATTTGGGATGTCATTGTCAATATAGAAACATAAGCATCAACAGAACTTACATTCATTATCACTAGTGATTTACATCTTCTTAAACTCTCAGTGTAATGTGACATCATAACAACACCTGTGATATAAATAAACTGAGTGGGTCAGGTTGGGAAACCTGGTGAGTACATAGGGTTTTCAACCCACAATAATATAATTATTATGTTTAAACAATTAAGCAATCAACCTAATTACCCATCCTCATTATCTTCTTTATTCTTAAGGATCTACCCTAAGAATTAGCTTATTTCTCGTTAAATCATTCCTAAGGATCATCCTAAGGAATCAGCACAAAGTCCATCGTTGCCACGGTTTACACAACGGGCACTAAGTCTGCATAGTCGCCAGGGTTTAGGCATCAAGTCTGCATGATCACCAAAGTTTAGGTATCAAGTCTGCATGATCACCAGGGTTTAGGCATCAAGTTTGCATGATCACCAAGGTTTAAAGTACACCAGGTGAACACATCGTTCATAACACCTACAGGTTGTGAGCCTGCTAGTGTTCCACTAGACTGTCTAGAATAGTCTGTGGTTGTCATCCATACTCTGCTGAATGACGGGGCCATCGTTTGGGAAAAGGCTTCTCACATCGTCCACCTCTCACCCTCATCTTGTGATCTATAGCACCTCTCAACTCATCATCCAACTCATATTCCATCTATTACATCTATCCATGTTTTACCCCAACATTATCGTAGATATAAAATATATATACAGTTTAAATCATTTAAAACATGTATAAAATCGTTCATCCAGCATAGACAACAAGTATTCAGATAATATGCACATATAGCACGTAATTTATTTAAAATACTTCATATCTATGTGTAAGGTGAAAGTAACTAAGCACTCACTTGGTAAGGTGGTGAGTCGACACTCAGACATCACTTCGTTACTCTTAAAACAATTATCCCTTGACGAAACCTAGTATCATTACCACTAGAGTTTAGTCTAACGTTTAACGAGACTAATTAATAGTCTAGCTATTATTACAATTATATAAGCATTAAAAAATACTTATATAACCCATAATAATAGCCCAAATACTCCTTATAAGGTCCTAATAACATTACTATATCGAAACATAAGCTATGCTAAAGATAGGGTAGGCGTAGCTCACTTATAGCGGGTTTTCTCGAAAACCGGGCTTCGTTGGAGCAGCGTTCCCAAGCCGAAAGGCTCTTTTCTCGGGACTCCGGGAGCCTCGGGGCTTCCTTCAGGTGCTAGGGAGGTTCCCTAGGCTTTTTGGGGGGTTTGGGGCATTAGAGAGAGAAACTAGAGAGAGAAAGTGAGGTTGGATGGTGTGGAGAATGAAGGGAACCCGACACCTCTATTTATAGGGGGTCTGGCAGCTCAACTCGTCGAGTTGGCCTCCAACTCGTTGAGTTCATGGCCAGGAGTCAGCATTCTGGTGGTGCCACGTGTGTGGCTCACATTGCGCCACGTCACCCCTTTTGCAGCAGCACCCTGTTGACTTCTAAACCCCGTAACTTTTGCATACGAGCTCCGTTTTTTACTTTCTTTATATCCACGCGTAGGTAAAAACAAGATCTACAAATTTCATTTAGACTCCATCGGTTAGTTCTCTACCGATCTCAAATTTAACAGTAGGAGGCGTTTAGACTGTTAAATGACCGCGAAGAATTCATAACTCCTTCATACGGACTCCGTTTTCTTCTATCTTTTTACCGTTGAGTTCCTATTAATGAGATCTTCAACTCTCATTTAGGTCGCGTAAGCCAAAAACCGCTCAAACTAAAATTCGAGTTTCGGGCCGTGCACTGCTAAGCCAAATCTTACAAAATTCATAACTTCCTCATATGAAGTCAGATTTGGGCGTTCTTTTTTTGTATGTTGTCGGTTTAACGTATACTAAAACTTTGGTTTATATCACCAAGGCTAAAAATTCCTCCAACGTAAATTCACTATTTACGTCTCCCGGTGCCGTGTCGGTTTTGCCGAAAAACTTCGACGAGCCATAACTTCTTCATTATAACTCGGATTTCGGCGTTCTTTATATGTACGGAACCCTTGAGACATATTCTACAACTTGGTTAAGATTATTTATTCTAAATAATCTTTTGTCGAATATTCATTTTCGACCCCTATTATCTCTAAATTGACTAACCCGGATCTACGGACTGCAGGTGGTGCTCGATCTTGCACTTTCTCCCTATCTCACGTTAGACTCCAAATTATGACCTTCAAGTCACAATCTCGATCCTCACCGGATACGAACTTAAGATAAGTTCTTTTATTACTATAATGGAGCAATGTGTCATATTCTAATGACCTATTATCGTATGTTTCAACGCTTATACTCAGGTCTCTTAGAGTCTTCTAGAACATATTATACCTTCCTTCATGTTCTAATGTGATATAATCACATCTTAAAAGGTAGCATTTATAGCTACAACCAACTATCACGATACCTCTAATGAGCGCTTTGATTATCTTTTATTTCAATCTTTCGGCTTAAGTCATCGAACTTGGTTCTCTGAACCATGGATCATACTCATCGTATTCAGACTCAATTTGATATAAACACTAGGGTCAGAATAACAACAATCTTCTTAGTCATTACCGAAACGATGGTAACGACATGCTTGAATAAAACGTACTCAATTATTGGCTTCTTTGTAACCTTTTGACTTTCCCTAATCCAAGCATGAGTCCTGTGCTTCCGGTAGTATATGCATCTACTACCTTTCACACCTACTCATACTCGTCCCAAGTATTGTCTTGCAGTCCCCAAGTCACCATACAGGAAAATCACATAACAGTTTAACACATCAGATAACAAAACGAAGGCTTTATTATTTCTTGAAACTATTACATAGGTGTTCAAGTTTACCCTAAACTATGCCTCTAATAGGCTACATGATATGATTCTATCCCCTTGGTTACTGCACGACTAGATCTTCGGGTATGAATTCCTCATCCTTGGTTCCTCGCGTTGTTTTCCGCTTCGTCGAAGATCATGTGGAATGCCCTTCGCCTTGGTGGCGTGTTTGCCCTTGCTGCCTCGTTTTTCTTTGGGCAGTCCATAGAAATATGCCCTTCTTTGTTGCAGCCATAACACACCTTCTTGTTGGACACACACTTGCTGGCGTAATGCCCTGTCTTTCCACATTTGTAGCAAGTCACCTCCTCGCTACATTTCCCGAAGTGCTTCTTTTTACACTTCTCGCACCACTTCTCTTCACCTCCTCCTCCTTCTTTTATCTTTGAGAATTTCCTTTCTTTATTGGATTTTGAAGATCCTTCATGCTTCCTTTTCTCGCCAACTTCAGCTCTCTACAGACCCTTTTCCTTAATCTGGGTCTCAAAATTCCTAGCTGCCCAGATGACTCCTTTCAAAGTGGTTGCTTTCTTGACCATTGGTCCAAAGTCTGCTGGTAATCCATGGGCAAACTTGTTGACCTTGGAGAGCTCAGTTGGAACTGGGTAAGGAACAAGCTTCATTTTCTCCGTAAAACTTGCAGCATACTCGATGACACTCATCCTTCCCTTCTTTAGATTCTGAAACTCATTGTTGATCTCCAGAAGATCCTGCTCAGAGCAATATTGCATCTTTAACTGCACCAGAAAATCTTCCCATGCCATCTTGCTCACTTCTCCTTTGGGCATCGAATCGGCTAGTAGCTTCCACCAGCTTAGTACTCCAGATTTCAATAGAGGAACCGCGAGAGCGGTCTTTTGCCTGTTGCTACACTCGCAACTCTCAAACATCGTCTCCATCTTAGAGATCCAGTTCATGACTTCCACCGGCGTCGAGCTTTCGGATAGACACGGTGGTTTGGATGCCATGAAATCCTTGTATTTGCATCCACGTCCGTCATTTCCTCGATCCTGGTGGTTTCGCCTAACTATCAGTGGGTTGGCTTGACCAACGGTCCCACTGTAGTTTCCTCCATCTGACCGCCCATCATTCAGCTCGGGCTATTCAATTGGTACCATAAGTTCTTCTCGGTTCTGTTGAAGTAAATGCATTGTTTCCTCCATTTGGCGATCCAATATCATCTGGATCATCGCTTGCACTTCGACCATCATGATTGGCTCAGCTTCTACTTCTTCGACAACAGGTATTTGTTTAGCCACTGGGGGCCGTTGATTCCTATCTCCATTTGCGTTCCCGACTCCACTTCGGGTTCTAGCCATTTTGATCTATACACTAGATCAGATGTTCGATGCGAAATGACGAGAATTAAGATATGAAAGATTTTATTTACGATTGACGTGTAAATCTCCTTATTATGCCGAAAAGTTACATGCCAGTTCTAATACCGTAATTAAACGTTTAGAAATCTGTACACATAAAATTTCCAGATCCGGTCGACAATAGACCATAGATCCGATCAAACGATAACATAAAGCATCACAAATCATTTAGCACATAAAAGCAATTTAGGCATCATTCCTAAAATAAGCTAGTGCTCACACCTCACAATCATTGCTTAGCATTCTAAGTTTAAGTCTAGAAATCCTACAAATTCCTAGTTCGCTTAAACTAATGCTCTGATACCAACTGTGACATCCCCATTTTCACGGCCAGAAAAGACCGATTTTGTTTATGCTTTATATAAATCAAAGTACCTCTTTTAATAAAAATGTTGCGGAATTTGTTGCCAGTAAAACATGATAAATACGTTATCAAAACATTTCCGAAGAAAAGTATTTTTATTCATTTTAAAACATTTGGGGTGTCATTGTCAATACAGAAACATAAGCATAAACAGAACTTACATTCATTATCACTAGTGATTTACATCTTCTTAAACTCTCAGTGTAATGTGACATCATAACAACACCTGTGATATAAATAAACTGAGTGGGTCAGGTTGGGAAACCTGGTGAGTACATAGGGTTTTCAACCTACAATAATATAATTATTATGTTTAAACAATTTAGCAATCAACCCAATTACCCATCCTCATTATCTTCTTTATTCTTAAGGATCTACCCTAAGAATCAGCTTATTTCTCGTTCACTCATTCCTAAGGATCATCCTAAGGAATCAGCACAAAGTCCATCGTTGCCACGGTTTACACAACGGGCACTAAGTCTGCATAGTCGCTAGGGTTTAGGCATCAAGTCTGCATGATCACCAAAGTTTAGGTATCAAGTCTGCATGATCAACAGGGTTTAGGCATCAAGTTTGCATGATCACCAAGGTTTAGAGTACACCGGGTGAACACATCGTTCACAACACCTATAGGTTATGAGCCTGCTAGTGTTCCACTAGACTGTCTAGAATAGTCTGTGGTTGTCATCCATACTTTGCTGAATGACGGGGCCATCGTTTGGGAAAAGGCTTCTCACATCGTCCACCTCTCACCCTCACCTCATGGTCTATAGCACCTCTCAACTCATCATCCAACTCATATTCCATCTATTACATCTATCCATGTTTTACCCCAACATTATCGTAGATATAAAATACACATACAGTTTAAATCATTTAAAACATGTATAAAATCGTTCATCCAGCATAGACAACAAGTATTCAGATAATATGCACATATAGCACGTAATTTATTTAAAATACTTCATATCTATGTGTAAGATGAAAGTAACTAACCACTCACCTGGTAAGGTGGTGAGTCGGCACTCGGACAGCACTTCGTTACTCTTAAAACAATTATCCCTTGACGAAACCTAGTATCATTACCACTAGAGTTTAGTCTAACGTTTGACGAGACTAATTAATAGTCTAGCTATTATTACAATTATATAAGCGTTAAAAAAATACTTATATAACCCATAATAATAGCCCAAATACTCCTTATAAGGTCCTAATAACATTACTATATCGAAACATAAGCTATGTTAAAGATAGGGTAGGCGTAGCTCATTTACAACGGGTTTTCTCGAAAACCGGGATTCGTTGGAGCAGCGTTCCCAAGCCGAAAGGCTCTTTTCTCGGGACTCCGGGAGCCTTGGGGCTTCCTTCGGGTGCTAGGGAGGTTCCCTAGGCTTTTTGGGGGGTTTGGGGCTTTAGAGAGAGAAACTAGAGAGAGAAAGTGAGGTTGGATGGTTTGGAGAATGAAGGGAACCCGTCACCTCTATTTGTAGGGGGTCTGGCAGCTCAACTCGTCGAGTTGGCCTCCAACTCGTTGAGTTCATGGCCAGGTGTCAGCACTCTGGTGGTGCCACGTGTGTGGCTCACATTGCACCACGTCACCCCTTTTGCAGCAGCACCCTGTTGACTTCTAAACCCCGTAACTTTTTAATACGAGCTCCGTTTTTGACGTTCTTTATATCCACGCGTAGGTAAAAACAAGATCTACAAATTTCATTTAGACTCCGTCGGTTAGTTCTCGACCGATCTCAAATTTAACAGTAGGAGGCGTTTAGACTGTTAAATGACCGCGAAGAATTCGTAACTCCTTCATACGGACTTAGTTTTCGTCTATCTTTTTACCGTTGAGTTCCTATTAATGAGACCTTCAAATGTCATTTAGGTCGTGTAAGCCAAAAACCGCTTGAACTAAAATTCGAGTGTAACACCGTGAATTTCAAAATAATTTTTCACAATTTATAAAAACATTTCTCATTAACTTTTCATAAAAAAATTAAGTTTAAATCCCAATTCACATTATACAAAATCCCAAGATCAAATGTATAATAAAAATCCCATGTGTGTGTACAGATCAAGCCGGCGCCTTCCCACGGTCATCGCTAGTAGCCGAAACAACAACACTAACATTGTAAGCACAAAGCTTAGTGAGTTCCCCAAAATACCACAAACATAACACATATATTAGCCACTCGAGGCTATAACTCTATGGGTCCGTGCACCCAAGCTCTGTGAACCCTCAGGTTCTAACTTTGGGAACCTTCCGGTTCCAACTCTATAATCATGCACAGCATAAATCACATAGACATCATGCAGTACAACACATAGCATACACATAACATACATACTCTGACACATAACTCTGATTACCTACTCAAGGTAAAGTATAGTGAGAAGACTCACCTCGCGTATCTCGATAACTCACGAATCCTGTAAATCCCTCGTGCTCGATCCTCCGAGCTATAATCCTCCTATAACATCATATGTCTCTAATTAACACTTTTTAAGACTAAGGTTGACTACCCCTATCAAGTCAACACTGGTCAACGGTCAACGGTCAACGGTCAACGGTCAACTTTGACCGGACTCGGCGAGTGCACTAGGGCGACTCGGCAAGTCTAGACGTTTTCACCAACTCTCTAGGATTCCCTTTTTGACACGTCGAGTATTCCCCTAACTCGATGAGTTCCACCTGGTAAGAATCACGGGGCCACCCCGACTCAACTCGCCGAGTCTCAAGAACAACTCGGCGAGTTCCAGTTCGACTCAGCCCACCTGTCAACTTCTAACTCGCCCTGACTCACTGAGTCAACTCATAACTCGGCTGGACCACTCACTGAGTGGTCAACGACAATCTTCATGCTACTCGCCGAGTCTGTTCTTCAGACTCGGCGAGTCCATGCCATGCACCAACTCAAACTTGCTTCTGAGGTCAGATCCGCTCCAACAACTCATAGATCTGGCCTACCTAAGCTAATTTATCACGTAAAGTCCATAACTTGGTGCTCATAACACACCCCATGACTCATAAATGGTGTTTTGACCTTAAGCACAAGGACCCCAATCCAAAACCCTCATAGATTCATAAAAGTATGGGCAAAATGGACACTCTGGACCTCCAAAGGTCCAGATCTACAACTTAACTCACTCAAGGGACCAAGGAAGCACTAGATCTTATCATAAAAGGGCTCAACAAGCCCTAAATCAATATAAACCTCAACATTACAGAAATAGCTCGAAGATAATACCTCAAATGCGATGTTCTGGACCTCAAGCCTTCAGGAAGTGGCTCCTCTTGCTTTCCCTTAGCTAATTCTTCCTTTTCCTTGCAAAATGATACCTCCAAGGTCAATAATGGCTTCCTACTTTGCTCCAAACGCTCACACTTGCTACGGTTTCACTCAAGGGACTGGTGAGCACAAATGACGGCCTAAAGGCCCTTTAAATAGGTCCCAAACTCGAGAAATTAGGGTTTCATTAACCAACGCAGACTCGCCGAGTCCATACCTTGGACTCGCCGAGTCCAGGCGAGAACCCGCGTCCAGAACCGCGATCCTACTCGGCGAGTCTGAGCTCCAACTCGCCGAGTCCCCTCTCAAAACATCAAAAACATAAACATAAAAGATACCTGGAAATCCGGGCCGTTACAACTCTCCCCCACTAGAACTAGACTTCTCCCTCAAAGTCTCGCTTTGGAAATAGCTCTGGATGCTGCTCACGCATCTCACGCTCTGGCTCCCAGGTCATCTCTGATCCCTTCCGATGTTGCCACTGAACCAACACCATAGGTACCTCCTTGTTCCTCAGAACCTTGATCTTCCGATCTCTGATGGCCACTGGTCTCTCGGAATAATTCAGGCTCGCATCCACCTGAATATCCTCTAATGGAACCACTGCCGACTCATCGGCTATACATTTCCTCAACTGCGACACATGAAAAGTGTCGTGAATCTGCCCCAACTCTGCTGGCAACTCCAAACGATAGGCTACCCGGCCTACCCTCGCAATCACACGAAATGGACCAATATACCAGGGCCCCAACTTGCCCCTCTTCCTGAATCGAATCACTCCTTTCCAAGGAGAGACCTTCAGGAGAACGAAGTCGCCGACCTGAAACTCAAGCTCGGACCGGCGTCTGTCTGCATAACTCTTCTGTCGGCTCTGAGCGGTCAACAACCTCTGTCTGACCTGCTGAATCTGCTCTGTCTTCTGAAGCACAATCTCTGTACTGCCCATCACTCACTGCCCAACCTCTCCCCAACAAATGGGGGTCCGACACCTCCTCCCATACAACAGCTCAATGGGTGGCATACCAATGCTCGAATGATGGCTGTTGTTGTAGGAAAACTCTGCCAAGGGTAAATACGCATCCCAGCTACCCCCGAAATCCAACACACATGCTCGGAGCATGTCCTCAAGCGTCTGAATCGTCCGCTCACTCTGACCGTCTGTCTGGGGATGATATGCGGTACTAAAATGCAGTCTAGTACCCAACTCCTCATGAAATTTCTTCCAGAATCTGGAAGTGAAACGCACATCACGGTCCGAAACAATCGAGATCGGCACCCCATGCCGAGATACCACTTCCCTCACATACATCTCCGCCAATTTCTCTGCTGAAGAACTCTCACTAATGGCAAGGAAGTGAGCGCTCTTCGTCAACCTGTCCACAATCACCCAAATTGCATCAACTCCTCTGGCAGTCCTCGGCAATTTGGTGATGAAATCCATAGTGATTTGTTCCCACTTCCACTCGGGAACCTCCAATGGCTGCAACTTGCCATGCGGCCTCTGGTGCTCGGCCTTAACCCTACGGCAGGTCAAGCACCTCTCAACAAACCATGCGACGTCCCTCTTCATACAGGGCCACCAATACTCCTTTCTCAAATCCAAATACATCTTAGTGGCCCCCGGATGGATCAAAAATTTCGATCGATGAGCCTCCTCCATCAAAGTGGTATGCGTTCCTCCCACAAACGGTACCCAGATATGCCCCTGAAATGTCATAGGCCCCCGACCATCGGTCACGAACTCTGAAACCAAACCAACAACCCGTTCCCTCTTCTTCTTCTCAGGTTGCACAGCCTCGACCTGTGCCCCACGAATAGCGTCCAAAAACGGAGCTATCACGGTCAATCTCAAACATACATCCCGCAGTGGAGTGCTCTCCGCCCTGCGACTCAACGCATCGGCCACCACATTAGCCTTGCCTGGGTGGTACAGGATCTCACAATCATAATCCTTGACCACATCCAACCACCTTCTCTGTCGCATATTTAGGTTGGGCTGATCCATCAAGTACCTCAAACTCTTATGGTCCGTGTATATCGTACACCGAACCCCATACAAGTAGTGACGCCAAATCTTGAGGGCGAACACCACTGCCCCCAACTCTAGATCATAGGTGGGATATCTCGTCTCATGAGGCTTCAGCTGCCTCGATGCATATGCTATCACATGCCCTCTCTGCATCAGCACCGCTCCCAATCCCAAAATCGATGCATCACAGAATACCACAAAGTCCTCCATCCCTTCCGGGACAGCTAACACCGGGGCTTTGCACAACCTCTGGCGAAGTGTCTCAAAGGAGGCCTGCTGCTCGGGGCCCCATGAAAAAGCAACAACCTTCCGGGTCAATCTGGTGAGTGGCACTGCGATCTTGGAGAAATCCTTGATAAATCTCCGATAATACCCTGCCAACCCTAGGAAACTCCTGATCTCGGAGGGTGACTTCGGCACCTCCCAACTCATCACTGCCTCAACCTTGGCCGGATCGACCAATATCCCTTCCTGGTTAACGAGATGTCCTAAGAACTGAACCTCCCGCAACCAGAAATCACACTTGGAGAATTTGGCATAAAGCCTCTCCGATCTCAGAACTCCGAGAACCTCTCTCAGATGCTCCTCATGCTGCTCTCTAGATCTCGAATATACCAGAATGTCGTCGATAAACACAATCACCGACCGATCCAGCATCGGCCTACACACTCGGTTCATGAGATCCATGAACACCGCCGGGGCATTGGTGAGCCCAAAAGGCATCACCACAAACTCATAATGCCCATAACGCGTCCTGAACGCTGTCTTCTGGACGTCCTCATCCCGCACTCTCACCTGATGATACCCAGACCTCAAATCGATCTTGGAGAACCAAGATGCTCCCTGCAACTGATCGAACAAATCGTCGATCCTCGGCAATGGGTAACGGTTCTTGACCGTCAGCTTGTTCAACTCCCGGTAATCAATGCACATCCGGTGTGAACCATCCTTCTTCTTGACGAACAGGATAGGTGCTCCCCACGGCGAGCTGCTCGGCCGAATAAACCCCTTCCCCAGCAGCTCCTGAAGCTGTGAGGATAACTCTTGCATCTCTGGAGGTGCAAGGCGATAAGGCACCTTAGCGATAGGCGCAACTCCCGAAACCAAATCGATACCGAACTCCACTTGCCTCATAGGAGGCACACCCGGCAACTCCTCGGGAAATACATCCGGAAACTCACGCACTACCGAACCTCCTCAACTGAACTCGGCCTCTCGGAAATCACCCGCGTATCCATCACATACGCCACAAAACCCTTACAGCCCTGCTGTAGACACTGCCTCGCCCTAGCGGCCGAACAAAACGCTGATCCTGAACGTGTACCCTCGCCGTATACCGAAAGAACTCCCCCACTAGGGTCTTGTATGGTCACCAGCTGACGCTCGCAGTCGATAACCGCACCGAATCTGCTCAACCAGTCCATGCCCACAATGACACAGACATCACCCATCACAATAGGAACCAGATCAATCGGGAACTCAACACCGAAAATCTCGACTACGCAACCTCGGAGAACCTCCGTGGCATATATCACCCTCTCATTAGCTATGGAAACTCTCAGAGGCTGACTCAACGCCTCACGACTAACACTGATATGCTGACTAAAAGCCAAAGATACAAAAGACCGACTCGCACCCGAGTCAAATAACACCAAGGCAGGTACATAATTCACAAGAAAAGTACCTACGCATAACATAACATAAGCATAATATCTCAACATCAAAATAAATATATGAAAGAATACATACCAGCGACGACATCGGGCGCTGCGCGGACCTCCTCCGCGGTCAGCTGAAAGGCTCTCCCTCGTGCCCTCGGCGCCTCGGCCTTCACTGGCCGACTCTCTGTAGCTCTGATGGCGGCAGGGGCAGATCCCTGAGGTGCTCCCTGAGATGACCCTCGCAGCTGCGGACACTCTACCGTCCGGTGTCCGGTCTAATTGCAGTGGAAGCACACTGCAAACCCCTTGGGGCAATCCTTGGCCATATGTCCCTCCTTGCCACATTTGTATCAAGATCCCGCTCGGCAGACTCCATCATGACCCTTGCCGCACTTCCCACAAGTGTGGCCCTTCTGGCTCCCTGGTTTGGGATCAGCGGGCTTGGCCCGCTTGGCTGCCGGCTGAGACTGTGCCGGTCGCCGATCCCTCCCCTGAGACTCCGCCTCCTCCCTGGCCTGAGTCTCAAGCTCAATCTCCCTCTTCCGGGCATTTGCCTAAAGCTCAGCAAATGTCCGGTATGAGGAGTTCGCCGCGAACTCCCGAATATCCCTCCTCAAAATGCTCAAATAACGGCTCATACGTGCCTACTCAGTGGACACGTGCTCAGGGCAGAACATTGCCCTCATGGAACATCCTCGTGATCGCTGTAACTGACTCAGTACCCTGCTTGAGGGTCAAAAACTCCTGTGCCAAACGTTCCCTCTCCACCTGGGGAACGTACTCATCTCGGAACATGACAGTGAACCTCTCCCAGGTCACTGCCGCAAGCTCAGCAGGCGTATAATGCGCCGTCACAAACTTCCACCAGTCCTTCGCTCCCAAGCGAAGCTGGTTCAGCGCGAACCGGACCTTCAAATGCTCAGGAGATGAGCAAGTGAAGAAGCACCCCTCTATATCAGATATCCACCTCATCGCTGCCACCGGATCTTGGGTCCCATCAAACTCTGGTGGTTTTGTGTTGTTGAACTCCCGGAACAGCAACGCATCACCACCTTGCGGCCTCGCAGCAGCAATCGCTGCGGTAGCCGCTGCAACAGCAACCTCAGAAAGTGCGACATAACGCTCGTCAAAAGTCTCAATCAGCGTGGTCTTTATAGACCCAAACATCTCCGGTATCTCTGCCCTGATGGCCGCAGCCACCTCCTCATGGATGATCCGGCGGATCTCCTCATCACTGGTACCACTGCTCTTGGGCATCAAGCGTGTCCTCACCATAATCTACCTCTGAAATACAACATACGATAAATTAGAACCCTTACGAGCATACTCACACTCGTCAACTCTTTCCTCCTTGATTCTTGGTATTCCAAAGATTCTTACTTGGGCTGTACACCGCTCCGGTGCTTTCAGTACTACGGGCCCAATACTACTGTCCACACCGTATCAGAATACACCCCAAGTCCTCCTCTTCGGATCCCAATTTCCAAGTACTCTATCATGCATAGACCTCCCTCTAATAGATCTCTCATAAGCCCCTCGCTGCTACCTACTCACTCTCAAGCATCTCATAGCAGCTCACCTCTTCCTAGGCTAAGGCATCACAAATCAGGCCACTCTAGTCCTAATAGGAATACCTAGCCTACTCTAGCATGCGAATACATCATATCAGTATCAATATCACATAACATAAGGGTATTTTGGGAAATCACCGTTCGGGCACAGACTGATCGTACACACAACTCTGCTTTGCATTTTCAAAATCTTTTATTCTATTTGAAAATACTTCTCAAATCCTCAGCTTGAGTTCAAATACGCCCGAAGGTGTACTTGAATCCCTCAAACCAAGGCTCTGATACCAACTTGTAACACCGTGAATTTCAAAATAATTTTTCACAATTTATAAAAACATTTCTCATTAACTTTTCATAAAAACATTAAGTTTAAATCCCAATTCACATTATACAAAATCCCAAGATCAAATGTATAATAAAAATCCCATGCGTGTGTACAGATCAAGCCGGCGCCTTCCCACGGTCATCGCTAGTAGCCGAAACAACAACACTAACACTGTAAGCACAAAGCTTAGTGAGTTCCCCAAAATACCACAAACATAACACATATATTAGCCACTCGAGGCTATAACTCTATGGGTCCGTGCACCCAAGCTCTGTGAACCCTCAGGTTCTAACTCTGGGAACCTTCCGGTTCCAACTCTATAATCATGCACAGCATAAATCACATAGACATCATGCAGTACAACACATAGCATACACATAACATACATACTCTGACACATAACTCTGATTACCTACTCAAGGTAAAGTATAGTGAGAAGACTCACCTCGCGTATCTCGATAACTTACGAATCCTGGAAATCCCTCGTGCTCGATCCTCCGAGCTATAATCCTCCTATAACATCATATGTCTCTAATTAACACTTTTTAAGACTAAGGTTGACTACCCCTATCAAGTCAACACTGGTCAACGGTCAACGGTCAACGGTCAACGGTCAACTTTGACCGGACTCGGCGAGTGCACTAGGGCGACTCGGCAAGTCTAGACGTTTTCACCAACTCTCTAGGATTCCCTTTTTGACACGTCGAGTATTCCCCTAACTCGACGAGTTCCACCTGGTAAGAATCACGGGGCCACCCCGACTCAACTCGCCGAGTCTCAAGAACAACTCGGCGAGTTCCAGTTCGACTCAGCCCACCTGTCAACTTCTAACTCGCCCTGACTCACTGAGTCAACTCATAACTCGGCTGGACCACTCACTGAGTGGTCAAGGACAATCTTCATGCTACTCGCCGAGTCTGTTCTTCAGACTCGGCGAGTCCATTCCATGCACCAAATCAAACTTGCTTCTGAGGTCAGATCCGCTCCAACAACTCATAGATCTGGCCTTCCTAAGCTAATTCATCACGTAAAGTCCATAACTTGGTGCTCATAACACACCCCATGACTCATAAATGGTGTTTTGACCTTAAGCACAAGGACCCCAATCCAAAACCCTCATAGATTCATAAAAGCATGGGCAAAATGGACACTCTGGACCTCCAAAGGTCCAGATCTACAACTTAACTCACTCAAGGGACCAAGGAAGCACTAGATCTTATCATAAAAGGGCTCAATAAGCCCTAAATCAATATAAACCTCAACATAACAGAAATAGCTCGAAGATAATACCTCAAATGCGATGTTCTGGACCTCAAGCCTTCAGGAAGTGGCTCCTCTTGCTTTCCCTTAGCTAATTCTTCCTTTTCCTTGCAAAATGATACCTCCAAGGTCAATAATAGCTTCCTACTTTGCTCCAAACGCTCACACTTGCTAGGGTTTCACTCAAGGGACTGGTGAGCACAAATGACGGCCTAAAGGCCCTTTAAATAGGTCCCAAACCCGAGAAATTAGGGTTTCATTAAATAGCACAGACTCGCCGAGTCCAGGCGCGAACCCGCGTCCAGAATCGCGATCCTACTCGGCGAGTCTGAGCTCCAACTCGCCGAGTCCCCTCTCAAAACACCAAAAACATAAACATAAAAGATACCTGGAAATCCGGGCTGTTACATCGAGTTTCGGGTCGTGCACTGCTAAGCCAAATCTTAGAAAATTCATAACTTCCTCATACGAAGTCAGATTTGGGCGTTCTTTTTTTGTATGTTGTCGGTTTAACGTATACTAAAACTTTGGTTTATATCACCAAGGCTAAAAATTCCTCCAACTTAAATTCACTATTTACGTCTCCCGGTGCCGTGTTGGTTTTGCCGAAAAACTTCGACGAGCCATAACTTCTTCATTATAACTCGGATTTCGGCGTTCTTTATATGTACGGAACCCTTGAGACATATTCTACAACTTGGTTAAGATTATTTATTCTAAATAATCTTTTGTCAAAAAGTCATTTTCGACCCCTATTATCTCTAAATTGACTAGCCCGGATCTACGGGCGTTACATAAACCTAAATGAAAACTTCTGTCAAGTGTTTGCATCCCTTATGACGAAACTAAAACTAACAATCTCTACCTAATTGTGCTGCCACTCTTATGCCTTGGTGTCGTAGTTGAAAGTCGAGTTGCTCCTTGTTCTACTTCATTAAGGGTCAGTTCTCCCTCACTTGGGTTCAACCCATTATCTGCTACTATTTTTTACTAATCCACTCATAAGCTCTCTTTGCGTCTACAATTGGTATTTCCTTTTGACTTTGAAGAAACTCATGTTTTTCATATCTAATGACCTTCGATATTCCTATGGTACTACTACTACTACTATTACGTACTACTTGTATTCTTCACAAGTGACTTTTTTAAAATAGGATAAGCATAAGTTGTTTGGAAATACACTAATGCATATGTTTGACTATATTTAACACTAGCAACCATATGTAAAGTAAAAATCCCATATCTATTATAATATTTTCGTCTTACATTTATTACATTAGTTGAAGCCGAAGAGCATTATTGACTTCTGCGATGTGATCTCATTCATGCTGGAGCTTTCCATCGATACGAAGAACAACCAACTACAAACTCGAGTGCTTCACTTGCTTCCTCTACCATGACTTGAAAGGCTCGCCCTTTGGCTCTTGGGGCTTCAACTCCACCCTGTCGTCTGTCCGTTAAGCTTAATGTCGTCGGTTCTGGAAATTGTATTGTGCATGTTGGATTCAGAAGAGGACGATTGGCCTTGATATGGGTTATCTAATTGCAGTGGAAAAATATGCACTCCCTGTGCTTCCTACTTATAGTCTCTGCAATAATGTCCCTCCTTGCTGAACTTGAAACATATCAAAGCACAAAAAACTCCTTTGTGGGACTTCTCATACCTGCTACACCGTGGGCCTCTCTATCCTCCAGACCTTGATTCGTCGGGCTTGAATTCCATGGTTGTTGGCTGGGATGGAGCTAGCATCTACCTCTTTTCCTTTCATTGACTTTCCAACTCAATTTCTCTTCTCCTAGCATGCTCTTGCATTTCTGCTAGGGTCTTGTATTGATTGTTCGATACAAATTCCCTAATGTTAGTTTTGATCATGCTTAAGTATCGAGACATCTTAACCTATTTGATGAGGCATACTCTGGGTAGGATAAGGCTCTCTTAGTGAACATCTTGGTGATCTCGGTCGTCAATTCAGTGGTCTATTTGAGTGACAGATAATCTTAACTGAGTCGCTCTCTCTACTGGTGGAACATACTCTACCTTGAACTTCTCCACAAACTGCTCCCAAGTTACTGCACTCTTCTCTACCGGGGAATAGTTCTTAGTGATGAAATTCCATCAGTCCCTTACTCCCAAACGTATAAGATTTAGCGCATATTTGAACTTCAGGTTCACTAGAAAAGCACAAGTGTAGAAGCATCCTTCCACATCCGAGAGATACCTTATGGCAACAATTGGGTCTTTAACATCATCAAAATCTGGGGGCTTGGTGTTATTGAACTCTCTATAAGGCCTCTTCTTCTCTCCTAACGAATCTGTATCAGCGACAACAACAGTTGCTACGACAACAACAATACTTGCAACTGCAGCATACCATTCATCAAACAGGGGGATAACTCTTTTACCATTGTTGATACCGGTGCCTTTATCGAATCACATATCTCAACCTCTCTTGGTCATGATCCTTCCGATCCATAACCTTACATGTTTTCTCTTATGATCATTACCATGCGGAAGGCGTAATGAGACTGGGTTAATACAAATTGAACTAACTCTAAAGGGATATATGAATCCTTTCCAGTTCATTAGCATCTTTGTGGCTTTTCTTGATTCCTGTAGGGATCCTTTGTTTATGGTAGTACGGGCCCATACTACCTTCCACACCTATCCATAGTAGACCCAAGAATTTCTCTAAGGTTTCTAAGTCACTACACTCGGATCTTGTGTCTCTACCGACACCCTATTTTACACATATATGTCGTATCAAGCGTATATTAAACTTCCTAGACTATTCTTGTAGGATTCCTTTCCCCTTCCCCTACTATTAGCTGAGGAAGAACTTCCACCAATATTAACTAATTATCAGACGAACACAATTGCATGTTGCTAAATTCAAAACAGTTTGTCGACTGAAAGATTCGACACTACAATGGTTGGACTCAGACAAGAGCTGCGCAATAGTGACAAATTAAGCAATCTAAAACTATTTAATTTTGGGAGCATGCAACTTAATGTATTTGTCAAATAACTAATTAATATTAATATAGGTTCTATGCAGCAAGTAACAAGGAAATCTCTATGCTATAAGGCATCTAATTTATCATGCAATTCTATCCGAAAATTCCCGAAAAGATCCCTAGCCTACATACTACCATGTATTTCTAACATTTCATATATCAACAGACATAACAAATATGGATATTTTGGGAATCACTTTCCTTTTAGAGCTTTGGTTGACTACATGCATTGCATTCTTTCCTTTTTGTATTATTCTTTTTAGGAAAAGATGTATTAATTACTCAGATCCTTAGTTTGAGTCTGGAATCACACAAGTGTTCATCCAGTTCACTCAAAACATGTATTTGATGCAAACTTGTAACAACCCGATTTTTAACTCCAAAATTTTCATTTTTATTTATTCAAAACATTCAATTACTTCCGAGTATAATTTACATTATGCGGAAACATGAATGCGAATGTGCTTGGGTACAGCCGAACATTGACCTTCAACAAAGTGCCTGAAAAACATTTATAACAACTCGGTAAGTGTTAGGCTTAGCGAGTTCCCCATGATACCATATACCACAATACATATACCTGCATCCAAATGGGCCCGGAAAGAAATATATAATGGTCCCCGCCCTCGCTACTTAATGGGCCCCTCCTAACATACATAATGGCCCCAACCCAAACTACATGGCAGGCCCCGACCGACATACTTATCCATACATAGAGTTTACACATTAATTTCTACTGACACAGGAACATATAAGCTATACTATCATCTCTATTGTACTAGCTCCTATGTCCTAACACACATGGACATATATTGTAACACATGACGTAACGAGATAACTCACCTGGACGATTACTCAGATGATTGAAGACTATCTAGGTGATCTAATTGGCGATCCAACTGACGGGTAACACGCTTAACGAGTATTAACCTATAATACTATAACTTATTAGATCCTAAGGGAATCTGGTATCATAGGCTAGATATATCACTAATCCCAATGGATACCGAGATTTCTATCAAATAAGGATCAACCAGACCGGACAGTTGGGAGGCAGGACCATTTTGGCATATAGCCTTTCTGAAATCCAACAACCAAGCCAACGTAACCATTCTAGACACCTCTCCCATAACTAGATCAATCAGCGTTACGACTGGGATTACTGATAAATCATATTTATATGTTCATAATAGCGACTTATGGATATAAATATAAGTTATAATGAAAGAGAAAGAGTGTATCTTAACTTACATAGGTTTTAGCGAAATCAGGAATTTATGTTGGCAGGATCATGACTAATAGCTTTTAAATACTGAGCTCCTAGGGGTCTCAAGGCTTCACCAAAACTTAAATCTAATGAAAAGTATGTCTAAGGTGGAGAGAAAATCGAGAGAATGAGCTATACGGGTGTGGAGGACGAATGAAGCGTGGAAAGCTATTTATAAGGATAAAAAGGGTCAGGCACACCGAGCACCGACCACATGTGTATCGCGCCCAAGCATGGTTGTCAAGGGTTGCCCCTGGTTCGGACACGTGGCAACTTCTGGTTTATTCGTACCGGGTCAATCGTAAATTCATATCTCCTGTTGAAATGTTAATATGCGTTACAATCAAATATTTATATATGAAAAGGATTATTTTGGTATAAGGAAACAGGTGCACATGCAGGTCTTAACATGTATACACGCGGATCCTCACTCGGATCTTATTATTGGATCCTTATTGTAAACGGGTAAAACCGAAGTATAAAAAGAGAGGATATATTTTCTAGAGGAAAGAGAGAGTCATTGTTCATCCATTTTCAGATCTAAACATCAGGGTTTCTTGGAGCGATAGTCAGTCTCTCTTGTTTCATATCGAGTTCTTGTTTTGTTTGTTCTTATTCATTTGTAATAAACAAATTGTATAGAGAAGATGAGTAGATTAGGATGAGTGTTTCATAGTTGAGAGTAGATTAGGTTGTTTGTAGTGAGTTTTCAGTTGTAAGTATATAAAAAACCTTCTGTTTCTTTGTCATAAAATGATATAAGAAATGAAGATGTTGGGAATGATTTGAGTGTCGTTTTTTAACATGGTATCAGAGCTTAAGGTTGAAGGTTTTTTTATCTTGTCACTTCGATCGTCTCTTTGAAGCTCTCATCAACCGATTAGTAAAAGGTATTCATCTCTTCTCATTTTTTGAACTCGTTTTTCGTTTTTTGTGTTCTATTTTGGTTAGGGTTTCTTCGTAATACCCGATTGATTGTTGAAACCGGTTATCAAGATCCTGGTACTGCTAGTTGTTGTTTGGATTGTGCAGGCTCGTAAGGATCGATCTGGATTGGAAGCTCTTTGATGAACTGTATTAAAACGTTGAAGATAGATCGATAAATCCCTTATCTGAAATAACTCTCTTGGGGTCAGATTTCATCACTGATAAACCCTCGAAGAGAATGGATCTAGGGAGTCGATCTTGTAAACAATCCGGATTAGTGCACTGTGAGGTTTCTTGTTCCCTCTTTTATCTTTTTCTTGACTGTGATTGTGAGATATTCTGGTGTCTTGTGTACATCACCTGGTTGTTTTGTTTTTTGTGTTCTTTTTATCCCTGATCTTGATTGAACTTGGTGATTGACTGTCTTGGGCCCCGACATACTGTGGTGACCATCTGGACATTAAGTCAACATTCTTGTTCCTTGTGTTTTTCTTGTTATTTCTTTTGTGTGTTCTTTTTTGTTGAGCTATAATGGGTGATATACCAGAGGGTAGTGGGTCTACCAAAGAAAAAGACTCTACTACCCCAGGTACCCCAATTGATTTTGATGATCCATTGTATATTCATCCTTCTGATAATGCTGTAACCTCTATCATTACTATTAAACTCACTGGTAATGAGAACTATCGTCTATGGCGTAGTGCTATGATAAGAGGGCTTAAGGCTCGAAATAAGCTAGGGTTTGTAGATGGTACACTTACTCTTAATAACACTGAGTCATCTAAGTCCTCTAAATGGGAACGTGTTAATGCTGTTGTTTGCAATTGGATTTTAGGATCAATATCTGAGTCAATTTATGCTAGTCATGTGTATTCTGATAAAGCTGAGGATATTTGGAATGAATTGTTTGAAACCTATAACAAAGCTGATGGATCCATAATATTTAATATTCATCAGCAGATTAACAACTTAAAACAAAATGGATCTTCTCTTTCAGATTACTATAATAAACTTGATTCGTTATGGAAAGAATTTGATGGTTTAACTAGCTTAACAGAGTGTGTATGTGAGGCTGCTACCAAACTTAGTGATCATTCTAAACTAATGAAATTAATGCAGTTTCTTAGTGGTCTTGATGATACTTATAACCAAGTTAAAAGCCATATTTTGTTAATGGAACCACTACCAAATGTTAAATCTGCCTTTTCTATCTTATCAAGAGAAGAGTCTCTTCAAAAACATGGTTCTTTAGGGGTTTCCAGTTCTTCTAAAACTCAAGTGTCAGCTTTCAATAGTAAAACAAGTGAATTTAAAAAGTCACAGGATCAAAATAGGTCGAGAAATCAGTTGCAATGTAAAAATTGTGGTGTTAAAGGTCATTCTATTGATAGATGTTATAAATTGATTGGTTATCCAAAAGATTTTAAATTCAGAAATGGAAATAATAATCAGAAAACTGGAACTCTTTCTGTGAATTCTTCTACTATTGAGCCTAATAATGTTAATTCTAATGTTCACTCTGAGTCTGTTCATAATAGTAATGTTCACTATCTCACTAGTGAACAATATAATAAGTTTCTTCGGTTGATAAATGAGAAGTCTTCTAGCGAGGATGTTACTGCACCTGGTAATATGGCAGGTACATCCTTGTTTCACTGTTGTAACTCTTTTTCTAATACTGATAGTTCTCAAAGTTGGATTATTGACTCAGGGGCAAATCAACATATGATTTCCTCTGAGTCCCAACTTAGAGATGCAGTCAATGTGTCTGGTCTTAATCTCTTTGTAAAACATCCGAATGGGTCATCTGCACCTGTGAATAAAATAGGAAATCTTCAGTTGTCTTCATGTCTCACATTGTTTGATGTCTTTGCTGTAGCTGATTTTAATGTTAATCTGGTGTCTGTACATAAGTTGTGCAAAGATAGTAGGTGTGAGGTTGTATTTTCTGAGAATAATTGTAAAATCCAGGATTCACTGTCAAAGGAGATGGTGGAGAGTGGTAGGGAATCTGGGGGGCTGTACTATCTTGATTGTATCTCCTCAGGTAACTCTTCTGATTTTTCTAATACTAGATGTTATGTATCTAAATTTACTTGGCACAGTAGACTAGGTCATCCAGCTGATCAAGTTTTAGGACGTTTGAAAGAAAAATTAAAATTTGGTAATGAATCACTTCCACCCTGTGATGTTTGTCATAAGGCTAAACAAACCAGGGAATCATTTCCTCATAGTCAACATGCTTCTACTATGATTGGTGAATTAGTTCATTTGGATGTTTGGGAACCATATAGACTTGCTTCAGTTGAAGGTTTTAAATACTTTCTGACTATTGTGGATGATTTTACTAGGGCAACTTGGGTTTTTCTTTTAAAGTCAAAAAGTGAAGTTTTTTGTTGTTTTAAATCTTTTGTGAATATTCTTCAAACTCAGTTTGATGTAAAAGTTAAAGTGATTCGATCTGATAATGGGACAGAGTTTGTAAACAATCAGATGAATTATTTTTGTATTGAAAATGGGATTTTACATCAAACTTCTTGTGCTTACACTCCACAACAAAATGGAGTTGTGGAGAGAAAGCATAGACACATTCTCAATGTGGCACGATTACTTCTTTTTCAATCAGGGCTTCCTGTTAAATATTGGAGTGATGCTATTTTAACTTCAGTTTTTTTAATAAATAGGATGCCTTCTTCTATTTTAAATGGGTTTTCACCCTATGAGTTGGTATTTAAAAGGGCACCTATTTTTGATCATCTTAGAGTTTTTGGCTGTTTATGTTTTGCTGTTAAACTTAATATAGGTGATAAATTTTCTGAACATGCTGAGAAATGTGTTTTGTTAGGATATTCTGTTGATAAAAAGGCTTATAAGCTTCTTAGTCTTGATTCTAACTCATCTTTTGTATCCAGGGATGTAAAATTTTCTGAATTTGTCTTTCCATTTAAACTAAAATCAACTTCTGTTGATAAAGTGACAAATGTTTCAGGTCCTAGTGATCCTTTTTACTATGATGACTTTGACACTAATGATTATCAAAATGATTCTATTAATCCTGATGAGTTGAGAATTGAATCCCAGTTGGATGGTGCTGATGCAGCCATTGACTTGGATGATGTCAGTAATGAGACTATTAACCGAAGTGGCGAGGCAGTTGTGCCTCCTACTGGGTCCTCAGTTCCTTCTTCTTCTAGTGTGTCTGAGGAAGATAGTCAGTCTCATTTTTTACCTTTAATTGAGCAATCTTTGGGTCCCTCCAGGTCTAGACGTGAGTCAAGAATGCCTGTTAAATTTACTGATTATGTGGTAGAAGGTAAATATAAGTATGGTATTGAAAGAACTGTGAATTATTCTTGTCTTAATTCTGAAACTAAATGTTTTGTTTCAAATTTGAATAAAACAATTGAACCTAAAAATTTTAGTGAAGCTGTTACTGATCCAAATTGGGTCAAGGCTATGAATGAGGAAATGGAAGCTTTACATAGAAATAATACTTGGGAAATAACTAGTCTACCTAAAAACAGGAAAGCAATTGGATGTAAGTGGGTGTATAAAATTAAATATAAATCTAATGGTGAGGTTGAGAGGTATAAAGCTAGGTTGGTTGCAAAAGGTTATAATCAAAGAGAGGGAATTGATTTTGAGGAGACTTTTTCTCCTGTTGCAAAAATAGTAACTGTTCGTATTGTAATTTCTTTATCTGTTCATTACTCTTGGTCATTATATCAACTGGACATAAATAATGCTTTTCTGTATGGGGATCTTTCAGAAGATGTATATATGTGTCTTCCACCTGGTTATTATTCTGAAAATGATCTTAGAGTCTGTAAATTGACTAAGTCTTTATATGGTCTTAAACAGGCACCTAGAAAATGGAATGAAAAACTCTGTGCTGCATTGTTTATGTTTGGTTTTCAACAAAGTGTTAATGATTACTCTTTGTTTATTAGAAAATGTGATAGTTCTATTACTATTCTTTTGGTGTATGTAGATGATATTATTTTGACTGGTAGTGATGAATTTGAACTTAAGAAAGTAAAAGAATTTATGAAAAGTCAATTCTTAATTAAAGATTTAGGTACACTCAAATATTTTTTAGGAATAGAAGTAGTAAATATTGAGTGTGGGTTGTGTTTAAATCAAAGATAATACTGTCTTGAGCTTTTACATGAATATGGTATGCTTGGATGTAAACCTGTAGCTACACCACTAGAAACTAATTTTGTGATAAGTTCAGGAGACTTTGATAAAAAGGATGAGTTGTTGAGTAATAAAACTGAATTTCAAAGACTTATAGGAAAGCTGATTTATCTTACTATAACAAGGCCTGATATTTCTTATGCAGTTCAAGTTCTTAGTCAATACATGCATAAGCCTAGAAAATCTCATTTAAAAATTGCTTTCAGAATTTTGAGATATTTAAAAAATAGTCATGGGAAAGGTATTGCTTTGACAAAACATGATGGTTTTGAATTAAAAGGATTTGTAGATGCAGATTGGGCTAAATGTCTTACCACCAGAAAATTTGTAACAGGTTATTTGGTTTATTTCAATAATTCTTTGATTTCTTGGAAAAGTAAAAAACAATCTACAGTATCAAGATCATCAACTGAATCAGAATATAGAGCCTTAGGTTCTATTACATGTGAAATATTGTGGGTTTTGAAAGTTTTATTTGAATTAAATATTAAAGATATTATTCTTGTTTCAGTATATTGTGATAATGATTCAACTATTAAGCTAGCTCTTAATCCAGTATTTCATGAAAGAACCAAGCATTTTGAAGTTGATCTTCATTTTATTAGGGAAAAAATTTCAAGTGGTGTATTGAAATTAGTAAAAATAAGTTTGTGTAATCAAAATGCCGATTGTCTTACAAAATCATTAAGTGTTAAACAGCATGAGTTTTTTCTAAAAAGGTTGGGTCTTATTGATGTTTTTTGCAAAAAATAAAAAATAATAAATATTTGATTGAGGGGGGATGTTGAAATGTTAATATGCGTTACAATCAAATATTTATATATGAAAAGGATTATTTTGGTATAAGGAAACAAGTGCACATGCGGGTCTTAACAGGTATACACCCGGATCCTCACTCGGATCTTATTATTGGATCCTTATTGTAAACGGGTAAAACCGAAGTATAAAAAGAGAGGAGATATTTTCTAGAGGAAAGAGAGAGTCATTGTTCATCCATTTTCAGATCTAAACATCAGGGTTTCTTGGAGCGATAGTCAGTCTCTCTTGTTTCATATCGAGTTCTTGTTTTGTTTGTTCTTATTCATTTGTAATAAACAGATTGTATAGAGAAGATGAGTAGATTAGGATGAGTGTTTCATAGTTGAGAGTAGATTAGGTTGTTTGTAGTGAGTTTTCAGTTGTAAGTATATAAAAAACCTTCTGTTTCTTTGTCATAAAATGATATAAGAAATGAAGATGTTGGGAATGATTTGAGTGTCGTTTTTTAACATCTCCCTCATACGATCTACGTTTTTATGTTCTTTATTTCCACACATAGGTATTTCCGAGTACTACAACTTTCATTTAGATTCCGTCAACTAATTTTCGACCGATCTTAAATTTAAGAGTCTACGAAGATTATACTGTTAACAACTATGTAAAATTCTTAAGTGCTTCATACAAACTCCATTATCGACCGTCTTTATATCAACGTTTTCATATTTTTGAGATCTTTAATTCTCATTTAGATTGTTTTGGCTAACAATCAACTGATTTGAATCTCGATTTCTGAGCCTGCATTGTTGCACTGAATCTTTGAAAAATCATAACTTCCTCTCTTGAAGTCAGATTTGGACAATCTTTATATGCATTATCTCGGTTTTATGCTTAGGATAATAAACAACCTATCTAAATTTCACTTTTTAAGATACGCTGAGCCGTGTCGGTTTAATCGCAAAATTTCGAAGAAGCATAATTTTTTTCATACGAAGTTAGATTTATGCGTTCTATATATCTACGGAAATCATATCGATGTTTCCTACATGTTTATGATGATTAATTGGGGTAAAAAGTAATATATCTTTACTTCTATTTATATAAACAATGTTTTATATTGAATCCTATGAAATGGTAAATACAGGGTGTTAGAAGGAGGTAGTGATGTCATGTTTGACACTCTACTACAATGCATCATTTTTGACACACAACATATATCACATGCCGTTTTGGTGGTTGGGTCAAGATAGGTTTTTTTTTTTTTTTTTCGTTTTTTAAACTTAAACTACATATTTTCTAAAAACAAACATTTTATTAAAATAAAACAGAAAGTTACGACATTTGAAACATGACTTAATACTAGATTTAATACTTGTCTTAACACTAGAATTAAAACTTCACTTAAAATTTGACTAAAAACATGGCTTAAAGCAAGACGTAAAACATAAATCCTTCAAATATTCCAAATTATGTTTCTTCATAATGTCCGCCTTCACTTTCTCCACAACTTACGTTGATTCTCGGGTAATTTTGAAATGCCTTTCATGAAAAGTTTAAACTTGAGATTTTTTTTTCTTTTTGTTGTGCGTAATTTGCAACATCTTTTTGGATGTGTTCATTTAACTCTAGGAGCCCCTCTCTCTTATCCTCATTAAGACTTGATGAACCTTCGACACCCTTTAGCTTTCTCTTCGCTCGAGCTCTTCCCATAGGATGGCTTGACCTTGTAATTTCATATGGGTTGTCATTGTTGAGGTCTATCCCAACTTGTGAATCAAAAGCTTGGCGATGAGAATTTTTAGATGTTTTGCTTCCTTTCAAACCACCTGTGAAATCTCCCGATGTGTATTGTTTAAGACATTTTTCTTTGTCCTTCACAACACTCCAAAAGTCAATATTTTTTAATGCCTTCTTTGATTTGTGATACATTTCTTGAGATTTGGCTAGGATTTGTGCATCCTTAGTACTGCTCGGCCAAGACCGCTTCACGGCGTTAACGAACGCAGACACGATTGAATTCGATCCATTCGAAGTTTGCTTGTATGTTAGGCCTGACAATCGTGTCGTGTTCGGGTTGGCGTGTCACGGGTTGGCGGGTCAAAATATGCCAACCCAAACATGACCCATTTAAATATACAGGTCATGGGTTGGCGGGTCACGGGTTGGCGGGTTTGGAACTTAAACCCATATATGACCCACCAACCCATTTATTTATACGGGTTCACAAGTTGGCGGGTTCGTGGGTCAGATTTGGGTTCGTGGGTCTAAATTTTAGATATTTAAGTCTTAAACATCCAAATGAAAATTAAAAACATTCATAGAAACATGTTACAGACTTAGTCTTATAGGTTACGACTTATGACTTTAGACCATCCACCACGAGTAATAATATCAAAACAATCAAATGGTCTATGAATAAATGGTATATATTATATAATACTTATTAAATATTAATACTTGATACATAAATACATTTAAAAATATAATAATTTTTTTTATTAAGAATATAAACGGGTTGGCGGGTCAACCCGTTTATTTTTTGAGAAACCCATATATGACCCGTTTAATAAACGGGTTGGCGGGTTGAAAAACTCAACCCAAACCCATTTATTTCGTGTCGTGTCGCGGGTCGTGTCGCGTGTCGTGTCGAGAATTGTCAGCCCTATTGTATGTCACCATTTTGAATATATTTGATCTTTCATGTGGTATGTTCCTCTCTTCATCCGGTTAAGAAAAAATTTCCACTACGTAAAAAATTGTTCCATCTTGGTTGTCTCAAAGGATAAGGTCCTCTTATGTGTCAACCTCTGCTTCCGCTAAATTCTCTTCATCCGGTTTCCAAGTTTGGTTGTCAACCTTCCCTTTTTTCTTCTTTTGGTCCCCATGCTCGGGTACATCTTCGGATTTGGTTGTTGAATCAGAACTAATACAGGGTTGAGACTGAAATTGATTTTCTTGCAATGTTTCAAATGCGTTAAAATTGGGCTGGGGTATAGGTTGGGATTGGAATTGAGATGGAAAGTAATACATGGTTGAGATTGGAATACACCGTCTTAATCAACACATCTTAAAAAGCTTTTCAATGTTCAACCGTATTTGACCCGCCAGAACGTTGGATTTGATAACCGCGTTGACTAGATTTTGAGACATGGCCATGTAGATCCATGTTCGAATCACTGCATCTACCTTCTTCCACTTGGATTTGGTAGATTTTGGGGTTGGATCATCATATGTTGCATCAATATGATCGAGTGCATCATAGGCTTCACAATGAGTGGAAAAGAACTCACGCCGCGTATCATAATTATGTTGATCAAGATTAAGAAGAATAGGGATGTGTGCTTTAATATTGGTGACAACAAAAACTGTGTGATGGAGGATTAGGTCATGCTCTCCAACCATTGTAACCATTGTTGATGACGAGGTTGTAGAGAAGGTGTCGGTAGGGTTAGGAGCCGCCGGAGGTAGAAGATGAAGTGGGAAAGGAAAGTGAGGGAAGAAAAGGAAGATTTTAGGAAAGTTTGGAAATGGTCTGATAACATGTCAAAAGACTTTCTTGATTAACAAGAGGTTACAATACGAGAATATATACTCAAAATACAAACTATGATGGGCCTATACATTACATACAATAATGGGCTAGAATGACACATAAACGTATACATTAACAATGATTGCAGAGATCTCTTCGCTGAATAATGTTCACAACATTAATTTTCAAAACATCCAATATTATTTATTTATTTATATATATGCGTTTATCAACTCTTAATTTATCTATAACTTTGTAAATATACCAAATTGGTGGTTTATTTATTTTTCCGACGAGCAAAGTAGAAAACAAAGGATGGTATCTACAGCGAATAGAAGTCTTGTATTTATAAAAGAGGTGAGCCCCAGTAATATGTATTACCGATTTACCATACTTATGTAAATAAATTTGAAAACACAGACTTTGATAATTATTTTGTAAAACGACTACCTTTTTGTTACAAAACTCTAATTATGATTCAACTATAACGAACGATATAAGTTAAACACAAACTTTGATAATTATTTTGGTATTGTAGCTTTTTTATCCTCGGCAAACTGACGTGGCCTGCTTTACTGCCGGTGAACACTGGCCCGTGACACTTTTTTAACCTGCGGTTTTAGCCATCGGTGAGATTCCACCGTTCTCTCTTCTTTTACCATTTAAATTGTCCATCTTCTTCTTTTCGTTTTGCCAGTGGTAAACCTAAACATCACATCTTATCCATTTTAAAAAAATGATAAATGTCATACGCATGTCTCTATCATCCTATGTGATAAATACTACTAATGATATGACACTGTTTAGTCTTAAAAGGATGGTCTTTACTGCGAATAAAAGTTTCTTCTATTTATAAAATAAGCGGGCCCTAGTAATATGTATTACAATTTACCATACTTATGTAAATAAATTTGAAAAAACAGACTTTGATAATAAACGACTACATTTTGGTACAAAACTCTAATTATGATTCGGCTATAACAAACTATATAAGGAAAACACAGACTTTGATAATTATTTTGGTCTCGTAGCTTTTTTACCACTGGCAAACCCACGTGGCCTGCTTTCCCGCCGGTGACACCCGTCTGCGACACTTTTGTTTACCGGCGATTTTAGCCATCAGTGAGATTCCACCATTCTCTCTTCTTTTACCGTTTACATTGTTTGTTTAAACACCACATCTTATCATTTTTCAAAAATGATAAAAATAACAAACATGTCTCTATGATCCTATATGACAAATACTATTGGTTATATAACACAGTTTAATGTCTCTATGATCCTATATGACGAATACTATTGGTTATATAACACCGTTTAGTCTTAAAAGGTCGGTGTGTCGTGCAAATAGAAGAGTTTTCTATTTGTAAAAGAAGTGGGCCCCACTAATATGTATTACCAATTTACCATACTTATGTAAATAAATTTGAAAAAACAGACTTTGATAATAAACGACTATATTTTGGTACAAAACTCTAATTATGATTCGGCTATAACAAACTATATAAGGAAAACACAGACTTTGATAATTATTTTGGTCTCGTAGCTTTTTTACCACTGGCAAACCCACGTGACCTGCTTTCCCGCCGGTGACACCCGTCTGCGACACTTTTGTTTACTGGCGGTTTTAGCCATCAGTGAGATTCCACCATTCTCTCTTCTTTTACCGTTTACATTATTTGTTTAAACACAACATCTTATCATTTTTCAAAAATGATAAAAATAACAAACATGTCTCTGTGATCCTATATGACAAATACTATTGGTTATATAACACCGTTTAATGTCTATGATCCTATATGACGAATACTATTGGTTATATAACACCGTTTAGTCTTAAAGGTCGGTGTGTCGTGCAAATAGAAGAGTTTTCTATTTGTAAAAGAAGTGGGCCCCACTAATATGTATTAATTTACCATACTTAAGTAAATAATTTTGAAAAATCAGTCTTTGATAATTATTTTGTAAAACGACTACTTTTGATACTAAACTCTCATTAAAATTCAGCTATACCAAATTATATATATATATATATATATATATATATATATATATATATATATATATATATATATATATATATATATATATATATATATATATATCGCGTATAATTTATTCGTTCTATTGTGCTAATCATATTTTTATTTCATTGTCATGAATTAATGGTCATAAGTATTTCATAATCAAATAAATAGCAAATTTTGACTAAGCTTTCTTAAAATAATCGCCAAAACAAACGTTTTTATCAACAAAATTAGAACTCGAGACTCAAAACAAATGCTACTCCTTCCTTACGGAGAAAGAAACCGACCCATCAGCATCTTCTTCATTTGTGTCCACTCTTTAATCGGTTGTTTATTGAACCGCCTGCACAGATTTTGGATTAGTTGCCACCATGAGAAAGCATCTTCTTCCAATCTATAGGCTACGATTTCTACCTGTTCATCCTCCGGGATTTCATAAAACTCAAAAAATCTTTCGACATCCCTTGCCCACTCATTAAATTCGTCAAAATTAGGATTCTTCTTAAAAAGAGGTATTAGATCTACCTTTGAAAGATATTGATTTTGTTTCTTTACTAGGCAAAAACCCCGTTCGCACTCCTCATCTGAAGAAGTCTCACAAGCACCAGTTAGTTGATCTAGTTGCGGTGAAGGTTGCTGGTGGTACGGCGGTGGTTGTTCCTTGTAGTATTGTGGTGGTGGTGTAGAGAACCTTTTAAACTCAGAGTCCCTCCCTTCATATTGATTTTGTCGAAACTTTTGCAACTCCGCCTCCATACGTTCTACACGATTGATCAGATCTTCGAGGATGTTTGCATTGGATTCAGTCAGCCCGAGAAGTTCATTTATTTGACGGTGGTTGTAGTTGTTGCCCATCGTAGCCAAAGAATTGCTATGCATTTGAAAACTAAACCAATGTCATTATTATATTATATAGGAGAATCCCATAAAAGAGTCCTTCATCAAGTAAAACACAATAAAAAAGATACTTGATAACAAATAGAAACCGATTCAAATTCCAAATTCAAATTAGAGCTACTTTCTCAAAATAAGATTTATCTCCAAGTTTCAGTTGCGCATTTTACTCATTTATGTTTTATTTGGTCAACCATTTGCTATTTAAATTATCATTATATTATGGGAGGCGGTATTTCCACGGTTTCTTTACGTAATTTTAAAAGTAAATTATGGTCCCTATGGTTTGGTGTAATTTATGTGTTTGGTCCTTAACTTATTTTTTTAACTCGGAAAGCCCCTACTGTTTGTTTTTCTTACGCGCTTGGTCCCTACTATTTGTTTTTGTTACATGATTGGTCCTTGTATTACCTAAAAAGACTATATTTAAATAGGAAAAAATTATGGGATATGTAACGTAAGGTGAGGGAGGTTGGGGTTGGGGTGTGTTTATTTAAATATTTTAAAAAATCAAGGGCAAAATAGTTTTTTTTAGGTAAGATAGGGACCAAGCGTTTAACAAAAACAAACAGTAGGAACCTTCCGAATTAAAAAAAAGTTAGAGATCAAACGCGCAAATTACCCTAAACCATAGGAACCATTCGTGTAATTTACTCTATTTTTAAAGGTAAATGTATATTATGCCCTTTCATTTCATTTAGTAGGGATTAGAAAATCAAATCTAGACTAACATACCGTGAATCTCTCTCTCTCTCTCTCTCTCTCTCTCTCCATAAAACCAAAAACCCACATCACCGCTCCGGCGCTCCCTCATACGTCACAAATCACCGGTTTCCTTTTCTTCTCCGATATTCTTCCCGATGCAAACCCGACTGTCTTTTGTCTCTCTACGATATTGTCTCCCTAAACCTACTCCTGATGCAGTCTGCAATATGTTCTAAACAAGAAATCACGAGGATTTGAAACCCCTATATCAAGAGCTTGTAGTTCAGGCCCTTGAATGAACCTCTATGCTGTTGTATCTCTAAACCCTTCTTCACTCATCAACAACATGTTCTGATTAAACACGGTGGTGCTTCTTTGGCGATGCAATCATCATAGTAAAAGTTAAGTGATTCATTGTGTATGTTTCATTTGTGACCTGAGATAGAGCTTAAACTCCCATGTTATTATTTGTGACATCCCCAAAATCACGGCCAGAAAAGACCGGTTTGTTTATGCTTTGTTTAAAAATCAGAGTTACATTTTAAATGAAAGTGTTGCGGAATTTGTCCCAAAACAAAAATCTGATAAAGATTTATCAAAAGCATTTCCATAGAAATGTATTTCATTAAAAGACTCGGGATGTCATGTTCGTACAGATCAAAAGCATAAACAGTACAATATAAGCCTTACTACATTATTTCATATCTACAGGCCTATATCCGTAATCCCTCGTCCAAAACATCACACCTATGCTCATGCGCCACTACCTGTAATACATAAAACTGAGTGGGTCAGGCTTGGGAGCCTGGTGAGCACATAGGGTTTTCAACCCACAATAAATAAGTTTATTAATTTCATCGATCAACAATAACCCGATTACCCGTTCCCGTTATCCTCACTTTACGTCCCTAAACACCTATCATAAGGGACCTAGCCTAAGGATCATCATCGGGACGGACACTACTGCTAAGGGGATTCCTCAGCAATAAATGTCCTAAAGGCAACCATGTGGGGGATGGAGTACACCGGCGAACACATCGTTCACAAACACCTACAGGTTGCGAGCCTGCTAGTGTTCCACTGGACTGTCTAGAAGAGTCCGTGGTCGTCATCCATACTCCGCTAGATGACAGAATCAACAACATCAACATCGAGGCCTCTCATCATTTTATCACACATCACCTATTGCATCTACCCATGTTTTACCCCAACATTTTCGTAGATATAAAATACATATACAGTTTAAATCATTGAAAACATGTATAACAACGTTCATCTAGCATAGATAGCAAGTATTCAGATAATATGCACACATAGCACGTAATTTATATAAAATACTTCATATCTATGTGTAAGTTGAAAGTAACTATGCACTCACTTGTTAAGGTGATGATTCCAAAATCGGGCAGCGCTTGCTTCTAACGATTCTATTTTCCTTCGACGAAACCTAGCATTATTATCGCTAAATTTTAGTCTAATATTTACCATGACCAACTATTAGTCTTAGTATTATTATTATTATATAAGCGTTAAACAATATTTTCCAACCACTATGTACAGACAGGGGCCAGACATAAAACACCGGAGGGCAGGACCATTTTGGCATATAGCACTTCTGAAATCCAACAACCCTATGCGGCCCTTTAAACCAGATTCCCCGTACCGCGAGTAGTTAAAAAAAATATTATAACGACACTTATATAAGTTATAATAATAGCTCAAATATTTATTATAAGTTCATAATAACAATACTAATTTTAAATATAAGCTATATTAAAATAAGGTAAGCATAACTTACTTACAAGGGGGTTTTAGCTAGGAGTCGGGCTCTGCAGGGGCAGAACTTCGTCGCTGAATCTTTCTAAGAAAGATTCGTGCAGCGCTTCAGCGCTCACCTTACTATACTAAGCTACAGAAAGAGAAGTCGAATCACGAGGGACCGAAATTCTCGGGGGATAAGGAGAGAAAGACTCTTGAATCAAGAGAATGGTGCAAGAAATATGAGAGCCCAAGGCTCTTATTTATACTAATTGAATTTTCAAAAACTACCCTCCATAATTACTTAATGACCTTTTAGTTATATAAACAACTAAACACCCCTCTATAATACTATTTTAAATGGATTTAATGATATTTGTACTAAACTAATGTCGAAAGAATTCAACATTAGTCTTATAATGACCGCATCGTCGATACCTTTCTAATGATATATACATATGTATATATATGTGTACGTATACATGATTTATACTTTATTTTAATACGTAAATATGCTATTATAATTTGTAACTCGTTCATACGAACTCCGTTTTTGACGTTCTTTATATCCACGCGTAGGTGAAGACGTACTCTACAACTTTCGTTTAGACTCCGTCGGCTAATTTTGACTTTATTTTTAAAGTTATATTTTTAACAAGCCAGGACAGGATTGGTCTGTTTAAAATCTCATAACTTCTTCATACGAAGTCAGATTTGGGCGTTCTTTTTATCGATGTTCTTAGTTTAACATATTCTACGACTTTCGTTTAGATCGCTAAGGCTAAATCTCGCTCTATCGTAAATTCACTATTCACGCTTCCCGGTATCGTGCCGGTTCTGTCGTGAAACTTCGACGGGTCATAACTTCTTCGTTATAACTCGGATTTCGGCGTTCCTTATATGCACGGAAACCTTGAGACATATTCTACAACTTTATGTAGAGATATCGGGATTATCTCACACTTTAATTTTGACGCTCATTTTTATTCTTTATTAATTATACATTTATAATTAAATAATAAACACATATAATTCACATAATACTCAAATATTTCATCTTTATTACTTCAAAAAGAGTTACAAGAGTTGACCTAGACTATTACATTGACAAAAATGCTTAGCCCTGAAACCCGGGCGTTACAATTCTCTCCCCCTTAGGATGATTCCGTCCCGGAATCATGCATCAGCAAACAGATGTGGATAGCGACTCATCATGTCATCCTCTGTTTCCCAAGTGAGATTCGGCCCATTAGTATGTTTCCATTGGACTAGCACCTAGTCGACCATCTTGCGTCGTAACTTCTTAGTCTTACGGTCAACAATTGCCTCAGGCTCTTCGATCAACCTTTTATTTTCATCCATCCATAACTCTGAGATTGGAATTATGTCGGGAACATCTCCCGTGAATTTCCTCAAATAACACACATGGAAGGTGTTATGAATACCATTGAGTTCTTCGGGCAATTCTAGCTTGTAAGCTTGGTTCCCTATCTTCTGAAGAACTTTGAACGGTCCAATAAACCTTGGACTCAACTTTCCTCGTTTCCCAAATCGTATAAGTCCCTTCCACGGTGAGACTTTAAGCAAAACGGAATCCCCAACTTCGAAAGTTATCGGTCGTCTTTTCTTGTCAGCATAGCTCTTCTGACGATCCTGGGCTGCTAACATCCTTTCCCTAATCACCTTCAACTTCTCAGCAGTCTCATGGACTATCTCGGGGCCCATAAACTGCTTCTCTCCGGCTTCAAGCCAACAAGACGGCGTACGACACTTCTGCCCATACAAGGCTTGATAAGGAGCCATCTTGATGCTCGAGTGAAAACTATTGTTGTAGGAAAATTCTACCAGAGGTAAGTGCTCGTCCCAATTCCCTTGGAATTCGAGGGTACATGCTCTCAACATATCTTCCAGCGTCTGAATCGTTCTTTCGCTCTGACCATCAGTTTGCGGATGGTAAGCAGTACTCAAACACAACTTTGTACCTAACTCCTCTTGTAGACTCCTCCAAAACCTTGACGTGAAACGACTATCACGATCTGATACAATCGTAAGAGGGACACCGTGAAGTCTTACAATTTCCTTCACGTAAGCATTTGCGAGCTTATCCATAGACCACTTCTCGTTGGCTGCTATGAAGTGTGCACTCTTGGTGAAACGATCCACGACTACCCAAATCATGTCGTGACCGTTCTTCGTCCTGGGCAGTTTAGTCACAAAATCCATGGTGATGTCTTCCCATTTACCCATGGGTACAGGTAAGGGTTCTAAACTCCCATACGGTTTCTGATGTTGTGCCTTAACCCTCGCACATGTTACGCACTCGGCCACATACTTCGCAACATCGAGCTTCATCGTCGGCCACCAGTAGTAGGGTTTTAGGTCCTTATACATTTTAGTGCTACCGGGATGAATTGAGTACATGGTATTATGCGCTTCTTCCATCAGAAGATCTCTTATTCCTCCCGTCTTAGGTACCCAAATTCGATCTTGGAATACCTTCAGTCCACAACTGTTTGTACCGAACACTAACGTTCTTCCCAAACGTTCTTCCTTTCGGTCATTTTTCTCTAAAGCTTCTTCTTGAGCTTTCCTGATGCTTTCCACAATCGTCGAGACGACTTCAATTCTTAACGCTCTTGGCCTTTTCCTTTCAAGATTGACTTTCCGACTGAGAGCATCAGCAACAATATTTGCTTTACCTGGGTGGTAAAGTATCTCACAGTCGTAGTCCTTGAGAAGTTCTAGCCAACGTCGTTGCCTCATGTTCAACTCCTTCTGATTAAAGAGGTACTGGAGACTCTTATGATCAGTGAAGAGCTTGCACTTCGTGCCGTAGAGGTAATGCCTCCATATCTTTAAGGCAAAAACTACCGCTGCCAACTCCAGATCATGAGTGGGGTAGTTCTTTTCGTGCTCTTTCAATTGTCGAGATGCGTATGCTATCACCTTTTCTCTTTGGGTCAGAACACAACCCAACCCGACTCCAGAAGCATCACTATAAACCGCGAAATCTTCGACTCCATCGGGTAGAGAAAGTATCGGTGCTTCACATAACTTCTTCTTTAGCTTCTCAAATGCCTCATCATGTTTCTCACTCCACGTATACGTAGCTCCTTTATGAGTCAAAGCTGTTAATGGAGTAGCTATCGAAGAAAAGCCTTGGATAAATCGTCGATAATATCCGGCTAATCCTAGAAAGCTTCGAATCTCCGTGGGACTCTTTGGACGTTCCCACTTCATTACAGCCTCGATCTTTGCGGGGTCAACCATTATTCCCTCCTGGTTAACAACATGACCCAAGAATTGGACTTCCCGTATCCAAAAGTCGCATTTGGAGAACTTTGCAAAAAGCTTCTCCTTCTTCAACACTTCTAATACTTCCCGTAGATGCTTTCCATGCTCCTCTTGGCTTTTTGAGTAGATGAGAATGTCGTCGATGAACACTATCACGGATTTATCGAGGAATGGTTTACAAACCCTATTCATCAAATCCATGAATGTTGCGGGAGCATTGGTTAGCCCGAATGGCATAACCAAGAACTCGTAGTGTCCATATCTCGTTCTGAATGCAGTCTTCTCAATATCCTGCTTTCTCACCTTTAGCTAATGATATCCTGACCTAAGATCGATCTTTGAGAAGTAGCTCGAACCTTGCAGCTGATCGAATAGGTCATCAATCCTCGGCAATGGATACTTGTTCTTCACCGTTGCCTTATTCAGCTCTCGGTAGTCTATACACATTCTCATACTTCCGTCTTTCTTCTTCACGAATAACACCGGAGCTCCCCAGGGTGATGAACTAGGTCGAATAAAACCGTTGTCCAACAGCTCCTGAAGTTGCGTCATGAGCTCCTTCATCTCCGTCGGTGCTAATCGGTAAGGTGCCTTTGCTATCAGTGTTGTTCCTGGTAACAAGTCTATACGAAACTCCACTTGCCTATCAGGTGGTAATCCGGGAAGATCTTCGGGAAAGACTTCCGGATAATCACACACAACCGGTATATTATGCACCTCTTTCTTCTCCTTCTTGGCATCGATTACGAATGCCAAGTATGATGCACATCCTTTGGACAAACATTTCCTGGCTTTCATCAGGGAGATGATTCCAGAATTCACTCTGTGTTTGTCCCCATACACCATAAATGATTCTTTTCCGGGTGGGTTTACCTTTACTATCTTCTTTCAGCATTGAATCTCAGCATCGTTGGCGCTAAGCCAATCCATACCCAAAACGATGTCGAAACCGTTTAACTCTATGGGTAATAGCTCTTCGTGGAATTCGTTTCCGTTTAGGTCAATGACGATGTTCCTAATACGATTACTAACAGGTACGAATTTGCCACTGGCAACTTCTACAATCAGGGCATTATCTAGTTTTTCTACAGGCAATGCTAATTTCCCACCAAATTTATGCGACACAAAGGAGTAGTTGGCTCCGGAATCAAATAGTATATTTGCAGGCAAACCATTTACAAGAAAGGTACCTGAAGCGACGTCTGCTGCCTCCTTTGCAGCCTCGAGCGTCATCTGGAAGGCTCTCGCCTTCGGCTTCGGTGGTATGTTGGGTCTTCCTGTCTCCTTCTTCTTCGGGCAATCTTTCAAAATGTGCCCTTCTTCATTGCACCCATAACAGGATTTCTGGTTGAGGGTGCATTCATTGGCGTAGTGCCCAGGCTTTCCGCATTTGAAACAAGTGACCCCTCCGTCACACTTTCCTTGGTGCTTCTTCTTGCATTTGTCGCACCATTTTGCTTCGACTCCTCCTCCTCTCGAACCAGACTTAGAGAATTTACTCCTCTTGCTGGACCTTGAAGATCCATCTAACATCCTTTTCTCTCCTACCTCATATCTCTACAGACCTTCTCCCTTAACTAGGTCGCTACATTCTTGGCTGCTCTAACGGTTGTCTTCAAAGTAGTTGCCATTTTGACCATTGGGCCAAAGTCAGCTGACAATCCATTAGCAAACCTCTCTATCTTTGAGAGTTCGATAGGCACCAAGCCGAAGTTTGAGACGAGAATATTAAGATAGGGAAATCTTTACTTACGATAAACGTTTAAATCCTCCTCGAAACATTTACATGCTAGTTCTAATATCGTAGTCGTACGTTTAGAATCCTAAACACATAAGGTTTCCAGATCCGGTCGGCAATAGACCATAGATCCGAAGAAATAACAGCATATCATGCACAAAGCATTTAGCACATAAAAGCATTTTAGGCATAATTCCTAAAATAGGCTAGTGCTCACACCTCACAATCATCGCTTAGCATTCTAAGTTTAAGTCTAGAAATCCTACAAATTCCTAGTTCGCTTAAACTAATGCTCTGATACCAACTGTGACATCCCCAAAATCACGGCCAGAAAAGACCGGTTTGTTTATGCTTTGTTTAAAAATCAGAGTTACATTTTAAATGAAAGTGTTGCGGAATTTGTCCCAAAACAAAAATCTGATAAAGATTTATCAAAAGCATTTCCATAGAAATGTATTTCATTAAAAGACTCGGGATGTCATGTTCGTACAGATCAAAAGCATAAACAGTACAATATAAGCCTTACTACATTATTTCATATCTACAGGCCTATATCCGTAATCCCTCGTCCAAAACATCACACCTATGCTCATGCGCCACTACCTGTAATACATAAAACTGAGTGGGTCAGGCTTGGGAGCCTGGTGAGCACATAGGGTTTTCAACCCACAATAAATAAGTTTATTAATTTCATCGATCAACAATAACCCGATTACCCGTTCCCGTTATCCTCACTTTACGTCCCTAAACACCTATCATAAGGGACCTAGCCTAAGGATCATCATCGGGACGGACACTACTGCTAAGGGGATTCCTCAGCAATAAATGTCCTAAAGGCAACCATGTGGGGGATGGAGTACACCGGCGAACACATCGTTCACAAACACCTACAGGTTGCGAGCCTGCTAGTGTTCCACTGGACTGTCTAGAAGAGTCCGTGGTCGTCATCCATACTCCGCTAGATGACAGAATCAACAACATCAACATCGAGGCCTCTCATCATTTTATCACACATCACCTATTGCATCTACCCATGTTTTACCCCAACATTTTCGTAGATATAAAATACATATACAGTTTAAATCATTGAAAACATGTATAACAACGTTCATCTAGCATAGATAGCAAGTATTCAGATAATATGCACACATAGCACGTAATTTATATAAAATACTTCATATCTATGTGTAAGTTGAAAGTAACTATGCACTCACTTGTTAAGGTGATGATTCCAAAATCGGGCAGCGCTTGCTTCTAACGATTCTATTTTCCTTCGACGAAACCTAGCATTATTATCGCTAAATTTTAGTCTAATATTTACCGTGACCAACTATTAGTCTTAGTATTATTATTATTATATAAGCGTTAAACAATATTTTCCAACCACTATGTACAGACAGGGGCCAGACATAAAACACCGGAGGGCAGGACCATTTTGGCATATAGCACTTCTGAAATCCAACAACCCTATGCGGCCCTTTAAACCAGATTCCCCGTACCGCGAGTAGTTAAAAAAAATATTATAACGACACTTATATAAGTTATAATAATAGCTCAAATATTTATTATAAGTTCATAATAACAATACTAATTTTAAATATAAGCTATATTAAAATAAGGTAAGCATAACTTACTTACAAGGGGGTTTTAGCTAGGAGTCGGGCTCTGCAGGGGCAGAACTTCGTCGCTGAATCTTTCTAAGAAAGATTCGTGCAGCGCTTCAGCGCTCACCTTACTATACTAAGCTACAGAAAGAGAAGTCGAATCACGAGGGACCGAAATTCTCGGGGGATAAGGAGAGAAAGACTCTTGAATCAAGAGAATGGTGCAAGAAATATGAGAGCCCAAGGCTCTTATTTATACTAATTGAATTTTCAAAAACTACCCTCCATAATTACTTAATGACCTTTTAGTTATATAAACAACTAAACACCCCTCTATAATACTATTTTAAATGGATTTAATGATATTTGTACTAAACTAATGTCGAAAGAATTCAACATTAGTCTTATAATGACCGCATCGTCGATACCTTTCTAATGATATATACATATGTATATATATGTGTACGTATACATGATTTATACTTTATTTTAATACGTAAATATGCTATTATAATTTGTAACTCGTTCATACGAACTCCGTTTTTGACGTTCTTTATATCCACGCGTAGGTGAAGACGTACTCTACAACTTTCGTTTAGACTCCGTCGGCTAATTTTGACTTTATTTTTAAAGTTATATTTTTAACAAGCCGGGACAGGATTGGTCTGTTTAAAATCTCATAACTTCTTCATACGAAGTCAGATTTGGGCGTTCTTTTTATCGATGTTCTTAGTTTAACATATTCTACGACTTTCGTTTAGATCGCTAAGGCTAAATCTCGCTCTATCGTAAATTCACTATTCACGCTTCCCGGTATCGTGCCGGTTCTGTCGTGAAACTTCGACGGGTCATAACTTCTTCGTTATAACTCGGATTTCGGCGTTCCTTATATGAACGGAAACCTTGAGACATATTCTACAACTTTATGTAGAGATATCGGGATTATCTCACACTTTAATTTTGACGCTCATTTTTATTCTTTATTAATTATACATTTATAATTAAATAATAAACACATATAATTCACATAATACTCAAATATTTCATCTTTATTACTTCAAAAAGAGTTACAAGAGTTGACCTAGACTATTACATTGACAAAAATGCTTAGCCCTGAAACCCAGGCGTTACATTATTTATTAACAAAACCTGTGAAAACCACTTCAAGAAACACACGAACCTTAGCCAAAGAAAGTCAAACTCAGGGTGTGTGAAAACCACTTCTGGCAAGAAAGTTAACGAAGCCAAAAAAAATCCAATAAGAAAATCAGTTTGTGTGTCAAACTCAGAGTCGGTTCTTCCAAAATAGCATTGAGCAAAAGGATCATTCATTTTTCAAAAGTATGCATAGAGAAATAAATTGCCATAAGCTTTATGATTTTGATTTTAATGGTGTTGTGTAATGGTGTTTTTTGCATTTTTGCTTGATTTTAACAACTTGATTTTGCGAACCTGCAACTTATTTTGACATGTGTTCTGTAATGGTGTTTTTTGTATCTAGAAAGAGCTTTGAAACTGAAAACAGCTTTGCAGATGACCTTCTCCGGCGAACGTGGTTTTTCTCCGACAAATTTCTGGTTCGTGTTTAGATTTTTTCCCGTTACTTCCTGTGTATCTTGATGGTACCTTGGATTTAAGTAAACCTAAGTTATATTTTGGGCAATTGTTTTTTTTTTAGTGGCATGACAAGAAAGAGAAGGATCCATTTTATTTTTATAAAGCAGGGTCATAATTATCATTTACTTAAAAAATATATGGAAATATCAAAAATGTCCGTGGATATATGAGCTCCTTATATTGTATATCTTCTAAAAAGGAATGTCCGTTGGTCATATTTTTTATTTTTTTCCCTTATATTTCCCTTATATTTCATTTCACCCATTTCATTTTTACTCTTTGTTTATAGTTGCCCATTCTCTTTACTTTAATCACCGACGCCTATAATTTTTAACTTTTTGCAATTTAAGTCCTCCTACTAAGTTTGCTATCATCCTAACACTTTATAAAATGACATTTCCAACCTTTATACTTTCTAAAATATTATAGTCACCCTTGTACTTAAACTTTAAAAAATATCAATTTCATCCATTTTATTTTCTTTACTTTTGTTTTATCCTTCGTAATATATATAATCTGATTTACCTACGGTTAGAACTCCTCTGATTTTCTAACGTTTCACATGTGTCATATAAATTAGAGGTGGCAAGGGCGGTTTTGATGCGGGGCACGGTGTTGCACCGACAACACCTGTTTTTCCCGCACGCAGTAGAAAATTTTCAATTTTTTTTAACCTTTTGTGCCACTACGCAAAAAAAAACCGGCAACAACTAAAAAAGATAACAACTCCGTAAAAAAAATGTAAACACATTGGATCAATTAAGCCCAAATAATTAGTGGCCCAAACACATTTCTATTTTAATTCAACTAATATTAGCCCAAAGGAAAAAGATTAAGAGAAAATAGTCCAAATAAAACAATTGTCCAATTGTCCAATTAGGTCCAATACTCCAAGAATCTAAGTCTCAAATCATTAAATCACAAAAGAAAAAAAAAACGAGGAGACCTCGTACTTTCCTTCTGTCCGCTCCTAGACTCACATCGACGACTTGTTCTCTTGTTCTTCTTCTATTTTGATCGACAATCCACAATTTCCCTTCCCAAATGCAAAAAACAAGGTGCTTCTTGCTGGCTTGAGGTGCAAAAATCGATTTCCAAGTGCAAAAACAACTCCAATCCAATGTCCAAGCCCTAATGAAGCAAGTAAGTATTTCTAATTTTCTATGGTTTTCGAATTTATAGTTGTAATTGCTAAGCAAAATTCGAAATTGCTATGGTTTTCAAAATTCCAATTAGTTGTAATTTCTATGTTTTTATTGAAGTTATTGGATATTTGGGTGATTTGGTAAAATTGCTATGTTATTAGAGAAATTATTATTTGATTAGTTGCAATTTTTATGCTTTTTATTGAATTGATTGTTTGATTTGTTAAAATTGCTTTGTTTTAGGTTTACATGTTATTGTTTGATTAGGTATTAGGTGAAAATTCTATGTTTTATTGAAGTTCTTTTTTGATTAGGTTAAATTGTTATGTTTTATAGGTTAAAGTAAGTGGTTTTTTTACCAAAAGACCAAGACCTAATCCTAATGAAAGTGGTGAAGGATTTTCCCAAACACCAATCAAAAATCAATCAATCCCTTCCGTTTCTAATTTTAATGCAACCCCACAAACACCAATCACCAATCAATAAACCCATCCGGTTTCTACTATAACTCCACAAACACCATGCTCTAATGAACCTAATGATAATGTTGATTTGAAAGATCTTCCAAAGGACCCGACAGATAGGCCAAAGATTACAAGTTACAAATCAAATGTAAGAGATGATGTAAGAAGAGCGTATTTGCTTCAAGGACCTTGTCAAATAAGGTTACATAAGTTTCCAAAAAAAGAAAATAGGTGATAGATTTGTAAGATTCATTCCTTCATGGTTTGATAATTTTGATTGGTTGAAATATAGTGTGAAAAAGAATAAAGCATATTGTTTATATTGTTATGTGTGTGGAGACCTCATGAATCAAAGAGGAGGGAGAGATACATTTGTTTCGCAAGGTTTTGATACTTGGAATAAAAAAGATGCATTTTGGACTCATGTGGGTAGTGTTGATAGTTTGCACAACAAAGCCAAAGAAAAATATGAATCTTTATTGAGAGAAAAACAATCTATTAGTGTAGTCTTTAGGAGGCTAATTGAAACGGAGGACCATAAATATAAAGATCAATTATGTGTTTCTATTATTGTTGTTAGACTTTTATTGAAAATCAGTTTACCGTTTTGTGGTCATGATGAGTCGGTTAACTCGAAAAATAGAGGGCTTTACATTGAAGTGTTAAAAGCCATTCAGGAGACTAGTGAAGATACTTTCAACAATACTTTAGAAAATGCTCCTAAAAACAATCAACTTATTCCCTTAAAATTAAAAACAGAACTTGTACAATGTTTTGCACAAGAAGTCCTTTTGAGTATTCACCAAGAAATTGGTATATATGTATTTGCTTTATTGGTTGATGAATCTAGTGCTGTCTCGAGAAAAGAACAAATGGCTATTGTTTTGAGATATGTTGATAGTCTTAACTTTGTGAAAGAAAGATTCATAGGAATTGTGCACGTGAAGGATTCACCCTCTTTGACACTCAAAAAAGAAATAAATGAAATACTTAATAGCAACAAGTTGAGTTGTAGTCGGGTAACTTATTCTTTACTTTTTTTTATTTCTATTTAATTTAATTCGCTTTATGTCTTATATTATATATAATATTTTTATTTTTTAATTGATAAGACGACAAAGTTATGATGGGGCTAGCAATATGCGAGGGGAATTCAATGGTTTGAAAGCTTTGATATTACAAGAGAACGACACAGATTTTTATGTATATTGCTTTGCATACCAACTTGAATTAGTGGTTAATGTTGTTTGTGATGGGTTTTAGGCATAAGAACAATCCTATGTGCTCATACAAACCCTAATGCTTGGATCTAGGTTTCTCTATTGTACATGCTTTGAATCCAAGACTAATAAACTTAGATCTAACATATTATAAACTGAATTAGGGTTTATAGAATTACCTTTGATTGTTATATAGCAATAACAATCAATTCCTTGCTTGAATTGGCCTTAGAAAGCTTAGTGCCTCAAGTGTTGCACCTCTAATGGAGTCACAAACACCATATACAACTTGGATGAAGAGGAGAAGAAGAGAGGCTGCCCAAAAACGGCTGGAAACCCTAATGGAAGACTTGTCCACGTTTTTGGGGCATAGGGGCCCTTTTTATACATGTAGGCTATTAGGGTTTACAACTAGGAAACTCTAATCTGACTGCTTAGGCCCTAAGCAGCCCATGGACTCCTTAAACATATCCCTTGGACGATTTCTAATGGGCTTCCCATAGAATTCGTCCAACCTATATATTATTAGGTGATCCATAGCCCAATTATAATTATCTTATAATTACAACTTCAGTCCCCTAAGTTTAACTAATCTCTTTTAGCCACAAAATTAATTATCAATTAATTCTTGACTAATATTAATTAAACAATATGATTTCTCCTTTAATATATTATTCTCATAATATATCAATAAATCATATTTAAACCTTTCTCTCCTTAAATCATCCTACATATTGCTATGGTGAAGGCAACCCAAAAGGACCATGCTCATAATCGGGTCAAGTACATACCAAAATAGTTATGGACTTAGACACTAATCCAACAGTCTCCCACTTGGATAAGTCTAATAACTATTTTCCGTATGACTTCAGAACCTGATCAGCAATCGTAGCTTTCAAAAGCCGTTGTCAACTCTGATCTTATCAGATAGCGTGTCCTCTAGATAAGGGATCATATATTCCTCCATTCTCAAGATATCGTATAGACATAAGACATGAATTTCAATCATTCTCTCTATACTATTTCCCGACTTCCGATTTATGACGACTGACAACAGACTACAGTTGAACACATCAACTTAGTCCCGGCTTGGCCAAGCGCTTAGGTGTCATCACTAAATCATCGAGAGGCCCAATGATATCGCTTTTATCCCACTTTGGGTAAAAGGAATGGATAAACTTTGACTCAAATGCTCGCTTGCATTTACTGATCGAATCACACACAACAATAAGTTTTATAACACCAAGTTACTGGTGCGTTTACTTATTATCAATGTGCAACCGACCAACAAATAATAACTCACATGTCTCGGTTTCAAGAATATACAATATTATCGTCTCACTAATCACTCGTGATAAATCCATGAAGTGATCCAAGTGAGCGTGGGTTTAATCCAATACTCTAATCTTATCAAGGCACTCATGAACTCTGCAGCAAACTTATGCCATGTCTAAACACTTCAGACAATCTACAGACATATTCATGACAGTCTTTATTCATACCTACTCCCAACATATGACCGACTGTGGATGTTTGAATAACCTAGTTATTTTGGAAGTCAAAACATGCAAATCGAAACATAACAATAATACTTAATCCTATATGGCCTCAAACTTGTGAGAGTAAATAAAACACTTCTATTTAACCACCATATTGATTACTCATTATTATCGTTTACTGTTTCAGAAAATCAACTTATTACTCGAATTACAACAATAGTTATCCCATGCATAAAGCATGCACACTATGTTTCCTATGGTCCTTACTTTGTGAAATAGATCAATTGAAAAACCTTTTTTTTTAATGATGCTAATTTCACAATTCCCAATCCTTATCATTAGTGTAAGAACACAAGGTTCTTTGCTACTATTAGAATATGCTAGATTCTAACATTTTACGCAACGATCCTTTCGTAAAGTCATAGCACAAAAGTCACCAAGACTTGGCTAATGAAATTACAAAGTACTTTCTTAGAAGTTGTTACAAGACAATTCCATAGACGTGAAGTCTCACATTCAAAGTACATTCCTTTGAACATCCTTCTTGCATAAAAGTTTCTAATCTAGACATAGATCCTCAATATCCAACTCCTAATATGGAAACATTTCCACATTTGCCATATGACAACTCATTCTTAATAGAATCTTATCTATTCATAATAATGTCGATATGGTCCATCCAATATCATACTTCCAACTACTCACAAGCGATCAATCCTCAGCGAACTTTGGATCGTCCTTTGATAGTTGTTTAATAATTTTAGTCAAAAACCCATTCTAGTCCTTTTTCCCTCTTAATGCGCTAGACATTTGAAAAATTTTAGAATGGTAAATTATTATAGCATTTGCAATCGATCCTATACCCGAAGTGTATGGGACACGATGCATAATGTCTCACATAAAGATATGATACTTTACCAATCTTTTGCCATAATATTTTATGTGTCATGTTCTCACAATTCGAACTATGAAGAGGGATGCCGTAATGTATGGGACACGATGCATAATGTCTCACATAAAGATATGATACTTTACCAATCTTTTGCCATAATATTTTATGTGTCATGTTCTCATAATTCGAACTATGAAGAGGGATGCCGTAATCATAATCGAATTTTAAGAACACACAATGTATCCTTTGACTGAAAATATTAAAATTTCTCAATCTAAGCTTCAGATTTTGAAACGAAGTATAATATTCTCTCCCTTAATTATATCAAAACAACTTTGCAACTTTGCAAATTGAATCTTTGTTTTTTTTTTATAATTAATATTGCTAACTTGCAATACTTGTCATAATAATCATAACACTTATGCTCCCACTAGCTTTGACATGTATTTAGAAAACAAATGAACTTCCAGAAAACAAAGCCTATTGAATTTCTGAAATTCATATTTCTAATACCAGATGCTTCGATAAGCCTTTATCTAAGCTTCTTAAACTTATACACCTTCACCTTAGATAGCTCATATGTGTGTTTAAGCAATTTAGAATTTATGTTACTAAGTTCCAAATGTTCAAACTAATTGCCAAATCTCACAATTCGAACGATGGAAAGGGATGCCGTAACCATAATCGAATGTGAGAATACAATTTTCACAATTGCTATCTTCTTAAAACCTCTCTTAGTGAAAGTATTTCCTCACAGTCATTTTCATGAAGGAGGGAATCTTATGACACTTAGATTTTATGGTGTATGAGTTCCTATCCATGTGAATTTGCCAAAATCAAGGTTTGCGACAAATCCAAACTCATATGGACTGAACTTTCTTAATCTTGATTTATTGCCCTATGGTAACACGAGTGCCCACCATGTCTTCCAAGTAGTTTAGTAACTTGTCCTTACATATCAATGTACTTTCCATCGACTAAGGCTCTAGTATGCATTCAAATGAGAACTCATAGAACTCATATACGCAATTAACTCAATTGGAATGACACATAAGCAAGATAATGTCAGTACGACAGGTTGTAAACCTCAAGTCGTGTGCTAGTGATGATCTATAAGGTTTATTCTTGATTTGTTCTTGAAACTTTTCAAGACCATTAAGACTCCCACTGACTCTTTGACATATAAGATTCTCTTGTCAAGAAACATTTCTTGACAAAGCAAATATTCAAGAGTTAGTGTAGTTCTTATCAAGACAAAACACTTCACATAATTGGTCCTAGTTGGTCTTTGTCTTATCCAAGACAACACAACTTACCAATTTCAAATGTGCAAGAATAAGAAAACTTTTTCCAAATTCCACATTTGATGAGTGTTATAAACCTACTTAAGACTTTTCACTCAATGTCACAATCTTGACTCTAAGACTTGATATTGGAACGAAGTATGATTGACTTATTGATTTAACCATTTCTACAATACTTGATTCCTCTTTTTAGACATGCAAATGCACTAAGACTCACTTAGAGGATCAATTGAGATATGGTTCTTAATCATTAAGACTTCATCATAAAACACAATAAAAGGTACTCTCCCTTCTTCTTAGAATGGAGAAACTTTTATCTTTCTGCCTTCTTGATTCTTCTTATTCGTTCTGCTATTGATTGAAACTATTTCAGTTAACTCAGAATTATACTCAATCTTATAAGTATAACCATATTTACTAAACTTTAGTAAATCATGACGAATATCTTTGTCACTCTTGTGGTAGACTTGATCAACGTACGACCTAGTGTACTCGATCTCCTAGTCCTTCAATTGACACTTTGCCAAAGAATTAGTCTAAGTTTCCTAAATGTGAAAGTTTTTCATTCATCATACAATGCACATTGCATGATTCCAAGTTTCTGTCCAATTGAAACTTGGGCGATGAGAAACTCTCCCTATTTGGTAAACTTTTGACATTTCCACAAATAACACAATTAAGAATCAAATCCATTATTGCTAATAATAGAAACATTCAAACATTAATTCTTTCATACATGCCATTGCAAGGATAAATAAATAAGATAAAGTCAAAATTCATTTTATTGCGGAAAAAATTTGTCCTTACAATGCAATTCAATTGAAAAACTATGTTATTACATATTTCTTAACAATCTATTCTAACTCCAAGTAGTAGCTCAAGAATCCATTCATCAAGTAATGCGATCAAAATCCATTTCTTCATGATTAGATTCAGCTCACTTCTTCCCTCAAGCTTCCTCTCTTTTCTTCGATCCTACAAAACATCAAAATGTAATCTTATCACATCATGTATTAAGAATCTAGAATAGGAACTCAAAAGAGTTAGATAATGGATTTTACCTAGAGTAGAGCCATACATCTTGACTCTCCCATCTCTTAGATCTTTCAGGTAGTTAGGGCAGCTTCGTCTCCAATGCCCCTTCTCTTGGCAATAAAAGCAAATGGACTCCTTTGGCACAGCACATCGGACAATCACAGGCTTAGTTCTTTCTGGACTTCCAATGTTGCCAGTGTCTATTGAAGTTTGGGAGTTTGATTCACTAGACAAATTTGCTTGACCAGCACGCCAAATCATTGCTGATTCAGCAGCTATAAGCAAATAGGTGAGATCAATTAGGGTCACGTCGTGGTCCATCATATAGTACTCTCTAACGAAATCACTATATGATTCAGGAAGTAACTGAACAGCCAACTCGCTTGAAATCTCGACACCCAACATGCTTAACCTATCAATGTGTGACTTCATCTCTAAGATGTGTGCACACACAGGTTTCCCATCTTCGTGTTTACTTGCCAAAAGGGCTTGAGTGAGTTTAAAATTTTCAAGCCTTTGAACTTGTGGGTCAGGGAGAATAATTGGAGGAGGTGGAGGAAGTGAAGCATGACTCTCATTTCCTCGATCGTATCTCGGAATGTCATCTTCATTTGGAAGGCTTGTTCCAAAGGGTTTGGGAAGACCATTGTAAGATTCAGACATCTACAAAACGGGAGAAAATTCAAGTTAAGTTGATTAGAATTCTTGATGCAACACCCAAATGAAACATCAAGCTAGGATCCAACATAATACTCTACAACCTAGAAGAGGGATGCCGTAATCTAGTTGCAGAATATTTGAAGGTAGGTAAATGACGATTTACCAATTTCCACCATGAAAAACGAAAGGAAGTTAAGTTTTAAATGAATTGAAACTCCTAGATCTTTTGAGATTCATTGAACCTTTCAATGGCATGTTTAATCTCGATTATGTCCTACTATTTGTGACTGGGATGCCGAGGATCACAAACAAGGTGTGAATAACCATACGAATCACGTGGTGCGCCCAATGCTACAATCATCTAATCAATGTGCCGGTTAGCCACACACGCTCCATTGATCTATGATAAGCATCGAGCCACCCTTCGCCACCAATGTCATCCCCAAATTAGTGTGCCGGTTAACCACACACGCTCCACTAACGTTTGACAAGGGTACGAAGTGTAATTACATGGGTTAGCATACAATTTCACATTTTTCCTAAAGTAACTATGATTTGGGAATTTGTAAAAGCATTTAGTTACTTTGTACTTCATTATACTTATAATGGAAGGTTTCTGTCCTATCCTATCCGTTCGGCTAACGACCCTCCACTAGTCAAGAGTGCGGTGGGTAAGAGTGGATACCCATTCAATCGCCATTTTATAGACAATTTCCTTAAACACCCCTTATAGACCAGCTTCGTGAATGAGGCCTACTGACGGTAAGACTGACTGTTTACTCATACATATATATATAATATTAGACTTTTAATGTTATATATAGTATAGGGTGTATTTTACACTTTTAAAATACTAGGTGGTTTAATTTAGTAAAATTATACTTTTAATTTAATTAAATGTAAACCAAAACTTTATGGGTTTATTAAATCACTTTTAATTATACACTTTAATTAATTAATAAATCATAAGGGTGTGATTTGAACTTTTTCAAATTACTAGGGTTTTAGAATTTAACATTTCAAAATTAAACCTTTTAATGAAAAATTTAAATTCCAAAACTTGAGGACAAGTTTTGAAACTTTTCAAAACGTAAGGGATCAAATAACAAATAATTCAAATTAAACAATTAATTTTTCAATTATCTATATTTGACCTAATCTTATTTTAGTCACTAGATAATTACCAAATAATTTGAAATAATCCATATTTATCATATAAACAACCAATATTTAAAAGATTTGAAATTATCTATTGTTTTGGCAAGGATAATCACTAATTTAAGATAAAAATCGGATTTTAACTTCAAAAAAACGAATTAGGTATCAAATCCAAGTCAAAACAGCAGCAAAAACCCGGAATTCCCTCTGTCTGACCCCTGGACTCGCCGAGTCAGGGACAGACTCGCCGAGTTCTCCACTGACTCGCCGAGTCAGGTCGGGCAGAGGCCAAAATCGATTTTCCAGCAAATAAAGCAGTTAAGCATCACATACAACTGAAACCAATCAAGGCTCTGATACCACTGATGGGTTTTAGGCATAAGAACAATCCTATGTGCTCATACAAACCCTAATGCTTGGATCTAGGTTTCTCTATTGTACATGCTTTGAATCCAAGACTAATAAACTTAGATCTAACATATTATAAACTGAATTAGGGTTTATAGAATTACCTTTGATTGTTATATAGCAATAACAATCAATTCCTTGCTTGAATTGGCCTTAGAAAGCTTAGTGCCTCAAGTGTTGCACCTCTAATGGAGTCACAAACACCATATACAACTTGGATGAAGAGGAGAAGAAGAGAGGCTGCCCAAAAACGGCTGGAAACCCTAATGGAAGACTTGTCCACGTTTTTGGGGCATAGGGGCCCTTTTTATACATGTAGGCTATTAGGGTTTACAACTAGGAAACCCTAATCTGACTGCTTAGGCCCTAAGCAGCCCATGGACTCCTTAAACATATCCCTTGGATGATTTCTAATGGGCTTCCCATAGAATTCGTCCAACCTATATATTATTAGGTGATCCATAGCCCAATTTGAATTATCTTATAATTACAACTTCAGTCCCCTAAGTTTAACTAATCTCTTTTAGCCACAAAATTAATTATCAATTAATTCTTGACTAATATTAATTAAACAATATGATTTCTCCTTTAATATATTATTCTCATAATATATCAATAAATCATATTTAAACCTTTCTCTCCTTAAATCATCCTACATATTGCTATGGTGAAGGCAACCCAAAAGGACCATGCTCATAATCGGGTCAAGTACATACCAAAATAGTTATGGAGTTAGACACTAATCCAACAGTTTGTGCCTCGTGTAAACGAAAAGACTTACTACGAGAACAAGCAAGAAAAAGGGTGCAAAAGGCTTGTGTAGTTGTAACGCCCGTGTTTCTGGGCTAGGCATTAACGTTGATGTAATAGTCTAGGTTAACCTTTGTAACTCATTTTGAAGTAATAGAAATGTATAATTTGAGTATTATGTGTTTATTGCTTAAATGAATTAAGAATAAAAAAAATAAGTGTAATAATAAAATATTAGATAAGCCCAATATCTATGAAGGAAGTTGTGGTGGTCGTGACAAGGGTTCCGGATATATAAAGAATGCCGAAATCCGAGTTATAACGAAGAAGTTATGACCTGTCGACGTTTCGCGACAGATCCGGTACGACACTGTGTGCCATAAATAGTGAATTTACAATAGAATGATATTTAGCCTTAGTAATCTAAACAAAAGTTGTAGAATATGTTAAACCGAGAGTGTGCATAAAAAGAACGTCTAAATCTGACTTCGTATGAGGAAGTTATGATTTTTCTAAGTTCTGACTTAGCAGTATGCAGCCCGAAACTCGAATTTTAGATCGAGTGATTTATAGCCGAAACAATCTAAATGAGAATCGAAGATCTTGTTAATAGTAGCTCAACGGTGAAAAGACAGGTGAAAATGGACATCAGATGAAGAAGTTATGAATTTTTAACGGACTTTTACTGTCTCGGACTGTTAAAAATATGATAATAAAAATAAAGTCAAAATTAGCCAACTGAGTCTAAATGAAAGTTGTAGAGCATAGTCTCACCTACGCGTGGATATAAAGAACGTAAAAAATGGAGCTTATACGTGAAATATACGAATTTTTGAAGTTTGAGAAATGGGAGTACGCCCAGCGTACTTATGATTCATGGACTGAATTGGGCCACGTCGCCCTACTCCATCACTCGAGTGTCTCGGGTCCGAGACCATGACGCATCCGATATGATCCGCTTAGTACGCCCAACGTACTTGAAGAGTACGCCCATCATACATGTCGACGAGCCAGTACGCCCAACGTACACGGTGTACGCCCAACGCAATGCTTGTAGAGGGAGTACGCCCCGCATACTCTGGGATTACGCCCAGCGTAATCCGATGCTCAACACCCTATAAATAGAACACAAGGTCAGCCTAGTTTAGTTGCTCAAATTCTTCTCTCTTGCCCATATTACCTCGATTTATGTGCAAGATATACTCCCGAAGCAATTCCCGAAGCTCCGAAGATCCCGAGAAAAAAAGAGTTTCCGAGCTGAAGCTCTGCCCGCGAGAAGCCCGGTGTGTGAAGATATCTCGGGTTTATCGGAAACGATTGTTTTAAGAGACGAGGTGTTGTCCGATCATCGTCTTATCAAGTGAGTGTGTAGCTGCTTTCTTCTAACACATAGATATGAATTATTCTCTATAAAATATGTGCTATGTGTTTATATATTATTTGTTTATTTGAAGTAATAGACGAATGAATGATTTGTACAGGTTTTAAGCTGTATATAAATATATGTATTTTTATCTACTAATATGTTGGGTAGAACATGGGTAAACAGTTGGTGGGTGATGAAATAAAATGATGAGAGGTCTTGATGTGATTGTGATCTAGTCGTCCAACAAAATATGGATGACGACCACAGACTTTTCTAGACAGTTCAGTGGAACGCTGGCAGGCTCATAACCTGTAGGTGTAGTGAACTTGGGTGTTCATTTGATGTATTCTATCCCCCTCATGGTTGCCTTAGGACATTCATTACTGAGGAAACCCCTTTGCAGTAGTGTCCGTCCCAATGAAAATCCTAGATTAGGTCCCTTGTAATAGTTGTTGTCATAGGGATGTAAAGTGAGGATAACGGGAATGGGTATTCAGGTTATTGTTGGTTGGTGAAATTAAATATTACTATTTATTGTGGGTTGAAAAACCCTATATGCTCACCAGACTCCCAAGCCTGACCCAATCAGTTTCTTTGTATTACAGGTAGTGGCGTAAGAGGATAAGTTGGGGAACTTATGAAGATGTTTTTGTTTATAGACCAGTAGTTGTATATAACTGTGTAAGGTCTATGTTTTATTGTTTATGCTTTTGTGTCTGTATCGGAACATGACATCCTGAGTTTTGATATATAATGAAAATACATTTCTTTAAAGAAATGTTTTGATAAACCTTATTTTATCATGTATTGTTTTGGGAACAAATTCCGCAACTCTTTTAAATTAATGGATTTACTCTGAAATTATTTTAAAAGCATAAATGAAACCGGTCTTTTCTGGCTGTGATTTTGGGGATGTCACAGTAGTGGTGAACTTGAAACCGGGAGAGGGTTAAATCAAGAGATTACACTTGTTCGAGCGGGAGATAGAAGATGGGGTTCACATTTCAACAAACTCACAAGTTTGATGAAGTTGTTTGTGGATGTTTTTTTAGTTTTAGAATTTGTGAAAGTGGATGGAGGGTCATTGGCAAACCGTCAACAAGCGTCCGGAATCTTAGCATATTTTAAATCTTATGAGTTCGTGTTTTTCTTATATATGATGTATGACATTTTACGTCTCATGGGTACATTATCAAAGAAACTTCAAAAAAAGATCTAGACATTTTAGAAGCGGCTTCGATGGTTAGAGGGACAATGGACGCATTGCCATCTTTAAGAGACACGAGGTTTGCTAACATTTTGCCAAAGGTATCCACTTTTTATCAAACACATAATATTGCTACTTTGGAAATGGAGGATTTTTATGTTGGTGCGAGAAACTGTACGACCACAAAGACCAAAAGATTTCATTTTGAGGTTGAAATCTTCAACACAGTGGTGGATATGCAACATACACAATACCGGGATCGATTTAGTGAAACAAGCACCCAGTTACTAGAATACATGGGTGCTTTGAGCCCTTATGATTCATTTGTACAATTTGACAAATTAAAGTTGTTGAAGTTGGCTAAGTTGTACAAGTATGACTTTGATGATTCAGATTTGATAGATCTTGAAGGACAACTTGAGATATTTTATCACTCTTGCATCAAAGATGAGTGTTTTACCATTTGAAAGGAATTTTCGAGCTTTCTCATTTGATGGTTAGTATGGGGAAACAACTGTCTTATCCTTTGGTTTATAAGCTTTTAAAGTTGGCTTTAATTTTACCCGTAGCGACCTCAAGTGTAGAAAGATGTTTTTCGAAGATGAAGCTCTTGAAGACCGACTTGCGCAACAAATTGGCGATGACTTTTTTAACGACGCATTATTTTGCAATGCTGAGATTGAAGCACTTGTGAAAGTTGAGAATGAAAAAGTAATGGAGCGGTTTCAAATGCACGAAGATGACAAATTTAAATTGTAGAAGATAGTTGTTATGTTTTTAAATTTTTATGTAATGAATCGTTTTTTTGTATTAGAAGTAATAAATTATTTTTCAGTTTTAAATTATGTTTGACTGGAGTTTTTTTTGGCAACCTCTACTATTAATTCCTGCGTCCGCCCCTAAGAGGTGGTCAACATTTCGATATAAATTTAGAACTTTAGTTCGTTGATTTAAAAAAATTATTTGCTTTTTATGTATCTTTTGGTATAAATTTGAGTCTATCTACATTTCTTTGTAATACGTTTTTGAATTACTTGAATATTACTTACTTATATTCATAGACGTTTCACATATAATATGCTTTTGGTTATCTCTGCTTGGCATGGCTTTGACCCTTCACTATTTTGGTTTGCCAACTTAAGTCCTCCTAAGTTCCTATTTAAAATATAGCAACTTACTTTCTACTACTTCTCTAATACATTACTGCCGCCACAACACGCGGCGGGTAATATCCTAGCTGGAAACTATTTAGGGTTATTTATTTATACTATATATATATATATATATATATATATATATATATATATAGAGAGAGAGAGAGAGAGAGGGAGAGAGAGAGAGATAAATTCGGAAAAATAATGATCTTGAAATTCAATCTCAACCATATATTTCTCATTTGTCGCTCTAGCGCTCCAACGTACTAGTGCGGCTGGATAGTTATAATTATAATTCAACACCACCCGCTCATTTTCCCCCCGCCACCTTCCTTATTACCACAAGCGTCACCACCACCACCACTACCACCACCTTTGCCACTAACCGACCCCACGATTGCCACCTCCGTCATCTATACCACCACCACCTCTTCCACCAACCAACATAATCATATATGGTTACTTAATATGTGAACATGCATATATGTATAATCATTTATGATTAGGCATATATTTATACACATGTATAATCATATACAATTATACCTCTCTTCCATATAATCATTTATGACTAGGGAATGGTTCAAAATTAGAACAATAAAAGATCAAGAACCCTAAGATCCATCATTTTCTTATTAAATATGTTAAAATCCTTATTTTTATATTTTTTTTTGTAAGAAATGGGTAAAAACCATAATTTTTACAGTCTAATATTTTCATGCATACATTTATTCATATGTTTAGATAAAAATTATATAAAATATCCAACCTAATATTGTCCTTTAACAGTTTAGTACAAAAGATTCACAACTTAATACAATCAATTATAGACTAATTTAGAAGTCAAGATCAAAGTCTACCACCGCCACCACCACCAACTGCTACACGCCGCCACCAACTAGCTACGTCACCATCGTAACCATTTTTTCTTCAAACCAGATCTGTATAATCATGTATTGACAGCTTAAATATTATATTCACAATTTAATAAAACTATTAGTTCACTAATTTAAAGTTTAATGTAAAACAATTATAAAAACTAATACATTATTACATATTTATACAATACAAAAGATAAATATATTCACAAGAAAATCAATACAAACATTTATATGTAAATTTTTCATATTTTAACATGGAAATCATAAAACAATTCCCTGTTTAATATACAAAATTTACAGCTTAATATAACAAATTCACAGTTTAATAAACAAAATTATACATTTTCATCCATAATCTCTACTTAAAACTTACATTTATACATTTAGATTTGAAGACTAGTGTTTTTTCAATGTTTAATTTACACAATATTCACAATTTAAAGTTTACATACTCTGTTCAAAATTAGAGAAAATCATATCTATGTATAATGCTTCTTTCATCTCATATTTGAAAAAGCAATATAATAAATTCACAGTTCAATACTATTAGGGTCAGGATCCTCAAACCTCATCAGATATTCAGGATCCTTGACTATCTCAAGATCCTGACTATTATCATTATTATTATTTACTAACATTTATAACAGTTATATTTCATTCTTAACTAACACATGTGCAGAAATAGTCAAGAGAAGAATTATTGTCAACAAATTTTTGTCTCAACTATGCTAAAGAATCAGAATACTAAGTCAAACAACGTTCACAAAGCTGGTCATAGAGGATCCCGGGAATATCGGACATCTTGTTAGCTAGTTTAGACTATAAATTGACACATGTATGTCGCACACGACACACTATTGAATCTTAGCTTACTCTACGAACTTTTTCACTTGTTCTTACTAAAATACTCTTTGTAATCATCAATTTATATTAATAAAATCATCAAGTCAGGTGACCATTACCACCTCCCAATGTTTTGTGCCGGAGATCCTAGCAAGGATCAAGGGCTTTCCTTATAAACAATCGTGTCATTATCTTTATCTTTTACTATTGAACAATTCGAACATCACAGCTTCTCATTCAATTTGGTTGATCTATACTTGTGTAATTTTTGACCAAAACAATTTGGCGCCCACCGTGGGGCCTTGGTGTTCAAAATCCTCGAAAGATCATGTCTACACAACCAATCCTTTCTTCATTCTCCGCTCCTTCCATTCTAACAAAAAACCTACCACCTCCTCCGAGTAGACCTCCTGGTCAGAGGAAAGCGCCTTTCACTTCCAAGAGAAACACCCCTCCGGTCACTAACCAAGGAAGTTTGGGATCTTCATGACTCCAGGATCCGACTGCTCCGGTCACTATTGCTAAACTCTTCACTGTGATGAGGAAAATGATGCAACAGATGACTCAGCAGCAAGATGAGAATAGAACACTACTTAGAGAAGTGGAGAGGATGAAGGCGAAATTTCAGAGATCCCAAGAAACGATGCCCACAGTTGTACAACCAAGGATCCTGAACTTCAACAATGTAGGATCCTCAGGAAATCATCAGGGGAATACAACTCCTGCTGCGTCACCCTGGGGGACAACTATGAACAATCGATCATCTATGATCAATAATCTCAATGAGCCTTTCAATACTCTTAGAAACCTTGATTCTAGTAACTTCTTAAACAACAATACTATCAATACTAACTCTATAAACGTTGATGCAGGAATAGGTCCAAACATGGCTAAGGAACTTCATTAATTGAGACAGATGATCTCAAGCATACCCGGGGTAGTTCAACCTATACCAGAATACCCGGGGTAGTTCAACCCATACCAAAAGCGTCTCTAACAAGTCACAGGATCTCGAGATTTGCTCCTATGATAGCCGATACCGAAGTTCTTAAGTGCTTCCAGACTCTTAGCATGAAGCCTTATAATGGAACTACAGATCCTGAAGAGCATGTAGCACAATACCGAGAAAGGATGGAGATCATTTCCATCCCAGTGAACTTGAAGGAAGGTTGCCTATGCAAAAGCTTTGGTTCAACCCTCAAGTGATCAGCTCTTAAATGGCTGCTAAACATTCCTCCCCATTCTATTACTTCATTTGCACACTTAGTAAATATTTTCAATAACCAGTTTTCTTATAGCAGAACTTTCGAGAAGATCAATAGTGATCTTTATCGGGTGGTTCGGGATCCTAAGGAACGACTTAGGGATTTTGTTAACAAGTTTGGCAGGAAAACTCTAAGCATCCGCAACATTGACATGATGACTGCTGTAGAGGCCTTCAAGATGGGTCTAAGGAAGGATTCACCCTTCTATGAAGATCTCGTGATGACCCCATGCAAGAGATTTGGCGAAGTTAGGTTTCGAGCATTGAGGTTCATAAGCTTGAAGAGGATAAAGAAGTCCAGAAGAGGAGCAACCCTTCAAGTCAATACGAGAATCCCAATAGGAAGGGTAAATCCTCGGCCCCAAGATCCTACAAATCAAAGCCCTATTCCAAACCAGATCACCATATTGTTAATGCCCTCGAAGATGAAGGAGAGGAAGAGGAACCTCCTAAGATAACTGACTATTGTTTTTCTGTGGATGTTTCAAGTTTAATCCATGCTATGCAGGATCTCGGAGACAAAACAAGGTGGCCAAAGAAGGATAACAAGTCCACCAGTTGGAAATACGAGTCCAAATGGTGTGCTTACCACGAAGATTTTGGTCACATGATGGAGGATTGCATAGCCCTAAGAAAGGAGATCAACTACCTCCTTAGCAAAGGGAATCTTGAAGAGATCCTTAGGAGAAAGAAAGAAAAGTCCAAGGAGAACAAACAGGATGGTCACAAGATCCTGGAGAAACCAGGATCTCCACCCCTAAACGTCAAGATAATTAACGTTATCTCAGGCGGATCTAACATTTGTGGTACTTCTTATTCTCATGCTAAAAGACACACTAAGGTCTCTAAAATAGAAAAGGAGGATAGACCAGAGAAGGATACCTTGGTTAGCAATGAAAAGGAAATCACATTTGATGAGACGGACAAGGAAGGGATCCAGGTCCTCACCATGACGGACTGATGATAACACTGTACATTGCGAACCACTTCATCAGAAGGATCCTTGTTGACAGAGGATCCTCGGTCAACGTCATACACTTGGATGCACTAAAGAGGATGGACATCCCGAAATCAGAGATAATCAAAAGATCCTTGGTCCTCATAGGATTTAGCAGAGAAACGAAATACACCATTAGGGAGATAAAGCTACCAATATAGATAGAGAGGGTAAACTCTATACAAAATTTCTGTGTTATCGACAATTTATCTTCTTATAATGTGATATTAGGTAGACTGTGGATCCACAAGATGAAAGAGGTTCCATCAACATATCATCAGTGTGTAAATATGCCTACTCCGTGGCGAACAGTAAAGATCATGGGAGATCAACAAGAGTCAAAGGAATGGTATAAAACTTCTATGAAGCCTATGACGATACCCCAGCAAGCATAGCAATAAATACAGGGGGCACGACATGTTTTAAAAATGAAGGAACAATACATGAAGGAAGCGCCCCTGAGCATCAAGGATCCTGAAGCCAATGTCCTCATAGGATCCTTAATACCTGAGAAAATCGAGCAAGTCCTGTTAAACTTCCTTCGAACCAGAAGCAACCCGTTCGCATGGAAACACGATGATATGACATGTATAGACTGTTGGATTAGGTGTCTAAGCCCATAACTATAATTGGGATGTACTTGACCTGATAGTAGCATGGTCCTTTTAGGTTGCCTTCACCATAACAATGGATATGATGAATTATAGTGAAAGAGGTTAGTTTATGATTTATTAATATATTAGAAGAATAATGTATTAATTGAGAAATCATATTATTTAATTGATATTGATTAGAAATTAATTTGGAACGAATTTTGTGATCAAAAGAGACTAATTAAATTGACGGGGACTGATTATGTAAATCAGTAATAGTTGTAGTTTGGGCTAATGGATCTTATTGGCATAGGATGTACGAAAATATATGGGGAGCCCATAGAATTTTGTCCAAGGCATGCCATATGGGGATCCATATGTTTCTTGGGGCCTAAACAAGGGAATTAGGGTTTCCAAGTTGTAAACCCTAGGAGCCTCAACTGTAAAAGGAACCCCATGACTCACAAAATCAGACCCTATGATTTCATAAGAAACCCTAGCCGATTTTGAGGCCTCCTATCTCTCTCTCTCTCTCTCTCTCTCTCTCTCTCTCTCTTATTCTTCCTTGTTGCTAGTGGTGTTTGTGACTCCATTAGAGGTGCAACATTTGAGGCACTAAGCTCTTGAAGGTCAAGATCAAATCAACAACAAGAAATGTATTATTCTAACCCTGATTTGAGTAGAATTTCATTCTTATGAATGCTAGATTAGGGTTCTTGCTTTGGAATTTTAATTTGCATGTCTAACTTGAGAAAAACCTAGATACAAAGCAATTAGGGTCTCATGTGCACCATAGGAATGTTGTAGAGCTCAAAACCCATCAGTGGTATCAGAGATTAGGGTGTTTTTCTGTTGTATGATGCAATTGTATTGTTTTCAAAGCTGAAAAAGTTTCATTTTTGGCCTCTGACTGCTAGACTCGACGAGTCCCACGAAGGAACTTGACGAGTTGGACTAACTCGACGAGTCCATTCCCTGACTCGACGAGTTGGTTCGTCTGGTGGCAGGATTTTTGGATTTTTGGCTTAAATTAGATTTGGATAATTACCATAATTTGTTTTTACTGACTAAATTCAAATTTTGTAATATAGTAATTGATATCCTTATCTAATTAAAAGATAATTGTCAAATTTTAAGATAATTATAAGATTATGTGATAAATTAATTATTTGAAAATTTTGATATGAATTTTCTTGCCAAATAAATTGGAGTAGATCATATTTGTGATAACGATAAAATTATATGATTGATTTAATTGTTTTAAATTTGATCTAGAAGTTTTGAAAAGTTTCAAAATTTTCCCTCAAGTTTTGGAATTTAAAATTTGATTAAAAGTTTAAATTGTGAAATATTAAATTCTAAAACCCTAGCATTTTAAATGTTTAAAATACATCCTTTTGGTTTCATAATTTAAATTTAGAATTAAAGGTTTTAATTTTGGAAATTTAAATGGACACAACTAGAAGGAATAATTATGGCCTTATTAATAATTAATTAAAATATTAATTAAGAGAGTATTAATAAATCCATAACAACATGGTTTAAAATTTTAATTGAATTAAAAGTCTAATTTTTTCAAAAGATTAAGCCACTTAGTATTTTAAAAGTTTAAAATACACCCTTATACTATATAAAATTAAAAGTCTAATATATTATACATGTATATGTAAAAGGTCAGTCTTACCGTTAGTAGGCCTCATTCACGAAGCTGGTCTATAAGGGGTGTTTAAGGAAGCGGCCTGTAAAATGACTGCCATTGGGTATCCACTCTTATCCACCGCACTTTTGACTAGTGGAGGGTCGTTAGCCGAAGAGGTAGGATAAGACATTCTCATTAATAAGTATAATGAAAGTACAAAGTAATTAGACATTTCATAATTTCCCAATCTTAGTTGCTTTAGGAAAAATGTGAATTTGATGCTAACCCATGAAATTGTAAATTGTACCTTATTAGTCGTTAATGGAGCGTGCGTGGTTAACCGACACACTAATATGGGACTAATGAAGGATGACAATGGGTAGCTTGTAGATTATCATAGATTAATGGAGCGTGTGTGGTTAACAGGCACATTGATTAGGTGATAAATGACTTCGAGAATACCAAGCTAATTTTCATAGTTATTCACACCTTGTTTGTGATCCTCGGTGTCCCGGTCACAAACTTGAATGGCATAATCGAGATTAAACATGCTATTGAAAAGTTCAATGAATCTCAAAAGATCTAGGAGTTTCATTTAAAACCTAATTCGGGTAAAATTTTGTTTTCGTGGTGGAAATGGTAAATCTTCATTTACCTACCGACAAATAGTTTACAATTGGATTACATCATCCCTCTTCCGAATTGTGAGTTATTGTGTTGGGTCCTAGCTTTAATATTTCATTTGGGTGTTATATTAAGGATTAAATCAACTAACTTGAATTTCTCCCTTTTGTAGATGTGTAGTTCTGACAACTATGGTCTTCCCGAATCTTTTGGAAAAAAGCTTTCCTCATGAAGATGATGTTCCATGTTTTGATCAAGGAACTAGAAATCATACTTCACTTCCTCCACCTCCTCCAATTATTCTCCCTGACCACGTGTTCGTCGACTTGAAAAGTTCAAGATCACTCAAGCCCTATTGGCAAGCAAGCATGAAGATGGAAAGTTTGTGTGTGCACACGTCCTGAAGATAAAGTTGCATATTGACAGGCTGGGAATGTTGGGTCTTGTTTTCCCGAGGAAGTTGGATGTTGACTTGGTTCTTCAATTACTTCCCGATTCATATGGTCAGTTTGTTAAAGACTACTATATGACAGATCACGACGTGACCCTTATTGATCTTACATATTAGCTAATTGTTGCTGAATCAACAATGATTTGGTGCACTGGACAAGCAAATATGATTGGAAGATCTGCATCCCAAATTTCCATGAACCCTAACAATGGAAAAGGTGATTGTCCAGAAATGGTTTCTTCTCCTAAGGGAGAGAAATCGACCATGGTCGAAAAGTTTGATCATAAGAGAATGGCCAAGTCTGAGATGATCCCATGCGCCATTCCAAAAGAGTCTATTTGTTTCTATTTCCAACAGAAGGGAAATTGGATGCGAAGCTGCCGTATCTACCTAAAAAATCACAAGGATGGTAAAGTTAAAATATATGACTCTACTTCAGGTAAGTCCACTATCTAACACTATTAAGTTCCTATTTATAGATTCTTAATACATGATGTTATAAGATTCAATTTTGATGTTTTGTAGGATTGAAGAAAATAAAGGAAGCTTAAAGGAAGAGCAAGCTGAGTCTGGTTGCGAAGAAATGGATTTTGATCGCATGGTTCGATGATTGGATTTTTGAGCCGCTGCTTAGGAGTTATGATAGATTGCTTAAGAGTATTTAGTAACATTGTTTTCATCTGTACTTGTGTTGAAAGGACAAGTTTTTTTTTGTATTTTATAAATAAAGAAAAAATTTTGATCTTGTCTTATTGTATATTTCCTTGCAATGTCATTTGTGAAAATTGTTGTTTTATATATTGTTAGCAATGTTGTATATGGATTTGATTCATAGTTATATCATTTGTGGTAAGTGTCATAGTTTACCAAATAAGAAAGGATTCTCATCACCCAAGTTTCAATTGGATAGAAACTTGGAATCATGCGACTTGTATTGTGTGATGAACGAAAATCTTCATCTTTGGGAAATTAAGACTAATTCCTTGTTCACATATGTATGTGAGTCAAGTGAAAGACTTAAGGATCTAGTGTACATTAATATGTATTGGTCAGATCCACCACAAAGGATGATAAAGACTATTCTTCATGATTTACTAATGGTTCAGTAAATATGATTATACTTACAAGATTAAGTATAATTCTAATACCTTGAAAAGTTTCAAAGTATAACAAATAAGAAGAATCAATTAGGAAAGTTTCTCCAATCTGAAAGGAAAGGAGAGTACTTTAGTATCGAGTTTTATGATCATCCTAATGATTATGGATACATGTCACAATTGATCCTCTAAGGACACCTTAGTGCATAAGTATGACTAAGAAGAGGAATTGGGAATTGTTGAAATGGTTAAATCAAGAGGGCGAGTCATACGTCGTTCTAAAATCAAGTCTTAGAGTCATACTCCAAGATTGTGTCTTGAGTGACTTATCCTAATTAGGTTTATAACACATTATGAAATGTGGAGTAGAACAGTATTCTTATTTATGCACATTTGAAATTGGTAAGTTGTGATGTTTTAGATAAAACAAAGATCAACTAAAACCAATTGTATAAATTGTTTTTCTGGATAAGAATCCGCACTAACTCTTGAATATTTGTTTGTCGAGTAATGTTACTTAACAAGAGAATCTTATATGTCAAGAGGTCAGTGGGAGTCTCAATGATCTTGAATAGTTTCAAGAAGTAATCAAGAATAAACCTATTGTTTATCTCTAGCACACGACTTGAGGTTTGTAACCTATCGTGTTGACATATTTTTATTTCTGGGCACATTACAGTTAAGTTAACTATGCATGTGAGTTCTATGAGTTCTCATTTGATTGAATAAGGCAAAACACCTTGATCAATGAAAGTACATTGACCCGTAAGTGTGAGATGCTAAATAGCTTGGAAGCAATGGTAGGTTGTTGTGCTACTAAATGGCAAGAAATTAATATTAAACAAGTTCAGTCCATATGAGTTTGGATTTGTCACAAACCTTCTCTTTTGAAAGTGGTTGGAAATGACAAATTTACATGGATATGAACACATACACCATAAAATCTAAGTGTCAAGAAGTTTCTCTCTACTTCATGAAAATGATTGTGAGGAAATGTGTTCACTGGTAAATTTTAAAGAGTTAGCAATTGTGTTAATTGCGTTCTTAAATTTGATTATGATTACGACATCCCTCTTCATAGTTCGAATTGTGAGAAATAACAAATGGTTTGAACATTTGGGACTTATCGCTATAAGTTCTAAAAAGGCTTAGACACACACATAAGCTGTCTATTGAAAGGTGTATGAGTCTGAGAAGCATAGATAAAGGTTTATCGAAGCATCTCGTATCAGGAATCTGAACTTTGGTAAGAAAGTCAATAAGTATTGATTTCTAGAAGTCCACCTGATTTTTGAATACATGTCAAAGCTAGTGGGAGCATAATTATTACGTTAAGTGTTGCGAGTTAGCAATTCTATATATATAGGAAACAAAGTTTTAATTTGCAATGTTGTAGAGTTTGAAAAGTAGTTTCGCTATAGTAGGATTTAAGGGAGAGGAACTTATACTTCATTTCGAATCTAAAAGTTTAGATTGAAGTTTTAATGGAACTTAGTCATGGATATATATATATATATATATATATATATATATATATATATATATATATATATATATATATATATATATATATGAATGTAATGTTGAAATGTTTCAACATAAGAAATTCTATATATGGAAATACTATAGCAAGAGACTAGTAAAGTATCATGTCTTTATGTAAGACATTATGAATCGTGTCCCATATGCTTCAGGTATAGGGATCGATTGCATATCCTATAATATTCACGTTTTATAATTTTCCAAATGCCTACGACATTAAGAGGAAAAAAGGAATAGAATATGACTAAAGTAGTTAAACAACTATCAAGGACGATCTAAGGTTCACTAAGGATTAGTCGCTTGTGGGTAGTTGGAAGTCTAGTGATGAATGAACCGTATTGACATAATTATGAATAGATAGGAATCTGTTAAGAACGCATTGTCAAATATGGAAATCTTTCCATAATGAGAGTTGGATATTAAGAATCTATGTGTAGGTGTAACATCCTAATCCGAATCGATTCTTAGTCTGAGGATTTGGCCTGAAGATCGGTCATCATAAGGATTATGACTTTTGAGAAGGTAAGATCTAGGCCCATTTGGGTGCGGGTGATGTATTAGAAGTTATCCGGGTGTTCGGTTCGTGTTTTGGAGCCTAGGGATATTTTGGTAAAGTGGTAGTTCGGGCTTTTGTGGAAAATGGATTTTTGTTCGGAAGGTCTTAAGAAAGGTTTGAGTTGTTAGAAGTGTAGGGCTTCTCGTCAGCTTTCCGTGGATTTAAGGATCGTCGGAATCGGGCTTATAACGAAGAAGTTATGGCCTTCGGAAGTTTCGTGGTTTTCAGGCTTAGCCAAGTACACAGGGCATACACAAAGAGTACGCGGGGCGTACTAGTGAAGAAGGTAGTACGCTGGGCATACCTTGGAGTACGCTACTGTCCAGAAGGGTCGCGAATGTTCCTCGGAGTACGGTAGGCGTACCATATGTATGCTGGGTGTACTCTAGTTAGATTAGAACCCTATTTTAGGGTCTTGGACCCTATTTAAGCTCCTTATCTCATAACCTAACCCTAATATCTTCAACCTCCACCCCTCTAAGCCCTAGAAATCGTCATATATCATCCATGGTGGCATTTTGAGCTTATGGAGTCCATTTTTGTGGTGTTTGATCCATTTTCAAGAAGATGGAGTTTGATGCAAATATGAGAATCAAGGAGGAGCTTATATATATGGCTTTTAGGACTCATTCTCATCTTGATGAAGGTATAAAGCTCTGAACTTGACCATTGATATCTTAGATCTCTCATTTGTGAGTTTTAGTTCATTTTGGTCCCAAGGATGAAGCTTTAAGGCTCAAATTTGATTCTTAGACTTGGGGTTGCCACCCTTGATGCTATTTGAGTCCCTAAGTGCCATCTTGAAGGTCCTAATGAGTTCATGCATGAGTTAGGGTCACTTTCATGGAAGTAGAATGCCATTTTTGGATATTGGGTTTGTTTGGGGCATGCAAAGTCACCAAGTCAGTGACTTTATGGGTTTAGACGTTAAATATAGCTCAGATCTGTGATTTGAACTGATGGGATCAATTATTAAGAACTTAATGGATTTTGGGCATGAGTTGTTTGTACGTTGGGCGTACTATGTAGTACGCTGCGCGTACAGTCCATTTGCCCAGTACGCTAAGCATACAGAAGAGGTACCATGGGCGTACACTCTTAGGAGGACTTGGGCCTTAATGGATTTCGGACCTTTGGGCCTTAATGGTTTTAGGCCTGTATTTGTGGATGGTTGGGTCTGAATGCATTTTGGGCCAACATTAGAATAATTGGGCCTATTGGGCCTTGTGGCCCAATATAGAAATGGACTTCACATTTGTGGGCCTCGGTTTGGGCCAATTCTTGGATTAGGTTGTTGTGGGCCATCGTGGGCCAATTGGGGTCAGTATTATTGACTAAGGAGAATATTAGGCTTTACTATAAGGTCCATTAGAAAGGTCCGGTCCCAATTTGGAAAACCGGGCCATTGTTGGTTTTATGGACATTATATTGTTGGGCTTTTGTTTTGGGTTTGGGCCTTAGTTTTGGATCAGACTAGGCCAAGGGTAGAATGGTCATTTTACCCCATGCATGGATTAAGGATTATGGATGGGACCCAATTGCTAATTGGGTATATTGTTTGGTAGTGACAGCTCAGGAAGCTTGCGAGGCAGCAGCTAAGGAATTCATGCGAGAAACTTCTGCAGTGTGAGGTGAGTCTTCTCACCATACCAATGGGTCACCAAAGGGCTTCTAGCCCAACGGTATCAGGTGGTGCCCTCCCTCTTTAAGGTCGAGGGTTCAAGTCTCGTCGTGGACATAGGTGGAATTAGGTGTTAGTTTAGGAGTAGATTAGTATATTTGTATTTGCCGATTCAAAAAAAACATACCAATGGGTATAAGGCACCAAGGTTGACCCATTTATGATATGTGATTCACTAGCTGAAGTTGTATTATGTGGCATGTTAGTTGGTTATGTGATAGGAAGTATGCTAGCGGTATATGTGGTGTGTGAAGGGTTTTGAGCATTCTAACACTCCTATGGTGTACATGTAACCCTAGAAACCTTCGATCTATGTTTTACTAAGATACATGCAAATTTTCTTTTCCAAGGTTCTTAACCTAACTAGCATGGCATGGGGAATATTGAAACATAACAAGCTAGTAGAGTTACATACCTTTTAGTAGTGGTTGATTGCTTGGAGTTTGAGATCCTAGCACCAATAATGTGGATGCCTCAAATGGAAGTCACAAATCACCACAAACCTTGGAAACTTGAGAGAATAGAAGAACACTTCTAGAAATTGCCACCCTTAGTTCTCACACAAAAACTAGTGCAATTTCGAGTGCCAAGGACTCCTTTATATAGTCTGGTGGATTAGGGTTACATCTATGTAAACCCTAATATTCTAATACCCATGACCTTTCATTTCCATGAGATCCATGGGTTAAAGCTCCATGGACTATCCATGGACTTACCATGCAAGCCTAGCCCATTCTAAATAAGCATTAGCCCACACTATATAAACACAAGAGTCCATATTTAATTAGTCACACTTTTGATCACTAAATTAATTCTAAATTAATTTTAGATCAATACTAATTAAATAATATGGTTTCATATTAATATATTAGAAACTTATAATATATTAATAAATCATAACTTATACTATTCTCAAAAGATTATCGATATAAATTGATCGGGTGAAGTGCAACCCAAATGGACCACGCCGGGTCGGGTCAAGTACATCTCAAATATAGTTATGGACTTAGACACCTTATCCAACAGTCTCCCACTTGGATAAGTCTAATAACTATAATTTCAAGCATGACTTCTGGAACCGACCGGCATTCGTATCTCTTAAAACACGGTTGAACTATGAAGCGCCATTTTTAGATAAGGGATCATATAGTCCTCTGTTCTAGATATCAGCCGGACAAATACATGGAACAATGTCTTACTTATTGTCCAGCAGTTTGTTTCTTGATTTTTGATTTGTTTGACATAGAACTTAATTGAACACATCAATTTAGTTCTGACCGGGCCCGGTACATGGGTCAACACAAAATCATTGAGGGGCCCAGATATCGCTTCTAAAACGAGAAGGAACAGATAAACTTCGACTCATATGCTTGTTCTACTACTTGTTGAATCATACACAAAGGCACGTTTTATAACATTGAGTTACCAATGCGTTTTCGTACAATCAATGTATAACCAACTCATAGGAAACAACTCATATCTCTAGGTTTGAAGATTTATATGATATTACCATCTCACGATCACTCGATATAAATTCCATGAAGTGATACAAGTGAGCGTGGGTTGAATCCAATACTCAGATGTAACGCCCGTTTTTCTGGGTTAGGCATTAATGTTGATGTAATAGTCTAGGTTAACCTTCGTTACCTGTTTAGAAAAAATAAAAATGTATTATTTGAGTACTATGTGTTTTATGCTTAATTGTGACATCCCCAAAATCTTGGCCAGAAAAGACCGATTTTCATTTATGCTTTTAAAATATTTTCAGAGTAAATCCTTTTAATTTGAAAGAATTGCGGAATTTGTTCCCAAAAAAAAACATGATTAAACAATGTTTACCAAAGCATTTCATAAAAGAAATGTATTTTCGTTATAATCAAAACTCGGGGTGTCATGTTCCGATACAGACCAATAAGCATAAACGATAACATTAGAAGTCATTCAACAAATATAAACATATACAGACTTGTAAACAAAACAACTTGATGGTTCATCCATCTTATGCCCTTGCGCCACTTCCTGTAATACAAATAAAACTGAGTGGGTCAGGCTTAGGAGCCTGGTGAGCATATAGGGTTTTCAACCCACAATAAATAAATATATTTAATTTCCACCAACCAATAATAACCCAATTACCCATTCCCGTTATTCTCACTTTATGTCCCTAAGACAACTAACATAAGGGACCTAGTCTAAGAATATTTCATCGGGGCAACAACACATGCTTCGGGAGTACCTCAGCAATATAAGTCAAATAAGGCAACCATGAGGGGGATGGAGTACAGCGAATGAACACCCAAGTTCATTAACACCTACAGGTGGCGAACCTGCTAATGTTTCCACAAGACTATCTAGAAAAGTATGTGGTCGTCATCTAAACTCCGCTAGATGACTAAATCAAACAACAACGAGGCCTCTCATCTGTTTATTACACACCAACTATCTACCCATGTTCTACCCAACATATTAGTAGATAAAATATACATTTTTATACATAGTTTAAAAACCTGTATAGCATGCTTTAATCAACACATATTTCACATAACAGATGAGGCACACACACACATAACACGTATCTCATAGAGAATAAATCATATCTATGAGTTAGAAGAAAGTGAATACACATTCACACATATAAACAACAATATAATTAATACACTCGAACCATACTTGTATTATTATCGTGTTTATGAAAGGTAGTATACACTCACCTGATCAGAAGATGATCGGACAGCACTACGACTTGCAAAAGTAGTAATCCTCCGCAGATCTGGAAGATCTCTTCAAAAATCGAACTTCTCGCGGACAGAGCTTCGGCTCGGGAACCGCACTTCTCGGGATCTTCGGGATCTCGGGACTTGTCTCGGGGCTCGAGAATAATACCGGGGCTTCGGGGTATTTCTGGCACGCAAAACGATGCAAAACAGGGAGAGAGAAGAGAGAAAATGAACAAAAGAATCGGCTGCCTTCAGATCCTATTTATAGGAGGCTGGAGCCTCGGAGTACGCGGGGCATACATGTCCGAAATCGTCATGGCGTTCGTCATCCGAAGCCCCTTGCTGCGAGGGTCGTCATGCTTCGCTGTACGCGGGGCGTACTTCGGATGAGTCCGATGACTCGTCCTCGGATAATACCGGATTTTTCAATTAAATTTAAATACAAAATATTTAATAAACTTCGGAAATTCATATCTTCTTCATATGAACTCCGTTTTCGACGTTCTTTATATCCACGTGAAGGTGAGACTACGCTCTACATCTTTCATTTAGACTCCGTCGGCTAATTTTAACTTTATTTTTATTATTTATTTTTAATAGGCCGGGACAGAAAAACTTCGTTATAAATTCATAACTTCTTCGTTTGACGTCCGTTCTCGCCTAACTTTATATCGCTTCGATACCAACAATGAGACCTTCGATCCTCGTTTAGATTGCTTCGGCTAAAAACCGTTCGATCTCAAATCGAGTATTTTAGGCTGCATACCGCTAAGCCGAAACTTCGATAAATCATAACTTCCTCATACGAAGTCAGATTTGGGCGTTCTATATATATTCGGAAACCTCGTTTCAACTACTACAACATTATTCAAAGATATTAAGTTTATTTTACACTTAAATTTTGACGCTTATTTTTATTCTTAATTAATCAAACCACATAATTAAGCAATTAAGCACAAAATAGATAATACTCAAATAATACAATCTTATTATTTCAAAACGGGTTACAGAGGTTAACCTAGACCATTACATTGCTAAAAATGGCAAGCCCGGAAACACAGGCGTTACAATTCTCTCCACCTTAGAATGATTCCGTCCCCGGAATCACACATCAACAAACAAATGTGGATAGCGACTCAACATGTCACTCTCCGTCTCCCAGGTGAGATTCGGCCTATTTGTGTGTTTCCATCGGACAAGCACTAACCCAACCATTTTGCGTCGCAACTTCTTAGTCTTTCGGTCAACAATTGCCTCTGGTTCTTCAATCAACATCTTGTTCTCATCAATTCTCAATTCAGAAATTGGAATTATATCGGGAACTTCTCCCGTGAACTTCCTCAAATAACACACATGAAAAGTGTTGTGAATTCCATTCAGTTCTTCGGGTAATTCGAGCTTGTAAGCTTGGTTCCCAACCCTCTGAAGAACTTTAAACAGTCCAATAAACCTTGGACTCAACTTTCCCCTTTTTCCAAATCTTATAAGTCCCTTCCACGGCGAGACTTTAAGCCAAACCGAATCTCCAACCTCAAAAGTCATTGGTCTTCGCTTCTTGTCAGCATAGCTCTTTTGACGATCCTGAGCTGCTAACATTCTTTCCCTAATTATTTTCAACTTTTCAGCAGTTTGATGAACCATCTCCGGTCCCATAAATTGTTTTTCCCCAGCCTCAAGCCAACAAGACGGCGTACGACACTTCTGTCCATACAAAGCTTGATAAGGTGCCATCTTAATGCTCGAGTGAAAACTATTATTATAGGAAAATTCTACCAAAGGTAAATGTTCATCCTAATTACCTAGGAATTCCAAGGTACATGCTCTCAGCATATCTTCAAGTGTTTGTATCGTTCTTTCACTCTGACCATCAGTCTGCGGATGGTAAGCTGTGCTTAAACATAACTTGGTACCCATTTCCTCTTGTAGACTTTTCCAAAACCTTGAGGTGAAACGGCTATCACGATCCGATACAATCGTTAACGGAACACCGTGAAGCCTCACAATTTCCTTCACGTAAGAATTCGCAAGCTTCTCCATAGACCATTTCTCCTTGGCTGCTATGAAATGCGCACTCTTAGTGAATCGATCAACGACCACCCAAATCATGTCGTGACCATTCTTTGTTCTGGGCAGTTTAGTGACAAAGTCCATAGCAATGTCTTCCCACTTACCCATAGGCACAGGCAATGGTTCTAAACTCCCATACGGTTTCTGATGTTGTGTCTTTACTCTCGCACAAGTCACACACTCAGCCACATACTTTGCAACATCAAGCTTCATCGTCGGCCACCAGTAGTAGGGTTTCAGGTCCCTATACATTTTAGTGCTACCAGGATGAATTGAGTACATGGTTTTGTGAGCTTCTTCCATCAGAAGATCCCTAATTCCTCCTAACTTAGGTACCCAAATACGATCTTGGAATACCTTCAGTCCATGACCGTTTGTACCAAACACCAACGTTTTACCCAAACGTTCCTCCTTTCGGTCATTTTTCTTAGAAGCTTCCACTTGATCTTTCTTTATACTTTCCACAATGGTCGAGACAACTTCAATTCTCAACGCTCTTGGCCTTCTCCTTTCAATATTGACTTTCCGACTGAGAGCATCAGCAACAACATTAGCTTTACCGGGGTGGTAAAGTATCTTGCAGTCGTAGTCTTTAAGTAATTCTAGCCAGCGTCATTGCCTCATATTCAATTCCTTCTGATTAAAGAGATATTGGAGACTCTTATGACCAGTAAAAAGCTTGCACTTCGTGCCATAGAGGTAATGCCTCCATATTTTCAGAGCGAAAACTACCGCTGCCAACTCCAAATCATGAGTAGGGTAGTTCTTTTCATGCTCCTTCAGCTGTCGAGACGCATATGCTATCACCTTTTCTGTTTGGGTCAAAACACAACCCAATCCAACCCCAGACGCATCGCTATAAACAGCGAAGTCTTCAACTCCATCGGGTAGAGAAAGTATCGGTGTCTCGCATAGCTTCTTCTTTAACTTCTCGAATGCTTCTTTATGCTTATCACTCCAAGCATAAGTAGCTCCTTTGTGGGTTAAAGCTATTAATGGAGTAGCAATCGAAGAAAAGCCTTGGACAAACCTTCGGTAATATCCGGCTAATCCTAAAAAGCTTCGAATCTCCGTGGGACTTTTCGGTTGTTCCCACTTCATCACAGCTTCGATCTTCACTGGATCAACCATTATCCCTTCTTGGTTGACCATGTGACCCAAGAATTGGACTTCACGAATCCAAAAATCACATTTGGAGAACTTTGCATACAACTTCTCCTTCTTCAAAACTTCTAACACTTCTCGCAAGTGTCTGCCATGCTCCTCCTGGCTTTTCGAGTAAATCAGAATGTTGTCTATGAACACTATCACGGATTTATCAAGGAAAGGATTACAAACCCTATTCATTAAATCCATGAACGCTGCCGGAGCATTGGTTAGTCCAAACGACATATCTAAGAACTTGTAGTGTCCATATCTAGTTCCGAATGCAGTCTTCTCGATATCTTGATCTCTTACTTTTAGCTGATGATATCCTGACCTTAGATCGATCTTCGAGAAATAGCTCGAACCTTACAATTGATCAAACAGGTCATCAATCCTCGGCAACGGATATCTATTCTTTATTGTTGCCTTGTTCAGCTCTCTGTAATCGATGCACATTCTCATACTTCCATCTTTCTTCTTCACGAATAACATTGGAGCTCCCCAGGGCGATGAACTAGGTCTAATGAAACCTTTGTCCAATAACTCCTGAAGTTGCATCATCAGCTCCTTCATCTCCGTCGGTGCTAATCGATAAGGTGCTTTTGCTATTGGCATGGTTCTCTATTATGAACTCCACTTGTCTATCAAGTGGTAATCCAGGAAGATCTTCGGGAAATACTTCCGGATAATCACACACCACTGGAATACTATGCATCACCTTCTTTTCTTTCTTAGCATCAATCACGAATGCTAAATATGATGTACATCCCTTGGTCAAACACTTTCTGGCTTTCATTAGAGAAATGATTCCAGAATTCACTCTGCGTTTGTCCCCATACACCATAAACGAATCTTTCCCAGGCGGGTTTACTTTAACTATCTTCTTCTTTCATAAAATTTCGGCATCATTGTCGCTAAGCCAATCCATTCCCAACACGATGTCGAAACCATTAAGATCGATGGGCAATAATTCCTCGTGAAACTTATTTCCATTAAGGTCAATTAAAATGTTTTTCATACGATGGCTAACAGGTACAAACTTGCCACTAGCTACTTCGACTAATAAAGCATTATCGAGTCTATCAACAGGCAAAGCTAGCTTTCTACCAAACTCATGCGAAATAAAGGAGTAGTTGGCTCCAGAATCAAACAAAATTTGAGCAGGTAATTCGTTTACGAGAAAGGTACCTGAAGCGACATTAGCTTCATCTTTCGCGGACTCAAGTGTCATCTGGAAGGTTCTCGCCTTCGGCTTTGGTGGAATGTTGGGCCTAGCTGCCTCCTTCTTCTTCGGACAGTCTTTCAAAATATGCCCCTCTTCATTACAACCAAAACACATCCTTTTGTTGTTCAGACATTCATTGGCAAAATGTCCAACCTTTCCACACTTGTAGCAGGTTACATCCTCGCTACATTTCCCAAAGTGCTTTTTCTTACACTTATCACACCACTTCGCTTCGCCTCCCTTTCCTCCAAACTTTTTCGAATCAGATTTCGAAAATTTGCCTTTCTTACCGGAACCAGATGTTCCCTCAAACTTTCTTTTCTCACCAACCTCAACCTTGTCGGTGGTTCTTCCCTTAATCATGTTCTCAACAGACTTGGCAGCCTAGATAGCTGCCTGTAGAGTAAGTGCCTGATGTACTGGCACCTCGTACTCCCATGGGAGTCCCTTCGCATACCGGTCCACCTTTGTCAGCTCTTCTGGGACGATACGCAAGGCAAACTCCATCTTATCGGTGAAGTTATTGGTGTATTCATCAACTGACATGCTTCCTTTCGTCAATGTTAGAAACTTGTTCTCTAGTTCTAACAGATTTTGAGCCGAGCAGAACTTGCGCTTGAACTGCACCAAGAACTCTGCCCATGACAATTTCAGTGGCTCATTAGGGCTTAAAGTCTTCCCTAGAGTGTTCCACCAACGAACAGCTCCACCTCGGAACTGACGCACTGCATAGATAGTCTGCAACTTACCTCTGCAGCCACAAGTCATGAAGGCTAACTCCATTTCAGAGATCCAATCCATAACCCCAATCGGATCCTCCTTTCCATTGAAGGTCGATGGTTTGCAAGTTAGAAAGTCCTTGTACTTGCATCCCATTCCATCATTCCTTCCATCATGGTTATCTTGCCTAACTATCGGTGGGTTGGCTTGACCAACAGACCCACTGAAGTTTCCACCCTCCGAGTGCCTTTCATTTAGTTCAGGCTCTTCCACACGAATTGACAGTTCTTCACAAATCTGTTGAAGCAACCGTCTAGTTTCATCCATCTGACGATCCAACATCGTCTGAATCATCATTTGCACACCAGCCATGGTTATTGGCTCAGGTGCTGCTGCTACGACAGGTACTTGTTCAATCACTGGTGGTTGATTCCTGTTTTCATCAGCATTTCCGACTCCACTTCTTGTTGTCACCATTTTGATCTACACACCGAATAAGGTGAAATTAGATCCTCAATCACGATAGATATTCAAATCATCCTTATCACTCCGAAACGTTTACATGCTAGTTCTAATATCGTAGACGTACGCTTAGAATCCTACACATATAAGGTTTCTAGATCCGGTCGGCAACAGACCATAGATCCGAACAAATAATATCATATATGGCAACATATAAAATTTAGCACATAAAGCATTTTAGGCAACTTTCCTAAAATATACTAGTGCTCGTGTCTAAAACATAACAGATACACATCTCAAAACTTCACCTAGCATTCTAATTTTAAGTCTAGAAATACTACAAATTCCTAGTTCGCTTAAACTAATGCTCTGATACCAACTGTGACATCCCCAAAATCTCGGCTAGAAAAGACCGATTTTCATTTATGCTTTTAAAATATTTTCAGAGTAAATCCTTTTGATTTGAAAGAATTGTGGAATTTGTTCCCAAAAACAAAACATGATTAAACAATGTTTACCAAAGCATTTCATAAAAGAAATGTATTTTCGTTATAATCAAAACTCGAGGTGTCATGTTCCGATACAGACCAATAAGCATAAACGATAACATTACAAGTCATTCAACAAATATAAACATATACAGATTTGTAAACAAAACAACTTGATGGTTCATCCATCTTATGCCCTTGCGCCACTTCCTGTAATACAAATAAAACTGAGTGGGTCAGGCTTGGGAGCCTGGTGAGCATATAGGGTTTTCAACCCACAATAAATAAATATATTTAATTTCCACCAACCAACAATAACCCAATTACCCATTCCCGTTATTCTCACTTTATGTCCCTAAGACAACGAACATAAGGGACCTAGTCTAAGAATATTTCATCGGGGCAACAACACATGCTTCGGGGGTACCTCAGCAATATAAGTCAAATAAGGAAACCATGAGGGGGATGGAGTACAGCGAATGAACACCCAAGTTCATTAACACCTACAGGTGGCGAACCTGCTAATGTTTCCACAAGACTATCTAGAAAAGTATGTGGTTGTCATCTAAACTCCGCTAGATGACTAAATCAAACAACAACGAGGCCTCTCATCTGTTTATTACACACCAACTATTCAAAGATATTAAGTTTATTTTACACTTAAATTTTGACGCTTATTTTTATTCTTAATTAATCAAACCACATAATTAAGCAATTAAGCACAAAACACATAATACTCAATTAATACAATCTTATTATTTCAAAACGGGTTACAGAGGTTAACCTAGACCATTACATTGCTAAAAATGGCAAGCCCGGAAACACAGGCATTACATTAATTGTGTGAATTAAATGAATTAAGGATAAAAATAAGCGATAAAATAAAATCTTAGATAAACCAAATATCTATGAAGGAATTTGTAGTGGTTGTGACAAGGTTTTCGAATATATAAAGAATGCCGAAATCCGAGTTATAACGAAGAAGTTATGACTTGTCGAAGTTTCACAACAGAATCGATATGACACTGTATGACATAAAACATGAATTTAAGATAGAGCGATATCTAGCCTTAGTGATCTAAACAAAAGTAGTAGAATACGTTAAACCAAGAGCGTCCATAAAAAGAATGCCCAAATCTGACTTCGTATGAGGAAGTTATGATTTTTCGAAGTTTCAACTTAGCTGTATGCAACCCAAAGTTTGAATATGAGATCGAGTGATTTCTAGACGAAACAATCTAAAAGAGAATCGAAGATCTCATCGATAGTAGCCCAACGGTGAAAATACAGACGAAAACGGAAGTCAGATGAAGAAGATATGATTTTCTAACGGAGTTTTCCTGTCCCGGCCTACTAAAAATAATATAATAAAAATAAAGTCAAATTTAGCCGATGAAATCTAAACGAGAGTTGTAGAGAATAATCTCACCTACGCATGCATATAAACAAGGTCGAAAATAGAGCTCGTATGCAAAAGATATGAATTTCTGAAGTTCAGAACACAAACTTTGAGGCTGTGTCAGAGCTCACGACGTGACCACAGACTGGACACCCTCCAGAGCAAGTGGACGAATGACGAACACAGTGACCTACTGAGCTCACGACGTGAGCACTAGAATCTCATGACGTGAGTACAGAAAATGGCCCTATAAATAGAAGTTGAAGGCCAGCCGAGTTTTGTTTCTCAATTCCTTTCCTCTCTCCCGTATTACATGGTTTTACGTGTAATTTATACCCACGAAGCCCCGGTATCATCCCGATACTCGAAGCCAGTCCCAAAGCCCCGAAGATATCGAGGAGAAAAGAGTTTCAAGCCGAAGCTCTGCCTACGAGAAGCCCGGTGTGTGAAGATATCCATGTTTCATACAAGAACTTCTACTTGGAGAGCCGTAGTGTTGTCCGATAATCGTATTAACAAGTGAGTGTGTAGTTACTTTCTTCTAACACGTAGATATAAGGTATTTGCTATGAAATACATGTGACGTGTTTATATATTGTTTGTTTATTTGAGATGGATGTTGGATGAATGTTTTATACAAGTTTGTATATGATTTAAACTATATATGTAATTTATATCTACAAATATGTTGGGTAGAACATGGGTAGATGAAATAGTTGGTGTGTGATGAAAGATTAGTTTGAGGATGAGATGAAAGATGATATAGATCATGAGATGAGGGTGATAGGTGAAATATGAGTGAAACCTTTACCCAAACGATGGCCCCGTCATTCATCAGAGTAGGGATGACCACCACGGACCATTCTAGACAGTCCTGTGGAACACTAGCAAGCTCGCAACTTGTAGGTGTTGTGGACTTGATGTTCACCGGTGTACTCTAAAAACCCTAGCAGCTATAGATTTAGTGCCTCATAATAATACCATGGTAGCTATGGATTTAGTACAATGTAGATGAACCTTGGTAGCTATTGATTTAGTACTGTATAGATGAACCTTGGTAGCTATGGATTTAGTACTGTATAGACAAACCTTTGTAGCTATGGATTTAGTGTTGGTTATAGGAACCTCAGTCAGCAATGGACTTTGTGCCAATTCCTTAGGTCAATCCTTAGGAACGAATGAAGGAAGGATAGTCGATTCTTAGGGTAAAATCTTAAGAAATAAAGAAGATAATGGGATGGGTAATTGGGTTGATTGTTTTATGATTGAATATAATAATTATATTATTGTGGGTTGAAAACTCTATATGCTCAACAGGCTCCCAAGCCTGACCCACTCAGTTTTCTTTGCATTACAGGTAATGGCACAAGAGTATAAGTTGGTGGACTTGACGAGAGATTTTGGATTATAGATCAGTAGTTATAAATAACTGTGGTAAGGTCTATTTTTATATGGTTTATGCTTTTGGTCTATATCGGAACATGACATCCCGAGATTTTGTTATTTAATGAAAATAGATTTCTTTTAAGAAATGCTTTGATAAATTGTTATCATATTTTGTTTTGGGAATAAATTCCGTAACTCTTTTAATCAAAGGATTACTCTGATTTTATAAAACAAAGCATAAACAAATCAGTCTTTTCTGGCCGTGAAAATGGGGATGTCACAGTTGGTATCAGAGCATTAGTTTAAGTGAACTAGGAATTTGTAGGAAATTTCTAGACTTAAACTTAGGATGCTAAGCGATGATTGTGAGTTGAGTGTGTCTTTTATATTTTAGGTAGTACACCTAAATTGACACGAGCACTAGTATATTTTAGGAAAGATGCCTAAAATTCTTTTATGTACTAAATGCTATATGTTTGCCATATAGGAAATTATTTGTTTAGATCTATGGTCTGTTGCCGACTGGATTTGGAAACCTTATGTGTTTAGGTTTCTAAGCGTACGACTACGATATTAGAACTAGCATGTAAACGTTTCAGAGTGATAAGGATGATTTGAATATCTATCGTAAAGGAGGATCTAAATTCACCTTATTCGGTGTATTGATCAAAAATGGCAAGAACCAGGAGTGGAGCTAGAAACATGAACGAAAACAAGAATCAACCACCAGTGATTGAGCGAGTACCTGTTGTAGCAACAACACCTGAGCCAATGACAATGGTTGGGGTACAAGCGATGATCCAAATGATGTTGGATCGTCAAATGGAAGAAAGTAGACTTCTGCTTCAGCATAATCGTGAAGAACCTTCAATGCCGATTGAACAGCCCGAATTTAATGGAGGGCATTCGGAAGGAGGAAACTTCAGTAGGACTGTTGGTCAAGCAAACCCACCGATTGTTAGGCAAGTCAACCAGGATGGAGGAAATGATGGGCATGGGTGCAAGTACAAGGATTTAATGGCATCGAAGCCACCATTTCTATCCGGAAGCCCGACGTCGGTACAAGTTATAAACCGGATCTCCAAAATAGAGACAATGTTCGAGAGTTACGAATGCAGCAACAGACAGAAGACCGCTCTTGCGATCCCTCTGCTAAAATCTAGCGTGTTGAGTTGGTGGAAACTGTTAGCTGACTCTATGCCCAAGGGAGAAGCAAGCAAAATGTATTGGGAATACTTTATGGTGAAACTCAAATTGCAATACTGCTCCGAGCAGGACCTTCTGGAAATCAATAACGAGTTTCAGAGTTTGAAGAAGGGAAAATTGAGCGTTATTGAATACACTGCTAGTTTCACGGAAAAGATGAAACTTATTCCATATTTAGTTCCAACTGAACTCTCTAAGGTCAACAAGTTTGCCCTCGGACTACCAGCGGACTATGGTCCAATGGTTAAGAAAGCAACCATATTGAAAGATGCCATTTGGGCTGCTAGAAATGTTGAGACCCAGATCAAGGAGAAAGGTCAGGAGAGGTCAGAGGTTGGTGAGAAGAGGAAGTTCGACGGACCCTCGGGGTCCAACAAGAAAGGTAAATTCTCAAAATCCAGTTCGAGAGGAGGTGGAGGAGGCGAAGCGAAATGGTGCGACAAATGCAAGAAGAAGCATCTTGGGAAATGTGGCGGGGAAGCCACCTGCTTCAAATGTGGAAAGCCAGGGCACTATGCCAACGAATGCACCCTTACCAAGAAAGTCTGCTATGGGTGTGGTGAGGAAGGGCACATCTTGAGGGAATGTTTGAAAAAGAAGGAGACAGCAAAACCCAATATTCCGTCAAAGCCGAAGGCAAGATCCTTTCAGATGACACTGGAAGCTGCTAAAGATGAAGCTTATGTCGCTTCAGGTACCTTTCTCGTAAACAAATTTCCTACCTAAATTTTATTTGATTCTAGAGCCAACTACTCCTTTATTTCGCATGAATTTGGTAGAAAACAAGCTTTGCCTGTCGATAGACTAGATAATGTTTTATTAGTCGAAGTTGCTAGTGGCAAGTTTATACATGTTAGCCATCGTATGAAAAAGCTCTTAATTGATTTGAATGGGAATAAGTTCCACGAGGAATTATTGCCTATTGAGTTAAATGGTTTCGACATCGTGCTGAGAATGGATTGGCTTAGCGCTAATGATGTCGAGATATTATGCAAGAAGAAGATAGTAAAAGGAAACCCGTCAGGGAAAGAGTCATTTATGGTGTACGGGGACAAATGCAGAGTAAATTTTGGAATCATTTCGCTAATGAAAGCCCAAAAGTCTTTGGCCAAAGGATGTACATCATATTTGACATTCGTAATTGATGTAAAGAAGGAGAAAAAGGAGATGCAAAGCATTCCTGTCGTGTGTGATTATCCAGAAGTATTTCCCGAAGATCTTCCCGGGTTACCGCCTGATAGACAAGTAGAATTCTGTATCGACTTGTTGCCAGGTACGACGCCAATAGCAAAAGCACCTTACCGACTAGCACGGACGGAGATGAAGGAGTTGATGATGCAACTTCAGGAGTTATTGGACAAAGGTTTCATTAGACCTACTTCATCACCCTAGGGAGCTCCGGTGTTATTTGTAAAGAAAAAGGACGGGAGTATGAGGATGTGCATCAATTACAGAGAGCTGAATAAGGCAACAATAAAGAATAGATATTCGTTGCCGAGGATTGATGACATGTTCGATCAACTACAAGGTTCAAGTTATTTTTCAAAGATTGATCTAAGGCCAGGATATCATCAACTAAAGGTGAGAGAGCAGGATATCGAAAACACTACGTTCAGAATAAGATGTAGACACTACGAGTTTTTGGTTATGTCGTTCGGATTAACCAATGCTCCAACAGCATTCATGGATTTAATGAACAGGGTTTGTAATCCGTTCCTTGATAAATCTGTGATAGTGTTCATAGATGACATTCTGATTTACTCGAAAAGCCAAGAGGAACATGGCAGACACTTATGAGAAGTGTTAGAAATCTTGAGGAAGGAGAAGCTGTATGCAAAGTTCTACAAATGTGATTTTTGGATTCGAGAAGTCCAATTCTTGGGTCACATGGTTAACCAAGAAGGGATAATGGTTGATCCAGTAAAGATTGAAGCTGTGATGAAATGGGAACAATCGAAAAGTCCCACGGAGATCCGAAGCTTTTTGGGATTAGCCGGATATTACCGAAGGTTTATCCAAGGCTTTTCTTCGATCGCTACTCCATTGAAAACTTTGACCCACAAAGGATCTATTTATACTTGGAGTGATAAGCAGAAAGAGGCATTCGAGTTGCTAAAGAAGAAGCTATGTGAAGCACCGATTCTTTCTCTACCCAATGGAGTTGAATACTTCGTTTTCTATAGAGATGCGTCTGGTGTTGGGTTGGGTTGTGTTTTAACCCAAAGAGAAAAGGTGATAGCATATGCGTCTTGACAGCTAAAAGAGAATGAAAAGAAGTACCCCACTCACGATTTGGAGCTGACAGGGGTAGTTTTTGCTATGAAGATATGGTGGCATTACCTCTATGGCTCGAAGTGCAAACTTTTCACTGATCATAAGAGTATCCAATATCTCTTTAGTTAGAAAGAATTGAATATGAGGCAGCAGTGCTGGCTAGAACTACTTAAGGATTACGACTGTGAGATACTTTACCATCCCGGTAAAGCAAATGTTGTGACTGATGCTCTCAGTCGGAAAGTCAGTCTTGAAAGTAAAAGGCCAAGAGCGTTGAGAATAGAAGTTGTCTCGACAATTGTGGAGAGTATAAAGAAAGCTCAAGAAGAAGTTTCTGAGAAGAATGACCAAAGGGGAGAATGTTTGGGCAAAACGTTGGTGTTTGGTACAAACGGTCATGGACTGAAGGTATTCCAAGATCGTATTTGGGTACCTAAGTCAGGATGAATAAGAGATCTTCTAATGGAAGAAGCTCACAAAACCATGTACTCAATTCATTCTGGCAGCACTAAAATGTATAGGGACCTAAAACCCTACTACTGGTGGCCGACGATGAAGCTTGATATTGCAAAGTACGTGGCAGAGTGTGTGACATGTGCGCAGGTAAAGGAAAAACATCAGAAACCATATGGGAGTTTAGAACATTTATTTGTGCCTATGGGTAAATGGGAAGACATTGCTATGGATTTTGTCAATAAACTACCCAGAACAAAGAACGGTCACGACATGATTTGGGTGGTCGTTTATCGCTTCGCTAAGAGTGCGCATTTCATAGGAGCCAATGAGAAATGGTCTATGGATAAGCTTGCAAATTCTTATGTGAAAGAAATTGTGAGGCTTCATGGTGTTCCGTTAACGATTGTGTCAGATCGTGACATCCATTTCACCTCGCGATTTTGGAGAAGTCTACAAGAGGAATTGGGTACCAAGTTGTGTTTGAGTACAACTTACCATCCACAAACTGATGGTCAGAGCGAAAGAACAATACAAACGCTTGAGGATATGATTAAAGCATGTACCCTGGAATTCCTAGGTAACTGGGATGAACATTTACCTTTGGTAGAATTGTCCTACAATAATAGTTTCCACTCGAGCATAAAGATGGCACCTTATCAAGCTATGTACGGACAAAATGTCGTACGCCGTCTTGTTGGCTTGAGGCTGGGGAAAAGCAGTTTATGGGACCGGAGATAGTCCATCAAACTGCTGAAAAGTTGAAAATAATAAGGGAGAGAATGTTAGCAGCTCAGGATCGTCAAAAGAGTTATGCTGACAACAAGCGAAGACCGATGACTTTTAAAGTTGGAGATTTGGATTTGATTAAAGTCTCTCCATGGAAGGGACTTATAATATTTGGTAAAAGGGGGAAGTTAAGTCCAAGGTTTATTGGACCGTTTAAGGTTCTTCAAAGGGTTGGGAATGAAGCTTCCAAGCTAGAATTACCCGAAGAACTGAATGGAATTCATAACACTTTACATGTGTGTTATTTGAGGAAGTTCACGGGAGAAGTTCCCGATATAATTCCAATTTCAAAATTAAGAACTGATGAGAACAAGAGGTTAATTGAAGAACCAGAGGCAATCGTTGACCGAAAGACTAAGAAGTTGTGACGTAAGACGGTCGAATTAGTGCTTGTCCAATGGAAACATGCGAATGGGCCAAATCTCACCTGGGAGACAGAGAGTGACATGATGAGTTGCTATCCGCATTTGTTTATTGATGTGTGATTCCAGGGACAGAATCATCCTAAGGTGGAGAGAATTATAATGCCCGTTTTTCTGGGCTAGGCATTAATATTGATGTAATAGTCTAGGTTAACCTTTGTAACCCGTTTAAAAATAATAAAAATGTATTATTTGAGTACTATGTGTTTTATGCTTTATTGTGTGACTTAAATGAATTAAGGATAAAAATAAGCGATAAAATCAAATCTTAGATAAACCAAATATCTATGAAGGAATTTGTAGTGGTCGTGACAAGGTTTTCGAATATATAAAGAATGCTGAAATCCAAGTTATAACGAAGAAGTTATGACTTGTCGAAGTTTCACAACAGAACCGACACGACACTGTATGACATAAAATATGAATTTAAGATAGAGTGATATCTAGCCTTAGTGATCTAAACAAAAGTAGTAGAATACGTTAAACCAAGAGCGTCCATAAAAAGAATGCCCAAATCTGACTTCATATGAGGAAGTTATGATTTTTCGAAGTTTTGACTTAGCGGTATGCAACCCAAAGTTTGAATATGAGATCGAGTGATTTCTAGACGAAACAATCTAAAAGAGAATCGAAGATCTCATCGATAGTAGCCCAACGGTGAAAAGACAGACGAAAACGGATGTCAGATGAAGAAGATATGATTTTCTAACGGATTTTTCCTGTCCCGGCCTACTAAAAATAATATAATAAAAATAAAGTCAAAATTAGCCGACAGAATCTAAACGAGATTGTAGAGAATAATCTCACCTACGCATGCATATAAAGAACCTCGAAAACGGAGCTCGTATGCGAGAGATATGAATTTCTGAAGTTCGGAATACAAACTTCGAGGCTATGTCAGAGCTCACAACGTGAGCACAGTGTTCATGACGTGACCACAGACTAGACACCCTCCAGAGCAAGTAGACGAATGACAAACGCAGTGACCTACTGAGCTCACGACGTGAGCACTAGAATCTCACGACATGAGTACAGAGAATGGCCCTATAAATAGAAGTTGAAGGCCAGTCGAGTTTTGAAGCTCAATTCCTTTCCTCTCTCCCGTATTACATCGTTTTACGTGTAATTTATACCAGCGAAGCCCCAGTATCATCCCGACACCCGAAGCCAGTCCCGAAGCCCCGAACATCTCTAGGAGAAAAGAGTTTCAAGCCGAAGCTCTATCCACGAGAAGCCCGGTGTGTGAAGATATCCTAGTTTCATAGAAGAACTTCTACTTGAAGAGCCGTAGTGTTGTCAGATAACCGTCTTAACAAGTGAGCGTGTAGTTACTTTTTTCTAACACACAGATATGAAGTATTTGCTATGAAATACATGTTATGTGTTTATATATTGTTTGTTTATTTGAGATGGATGTTGGATGAATGTTTTATATAGGTTTGTATATGATTTAAACTATATATGTAATTTATATCCATAAATATGTTGGGTAGAACATGGGTAGATGAAATAGTTGGTGTGTGATGAAAGATTAGTTTGAGGATGAGATGAAAGATGATATAGATCTTGAGATGAGGGTGACAGATGAAAAATGAGTGAATCCTTTACCCAAACGATGGCCTCGCCATTCATCAGAGTAAGGATGACAACCACAAACTATTCTAGACAGTCCTGTGGAACACTAGCAAGCTCGCAACTTGTAGGTGTTTTGGACTTGATGTTCACCGATGTACTATAAAAACCCTGGAAGCTATAGATTTAGTGCCACATAATAATACCATGGTAGCTATGGATTTAGTACAGTGTAGATGAACCTTGGTAGCTATGGATTTAGTACTGTATAGATGAACCTTGGTAGCTACGGATTTAGTACTGTATAGACAAACCTTTGCAGCTATGGATTTAGTGTTGGTTATAGGAACCTCAGTCAGCAATGGACTTTGTGCCAATTCCTTAGGTCAATCCTTAGGAACGAATGAAGGAAGGATAGTCGATTCTTAGGGTAAAACCTTAAGAAATAAAGAAGATAACGGGGATGGGTAATTGGGTTGATTGTTTGATGATTGAATATAATAATTATATTATTGTGGGTTGAAAACCCTATATGCTCACCAGGCTCACAAGCCTAACCCACTCAGTTTTCTTTGCATTACAGGTAATGGCACAAGAGTATAAGTTGGTGGACTTGACGAGAGATTTTGGATTATAGATCAGTAGTTATAAATAACTGTGGTAAGGTCTATTTTATATGGTTTATGTTTTTGGTCTATATCGGAACATGACATCCCGAGATTTTGTTATTTAATGAAAATAGATTTCTTTAAAGAAATGCTTTGATAAATTCTTATCATATTTTGTTTTGGGAACAAATTCCGCAACTCTTTTAATCAAAGGATTACTCTGATTTTATAAAACAAAGCATAAATAAATTAGTCTTTTTCTGGACGTGAAAATGGGGATGTCACATCAGAACTTATGAGCACTCATGAGTGTTGTAGCAACACTATGCTATGTCCAACATCTTACACATCTACAAGCCAACTTCATGAAAATCTTGATTCATATATACTTGCAACGTATGACCGAATGTGGATAGTAAACGGTTGACAAACGGTAGCAATACTTTACTTAAAAATAAGGATTAAATTACTGAAATCGTCCCTGTGGTTTGGTCAAAATTGCACGTTTGGTCCCTAACTTTTTTTTTTGCACTCGGATCGTCCCGGTGGTTTGATTTTGTTGCGTTTTTCGTCCCTGTGGTTTGATTTTGTTGCATTTTTCGTCCCTTACATACATAAAGTTAGGGACCAAATATGCAATTTTTACCAAACCATAGGGACGAAAAACGCAACAAAATCAAACCACAGGGACGATCCGAATGCAAAAAAAAAAGTTAGGGACCAAACGTGTAATTTTGACCAAACCACAGGGACGATTTAATTAATTTACTAAAAAATAAGCAACAACTTTTATTCATCATCAAATGTCAATTACACTTTACACATTTCAAAAATTATCTAATTACTAAAACTAATATCATCCTTCAGCTCTATGTGCCTCGCATGCTGCAGATGCTTAACTCTACCCAGTACCTTCGTGAGGAGATCTACAGGGTTCTCATCCGATGATACCCTCTTTGCCACGAGGAGTCCTTCTTCTGTTCGATGTCTGATGAAGTGATATTTTATGTCAATGTGTCTGGATCTGCCATGATCTCTTGGTTCCTTGGTTAAGGCAACCGCACTATTTCTGTCACATAAAATCTCCATAGGCTCCTTTATAGCTGGTACAAATCCAAGGTCTCCGATGAAGTTCTTTAGCCATATAGCCTCCTTTGTTGCCTCACTTGCCGCTATATACTCTGATTCGCAAGTTGAGTCAGCCAGTGTCTCCTGCTTGGAACTTTTCCAAGTTATTGCTCCTCCGTTTAAGGTAAAGGCCCAACCTGACTGAGAGCGCGTGTTATCCCTATCATTCTGGAAGCTAGCATCACTATACCCTACTACTATCAAGTCATCACTCCCACCAAGGGTAAGGACCCAGTCCTTAGTCCTCCATAGGTACTTGAGAATGTTCTTTACTGCAGTCTAGTGATCCTTGCCAGGTTTCCCCTGATATCTGCTGACCATGCTCAATGCAAAGGCCACATCAGGACGAGTACAAGTCATAGCATACATGATCGAGCCTGCAGCGGAAGCATACGAAACTCGACTCATCTCCGCTATCTCATCATCTGTACTCGGGCTCTGAGTCTTACTCAGTCTGGTGTTATTCTGGATTGGTAACTCATCTTACTTGGAGTTCTACATGTTGAACCTTTTCAACACTTTATCCACATAGGTGCTCTGACTAAGTCCAATTAGTCTTTTACTACTGTCTCTCATAATCCTTATCCCTAGGATATAGGCAGCTTCTCCAAGTTCCTTTATAGTGAAACACTTCCCAAGCCAGGATTTCACTTCCTGCAGAGTTGGGATGTCATTTCCTATGAGTTGTAGGTCATCCACATACAATACCAAAAAGCTAACTATACTCCCACTATCCTTGACATATACACAAAATTCATCTTTGCTCCTTGAAAAGCCAAACTCTTTGACTTTCTCATCGAAACAAAGATTCCATCTGCGAGGTGCTTGTTTCAATCCATAGATGGATTTCTCAAGCTTACACACTCTATTAGGATACTCTGCGCTGAAAAAACCCTCTAGCCGACTCATGAAAACATCCTCAGCCAACTTCCCTTTAAGGGAAGCGGTTTTGACATCCATTTGCCATATTTCATAGTCATGAAATGCAGCAATGGCTAGCATAACCTTAATAGACTTAATCTTTGCTACTGGTGAAAAGGTCTCATCATAATCAACCCCTAGAGTTTCAGAAAAGCCCTTTGCAACAAGTCGCGCCTTATAAGTGTGTACATTACCATCCATGTTGGTTTTTTTCTTGAAGATCCATTTGCACCCGACTGTCTTACGACATGGTACATTGTCAACCAAGTTCCAAACTTGATTGTCATACATGGGCTGTATCTCGTTGTCCATAGCCTCTTTCCATTTAGCAGCCTCAGGGCTTGCCATGGATTCCGTGTAGCTATTAGGTTCAACTAGACTTACCAGTGTGCTATCACCGATAAGTGTATCACCTTCTACAGTAATATGGAAACCATAGAAGAGGTAACCGAAGGATTTCTATGGGTAGCCGATGAAAATACACCTCTCACTTTGAGGTTCGAGCTTATCGTGAGTCTCGCGCCTCACGAAAGCCCCGCAACCCCAAATCTTGATGTGGTCTGTAACGCCCGTAGATCCGGGCTAGTCAATTTAGAGATGTTAGGCATCAAAAATGAATTTTTGATGAAAGATTATTTAGAATGAATAATCTTAACTAAGTTGTAGTATATGTTACAAGGATTCCGTACATATAAAGAACACCCAAATCTGACTTCGTATGAGGAAGTTATGATTTTTCGAAGTTTCAACTTAGCGGTATACAGCCTGAAATACTCTATTTGAGATCGAGGGGTTTTTAGCCGAAGCAATCTAAATGAGAATCGAAGATCTCATTGTTGGTATCGAAGCGATAAAAAGTTAGGCGAGAACGGACGTCAAACGAAGAAGTTATGAATTTATAACGAAAGTTTCTGTCCCGGCCTATTAAAAATAAATAATAAAAATAAAAGTCAAAATTAGCCGACGGAGTCTAAACAAAAGTTGTAGAGCGTAGTCTCACCTTCGCGTGGATATAAAGAACGTCGAAAATGGAGTTCGTATGAAGAAGATATGAATTTCCGAAGTTTATTTAATAAATTGTATTTATTTTTAATCTTTAATTCGGAAGCATTATCCGAAGGAGTCACCGGTCTGATCCGAGGTACGCCCCGCGTACTCCGAAGGTGTCGACATCGCAGCAAGTGGCTTCGGATACGTAAGCAATGACGTTTTTCGGACCAATACGCCCCGCGTACTCCGAGGCTCCAGCCTCCTATAAATAGGATGCGAGGGCAGCCGACCCAAATGCCAATTTCTTTTCTTCTCTCTCCCGTATTGCATCGATTTGCGTGCCAGAAATACCCCGAAGCCCCGGTATCATACTCGAGCCCCGAGGCAAGTCCCGAGATCCCGAAGATCCCGAGAAGTGCGGTTCCCGAGCCGAAGCTCTGCCCGCGGGAAGTTCGATTTTTGAAGAGATCTTCCAGATCTGCTGAGGATTACTACTTCTGCAAGTCGTAGTGCTGTCTGATCATCTTCTGATCAAGTGAGTGTATACTACCTTTCATAAACACGATAATAATACAAGTATGGTTTGAGTGTATTAAGTATATTGTGGTTTATATGTGTGAGTGTGTGGTTACTTTCTTCTAACACATAAGTATGAAGTAGTTGCTACGAAATACGTGCTATATGTTTATATATTGTTGTTTACTTGAGGTATTGGTGGAATGGATGAACTATATAGATTTTTAACGAGTTAAACTATATATGTATTTTATATCTACAAATATGTTGGGTAGGACATGGGTAGATGAGATCCGAGAGTAGAGATCAGATCAAGAAGTTAGTTTAGATCCATGAGTAGGGATCATATCAAGAGGTCAGTTTAGATCCGTGAGTAGGGATCAGATTAAGAGGTTAGTTTTAGATCCGTGAGTATGGATCAGGTAAAGAGATAAACTTGCTATTAGTCCGGGAGTATGGATTAAGACCAAGTTAATTGTCCTTAGTCCGGGAGTATGGATTGGGCACAGTTATAGATCCGGGAGTATGGATCAGATATGGATTAAGATTAACCTAATTGTCCCTAGTCCGGGAGTATGGATTGGGCACAGTTATAGATCCGGGAGTATGGATCAGATATGGATTAAGATTAAGTTAATTGTCCCTAGTCCGGGGGTATGGATTGGGCACAGTTATAGATCCAGGAGTATGGATCAGATCAGAATTAAGGTATAGTTAATTGTCCCTATTCCGTGAGTATGGATTGGGTGCAATTATTGATCCGGGAGTATGGATCAGATTAGGAGGTTAGTTTTAGATCCATGAGTATGGATCAGGTAGTTTTAGATCCGTGAGTATGGATCAGGTGAAGAGGATAGTTTTAGATCCATGAGTATGGATCAGGTAGTTTTAGATCCGTGAGTATGGATTAGTGAAGAGGATAGTTTTAGATCCATGGGTAGGGATCAGGTAAAGAGGAAAAATATTTGATGCGAGAGTTTAGATCGTGTCATTGTGAGGATCGATGGGGTAGGTTAAAGAGTTGCCTCTATATGGTGAAATTGTGCAAGTTTGAATGTTTTATATTTATAAATATATGATATAACATTGTGGGATGAAAACCCTATATGCTCACCAGGCTCCCAAGCCTGACCCACTCAGTTTTCTTTGTATCACAGGTATTAAATATGAAGACATATTTCACAGAGAGATTTAAAGGAGATATAAATCAATTGTGTAATTAAATGTAAGTTCTGCTTATGCTTATATGTCTGTATCGGAACATGATATCCCGAGGTTTTATTATTGAATGAAAATACATTCTTTTTGAGAAATGTTTTGATAAGTATTATCATATCTTGTTTTGGGAACAAATTCCGCAACCGTTTTCTTTAAACGATCACTCTGATTTATAAAACAAAGCATAAACAAATCGGTCTTTTCTGGCCGTGAAATTGGGGATGTCACAGTTGGTATCAGAGCATTAGTTTAAGCGAACTAGGAATTTGTAGGAAATTTCTAGACTTAAACTTAGAATGCTAAGTAATGATTGTGTGGAGTGTGTCAAAAAAAAATGTTAGGTAGTACACCTAAATTGACACAAGCACTAGTTTATTTTAGGAGTGATGCCTAAAATGCTTTTATGTGCTAAATGTTTTGTGTGATAGCTATATTGATGCTATTATTTTTTCGGATCTATGGTCTGTTGCCGACCGGATCTGGAAACCTTATGTGTTTAGGATTCTAAGCGTACGACTACGATATTAGAACTAGCATGTAAACGTTTCGGAGTAATAAGGACGATTTAATTATCTGTCGTGATTGAGGATCTGAATTCACCTTGTTTGGTGTGTAGATCAAAAATGGTAAGAACCAGAAGTGGAGTTGGAAATGCTGATGAAAATAGGAATCAACCACCCGTGATTGAGCAAATACCTGTCGTAGCAGCAGCACCCGAGCCGATAACAATGGCTGGTGTACAAATGATGATTCAGATGATGTTGGATCGCCAAATGGAGGAGACAAGGCGATTACTCCAACAGAATCGTGAGGAAGTGTCACTTCAAGTGGAAGAGCCTGAAGTGAATGGAGGGCATTCAGAGGGAGGTAACTACAGTGGGACGGTTGGACGAGTAGAACCGCCAGTGGTAGAGAGGAATGACCCGGAAAGGGAAAGAAACAGGGATGGGCGTATGTATAAAAATTTCTTAGGCGCCAAGCCGCCAAGTCTTTCTGGAAGCCCAAAGCCTGTTGAGATTATGGATTGGATCTCCGAAATGGAGATGGTGTTTGAGAGTTGCGACTGTAGCAACAAACAAAAGACTGTCTTTGCAGTTAAACAACTGAAGACCGGAGTCTTGAGCTGGTGGAAGTTACTGGCAGATATGATGCCTCGAGGGGAAGCCCTGAAGATGTCTTGGGAATCATTCCTAGAGCAGTTAAAGATGCAGTACTGCTCAGAGATAGATCTGATTGATCTGAACAATGAATTCCAGAACCTGAAGAAAGGTAAATTGAGCATTGATGATTATGCTACTGCGTTTACCGAAAAGATGAAGTTATTGATGGGTTTTGGTCATAAGACATCCTATGTGCTCACACAAACCCTAAAGCTTGGATCTAGGTTTCTCTATTGTACATACTTTGAATCCAAGACTATGAACCCTAATTCTAGCATATGGAAATCAGAATTCACATGTAAATAGGTTTAAGAACATACCTTGATTGTTATATAGCAATAACAATCCAATTCCTCCTTGAATTGACCTTGGAAAGCTGAGAGTCACAAGTGTCACTCCTCTAATGGCTTACAAACACCATAAGCAAGTGGAGAAGGTATAAAGAGAGAGGAGAAGGGTAGGAATTCGTCCTTAGATGCTCTAGGGATCAAGTACACGAATTCATGAGCCTTGGGGTCTTTATATAGGTGTAAAGATAGAGTTTCAGTCATTATCCTTATCTAGTTGCTTATCCACCAAGCAACCCATAAGATAATCCTTGAATCCTTATCATAGTCGAATTCTAAGTGATTATCACTTCAAATTCGTCCACCATATATATAAGATAATTCTTACCTTATTTTGTAACTATCACATAATTACAATTCAGCCCCTCTAGTTTAATTAATTACACTTGATCACAAAATTTATTCTTAATTAATTATTGACCAATATTAATTAAACAAATATGATTTCTCCTTTAATATATTATTCTTATAATATATTAATAAATCATAATAACCTCTCTCTCTTTATTTATTTCTCCAATCAAGTTGCTTTGGTGAAGGCAACCCAAAAGGACCATGCACCATCGGGTCAAGTACATACCAAAATAGTTATAGACTTAGACACTAATCCAACAGTCTCCCACTTGGATAAGTCTAACAACTATTCTGCGTATGACTTCGGATCCCGATCTGCAATCGTAGCTTTCCAAAGCCGCTGTCAACTCTGATCATATCAAATACGCGTGTCCTTAGATAAGGGATCATATATTCCTCCATTCTAGATATCATATAAGATATGATTTCAAATCATTCTCTTTGTACTACTTCTCGATTTCTGATTTATGACGAATGACTAATTGAACAAATCAAATTAGCCCTAGCCCGGCCGAGCATTTACGTTTGTCATCACTAAACCATCGAGGGGCCCAAAGATATCACTTTTATCCGACTTTGAATAAAAGGAACGGATAAACTTTGATACAATGCTCGCTTGCACTCACGCACCGAGTTACACACAACAATATGTTTTATAACACCAAGTTACTGGTGCGTTTACATATTATCAATGTGCAACCGATTTGCAGGATACAACTCACACATCTCGGTTTCAAGAATATAAGATGTTATTGTCTCACTAATCACTCGTGATACAATTCATGGAGTGATCCAAGTGAGCGTGGGTTTAATCCAATGCTCAAATCATATTCGTAAGCACTCATGAACGTTGCAGCAAACATTTGCTTATGTCTAATGCTCTTTAGACAATCCACACACCAATTCACGACAGTCTTCATTCATATCTACTTCCAACATATGAACGATTGTGGCTCGTTTGAATAATTCAATTATTCTTAATAAACTCAATTATTCTGGAAGTCAAAACATGCAAATGTGAAACACAAGAATAATACTAATCCCATATGGCGTCAAACCTTTGAGTATAAATAAAACACCTTTTATTTATCACCATATTGATTACTCATTATTTGTAGTTCCGGGTAATCAACTTCTTACTTGAATTACAACACTTGTCCCATGCTCCTAGCATGCACACAATGTTTACCTATGGTTCTTACTTTGTGAAATAGATCATATTGAACACATTTCCAATCATTCTCATTTCTCAACTCCAAATACTTTTTCTATAAGTTAAAGAATATCAAATTCTTGCTACTTATAGAATATGCTGGATTCTAACATTCTATGCAACTTATTCTTTCGTAATGTCACTGCACCAAAGTCACAAAGACTATTGCCAATGATATTACAAAGTCCTCTATCGAAGATTGTTACAAGACAATTCCATAGACGTGACGTCTCTCACTCAAAGTACATTCTTTGAACATCCTTTTGCATAGAAGTTTCTAATCTAATCATAGATTTCTCAATATTCAATTCCCAATATGGACACACTTCCATATGTTCCATATGACAACTCATTCTTAATAGAATCTTATCTATTCGTAATGATGTCGATATGGTCCATCCAATATGGAAACATTTCCATATTTTCCAATACTATACTTCCAACTACTCACAAGCGACCAATCCTCGTCGAACTTGGATTGTCCTTTGATAGTTGTTTAATTATTTTAGTCAAAACCAATTCTAGTCCCTTTTCCCTCTAAATGCGCTCGACATTTGGAAAATTTTAGAATGGTCAAACATTAAAGCATTTGCAATCGATCCTATACCCGAAGCGTATGGGACATGACGCATAATGTTTTATTTGCTATGTTCTCAAAATTCGAATTGTGAAGAGGGATGTCGTAATCATAATCGAAATTTTAAGAACACACTTTGTACCTTTGACTAAATCTTATTAACATTTCTCAACCTAAACCTTTAGATTTGAAATGAAACATAATATTCTCTCCCTTAATTATAGCAAAACAACTCTTCAACTATTGCGACTTTGCAAAGTATGACTCATGTTTTCTATAATTAATATTGCTAACCTTGCAATACTTTCTTTAATAATCATACAATCATAACATTTATGCTCCCACTATCATGATGATTATTATAAAACATAACACTTATGCTCCCACTTATGCTCACAATCATTTTCATGAAGGAGGAAATCTTATGACACTTAGATTTGAGCGGTGTATGTGTTCCTATCCATGTGAATTTGTCAAAACCAAAGTTTACGACAAATTCAAACTCTTATGGATCGAACTTTCTTGATCTCGATTTCTTGCCTTTATGGTAGCACGGCTGCCCACCATGTCTTCCAAGTAGTTAAGCAGCTCACCCTTTCCTATCAATGTACCTTTCATTGATTAAGGTGCTTTGCCTTTTATGCGTTCAAAATGAGAAGTCATAGAACTCTCATGCATAATTAACTCGATTGGATTGGCACAGAATCAAAATAATGTCATCACGATAGGTTGTAAACCTTAACTCGTGTGCTAGTGATGATCAATAAGGTTTATTTGATTTGTTCTTGAAACCTTATAAGACCATTAAGACTCCCACTGACTCCTTGACATATACGATTCTCTTGTCAAAACATTTCTTGACAAACAAATATTCAAGAGTTAGTGTAGCTTTTATCAAAACACTTCATAAATTGGTCCAAGTTGTTCTTTGTCTTATTCAAGACATCACAACTTTCCACATTTTATGAATGTTATAAACCTTTAATACTTTTCACTCATTGCCACAATCTTAAATTTAAGACTTGTTATTGGGACGAAGTATGATTGACTTCTTGATTTAACCATTTCTTCAATCCTTGATTCCTCTTCTTAGACATACAATTGTACTAAGACTCACTTAGAGGATCAATTGAGATATGGTTCTTAATCATTAAGACCTATCATAAAGCATAAAAGCTACTCTCCCTTCTTAGAATGGAGAAACTTTTATCTTTCTGCCTACTTGATTCTTCTTATTCGTTTTGCTATTGATTTAAACTTTTTCAATCAATTCAGAATTACACTTAATCTTGTAAGTATACTCATATTTACCAGACTTTTAGTAAATCATGACGAATATCTTTGTTACTCTTATGGTGGACTTTGATCAACACATAACTTTTTGTACTCGATATCCTAGTCCTTTACTTGACTCTTTGTCAATGAATTAGTCTAATTTCCAAATACGAAATTTCTCATTCATCGTGCATCCACGTTGCATGATTCCAAGTTTCTGTCCAATTGAAACTTGGGCGATGAGAAACTCTCCCTATTTGGTAAATTCTCGACTTTTCCATAAACACCATAAATAAGAATCATATCCATTTGTTGTAGAAATATGCAAACACCAATTTTCATAACGATTTCATTGCAAGGAAATAAACAAATAAATAAGTCAAACGAAAATTTATTTTATTTATAAAAAGCAGCGGAAAACATTTGTCCTTACAATGCAAAATCCATTGAAAACTATGTATTTCAAAAGAAAATTTCTAACAACTCTATCATAACTATCTAAGTTCAAAATCTAATCTTCAAGTCCATGCGATCAAGATCCATTCCTTGTGATTAGATTCTTCTTGCTCTTTCACCAAGCTTCCTTTCTTTTCACCGATCCTGCAAAACATTCAAATGCAATCTTATCACATTAAGAATCAATGAATAGGAACTTAATTGAGTTAGATAGTGGATTTTACCTGAAGCGCAGCCATACTCTTTGACTCTCCCATCTTTTGGACTCTTCAGGCTCTTTTGGCAGACTTGTATCCAACGCCCTTTCCTTTGGCAGCAAACGCAGGTCAGTTCTCCTAGAACTTCCTCGGAAGTATGGTCGGTTGACTTTCCCAACAAATACGCTCCATTGCTTCGCCAAATCATTTCTGATTCGGCAGCAATGAGGATGTAAGTTAGGTAAATGAGGTTGTCGTCATGATTCATCATATAATACTTTCTTTTGAACTCATTATATGATTCTGGAAGTGACTGCAAAACCCAATTCATAGCCAACTCATTCGGGAATGACACACCCAACATTATCAACCTATCAATGTGTGATTTCATTCCTAGAACGTGGGCACACACGGGTTTACCATCTTCATGTTTCATTTCCAATAGGTCTTTAGTGATGTTGAACCTTTCAATTCTTCGATCTTGTGGGTTAGGGAGAACAATTGGAGGAGGTGGGGGAAGTGAAGCATGATTTCTTGTTCCTCGATCGAATCGTGGAATACCATCTTCATGTGGAATGCTTGTTCCACGGGATTTGAGAAGACCATAGTTGTCGAACTTTGACATCTACAAAACGGGAGAAAAACGAATTCAAGTTAGTTGATAGATTGAGTCCTTAGTAAATCACCCAAATGAGATACTAAGGCTAGGACCCAACACAATATTCTACAACTCGGGAGAGGGATGCCGTAACCCAAATTGGAGAATATTTGAAGGTAAGTGAATGACGATTCACTAATTTCCACCACGAAAAACGAAAAAGAAATTTAAGTTTTAAACCTATGAAAACTCCTAGATCCTTTGAGATTCATTGAACTTTCAATGGCATGTTTAAATCTCGATATGCCCCTCTTGTTTGTGACTGGGATGCCGAGGATCACAAAGCGGGTGTGAATAACCATGCAAACTTACATGGTGCCCTCACATGTTACAATCACCTATTCAATGTGCCGGTAAACCACACACGCTCCACCGAACTATGACAAACATTGAGTCACCCTTTGCTACCTTTGCTTAGAACCAATTAGTGTGCCGGTAAACCACACACGCTCCACTAACGTCTTCGCAAGGGCACAAAGTGTAATTTCATGGAATTGCATCAATTCACTTTTGCCTAAGTAACTAAGATTGGGAATTTTATGAAAACATTTAGTTACTTTAGTAATTCATTATACTTATAATGGAAGGTTTCGTCCTATCCTACCCGTTCGGCTAACGACCCTCCACTATTCAAGAGTGTGGTGGGTAAGAGTGGATACCCATTCAATCGCCATTTTATAGGCAATTTCCTTAAACACCCCTTATAGACTAGCTTCGTGAATGAGGCCTACTAACGGTAAGACTGACTTTTACTCATACATATATATAATGTTAGACTTTTAATGTTATATATAGTATAGGGTGTATTTTATACTTTCAAAATACTAGGTGGTCTAATTTAACAATTATACTTTTAATTGTAGACCTAAACTTTTATGGATTTATTAAACCTCTTTTAATTATACACCTTAATTAATTAATAAAACCATAAGGGTGTGATTTGAACTTTTTCAAAACTATGCTAGAGTTTTAGAATTTAACATTCCTAATTAAACTTTTAATCAACTTTTAAATTCCAAAACTTGAGGGCAAGTTTTGAAACATTTCAACACATTAGGGTTTAGAATTTAAATATACATCAAAATTAAACAATTAATCAAAATTTAAATTCCAAAACTTGAGGGAAAGTTTTGAAACCTTTTTCAAAACATTAGGGTTTCAACTATTTAAATTTCAAAACAACAAAACTTTTGGGGTTCAAATTTAAACTATAAAACCTAAAGGGCCAAATATGAAACTTTTCACAACAATAAGGATCAAATAACAAATAATTCAAATTAACATTTAATCACATAATTATCCATATTTGATGATTTCTTGCAAAATAATTTATCAATTTACTTAAAATAATTAATCAATTATCTTATAAGGAAACAATTATCTTATTAATTGATAAATATCTTCAATTAGATTAAAATATAGTCAAATATATCATATAATCGGATTAATATTAATCTAACTAGATTAGGTAATTATCCCAATGCAAAAACAGCAAGAAATCCCGAGATAAACACTATCTGACGCTCCGACTCGCCGAGTCACCCTCTGGAACTCGCCGAGTAGGGCTGACTCGCCGAGTCCAAGAGTGACTCGCCGAGTCAGGTCGAAAAGTGAGGCCAAAACACAATTTTCAGTTACATCAAGCATCAATATAATAGAAACCAATCATGGCTCTGATACCACTGATGGGTTTTGGTCATAAGACATCCTATGTGCTCATACAAACCCTAAAGCTTGGATCTAGGTTTCTCTATTGTACATACTTTGAATCCAAGACTATGAACCCTAATTCTAGCATATGGAAATTAGAATTCACATGTAAATAGGTTTAAGAACATACCTTGATTGTTATATAGCAATAACAATCCAATTCCTCCTTGAATTGACCTTGGAAAGCTGAGAGTCACAAGTATCACTCCTCTAATGGCTTACAAACACCATAAGCAAGTGGAGAAGGTATAAAGAGAGAGGAGAAGGGTAGGAATTCGTCCTTAGATGCTCTAGGGATCAAGTACACGAATTCATGAGCCTTGGGGTCTTTATATAGGTGTAAAGATAGAGTTTCAGTCATTATCCTTATCTAGTTGCTTATCCACCAAGCAACCCATAAGATAATCCTTGAATCCTTATCATAGTCGAATTCTAAGTGATTATCACTTCAAATTCGTCCACCATATATATAAGATAATTCTTACCTTATTTTGTAACTATCACATAATTACAATTCAGCCCCTCTAGTTTAATTAATTACACTTGATCACAAAATTTATTCTTAATTAATTATTGACCAATATTAATTAAACAAATATGATTTCTCCTTTAATATATTATTCTTATAATATATTAATAAATCATAATAACCTCTCTCTCTTTATTTATTTCTCCAATCAAGTTGCTTTGGTGAAGGCAACCCAAAAGGACCATGCACCATCGGGTCAAGTACATACCAAAATAGTTATGGACTTAGACACTAATCCAACAGTTATTTCCATACTTAGTGCCGACTGAACTCTCAAAAATTGAGAGGTTCGCAAATGGACTGCCTGCCGACTTTGGCCCAACGGTCAAGATGGCAACTACTTTGAAGACAGCAGTCCGAGCAGCTAAAAATGTGGAGACCCAGTTAAAGGAAAGGGGTCTGGAGAGAAACGAGGTGGGTGAGAAAAGAAAGATGGAAGGATCTTCAAGGTCCGATGAGAAGAGAAAATTTTCGAAGTATGATTCGAAGAAGCTCGAGGGAGGAGCACAATGGTGTGACAAGTGCAAAAGGAAGCACATTGGTGAATGCTCTAAAGAAATGACCTGCTTTAAATGCGGGAAGACTGGTCATTACGCCAGCAAATGCCCAACAAAAAGAGAAGTCTGCTTTAAGTGTGGCGAAGAAGGGCACTTCAAGCAAAACTGCCCAAGAAGAGAAGAGGCTATAAGGCCAAATGCACCACCAAAGCCAAAAGCATTCCACATGATCCTTGATGAAGCAGATGGCAATGCAAGGAATCAGGAATGAGGATTTTATATCCAAAGATCAAGTTATAAAGTAACGATATGAAAAGTAAAATGTGGTGTAGCCTACTAGAGGCGTAGTATAGGGTGAACTTGAACCTTTGTGTAATCATTTCAAGAATTAATATAAACCCTAGTTTTGCTATCTGATGTGTTGATTGATTATGTGATTTTATTGTATGGTGACTTGGTCGACTGCGGGACAATACTTGGGACGAGTATGAGTAGGTGTGAAAGGTAGTAGATGCATATACCACCGGAAGCACAGGACTCGCACTTGGATCAGGGAAAGTCACAAGGTTACCAAGAAGCTAGTGATTGATTCCATTTTATTCTGGTATGTCGTTACCATTGTTTCGGTGATGACTAGTAAGATGGTTCTTGTTCCGACCCTAGTGGTCATGTTTAAATTTGAGTTCGATTACGAGGAGTATGTTACGTGGTCTAGAGGACCAAGTTAGATGTAACATCTGACTTAAGTCGGAAGGTTGAAGTTAATGCGATTGATAGTGTCGCGCTCGTTGTTAAAAGAAGTTTGCAGGTAGAAATGCTACATGCTGAAATGTGATTATATCATATTAGAATATGAAGGAAGGTATATTCCATTCTGGAATTTAACTTTATTAAAGACCGAGTCTAAGCGTCGCATCGTGCGATGAGAGCTCAATAGAGCACGACCCATCGGTTTGTTACAATAGATAAGGGAAAGTATTTATCCTGAGAAGAAGAAGGAGTCCATAATGAGGACTTATTTGGTAACTTGAAGGTTACGATTGAAAGTACAACTTAGTACGATAAGCAGATGCAAGATTTGGCATCTTCTGCGGTCAAGAAAGCCATAGAGTTAAATACTATTTCGAGAAAACATAGAAGTTACGGTTATTACCTAGGATGAATGAATAACGTGTGGAATCATTATGCAAGTCCTATTTCGTTGATGATTCCGGGACGTAATCATCATAAGGGGGAGATAATTGTAATGCCCGTAGATCCGGGCTAGTAAATTTAGAGATGTTAGGCATCAAAAATGAATTTTTGATGAAAGATTATTTAGAATGAATAATCTTAACTAAGTTGTAGTATATGTTAGAAGGATTCCGTACATATAAAGAACGCCCAAATCTGACTTCGTATGAGCAAGTTATGATTTTTCGAAGTTTCAACTTAGCGGTATACAGCCTGAAATACTCGATTTGAGATCGAGGGGTTTTTAGCCGAAGCAATCTAAATGAGAATCGAAGATCTCATTGTTGGTGTCGAAGCGATAAAAAGTTAGGTGAGAACGGACGTCAAACGAAGAAGTTATGAATTTATAACGAAAGTTTCTGTCCCGGCCTATTAAAAATAAATAATAAAAATAAAAGTCAAAATTAGCCGACGGAGTCTAAACAAAAGTTGTAGAGCGTAGTCTCACCTTCGCGTGGATATAAAGAACGTCGAAAATGGAGTTCGTATGAAGAAGATATGAATTTCCGAAGTTTATTTAATAAATTGTATTTATTTTTAATCTTTAATTCGGAAGCATTATCCGAAGGAGTCACCGGTCTGATCCGAGGTACGCCCCGCGTACTCGAGTATGCCCCGCGTACTCCGAAGGTGTCGACATCGCAGCAAGTGGCTTCGGATACGTAAGCAGTGACGTTTTTCGGACCAGTACACCCCGCGTACTCCGAGGCTCCAGCCTCCTATAAATAGGATGCGAGGGCAGCCGACCCAAATGCCAATTTCTTTTCTTCTCTCTCCCGTATTGCATCGATTTGCGTGCCAGAAATACCCCGAAGCCCCGGTATCATACTCGAGCCCCGAGGCAAGTCCCGAGATCCCGAAGATCCCGAGAAGTGCGGTTCCCGAGCCGAAGCTCTGCCCGCGGGAAGTTCGATTTTTGAAGAGATCTTCCAGATCTGCTGAGGATTACTACTTCTGCAAGTTGTAGTGCTGTCCGATCATCTTCTGATCAAGTGAGTGTATACTACCTTTCATAAACACGATAATAATACAAGTATGGTTTGAGTGTATTAAGTATATTGTGGTTTATATGTGTGAGTGTGTGGTTACTTTCTTCTAACACATAAGTATGAAGTAGTTGCTACGAAATACGTGCTATGTGTTTATATATTGTTGTTTACTTGAGGTATTGGTGGAATGGATGAACTATATAGATTTTTAACGAGTTAAACTATATATGTATTTTATATCTACAAATATGTTGGGTAGGACATGGGTAGATGAGATCCGAGAGTAGAGATCAGATCAAGAGGTTAGTTTAGATCCATGAGTAGGGATCATATCAAGAGGTCAGTTTAGATCCGTGAGTAGGGATCAGATTAAGAGGTTAGTTTTAGATCCGTGAGTATGGATCAGGTAAAGAGATAAACTTGCTATTAGTCCGGGAGTATGGATTAAGACCAAGTTAATTATCCCTAGTCCGGGAGTATGGATTGGGCACAGTTATAGATCCGGGAGTATGGATCAGATATCGATTAAGATTAAGTTAATTGTCCCTAGTCCGGGAGTATGGATTGGGCACAGTTATAGATCCGGGAGTATGGATCAGATATGGATCAAGATTAAGTTAATTGTCCCTAGTCCGGGAGTATGGATTGGGCACAGTTATAGATCCGGGAGTATGGATCATATCAGGATTAAGGTATAGTTAATTGTCCCTATTCCGTGAGTATGGATTGGGTGCAATTATTGATCCGGGAGTATGGATCAGATCAGGAGGTTAGTTTTAGATCCATGAGTATGGATCAGGTAGTTTTAGATCCGTGAGTATGGATCAGGTGAAGAGGATAGTTTTAGATCCATGAGTATGGATCAGGTAGTTTTAGATCCGTGAGTATGGATCAGTGAAGAGGATAGTTTTAGATCCATGAGTAGGGATCAGGTAAAGAGGAAAAATATTTGATGCGAGAGTTTAGATCGTGTCATTGTGAGGATCGATGGGGTAGGTTAAAGAGTTGCCTCTATATGGTGAAATTGTGCAAGTTTGAATGTTTTATATTTATAAATATATGATATAACATTGTGGGATGAAAACCCTATATGCTCACCAGGCTCCCAAGCCTGACCCACTCAGTTTTCTTTGTATCACAGGTATTAAATATGAAGACATATTTCACAGAGAGATTTAAAGGAGATATAAATCAATTGTGTAATTAAATGTAAGTTCTGCTTATGCTTATATGTCTGTATCGGAACATGACATCCCGAGGTTTTATTATTGAATGAAAATACATTCTTTTTGAGAAATGTTTTGATAAGTATTATCATATCTTTTTTTGGGAACAAATTCCGCAACCGTTTTCTTTAAACGATCACTCTGATTTATAAAACAAAGCATAAACAAATCGGTCTTTTCTGGCCGTGAAATTGGGGATGTCACATGGTCCATATTGGAAACTTTACCAGTCCACGTCTTGTGAGGTGTTTTGGCAACCTTCTTCATAGGGACTAGATTAAGGATATGGGCAGCAGTCTCTAAGGCATACTCCCAAAATGAGATTGGTAGCGAAGCTCGACTCATCATGGAACGAACCATATCCAACAAGGTTTGATTGCGCCTCTCAGCCACACCATTAAGCTGTGGTGTTCTGGGAGGTGTCAATAGTGAGACAATGCCACATTCCTTAAGATAGTCAAGGAACTCTGTACTAAGATACTAACCACCTCGATCGGATTGAAACATCTTAATGTTCCTGCCCAACTGATTCTCCACTTCCTGTTTAAACTCTTTGAACTTTTCAAAGGTTTCTTATGCTTGATTAAGTAGACATATCCATATCTACTAAAATTATCAGTAAAAGTCACATAGAAGCGGTTAGCATCTCTTGTGGCGGTTCTGAAGTGTCCACACACATCAGTATGTATGAGATCCAATAAACCCTCACCCTTAGCACAAGTACCAGTGAAGGGTGACTTTGTCATTTTCCCAAGCAAACCAAATTCACAACTATCATCTGACTTTAGGTCAAATGACTCCAAGTCTCCATCCTTTTAGAGTTGGCCTATGCATTTCTTGCTTACATGTTCAAGAATACAATGCCATAATGATGCTTTATCCAAGCTAGTGGAAGAATCGATACATAATACATTATTTCCTAGGTTATCAACAACCGACACAGTTTCATATACACCATCACAAGGTAATGCTTTAAAATAAAGAACATTATTATAGAAAGCATTAATACCACCATATTCATTATCAAACGAAAAGGTAAAACCTTGTTTGTACAAACCATGAAAGGAAATAATATTTCTCGCCATTTCAGATGAGTAACAACACTTATTCAAATCTAACACTAACCCACTACTTAGCAACAAAGAATAAACTCCAATCTTGGTGACAGGTGAAGCTTTCCTATTCCCCATGATCAAGTTTATCTTCCCATGCTCCACATTCTCACTTCTTCTTAGTCCTTGCAAATCAGAACATATGTGAATACCACAACCTGTATCAAGGACCCAATAATTAGAATGTGGTGAGTTATTAGACAATATAGTGTATATACCTACATGGTTGGGTTTTATTTTCCCATCCTTAACATCTTGCATGTCTTCGGACAGTTTCGCTTCCAGTGCGACTTTTCATGGCAATAGAAGCATTTAGCCTCTTTAGGGTTGGCAGGAGGAGTGACAAAACCTTTCATGGTTCCACTTGAATAGGAGCCATCAAGGGACTTTCCATTGGTACCCTTAGAAGGGCTCTTCCTCTTCTTTCCTTTGCCTTGCCTGATTGCCAAGACAAGGGCCGCGGTAGGAGTCGGAGTAGTAACAACCGATTTACCCTTAAGACCACTTTCGGCATCTTCAAGAGTCCTTGAAGTTTGTTGAGTGTAACTTCCTCCTTGTTCATGTGGTATGTCATTTGGAATTGATTATAACACGAAGATAATGAGGGCAAAATGATGTCAATTTCCAACTCCTCGAGGAAGTTCACATTCAGTTTCAGCAAACGTTCCACATACCTCTGCGTTTTCTGCATGTGGCACCTGATGGGTTCACCATCCTTCATCCGGGTTGTTATCATGGAGGAGATGATTTCATACCACTCTTGATGAGCACTCTGATGGTAGTGCTCCATCAAGTCTTGGTGCATCTCAAAAGGGTAATAGTCCTCATAGGACTTTTGGAGCTCGGCTGTCATTGTGGCCAACATGATACATGCCACCTTAGTGGCATCTCTTTCATGTGCCTGGTATTCAGCGATCTCCTCATGAGTAGCAGATGACTCATCAAGTTCCTTCAGCTCCTTGTCGAGGATATATTCCTTGTCCTTATACCGAATGACCATCCTGATGTTCCTGATCCAATCCATAAAGTTGGATCCACTGAAGATGACTCTCCCACAAAGGTTCATGAGAGATTAGGAGCAGAAAGGGTTTGAGCCAGAAGCATCATTGTTGGAATACATCTGAAAAGAAAGAAGGACAAGTTTAGATTAGATATAAAGATAGTCCTTAATAAGACACCCAAATGTAATATTAAGGCTAGGACCCAACACAATATTTTATAACTTAGAAGAGGGATGCCGTAATCCAAGCTATAAAGTATTTGAAGGTAAGTGAATGACGAATCACCAATTTTCACCATGAAAAATGAAATAAATTATTAGGTTTTTAATTTGTTTTGAAACTCCTAGATTCTTTGAGATTCATTGAACTTTTCAATGACATGTTTCAATCTCGAGTGTGCCCTTCATGTTTTGTGTAGGAACCTAGATTTTATAACGAAGAACATATTATGAGTTCATAAAAAAAAGACTAAGAACAAGAGAGAATAATAATATATTTCATGAAGAACATGGTGGGAGAGAAACTCTCCCTAGGTGGGGAGAACCCACCACTTTCTCTCTCTAGAATTACAGTGTAAGAAAAGTGTAACTCTAACTAAGAAAAGGATTGGCTAGCTTAAAAAAAATAAATGACCAACTCTCCCTTTATATAGGAGGGAGGGTATTTACACCAACAATACAAAATAAAGGGAAAATACAACCTAATAATCACTCATTATTTGTGGAGCATTTACATGCACCAACATTCTCTCCTTAAATGCTTACAAATGATGAGAGATACAATAAGTGATACAAGGATATAATACAGTAATCCGACTAGAAAGTGTGGTAATAAAATGAAATCAAGTGTTGAAATGTCTCTGAAACTCTGAAGTGTCTGTGAAGTCTGAAACTGGCCATGAATCTCTAACAATGAAGGTCTTCAGCTTCAAAGCACAACCAATGAAGCAGAAAAAATAAGATCCAAATCTTCAAACCAGTCATAATCACCCGAAGAAGGAGGTCACCATGAGCAAGTAGAAGATCCAATAAAAGAAACGCTTCGGCTTCAAAAAGTCTGAAAAACATCTCGAGTTCTCGAATCATAATACATCGAATTCTTCAAAGAATAACCTGCTAAAAATGTGAAGCATCCATAAAATGTAGTCCCGATAAAGATAATGTGAGTCCAAAAACATGGTCCAGCGATGCCAAAAATTTGATCCAAGGACCAAAAATAAGTGCCACATCACATCGCTAAAATAATCTTCGTCTTCAACATATCATAAATCCAAACTCGTGAAACCATAAGAACTGAAACAGATGCAAACACAAAATCATCTTGTGGTAGAGTCCGAATAATAAATAATCTGAATTGGAAAACATCGAGTGATGCCAAGAATTTGATCCGTAAAGACCAAAAATAAGTGCCACATCACATCACTAAATAAATAATCATCTTCAGAAGTCTTCAAAAATCCAAACTCAAACAATAATAACCCAAATCCGGATGATATTCTCTCCCTATTTTTGATAACTAATGACCGGATTATCAAAAATCAACAAATCATCGAATGGAGAGTGTCGGATACCAAGAGCTAAGAGAAGCTCTCCCTAGATGTATGAAGGGTCTCGATAAGAAACGAGAAAGAGTAAAATAAATACTCTTGCGGTCATGAGGAGGCGGGTGACATAGTTGCTGAAGTTGTGCAGAGAAAATCTGTTGTGCCAAAAATAATATCCAAACTGCGGTGCCGGAACACTTGAAGTGGTCTTCAATAGAGAATAAAGTCCACATGCTCAATAATAATAACCGACATGAAATGAATAACTAATGTGACAATCCATGGGTAGGTGGTGGCAAAAATTAGTGTTAAAAAAATTGGTTTTAATAATAAAAAAAAACTGGTTATAATAAAAAAATGGCTAAATAAAAAAATTGGTGTTAAAAAAAAAATTGGCTAAATAAAAAAAAATTGGCTGAAAATAATAAATTAATTAAAAAAATGTAAAAAAAATCTGAATTAAAAAAAATAAAGTCTAGAAAAAAGAGGGTTTAAAAAAAGGGAAGGGGAGGAAAAAAAGGTGGGGGAGGAGGAAGAAGGAAGGAGAATGAAGAAGGAGGGGGAGGAGGAGGAAGGACTGAAGGGAGGAGGCGTTGGAGAGAGGAGGTGGGGCAGATCCGAAGTCTAAGGGTTGGTTGCGGGTCTAAGTGATTGCGGATCAGAGGGATTGCGGGTCTAAGAGTTGGGTGCGGTGGGAGGCTACAGATGGAAGGGGCGCTGCTAATGGAGAAGGAGCAGGGTGCGGACGATGGGTGATTGCGGTCCGAACCGAGATGAAATTCCTGCGGTAGGCGTGAAGACAAGCGACTTCGGATGAGGCTTTAGAAGAAATCGCCTGCGGGCCGAGGATGCGGATCAGTACCTGCGGATCTGAGGCTGTGGTCTGAGACAGCAGAGATCCGAGATTGCGAATGGGCTGAAGGACTTCGGTTCATGGAAGGGGCTGCGGTCTCTTGGCTGCGGACCAAGAGGCCGCGGATCAAGACTTCGGATCAACGGCTAAGAAGGGCTGCTGAGAGGCTTCTCAGGGGACTCCGGTAGGCAGTTTTTGGTTGCGGTTCGGGGGTTCGGAAAGGGCTGAACAGGTGACGAAAAATGCTATTTTTTCATGAAAAATTGTACCACAAAGGCCATTTATTCATATTTTAACTAGGGAATCTTTTTATAAAGCATTCTAAGTCAACATGTGGGTCTTGGGAAGGCAAAAATAAGAGTATGCAGGGGTTTTTTAGGGACAAAAGGTGATGGGATTGGACAATGTCACATGGTTTTTGCTTGGGAAGGTAAAAATGAGTGAATTACTCTTTACCCAAAAGAGCAAAAAGGACAAAGTGCTTTTCACAAACACAATTTACGTCCATTTCTTCACATTAAAGATTCACGTCAAGAAAATGAGGAATAAAGAACTTCATACCTCAAGGAGATTTCCATGCTGCTGGGTCAAAAAAAAAAAGAGCACCACTTCAAGGAAAATAAGCCCATTAATTGTGTCTTCTCATCCAAGAAAAAGAGAACTCCCTGGAACAAATTCTTCAACAATTTGGAGACCACAAAATTAATTTCTTCACCAAATTTCTTCATTTCTTCAACAGCAAAAGTAATAAACTTTTAAGAACAGCATTTTCCAGCGGAGAATAGAATGAGCAGCAGCAGCAACAATTTATTTTACTAAGATAGAATCACCCATAATATAGAACTAAGAAAGAACTTCATAAAAAAAATTCCAGTTTGAAACCCGAAATTTTTTTGTTGCAGAAACACGGAAAAATCACAAGATAATCACGGAACGGGAGTCGTTCCCTTGAACTAATCATGAGATCTTCAAGGTACGGCTCTGATACCAAATGTAGGAACCTAGATTTTATAACGAACGGTGAATGCGGAAGAAATATATCATGAGATTAATCGTGTTTTTGTAAGTATGAACACGAAGAACATATTATGATTTCATAAAAAAAGACTAACAACAAGAGAGAATAATAATATATTTCATGAAGAACATGGTGGGAGAGAAACTCTCCCTAGGTGGGGAGAACCTACCACTTTCTCTCTCTAGAATTACATTGTAAGAAAAGTGTAACTCTAACTAAGAAAAGGATTAGCTAGCTTAAAAAATAAATGACCAACTCTCCCTTTATATAGGAGGGAGAGTATTTACACCAACAATACAAAATAAAGGGAAAATACAACCTAATAATCACTCCTTATTTGTGAAGCATTTACATGCACCAACATTTTGTGACTCGGATGTCGATGATCACAAAAGAAGGTGTGTCCTTCATCATACTTTTAATGAAGATTTAAAGTCCTTGTCCTACCCGTTCGGCTAACGACCCTCCACCAGTCAAGGAAGCGGTGGGTGAGAGTGGACACCCATTAAGCTGCCATTTTATAGGCAACAACCTTATACCCCTCTTATAGACCGACTTCGTGAATGAGGCCTACTAACGATAAAGTGACTTATTTTTAAACATATATAATTATTATTAAACTTATAATATTATAAAGTATAAGGGTTGAATTTTAACTTTTAAAATTCTAGGGGTTGGAAATAAAGTTTTACCAAAGTGTGTGAGACTTTACATGTTCCAAAACTTGAGGGCAAGTTTTGTAACTTTCAAAACTTTTCATCTTTCATAACTGATGAGTTAATGGACTTTAAAAGAGTGACTTTTGGTAATCCATAACTTGAGGACAAATTATGAATTCCATTAAAAAATGTCAAGATCAAGAATTAAACTACCAAGCAAGTTGCAAATAATTCCTATGATCTTCTAAATTCATAAGTTCATGAACATTCATATCAACAATTTCAAGAATCATAAATAAACCATACAAAACTTGAAATTTTGATTATAGCCATTGAAAATGGATTAGCATAACCATTACACCATCTAAAACAAGTTTTATAAGACCAAAACAATTTAGAGTAATGTTTCTAGTCCATTTCCAGCAACAAAACTCAAAAATATGCATTCAAGGGCTCCTACTCATCAAGTGTAGGAACCTACTCGAAGAGTAGGATGAATTACTACGTGGACTCGTCGAGTCCCCCCATGGACTCGGCGAGTTTATGCTGCAGAATGCAGAAAACTTGAGTTTTTCCAACAATTTGCATCAAGTGTCAAGAAAACAAGCCTAGGCTCTGATACCACTGAAGGGTTTTGAGCATTCTAACACTCCTATGGTGTACATGCAACCCTAGAAACCTTGGATCTATGTTTTACTAAGATACATGCAAATTTTCTTTTCCAAGGTTCTTAACCCAACTAGCATGTCATGGGGAACATTGAAACATAATAAGCTAGTAGAGTTACATACCTTTTAGTGGTGGTTGATTGCTTGGAGTTTGAGAGCCTAGCACCAATAATGTGGATGCCTCAAATGGAAGTCACAAATCACCACAAACCTTGGAAACTTGAGAGAATAAAAGAACACTTCTAGAAATCGCCACCCTTAGTTCCCACACAAAAACTAGTGCAATTTCAAGTGCCAAGGACTCCTTTATATAGTGTGGTGGATTAGGGTTACATCAATGTAAACCCTAATACCCACGACCTTTCGTTTCCATGAGATCCATGGGTTAAAGCTCCATGGACTATCCATGGACTTATCAAGCAATCCTAGCCCATTCTAAATAAGCATTATCCCACACTATATAAACACAAGAGTCCATATTTAATTAGTCACACTTTTGATCACTAAATTAATTCTAAATTAATTTTAGATCAATACTAATTAAATAATATGATTTCATATAAATATATTAGGACTAATAATATATTAATAAATCATAACTTATACTATTCTCAAAAGATTATCCATATAAATTGTTCGGGTGAAGTGCAACCCAAATTGACCATGTCGGGTCGGGTCAAGTACATCTCAAATATAGTTATGGACTTAGACACCTTATCCAACAGTATGCTGGTATGGAAGACCATGGGAGAGCCCATGACACTTGGATGTAAGACCATGCGGAGAGCCCATGGCTTTCCTACTATGTTGTAGTGTCAATGTAGATTTACTACTGATATGTCTGGTATGCATGTATAGGTGGTATGCTAGTTGTCTTTGTGATACTTGCATGGAAGACCATGGGAGAGCCCATGGCACCTGGATGTAAGACCATGTGGAGAGCCCATGGATTTCCTATTAAAGAACATGGGAGAGCCGATGACACTTAGGTGTAAGACCATGTTAGGAGCCCATGGCATCTTGGAGTAAGACCCTGGGGACGAGCCCACGACATCCTTATATATTTATATGCATGGCTTATGTGATTGATATGACGTATGTAGTTGAGATAGCTTTTATAGCTAATATGATATGTGTTATGTGGATTATGTGTGGGGTATGCTCTAAGGAACTCACTAAGGTTTGTGCTTACGGTTTACAATTTTGGTTTCAGGTATCATCGATTTGGAAAAGAAGAGCTCAGATTGATCGTAGTGCACACACCTATGATTTCTGCAATGAATGATTTTGGGATAAACTTTGATAAATGATTTTCTTAACTATGATTTGGAATGTTTGAATTAAATGGTATCAATGTTTTAGTTATATTAAAAATGAAATTTTTACCCTTGATTTTTGGGTCGTTACAGTAGGATTAGAAGGATGTTAAAAGGAATATATTTTGAATTTGACACTTCGCTTCCATGGAATTGTTTTGTAACAAATCTCTAGTGGAATGTTTTGTAATATCATTGGCAAAGTCTTTGAGACTTTGGTGCTTTGACATTACAAAAGGATCATTTCATGATAGTTTAGAATCTAACACATTCTAATAGTGACAAGAATTTGGCATTCTTTCACTTATAGATAAGGATTAGTAATTGTTAAATGAGCATCATTGGAAATGTGTCCAATTGATCTATTTCATAAAGGAATGACCATAGATAAACATAGTGTGCATGCTTGGAGCATGGGATGACTATTGTTTAATTCAAGTATTAAATTGATAGATCGAAACAGTAAACAATGAGCAAGGTCTAATTAACATGGTGATTAAATAATAGGTGTTTTATTTATACTCAAAAGATTGAGACCATATTGGATTAGGTTATTCTTCTATTTCACTTCGCATGTTTTACTTTCCGAATAATAAGATTATTCAAACATCCACAGTTAATCATGCTTTGGAAGTAGGTAATGAGGTAAGACTGTCATGAATCTGGCTGTAGATTGGCTAAGTATTTAGACATAGCACAAGTTTGCTGCAGTATTCATGAGTACTACTAAAATAAGATTTGAGTATTGGATTAAACCTACACTCATCTGAATCACTTCATGGATTTTATCACGAGTGATTGTGAGACGATAATATCTTATATTCGTGAAACGGAGACATGTAGTTGTTGTTTACAAGTTGGTTGTGCATTGATAATACGTAAACGCATCAATAACTTGATGCTATAAAACATATTGTTGTGTGTGATTTGATGAGTAAATAGTACAAGAATATGAGTCGAAGTTTATCCGTTCCTTTTACCCAAAGTGGGATAAAAGCGATATATGTAGGCCCCTCAATGATTTAGTGATGACAAGCTAAGCGCTTGGCCAAGCCTGGACTAAGTTGATGTGTTCAATTGTAGTCTGTTGTCAGTCATCATAAATCAAAAATCGGGGAAGAACATATGGACAGAGAAAATGATTATAATCCATATCTCATGTCCATACGATATATTATAGAAAGGAGGAATATTTGATCCCTTATCTAAAGGACGCGTTTCTGATATGATCAGAGTTTGACAACGGCTTTTGAGACCTATGATTGCTAATCGAGTTATGAAGTTACATTGGTAGTTATAGTTATTAGACTTATCCAAGTAGGAGAATGTTCGATTAGGTGTCTAAGCCCATAAATATAAGTAGGATGTACTTGACCTGATAGTAGCATGCTCCTTTTGGGTTGCCTTCACCATAGCAATGGATAGGATGAATTATAGAGAAAGAGGTTAGTTTATGATTTATTAATATCTTATAAGAATAATGTATTAATTGAGACATCATATTATTTAATTAGTATTGATCAGAAATTAATTTTGTGATCAAAAGAGACTGATTAAATTGACGGGGACTGATTATGTAAATCAACAAAAGTTCTAGTTGGGCTAATGGATCCTATTAGCATAGGATGGACGAAATCTATGGGGAGCCCATAGAATTTTGTCCAAGGCATGCCATATGGGGATCCATATGTTGCTTAGGGCCTAAGTAAGGGAATTAGGGTTTCCAAGTTGTAAACCCTAGGAGCCTCAACTATAAAAGGAACCCTATGGCTCACAATCGGACCTTATGATTTCATAAGAAACCCTAGCTGATTTTGAGGCCTCCTCTCTCTCTCTCTCTCTCTCTCTCTCTCTCTCTTATTCTTCCTTGTTGCTAGTGGTGTTTGTGACTCCATTAGAGGTGCAACATTTGAGGCACTAAGCTCTTGAAGGTCAAGATCAAATCAACAACAAGAAAGGTATTCTTCTAACCCTAATTTGAATAGAATTTAGTTCTTATGAATGCTAGATTAGGATTCTTGCTTTGGAATTTTAATTTTCATGTATAACTTGAGAAAAACCTAGATCCAAAGCAATTAGGGTTACATGTGCACCATAGGAATGTGGTAGTGCTCAAAACCCATCACAGACAAGAGTATTATCACTCACAAACTTAATATTGATCCTTCTTTCAGACCGATACACCAAAAGAGAAGGAAGTTTTCACCCAAAAGGAATCAAATCATCCAACAAGAAGTGGAAAAGCTCCTCAAGATAGGGATAATCAAGGAAGTGAAGTTCTCAAGATGGATAGCTAATGTAGTTGTTGTACAGAAGAAGAACGTAAAATGAAGAGTATGTGTAGACTACACGGATTTTAACAAGGCTTGTACTAAGGATCCTTTCCCTCTACTACACATTGATTCTGTGATAGATGCAACGACTAATGTGACAACCATCAAAATTTGAGACAGTGCCAAATTTGAATACACTTAGTTGCACATATAGGCACGATACATACTGTACTTTGTAACTAGGAGCTATGTTATAACCTACTAGAAACTTGGAAACAACTAGAAAAGAAGGATAGTGTATCACATTAGTATGTGAATTCTACAACTACTTAACTGTAATGAGTATCCATATTCGGGTCATTCCTTGAATTGAACATCTTTGCATGAATCATATAGACACATCATGCACTTGACCTAGAAGTAGAAATTAGGTCAAAGTCTCACAGAAAATTAAGTCAAAGTTGAAACTAGGCCTAGTATACATCATTCATCAAATTCACTTGATCTCGGAACCACTACATAGAATGTCAATAAACCGATAAAAATAAATTACAAACAGTATTTCTAACTTGAAGAAGATTTATGAAACGCTAAAATAGTTTGAAGTCTAAAATTAAATTAATTTTGATGTCCAAGGATTCACAAAATACCTTAAATCCCTAAAAGTCCTAAAAACTTAAATTTATGAAGTTTTAGATTAAATCTCATAAACGTTTTTATAGACACTATAATATCAAATTAATATATTTAAAATGTGGAAATACAATCAAGGAAATTAATTTAATTAATTTAATTCATAAGCTAAAAACCCAAGAGTTATGAAAAAAATTTATATAAAATCCACATTTTATATAAATTGAAAGAAATTTTATAAAAATTAAGGAATTAAATAAAAAAAGAAAAGAAAATCAAATATCATCTCTCCTCTTCAAATTTCGGAATCCCTCTCTCTCCCCTGATTTCTCCTCCCAAAGTCAATCATTTCACTTCCCATTCACTCCACCTCCTACTTTTCTCTCAAAACTTCCCTCTTACTTCTCTCTAACAATGACGAACTTAGAAGCATAATAACTGGGAGAGATTTTTACATTCAATTCTTCATGAGTTCATAAGCATCTCTGTATGTTGGTGGAGTATAACCATAAAGAGATGACGAGAGATGTGAGCTATCCAGAGAGATAGAATCTCTATTTTCTCTCTTTTCTTCTCTCTAAAACCCCCACTATTTACCTCTATGAATTAACTGCAAAACCCACAAAATTTCAAGAAAATATCCCTCATTTTACTAAAAAAATCTTCATCATTTGAAGTTGATATTCAAGGTAAAATTAATTTCCTTATATTTTCTTTACTTTTCTTTCAAAAATATAATATTTTCTTACACTTTTCTCCCTCTTCTACACTTTCTTTGAGATTATTCACATACATGTCGAATTTGATGATGATGTTGGTAATATTTCACCCCAAAACAACATGCATGTTGTTAGAAGGTGAAATCCAATGATCAAAACCTAAATCAAATCCATCAACTTGAGTTTTACAAGTTTTAAAGATTTAAAACCACATGCATTCAAGTTTTTCATTTAGAAACATCATTTTAAACAAAATAAGTTCATTCATGGTCTTCAAATCATAATGCATGTGATGAACATCAAGCTTAAAGGCTTGATTATCAAAATACATTGTTAAGAATGCTTATAAATGATTTATTCGTAAATAAATATCTAAAACCTATAATCCAAAAAACAAAATAAGTTGATCTGAAGATTTTCAGAAAATAAATCGTTTCTCTTGATTTATTATAATTTTTGCAAGAAAATACAACAATAATTCATATAAATATGTTTGATGGTTAATAAATTTTGGTAAATTTCGGATATCACCTATGCATTGATTAAATACTTTTCATGAAGTTGTATGCATTTATAAGTCTGTTTTCTGTTGATTTCTAATTTATTTTTGTTGAAGAGAAATAAATAGAAAAATACATTTATGAATGTACAAAGCCATATTTCATACTTTTCGCATCTTCTAAACACCATAAAGACTCTCTGAAAAATTTTCCTGATTTTTCCGAGACAATTGCTTATTTTTCCCGATTTAATGAATGTTTAAGGGATTAAATTTATGAAAAATATCTACACTTATCTAAAAATTATGCAGCTTTATCAGAATATCGTATATTACATATAAATAATAAATAAAAAGGTTAGTGAATTTTACTTACTGTTTAATAATTTTTCACGAATTAATGTTTATTTAAATGAATAAAACAAAGAAAAATAGTTAAACTTTTTGAAAACGAGCTTTGATATTTTTCTAGCGTGTGTATATTACATAACAGTGGCAAATTTTTTTTTGGGAGAATTTATAAACTGATTCCTATTTATTTTGATTTTTGCTATTATAAATACACAAAAATCATAAAATCGGGTTAAATTGTTTGAAAATCAATTTGAGTATTCTTCCCAGTTTATATACATTGTATAACAGTTTTTCAAAAAGATTGGGAATTTTTATTAATTGTTTATTATTTTTCACGATTTTATGATGTTTTCAAGGATTTAAATGGTGGAAAAATGGTTAAACCTATTTAAAAATCATGAAAAATTACAAGAGGGTTCTAAATTATAGTTAGAACTAAAATGTAATGTTTGGAAATTTTTAGAAATAATTTGATTTAGTTTTGGATTTTTAGTTTGTAAAGCCCTTCTAAAAGTGCTAAAATGCGTTTCAAAAAATAACACAAAATGGGATTTGACACTTGCAAATGTTAATAAGTCAATTGGTATATGGAAATCTGAATTTTCAGAAAAGTATTTGCAACTTTTACAAAACCTAACTTTGGCACAATATTGGCATAATTCTACTGTAGAAATTAAGTATACTAGTGTTAGATTTTTGACTAGAGGCTTACTAGCGTGTAACCTTATCGTAGGGAATCGGTAGTAGGACGTGAGGGGTTAGCTCAATGCATCATAAATACCTTCACACATCATTGTGAGTATTCACGACTCCTCCCATTTTTGGTTTTTAAAATGTTTTGTGGTGGAAAAGCATGTCCAAAAACTATTTATTGTTCGTTGTATTTAATTTGACTTGTGTCAAACTTGGTTGGTATATTTTTTTATGTATGTGTATGCTATTGCTAATTCATGAGGCCTTATCACGTTTAAGTCCCTAGAATCAGTTCACACTATATTATGTTATAAAACTTGGTTGCTATATTTTCTATTTATGGAAACTTTATTACTCGTTTTAGCAACGAACTTCTATTAATGAAAACTTATTTACTTATTTAGCAATGAACATTTGTTTATGGAAACTGTTATCAATATTTTGATTTTCATGACTTCAAACTATATATTATGGTATAAACCTGTGAGTACTCACCATCTATTTCGGTAGTTGAGGGTTCATTTTACATGTTTTTTTTTTCAGGAACTCGTCTTTAAGATGGCACTTAGGGACACATCGCCTGTAGGAGCATTCGCATGTGTTGTTTTTCAATTACATTGTAATTTCTTTTAAAAGTTGTTCAAACCCATTGTAAATTATAATTCTTTTAATACTATGGGTGGTGTTGTCTTTATCTTTTTCTATGAAACCCTTTGTACAACCAAGCTCCGTATTTCCGCTTTAACGGGGTGTGACAAAAATGGTATCAGAGCCGAAGGTTATAGAGAATACCGGTTTTCCTTTGGAGAACCACAACTATAGCCAGAAATTTTCAAAATTTTTTTAAAATACTGAACATACTATTGGTATAACGAATTTGAGTATGCATTATTGGACTTCAATTAAGTATATCGTGGCTAACTATGCGTAATTAAGGAAAGTTAATGCGAGGCTGGAAATAGTTATAGAAGAATTATGTTCAAAACGATTTTTAACTTAAACTTTTGAAAAACGAAATTTTTCAGTGTGTGTATGAGCATTGCCGCTAGTATTCCTCGGTAGCTATTGACTTTAGACGTAAGGTTAGTAGCTAGATAACCGCTAGTATTCCTCGATACATCCTTGTTGTCTTCGTACTAGAGTTACAAATAGGAAAAGCGTTCCGATACCAACATGGATAAGAATTGGAGCATCTCATTATAAAGTAGGTGAGTCGCCACGAGTAGTCACATGGATACCATTGGAGAGCATTCCCAATCCAACTCACAAGGAGACACAGAGGTTTAACCTATTGCTACTGATACGCGAGGCTTCTCTTCTACGCTACAATTTTAGCCTTTGGTTGTTTCCACCTTGAGCTTCAAACTTAACATAGGATATCTCTTTGACCCAAAACCTTTTCATTAGGTAGTTCTTACCCTACCATCTTTACCTTGTATTAAAGAACAAATCCCCTTTACGACGAAATTACAAGTCTTAGTTTGAGACCCCCATATAAACTAGTGATTATCTCGAGTATACAATCATCTTACACTTTCCAAATTACTAAAATGTTTCATACCCAACCTTCAACCTTAAATTTTCATGCCCAATCAAACATCACACTACTTCGTTGTACGAATCCTTTTTACAAATTTCAAATCGTCCTTCGAACTTTATTATTTTCATACATTCGTTTAAGCCTTATCAACATTACTGACATTTCTATTATTATAAAGGATTACATCCTCTTACGCCATGAGCCAGGCGCCAAACTTATAACTTAACCTTTGACCTCTATAAAAGGCGGCAAAACTGCATTGACACCATAAAATGTTTTACAAACAATTTTTAGTCCTTGCTTCTTAATCTTTCACCAAACCTATTTCACTTCACCAGTTTTATTTACCATAAGTATAATAATTTGTAACCATTTCATATAACTTAGAAGACCTTTCCCAATAATGTAGGTTATATTTCTTGTTAAAAACAACCATCTTTACTTATGACAACTTGCTTTAACTCAACACTTTTCTCCAAAACTCAATTTAACAAATGTTGGTTTTAACCTTGCTATTTCAATTTCATTTCAAATCCATTTCAATGGATAAATGTGCTTTTTAAGGGCATATAAAGCATTTTAAACCTTGCTTACCATTTTAGCACGTTTTCGAAAAACTTAGAAGCATTTTCTTTTATAAAAGTGTTCAAACTCTATGATATAAAACTTAAACATATGACATTGAAGTTTATATTATGTGTAAAAGCTTCATCGAATCTTCAAAACACTTTTGTTTTGACTCTTTTGACCACTTTCTCATTTATGAATTATACTTTACTTAAATGCGTTTTCATGAAACTTAACATGATATTTTTACAGCTTTCTACTCTAAATGTGTTTACAAGACATCACCTATACCTACATTTCAAAACATAACTCATTTGTTTATTTTATTTCAAAATAGTTTTATAATCTATAAAGTTTCTAAAATTTACAGCATTTCAAAACTTAGTATTCACTTTTAAATTTCCAGTGATGCACTTTAATAAAATGTAATTGTTCTTTTAAATATATTGAGTTTTACTTTATCCATTTTAACCATTGTTGGACTCTAGTCTAAAAGGTCAAAACTGATAGATTTTCAATTACCAATTGTAGTGCTTCTTCTTTTTCACAAATGGAGTTTAACTTAATAGATAACTCATGAATTTTTATCAAACACTTTAAAACTTCTTCATGTCTATATAACCATCAACATACATCAAAGGGTGAAGTTTGAAATATATCTCGACCTGGTTTTAAATCTACATATATGTATTGCTCTTAAAATTTTATCAATAACAATCATTGCTGCTACCTTCCTTTTCTTTCCCCCGAACTTGATTTCTTGCTCTCCTTCTAATTTGAGATCTCGCAAACTCATAATAATAACACAATGCATGGTCTAAAATTGTTTTTGTCTATTCAGCCTCTCTTGGTACCATGTTCGTACACATACATACTACATTCTACCCTTGTCAACCTGAGCAATTAATACATGTATGATCATGAGATATAATTTTAACTTGGTCAACTTTGATATATTCAATTACGTCTTTTATCATATACATTTTGTTTTTTTTTTTGAAATCTAAAATAAACAAGTGATCCTTATTTACATTTGCTCTTTCATTCTAAATTCGAAAACTTGATTTAAAATGTAATTTTGATTGTATTTTCCTTACAATTAATACACAAGATGAATACCCTTGTGCTTATCATTTTTTAAAGATCGGAAAGTATATGAGAAGGATATATTTTCTTATGTTTCTTCTTCTTAAAAACATAAAAAGTTTTAAATAATCTATCTTTCAAATGATTGTTTTTGGTAGAACCACTGAATTAAGATTGCACTATTTTCAAAGATCGACATTTTTCACCTTTCTTAAAATAGCATTCAACTTTGCAATTTTCAATGAGTTTCTAAACTCTCAAACTTGTTTTCATAAATATTTTGACTCCTAGTAATCTTGAATTTGTCCTGGCTTAAATAATTGTACAAATTTTTAAAAAGTGTTATATCAATACTTCTATACAAATTTTCTTAATGACGACTTAAACCTTTAACCTTAATTAATCTTTATATTATTTTACTATTTCGTTTGATCGTCACTCATGCATCTTCATTCTCTTGGAATTATTACACATTTTGATAATAGTGAGATTACTTATCGTTTCTAAACACTCAAAATGCTATCTAGACAATGTGAATTAATTTATCATAAACTTTCATCGCCTCCATTTGAAAAAATGACTCTCTAAATATATACCTTCTTCGAATATGGTTTTATTGTAGAAAGAGTAACGGTAGTAGTAAATATAGCTTCAGAAATCCTTGGTCATTTCGTAATTTATTTTGTAGACGACACTTAAATAGCCTTTACATTTGAGATGTACCAAAACTTCGTTACCTACCCTTAGTACGTATCTTTAAGAACTTACCCTCGATCGCTTCTCTTTCATTCGTACTACCCCTTCTTATTTCAGAATATATATATTTTCCAGACTTAATAGCCAACCCAAAAGCGAGCAAGTTATCCCTAATCTCTTCTTTATTAGGTGGCAAATTTACACTTAGACCCTGTTTGATATTAGGCTGACCGAGTTTGGTCAGACCTCTTTTGCTGACTAGGTCAGCAAAATGTGTTTGATAAGCAATTTTCATCCCACTGACTTGGAAAGATGCATATGACTGGGAAAGGAAATCAAATGCAACTGACTGAGGGGAGGAAAAGAAAAAAATTCCACACATACCCTTTCCCCTAACGAAGCGCCTCCCTTTCAACTCCTTTCTTCTCTCGCAACACCAGCAAGCGACGTCAATAGCAAGCACCAATCAAGCACCGATCGAAGGTTTCTCATCAGGTAATACTTTCAATTTCTCCTTACTCGTCTCATAATACTTTCTCTTTTAGCCATCATCAACCAGCAACATCGATTTTTGCAATAGTTGTTGTTTCAATTTTTGGTGATTTCGATTTTGGCTTCCTCATTTCTTCCTCGTTTCGATTTTTGCTAAATGTTGTTGAAAGTTCAACTTTTGCTTTTTTGAATTTTGGCTGTTGAGATGGATAAATGTTTACTAATTTGATGATAAATGTTTACGGGAAATGTTGTTCAAAGTTTGATTTTTTTTCTGTTTTGAATATTCGAATCCATGGATATGTTTTTTGCTGATTTTGTTCTTAATGAATTCATATCTTTACTGATGAAAGATCTTCTAATGAAATTGAAACTTTTTTGTTTCATCAATTTTTAAAAATGTTGTTTAGTTGTTCATCTCTAGTTTTCACAATTCTGTTTCTAGATTCATTATAGAACTTAAGATTAATGTTGCAATTTACTCTTTTTTTTAGATTGTAGTTGAAATTTGAAATGGAACTCTAGTGAAGGATCAAGATTTGACAAGAATTTAAGGTTTTGATGATCCAATTGTCTAGAAGTTAATTGGTGTTAATTTGATACAAGTGTGCATTAATGATTTTGTAATCAGTAAACTGCTTGTTGATTAGCTTAAAAAGTTTTGAGTTGCTAATTGGTGTATTATTGATTTGTTTTGTTATTTATGACATTTTCATGAGTAGGGGTATTTTGGGTATAAAAATATTATAGGGTATTTTGGGTACAAAATGTTATATGTATGTTTTGTTCTAAATGTTGAATCAACTTTGTGCTAATATGTATGTTTTTATAACTTTTCACCAACTTCATCCATCATTGTATAGAGCAGTAGGGTAAAATGGTCATTTTTCATTAGTCATCACATTCAGTCAGATATAAAATCCAACAACATTGTTTCTTATTCATTCGGGATTTCTTACCCAGACAGGCCTTTCCCAGTCAGCACTTTCTCAATCAGCAACTATCAAACGACCCCTTAGTGTTGATTTAGAACGCGACTTAAGGATCAATGCAGACCTAACGCTCAATGCAGTTGGTGCTTCAACAAAACTTATAGCACTCTCTTAATTCAGTTAATATCTAATTAGATAATCTTTTTTGTCTAGGTCCCCATGGTTGGATGATGATTCCATGAACCAAATTTCATACAATCTACATTGTAGAACTCGAGTTAGGGAAACACTAGTTTGATTTATAGCTAAAAAGTTGGGCTTTTCCCTTGGGGAATTAACCCAAACTAATAAAAGAGCTCTTGTAACATCCCGAAATATTAAGAGTAGAGTGGAAGGGCTAAAAGAGTATTTGGGAATGAGTGACTCGGCGAGTCCATGGGTGGACTCGGCGAGTAGAGTCGCGACTGGGTCGCGTGTTAAGTAGCCGACTCGGCGAGTAGGCGCTGAGTGGAGAAAACCCTAATTCTCGGGGTTGAGCCCTATATAAAGATCATTATGTTTTCCTCCTAGCCTCTTTGTTCCCCCCTTAAGTTCCAGAAACCCTAAAATCGTGGAGAAGCACCATTGTTGAGCAAATTGGAGCTTGAAGAGGTGGTTGTTGAAGAGATTCCAAAGAAGAAGAGGCTTGGATCAAAGGGCTTTGCAAGGATTCGGGATAATCTTTTCCTGGAGCTTCCTTTTGAGGTATCTTTCCATTGTTTGAGTTGTTATTGTCTAGATTCTTCATTTTGGGGGTGTTGAGATCATATCCTTTGGATGTATTGGAGTTTAGAGGCTAGATCTGAGGTTGCTACCTCAGATCTGGGATGGAGAAGAGTTAGAATGCATGAAAGTCCCTGTGTTGAGTGTTGGATGAAGCTATCTTGTCCCAAACCTTAGCCCTAATGTGCAAAATGCATAGATCTCTTTGGATTCACGTAAACTTTGCCACTTTACGTGATGGATGAGTTGTAGGAGGCTAGATCTATGTTTTTGAGCAATTGCATGGCCTAGAATGCTTCTGAATGGATTCAGATCGGTGGTACTCGGCGAGTCACATGGGTGTACTCGACGAGTTGCTTGAATATGAGCTAGAACTCGACGAGTTGGAAGAACAACTCGGTGAGTTGGATGAAGATGGCCTGGAACTCGGCGAGTTGTATGAACAACTCGGCGAGTAGGTTGAAGATAGCCTTAGACTCGGCGAGTCTGTTCTTGGGCTCGGCGAGTCTTGTCAAAGAGTGCCAATATTTTCTGGTCGAGTCGAGAATCGGTGAGTCAAGGGATGACTCGGTGAGTTGTAGGCGAGTGGACTCAGAGTTTTTGAACTCGACGAGTCTCGGGGTGACTCGGCGAGTTGGGTCGCGGATTGAGTGAAGTTCTGATTATGGGAACTCGGCGAGTCATAGGGTTGAATCGGCGAGTAGGGTCAGTCAGGGGTTGACTTTGACCTTGTCTTTGACCAAGGGTTGACCAGACGTTTCCAGGGGCATTTTGGTAATTGTTGATTGTTGTTTTGAGTTCAGTGCATTGGCGGCTGTCCAGTGGTAGAGATCGTATCAGTGGTCGGAGCAGCTCGGGTTATTTGTTCAGTTGGCAGTTTCGAGGTGAGTTATCCTCATTATATCAACAGGGTCTAAGGCACCAAGGTCGGCCCTTATCGGATTGAAATCCGGGTAGTTGTTATTATGTTATTGTTTTGTTATGTTTGCATCCTGAGAGCTAGGATGGTATATGTTAGAGATCTGTTTGAGATTGGTATCCTGAGAGATAGGGAGATGCTATGCTAGTGACCTGTTAGGTCGGTATCCTGGTTAGGAGGTTGATATGCTATGTGATATATTTGATCTGCCTGTTGACTGTGATTTGCTATATGATTATATGTATATGTGCACATGGTTGCTTGGACTGGAGTTGGGTTAAGGCGGGTCCTGCTGCGTGCTGTAGGCCAAGATACCCAGGGCGGACCGGTTGTCCCGAAGGCCCCACGAGCGGTCCGGATAGGCCGTAGGCCCCAAATAGGGCGGACCAGACGTGCCGAAGGATCGGAGAGTGGACCAGATAGACTGAAGGCCCGGTGCGGGCGGACCAGTCATACTGTAGACTCAGAGAGTGGACCAGGTGGATTGAAGGCCCGGAAGCGGGCGGACCAATCACACTGTAGACTCGATTTATGTGGATAGACTCGGAGGGTGGACTGTAGGCTGGTGCGGCGGACCAGTCACACAGTAGAACCCGAAGTGCATGGCTGTTCTGTGATCGGATATGTTATGGCATGTTATGCGTGTATGGTATTTGTGGTTGGTATTTTGGGGATATCTCACTAAGCTTTCGGGCTTACAGTTGTGGTTTCATGTTTTTCAGGTTCTTCAGGAGATCGTGGCAAGGCGAAGGCGTGATCGTACCGCTCCTCATGATTTTGTAGTGTTGTGATTCTGGGAACACGTTAAATGTTTTGTATTGAAAACCCTTTTTGTAAAGAATTAATGGAATCGAGATGTTTTTGAAAAATTTAAAAATTGGTTGTATTTTTCGGTCGTTACAAGTTGGTATCACAGCCTTGGTTTGAGTGAATTGGAGGAACATTCGTGTGACTCCAGTCTCAAATCGAGGAGAGTTTTCAAAAGAGTATTTAAAATGGTTTTCAAAATGAGTAAGGGAGGACGCGGAGGTACGATCAGCCGGAGCCAGTAAGTAACCCCAAAATACCATGCATGTTATCTGTTTTTGAGCTTTGATAGAACAGCATGCTAGTGATAGGCTATGGATCTTCAGGATTTCATGATATGTTGCCTGATTTGTGAATCCTGTAGCCTAGGGTTTCCTTGTGGGATATTTCCAGTGTTCCTCTAGTGCTGAGGGTTGAGCGTTGTTATGCATGGTTCTCTAGGGCGCTGTGGGAGTACTTCATACAAATATGGGTAGGTGTGGAAGGTAGTATGGGCCCGTACTACTGAAAGCACAGGACCCATACGCGTATCAGGGAAACCATGATCTCCTGGGTGGGTTGAGAGAGAGTTGGATCCCAGGGTGTGGCAAGAGTCTGAGATTTTGTGTGGTGTTTATTTTCAGTATGGAGATTCTGAGGCATGATGAGAGTGGATCCGGGTCAGGATCGGGAGCTGGAGAGAGAGTTCTGGGCGAATCGGTGCCGCCCGAGGTTATCGGTCAGATGAGCACGAGCGAGTTGGATGCAAGGATTCGTGAGATCCTGCGTGATGAGATTGCTGAGTTGTTCCGGGCTGAGTTGCCAGAGTTGTTCGGGTCGATTAAGACCGCCATGGTTGAGTATTTTGATGAGCGCTATGCAGGTCTCACAGAGACGGCTGCCGCGGCGGCTACAGCAGCTGTAGCAGCGGCAGGGGGAGGAGCTAGTCGGGGTTTTCAGTATCGGGACTTCGATAAGACAAAGCCTCCCACATTCGACGGAGTTCAGGACCCGATTGTTGCTATGAGGTGGTTGTCAGACGTGGAGGGGTGTTTCTTCACGTGTTCATGCCCTGCTGATCATAGGGTGAGATGTGCTCTGAACCTGTTGAGGCTTGGGGCGAAGGATTGGTGGAGATTGACCACGCGGTCATATTCGGATGCGCAGAGGGCTGCGGTTTCGTGGGATCAGTTCACAGAAATGTTCAGTACTCGTTATGTTCCGCAAGTTGAGAGGGAAAGATTGGCTCAGGAGTTCCTTGAGCTGAAGCAGGATTCGGAGTCGGTGACTAAGATCACCAGGATGTTCATTGAGAGGGAGATGTTTTGCCCAGAGTTCGCTTCGGAGCAGGCCCAAATGTCCCGATATCTGAGCATGCTCAAGAAGGACATCAGACAGTTTGTGTCTACGCAGAGGTGCGAGACCTTGTTGGAGTTGCAGGAAGCCGCTAGGCGGCGTGAGTTAGAGATTGAGTTGCAGATGCGTGAGTTGAGGCAGGCTCCGGCGCAGTCGCAGCCGGCGCCAAAACGGTCCAAGACCGTTGATGTTAGAGTGGGGGATTTGAGCAGCCACACTTGTGGGAAGTGTGGGAAGGGTCACACCGGGGTTTGTAGGACCGGTGGTGCATGTCGTAAGTGCGGAAGGGATGGGCACTATGCGAGGGATTGTCGGCAGTCAGCGCCGGTTCGGGATTTGAGGATCTGCTATCACTGTCATTAGGTTGGACATTTGAGGGCCAACTGTCCACAGGTTGCTGCAGGATCGGTGCATGCTCCAGCACCGGCCACTTTGAGGATCACAGGTGGAGGTCAGGGTGGAGCAGAGCCCCGTGCTTATCAGCTTGCGGCAGAGGAGGTCAGAGCAGTGCCGAATGCAGCTGCGGGTATGTTTCTTTCTTGCTATCTTGCTATCTTGTGATATTGTGGTGTTTTGTTTATGAGCTGGTAGTTTGTTTGGTTTTCGTTGGGGGTATTCGTTATTTTGTGGGTTGTGGTTTTGGTTATGGGTTGTTATTTTGCGAATTCCGTTGGTTATCATTCATGAGGATTATTAGTGGAAACCCGACATTGGGTTGCAGGCCGGGTAGCATTTGCTTTCTAAGGAATGGTTAGATGCAGTTTGGGTTTATTTCGAGCAGGTTGATCAGTGTTGATGTGAGATATCGTTGAGGTTGTTTATGCTTGAGAGAGGCAGTCCGCGTGTAAGTATTTTCTTTGTGCAAGAGTTGTTCTGGGAGGTCGGCGATGGCGATCGGTGGTTGATAGTTAGTGCCCAAGTGGGGGAGAATTGGAGAATTCTCCGGGAGATCGATAAGTATTTGAGAGTGCTTAGCTGTTGGGATTCAGCAAGTGTTCTGTTAACCCAGAGTATAGGCTGATAGGAATAAGTGTCGGGCATGCGGGGCGGGAAGCAGACCTAGGGCATTTGATTGTGGAGGGCCTGGGAGCAAGCCGGGATCGAGTATGTATGAAGGAATTAGAGTTCGAAACCCCTAGAGGGCTAGAACGGTATGCATGGGAGGAATTCCGAGGGGGATAGCTCAGAATGTTGATTGATAATTGAGCGGTCCGGATAGACTGAAGGCCGGAAGGCGTATCAGTCAGACCGAATGCTCGGAGAACGGTCCAGCCAAACAGTAGGCACTGAGAGCGGTCCCGATCGGCTGAAGGTTCTGAGAGAGTGGTCCAGATGGGCTGAAGGCCTGGTGAGGCGGTCCAGTCATGCTGAAGACTTTGTCGGTATTGTTGGATCAGTTTGAGGATATGGTTTGTGTATGTTGCAATGTGATTGCGTTAGAAGGTCTGGCCCTGGGTAGTGATCTTGATTAGTGGAGTTAGTGCACGGGCTTAAGAGTCCCTGCGATGAGAGTCAGAGTATGTGTGTTGGATGGATAGCGGATACGCTAAGGGTGGTGTAGCGTTGGGCGAGCACCGCGGCACTTATTGGAGTGGCATTATGGCCAAGTGGATTCCTTGGATAAGGAAGCGAGAGAGGTGTGTAACTCCGAGAGGGAGTGCAAGTTCACGGAAGTGAAAGCGGCAGAGCAGAGTTATGATTAGAGTAATTCGAGTATGGTTTTGAGCAGCGTGTTTACGGCAGTGGATTAGAAGCTCATCCGGTTTGGGGTGTCTGCTGAGGTTGCGGAGGAATTCTGCAGATGTAGAGCCAAGAGACTCGGAGGGGATGCAATGAGAGGGCCTTGGGCTCTCAATGTGATTCTGATCAGGGTATTGGTTATGTATTAATGGTTCATCCAGGGGGATGTTGGAGGATATCATCAGAGTATCAGGTTTTCCCAACCTGAGGGTGCTGGAGAAAGTTCGGCATGTGTATGTGAATGCAAGAGGAGAACTCATGGGAGTTACTCTGAGATTGAGAATGGGTCTTTCCGTCATCGCGGAATGGATAAGAGTGGGATTCGGATCGGGGATCCGATGGTTCATGGCTTTCTAAGCCCTTATGGGTCGAGTGATTGTTGAGATTTGGAGCAGTGATGCTTCATGGGTAATTCTCGGATGTTGAGGTGATTATCAGAGGATACAGCCGGTGCCCGGCTCGAGACGGTGGTCAGGACACCGTAAGGAAAGAGAAAGTGTGTTTGAGTTTCGATGAGTATGTCTATATAACCATCAACATACATCAAAGGGTGAAGTTTGAAATATATCTCGACCTGGTTTTAAATCTACATATATGTATTGCTCTTAAAATTTTATCAATAACAATCATTGCTGCTACCTTCCTTTTCTTTCCCCCGAACTTGATTTCTTGCTCTCCTTCTAATTTGAGATCTCGCAAACTCATAATAATAACACAATGCATGGTCTAAAATTGTTTTTGTCTATTCAGCCTCTCTTGGTACCATGTTCGTACACATACATACTACATTCTACCCTTGTCAACCTGAGCAATTAATACGTGTATGGTCATGAGATATAATTTTAACTTGGTCAACTTTGATATATTCAATTACGTCTTTTATCATATACATTTTGTTTTTTTTTTGAAATCTAAAATAAACAAGTGATCCTTATTTACATTTTCTCTTTCATTCTAAATTCGAAAACTTGATTTAAAATGTAATTTTGATTGTATTTTCCTTACAATTAATACACAAGATGAATACCCTTGTGCTTATCATTTTTTAAAGATCGGAAAGTATATGAGAAGGATATATTTTCTTATGTTTCTTCTTCTTAAAAACATAAAAAGTTTTAAATAATCTATCTTTCAAATGATTGTTTTTGGTAGAACCACTGAATTAAGATTGCACTATTTTCAAAGATCGACATTTTTCACCTTTCTTAAAATAGCATTCAACTTTGCAATTTTCAATGAGTTTCTAAACTCTCAAACTTGTTTTCATAAATATTTTGACTCCTAGTAATCTTGAATTTGTCCTGGCTTAAATAATTGTACAAATTTTTAAAAAGTGTAATATCAATACTTCTATACAAATTTTCTTAATGACGACTTAAACCTTTAACCTTAATTAATCTTTATATTATTTTACTATTTCGTTTGATCGTCACTCATGCATCTTCATTCTCTTGGAATTATTACACATTTTGATAATAGTGAGATTACTTATCGTTTCTAAACACTCAAAATGCTATCTAGACAATGTGAATTAATTTATCATAAACTTTCATCGCCTCCATTTGAAAAAATGACTCTCTAAATATATACCTTCTTCGAATACGGTTTTATTGTAGAAAGAGTAACGGTAGTAGTAAATATAGCTTCAGAAATCCTTGGTCATTTCGTAATTTATTTTGTAGACGACACTTAAATAGCCTTTACATTTGAGATGTACCAAAACTTCGTTACCTACCCTTAGTACGTATCTTTAAGAACTTACCCTCGATCGCTTCTCTTTCATTCGTACTACCCCTTCTTATTTCAGAATATATATATTTTCCAGACTTAATAGCCAACCCAAAAGCGAGCAAGTTATCCCTAATCTCTTCTTTATTAGGTGGCAAATTTACACTTAGACCCTGTTTGATATTAGGCTGACCGAGTTTGGTCAGACCTCTTTTGCTGACTAGGTCAGCAAAATGTGTTTGATAAGCAATTTTCATCCCACTGACTTGGAAAGATGCATATGACTGGGAAAGGAAATCAAATGCAACTGACTGAGGGGAGGAAAAGAAAAAAATTCCACACATACCCTTTCCCCTAACGAAGCGCCTCCCTTTCAACTCCTTTCTTCTCTCGCAACACCAGCAAGCGACGTCAATAGCAAGCACCAATCAAGCACCGATCGAAGGTTTCTCATCAGGTAATACTTTCAATTTCTCCTTACTCGTCTCATAATACTTTCTCTTTTAGCCATCATCAACCAGCAACATCGATTTTTGCAATAGTTGTTTCAATTTTTGGTGATTTCGATTTTGGCTTCCTCATTTCTTCCTCGTTTCGATTTTTGCTAAATGTTGTTGAAAGTTCAACTTTTGCTTTTTTGAATTTTGGCTGTTGAGATGGATAAATGTTTACTAATTTGCTGATAAATGTTTACGGGAAATGTTGTTCAAAGTTTGATTTTTTTTCTGTTTTGAATATTCGAATCCATGGATATGTTTTTTGCTGATTTTGTTCTTAATGAATTCATATCTTTACTGATGAAAGATCTTCTAATGAAATTGAAACCAGTCATACTGTAGACTCAGAGAGTGGACCAGGTGGATTGAAGGCCCGGAAGCGGGCGGACCAATCACACTGTAGACTCGATGTATGTGGATAGACTCGGAGGGTGGACTGTAGGCCGGTGCGGCGGACCTGTCACACAGTAGAACCTGAAGTTCATGGCTGTTCTGTGATCGGATATGTTATGGCATGTTATGCGTGTATGGTATTTGTGGTTGGTATTTTGGGGATATCTCACTAAGCTTTCGGGCTTACAGTTGTGGTTTCATGTTTTTCTGGTTCTTCAGGAGATCGTGGCAAGGCGAAGGCGTGATCGTACCGCTCCTCATGATTTTGTAGTGTTGTGATTCTGGGAACACGTTAAATGTTTTGTATTGAAAACCCTTTTTGTAAAGAATTAATGGAATCGAGATGTTTTTGAAAAATTTAAAAATTGGTTGTATTTTTCGGTCATTACAGCTCTTCAAGTCACCACCTCTCCAACTATACAGTTGTATTCGGCTAAGTTCTAATAGAATATGTCACAAATTGAATTTCGGGACGAAATTCTTTCAACCGGGGGAGACTGTGACAACCGTCAAAATTTGAGACATTACTAGATTTCAATAAACTTAGTTGCACATATAGGCATGACACATACTAGACTTTGTAACTAGGAGCTATGTTATAACCCACTAGAAACTTGGAAACAAGTAGAATCGAAGGATAGTGTACTTAGATTTCACATTGGTATGTGAATTCTACAACTACTTAACTGTAATGACTATCCATATTCGGGACATTCGTTGAATTGAACATCTTTGCATGAATCTTGTAGACACATCATGCACTAGACCTAGAAGTAGAAATTAGGTCAAAGTCTCATAGAAAATTAAGTCAAAGTTGAAACTAGGCCTACTATACTTCATTCATCAAATTCACTTGAATCTCGGAACCACTACATAGAATGCCAATAAACCGATAAAAATAAATTACAAAAATTATTTCTAACTTAAAGAAGACTTATGAAACACTAAAATAGTTTGAATTCTCAAATTTCAGTTAATTTGGATAACCAAGGATTTACAAAATTCCTTAAAACCCTAAAAGTCCTAAAAACTTAAATTTATGAAGTTTTAGATTAAAATCCCATAAAAGTTTTTATAAACACTATAGTATCAAATTAATATATTTAAAATGTGGAGATATAATCAAGGAAATTAATTTAATTCATTAACATTAACCTTACATTTATAGTCAAAAATCCAAGAGTTATGAACAAAATTTATATAAAATCCACATTTTATATTGTAAGTCCTCTAAATTGCTTGTGTATCAATCAGATCCAATTGATGGTGTTGAATCCCAATCAATTGGATGATGTCAGATCAAATATAGAAGAGAAGGAGAAGAAGAAGATGATGAATCTAATGATGTATTCAATATGACTACATCATTACATAAAAATATATTTTCCTAGAAAAGCAAAGTATAAACCATATTTTTGACCCAACATATATAAATTGAAAGAGATTTTATAAAAATTAAGGAATTAAAAAAAAAAAATCAAATATCCTCTCTCCTCTTCAAATTTCAGAATCTCTCTCTGTAACATCCCAAAAATACAGTCCGAAAATTTCGTTTAATTTAATAATAAAAACCATAGTCGATAAACCTCATATAAAATCATAAGTTATGTATCTCAAAATATCTTAACAACTGTCAAATATATCAGCGTATAAACATCCCAGGCTGAACAAACGGTGTGTGCACTGCAATCTTTCCAAACTCCTCTTTTGAAAACTGAGTACCTGAAACCAAAACTGAAAACCGTAAGCACGAAGCTTAGAGAGCTCCCCCAAACTACCACATACCATACAATACATATAAAGCACATACTGGGCCTTGCCCACTGCATCGGACCGAGGTCCGGACTAACTGGGGCCTTGCCCCTTGCATCGGACCGAAGTTCGGAAACTGATTGGGACCCCGTCCCCTGCATCGGACCGAAGTCCGGACTAACTGACTGGGACCCCGTCCCCTGCATCGGACCGAAGTCCGGACTAACTGACTGGGACCCTGTCCCCTGCATCGGACCGAAGTCCGAAACTGACTGGGACCCCGTCCCCTGCATCGGACCGAAGTCCGAAACTGACTGGGACCCCGTCCCCTGCATCGGACCGAAGTCCGGACTATCTAAACACAGCATAGCATAACATATCAACGAGCATAAACACATATACTGCATACTGCATCGGGCCGTTGCCCGGAACACATAACACATAACACATAAATCCTGTCTGAGCCACGAAGGCATCAAACATACTAACTACCGCATCGGACCGAATTCCGGAAACTACTGCTTACTGAACGGGTCGGCATTATGGCCTTAGACCCGTTCCTACTGGAAGGAAACTCACCTCACACTGCTGAAGTCCTGCAGACACAATCCCACACTGCTGAAGTCCCGCAGACTCCACCCCAGCTGCTGGCTGACAGATTCCCGAACTGTCAACACCAAATAACACCCAATTAATAATTGGGTTCTAACACATACTATAAATACATACTTTGGATAATTACTACATTACCCCTAACTTGGCTTACCCAAGCCCAAGGCCCAATTCCATAGGCCCAAAGTCAAGTAGGGATCAAAGCCCAACATATGGCCCAATTTTCCAAATTGGGCCCAAACCTCTACATGGACTTCCCTTAAGGCCTAATTGATTAGTCCAGTCCAACATGTATCATTCTAGGGCCCAATATCATACAACCATCTAGGCCCCAACTATGGCCCATCTATGGCCCAATTTTCCAAATTGGGCCCAATCCTTCATATGGGCCTCACCCTAAAGCCCAACTAATTACTCTAGTCCATTTGATTATTCTCGGATGGCCCAACACAAAGCCCAAGTGAAATTAGGGTTTCACATAAAATGACAATTAGGGTTAAGTGTTTCTTACTCAACCCACTAAAGACTTAACACACTAGGGACTTAATCCATTAAGTCCATTATTGCTTAGATTAATTTCTGCCAATGATTATTATTTAATATTTCACTTATTAAATAATTCTCGTGTGTCCTGATAAATTCCCAAATATTAATATTTTCTCAATTAGCAAATTAAGGACTTAGTCCATTAATTCCTTTACTTTACTAGATAATTGGCATGTAATAGTTTGGGCTTAATTCACAATCCAATCCCAATGGCCCACAAGTGGGCCCAATTAGTCTAAGGCCCAATTAATCACAATTAGGGTTTTCTAAACCCTAATTAGGGTTTCCACTCAAACATGGCCCAATAGGCCCAAATAAAATCTCTAAGCCCATTAGGGTTTGCTAGCGGGGCACCACCCACTACCACCTCGGGTAGTGATGGTTGATGGGGCTCACGGCGGCGGCCACCACCTTATGGTGGTGGTTACTATTATTTTTATTATTCCATGCAGTTACAGTTACAATACTTAATCCACAGAATAAACACACACACACACACACACTAACATACACACACAGCCACCCTAGTGGTGGCTTGTGGCGGCAGCCAATTTTCCAGCCAAATAAACACATACAATCCATATACACGTGCTCCTAATTTACGAAATGTATCCCAACCACCCACCTAGTGGTTCACGGAGGTCCGGCAGCAGCATGGCGTCCCACAGAGGTATAACCACATGAGAAGGCGGCAAAGGTGGCGGGTAGGGTTGGTAGGGGCTTCCGATGAAACAACCGCAAGGCGGCGCCAAAAATGGTTGTCCTAGCGGCAACAATGGCGTCTATGACAATGGGAATGAAAGGGAGATGCAACAATGAACGACTCAACTATGGCCTATAACAGCCCCTGAAGTCGTCGGTCTTCCGGTTCCAACATAGATGGAGGCGGCAGCGGGCTTGGCGGCGCAACGACGGATGAACTCGGTTGGGCTGTGACTGAGGAGATCTACTGCCCTCTCATTGACATTCATGGCTCCGACTTGGTCGCCAATGGATGTCCCGACAGTAGGAGGAAGCAAGGTGGTCGGGCTCGGAGGTTTGAGGCCTTAGCGGCGGTGGTGGAGGAAGTATGGCGGCACCGGTGGGAGTCATAATGTTGGCGGCTGGAGGATGAAGGGGAGTGGAGGTGACAGCCGACATCACATCTTTTGGGTTAGGGTTACTTAAGACAAATATATATACCCGATGCCTTTCAAAACATTTCCCATATTAACATAATCAATCCCTCCTTCCTTCTTTTCTTTCAAAATAAGTCCATATGTTACACTTTTAACCTTGCCTTCCGAAATCTTTTTAAACTGAATCCCAAAACTTACATTTTAAGCCCTGATCCCATAAATTTCTTTCATAATAGATCCCTGCATTACAAATAAACCCTTCAGCCTTCAAATCTTTTCAATTTAATCCCGAACTTACTCTTTTAACCCCCGACTTCTAAAATTCTTCACAAATTAGTCCGGGACTCACATTTACTAATTTATTTAAATAAACGGGGCGTTACAACTCTCCCCCCCCCCCCCCCCCCCTTAAATTAGATTTCGTCCTCAAAATAATTCCTTTCACTTCAAACCACTCTAGTAACCTGGTCACCATCCTGGGCACACCCTAGCCTTTCTATGGTAACTGTAACCAACCCTCGCGACAAGATCACATCTATTCCGACTGATATCTGCTGCCTTGAGATGGTCTGATTCCCTGACAGACCACTCATACCAAAATTATTATCGATGAAACCAGCCTGCTTATCTCTCAACTGACTACTCAACTTCTGCTAGCTTGAAAATTCCCACTACAAAACAGGTTCACAAACCTAATTATCCCTGTAGATCACTTATACTTGGCCAATGCTCAGCTATTTCCGCTGTGAGTGACTTGTCACTTCCCAATAAATCAGCTATCCTGTCTGTACTTGCAACTTAGGGCATAATTACTACCATTGCCCAAGAGCTGTAACTGCCTGAAACACTGAACTGTCTGAACACTGAACTGCCCGAAACACGGAACTGTCTGAACACTGAACTGCTCGAAACACTGAACTGCCTGAACACTGAACTGCCTGAAACACTGAACTGCCTGAAACACTGAACTATCTGAAACTATATGCTGCCACATGGCTGCTTCCCAACATCTACCGAGACCTACCTGGTCTCAATTTTCTGCCAATCATCTGAACTATCGGGTTCCAGCCCAACTGCAGAGCCAAAGGACTCCCTACTTAGCCGCCTCGCACGACTTCTGAACGAAATCCTTCTATGGATCTAGTTGCTACTAGTTATCTCGTCACTGTGGCCCTAATGGCCTTCTGCTCTAACTGATTGGTTCCATGCGTCGAATCCTGACGTCACCAAACCCAAGGCTAAACGCGATTGCTACATCACCAATTGTAGCCTTATGTCATAAATGACCTTAAGCAGTCCACTGCTTCCTTGCTCTCATCTTTATAGCGGCGCTTCTACAATCTTATCACTGGCTTAACCAGGTCTCATCCGTCTGGGAAATTCCAAAATCCAATCTGTGGATTTCCATTTCCTCACTGCTATACCCAAACTGGTGGGTACTACTGATCTTTCCGTGTCCTAACAACGCACTCACGCTATCTACCAACCTAGTGAAGGCTGCGGCTACACCAACAGAATCACATCACTCTAGTACTATCTGCTAATCTTGTGAATGCTACGGCTACACCCGCAGACTTACAACACTCTGATTCTATTTGAATGCTAGTGAATGCCACGGCTACACCTGCAGACTTACAACACTCTAATACTGGATCGAACACGCGCTTGCCCCGTACTCAGCTGAACTCGTGTCCTAACTAGAATCCCAAACCTGATTCCCTAAGGCTTTCTAGTAACATCACGGGAACGCGATCTCCTTATTGGCAAGCTTTTCCGAACTTCCATCTCACACTATCCTCAAACCATACAACCGCTTGGGCTATCTTCCTTCCCAATAAGGACGCGAAACTTATCCTAGTCTCAAAACTGCTCCTGCTTCTGAATCCTTGGGCGATTCTCCCCCACTTTGATTCAGCTAATGCCCTACAACACACAAAACTGGAAGAATTCCCAATCCTTCTCACCACCCATGACCAATCTGCTAGAAACCACACTTACCATTGCTAGTGTTTCAACACTAGCTAATCCAAAAGATCACACAACTCTAAAAATTCGAATAAAGCTCCGGTAATAACCCGCTAAACCCAGGAAGCTCCGAATCTCAATTGGAGACCTCGGAATCTCCCACTACATCACGGCCTCTAACTTAGCCGGATTGACTAGAATATCCTTCCGGTTGACAAGGTGCCCAAGAAATTGCACCCCGCGCAACCAGAACTCACAATTAGAGAACCTTGCGAAAATTCTCTCCCTCCTCAAAGTCTCTAGCACCTCCCTCAGGTGCTTCTCGTGATACTCCTCAGTCTTGGAATAAACCAAGATGACGTTGTACTCCCTACTCCCGCAACTGCTACACCGAATCTGGTCCTACTAGTCTCTCGAAAGCTAATCTGAAATCTTGGGTCTCCTCTCAAGACCCTTCAATATGAGCAACTGATCTGGTTCCCTCTTACCAATGTGCTCCAAGTCCTTATCCCGTTCTCAACCTCTAGAAGTCATATTATTCAAGGTCTTGCACCCCGAGATACTCATGATCTCTCCGCTATCATTCTACACTATGTTCTGATAACTTACCTTCTTCATTTCCTCATCTGCTGCATACTGGTACCATATAAGCTCTTTCCCGAGACTTAGCAGTGATCTCTGCCACAGTCTCAGTCTTCTGGTGGAGATCTAACAACTCTTGCGCCAACTGTTGCGCCTCAATCGCTTGGGCACACTCTGCCTAGAATCTGGTCTAATAGTCATTCCATGACATAGCATTAACCGCATCATCACAAAACTCACTACCGACCTCTCCCTATCAATCTCGTGCTCTATCCCTCAGGAGACAAGAAGTAAGTCAGGTCTTGTCTCCTTTCGAGACAACGTCTGGTATTAAAAGTGTTGGCAACATCTGCCAACCATTTGTTGCTAACAATGGGGTCCTTAACCCCCATGTCAATCTGAAGCCTCACAAACTCTGAATTCCCGAAACATCAACATACGGGTCTCTATCACGACTGCTATCTCAGTGCAGAATGCACTCGGCCTCTCATCACAAATCTCTATAATGCCCTCCTTGATCACACTGAGGATCACAGGAGTCTGGTCAATGATACGACGCAAAATTCTCAGATGAAATGAACTCTCTCATCTGATCATCAATCTGCCCGGCTCCAGAGTCCGAGCCTGATCCTCTGTCGACACCAAAACTACCATCTGGTCTACCACGTAGCGTCACTATACTCGGCAACATGCCATCACTAACATCACAATACTCACCCAATCTCGAGGGATCTCACACACTACAAGTTCCCTGGATTCATCTCAGCCTTCCTTGATTCGAGTACGGATCCTCTGCTTTCAGTAGTACGGGCCCATACTACCTTCCACATCTATCCGTACTTTCCTCAAGAACTACCTCGACTCCACCAAGTCACTCTACTGCTACTGATCTCTGCTACTACCTTCCTAGGATTTCCCTAGGGAACTTCTGACTCCACCCAAACCAGTCCTCAGCTACTGAAGGCCTCCTTGTAATGCCAATTAGCCACCACCTGAATACCATCACATGCAATGAGGCTCGGATAATCCTTCGAGTAAAAGTCTCGTCCCTACAACGGTTAGACTCAAACAAGAGCTGCGCAGTAGGGCCAAATCCAGGACTCTGAGATTATTCAACCCTGATCACATGTGATGTGACATATTCACCTAATGGCTAACTCCCATCACTCAGAGTCCCACAAAGCACAAAGCAAGCAGCATTCGGATAAAGGAAACATACTCAGGCAAAGCTATTCTCATGACAAGAAATTGTACTAGCATACAATGCTAAACTCATACTATCAGGCATAACCTACACAGGCTATCCTACTACTGTCTACTCAATACTAGCATGAAATTCTTATCAAGCTGAAACACATAAAGCAGGCACATAAGGCATCCTCCTAGATCCTTAGTCCTATACTAGCATGCTGTTCTACTGAAACTGAAACTGAAACTGGAACTAAAACTGAAACTAAAACTATTGATCATAAACTTGTATAGGTAATTTGGGAGTACTTACTTAAGCTCGGCTGATTGCATGCACCACACCCTTTTCTCTTTTCGAAACTCCTTTCGCTTTTTCTAAAACTCTTTTCTTTATACTTTTTCTAAAATTGTTTTCTTTTCTCAAATTTCTTTTGTAACTATGGTTTTTCTCTTGAAAACTTTATACCACTTCCTTAGTTTGAGTCCAAACACACCCGAAAGTGTGCCCGAATCCCTCAAACCAAGGCTCTGATACCAACTTGTAACATCCCAAAAATACAGTCTGAAAATTTCGTTTAATTTAATAATAAAAACCATAGTCGATAAACCTCATATAAAATCATAAGTTATGTATCTCAAAATATCTTAACAACTGTCAAATATATCAGAGTATAAACATCCCAGGCTGAACAAACGGTGTGTGCACTGCAATCTTTCCAAGCTCCTCTTTTGAAAACTGAGTACCTGAAACCAAAACTGAAAACCGTAAGCACGAAGCTTAGTGAGCTCCCCCAAACTACCACATACCATACAATACATATAAAGCACATACTGGGCCTTGCCCACTGCATCGGACCGAGGTCCGGACTAACTGGGGCCTTGCCCCCTGCATCGGACCGAAGTCCGGAAACTGACTGGGACCCCGTCCCCTGCATCGGACCGAAGTCCGAAACTGACTGGGACCCCGTCCCCTACATCGGACCGAAGTCCAAAACTGACTGGGACCCCGTCCCCTGCATCGGACCGAAGTCCGAAACTGACTGGGACCCCGTCCCCTACATCGGACCGAAGTCCGGACTATCTGAACACAACATAGCATAACATATCAACTAGCATAAACACATATACTGCATACTGCATCGGGCCGTTGCCCAGAACACATAACACATAACACATAAATCCTGTCTGAACCACGAAGGCATCAAACATACTAACTACTGCATCGGACCGATGTCCGGAAACTACTGCTAACTGAACGGGTCGGCATTGTGGCCTTAGACCCGTTCCTACTGGAAGGAAACTCACCTCACACTGCTGAAGTCCCGCAGACATAATCCCACACTGCTGAAGTCCCGCAGACTCCACCCCAGCTGCTGGCTGACAAATTCCCGAACTGTCAACACCAAATAACACCCAATTAATAATTGGGTTCTAACATAGACTATAAATACATACTTTGGATAATTACTACATTACCCCTAACTTGGCTTACCCAAGCCCAAGGCCCAATTCCATAAACCCAAAGTCAAGTAGGGATCAAAGCCCAACATATGGCCCAATTTTCCAAATTGGGCCCAAACCTCTACATGGACTTCCCTTAAGGCCCAATTGATTAGTCCAGTCCAACATGTATCATTCTAGGGCCCAATATCATACAACCATCTAGGCCCCAACTATGGCCCATCTATGGCCCAATTTTCCAAATTGGGCCCAATCCTTCATATGGGCCTCGCCCTAAAGCCCAACTAATTACTCTAGTCCATTTGATTATTCTCGGATGGACCAACACAAAGCCCAAGTGAAATTAGGGTTTCACATAAAATGACAATTAGGGTTAAGTGTTTCTTACTTAACCCACTAAGGACTTAACACACTAGGGACTTAATCCATTAAGTCCATTATTGCTTAGATTAATTTCTGCCAATGATTATTATTTAATATTTCACTTATTAAATAATTCTCGTGTGTCCTGATAAATTCCCAAATATTAATATTTTCTCAATTAGCTCATTAAGGACTTAGTCCATTAATTCCTTTACTTTACTAGATAATTGGCATGTAATAGTTTGGGCTCAATTCACAATCCAATCCCAATGGCCCACAAGTGGGCCCAATTAGTCTAAGGCTCAATTAATCACAATTAGGGTTTTCTAAACCCTAATTAGGGTTTCCACTCAAACATGGCCCAATAGGCCCAAATAAAATCTCTAAGCTCATTAGGGTTTGCTAGCGGGGCACCACCCACTACCACCTCGGGTAGTGGTGGTTGATGGGGCTCACGGCGGCGGCCACCACCTTATGGTGGTGGTTACTATTATTTTTATTATTCCATGCAGTTACAGTTACAATACTTAATCCATAGAATAAACACACACACACACACACTAACATACACACACAGCCACCCTAGTGGTGGCCGGTGGTGGCTTGTGGCGGCAGCCAATTTTCCAGCCAAATAAACATATACAATCCATACACACGTGCTCCTAATTTACGAGATGTATCCCAACCACCCACCTGGTGGTTCACGGAGGTCCGGCAGCAGCATGGCGTCCCACAGAGGTACAACCACATGAGAAGGCGACAGAGGTGGCGGCTAGGGTTTGGTAGCGGCTTCCGATGAAACAACCGCAAGGCGGCGCCGAAAATGGTTGTGCTAGCGGCAACAATGGCGTCTACGACAATGGGCATGAAAGGGAGATGCAAGAGTGAACGACTCAACTATGGCCTATAACAGCCCCTGAAGTCGTCGGTCTTCCGGTTCCAACATAGATGGAGGCGGCAGCGGGCTTGGCGGCGCAACGACGGATGAACTCGGTTGGGCGGTGACTGAGGAGATCTACTGCCCTCCCATTGACATTCATGGCTCCGACTTGGTCGCCAATGGATGTCCCGACAGTAGGAGGAAGCAAGGTGGTCAGGCTCGGAGGTTTGAGGCCTTAGCGGCGGTGGTGGAGGAAGTATGGCGGCACCGGTGGGAGTCATAATGTTGGCGGCTGGAGGATGAAGGGGAGTGGAGGTGACAGCCGACATCACATCTTTTGGGTTAGGGTTGCTTAAGACAAATATATATACCCGATGCCTCTCAAAACATTTCCCATATTAACATAATCAATCCCTCCTTCCTTCTTTTCTTTCAAAATAAGTCCATATGTTACACTTTTAACCTTGCCTTCCGAAATCTTTACAAACTGAATCCCAAAACTTACATTTTAAGCCCTGATCCCATAAATTTCTTTCATAATAGATCCCTGCATTACAAATAAACCCTTCAGCCTTCAAATCTTTTCAATTTAATCCCGAACTTACTCTTTTAACCCCCAACTTCTAAATTTTTTCACAAATTAGTCCGGGACTCACATTTACTAATTTATTTAAATAAACGGGGCATTACACACACACTCTCTCTCTCTCTCCCCTCATTTCTCCTCCCAAAGTCAATCATTTCACTTCCTATTCACTTCACCTCCTACTTTTCTCTCTCTCTAAAACTTCCCTCTTACTTCTCTCTAACAATGACAAACTTAGAAACAGAATAATTGGGAGAGATTTTTAAATTCAATTCTTCATGAGTTCATAAGCATCTATGTATTTTGGTGGAGTATAACCCCAAAGAGATGACGAGAGACTGAGCTATACATAGAGATATAATCTCTCTTTTCTTCTCTCTAAAACCCCCGATTCTTTACCTCTATGAGTTAGCTCCATAACCCACAAAATTTCTAGAAAATATCCCTCATTTTACTCAAAAATCTTCATCATTTGAAGTTGATATTCAAGGTAAAATTAATTTCCTTATATTTTCTTTACTTTTCTTTCAAAAATTTAATGTTTTCTTGCATTTTTCTCCCTATTCTACACTTTTCTTTGAGATTATTCACATGCACATTCATGCATCTCGAATTGGATGATGATGGTGGTGGGATTTTACCCAAAAACAACATGTATGTTATTAGAAGGTGAAATCCAATGATCAAAACCTAAATCAAATCCATCAACTTGAGTTTTACAAGTTTTAAAGATTAAAAACCACATGCATTACAAGTTTTTCATTTAGAAACATCATTTTAAACAAAATAAGTTCATTCATGGTCTTCAAATCATAATGCATGTGATGAACATCTAGCTTAAAGGCTTGATTATCAAAGTACATTGTTAAGAATGCTTATAAATGATTTATTTATAAATAACTATCTAAAACATATTTTCTAATCAAATAAGATTTTTCCCAGAATCCAAACAACAAAATAAGATGATCTGAAAATTTTCAGAAAATAAATCGTTTCTCTTGGTTTATTGTAATTTTTGCAAGAAAATACAACAATAATTCATATAAATATGTTTGATGGTTAATAAATTATGGTAAATTTTGGATATTACCTATGCACTTATTAAAGACTTTTCATGAAGTTGTATGCATTTATAAGTCTGTTTTCTGTTGATTTCTAATTTATTTTTTTCAAGAGAAATAAATAGAAAAATATAGTTTTGAATGTACAAAGCCATATTTCATACTTTCTGCATCTTCTAGACATCATAAAGACTCTATGAAAATTTTTCCTGATTTTTCTGAGACAATTGCTTATTTTTCCCGAATTAATGAATGTTTAAGGGATTAAATTGATGAAAAATATCTATAGTTATCCAAAAATTATGAAGCTTTATCAGAATATCGTATATTACATATAAATAATAAATAAAAAGTTTAGTGAATTTTACTTACTGTTTAATAATTTTTCACGAATTAATGCTTATTTAAATGAATAAAACAAAGAAAAATAGTTAAACTTTTTGAAAACTATCTTTGATATTTTTTCCAACATATATATATATATATATATATATATATATATATATATATATATATATATATATATATATATATATATGTTAAATAAAAGTGGCAAAAAATGTTTGGAGAATTTATAAACTGATTCCTATTTATTTTGTTTTTTTCAATTACACATACACAAAAATCATAAAATCGAGTTAAATTGTTTGAAAATCAATTTGAGTATTCTTCCCCATTTATATACATTGTATAACAGTTTTACAAAAAGATTCGGAGTTTTTATTAATTGTTTGTTATTTTTTCACAATTTTATGATGTTTTCAAAGATTTTAATGGTGGAGAAATGGTTAAAGATATTTAAAAATAATGAAAAATTACAAGAGGGTTCTAAATTATAGTTAGAACTGAAATGTAATGTTTGGAAATTTTTAGAACTGATTTGATTTAGTTTTGGATTTTTAGTTTGTAAAGCCCATCCAAAAGTTCTAAAATGCATTTCAAACAATAACACAAAATGAGATTTGACACTTGCAGATGTTAATTAGTCAATTGGTATATGGAAATCTTAATTTGCAGAAAAGTATTTGCAACTTTTACAAAACCTAACTTTGGCACAATATTGACATAATTCTATTGTAGAAATTAAGTATAATAGTGTTAGATTTTCGACTAGAGACTTACTAGTGTGTAACCTTATCGCAGGAAATCGATAGTAGGACGTGAGCGGTTAGCTCAAGGCATCACAAATACCTTCACACATCATTGTGAGTATTCACGACTCCCCCTATTTTTGGTTTTTAAAATGTTTTGGGGTAGAAAAGCATGTCCAAAAACTGTTTATTGTTCGTTGTAATTAATATGACATGTATCAAACTCGGTTGCTATATTTTGTTGTGTATGTGTATGCTATTTCTAATTTATGAGGACTTATCACTTTTAAGTCCATGGAATCAGTTCACCCAACTCATTAACTCATTTGAGCCCATGGTCATTATGGATAGCTCTATTAGGAGGTAGACAACCCCTCACTCACACGATCCACTTAAGTGCATTTTACCATATTTCTCCCTAAGTTAGCGATAGACATAGCATTCAAGAGGGCATTCAGTCTTAGGCTTGGGTTGTGAACTCATGATTTGATCACTACACACATACAAACTTTGTTTCTCATTATAGAAATGAACTTTTATTACTGGGAACTTATTTACTTGTCTTAGCAATGAACTTGTTTGCTCTTTGTAGCAACGAACTTGTCTGCTCATTGTAGCAGTGAACCTGTTTACTCATTTGAGTAATGAACTTTGTTTATCATATTAGCAACAAACTTCTATTTATGGAAACTTTATTACTCGTTTTAGCAACGAACTTCTATTCACGAAAACTTATTTACTTATTTAGCAATGAACATTTGTTTATGGAAAGAGTTATCAATATTTTGATTTTCATGACTTCAAACTTTACTATGTTATAAACCTGTGAGTACTCACCAACTATTTCGGTAGTTGACCACTCATTTTACATGCTTTTTTTAGGAACTCATCAGTAAGATGGAACTTAGGGACACATCACTTGTAGGTGCATTCGTATGTGTTGTTTTTCAATTACACTATAATTTCTTTTAAAATTTGTTCAAACCCATTGTAAATTATAATTCTTTTAATATTATGGTTGGTGTTGTCTTTATCTTTTTCTATGAAACCCTTTATACTGCCATACCCTATATTTCCGCATTAGCGGGGTGTGACAGCTGGCCACAAACTCTTAACCTTTATGGACGCTTTTGCGGGATTCCAACAAATCCAGATGGAACCATTCGATCAAGAAGATACAACATTTATAACTACAACAGGTATATATTGTTACACTATAATGCCTTTTGGTCGTAAAAATGCAGGTGCAACATATCAAAGACTGGTGAACCGAATGTTTAAAAACAATCTGGGGGACACCATGGAGGTCTACATTGACGACATGGTGGTGAAGTCCATGAAAGTTGAAGCTCATCTTAGGAATCTCAAAGAAGCCTTTGAGACTCTAGACGAATACAATATGAAGCTGAATCCATTTAAATGCAACTTTGGGATGAAATCGGGCAAGTTCCTTGGGTATATGGTAACCAAGAGAGGAATAGAAGAAAGTGCGGAGCAGATCAAAGCAATCATCGAGCTTAAATCTCCATCTTCAACAAAAGACATCCAAAGGATAACCGGAAGAGTAGCGACACTCAACAGGTTCATTTCAAGATCCTCAAAAAGGTGTAAGCCCTTCTATGTTATCTTGAAGAAGAACAAGAAGTTTGAATGGACTGAAGAACATGAAGAAGCTTTTCAGGAACTCAAAAGATACTTAATTTACGTGCAACTACTGGTGAAGCCTATAGATGGAGAACCACTTCTCATTTACCTCTCGGTATCCTCAAGTGCGGTAAGTGATGTCCTAGCCAAGGATCTTAATGGAGACCAATATCCCATCTATTATGTAAGTAAAAGTCTTATGGATCCTAAGACTAGATATTCTCATCTCGAAAAATTAATTCTTGCATTGGTAACTGCTTCTACTAAATTAAGGCATTATTTCACGACACATACTATACATGTGAAAAGTAATTATCCTATTAAGAATGTGATGAGAAAACCAGAGATCTCAGGAAGGATGGCAAAGTGGTCAGTGAAGTTAAGCACGTTTAAAATCAAATATAAGGCAAGATCCGCCATAAAGTCACAAGCATTAGCAGACTTTGTGGCTGATTTTAGTGAAGATCTACAAAACGAAGTAGACATTGAAGCTAAACAACTCCTAGAAGATGAACACTTGGGAAAATGGACACTATTCACGGATGGAGCTTCAAACCAAAAAGGAACCGGGCTGGGGATCATACTAAAATTGCCATAGGGGTACATCCTACTCCAGACTGTTAGTTGCAAATTTACCTTAACCAACAACGAAGCGGAATATGACGCACTCATCATGGGACTACTATTGGCTAATGATCTTCAAATCCAGGATCTTCAGGTATTTGTTGATTCTTTATTATTAACCAGTCACTTCAATGAATCTAATGTAGTGATTTGTGAAAGATTAGCATTATACCTCTGGATCCTCAAAAATTAGCCTCTGATTTTGAAAACTTTAGCCTAACCCAAGTTCCCAGGGAAGAAAACACAGAAGCAGATGCATTAGCCAACTTAGGATCCTCCCTAAGGATCCGACCAGAAATGAAGATCCCTATAACCCACATAATAACTCCAGCTATAGAAGCCCTTCACGACAAACCCAACGATCCTAAACAACTAATAAGTGTAGCAGTCACCGGAGATCCTGACCCTCAGATCCCTCCTCAAAGGGATCCCGACAAACAAGATCCTCGAAGAAGACCACGATCATGGATCCAACCCATTATGGAGTATCTCCAAAATGGCATGATCCTAATAGAATAAAAAAGAGAAAGAGCATTCATAACAAGAGTCTCAAGATTCGTAATAATCTAAGGTAAATTTTATAAAAAGTCTATGGCATGTCTACTCATGTTCATCCTCAAACTAATGGTCAAGCAGAATCTAGAAATAAGGTCGTAGTAAACAACTTGAAGAAAAGGCTAGATAAAAAGAAAGGAAGATGGGCAGAAGAGCTTCCTTTCGTCCTATGGGTAGATAAGACTACTTCCAAAGTAGCCACAAGTCAGACCCCCTACTTCTTGGTGCTTGGGATAGAAGCAATGATCTGTATGGAAGTAGTGATCCCAATAACAAGATACTTGCTCCAAAATCAAGAAAAAAAATGACAGGATCCTAGCTCAGGATCTCGACATTATTGACGAACTCAGAGATCTTGCCAATATACGCATTGCTGCTTATTAACAAAGGATCACCAAGGCTTACAATAAGAACATAAAAGTCAGAAGATTCCAAATAGGAGACTTGGTATTAAGGAAAACATTCTAAAACACCAAGGATCCTAGTGCAGGTAAATTAGCTCCTAAGTAGGAAGGACCATATCTCATAGATGTTGAAGCAGGAAAAGGAGCATATTGGCTAGCAACACTTGAAGGAGACATTTTTCCAAGATCCTGGAATGCTATACATCTCAAAGCATACTATATGTAAATAAGATTGATTGTTCTTCACCTTAAACTTTTTATCATTACTTATTTTCTCCTTGAATACATTACTAACTTAAGCATCAGAGGGGCGTTAGCTAGACTAACGCCCAACCCTAGCTAATGTTTGTTATACAGAAAGACGTACATCTAAGGATCTCCATAAGCAATGATCCTAAAACATAAGGATCGGGACACACGAAGATCTCAACATCGTAACACTTGGATAATTCCATTATATTAATGATATGATCTTTAAACTATAATATACACAAGCTAAAGACTGATCATCTCTCCTACGCTTAAGGGTACTTAATCCCCTCTAAGGTTTAAAGAGTTAATTACCTATTTCACACGAACTAAGTTTTATACACCTCAATTGAACGCACGATATCTAACTATGGGATACAAATAAGGGGATCATTTCACGATGTAGTGGCTTGGCAACCCTCTTATCCTTGAACATAAGTTAAGATCCTAAAGGTTTATAACATTTTCATGTTATCTAAAATTAGGATCTTACCCCAGAAATTATGTAAGGTTTATAACATTTTCATGTTATCTAAAGTTGGGATCTTACCCCAAAAATTACATAAGGTTTATAACATCTTCATGTTATCACACATTGGGAGTTTTCCCTAGAAAATACACATAAATCATAACATTCTCATGTTATCATAAGTAGGTATATTTCCCATGAAATACGTCACAAGTTGGATCCTCCCCAGTACATAACATCAACATGTTATCAATTGAACTTATGATGTTACCCAAGAATTTTGTCAAGGTTTATAACCTAAACAGGTTATCCTAAGAAGGGAATTCCTCCATATGATCTCATCATTAAGGATCACCATCATCAAGGATCCTCATCATTAAGGATCTTCATCGGTATGTATCCTCAATGGTAAGAATCTTATCATCAGAAGTCAACAACGATCCTAAGTTCTTTCCTAAGTTGAGATTTATCCTTAGTAAATTCTAAGATTGAAAAGCTTATGAAGATTAAGGAAAAACTTGTAGACAATCATGTTCCATCGATCCTTATTCTTGAAAACTCTAATTAATGTTTAAGGATCCTGAACTTTCTAGGATCTTAAGCAAAAATCATCTGGTTATCAGAATTCAAGTATACTAAAAATGATTCACTAAAAGAATTTTGTCTCAGGATTGTTTGCAAGAACCAAGTTTTCCAGGATCCTGATTATTTAAGGATCCTAGTATCATAACCGTCATGTAGAGAACTCAAGAGAGAGATATAAAAAGAAAATACAACCCTTACATTCAAAGGGGTTGCACACCAACCCAACCAAAAGATTAATTGTTTTACATTACTGATGAAAACAAAAACTGCCTAAACTAACTTCTTGCAAGCCTAGACCTTAGCCTAGTAATTATCGGTCGCGTCCTTCTACTTCCCTCGGTCAGCCGCAGTACAGGATCCTAATTGGCGGTCGCGGGCTTGCCAGTCAATTTAGCCAGTGCCTTGCGCCAACCATCCACATCCTAGGAACCTGCATTCTTTAGATCCTCTGCAAGACAGATCTTGGCCTCCCAAATAGTCACTGCAGCACTGACCTTCGCATCAGAGATCACTTCCTCCATCTCGTGTAAGTAATCCTCCTCCTTTTCAGTCTTCTCCTTGCTGAGCAGCTCCACTCTCCTCAACAGATCCTCATTGGTCGCTTTCCACATCCTCTCCTGTCCCTGAAGGGTTTGTTCATCCCTCTCCGCATTGATCCTTGGATCAGCGGAAACATGATTAGAAACCTAAAACAAAGACATAATGGGTCAACAAATGGTAGAATAAAATATAGAACGAGAATAAAACCAACACTTACAGCTTGGGAGAAAGAGACTAATTTTTGGAGCGCTTCCTCAGCCCCAAGGCTCTCCAAAGATAAACCTCCTGACTCAACAATTTTCCTTTTCCGGGATCCCGGGGTCTTCGTTGTCAAGTCAATGGTCGATCTTTTCGGAGGAATAGAAGATGAGCTCTTCTCCCTTTTCACCGCCAGCTGATCCTTCGACATGGTTGGGTCAAGATCAACGAGTGTGAAGCTAGCACTAGAGTGAGTAACTTTGGATCATGTATACATATATAACAGAAGACTATTAAAAACCTTCATCACAAGCGAAAGAATCAAGGATCCTTACATGTCGACAAAAGGTCAGTGGCTGAAGAACTTTCTTGCAGAGTGGCTTAATCAAATCGAAAGGATATCTCAGCTTCAAACAAGGCCAAGAACATCTTGATCTTCTCTTTAGATTCCTCAGCAACAAGGACGAGATCTTCGAATTTGAAAGATGCAAAAAGAAAACAAAATAAGAAGATGTGAATTCCAGGACCCTTATATTAATATAAAAGAATCCTACCCTTCTTGACCCAGGCATCCGACAGGAGATCCCCACTAGGAACACAATCATGTCTCACAAAAAGGTATTTTTCTTTCCAAGATCTATCGTTATGTTTGGTTTTCAGGACTAGAGGAGATCTGTGGGTTTTGACTTTGAGGAGAAAGCAAGAATTACCGAAGGTTGTGAGATCATATATTCATGCCAGTTCAAGAAGACCTATATCAAGGCCTTTTGACTGATATTCTTGATCAATCCAATATAGGATCATCCAAACAATCAACATGGCCTGAATATATGAGATCCCAGTCACCTTGAAGAATTCAGACACAATCCCAGGGAAAAGGGTATTTCAAACCCATGGAGAAGGGGTATTCGGGGTGTTGAAACAAATTTCAATAAGGATCGTTAGATTCTATGCAGTCAAACAATAAAGAACGTAACTATGAACACGAGAATGGCTTTGAATGAGTTGTATGATTAATGCTTCAACACCTCATAAGATCTCGATTAAGAACTTCGACTGTAGAGGTGTTTAGGGTTACAAAATAATAAACCTAATTAACAACTCTATAAATATGCATGATGATACCAATTGTTGAAACAAATTTCAATCAGGATCATTAGATTCTATGAAGTCAAATAATAAAGAATGTAACTATGAACACGAGCATGGCTTTGAATGAGTCGTATGATTAATGCTTCAACACCTCAGAAGAGCTCGATTAAGAACTTCGACTGTAGAGGTGTTTAGGCTTACAAAATAATAAACGTAATTAACAACTCTAAAAAATATGCACGCATGTATGGATTAGAATAGAGTTGTTAATTACGTATATTATTTTGTAACCCTAAACACCTCTACAGTCGAAGTTCTTAATCGAGCTCTTCTGAGGTGTTGAAGCATTAATCATACAACTCATTCAAATCCATTCTCGTGCTCATAGTTACATTCTTTATTGTTTGACTGCATATAATCTAACGATCCTGATTGAAATTTGTTTCAACAATTGGTATCAGAACGGGAGATTATGTGATCAATACACATTCCTTCTATACTCGAAATTCTTTAGGGTTTTCGCTTTTATTGTATAAATAGAAGTCTTCTTCTCCATATCGATGGTAACTCTGCTTCTAATAAAACCCTAATCTTAAGTTTACAGGTTTGATTCTAGCAGCTCACCATGTCTCACGAAGATTCGCAAACAAATCCCATCAACATCTCAAACAGCATTGGATCCACTACCAGAATTCCCATTCTTTACACTCAAGACTATGAAGTATGGGCACATCACATTGAAGATTACGTGGTTGGATCTAAAGACAATGGCTATCTCATCTGGGAAGCTATCACGCTTGGGCCGTTTGTCCACTTAGGAACGAACACAACAGTTAAGTCCCAAAAGGAATATAACAAGTTGGTGGCGGATGTAGAGAAGATGCCACAGGATGAGAAAGACAAGTTGCTATGTAATGTGAAAGCAATGAGAGTGATCAGATTCCCCTTGCAATCTGACACTTTTCAGTTGGTTGGTTCATGCACGACGGCCAAAAAAATCTGGGATAGGTTGAAAGAACTCTATTCAACCGATGAAGATCTGGAAAACTCTATTCAAACCTTGTTGCTATTAGAATTTGGAGTTTTCAAACAGAAACTAGAAGAAAAACTCATACAAACTTTCGATTGGTTCAATCATCTCCTAGGTAAGATGATCAAGCACGAAATAGAAAGAAAGTTCATTGAGCAGAAGGTGACCTTCATGAACGGTCTCAGACCAGAATGGATGGTCGTGGTCACAACCATGAAAGCTCATGAACAGTTTAAATCTTACTCACTAGCGAAACTTTTAGGAATACTTAAGTCCCATGAGAGTATAGTGACCAAAAAAGCAAAAGCAGTTTCAGGTGTGGGGTCACTGGCCCTTATCTCAAAAGGAAAAAGCATACCAGAAGAAGAAGAAGAGTCTGATATGTCTGAATGTGACCTTACAAGCGAGGAGTATGCTTTCATGGTTACTAATCCAAAGAAGTTTGCACAAAGAAAATTTCCTGTCAACAAGAACCGAAACTGGAAGGGAAGTTACAGCTTTGAGAAGGTGAAGGATGAAGGGAAAAATTCTTCTCAAAAGGATGAAGACAAGAAGGAAAGCAAACTTGCAGAAGACTCTGGGTTCGACTGCAATTACTGTCACGGCAAGAATCACTTTGCCAAAGATTGCATGCTAAGGAAAATGGCTGAGAAAAGAGATGGTGAAGATGACGAGGCGTATTATATGCGCAAGTTGGAAGAAATCAAGAAAAAGAAAGCAACTAGCAGTTCTATGAATGCCTTGATCGTACAGGAGAATGCATATGAAGATGAGTTCGGTGGAGTTGAAGTTTGGTCTACCGACTCTGAAGATGAAGAGGTAAGAAAGCCCACTCATGGAAGGGCTTACGTTGGCAAAAGAAGTAGGTTCGACTGGAAGATGTCTAATGGTCACAGCTGGATCATCAACAGAAAGTGCGAGTAAGGAACCGAAACTGACTGAGGATAAGTGTTTTGCAGCCAAGCCTGTGAGTGAGAAGATCCATGACTGTAATCGGCTGATCAAAAAGGTACAATCCATCCTTGAATCACTTAACGTTCCAGTAATGAATTATGAAGAAGAATTAAAAGAATTAAAATTCAAATTTTCTAACTTAAGTGGTAGTCTCTTGCAAACTCACTTAGCGAATTCTAACCTAACTGACCAACTCAGCAGGGTGTCTTCAAGAAGTGAGGAGAGAAGGATGTGGATTGAGCTGAAGGAGGTGGAATTAAATAAAGCTAGGGATTAAAGTATTTATTTACAAAGAGACAATTTAAAGTTTTTAAAACAAAGGAATGTTTTTTGTTTAATTGCTAAGCGTTTATATACTAATATAGCTCAATTGCATTTAAGTTGTGAGATTGGAAAGAAGATTCATAAAATGATCTTACCCTTCCTTGAATTTAAGGAGGATGATGTCATTGCTGAGTGTGAATCAATAGTGTCATCAGAAGAGACATCCATGTCTTACAAAATTGGACTAGACAAGATAGAAACCTTCATCGATTCTAAGGAACATAAATGTATGCTCAAAAATCTTTTGGATGAAAATGACAGGTTAAAAATTAAGTCTAAAACCATTCAATCTTTTGACTCATCAAACGCCAAATTAATTTCATAAAATAAAATAAACTTAGATAATACGTCTGAATTTGACGAAGAAAGTGAGATGAGCTAAATTTCAGTGGAAGATGAAGTCGATTGCTCTAAGTTTATGAAGAGTGAAACCGAAAATGAGAAACCTCTCATATCCGAAAATTCAGTTGAATTCGCTACGTTGTCAAAAGAAAAGCCACAAAAACTCAAAGAAAAAGCCATGATCTATCAAAAGGTTCAAACAGTGCCGAAGCAGGTCTATGCAGTTACCGGTGTCACTGCAAAACAAACGGCAGAGTTAAAAATCCTTGTCGACAAAGACAACGCTGAAGGATGTGACGATTACTTATGGTCAGCTCCTATAGACAACGCAGAAGAAACCGTAGGCTTATCTGAGCAAACATCATGGAGGGTTAAAGGAAGATACGTTGTTGAACCCATCAACAAACCCTCAAGTTTCGACAAACCAAGCACAAGCGGAACCAAAGAAATTCCTGAAGAACCAATGAAAGAACTAAGAGTTCCAACTCAGACAGCCAAAACTCAAAAGGAGAAGCCAAAGGCAAGCTTCAATATCCATAAATCGCAGAAGGAGTTAGCTGAATAGGAACACTTAAGAAATTAAAGATACATGAAGAATCTGAATGAGCGAAAACATCATTGGCAATCTCAAAATCCCAACTATGTTCCTCCAAAGAAAGAATCAAGTGATAAAGGAAAGGAAAAACTGAAAAGAAAAGAAAATTTCAGTCCAAATTCATATTACTCTAGCTCTCCGAACCGAAAGTCTAGTTTCGGTCCCCAAACTAGCACTCCGAACCGAAAGTCTAGTTTCGGACCCCAAACCAGCTTCGGTCCCAAGTCTAGTTTCGATCCTTCCATCAAATCAAACTTAGTAAAGGATATCAAAGGAAAGGGAAAGCTCAATTCTGAAATTCATAATAAGAAAAAGTCACCTAACCCTAGGATTCAAAAGAAAACACCGAAATCATTTAATAACATACCAACTAATAATCCAAAGTTTAAACAAGATAAAACTAAAATCAAGGTGTATACCATCAAAAGAAAAGATCAATTCACTCTAGTAAAACAAACATATTTAGTTGATATTTCTTCTGCAATTCCTTTTCCTGTGAAAGACTCACCAGGACCGAAGAAACTTTGGGTTCCTAAATCTGCATGAATTTGCAGGTTATACGTGATGAGCAGTTCGATGATGAATGGTATATAGACAGTGGATGCTCGCGTCACATGACAGGAAGGAAGGAAGAGCTATAGAGTTTTGGTCCCTAATGGATGGTGGTTCTGTAAAGTATGGCAATAACGCGTATGGAACAATCAAAGGATATGGAATGATAACCAACGGAGACTTCTCAATTCGAAAAGTTGTGTATGTGGAAGGATTGCAGCATAATCTTATCAGTGTGTCACAATTAGTTGTGGGAACAGGTTTGAAGGTATCATTTGATGATGAGAGCTTTGAGATAATTGAAAAACAATCCAAAAGGATTATGTTGAAGTCTGAACGTAAGGGAGAGATGTATCCTTTAAATCTCAATCCAATTCGAGGTAAACCAGCGATATGTCTGTTATCAAAGGCGAATACTGATGAAAGCTGGTTGTGGCATCGACGCCTATCGCACCTGAACTTCAAAGATATTAATAAGTTGGTGCTTGGTGATCATGTTCGAGGCATTCCTCTTCTCAAGTTTGATAAGGAACATCTGTGTGCAGCGTGTGAGATGGGTAAACAGAGCAGAAATAGCCATTCTACTCGAATCAATACAAAGATTGTTGAAACTCTCGAACTACTGCACATTGACTTATGTGGAACTTCAGCTATCGAAAGCTTCGGTCGGAGTAAGTTTATTCTTGTAATTATGGATGATTTTTCTCGCTTCACCTGGGTTTTCTTTCTTAAACAGAAATCAGATGCTACTCCCAAGTTGAAGGTATTTATCAACCAAGTTGAAGTACAACTGAGAAAGATGGTGAGGAATATTAGAAGCAACAATGGGCTGGAATTCAAAAATAAAGACTTTGATGACTTTCTGGCAGACAAGGGGATGACTCACAACTTTTCAGCTCCTTATACACCACAACAGAATGGGATTGTTGAAAGACGAAAGCATTCTTTGTGTGAAGCAGCTAGAACCATGTTGAGCTTCGCTTCCCTTCCATTATACTTCTGGGCTGACTGTAACATCCCGAAATATCAAGAGTAGAGTAGAAGGGCTAAAAGAGTAAATTGGGAAAGAGTGACTCGGCGAGTCCATGGGTGGACTCGGCGAGTAGAGTCGCGACTGGGTCGCGTGTTAAGTAGCCGACTCGGCGAGTCAGTAAGGAGGACTCGGCGAGTAGGCGCTGAGTGGAGAAAACCCTAATTCACGGGGTTAAGCCCTATATAAAGAACATAACAGCCCACTCTCAGCCTCTTTATTCATCCTCAAGTCCAGAAACCCTTAGCCTTCGTGTGTGAGTGATCATATCTCATTTGGGAGCTTGAAGGAGGTGTTTGTTGAAGGAATTTTGGGAGTTTGAAGGCTTGGAGCAAGGGGCTTTGCTTAGATTCGAGTTTCATTGCAGTTGGGGCGTTCCTTGGAGGTAATATCTCGTTCTTGGGCTGTTGTTATGTTGTTTCTTCATTTTGGGGTTTGTGGGAACTTGTCTATGGATGTAATTGGAGTCTAGAGGTTAGATCTGAGGTTGCTACCTCAGATCTGGAATGGAGAAGGACCAGAAAGCATGAAAGTCCCTGTGTTGGAGTGTTTTGTGGAGTCATCATATCCCAAACCCTAGCCCAATGTGCAAAATTGCATAGATCTCTTTGGATTCACGTAAAGTTTGCCACTTTACGTGATGGATGAGTTGTAGGAGGCTAGATCTATGTTTTGGAGCAATTGCATGGCCTGGAATGCTTCTGAATGGATTCAGACCGGTGGTACTCGGCGAGTCACATGGGTGTACTCGACGAGTTGCTTGAAAATGAGTTGGGACTCGGCGAGTTGGAAGAACAACTCGGCGAGTTGGATGAAGATGGCCTGGAACTCGGCGAGTTGTATGTACAACTCGGCGAGTAGGTTGAAGATAGCCTTAGGCTCGGCGAGTCTGTTCTTGGGCTCGGCGAGTCTTGTCAAAGAGTTCCAATATTTGCTGGTCGAGTCGGGAATCGGTGAGTCAAGGGATGACTCGGTGAGTTGTGTGCGAGCGGACTCAGAGTTGTTAGACTCGACGAGTCTCGGGGTGACTCGGCGAGTTAGGTCGCGGATTGAGGGAAGTTCTGAGTATGGGGACTCGGCGAGTCATCGGGTTGACTCGGCGAGTAGAGTCAGTCAGGGGTTGACTTTGACCTTGTCTTTGACCAAGGGTTGACCAGTGGTTTCCAGGGGCATTTTGGTAATTGTTGATTATTGTTTTGAGTTCAATGCATTGGTGGTTGTCCAGTGGTGGAGATCGTATCAGTGATCGGAGCAGCTTGGGTTATCTGTTCAGTCGGCAGTTTCGAGGTGAGTTATCCTCACTATATCAACAGGGTCTAAGGCACCAAGGTCGGCCCTTATCGGATTGAGATCCGGGTAGTTGTTGTTAAGTTGTTGCTATGATATGTTTGCATCCTGAGAGCTAGGATGGTATATGTTAGAGACCTGTTAGGTCGGTATCCTGGTTAGATGATGATATGCTATGTGATCTGCTTGATCTGCTTGTTGACTGTGAATTGCTATATGATTGTATGTATATGTGCACATGGTTGTTTGGACTGGAGTTGGGTTGAGGCGGGTCCTGCTGTGTGCTGTAGACCAAGATACCCAGGGCGGACCGGTTGTCCCGAAGGCCCAGCGAGCGGTCCGGATAGGCTGTAGACCCCGAAAGGGCGGACCAGACGTGCCGAAGGCTCGGAGAGTGGACCAGATAGACTGAAGGCCCAGTGCGGGCAGACCAGTCATACTGTAGACTCAGAGAGTGAACCAGGTGGATTGAAGGCCCGGGAGCGGGCGGACCAATCACACTGCAGACTCGATGTATGTGGATAGACTCAGAGGGTGGACCAGGTGGACTATAGGCCGGTGCGGCGGACCAGTCACACAGTAGACCCGAAGTGCATGGCTGTTCTGTGATCGGATATGTTATGGCATGTTATGCGTGTATGGTATTTGTGGTTGGTATCTTGGGAATATCTCACTAAGCTTTCGGGCTTACAGTTGTGGTTTCATATTTTTCAGGTTCTTCAGGAGACTGTGTGGCAAGGCGAAGGCGTGATCGTACTGCTCCTCATGATTTCGTAGTTTTGTGATTCTGGGAACACGTTAAATGTTTGTATTGAAAACCTTTTTGTAAATATTTAATGGAATAGAGATGTTTTTGAAAAAAAATTAAAATTGGTTGTATTTTTCGGTCGTTACAAGTTGGTATCAGAGCCTTGGTTTGAGTGAATTGGAGGAACATTTGTGTGACTCCAGTCTCAAATCGAGGAGAGTTTTCAAAAGGGTATTTAAAATGGTTTTCAAAATGAGTAAGGGAGGACGCGGAGGTACGATCAGCCGGAGCCAGTAAGTAACCCCAAAATACCATGCATGCTATTTGTTTTTGAGCTTTGATAGAACAGCATGATAGTGATAGGCTAGGGATCTTCAGGATTTCATGATATGTTGCCTGATTTGTGATGCCTGTAGCCTAGGGTTCCTTATGGGATATTTTCAGTATTCCTCTAGTGGTGAGGGTTGAGCGTTGTTATGCATGTTTCTCTAGGGCGTTGTGGTAGTACTTCATACAAATATGGGTAGGTGTGGAAGGTAGTATGGGCCCGTACTACTGAAAGCACAGGACCCATACGCGTATCAGGGAAACCATGATCTCTAGGGTTGGGTTGAGAGAGTTGGATCCCAGGATGGTGGGAAGAGTCTGAGATTTTGTGTGGTGTTTCTTTTCAGTATGGAGAATCCGAGGCATAATGAGAGTGGATCCGGGTCAGGATCAGGAGCTGGAGAGAGAGTTCCGGGCGGATCGGTGCCGCCCGAGGTTATCAATCAGATGAGCACGAGCGAGTTGGATGCGAGGATTCGTGAGATCCTGCGTGAGGAGATTGCTGAGTTGTTCCGGGCTGAGTTGCCAGAGCTGTTTGGGTCGATTAAGACCGCCATGGTTGAGTATTTTGATGAGCGCTATGCATCTCTCACTGAGACGGCTGCCGCGGCGGCTACAGTGGCTGTAGCAGCGGCAGGGGGAGGAGCTAGTCGGGGTTTTCAGTATCGGGACTTCGATAATGCGAAGCCTCCCACATTCGATGGAGTTCAGGACCCGATTGTTGCTATGAGGTGGTTATCAGACGTGGAGGGGTGTTTCTTCACGTGTTCATGCCCTGCTGATCAGAGGGTGAGGTGTGCTCTGAACCTGTTGAGGCTCGGGGTGAAGGATTGGTGGAGATTGACCACGTGGTCATATTCGGATGCACAGAGGGCTGCGGTTTCGTGGGATCAGGTCAGAGAAATGTTCAGCACTCGTTATGTTCCGCAAGTTGAGAGGGAGAGATTGGCTCAGGAGTTCCTTGAGCTGAAGCAGGGTTCGGAGTCGGTGACTGAGATCACCAGGATGTTCACTGAGAGGGCGATGTTTTGCCCAGAGTTCGCTTCGGAGCAGGCTCAGATGTCCCGATATCTGAGCATGCTCAAGAGGGACATCAGACAATTTCTGTCTGCGCAGAGGTGCAAGACCTTGTTGGAGTTGCAGGAGGCCGCTAGGCGACGTGAGTTAGAGATTGAGTTGCAGTTGCGTGAGTTGAGGCAGGCTCCGGTGCAGTCGCAGCCGGCGCCGAAACGATCCAAGACCGTTGATGTTAGAGTGGGGGATCTGAGCAGCCACACTTGTGGGAAGTGTGGGAGGGGTCACACCGGGGTTTGTAGGTCCGGTGGTGCAACCGCGTGCTACACTCAGAATCGATCCTTGCTCAACAAAAGATTCTCAATCACTCCATATGAGATCTCATACAATCGGAAGCCTAATGTCAAATTTTTCCACATATTCGGTTCAAGGTGCTTTATTTTCAACTCTAAAGAGAACCGAAACAAGTTTGACGTCAAAGCTGATGAGGGAATTTTTCTGGGTTACTCGCTAACATCAAAAGCATACATAGTATTGAACAAACATTCCAAACGAATTGAAGAAACCTACTATATGACCTTTGACGAAAATTACATGAAGAAAGTTCAAAGGAGAGAATATGACTTAGGGGAAATTTTTCCTGAATCATGTCAAGTCTCGGTTCCCATATCCAACTTGTTTGAAGAGTACATTCGGTTATTTGATGAACCAGAGAAAGCAGTACACTCAGAAGCGAACGCGGCAGACAACATAATCGATAATCTCAAAAAGATTATAGATGAAGTTGGTAAAGAAATAAAAATTGATCCTCCTAAATCGACAGTTGGTCAATCCTCCACTGACTCTCCAAACAACGACTCATTATTCAAGGGGGGAGTTCATTAGCACCAAAGACAGCCGAAATATCTTTCGAGGGGGAGAATCCAATTCCATCCCCAACTCATAAAGGTTCAGGCGAGGGGGAACATACAGTTCCAAACCCACCCAATAATAGTCCAATCGAGGGGGAGAATCCGACTCCCACTGAGGATGAAAACTCTGATTCTGAAAAAGGTTACACTTCGCCAGTCGAGGGGGAGAAAGAGAATGCAACTGACGAAGGTGATCAATCAGAACTTGAAGAGGAAGTAAACGCAGAGTTGGATCCAGCCTATGACCCAAATTATCCTCCTTTAGTGAAATGGACCAAGGATCGTCCCAAAGCTCAAATTATTGGAGAATCATCTGAGAAAGTCCTTACTCATTCTTAGTTGAAAGAGAAACAAACGGCATTATTCTCTAAAGTTGAATTATGTATGTTTAACTTGTTTGTCTCCAAGGTCGAGCCAAAAACGGTTAATGCTGCACTTGATCATTCTGATTGGGTTCAAGCAATGCAAGATGAGCTCCATGAGTTCGAACACAATCGAGTTTGGAGGCTGATTCCCACACCAAAGGATGCTTCAGTTGTTGGCTTGAAATGGGTCTTCAGGAACAAATTGGACAAAGAGGGAAATGTTATTAGAAACAAGGCTCGGTTGGTAGTAAAAGGATATTGCCAAGAGGAAGGAATAGACTATGAGGAAACCGTCGCTCCTGTAGCAAGGTTGGAATCTGTTAGAATCTTTCTAGCATATGCTGCTCATAAAAAGTTCGAAGTCTTTCAAATGGATGTGAAATGCGCTTTCCTGAATGGAGAACTGGAAGAAACGATGTATGTTGAGCAACCTCCCGGGTTCGTGAACGAGAAATTTTCTAATCATTGCTATGTGTTGGATAAAGTTGTATATGGTTTAAAGCAAGCACCGAGAGCCTGATATGAAACTTTAACTCGCTTTCTGAAAATGTCGAAATGTAAGCAAGGTTCGGTTGAACCAACCTTCTTTTGAAAGAAAGAAGGCGAACATCTAACGATAGTTCAGATTTATGTCGATGACATCATCTTCGGCTCCACGAATCCTAGCTTAACGGCTGAATTCAGGAAGTTGATGGAGACTAAATTTGAAATGAGCGCAATGGGTCCAATTAACTTTTTCCTTGGTTTGAATATTAGACAAGGACCAGAAGGAATCTTTATTAACCAGGAGGCCTATACAAAGAATTTGCTGGCGAAATTCGGTATGACGGGAGATTTGAAAGTGAAGGTTCCTATGGCATTTGGAACTAAGTTAACACCTTCTCTAGAAAAACCCGTTGTTGACACAACACTATATCGACAAATGATAGGGTCCCTTATGTATCTAAACGCTAGTAGACCAGACATAATGCTTTCTATTTGTTATTGTGCTAGGTTTCAAGCTAATCCAAGAGAACCTCACATGGCAGCTGTGAAAAATATTTTTCGTTACCTTAAGCGAACCTCATCTCTCGGTCTCTGGTACCCTGCTAGATCAGGATTCTTCATTCAAGCTTTTTTTGATGTTGATCTTGGAGGATGTGGTCTAGACCGAAAGAGCACTACAAGTGGATGCCAATTCCTTGACGGTAAACTAGTTTGCTGGCAGTCCAAGAAGCAAACCTGTGTGCACTTTCAACAGCCGAAGCTGAGTATATAGCTGCTGCATCTTGTACTTCATAGGTAATATGGATTCAAAGTCAACTAAGAGATTACAAGCTGAGTATGAAGAAGATTCCTCTCTATTGTGACTCCGAAAGTGCAATCAGAATATGTCACAATCCAGTGTAACACTCAAAGATAAACCATATAACACTAATATATCATTTTATCAAGGACCATGTAGAAGATGGGAACGTGGAAGTGCATTTCGTTCGGTCCTCTGATCAATTGGCAGATATATTCACTAAAGCCTTACCTGAAGTGAGCTTCAATAAAATATTACAAGGCCTGGGTATGATGGAAGCAGAGTCTGTACTGAATCCGTAAATCTCTCACTAAAATGTTAGACAAGCGAAATAGAGCGAACGCTCGGTCTATTTTGGTTCTGGATTTTTCGGGAACCAAAATGAACCGAACGCTCGGTCTATCTCGGTCCCATGAATTTTTGGGAACCAAAATGAACCGATTGCTCGGTCCATTTCGGCTCTAAAATTTTACGGACCGAAATGAACCGAACGCTCGGCTTATTTCGCTTCATTCTTTTAAGATAAGGTTTCGGTTGTACATTTTATTTATACTATTATCTAAATTTTTTTGTGTTTTATGTTATTTTATGTTTCTCTTTCTGTTTTTATTATTTTTCAGAAAATTTCAAAACTTCAAAAAATCGAAAAATATTTTCTCTTTCTGTTTTTATTATTTTTTAGAAAATTTCAAAACTTCAATCCAAAAATATTTTCTCTTTCTGTTTTTATTATTTTTCATAAAATCTCAAAACCTCAAAAATATTTATTTTTTTATTTTTTTATTTTTTTTTATATTTGGTTTGTGTGTTTCGTTTGTGTGGTGTGTTTGTATGCTTGTTCTTTTACATAGGTCCCAAGTATGTCAGTAAAACAACATTTGGAGCTAAGGCAGGTATAATATCTCTTTTCATTTGAACTAGTTAAAGGTCCCTAGAAGCATGTTGCTGCATGTTGACGAAAGCCTCTTTGACCAAGAGTAAAGCCCTAATGATTCGATGAATACCTATCGTCTCTTCCCAATTGGGATGCTATATTTAACTCAAGTCAAGAGCTACCTTACTCTTATCATACGAGTTAAGACTTTTCTGCTTTGTCACATTTATATAGCAGCGGTACTTTCTGTTCTTCAAACCATCCTCTTTCTATTTCTCCATCAACTTTCGGTTCACCACTATAACCCTTGAGACTCTCGGTCCTTACCACTGAGGTTTATGGTTACATAACATCTGTGTTAGTGATCTTAGTTACGTATACCACGTGCTGAGTGAAACCCAAAATCCAACACCTACAACGCATTGACGGTGAATTATTATATTCAAGCTCTTACTGTGTACCTAATGAAATCTCTTTTATTTTTGCGTGATCTTTTATGAAATCATCAACACCAAGGCCTTTCTTCCCCAAAAGATCCAGTTTTTTTTTATTTCTATTATTTCTTCAGTCGCTATAAATTATATCCAACCTACTTGTTTAACAGACCACACCGGTCTCACAAGTACTTCTACCAATGATCGATCTTATGTTAAGTATTGATGTTCGGTTGAAGCTAAGCTACCCTTAGCCTACAAATCAAAAGAAGCCCTTCAATGTGTCTCTACAAACAGCTGATCGTATTTTCTCGGGAAACCACACAAGCACTTCAAGTCTCTCTTGACTTTGAAGGAAGTGATTCTTGCCCGGAATCATCTGCTTCATGTCCTCTAATAAGACATCACTAACATCCCATACACATTTTGCTTTATTTCGTTATCTTTTGTCACCCTATTGTACGAAAAATTTTAATTTTCCTACATTTTGGTTGCTGTTGGTTCGATTTTTGTTTAATTTTGGAGAGAAGCTGAATTTCAAACGACGATTGAGGATAAGATTTTAGGCGCGTGAATTTGAACGGTTACTTAAATCACGCATGCTGACATATATCTGGGAGAAACCAACCTGTCATATCGCGCTTTTTCAGGCGACGTTTCAGTGATCTCATCAATATGATGACGATTCTTTCTCTCTCTTGGCAATGGTATATAAAGGATTTCTAATTCCATTTGTCTCTTTCACCTGCAACAATGTCTCTCAATCTACACGGCGATTCACAACTGTTCATCTTCTTCATTCAATCAACAATGGCGACTTCTTCATCTGCTCAAGACCAAACTACTTCATCCCTATTGCTCTCCATCAAGCCTAATCAGAACATGATTATCGAACTCAATTCGTTTATGTATGATTCGTAGATGCTACAAGTGGTTGAGTGTTTGAAATATTCACCTTTGGTTATAGCCCTAACTTAGGTGGAAGCCGTTCCTATGTCTCTACTATCACAAGTTTACTCTACTGCCTCCTATGACAAGAACAAGGAAAGAATCTACTTTCAAATCCATTCTAAAAAGGCTTCTGTTTCAAAAGGGAGATTTTGTTCCCTGTTGCACCTTGCAGTGGACTCATTTTTGATTTCACCAGACTTCATCACAACTACTCAACTATTCTCAATGCTCTACGAGATGGGATACGCTAACGTGCTAACCACGGTTACAAAGGTCAAGAAGTCATGTTTACCGTCCCCATGGAATGGATTGCTCACTCTTCTCATCAAGAGTTTGTCGGAAATGAGTGGTGGATCAGATGGCACCATCAAGGGTTTTCTCACCCTTCTATACGGTCTTTACAATGGCATCAATCTCGACTATGGGTCGATTATCTGGTCTCAAGTGGTGCAAAGCCTCAACACTTCTACGAGGCATTCTGAAATTTCATGTGGTAGATTTTGGACTCTCATTACAAGAAAGGCGATTAATTCTTTGGAAATTCCGGTCATGAAGGATGCCCTAGTTGCGTCTATTACCATGTTTCACACCAAGAAAATCATAATCTCTGATCCTATGAAGTTCCATCACATTGGCTCTATCCTGGAGACAATGTACCAGTGTGTTTCAGCCGAGAGTAATGTTATGGCAACTTATCGCAAGCTTCCTCCCGAGGAACCGAGATTCTTATCCCCTGAACAGCAAGCTGCCCTGGATGCTGTGGACAAGCCTGGCAACCGAGGGTAACGGACAACTACCAAGAAAGAGACAACTGATGATGATAAGTCCAAGAAGCGAAATTCCCAAAAAGGAAAATCTTCTAAACCAAAGAAGATTAAGAAGATGGCAAAAGGTCCAAGAGTCCCACTCCTCCCAATTCAGAAAATGACGAGGAGAATGACGAAGAGAAAATTCATCATGAATCACCGAGAGGAAACACACCTCCCCGGTCCCTGTCTCCAACACACTCTCTTCAAGAAAAACTTCCTACACCACCTCCGTCACCGAAACAGACAGTTTCAGTTTAGGTTGCTCCTGTTACCCCCACTACCACAACTCAAACAACATTTTCAACAACTTCCTTACCACCACCACCACCAGTTACTTTTGTTCCTATATCCACAACCCCCTTACCACCTCCCATTATTTCCCAATGAACTACCACTACCATTCCTGAACTGGCAGTAGAAGTCAACGTATCTGATACGGGGGCAACTACTAGCACTGAACCACCTGTTACTTCAAAACCACTCTCTCCTACCCACTCAACTGATTTAGGTGCTACTCTTGGTGGTGCTAATGATGAGTTTGATTCCACAGACTATAGTCCCTATACACTTCCTACCGATGAAGATGATGATGCTCCCATCACAAGCCATCACTTGCAGACCATTAATGAGAAACTGGACAAACTTCTTGATGACAACAAGTCCTATAGTGGTGTTGTGCTCAAAGCCTTTTTGGACACTGCTCTTGAGCAATACACAGAGTCCATTGAAAAATGCACGTAGGCTGTCAATGACTCTTCTTCTGCTCGCAAGAAAGCCACTGCTAATGTTGAAGACGTTGTTTGTACAACTCATATCGTTCTCGACTCACTCAAGGGGCATGCTGATACAAATGCAGCCAAGGTGTAAGCTTTTGTGGATTCATTCTCCAAGTCCCTTCAAGATGAGCAAACAAAGTTTAAGGCTGTTCGTTCTTCCATCCAAGCAGAGAACACTTCACTTCTCAGTTCTGTGTCTTCTTGGCCGGAATCCCTTCACGCTAATTTAGTAACCGAGACTACTTTGAAGGAAGAACTTGCACGACAAGCATCCACTGTGGAAGTTCAGAAGGTTCAGCTTGCTCAAGCTAAGAAGGAGATTTCTTTGTTAAAAACCGAGCGAACTATTTTTCGAAGCTGTGCAGGGGATGTTAAGGATATGCTAACCAACATTCTTGGTGCTCATGATCCTATCCTCACCTTAACCATAAGAAATCATCTCAACACAAATTTACTTCCTTCCCTTGCATTGTTACACGAGATGAAAGGTGTTTTGGAGCCATTCTTACCTCCAAAACAAGGGGGAGATGGTGCTCAACCGAAGGCGGAGGTGATTGTGAAAACTGAATCTGCCCAACCGAATGTCAAAGTCACAACCGAACCCAAGGGTAATAAAGCTTCGGGTTCTGGTTCCCAAGATAAGAAGAAGGCGTTTGAACGTGACAGTGATGATGATGTTTAAGAGACTATTGTTGAAGCTCTTAAAAGAAAGAAAAGAGAAAGAGAGTTGAATGAAACTCTAAAGATTGTGAAGGATGTTGAGGAGAAAGAAAGGAGGAACAAGGAGGAAGAAGATGCCTTAAACTGTAAAAAGGCCTTATTTCCTCTTTGGACAAAAGAGACACTTATAAATCAGGATATAGAGTTTCCAAGTGTTTACTGGTTGGAACCTATTGCTTCGTTTGACTATGACAACTCTAAGGACTCACAGTTTGACATGCCAATTACACGAAAGGCATTCACATTTCACTGTTTCGATTCAACTGATTGATGTTCCTTTTCCTCATCCAAAAGTTGATCGTGAGCTAATCGACTTTTACTTAAAGTATGGTCAACCGCAGTACTTGACATGGAGCGCACAGAAGATTGTCACTGTCAAGGTACTCAAACCTTCGCCTGCTGGGAAGTTCGTGAATGTTAATTTCAAAATCACACGAGGATCAGCAAACTCTGTGTCGATTATTTCCCTAGCAGATCTTCCGAATTTAAATCCTCACGATTGGATTCTTTTGTTCAACATTCTGCTCTCTAATCCGAAAGAATATGAGCCGATATTGGATCACTTGAAGAGGACGTTGGCTTCCTACATCCATGAGGTTTCTGCTATGGATCAGGAGATAGCAAAAGTTATGAACAAGAAACCAACTGCCAAGACCACACCGAAACCAGGAGATGTGAACCATATGAAGATGGGCCAAATAGATTCTACACATCTCATTGTGATGTTTACAAAGGGTGAAGCTCACATATTTCTGTTCCCTCTAGTTGATAAACATCTGTTTTCAACAGATTGCTTGGAGCATATTACCAACATCATCCGTTGGCTGTCATACCGAAGGTGTTCAAAACAATAAAAAAGGTCTCTGTAGCTCAACCGAAGTGAGCTTTCAGCTCCATTGACGCAAAAGGGGAGATTGTTGAGTTTATTTGTGTTGCGTCATGGGCTTGTATTTTGTATCCGGATTGGGCCTGTCTGTTAGTCCCAAAACTGAGGATCCAATTTAGTAATCAATGAAGTTAATTGCAATTAAGGTGAGATGTAAAAGAAGAAGAAGTAGAATCAAGCATGCACACATCTATTGCAAGTAAATGTCAAGTACATCTTGATAAAGTACAACTACTGCAGAGTTCTGACACAAGCCAAAAAGTATAATCTGACACAACTCAGTTGCTATAAATAGTACCCCTCCTACCAGCACAAAAGTGTGCAGTCGTACACATGTGTGCACTGTGTGCGGCCGCACACACATGTGTGGCAGCACACATTACAAGCCCAATACAAGCACTGTTGCAATACACACTCAGACATCCGGAATAGATCTATACAAAAATTATGACTAGCTCAAACCACAAAATTATGGACTTTCAATCTCCCCCTTGGTTTGAGACTAGCATATTCTTGAACTTCATTCGTTTGGCTTCTCAGCAAACTTCTCAAAGAACCTCAGATCTGATCTCCCCATCGATCCCATCCACAATCTTCCATTTATGATCGTAGCCACCATTGCAGTGAATTATTTAGTAGCAGCTTCCATGACATCTTTTCTGCAAATGATTTGATGATGGGCCAGAGTTCGTATATCCCTTTCTCTGAAACGAAGAAGATCTTTAGCATTAATCAATGATATGTGCATAATTAGTTAATTATTTAGTATATATTTTTATTCATTTTTAACTAGTTATGTGAATAATATGGACAAAAGGTACTTAATATCGTTTGAATTTTGTTTTCAGTCCAAAAGATATGCTTGGGAGTAAAAGGGAGCAAGGGAAAACAATTAAAGACCAAAGAGTGAAGATTGAGGAACAGAATGATACCTACTCGGCGAGTACACGCGACTACTCGGCGAGTCCTACTGAATATTCCAGAAGATAACTACGTTTCCTGATCTTAGACGGATAACAACGAGTCTACTCGGCGAGTTGGGTCTGCTACTCGCCGAGTACCCCCTGTTTTGAGATATCTATAAAAATCGGACCTTTATCCGAGGAGAGGGGACTTTTGGCGATTTTGGAAGATCCTTCTGCGATTAGGAGCACCAGAAGACGTTGAGGAACCCTAATTTTCAACCTTTCGAAGAATTGAAGCAACTAGGTTAATCATTCCACTTAAGCTTAGGATTTGATGATGTCTAATCTAGTTGAGTTTGTTTCTATGTTTGTTTCTACTGCAACTATGAACTAATTTCGTTTTTGTTTCTGTTTGGGGAATACCAAGGAACTCCTATGGTTTAATCCTTAACTTTGATTAATTGTTTATTGGTGATTCATTAAATTAAGTTTGTTAAAGAACCTTATGCATTAATCATTACTATTTTCTGTTAATTGGAAGACAATTAGGCTGCATGAACATCTATTAGTTGTTAACCTCATATGTCTATGTGAATACTAAACCATATGCTTAGAAGTAATGATTATGAAACTAAGATTAATAAGACAATAGGAAGATTAATGTGTGAGCTTGCTTGAGAAACCATCAAACAAGAGGTTAATTTAATTAATAACTTCATTGACCATTACAAATCTTATTTAATCCAAATCATTAATCTAGGGAATTAATTAGTTTAAACACTTGATCACCGCTTAAATTAGTTAATTGTCTAAGGGTTAGGAGTAATGAACATGAACCTAACCATTTTAATTGGTAACCAATAGCAATTAATCTATCATAAACACAAATAACCATAGTAGTGAATTGGTTGAACCTAAATAGAAACATCTTTATCAAACTTGGTGAATAGTTGTTGCTTTAGTTATTTAGTTAATTTAGTGTGCCTAAGTTTCTAGTCTTGCAAAACTAGAAGAAAACCCTTTTACTTTTATTAGTTGTTTAGTTAAAATTAGTTATTAGTTTAATTTTCCGTTCCCTGAGTTCGACACCTTACTTACTAATCTATACCACTAAAAGACAGGTTCACTGCCTTTGTGTGTTTAATTTATTAATTAAAGTAGGGATAAAACAAGTGCATTTTACACACATCAAGTTTTTGGCGCCGTTGCCGGGGAACGGTTCTAAATAGTTATTTTTATTTGCTAATTGTTATTATTTTTTTATTTGTTGATTAATTTTTTTTATTTAGTTTAATTTTTTATTTATATTTTTTTATTATTTTTTTTATTTAGTTCGACATTGTTCTGAGAAGAGATCTACTCGCCGAGTCCACGATATTACTCGCCAAGTACTCTGCCAATTTTCAAATTCCAGAAGTTGCTTTGGGCACTTTCACTGCTACATTTACATATTTTTTTGGGAGGAATTGTTCCTGGAGATGTTCTAAAGAAGCTTGTTCCTTTAAAATTTTCAAGTTATCAACCACACGAGATTTGACACCCAAGGAATGGATGTGCTGTTCTCATGCCAAAGTCAGCTGAAGTGGGAGCCTTAAAAGAGAGTGATCAACCTATCCACTGCTATCCCGGGGAGTTTGTTCCAATTCCCTCTTTAGTTTCTTTTTATGTTTTTATGCATAATATCCAATGAGGGCATTGCATAAAATAAGTGTGGGGTAGGGGGTTATCACATAAATAGAAAATTTAGAATCTTAATTTAGGCTAAATTTAAAAATTTTGCATATCAAAAGTATTACTTAGGATTTAATTTAGAAAATTTTGGTAAAAGAAAAAAGTAGGATTCCATATTTGAGTTGTGTTGATAATTGCATGAAAACCCAAATGTTTAGTTGAGCCTATATACGTTCTAGTGCATTTGTGGCTTCCTTATTCCAGTGAAATCATGGGACAAAAACACAACCCTGCTCAGCCCGAGGGATGCAATATGTTTAGCAGCCTAAACCTGAAATGTATCCAGGAAAATTGTTATCGTTAGCCAATAAAGGTTGAGATTGAGCGCCCCTGCTTAAGCATGTAGGGATTTGAGTGGAAAAAAAGTGAGTTACATGTAAAAAAAAAAAAAAAAAAGGGAATTACAAGAAAAGTTTGAAGAATTTTGGAGCAATCAAAGTAAAGATCAAAAGATCAAAATTCAAAGAAACTCAAAAAGTTGAAGATACCAAAAATCAAACAACAAGGTGGTGAATTCAAAGAAATTGAAGATCAAATGTTAAAGAAGTGAAGAATTCCAAAAGAGCTCCAATGTGGTATCAAAAAGTTGTAATTCTAGATTATGTATGCTTGGGTTGCTCAATTAAAAACACCTTGAGGGTAAAGAGGTTTTCTGAGGATGGATTCGGAGGGTTGCATAAAATGAGCATAGTTTAGGATGAGTGGGCAAGTGTTTATGAGGATTGTGAGTATTTGGAGTATGGGAGGTCCTTAGGAAAAAATTTTAGACACAAATGCATGCGTTGCGGTCTTGGCATAATGGCTGGGTTAGATTGGAGTTGTCATATGTGATTCTAATATGTTTAAAATTTAGTTTTGCTTGGGGGCAAGCAAACGTCAAGTGTGGGGTATTTTGATATGTGCATAATTAGTTAATTATTTAGTATATATTTTTATTCATTTTTAACTAGTTATGTGAATAATATGGACAAAAGGTACTTAATATCGTTTGAATTTTGTTTTCAGTCCAAAAGATATGCTTGGGAGTAAAAGGGAGCAAGGGAAAACAATTAAAGACCAAAGAGTGAAGATTGAGGAACAGAATGATACCTACTCGGCGAGTACACGCGACTACTCGGCGAGTCCTACTAAATATTCCAGAAGATAACTACGTTTCCTGATCTTAGACGGATAACAACGAGTCTACTCGGCGAGTTGGGTCTGCTACTCACCGAGTACCCCCTGTTTTGAGATATCTATAAAAATCGGACCTTTATCCGAGGAGAGGGGACTTTTGGCGATTTTGGAAGATCCTTCTGCGATTAGGAGAACCAGAAGACGTTGAGGAACCCTAATTTTCAACCTTTCGAAGAATTGAAGCAACTAGGTTAATCATTCCACTTAAGCTTAGGATTTGATGATGTCTAATCTAGTTGAGTTTGTTTCTATGTTTGTTTCTACTGCAACTATGAACTAATTTCGTTTTTGTTTCTGTTTGGGGAATACCAAGGAACTCCTATGGTTTAATCCTTAACTTTGATTAATTGTTTATTGGTGATTCATTAAATTAAGTTTGTTAAAGAACCTTATGCATTAATCATTACTATTTTATGTTAATTGGAAGACAATTAGGCTGCATGAACATCTCTTAGTTGTTAACCTCATATGTCTATGTGAATACTAAACCATATGTTTAGAAGTAATGATTATGAAACTAAGATTAATAAGACAATAGGAAGATTAATGTGTGAGCTTGCTTGAGAAACCATCAAACAAGAGGTTAATTGAATTAATAACTTCATTGACCATTACAAATCTTATTTAATCCAAATCATTAATCTAGGGAATTAATTAGTTTAAACACTTGATCACCGCTTAAATTAGTTAATTGTCTAAGGGTTAGGAGTAATGAACATGAACCTAACCATTTTAATTGGTAACCAATAGCAATTAATCTATCATAAACACAAATAACCATAGGAGTGAATTGGTTGAACCTAAATAGAAACATCTTTATCAAACTTGGTGAATAGTTGTTGCTTTAGTTATTTAGTTAATTTAGTGTGCCTAAGTTTCTAGTCTTGCAAAACTAGAAGAAAACCCTTTTACTTTTATTAGTTGTTTAGTTAAAATTAGTTATTAGTTTAATCTTCCGTTCCCTGAGTTCGACACCTTACTTACTAATCTATACCACTAAAAGACAGGTTCACTGCCTTTGTGTGTTTAATTTATTAATTAAAGTAGGGATAAAACAAGTGCATTTTACACACATCAATCAATCTCAAAACCTGTTCTCGATTCTTGAATTTGATAGCTGCAGTTGCAGTTTCGTCATCATATCCCTCATGAAAATGTTGAGGAATAGGAATTTCCTTCTGTTTCTTATTTGCAGGCCAGAGTATGATCTTCATGGGTTTGCCTGATTCTGGATCAAGAACATCTTTGTCTTTTCTATATAGATCTTTTGCAGTCTTCATTGATGGAAAGTTTTCTCTGACCTGTCTGTCGAGAAATGTTTTGAAATTCGAAGCACTAGGATTTTTGGAGGGATTGTGGAATGGGGCCCTGGATAATTCGGCTAGATCAGTTTTGGTCCAAGAGTTGAAATCATGGGTGCTTTTGTAACATTCAGATGCTCCTGATTTTCGCTTTACAATGCACAAATTCGTCACTAGATCAAAGGCCCACATTCGGATACTTGTCCTGTCACCATATTCGTCGCCAAACTTTCTTTTCTTCAAATCCGTTACTATTAAAACAGGGTCTTTTGCTTTGCGAATTTCATTGGAATTTTTCATGAATAAAAGACCTTCTTGTTGATTTGCAGTTACGATTCTGTTGCCCTGTTTGATTGTGATTTTGGCTCTGCTTCCTTCAGGTTCTTTTTCAAACCTGTTGACAATTTTAGTTGTTCTCGGAGCAGGTGGGTTGACAGGTAGATCATCAGTTGCAGGAGGTGATTGAACAGAGGGAGGATCAACTACTCCATGAGGCTGTTGGAAGAGGGCTTTGACTTTTTCACCAAAAGCATCGTACAACACGTTCTTGAGATTGAAATAATTAGCTAGAACAGATCCAAGACTCGTTTGTAGATCATTGATTTGTTTGTTCTTTTCTTCATCCTTCGCCCTGAGCTCAAAGATGTATGGAGAAAGCTGATCCATCTGAATTGATTTTTCGATGAGCTCTTGACGGAGAATCCCAATCTCCTCTCGAAGATCAGGCGAAGAAGATTTGTCATCACCTGTTCGACCCTCCTTGAATGATATTCCTTTTCCGCGTGAGGAAGATGGACTAGATAGAGCCAGATGTTTTACTAATCTAATAGAAGCTTCATCAAGAGAAGGTCGAGTTGGAGAATATTCTGGAATGGATGAGGATCCACCAGTCTCAAATATGGTACTTGGAACTTCATCTGTTTGCTTTGGAGGAGAGTAAGCAGAGGTAGCAGTGATTGTTGAAAGGACTTGAGGAGCACATCTTACAGCAGGTACCTTCAGACTTACAAGAGGTTGGCTTGTTTTTATGGAAGTCTGAGGTTCAGTTGAGTCAGAACTGACTGGATCAGAAATTGAGATAAGTGGCACGGAGGGAGGAATCTCTGATGTCACATCTCCTTGGCTTGGTGCGATCTCCAAGGGCTTCGAAGTAATGAGTAGAATCTTGAAAACATTTCCTTCATCTCTAGTCTTGGTTGCTAAAGAAGCAACTTCATTGACTTTATTAACATGGCTGTTGGGAATATCAAGAAAAGGATCAAAATCTTCATCACCAAGGTCAAACTCTATGTTTGTTGGAATGGCATCATCGATTCCCGTAAAGTCGATTTCGTTTAAAAACTCCACATCTTCATAAAGATCATCGTCATCATCCTCTCGAGAAGATTTTGAATCATTTGTTTTCTGATTATCATTCTCATCAGCTACATAAGCTGTGGGAGAGTCATGAATCTCCTCCACTTCAGGCTCGGAGGGAGAGTGAGAAATATCTTCATTTTCCATCGGCATGGATTGTTCTTCTGATTCTTCTCTAACATCCTCTTTAAAAATTCCAAATTTTATTAATGGAAATTTTCCCTCAAATACGAACTTCCCGCCTCTCTTTTGTTTCATTAGTCCAAAGGCACTTGGACCAATGGATTTGAAATCCAGAGTATCATTTCCTCTTTGCAGCTCGGGGTGAGTTACGTTAAGGATGATTTGTAAAAATCTTGGATACATCCAAAATTTGTCTCTTTTTCTCGCTTCAAGATTTAGTATTATTTCATTCATTATAAATTTTGAGAAATTGAACTTAAAACCTGCCGCCAATGCTGCAATGGCACCGGTGTTGGCCAGAGAAATCTCGTTTGCTCCTGATCTCCGGCTGGAAATGCAGCTCACGAACACATGAGCCAAGTACTTCCAGCAAGGAGGAAGCAGCTTCTTAATTGTAGGAGGAAAAGTTCCCTCGTATCACATATGCTCTAATACTTCCTGAGTTTGCTGAACATCAATCTCCATGGGGTACTCAGGTCTGTCCTCAATTTGGAGAGATTCTCTAATGATGCTTTCTGTTACTTGAATTTTCTTGTCTTCAATTGTTGCTTCAACAAAATTTTCACCTTGACCATTCTTCTTTACAACAGCATTCCTCCAGAATTCCTTAATCAAACTTCGGTAGATAGCAGGACTTGTAGTTAGAGCATGAACCAAACAGGATTTCTTCAAGCCATCTACAATGAATTTCAAGTCATTGTGGACTGCATGAGGGTCTTCAAGAAAAATTGCAGAATTATGAGCTTTAGCAAACTCCATGTCTCCTATTTTAATCTGAAAGTCAACACACAAAGTTATTAGGACAAAACAATTGAAAAAGAATGAAGCCGCACACGGGATTACACACAGCCGCACACGTGCAAGTGTGCGGCCGTAACCGCACATCCACAAAAATATGCAGCCGCACACGGTCAGCCGCACACGCCTGTGTGCGGCCGCACACACCGTGTGTGGTTATATTCGAATACAAACAATTTTGATGAAGATCCAACAGCAAACAATGGAAATTTTTACCGAGTTCATAAGAATTTACCGAGTCAAAGCTTTGATTTCACGAGAAATTTTTGGAATTAAGAATGAGTTATAGAGAGAATAAGTGTGCATGTGCGGTTGTGGCAAAAGTAAATGACGGTGAAAAAGGCTCACCGCACACACGCTATATATATATGCACAAAATTTACAACTTCTCCCCCTTATCTTTTAATCATTAACGCTGATGCCCCTTTCACTCACCATTTTCTCAAAATGAATTATTTTGAGGATTAATGTGAAATTAATTTCAAAATTTCTAATAAACTAAAATTTATTATTAGAATTAAAAATAAAAAAATAAAAAATAAAAAATAAAAAATAAAAAATAAAAAATAAAAAAATAAAAGTAAAATAAAAAATTAAAATAGAGTAGAATAAAAATTCGAAGTATTATTAACGACAAGGAATAAACAATTCAATTTAAGCCTATATAAATTGTTTTAACCTATTAAAATTTTGGGATCAAAGTTTTTTAGACAGCCATTATCCGCTTGTCGGTACCTTTCATATTCACATCTTTGTCTGGTCGATTGTCGGTATTGTTGTCCACTTAAACACGAAAAATTTTGACAAAATTGGGACACACTATGAGTGACAAGACAATGTGATCCTATATTCCTAGATAATATATTTAAGTTTCTAGATACTATATCTTAAGGACCATTCAACTGACGACGACCAGGGATATTGTTGTCCACCTAAATTGAACAGCGAGATCTATAGACAATCTTTGAGTGTTCAATTTTAATTGTACTGGAACATGTTTCCCACTTCCTGATATTCCCCAGTAATCAAAGACTTCCAGAGTACTCCTTACATCGGGTGATCAGACCATCATTAGGAGAGAAGATAGATTCAGATTATTATCACTTATAGTTTTAGAGGGATTGAGAAGTAGAAGGTTGCATATGCTGTGTACCAGGTCGGATTGTTAGTCACGCAAAGGAGACAACATATGGCTAACAGATTAGAAGAATTTCATAGATATAATATGTAGAGAAATAGATTTGCATATGTTGCAGTCCAGGTCGGATCTCTTCCAATCACGTAGAGGAGGCAACATATGACTAACAGTAAGAAAGAAAGAAAATAATTTTCTACAGACCTAATTCATCTGAATTTACCAGTCACCCCATCAATACCGGAATTAAGGACAGAATCCGCACATCGAGGAAAAGTTAAACCACGGTTCCAGATACGGGTTCATTTAATGTGATGAGTAGATTCCCATATATATCTCCATGCTCAACCTATCCAAGCGTCGTATTGTCAGGCTGAACAGAACTAACTAGGTCAAGATTTATCAAGTCTCTAGATTCCTTAAGTTCATCTGCACCTAGTCAAGTCTGTTAAATTCTTCGTGCCTACCGACGCATCAAACCAGAGCATAGACCCTTCAACTTCGGGTATGTTACACAGACTCAGATTGCCTGTTATCACTCACTTCCCAAAACATCTCCCTCAAGCACATTCCATAATCATCATATTATTTTTTAATTTTTTTTTATTTTTTAAAATTTTCTAATTTTTGTTTTGTTTTTATTTCTCCTCCTAAATTTGTGCATAGGAGAGAAACGAAAGTAAATGTGCAAATTTAAACTATCCTAAAAAAAAAATTTGTCTTTAAAGTGAATCAGCTTAAGAAAAACTCAGGAGTATAGAGAAGAAAACTCAAACCGTAAGTCACCGATTGAATTTGCATCCAGAAGGTCTGAGAATAGCATGTGTAATCTCAGAACAGATCCGAAAATTCTTCATGTCATTAAGCACAAACCCCGTGAGTGATCACTTCCTTTCTTCCCTTCCTGCAAAGGACACATACTCTCAAACAAATGTCTGAATGTTGTACAGTTGAGAGATGTCCCCTATCAAGTGCCAGGAATAGCCACTACCAACAAACCGAAGTCTGATGATATGCCTCCATAGCTGCTCCGACACAGAGCGGGATCAGTTGGTCTTTGGAACCCAATCCATTTTGAAACTGGATCGACCATTGTCATCTTTGCATGATACTCTCTCCCATGACATGTCCTGCTTATCACAAACAGAAGATGTAAAAATATTAGAAGCGTTAGAAGATTTGGGAGAGTGAGCCTTTGGAACCCATTTGTAGTTGGGTTTAACCCATTTCCTTTTCGATCTGATGGGTGGCTCAGTACTTGCTTTTGAACTCGAAGTTGGCCGTTGAGATGACTTTGATTTTGACTTCATGGGAGCATCTCTTGGATTTGACTTCATGGCCGACTTTCCCTTCTTGTTCTTGGGAGTTTGATTCTTGGCCTTGTTGGTTTGATTCTTGGCCTTCTGGGCATTCCAGTCGCTATTGTCTGAATGTGGCCTAGAGGGGTTTCTTTTGAAGTATCTCCCTCTTGGCATGTTCTGCCACCCTTGTGCATAGTAGGGAATGTATGCGCGATTTGGACAATTTCTAGCAATGTGTCCAGGTGTTCCACAGTGAAAACATGTCTTTTTCTTCATTGTGGATTTGTTTCTTCCTGCCCCTGGTGGCGTATCTTTGCCTTGTCTCTTGTTGTTCCTACAAGCACAATTGCAACAGGCCGTCGGCTTCGCTTGTTTTGGAGGCCTATATTTCTCAAAAACAGGTTGATCAGAAACAACCGAGTTCGAAGCAACAGATTCAAAGTTCAAGGAGTCATTGGATTGTTCAATAGTTTTCTCCTTGTTCTCATCTTCTGCTACTTTACCTGCACATGAAGTAGAAGCATTAGTATCGTTCAGCTCAACACTCTCAATTGGCCCTGATTGTTCAGTCTTAACTGAAGCTGAAGCAAGGGTTTGCCATACTGAGCATGCATTTCTTCCTCATTGGTCTCAAGGGGTGGGTTATAGTTGTGATTGAAAGGTGGAGGAACACAATCGTACCCTAAACCCTTGTTTTGATTATCTTTGAATTTTAATTGGTTTTCAAATAATGACTCGACTGTCTTACTTGACGCAGTGTAATTTTTGAAACTAATATTTGTTTTTCTACACTTAATGTTCAAAGCATCAAGTTCTTCAGTTACAGCAGCAAGTTTGCGTTTAATGTGATCGTAATTTTCACACTTGTTGTTGTACTCTTGCTGAAGCTTCCTAAAGTCTTTGGTTTTTTCTTCTAGTTGTGCTTTTAACGGTTTCTGACCTTTCCTTAGAGTATAGCCTTCATATTTAAGGTCCTCATTTTCCCTTTTTAGCAAATCAATTTGTTCGCGAAGAAGTTTAATTGTAGCTTTACAAGATGGAGTACATAAAACTTGATTTACCGGAATTGATGTGGAACTCATTTTCCTTTTTTTATTTATTTTTTTTTATTTTTATTTATTTATTTATTTTTTTAACATTTTTTAATTGCCCTTTAACTTAAAAACCAAGAAAGTCAACCTTAAAAGTCAAATTTAAAAAGTCAAACTCAAAAGTCAAAATCAAAAGTCAAACTTAAAAGTCAAACCGAAAAGCCAAATTTGAAAAATTAAAAGTCAAACGAGAAAGTCAAAATTTAAAGTCAAAGGTCAACTTTTAAAAGTCAAAGTCAAAATTTTAAGCAAAAAGTCAAAAATAAAAGTCAAAAGTTAAAAATAAAATCAAAAAATAAAAACTAAAATTTTTGGGTTGAAAAAGGATTTTAAAAAATAAAATTTTGAATTTTTGGGCTGATTTTGTCAAATTTCGAAAGTTTGGAATCGAATGGGAGTCTTTAAGAATAAAAAGCGGGAGTTAAGAAACAAGACGCAGTCTAAAGGCTGCTGAGCGAGGACTAGAGCTGTGAAGCCGAGAACGATGCTGCTGAGCCGTGAACCAGAGGCGAGACTGAGCCGTATACCGAGGCCGCACACGGAGCCGCACACCGAAACCCTAGCCGCACACCGAGCCGCACACTGCTGATCCGTACACATTGAGCCGTATACTCCGAGCCGCACACACTGAGCTCTGATACCAATTGTAAGTCCCCAAAATTGCTTGTGTATCAATCAGATCCAATTGATGGTGCAGAATCCCGATCAATTGGATGATGTCAGATCAATATAGAAGAGAAGGAGAAGAAGAAGATGAGGAATCTAATGATGTATTCAATATGAATGATGCTCCTTACAATAAATTCATGCACACACACACTCTTCTCTCTAACTTTCTCTCTCTACAAGATGCTCTTTTCTCTTCTTGTTGATTTCAGATCTAGTAACCATCACACCTGCGGAGCTCATTTCAGTGGTTAGTGTGATAAATCTTTGCAATTGATTTTCCAGTGTTTCTCCCAATACATAATTGAACATGTTGAATTTCTGTCGGAGCATGTCTTGTCGGCTTTGCTTCATGTCTTCATTTCCTTCATAGACTTCTATGAGCGCTTCCCACAATGCTTTTGCTGATGTATATTCACGAAACCCTTGTGCAATCTCAGGAGACAACGCCATAGTGAGTGTGGCAAGTGCCTTTTCTTGTTCTTCAACTCTTTCAAAGTCATCATCAGTGTAATTTTCAATCTGTTTGTCAATTACCGTGCCATCTTCTAGAGTAGAAGTAATCCTAATTGGTCCTCTTATAATACTTCTCCAAATTTTGAAATCCTTCATTTTGATGTAATTTTCAATTCGGTATTTCCATTCAGGAAATCCTTCAGCTGATAGCAATCTAGGAATACGAGTAGTGGTTCCCATAATTGCATCCAAATCTTGATGAGCAATCATGCTTTGAGATTCCATTTGGGCAATCTTTGAGTAATTGATACCGTATACTTGTCTTCAACCGCACACACAACAATAAAGCAGTATTAATTGGATACACTAACACTCAACCGCACATACGAACCGCAAACGAATCTTAACTGCACACACTCCCAACTGTACACGTGTAACCACACACAACTTAACAGCAAACACCAATACTACACTTGTAACCGTACACACTTCAGCAGCAAACACCAACCGCACAAGCTTTAATAGCAAATACTAATAGCACAAACTTCAACAGCAAACACGAACCACACACAACAAATATCAACCGCACACAAGGTACCACACACTTTTTCAAAGAATACGCTCCACCGCACACACTATGGTCGCAAACCTTCAACAATTGGCAGCAAACCTTCAACAGTTGGAAGCAAACCTTCAACAGTTGACAGCAAACCTTCAACAGTTCTTCGATCAAAATACTTAAAAACAGTGAAATTTTTGCACTCTCACACTCAAAAATAACTTCAATTGATACCAACCTGGCTCTGATACCAATTGTTAGTCCCAAAACTGAGGATCCAATTTAGTAATCAATGAAGTTAATTACAATTAAGGTGAGATGTAGAAGAAGAAGAAGTAGAATCAAGCATGCACACATCTATTGCAAGTAAATGTCAAGTACATCTTGATAAAGTACAACTACTGCAAAGTTCTGACACAAGCCAAAAAGTACAATCTGACACAACTCAGTTGCTATAAATAGTACACCTCCTACCAGCACAAAAGTGTGCAGCCGTACACATGTGTGCGGCCGCACACACTGTGTGCGGCCGCACACACGTGTGGCAGTACACATTACAAGCCTAATACAAGTAATGCTGCAATACACACTCAGACATCCTGAATAGATCTATACAAAAATTATGACTAGCTCAAACCACAAAATTATGGACTTTCACTGTCCATCTGTGATTATCTAGTAGGGTTAAACTATAAATATGCATGCATGTATGCATTAGAATAGAGTTGTTAATTACGTTTATTATTTTGTAACCCTAAACACCTCTACAGTCAAAGTTCTTAATCAAGCTCTTCTGAGGTGTGAAGCATTAATCATACGACTCATTCAAATCCATTCTCGTGTTCATAGTTACGTTCTTTATTGTTTGACTACATAGAATCTAACGATCCTAATTGAAATTTGTTTCAACACGGGGAAGCACACCCAGGTAGGAGAAACAAAGTTAGGTTGGATGAGAGGGTCAAAGGGCCTAAAAATAGATTTAGGAGGGAAGGATTCATTAAGTCTCAAAGACTTAATATCATCGTCCCCAAAGGAACACGTCTCCTTGTAGGAGGGAATCCCTTGGTCGATGAAGTCGTCTTCAGGGAGAGCTAAGATATTTTTGCGAGAAACAACCATTTTTGTAACCATGATAGAAGAAGTAAAAACGTAGAAGAAAAAAGAGATAATTACCTTTTACTAAATCGCCGATAATCGAAATATAGCAAGGGAGAGTAAATAAAATTATGGGACAAACCATCTCTATTTGTACCGGACGATCAACTGATTTGACTGCATGATAACGACTAGTAATCCATCCGTTAGAATTTGAATTATTCTAGCCATTAAGGGTTAAAATTTAAAAATTACTATCATCTCTTTTCATTTATTTACTTTAAGTTAGTCCTTCAATATTATCGAAACTAACTCACTTATTTTTAGGAATAACTTGGGGGCAATTATTAGGGCCAGGATCATCAAAGCATTTATGATCCTCAAACCTCATCAGATATTCAGGATCCTCGACTATCTCAGGATCCCGACTATTACCGTTATTATTATTTAGTATTTACTAACATTTATAACAGTTATATTTCCTTCTTAACTAACACATGTGCAAAAATAGTCAAGAGAATACTTATTCTCAACAGAGTTTCGTCTCAACTATGCTAAAGACCCGGAATACCAAGTCAAAAAATGTTCACAAAGTTGGTCATAGAGGATCCTGGGAATATCAGACGTCTTGTTAGCTAGTTTATACTATAAATTGGCACATGTATCACGCACACGACACACTACTGACTCTTAGCTTATCTAAGAACTTTTTCACTTGTTCTTACTGAAATACTCTCTGTAATCATCAATTTATATTAATAAAATCATCAAGGTAGGTGACCATTATCACCACCCAAGGTTTTGTATCGGAGATCCTAGAAAGGATCAAGGTCTTTCCTTGTAAACAATCATTTCATTCTCTTTATATTTTTCTATTGCACAATTCGAACATCACAATCTCTCATTCAATTTGGTTGATCTATACTTGTGTAATTTTTGACCAAAACAATCCTTTTTCTTTAGGTTTGAAATATCCTTTCTCGGGCATTGTTTCTGAGTTTTTTCAAGCCACTCAACTCTCATAAATTCAAGTTATACCCGTTGTCTGGAGGATATTATCTTGGATCGATCGAGTGAATCATACCTATAATCAAGTGATAGGTCTTCCAGAGTTGTCTTTTGTTTATGAACTTTCTACATTTGGAAATTGTCATTTCTTGCTTAAGCTCAAATCCAGTCAGTCTCTTCTTATCTTGAAATCGAAACACAATGATGGAGCCTAGATAGAAAAGTACTTCTTTGTGAGGCGTGATTCTATCGTTGGCAGAGATGTTTTGCCTAAAGCTTGGGTCAGAAAGGGTAGGATCTATTTGATGATTTTGAGGATCCAATGATTTACTTTTCTTATTGATTTTGTTCCAATGAAGGTTTCAAGTTCGTAGAAGCTTTTTCCGTTGCTGAAGATACTAAGGATAAGGTCTCGGATTTCCTTGCTTTACCTGCTGATGTACGATCATTTAAGTTCGAATGCCCTAGCCTCCAAGAAGGTTCATCTACTACAACTTTAATCGCAACCAGTAAGGATCCTTTCTAGCTTATCTATTTGTTTTAGGATCTTGAGCTTATAAGGATCCTTCATAATTTGTAGGATCTAAGCCTATTCACTCTATTGTTTGGTTTGTTTTGGCTGATCTTGAGGATGGTATGTCTAGTGGCCTGCTTGTTGTGAAGAAGGAAAAGATTCTTCTATCTCTCCCTCCTAATAGAACTCAATTTGATCTTGATGTGAAAACCCTTGCATCTTGCAAGAGGAAACCCTCTAATTCCTGGTATTTTGAGAATCTTGGAACAAATGAGGCATTAAGGAAGCTGATCTCTTTCTCTCAATCTATAAGCGCTTTTCCATCTTTTATTTTACTTTTTACATTTTACTTATCATTGCTTTTCTTAGGTTGCTAACCACACCTCCCGTTCTACTTAGGATCTCAAACTCAAGCTTGCTCAAACCGAGCATGTTTTGAAAAAGCAGGAGGAGATTAATAAGGAGCTCTTGGAAAGGGTGGAAAAGTTATCCAAAGAAAAAGCTGAGAGGGAGGAGGAACATGTTGATGAGATGGATGAGGTCATAGCTGAGGTGAAGGCTAGTATCGCGGTGGCTGTTTGGGAGGTGAAGATAAAGCTTGCGGAGGATCTGGGGAATGCGGGATCCTACAACGTGGTCGGGTGGTGCGAGGCCCTGACTAACTTATGCTTGCAAGACTGTGAAAGCCAATTAGGATCCTGTTCTACAGCCGAAGGAGGGAGGAAAGAAGGATAATGCAGAGGTGGCTCCGAGTGATGGTGATCAATCTACAGCATTAGATTGATTTAGTTTAAAAACAATTTTAATAAGTTTGTGCCTCTAAGACAATATTTTACTCTGTTTTTGTGGGTTTGGTGGCAACCATTTTAATCTATGGTCACTTTATATTTCTATTTATGTGGTTGACTTGTTTGATTAACATGTTATACTAGGATCTTCAAATATTTAGGATCTTGAAAAGTTTAGTTGCCGTAAATAATCTTAGGAAATCATTATTAATCTGATAATTAGGAAAGATTAGATTTATCAAGTAATTCTTAAAGTATATTTTTTTTAGAAAGTATCAATTTAAAACTTAGAAATTCATTAACCAGGAAATATGATTTGTTTAGGATCCCGAAGAGTTTGGGATCCTGAAACTTTATTTAGAAAAATTTAAAGATTTTTCAAAAGTTTAAAACAAGCATAGATAGAACATGGTTGTTTTCCTTTGAGTTTTTTCTTAAGCTTCATGTTTCTTCCTTGTTCTTTTCCTTAGAAAGGATTCTGAAACTTCAACTTTAGAATTTACTTGGAATCGATCCCAACTTAGACAAAAACTTAGGATAAGTTCTTCAGTTTCGTGGTGTCTTCGGTAACTTCTGATGAGGGGATCCGTACTTTAGAGGTTCATCAGTAAGGATCCTCGATTAGCCATAGCTCAGTGATTTTTGGAAAGGACTTTTACTTAGAAATGATCTTGACTCGGAAAATACCTGAGAATAATGATAATTCTTTGGGGATGATTCCAATTTAAGTTAACATGCTGGTGTTATAAACTTTAGTAAATTACTGGGGAAATCCCAATTACTTGATAACATGAAAATGTTATAAACCATAGGTATTTCCTGGGGAAGATCCCAAATTGAGATAACAAATTAATGTTATAAACCTTAGGTATTATCTGGGGAAGATCCCAACTTGAGATAACATGTCAATGTTATAAACCTTAGGAATAATCTGGGGAAGATCCCAACTTGAGATAACAGCTCAACGCTGTAAACCATAGATTTTAAATTTAGGATCTTTACTTATATTCATAAATAAGAGGATTTCCATGTCACTACAACATGAAATGATCCCCTTATTCACTTCCCAGAGTTAGATAACCTACGTCCAAGCAAAGCGTAGAAACCTTAAATCGTATGAAAGAGGCAATTAAATCTTTAAACCTTAGAGAGGATTAAGTACTCTTATTCGTAAGAGAGATGACCGGTCTTTATTTTTAGTTACTAGGATACTTGCGTATTGCAATCGTTAAGAATCATAGAACGTTGTAGCTATGGGACTCTTAACGCCCCTCCGATGCTTAAGTCATTAATGTATTCAAGAAGAGTAAATAATAATAATAGTTAAGGTAAAGAATACGTGAACCTTGAGTTTGTTGTAGAGTGATTGATCTTACATACATATGATATGCTTTAAGATTTATAACTTTCTAAGATCTTGGCAGATAATCCCATCGACAGTAGCTAACCAATGTGCCCCCTTTCATGCTTCAACATCTATGAGATATGGTCCTTCCCACTTAGGTGCTAGTTTACCAGCACTAGGATCCTTGGTGTTTTGGAATGTTTTACGTAATATCAAGTCTCCTATTTGGAATCTTCTAACTTTTATATTCTTGTTTCATGCTTCGGTGATTCACTGGTAATGAGCAACGATGCGGATCTTGGCAAGATCCTCAAGTTCATCAAAAGGATACTATCGTTGTTTTCTTCACTTTGAAGTAGGTATCCTGTTGTCAGGATCACTACTTCAGTAGGCATCATTGATTCTGCTCCGAACACCAAGGAATATGGGGTTTGGCCTGTGGCTACTTTGGAAATGGTCCTATCTTCCTATAGGGAAAAAGGAAGTTCTTCTGCCCATTTTCCTTTCTTTTCTTCAAGTTATTGACTATGATTTTGTTGCTAGATTCTACTTGACCATTGGCTTGAGGGTGAACAGGAGTGGACATTATCATTTTGATTCCCCAACTCGTGTAAAGGTCTCTTGTCCTTTTGCTTATGAACTAAGATCTGTTGTCACATATGATTTTGGAAGGGATCCTGAACCTGGTCATGATATTGCATTTAAAAAATGAGACTACCTCTTTGTCTCTTACCCAAACAAAAGCTTCGGCTTCTATCCATCTCAAGAAGTAGTCGGTCATAACTGGCATGAAGACTTTTCCTCCAGGAGTTAAAGAAAATTTTCCTACTATATCCATCCCCCACTTCATGAATGACCAATGGGAGATGATAGGATGTAAAGGTTCTGGTTGTTGATGTAGGATGTTGCTATGTCTTTGAAAAATATTACATTTTTAAGCATGTAGGAAAGAATCTTTCTTTATGGTTGGCCAGTAGTATCCTATTCTCAACACTTTGGAGCATAAGGATCTGCCCCCAGTGTGATTGTCGCAGTCTCCTTCATGTATATCCTTTAGAACTTCTGCAGCTTCATGATCTTCTAAGCATCTAAGGTAAGGAGCTACCATGGATTTTTTATATAACTTACCTTGGATTATTAGAAACTTTGAGACCCTTGGTCTGAATGCTCTATCACTTTTTTCCTCTTTTGGATCGTGCCATTCTAGAGGTATTCCATAATAGGTTGGATCCATGATTCTGGATTTCTTTGAGGATATTGATCGTCATAATCCCTTTGAGGAGGGATCTGTAGGTCAGGATCTCTGATAGCTGCTATATTCATTGTTCGGTCAGGTTTGTTTGGTTTCTCAGAGGGATCTTCTATTGCTGGAGTTAGTATGTGGGATATAGGGATCCTCATTTTGGTGGGATCCTTAGAGAAGATTCTAAATTAGCTAATACGTCTGTTTGGGTGTTTTCTTGTCTGGTAACTTGATCTAGGCTAAAGTTTTCAAATTCGGAGACTAGTTTTTTAAGGATCTCGAGATATAGTGCTAATTTTTCGCCTTTTACTACATAGGATCCATTGAATTTATTATTCAATAATAGCGAATCAACGAATACCAGTAGATCCTTGATTTGGAGATCCTTATCCAATCGCAATCCCATGATGAGTGCTTTGTATTCTGCCTCATTATTGGTTGAATTTAATTCACAACTTATTCCTTGGGGTAGTATGTCCCCCTGTGGCGACTTTAGTATGATCCCTAGTTTAGTTCCTCTTTGGTTTGATGTTCCATCCATGAATAGTGTCCATTTTCCAATGTTTTCTTCTTGAAAGAGCTACTTAGCTTCTACTTCTACTTCAGTTTGTAGATCATCGCCAAAATCAGCCACAAAGTCCGCTAATGCTTGAGATTTTATAGCAGATCTTGGTTCATACATTATGTCTAATGTTCTCAGCTTCACGGACTGCTTTGCCATTCTTTCTAACATCTCTAGTTTTCTCATCACATTCTTAATGGGATAGTTAGTCTTTACATGTATGTTATGTGTTTCCAAGTAATGTATACATTTAGTGGAAGAAGTTACCAATGAAAGTATTAACTTTTCGTATTAATTTCTTGATGAGAGAGCTGGCAGCATCTCAAGTCGAAGTTAGAGAACTACGAGAACGACAAATATCACAAGACAGGCGTATCTACGAAATAGAACGTTAGTTAGCCAAATCCAGGGTCGGATCTAGTAGGAAGTAGATCATACTCTACTCGATCGCTACTTACTCTTTTGGTTATAGTTAAGTCTACGAATATGTTCTAGTGTTATTTTTCATGTTTTTCAGTACGACCACGGAAATTTCATTTTTGGTAGGTCGAATTAATGTCGATGTTTTCCCAGTATTGTGGTGTATTGTAGACCTGTTTAAGGTCACGTTTTCCAGACTCTATGTACTTAATATACCAATACAATCGACATGCGATTTCATACTCTTTGAAAAATAACCACTCAAATTCATATTATCCAGTTGCAAGTTGTACTTGTAGTAGACTTCTACTTCCAATTCCTTACAAGATTCATTTAGAACTAAGTTTTTTAGTTCTTAGATATCAAATTCATGTTCATTTTTGATATATGGCTATCTCTTCATCTTTTAATTCTTAAAGTGAAAGATGCCTCCACGAAGAAACCCTAGGCGTATCAATGTTAATGAAGCACCAACACCACCTCTGCCACCACCTCCTCAATTTGACGCTAGCATGTTTCAGGCGGTGGTCATTGCAGCCGTTGCAGTTACTATGTCTCATATAACCACCACTGTCGCAAGTGGGTTGGGGAGTGGCGCACACGCCTCCAATCAGGGTGATAGTCATGGGCACCATCGGGAGTGCACCTACAAGGACTTTTCAAATGCCAAACCCAGGACCTTTAACGGTACTGGAGGAGTTATAGTGTTAAGGCAATGGATTGAGAAAACAGAGGTAGTCTTCGAGATTTGCTCCCGCCCAGAAGGTAGCAAGGTTAAGTTCACTGCTTGTACCTTTGCTGATAGAGTGCTAACATGGTGGAACGGCCATGTTAAGTCACTGACTCTAGTGGTGGCTAACTCTATAAGTTTGAAGAACTTAAAGACTATGCTAATTCGGGAGTACTGCCCGCAGGGTGAAATTCAGAAACTCGAGCAAGAGCTCTGGGGTCTTACTATGGTTGGTTTAGACATAATAACCTACACGAATAGGTTATGCGACTTAGCGATTCTATGTCCAGAAATGGTTGCTCTGGAGAGAAAAAAGATTGAAAGGTACATCTGGGGGCTGTCACCCCATATTCAAGGAAGTGTTATTGCTTCCAGGCCTGTTATTTTTTACAGTGCCAAAGAGTTGGCACAGTCACTTATTGATCATGGAGTCCGTCAAAACTCTGTGGTTGCTGCTCCAGAACAACCCAAGGGAAACAACAGTAAAAATAACAACAAAAATAAGAAGAAGAAGAAAGGTTGGAATAAAAGGAAGGGAAAACCTTCTCAAGAACTTTCGAAAAAGCAACAGTTAGTAGCAGTCCATGTTGCTAATGTACCTGCTACTGTTCCTGCTAACCCTGCACCAGCTAAGCCCTATGTTGGTAATCTCCCTAAATGTAACAAGTGCAACTTCTACCACAATGGAAATTACTGAGAAATGCAATGTTGTAACTGTAACAAAAAAGGGCATACTGCCCGATTCTGTAAATCACCACCCCAACCGATTAACCAAGTACCTGCCCCTGGAGTAGGTCAAGCGTGTTATGGATGCGGTGATGTTGGTCATTTCAAAAGAGATTGTCTGAAAGCTGGAAATGCCGGTGGAGTTGGGAGGATTCTGGAAATGGGTCACGAAGAAGCTGTGGTAGACCTACGGTGGTCACATGTAGGTTTCTTCTCAATAATACTTATGCATGCATTCTATTTGATAGTGGTGCTGAGAAGAGCTTTGTGAGCTGTAATTTCAAGAACCTGCTAAATCAAAACTCCCAAACACTAAATGAAACCTTCACGGTAGAAATGGCTAAGAGGAAATCCTAATACACTAACGACATATACATAGGATGTGTCCTTAACTTGAATAACTTTACTTTCCTAATAGACCTTATGCCGGTCTCTATCAAAAGTTTCGACGTCATTATTGGTATGGATTGGTTGTGCTCTAACCATGCCGACATCCTATGCTTCGAAAGAGTCATTCGCCTGAGATTGCCAACTAATTAAACTCTTATCATCTACGGAAACAAACCCGGAATGAACCTTCAGATCATTTCATGCATCAAGGCACAAAAGTACATTCACAAAGAGTATTGTGCTTTCTTAGCTCACCTAGTAGACAAAAAGCAAGAAGTGAAAGACATCGCGAGCATTCCTTAGGTCTGAAACTTTCCTGACATATTTCCCAATGATCTTCAAGGAATGTCTCATGAACGACAAGTCGAATTTAGAATTGAATTAATCCCTAGGGCTACCCCTGTAGCCAAATCCCCCTAGCGTCTTGCACCTTCTGAAATGCAGGAATTGTCCAGCCAGTTGAACGAAGTCCTTAGCAAAGGCTTTATAAGACCAAGCTTCTCACCATGGGGAGCACCAGTTTTGTTCATGAATAAGAAGGATGGATCATTCTGTGTGTGCATAGACTATCGCGAGCTGAATAAACTTACCATCAAGAACCGATATCCTATGCCTCGCATTAATGATATGTTTGACCAACTTCAAGGTGCGAGCTACTTCTCGAAAATAGACTTAAGATCCAAGTATCACCAATTACAAATTCTGGAGAATGATGTTCCCAAAACAGCTTTTAGAACTCGTTATGTTCATTACGAGTTTGTGGTGATCTTTCAGATTGACGAATGCACCTGCTGTGTTCATGGACTTAATGAACAGAGTGTGTCGTCCGTTCCTGGACAAATTCGTCATGGTCTTCATTGACGACATCCTTATCTACTCAAGAAGCGAAGAAGAGCATGGCCAACATCTTCGTTAAGTGTTACAAACTCTGAGAATAGAGAAACTTTATGCGAAGTTTTCAAAATGTGAATTTTGGATCAGGAAGGTAGATTTCCTGGGTCACGTGGTCAGTCAAGAGGGAATACATGTGGATCCTTCCAAAATCAAGGCAATTGAGAACTGGTCAGCACCTAAAACACTTACAAAAATCCGTCAATTCTTAGGTCTTGCTGGCTACTATCACATATTCATCTAGAATATCTTCCGAGTTGCTAAACCGCTTACCACCCTGATACAAAAGGGTGTAACTTTTAGTTGGGGAGAGAAACAAGAAACAACGTTCCAAACGCGGAAGCGAGCCCTGTGCGGTGTACCGATTTTGTCTCTACCTGAAGGTACATAAGACTTTGTAGTGTACTGTGATGCTTCTAATCAACGGCTTGGATGTGATCTTATGCAAAGAGGAAAGATAATATCCTACGCCTCGAGATAGCTAAAAATACATGAGGTCAACTATACAACGCATGACCTTGAACTGGGAGCAGTGATATTTGCTCTAAAGATCTGGAGACATTATTTACATGGCACAAAATGCATAATATTCACGGACCATAAAACTCTTCAGCATATCTTCGACCAGAAGGAGTTGAACATGAGACAACGACGGTGGGTGGAGATACTATGACGATCCATTCACATCTGTCCATACAGATCAAAGAGGCTCAACTCGAGGCCTTGAAACCTGAAAACGTGAAAGATGAAACACTAAGAGGAATGGATAAGAACTTCGAAATCAGGGATGATGGAATCTATTGTTTCATGAACCGGATCTGGACACCAAAGTTCGGTGGTTACAGAGACGTGGTTATAAATGAGGCACACAAAACCCGATACTCCATTCATCCAGGCTCAGACAAGATGTATCTAGACCTCAAGATACTGTACTGGTGGCCTAACATGAAGGCCGAAATTGTTACCTTTGTGGGAAAGTGCCTTACTTGTGCCAAAGTCAAGGTAGAATACCATAAACCTTCAGGTCTTTTGCAACAACCTAAAATCCTTGAATTGAAGTGGGAGTGGATTACGATGGATTTCATAACTAAGTTACCCAAGACAACAGGCGGTTATGATACTATTTGGGTAATCGTCGATAGAGTGACCAAATCCACACACTTCTTGCCATTAAAGGAAATCGATAAGATGGAGAAACTAACAAGAAGTTACATCAGAGAAGTAGTTAGACTGCATGGTGTGCCAATATCTATCATCTCTGACCGAGATAGTAGATTCACCTCTCGTTTCTAGCAGTCATTACAAAAATCTCTGGGAATAGCCTACCATACACAAACTGACGGGCAAAGTGAATGGAAAATTCAAACTCTAGAAGATATGTTGCGAGCCTGCGTGATAGACTTTGGAAAGGCATGGGATACTCATTTACCCCTTCTCGGATTGTCTTACAACAACAGTTATCACACTAGTATAAAGGCTTCTCCATTCGAAGCCCTATATAGCCGCAAGTGTTGATCACCTCTGTGTTGGGCTGAAGTGGGTGATACACAACTAGCTAGAGGTCAAGTTCCAGACAGTACTCTTACTGGTTTGGAAATCATTAGTGAAACCACGGAGAAAATCTTACAAATTCGGGAGCGACTCAAAGCTTCCAGCGATAGACAGAAAAGCTATGCTGACAAAAGGAGAAAACATTTGGAATTCTAGGTTGGTGAGCGCGTCTTGTTGAAGGTCTCACCCTGGAAGGACATGATACACTTTGGAAAGCATGGCAAGCTAAATCCAAGGTAAATAGGACCATTCTAGATTCTTGCTAGAATCGTTCAAGTAGCTTACAAACTTAGACTACCTCAAGAACTAAGTAACATACATCCTACCTTCCACGTCTCAAACATGAAAAAGTGATTATCCGATGACACTCTTGTTATCCCACTTGACGATAACGAGGTATACGAGAGCCTCAACTTTGTGGAAGAACTTGTAGAGATCCTAGACAGGGAAGTCAAGAGAACCAAACAAAGTCGTATCCTAATAGTGAAGGTTTGCTGGAATGCAAAACGGGGACCTGAATTCACTAGGGAGCGGGAGGATCAAATGAAAAAGAAATATCCACATCTTTTTCCCTAGTCTTGTTGTAACGCTTTAATCCAACTTTCGGGACGAAAATCTCTCTAACGGGGGGATAATGTAATGTCCCGTTATTTTCTACTTGTAAAGTCAACCCTAGTCAGCTAAAGTCAAACTTGGGTCAACTAAATCAATTTAATTCTTATTCTATCTTAAATGAGTTAGAATAATGTTTTATAACTATTTGCACCTTGTATTCAAGGTGTTATCTGTTTATGAGGTGAAATCAAGAAGTCTGAAAACTATTCTTTATTTCCCTTTGGAGACCAACCTTGTAGCCGTGGACAGGACCGAGAACCTCGGACCATGAACGAGACCATGAACGGCTTTGGGCCGTGATCAGGCTTCGAACCGCAATCTCACAAACCGCCATAGGACTGCAAATGAGGTTCACTACCGTGAACCCCTTAGGACCATGAACCCTCGCATATATATAGATTTCAGTCGACTTTTAGCTCATTTCTACACTTCCAAACAAAATTCCAACCTTTTTCTCTCAAGTATCATCAGCCAAGAACAACCTCTCTCCTCAAGAACATGCTAAACTCATCTTTTCTCACCATATTCAAGTGATAAGCACTAGTTCATCCTCAGATCTAACAGGTATCAATTCTTGATTCTTGTTATCATTTCAAAAACATCCTTCAATCTTCTTATACTAGACTGAAATCCATGAATTTCACTAGTTTTCACGAATAACACCCATTTAAAAACCTTTGAATCTTCTTAGGAACTTGCTTAGGATCATCAAGTGTTCATCTTTCATTAAGAACTCAGGTCGTGAACACCTCATTGTGCCATAAACCCTTCATCTGGGTCATGAACACTTCAAGTGTTCTTGGACCGTGAACCAATCAAGGGTCGTGAACCCCTCTTGTGTGGTCGTGATCATCTTTCAGCTCTTTATTTTTGGTTCTAACACTTTATTGTAAGTGTTTCCTAGTTCCTAAGGACGTTTCCTTTACATATTAGTTATTATAGGCCCTAATTTCATATATATATATATATATATATATATATATACACATAAATACATATATATATATATATATATATATATATATATATATATATATATATATGTTAATATATGCTAAATAGCATCTATTAAAGCTCGGGACTTCACTTGGCATACCAAGCATTCTAAATCAATCTTTCATCCAATTCACTCCCACTAAGGTGAGTTCATACCCCCGTGTTTTCATAATTTTTTTTTACAGTTTTAAGGGGGGGTGGGGGGAATACAAGTCTAAAACAAAGGTTTGTGTTACAAACCAATGGATTTCAATTATCATCAAATCAAATGGTTTCAAATTGTGTTAAAATGACATCAAGTCATCAAAAGTATTTCAAAATGTTAAACTCTTTAAATAATTTTATAAACTTATATTTTTCCCCAAAAATCATATATATATATATATATATATATATATATATATATATATATATATATATATATATATATATATATATATATAAGATTTAAAGGGTTTAGGATTGATAACTCGCTTTATTTCCTTTTCCTTGTTTGGATGTGGGCTTAGGGTATCGGTTATTTATCCGACCGTTGTTTCAAGTTTAGTTATACATATATATATATATATATATATATATATATATATATATATATATATATATATATATATATATAGTCAAAATTAAATAAGAAGGAAAATTTTGGTAGGAAGGTAAGAAGTTTTTTTTCTACATATTTTTTTAGCAAACATACAAAATGAATCATTAGATGACTCAAAGCTAAGATAATTCACAATAAAAAATTCCCAAAAAAACATCTTCATGATTCATTTTTAAGTAAATTAAGAAAAAATTCACTTTAATGACAATTTTAGTGAATAACAACGAAATCATTGTATAAATGAATCATCGGTATGTTTTTTGGAGATTATTTTTTGGTGAATCATGTTATTTTTGATTCATCTAGTGATTCATTTCTTTTGTTCGTCAAAAAAGTATGTATAAAAAAAACTTCTTACCTTCCTACCAAAAAAAAATTTCTTATCGAATCTATATCCTATATATATATATATATATATATATATATATATATATATATATATATATACATATGTATATAAATATAAAGGTTATTTCATTCAGTCTCATTACCCTTTATAACATGTCGAGCAAGGGGTTGCATTCATGAACATTTAGTATCAATTCAGAAAGTACATATAAATTATAATAGTTATAATTTATGATTCATAGACCATTAATTCACGATTCAAGGATACTAGCGTACACCATTTTACAAGAACAAGGGTTTGATACAAAACTAATCATGGGTATAAATCTTTCAAATACATGTTAAAAATACTAATTCAGGAGTATACTATCAATCATTTTATTTCAGAATGATTGGGTTTTCACTTCTATTGTACACGTAACCTCCATATGCTTTTTATGAGTCAATAGATTCAGGTTGTTTATTCATTTAAACAACATAGTTAAAGTCCTAACATTATAACCAGAATCTCCAGTCTGGGATCGAAACAAGTGTGTATAGATCTATATTGGGATTGACAACCTCACACTCGGGCTGCTAACTACAGTCGGGCATACATGCCTATGAGTGACAATTGTTATCAACAGTTTTGACGCCTTCAAAGCGTTGTTTCATGCCATCTAGTCATAGTATGGTTATGATATCTCATTAAAAAGATATTACTAATACGTTAGTGTATAATTAACTAAACATGAGTACATTTTCAAAGTACTAGTTTACAAGATACAATTTACAGTATTACATTATAGTATACAATAACAGTTGGTGAAACCAGGCACACTCAATTTTACAGGTTTTACAAAGGAATACAAACACATCATCTTGGTTTACAAACAGAACGATTTTATGAGATTAAAACTAGCTTTCATATACAACAGAAAATATAGGATTTTCTGGAACAGTTTACATATTCAAAGAACAGAAAACATTCTTTTAAACATAAATACTTATGCACTCACTCGACTTTATGTTGATATACTCTTTTCAAATTACTTGTATTCTCATGGAATCAATAGACAGGTACTCCCCGAGCTTTAGAGAAGATGGGGTTGTTTTGAGTCATGTCTTCTATCTTTTGATATAACTATTTTTGGTGTCATTATACATTGATTGAATACTTGTAAAAACTTATACTTATTAATGCAATGGTAGTTTGTACTTTGATTACTATAATGCATGTGTTGTGATACTACAAATGAATTCATTCATCCCTGGACGTTTCCACTGTTTGGTTTGGGGTGTGACAATAACTAATCAAAAACGTTCTTGAAAGACTCTTGGAAGCAAGCACTACAAGTGTCGTGCCTCTAATGGTTCACACCCGAACCCTACCAACCAAGGAACTTGAAGAGAGACAGAGTGAAGAGAAGAGAATTTCAGCCGAACCTTTAAGGAATGACATGGAATAAATCTTTAGGTATAGAGGGTAACCCAAAAGGATAATTTATTAACCAAGTAATAATTTGATTTCTAATTAATTTATTAACCAAGTAATAAATTTATTAATTTATTAACCAAGTAATAATTTGATTTCTAATTAATTAAGAAATCATTCATTTGATTTCTAATTAATTTATTAACCAAGTAATAATTTAATAAACTAGTCTTTCTCTCTAAAAGTTATCATATTCAATTGCTAGGTTTGAGGGTAACCCAAAAGGATTGTGCTACCATCAATTCAAGTATATATCAATTATAGTTATGGGCTTAGACACCCAATCCAACACCAATTTCATAAAAGGCACTCAATTATAGTAAGTATGCCCAATGTACTTCAAATCTTGACCAACCCACGGGGGTGTTGACCCATTACATGTTGCGTACAATGAGGTACACCCCCACGTATGCTCCCTGCTCTTAATCTATCTAGAAAAGATCTTAAACCTTCAAGCCAAAATGTACAATGCACATAACTAGTTCCCAGACATGACTTAATCCCTAAATCATTAACTTTGAGCTTTTGCATGTCTTAATGGGTCCCAAATCAAAGCCCTAGCTCTACAACTTCATCAAAGGAGCTAATACACATGCAAGGGAGGATACAAACATCAAGATGAAATTGTTATGCATTTGGGATCTCTAAAATGTCCAGATCTAGTAACCAAACTCCTGGATCAACACTTTCTCATAAGGAGAAACCAAAGAGACCAAAATATACCATCAATCACCGCAAAGTAGATCTACACAAAGAGATGTCAAGACAAGAACTTTTTACCTTCAATAGATTGCAAAAGAGGAGACAACTCTGGGCCTTTAAGCTTCACACCAATTGATGAATCTTCAATAACCTTTTATCTCTTCAAAATGCACAAGAAAACACTAAGATTCTTAACAAGATCTTAAGAACACTAAGAATGTGGCTAAGAGTCGAGGTTAGGGGTTAGGATGATGGAGGCTAATCAATAAATGTCCAAAAGGTGATATAAGTTGTTTAAATAAGATGAAAACCCTAAAAGTTATGGTTTTCCCCTGCCTTGCGTACGCCATACGTACTCTACGTACGCCCCGCGTATGTAGGTAGATCTCGCGATCAACTTCAACCTCTTATGTCTGACGTACTCGGTTATGGTCCAATACCACAAATTTTCTAAAGGCAGTGTTGCAGAAATTGGCCTAATCGTCCGATTAATCGCTAATCGGACCTCCACCGATGATATTTATTGCTAATCGGTCATTATAATCAGGTTTGGTCAATATAGGTCAAAGTCGGAATTAGTCGGACCTAATCGGGTTTGGTCAACACAGGTCAAAGTCGGACCTAATTGGCCCTAATCGAACCCAATTGCCAATTAATTGCTTATTTTGTAAGATTAAAGTTAGATTAATAAAATTTGGAATAATTTTCTTAATAATTAATGGTCCCCGATTAATCTTCCGATTAATCCCCGCCTAGCCGATTAATCCCTAATCGCTACTCCACCGATTAGCGACTTCTACAACCATGCCGAAGGCTATAACTTCTTTGTTCTACATCTGATTTCGATGTTAGTTATATCCATGGAAAGGTAATGAGAAACCCTATGATTCTATCAATTCCCTTTTGCCTTAAAACTTCCTGAGGATTTCCCTAATCCTCCCTTACTGAAAGGAAGAGCGTGAAAATGGTAAAATTTCTCTTTGCCAAGGAGAAGACGCGGGTTCAATCCTGCTATCCGCCCAAAATGAAGTCATTTATTTAATATCTAATATCATAAAATGTAAAATGCCCACATCCAAAAAGGGTCTAAATCTCTCTTCCCCTAAGGCCTGAAGCCTTATAATAATTGATTTTTGGGTCACGGCCCCGAATAACGAAACGATTTGAAATCGGGAGTTACAATATATCTATCTATCTATCTATCTATATATATAAATATATATATATATATATATATATATATATATATATATATATATATATATATATATATATATATATATATATATATATATATATATATTTGTATGAGACGACCAAATTTTATGAAACCGTGAGACGCAATTCTAGCCATTCATTTTATAGATTAAAAAAAAAACTTTTTTAAAATGCAAAATAATTGAAAATTTTTAAATTTTTTAATATTATTTTCGTCATTTATATTTTCCAAAAATAAATGTAAAAATCAAAAATAATAAAAGTTACCGTTTTTTTACATATTCTAGTAGAATATTAGAATATTCTAGTAGAATATTAGAATATTCTAGTAAAATATTAGAATATTTTACATATGACAAATCTAGTAGAATATTCTAACATTCTAAAAATCATATTAGAATATTTACAGTGTAATATTCTATTAGAATATTTCACGTATTTTTCAAAAAAGACGATAATTTTTTTTGTATTTATTTTTTATTTTTTTAGACAAAAAAAAAAGTTACTAAAATAATAATTAATAAAAGAATTTTTGAATTTTTCTTTTTATTTTGCATTTTACAATTATTTTTAGATTGCGTTTCACGGTCTTACAAAATTAGCACGGTCTCAAATAAATCTGAATATATATATATATAATTTTCTAACAACTGGTATCAGAACTTGACAAGTTGCATCAGATCGATTTTGATTCTAGACAAGTAACGTCTGATTCTTAACACCTTTGAAGTATGAAGTTTTCATCATATTCAAGTAGAAAATGTTAACAGGAGTTGTTAATTGTAATGCATATTTTTATGCTAAGTTTTTTTTTGAAAACGGCAAATAAGATGCATATATTAAAAGAAAAAGAAACGATAGCAAGAAGCTATGACATAAGTATAGGGAACAGCAACAGTAACATAAACTAATGTACAAACATGAAAAGTAAGCAAGATATCAAAATGGGGAGCAGCTCCAGTCTACCTAACATTTTCCAGAATTGTACATGTATTTACACCATTCAATTGCGTGTAATATATTTGAATCCGCCGTTTTAGTAGGAGAGGGATGTTTTTTTGTGGAAGATTTTCTCATTACGGGCTGACCAAATGTTCCACACTGTCGAGTATAAGATTGCATTAAGCACTTTCCTTTTAGTTAAGCAGTTCCCCCAAGAATTTCCAAACTCAATATATTCCTTGATGCTGTCAAATTCGATGCCCCGTACACCACACCATTTGAGAATCCAATACCATATCGTCTTTGCAAAGTTACACCCGAATAAAAGATGGTTTGCTGATTCAATTGCACTATCACATAAGTGACAATTCAAGTTAGTTACCGAAAAACCCCTTTTATTAAGTGCTTCTGCGACCGGAATTCTATCAAGATTGGTCTTCCATATAAAGCATTTGACTGTAAGGGGTATGAATTTCAACCAACATATTAGTGTCCCAGTGAAATGGCTACCAGAATCGTCGATTAGTCTCCTCAAAACATTGACCATATAAGTTCCTTCTTGGTGTAAGTTAAAGCGAAATCCAATTTTTGAAGAGAATTGAAACTCCTGAGAGGCAGAGAATTGAAACTCCTGAGATGCAAACAATTGATAAAACTCATGTAATTCTATATGCATATTGTTGTTGGCGGGATTGCATTTCCATCTCCACACAAAACCATCCGCATTAATCCTGTCCAAAAGTGTGTACCTTTTAACCGACTCCATGTTGTACAGAATAGGGAATCGAATTTGTAATGGGATATCACCACACCAAATGTCTTTCCAAAAAAGAATCCATATGTTGAAGCTCGGAATTATAGAGAATATTCCACCTGGTTCTATGTTATGGCTGGAAAGACTTTTAATAGCCTTGTCAATATTACTCTAGACTCCAGAGCTATCCTTCCTGCACAAAAAAGTGGAGGGTGTGCTTTCAGATTATGAATACTCTCAATAACATCCGCCCACAGTTTCCCTTGTTCATTTTTAAGTCTTCAACACAATTTGGTTTAAAGTGCAATGTTTTGTGCTAATAGTGTACCAACTCCCAAACCACCTTTTTTTTTTGCTCGTCACAATCTTGGACCAATCTACCCAATGAATTTTCATTGTTTCTTAATCCCCGCCCTATAAGAAGCGTCTTCTTAGTTTTTCCAAGGATTCAAGGACTCCCTGAGGCGCTTTAAAAAGAGAGAGATAATACGTCGAAAGGCTACTGAGGACTGATTTAATCAGGGTGAATCTACCACCAAATGAAAGTGTGTTCGCTTTCCATCTTGGCAATCTCGTTTGAAACTTGTCCAAAATTGGTTGCCAATTTTTATTTAATGTCATATTTGCTCCTACTAGGACACCCAGATATGAAAACAGGAATGACCTCTCATATATCCAAGTGTTATGGCCATAGATTGGATCTCGGAATCAGGAACACATGTGCCAAAGAGTCGATATTTATGGAAATTGACTTTTAGTCCGTACGATATTTGGAAACACTTGAGAATACGAGAGAGATTTTTAATACTACCTTGATTCCAATCACCCATAAATAGGGCGTCATTGGCGTAGAATAAATGGGATAACTCTAGGCCGTTATGGGGGTAGCTTAACACCATTAATCAAGTTTTTTGTCTTAGCACCTTGCAATGTGACATGTAAACCTTCCATGGCGAGAATGAAAAGAAACAGTGATAAAGGGTCGCCTTGTCTAACACCAAGTGAAATTTGGAATTCGTTTGTTGCAGAACCATTTATCAAAACAGATGCCTTTGAGCTTGAGAGGCATCCAAAAATCCATTTGCACCATTTATCTCCGAATTCCATTTGTTTCATTATTGATTCTAAATAACCCCAATAAATAGAATCATAGGCTTTTTCGAAGTCTACCTTGAAACAATACATGGATTTCTTGTTCTTTTTTACCCAAGAGTGAAGTTCGTTGACCACAAGAGGACCATCTAGGATGCTTCTGCCTTCGATATATGCTGACCAAACTTCATCAACAACTAGATGAATGACTTCTTCGATTCGATTTGCTAAAATTTTCGACATAATCTTATATAGAAATCTAAGCAGACAAATAGGCTTGTAATTACCCAGGGAAATAGGATCATTTACCTTTGGAATTAAGGTAATGAAGGATGAGTTGCATCCACTAGAGAATGTTGCTATTGCTTCAAATCTTCTAACATATCGAATAACGTCCTCTTTCATCAATTCCCATTTGTTCTTAATGACTTTGAATGTGAATCCATCTGGCCTATGGGCTTTCTCGGACCCACAACCCCATATGGCCTTTTTTATTTCATCAATCGAAATAGGAGACTCAAGATGAGATCTATGTTCCGGGGCTAGTTTCTTGAATAAGGGGTTAGTTAGCTTAGGCCTCATAGGCCATGGTTCATTGAATTTGGAGGAGAAGAAATTGAAAATCTCCATCTTGATGTCGGTGGGATTCGACATCCATCGGCCATTGATATCGAGACCTTGTATCCGATTTTTACTATTTTTATTCTTTAACATTCCATGAAAGAACCTGTGGTTTTCGTCACCATCACATATCCATTTGACTTTTGCCTTTTGTCTCATATCAAGTTTGGCAACATATTCTAATTCACCAATTTTAAAAAGTGACTCTCGCCTGTCAATAATTTCCGAAACAGAAAGAGTGCGAGATTCGGCCTCCAATTCAACACATTCCACCTTTTCTCTGAGCTGTTTAAGATTACCATGTTCTACGTTGGAAACATCAGATCTCCAATTTTTAAGAATCCTCTTTAAATATTTGAGTTTAGCAAGAAAATATCGATCTGGTGCGCCGAAACCAATAAAATTCTTCCAGGCATTATCAAATACCATATCAAAATCCTTGTGAAGCATCCAAGAATTGAAAAAACGAAACGGAGGTGGGCCGAAATTTAGAGAAGATGGTTTAAGGAGTATCGGGGAATGATCGGAATGTTTACGTGGAAGGACTGTCCCCGCCGTGAGTGGTTGTTGGTTGATAAACTTTTGACACACCAAAAATCTATCCAGTTTGCTTTGCTTGAAATCATCATCACGAAGATAAGTGAATTTTTTTCCCACCTTGATTGAATTCATGAAGACCGGCCACAACAACGAACTTGTTAAAATCAGAAGCTGTGTACATGCAAAAGCCGGAATTAAATCTTTCTTTTGGGTGACGGACAACATTGAAATCTCCTAAGAAGATCCAATTTCTAGAAGTTTGACTTTTGAGTAAGGTAAGGACTTCCCAGAATGAGCATTTCCCAGTGACAGATTGAGGGGCATAAACATTCACAATGGTTGTTGTACCCGGAAAGCCTTTCCAAGATCTTATGGTGGCGATGTAGTTTCTAGTCAGGATAGATACTAACTTGCGAAAGATAGTTGAATTCCAAATACTTAGGATACCCCCGGAACCCCCTGTTGGGTTAATAGCATCATGATCAAAATCCGATGAACCCCAACAACCTGGAAGATCAATTAATTTGAGTTTGAGACCCTAGTTTCTTGAATGTCTATGAAATCAGCCTTGTATCTATGTCTTAGGTCTCAAATCCATTCAGTTTTGTAGGATTCCCTAATTCCCCTGATGTTTAAGGTTATCAAATTCATTATGAACTTGTCATGGCACCGACACCTTGGAGAAGATCAACCAATTGTGAATCATCTTTTGTAATTTGAAAACCCACTTCATTCCCCACCTTGACCATATGATCAATCTCGTTTGGTACTTCTAACGCCCGTGTTTCAAGGCTAAGCAGTAGTAGATGATGTAATAGTCTAGGTCAACTATTTTAACTCTTTTTGAAGTAATAAAGATGAAATATTTGAGTATTATGTGTGTTTATATGCTTATTACTTATTTAGAAATATATAATAAATAAAGGATAAAAATAAACGTCAAAATTAAAGTGTGATATAAACTTGATATCTTTACATAAAGTTGTAGTGGTCGAAATAAAGATTTTGGGGATATAAAGAACGCCGAAATCCAAGTTATAACGAAGAAGTTATGATCCGTCGAAGTTTCGCGACGGAACCGGCACGACACCAGGAAGCATAAAAATAGTACTTGGGCTATTATTATGGGTTATATAAGTATTTTTTGACGCTTATATAATAGTAATAATAGCTAGACTATTAATTAGTCTCGGTAAATATTAGACTAAACCCTAGTCGTAATGATACTGGGTTTTGCCGAAGGAAATTGTTTCAAGAGTAACGAAGCGCTGTCTAAGTACTGAGTCACCACCTTACCAAGTGAGTGCATAGTTACTTTCATCTTACATATAGATATGAAGTATTATATAAATTACATGCTAAGTGTGCATATTATCTAAATACTTGTTGTCTATGCTGGATGAATGATTTTATACATGTTTTAAATGATTTAAACTGTATATATGTATTTTATATCTACAAAAATGTTGGGATAAAACATGGGTAGATGTACTATGAAGATGTGTGATAAAATGATGAGAGGCCTTGATGTTGTTGTTGATTCTGTCATCTAGTGGAGTATGGATGACGACCACGGATTCTTCTAAACAGTCCAGTGGAACGCTAGCAGGCTCGCAACCAGTAGGTGTTTGTGAATGATGTGTTCACCAGTGTACTCCATCCTCCACATGGTTGCCTTAAGGACATTTATTGCTGAGGAATCCCCTTAGCAGTAGTGTCCATCCCGATGATGATCCTTAGGCTAGGTCCCTTATGATAGGTGTTTAGGGACGTAAAGTGAGGATAACGGGAAAGGGTAATCGGGTTATTGTTGGTTGATGAAATTAAATAACTTATTTATTGTGGGTTGAAAACCCTATGTGCTCACCAGACTCCCAAGCCTGACCCACTCAGTTTCATGTATTACAGGTAGCGGCGCTCGAGCATAGAGGTGATGTTTTGGATGAGGGATTACGGATATAGGCCTGTAGATATTAAATAATGTAGTAAGGCTTATATTGTATTGTTTATGCTTTTGATCTGTATCGAACATGACATCCTGAGTCTTTTTAATGAAATACATTTCTACAGAAATGCTTTCATAAATCTTTATCATATTTTTATTTTGGGAACAAATTTCGCAAAACTTTTATGCAAAATATTACTCTGATTTTCAAACAAACATAAACAAAATCGGTCTTTTCTGGTCGTGAAAAATGGGGATGTCACAGTTGGTATCAGAGCATTAGTTTAAGCGAACTAGGAATCTGTAGGATTTCTAGACTTAAACTTAGAATGCTAAGCGATGATTGTGAGGTGTAAGCACTAGCTTATTTTAGGGATCTATGGTCTGTTGCCGACCGGATTTGGAAACCTTATGTGTTTAGGATTCTAAATGTACGACTACGATATCAGAACTAACATGTAAACATTTCAGAGCGATAAGGATGATTTAAACGTCTATCCTAAATAAAGATCTAAATTTACCTTATTCGGTGTATAGATAAAAATGGCAAGAACCTGCAGTGGAGATGGGAATGCAAATGGGAATAGGAATCAACCCCCAGCGATTCAGCAAATACCTGTTGTAGTAGAAGTTGCACCCGAGCTAATCACCATGGCTGGAGTACAAGCCATGATTCATGATATGTTAGCAGAACAAAGGGAGGAAATGAGGCAGATGTTGCACGAAATTAGGGACGAACCTACCATGCCCATTGAGCAACCTGAGCTGATCCTCGAGCAATCATAGGAAGGGAACTATAGCCGCCATGTGAGTCAAGTTGGGACTCAAGGAGAATGAAGGAATGACCCGGAGAGGGGAAACGACGAGGATGGGCGGATGTATAAGAATTTATTGGGTGCAAAGCCACCAAGTCTCTCAGGAAGCCTAAAGCCTGTTGAGATTATGGATTGGATCTCCAAAATGGAGATGGTGTTCGAGAGCTGCAGCTGTAGCGAGAAACAAAAGTCTGCCTCTGCAGTAAGATAACTGAAAACTGGAGTCTTGAGCTGGTGGAAGCTATTGGCGGATACAATGCCATGAGGAGAAGCCCTGAAGATGTCATGGGATGAGTTCATGGAACAACTGAAGATGCAGTATTGTTCATAGATAGATCTGATTGATTTGAATAACGAGTTCAAAAACTTGAAGAAGGGGAGGATGAACATTAACGACTATGCTACTGCATTCATTGAGAAGATGAAGTTATTTTCCATACCTGGTGCCAACCAATCTCTCCAAAATTGAGAGGTTCGCAAATGGACTGCCAGCCGACTTTGGCCCAACGGTTAAGATGGAAACCACTCTAAAATCAGCGATTCGAACGGCTAAGAATGTGGAGACCCAACAAAAGGAAAGAGGTCTGGAGAGGGCCAAGGTTGGTGACAAAAGGAAATTTGATGGATCCTCGAGGTCCAGCAAGAAGATTAAATTATTGAAGTCTGGTTCGAGAGGAGGAGGAGCCAAAGCAAAATGGCGCGACAAATGCAAGAACAAGCACCAATGAAAATGTGACGGAAGGGTCACCTGTTTCAAATTTGGAAAAACTGGGCACTATGCCAACAAGTGCACGTTCACTAAGAAGGTCTCTTATGAGTGCAACGAGGAGGGGCACATATCGAGGGACTTCCTAAAGAAGAAGGTGTAACATCCAGAAATCAAGTATAACTAATTAATCCCTCTTCTTTTCCAAGATGTCAAAACTAGTCCATGGAAGGAAATGGTAGCAAATGAGTATGTTGGGCGTACTGAAGAGTACGTTGCGCGTACTCATGAGCATGATCTTGATGCAGATGCTACCCGGTACGTTGGGCATACCATAGTGTATGCTCGGCATACTGGCTCAGTCATGAAACCCTAAATGAGACTTGTGCACTATAAAAGGAATGCTATGGCCTCCATCCCAGCTACCATTTCCAGTGAGTGAAACCCTAAAGGAGCTAAACCTTCGTTCTAAACTTGTGTGTGTGTTTTTGAGCTTGGAAGTGTCTTTGTGTGCTTGTGAAGAAGAATAGAGGGCCTTGAAGAGGAAGGATTGGATTCCAAGCTTCTAGATCTGAGCTTAACTGAGTGGTGAACATTATATAGGAGCATTTTTGTTATGAACATTATATAGGAGCATTTTTAGGGTTTAAGTCCCAAAGGTGGAGACTTGTTGAGCAAAGGAACTCCATGGACCTTGATCTACCCCATTTCAACGTATTTTGTGTTGTAGATCCATAAAAACCCAATCTTGGACGTTAAGATTAAGTCATGCATGATATTAGGGCTTAATAGGGAAAGAGGATACGTGTTTGAAGTGATTGGTGAGCTTTACAGCCATGCAACAACTTAAAGGTTTCGACTTTATGGCTTAGGAGACAGTAGAGTGCCTGGATCTGAGATATGAGCTTATGTCTTAATCTAATCAGACTAAAAATCATGAAAGTAGGGAACTGGCATTACGTTGGGCGTAATCCCAGTACGCGCCGCGTAGGGGGTTGAGTACCCCGATTCAGGATGACCGTGGAGTACGCCCCGCGTATAGAGTTGGTAAGCACAGTGTAACTCCCTACAGTTGACTTTCGTTGACTTTTAAGATTTAGTCAACGTGTGGACTTTTGGACCATTAGAGGGCTAAAATGGTCTTTTATCCTTCTGAGAGAACATAAGGAGGGATTGGTCTAGCCTTGAGAGTCATTATTGATTTGAGATAATTACTTTATGTAATTAGGCGGGGGCTACATCACTGTTTCGAGTTCGGGGATTTGAGCACGTGAGTTACTAGACATCATACGAGGTGAGTCTTCTCACTATAACTTACCTAGAATGGTAATTATGTGTGACCGGAAGGTCTTATGTGCTATGACGAGTATGTGATATATGTTTCTATGTCTCTATGTATATGTTATGTATGTTATGAGTAGTATGGTATGGACCGGAAGGTCAACAGGGTATGGACCAGAAGGTTAGCAGCGGATGGACCGGAAGGTCGACAAAGTAGGACCAAAAGGTCTACTCAGATTGTGGGACTGGAAGGCCCCTGAGACACATTAACCGGAAGGTCTCGTAGAGCTATAGCCTTGAGTGGCTTATGTGTTTTATGTAGTATTTTGAGGAACTCACTAAGAATTTATGCTTACCGTGTTATGTGATATGTGTTCCAGGTACTAGCGAGGATCGCGGGAAGGCGCCGATATGATTTGTACACACTGACAGAGGATTTTGTATTTGAGATTATGGGATATGTTTTACCGTGATAACATTTGATACACTTATATTTTGTGATGATCTATATGAGAAATGTTATGTTTGAAAAATGAAAAATTGTTTTAAATTTTCACGTCATTACAAGTTGGTATCAGAGTCTTGGTTTGAGGGATTCGGATGCACCTTCGGGCGTATCTGAACCCAAACTGAGGATTTGAGAAAAAATTTCATAAAAGAAACAATTTTTCTAAGAAGAGTAAAAGATTTTGAGAAAAAGAAAAAAGGAGTAGTGTGTACGATCAGCCAGCGCCCGAACGGTGATTTCCCAAAATACCCTTACATTATGTGTTATGAGATATTATGTGATGTGCTACGCATGCTAGAGTAGGTTAGGTAAATCATATCTTAGGACTAGGGTGGCCTGATTTGTGATGCCTTAGCCTAGGAGTTTATGATGTTGTAAGATGCTTTGAGTGCATGTATGTAGCAGAGAGTAGCTTGTGAGAAGTCTGCTTGAGAGTAAGCTGAATTCAAAGGGTATAGAGTACTTCAGAATTGGGATCCTAGGAGGAGGACTTGGTGTGGATACAGATACGGTGTGGAAGGTAGTATTGGGCCCGTACTACTGAAAGCACCGGATCGTAAACATTCCAAGTAAGAATCCTTAGGGTGCTAAGGAACAAGTAGGAACGGTTGATCGAGTGTGAGTAATCTCGGTCGAGTCTCTGATTATTTTATGTCATATTTCAGAGGCATCATGGTGGGGACGCGCCACAACCCATGAGGCAGTGGTACCAGTGGTGCTAGCGATGAGGAGATCCGTAGGATGATCCACGAGGAGGTAGCAGAGATTCCAGAGATGTTTGGGTCTATCTAGACCATGGTGATTGAGATATTCGACGAGAGATATGCTGCTCTGACCGAGGCTGCTGCCGCTACAGCTATCGCCGTTGCTAGGCCGCAAGGGGGTGACTCGTTGCTGTACCGAGAGTTCAGCAACACGAAGCCAGCATAGTTTGATGGGACACAGGATCTGATATCCGCGATGAGGTGGATCTCTGATGTTGAGGGATGTTTCTACACTTGTTTCTGTTCGAAACATTTGATAGTACGGTTCGTGCTGAACCAGCTTCGCTTGGGAGCGAAGGACTGGTGGAAGTTTGTGACGACATATTTTACTCATGCAGAGCTTACTGCGGTGACCTGGGAGAGGTTCACCACTATGTTTAGAGATGATTATGTTCCCTCGGTGGAGTGGGAACGTTTGGCCCAGGAGTTCTTGTCCCTCAAGCAGGGGACGGAGTCTGTGACAGTGATCACGCGGATGTTTCATGAGAGGGCGTTGTTTTGCCCTGAGCACGTGTCTACCGTGCAGGCATGCATGAGTTGATATTTGAGCATACTGAGGAGGCACATTCGGGAGTTCGTGGCGAACTCGGCGTACCGAATATTTTCCGAGCTCCAAGCAAATGCTCGGAAGAGGGAGATTGAGCTAAAGACTCAGGCCAAGGAGGAGGCTGAGTCTTAAGGGAGGGACAGGCGGCCAATGCAGTCTTAGCCGGCAGCCAAGCAGGCAAAGCCCGCCGATACAAGATCTGGAGACCAGAAGGGCCGCACTTATGGGAAGTAGGGTAAGGTACGTGATGGAGTTTGTTGAGCAGGTGCTTGCTACAAATGTGGCAAGGAGGGGCATATAGCCAAGGATTGCCCCAAGGGATTCATGGTTTGTTTTCATTGCAACCAGATTGGCCATAAGAAGGCCGAGTGCCCACAGTTGATTTAGGGATCAGCACAGGAATCTGTGCCTTCTTCCACTCGAGCTACAGAGAGTCGGCCTGTGAAGGCCGAGGCGCCGAAGGCTCGCGGCAGAGCTTTCCAGTTGACCACAGAGGAGGTCCGTGCAACACCTGATGTTGTGACTGGTATGTGATCTTTTGCTTATTCTTTTGTTTATATATACGGTGCTTATATGTGATATGTTAAGGTACTTTGCTTGTGAATTCTATACCTGCTTTGGTGTTATTTGACTCGGGTGCGAGTCCATCTTTCGTTTCATTAGCATTTAGTCAGCAGATCAGTACCCGACGAAAGGCGTTGAGTCGACCTCTGTGAATTTCTATAGCTGACGAGTGAGCGGTTTTTGCTACTGATGAGATTCAAGGATGTGTACTCAAGATTTTCGGTGTTGGGTTCCTAACAGATTTGGTACCGATTGCGATGGGGGATGTGTGTGTCATCGTGGGTATAGACTGGTTGAGTCGATTTGGAGCTGTTATCGACTCCGAGCGTCAGTTGGTAACCATATGAGACCCTAGTGGGGGAGTACTTACGGTGTATGGTGAGGGTACCCGATCTGGGTCAGCATTTTGCTCGGTTGCCAGAGCGAGGCAAAGTCTACAGCAGAGCTGTAGAGGGTTTGTAGCCTATGTGATGGATTCACGAGTTGTCACAAAGAGGCTGAGTTATGTCGGTGAGGTTCTAATAGTGCGAGAGTTTCCGGATTTTTTCCTCGAGGAGTTGTCGGGTGTGCCTCCCGAGAGGCAGATGGAGTTTCGCATCGATTTGGTTCCGAGGACGGCGCCTATTGCCAAGGCACCCTATCGCCTTGCGCCACCAGAGATGCAAGAGTTATCCTCATAACTTCAGGAGCTTTTAGGGAAGGGATTCATCCAACCGAGTAGCTCGCCATAGGGAGCGTCGATCCTTTTTGTCAAGAAAAAGGATGGTTTACATCGGATGTGCATCGGTTACCGGGAGTTGAACAAGTTGACGGTTATGAACCGTTATCCGCTACCGAGGATCGATGATCTGTTCGATCAGTTGCAGGGAGCTTCTTGGCTCTCCAATATAGACTTAAGGTCTGGATATCACCAGATGAGAGTGCGGGATGAGGATATCCAGAAGACAGCGTTTAGGACTCGTTATGGGCATTACGAGTTCGTGTTGATGCCTTTTGGGCTCACCAATGCACCAGCAGTGTTCATGGATCTCATGAACCGAGTACACAGGCCGATGTTGGATCGATCGGTGATTGTGTTCATCGACGATATTCTAGTGTATTCGAGATCCAGAGAGCAACATGAGGAGCATCTGAGGGAGATTGTTGGAGTATTGAGATCGGATAGGCTTTATGCCAAATTCTCCAAGTGTGATTTTTGCTTACGGGAGTTCCAGTTCTTCGGAAATCTTGTTAATCAGAATGGGATATTGGTCGATCCGGCCAAGATTGAGGATGTTATGAGATTGGAGCTGCCGAGATCCGCTACCAAGATTAGGAGTTTTCTGGGGTTGGCCGGCTACTATTGTAGATTTATCAGGGATTTCTCCAAGATTGTCGTTCCCCTCACCATATTGACCCGGAAAGGCGTTGCTTTTACTTGGGGTCCCGAGCAGCAGACCTCGTTTGAGACTCTTCACCAGAGATTATGTGAAGCCCCGGTGTTAACCCTTCTGGAGGGAATGGAGGATTTTGTGGTGTACTGTGACGCGTCTATATCAGGGTTGGGTGCGGTGCGTATGCAAAGAGGGCACGTGATAGCATACACATCGAGGCAGCTGAAGCCCATTGAGACGAGGTATCCCACCCACAATTTGGAGTTGGGGGTAGTGGTTTTCGCCCTCAAGATATTGCGCCATTATTTGTATGGGGTCCAGTGTACCATATACACAGACCACAAGAGTTTGAAGTATCTGATGGATCAGCCCAACATGCACATGTGCCAGAGGAGATGGTTGGATGTGGTAAAGGATTATGACTGTGAGATCCTGTAACACCCGGGCAAGGCTAACGTGGTAGCTGATGCTTTGAGCCACAGGGTGGAGAGTGCCTCGATACGAGATATATGTATGAGGATGATGATGATGACTCCAGTATTGGATACCATCCGAGAGGCCCAAGCAGAGGCTGTGAGACCGGAGAACCGCAAGAGAGAGCGGGTGATTGGGCAAGTGTCCGAGTTTGTTACTGATAGTCGAGGGCTTATGACCTTTCACGGTCGGATTTGGGTGCCGTTTATGGGCGGGACACGTAGCATATTGATGGAGGAGGCGCATAAATCGAGATTCTCGATCCATCCCGGGGCCACTAAGATGTATTTGGACCTGAAGAGAGATTATTGGTGGCCTTGTATGAAGAGGGATGTTGTGTGGGTAGTAGAGAGGTACTTGACCTATCACCGGGTTAACGCCGAGCACCAGCGTCCACATGGCAAGTTGCAGCTACTAGAGGTTCCCCAGTGGAAGTGGGAACAGATTTCTATAGATTTAATCACCAAATTGCCGAGGACTGCGAGGGGTGTTGACGTAATTTGGGTGATTGTGTATCGGCTGACGAAGAGCGCTCACTTCCATGCTATCAGTGAGAGCTCTTCTACAGAGAGGCTGGTAGAGATATATGTGAGAGAGGTGTTGTCTTGGCATGGAGTGCCGATCTCGATTGTGTCAGACCGAGATGTACGTTTCACTTCTAGGTTCTGGAAGAAGTTTCATGAGGAGTTGGGTACGAGATTGCATTTCAGTACTTTTTATCACCCACAGACGGACAGGCAGAGTGAGCGAACGATACAGACGCTTGAGGACATGCTTCGAGCATGTGTCATGGACTTCGGTGGAAGTTGGGATACATACCTACCCTTGGCTGAGTTTTCTTACAACAACAGCCACCATTCGAGTATTAGTATGCCTCCCTTTGAGCTTTTATATGGGAGGAGGTCTCGGGCCCCCATCTGTTGGGGAGAGGTAGGGAAACGGGTGATGGTAGCGCTGATATAGTGCTTAAGATGATGGAGCAGATTCAGCAGGTCAGACAGAGGTTACTGATGGCCCAGAGTTGCCAGAAGATTTTTACGGATAGGCGACGATCTGAGCTCGAGTTCCAGGTTGAAGACTTTGTACTACTGAAGGTATCTCCTTGGAAAGGAGTGATCCGGTTCAGGAAGAGGGGCAAGCTGGGGCCCCGATACATTGGTCCTTTCAGGGTGATCGCTAGAGTGGGCAAGGTAGCATACCGTTTAGAGCTACCCGAGGAGTTGAGTCAGATCCATGATACCTTCCACGTATCCCAGTCGAGGAAGTGTATAGCCGATGAGATGACGGTAGTGCCGCTAGAGGATATTCAAGTGGACGCGAGCCTAAATTACATTGAGAGGCCGGTCGTGATCTTGGATCGGAAGATCAAGGTTCTGAGGAACAAGGAGGTGCCTCTGGTTCAGGTCCGGTGATAACATCGGAGAGGTCCGAGATGACTTGTGAGCCGAAGTCGGAGATGCGGGAGCAGCGTCCATAGTTATTTGCAGAGTGAGACTTCGAGGGCGAAGTCTAATCCTAGTGGGGGAGAATTGTAACATCCAGAAATCAGGTATAACTAATTAATCCCTCTTCTTTTCCAAGTTGTCAAAACTAGTCAATGGAAGCAAATGGTAGCAAATGAGTACGCTGGGCGTACTGAAGAGTACGTTGCGCGTACTCATGAGCGTGATCTTAACGTGGATGCTACCCAGTATGCTGGGCGTACTGGGCTTAGTCATGAAACCCTAAATGAGACTTGTGCACTATAAAAGGAATGTTATGGCCTCCATCCCAGCCACGATTTCCAGTGAGTGAAACCCTAAAGGAACTAAACCTTCGTTCTAAACGTGTGTGTGTGTGTGTGTTTTTCAGCTTGAAAGTGTCTTTGTGTGCTTGTGAAGAAGAAGAGAGGGCCTTGAAGAGGAAGGATTGGAGTCCAAGCTTCTAGATCTGAGCTTAACTGAGTGGGGAGCTTCTCACAAATGTAAAAAGCTTCAAACTTTACCACTCTTTTGTTATGAACATTATATAGGAGCATTTTTAGGGTTTAAGTCCCAAAGGTGGAGACGTTTTGAGCAAAGGAACTCCATGGAACTTGATCTACCCCATTTCAGCGTATTTTGTGTTGTAGATCCATAAAATCCCAATCTTGGACGTTAAGATTAAGTCATGCATGATATTAGGGCTTAATGGGGAAAGAGGATACGTGTTTGAAGTGATTGGTGACCTTTACAGCCAAGCAACATCTTAAAGGTTTCGACTTTATGGCTTAGGAGACAGTAGAGTGTCTGGATCTGAGATATGAGCTTATGTCTTAATCTATTCAGACCAAAAATCATGAAAGTGTGGAACTGGGCATTATGCTGGGCATAATCCCAGTGTGCGCCGCGTAGGGAGTCGAATACCCCGATTCTGGATGACCGCGGAGTACGCCCCGCGTACAGAGCTGGTACGCGCAGCATAACTCCCTAAAGTTGACTTTCGTTGACTTTTAAGATTTAGTCAACGTGTGGACTTTTGGACCATTAGAGGGCTAAAATGGTCTTTTATCCTTCTGAGAGAACATAGGGAGGGATTGGTCTAGCCTTGAGAGTCATTATTGATTTGAGATAATTACTTTATGTAATTAGGCGGGGGCTACATCACTGTTTCGAGTTCGGGGATTTGAGCACGTGAGTTACTAGACATCATACGAGGTGAGTCTTCTCACTATAACTTACCTAGAATGGTAATTATGTGTGACCGGAAGGTCTTATGTGCTATGACGAGTATGTGATATATGTTTCTATGTCTCTATGTATATGTTATGTATGTTATGAGTAGTATGGTATGGACCGGAAGGTCAACAGGGTATGGACCAGAAGGTTAGCAGCGGATGGACCGGAAGGTCGACAAAGTAGGACCAAAAGGTCTACTCAGATTGTGGGACCGGAAGGCCCCTGAGACACATTGACTGGAAGGTCTCGTAGAGCTATAGCCTTGAGTGGCTTATGTGTTGTATGTAGTATTTTGAGGAACTCACTAAGCATTTATGCTTACCGTGTTATGTGATATGTGTTTCAGGTACTAGCGAGGATCGCGGGAAGGCGCCGACATGATTTGTACACACTGACAGAGGATTTTGTATTTGAGATTCTGGGATATGTTTTACCGTGATAACATTTGATACACTTATATTTTGAGATGATCTATATGAGAAATGTTATGTTTGAAAAATGAAAAATTGTTGTAAATTTTCACGTCGTTAAAGAAGGAGATAGGGAGACCCAACATTCCACCGAATCCGAAGGCGAGAGCCTTCCAGATGACGCTCGAGGCTGCGAAGGAGGCAGCAAACATCGCTTCAGGTACCTTTCTTGTAAATGGTTTGGCTGCCAATATATTGTTTGATTCCGGAGCAAACTACTCCTTTGTGTCACATAAGTTTGGTGGGAAACTAGCATTAACTGTAGAAAAACTTGATAATGCCTTAGTTGTGGAAGTTTTCTGTGGCAAGTTCGTACCTGTTAGTGATCGTATTAGGAACATCGTCATCGACCTAAAAGGAAACGAGTTCCACGAGGACCTATTACCCATAGAGTTAAAGGGTTTCGACATCGTTTCGAGAATGGATTGGCTTAGCGCCAACGATGCTAAGATTCTTTGCAGGAAGAAGATAGTAAGGGTGAACCCACCCAAAAAAGAGTCATTTATGGTGTACGGGGAAAAACACAAAGTAAATTCTGGAATCATCTCCCTGATGAAAGCCAGTAATGTTTATCCAAAGGATGTGCATCAAATTTGACATTTGTGATCGATGCTAAAAAGGAGAAGAAGGATGTGCAGAATATACCAATGGTGTGTGACTATCCGGAAGTCTTTCCCGAAGATCTTCCTGGATTACCGCCTGATAGACAAGTGGAGTTTCGGATAGACTTGTTACCAGCAACAACACCGATAGCAAAGGCACCATACTGATTAGCACCGACGGAGATGAAGGATCTCATGACGCAACTTCAGGAGTTGTTGAGTTGTTGGAAAATGGTTTCATTCGACCTAGTTCATTACCATGGGGAGCTCCGATGTTATTCATGAAAAAGAAGGACGGAAGCATGAGAATGTGTATAGACTACCAAGAGCTGAACAAGGCAACGCTGAATAATAAGTATCCATTTCCAAGGATTGATGACCTATTTGATCAGCTGCAAGGCTCAAGCTATTTCTCAAAGATCGATCTCAGGTCAGGATATCATCAGCTAAAGGTAAGAGAGCAGGATATTGAGAAGACCGCATTCAGAACAAGATATGGACACTACGAGTTCTTGGTTATGTCATTTGGACTAACCAATGCTCCAGAAGCATTGATGGATTTGATGAATAGGGTTTGTAAACCATTTCTCGATAAATCCGTGATAGTGTTCAAGATGACATTCTCATCTACTCGAAAAGCCAGGAGGAGCATGGACAACATCTATGAGAAGTGTTGAAAGTCTTGAAGAAGGAGAAGATATATGCAAAGTTTTCTAAGTGTGATTTTTGGATCCGAGAATTCCAATTCTTGGGCCATGTGGTTAACCAAGAAGGGATAATGGTTGACCCAACAAAGATCGAAGCAGCGATGAAGTGGGAATGACCAAAAAGTCCCACGGAAATTCGAAGCTTTCTAGGATTAGTTGGATACTATTGACGATTTATCCAAGGCTTTTCTTCGATAACTGCTCCATTAACAGTTTTGACCCACAAAGGAGCTACTTATACATGGAGCGAGAAGCACGAAGAAGCATTCGAGAAGCTGAAGAAGAAGTTGTGTGAAGCACCGATTCTTTCTCTACCCGATGGAGTTGAAGACTTTGTAGTGTATAGGGATGCATCGGGAGTCGGGTTGGGTTGTGTTCTGACCCAAAGAGAAAAGGTGATAGTATACGCATCTTGACAATTAAAGGAGCACGAAAAGAACTACCCCACTCATGATCTGGAGTTGACAGCGGTAGTATTTGCCCTAAAGATATGGAGGCATTACCTCTATGGAATGAAGTGCAAGCTTTTCACTAATCATAAGAGTCTCCAGTATCTCTTTAATCAGAAGGAATTGAACATGAGACCATGACGCTGATGGGTTTTGAGCATTCTAACACTTCCTAAGTGTACATGCAACCCTAATAACCTTGAATCTATGTTTTCTCTATATACATGCAAATTTCTTTTTCAAGGTTATTTCCTAACTAGCATGGCATGGGGAATATATGAAACATAAAAACTAGTAGAAATACATACCTTGTTGTTGCTTGGATTCCTTTAAGACTTTGTGAGCCTAGCACCCCAAATGTTGTGCCTCAAATGCTTCACACAACACCACAAAACTTGGAATAACTTGAGAGAATACTTCTAGCACTCAAAATCGGTTATGCCCTCTCTAGTAACACTCTAGGTCACGATTTTGCTAGCCAAAGGGTTCCTTTTATAGTAGTGTCACAATTAGGGTTTCATTAAGAAGACCCATAATTGTCATGACTCTTCATTTCTCATGACCCATGGGTTTGTAACTCCCATGGACTATCCATGGAGCTCCAAATGGTTACATCCATAACCCATAAACCATGGATCATTAATCAACCATAAAAGAATTGATGATTGTCATAATCAACCCTATATATTTAATTAGTCTCACTTTGATCACCAAATTAATACTAGATTAATACTTGATCAATACTAATTAAATAACACTATTATTAATATATTAGAACTTATAATATATTAATAATCATAAGTGCCATATTCTCTCATTTAGTCTATCCAAGTATTGCAATGCCATGCAACCCAAATGGACCATGCCGGGTCGGATCAAGTACATACCAAATAAAGTTATGGACTTAGACACTATATCCAACAGTCTCCCACTTGGATAAGTCTAATAACTATATTTGCAAATATGCCTTCAAAATCCGACTAGCAATCGTAGCTCTTTTAAAGTCTCTCGGAACTGAGATGATGATGGTACGCCATTTAAGATAAGTGATCATATAATCCTCTGCTCTCATGATATCAGCCAGACAAATACATGGAACATGGTCTTACTTATTGTCCAGCATTTGTTTCTCGATATCTGATTTGTTTTGACATATAACTAAATTGAACACATCAATTAGGTTCTGATCGGGCCCGGTACATAGGTCAAAACCAAATCATCGAGGGGCCTAGATATCGCTTCTATTTCTAGAAGGAACATATAAACTTTGACTGATATGCGTGTACTAACTACTTGTTGAATTACACACAAAGGCACGTTTTATAACATCGAGTTACCAATGCGTTTTCGTACAATCAATGAATAACCAACTCATAGTCAACAACTCATATCTCTAGGTTTGAAGATTTATATGATATTACCATCTCATGATCACTCGAGATAAATTCCATGAAGTGATGCAAGTCAGTGTGGGTTGAATCCAATACTCAGCCCTTATGAGTACTCATGAATGTTGTAGCAACCAGTGCATTGTCTAAAGCACTTTAGACAAATCATACAAGCCAAATTCATGACAGTCTTGAATCAATACTTACTTCCAAAGTTTGACCGACTATGGATGGTTTGAATAATAACATGATTATTCTGGAAGTAAAAACATGCAAAATTGAAACATAGTAAACAATCAACACAAGATAGTAACACCTTACTCATAAATAAATAACAACTTTTATTTATCATCAAATGTCAATTACATTTTACAAGTTTCAGGAATCTAATTATTGAAACTAATATCATCCTTCAACCCAATGCGCCTTGCTTGTTGTATATGCTTAACCCTGCTCAGTCCCTTCGTGAGGGGATCTGTCGGGTTCTCATCTGGTGATACCTTCTTTGCCACGAGGAGTCCTTCTTCTATTCTATGTCTGATAAAATGGTATTTTCTGTCAATGTGCCTAGATCTCCCGTGATCTCTTGGTTCTTTCGCCAAAGCAACCACACTTTCACTATCACAGAAAATTTCCATTTGCTCCTTTATAGCTGGTACAACTCCAAGGTCTCCGATGAAGTTCTTTAGCCATATCGCCTCTTTTGCTGCCTCGTTTGCTGCTATGTACTCTAATTCACAAGTCGAATCAGCTACTGTCTCCTGCTTGGAACTTTTCCAAGTAATGGCTCCTCCATTTTGGATAAATACCCAACCTGACTGAGAGCGGAAATTATCCCTATCAGTTTGAAAGCTAGCATCACTATATCCTTCCACTCGCAAGTCATCACTGCCTCCGAGGGTAAGGACCCAGTCCTTAGTCCTCCGCAAATACTTGAGAATGTTCTTTACCGCTGTCCAGTGTGCCTTGCCAGGGTTCCCTTGATATCTACTAACCATGCTCAAAGCAAAGGCCACATCAGGGCGAGTACAAGTCATAGCATACATGATCGAGCCCACAGCGGAAGCATATGGTATCTGACTCATCTCAGCTATCTCAGCCTCTGTACTCGGACTCTGAGTCTTACTTAGCTTGGCATTACTCTGGATTGGTAATTCTCCTTTCTTGGAATCTTGCATACTGAACCTCTTCAGTACCTTATCCACATAAGTACTATGACTAAGTCCAATTAGTCTCTTACTCCTATCTCTCAATATCCTTATCCCTAGGATATAGGCAGCTTCCCCAAGGTCCTTCATAGCAAAACACTTCCCAAGCCAGACCTTAACCTCCTGCAAAGTTTGGATGTCGTTTCCTATGAGAAGTATGTCATCCACATACAATACCAAGAAGCTAACTATGCTCCCACTAGCCCTGACATATACACAAGACTCATCTTCACTCCTAGTAAAGCCAACCTCTTTGACTTTCTCATCAAAGCAAAGATTCCACCTGCGAGATGCTTGTTTCAATCCATAAATGGATTTTTCAAGCTTGCACACTCTATTAGGGTATTTTGGATCGACAAAACCCTCTGGCTGAGCCATGTAAACATCCTCAGCCAACTTCCCATTAAGGAAAGCGGTTTTGACATCCATTTGCCATATTTCATATTCATGAAATGCAGCTATGGCTAACAACACTCTAATAGACTTAATCTTAGCTACTGGTGAGAAGGTCTCATCATAGTCAACTCCCGGAGTTTGAGTAAAGCCCTTCGCAACTATTCGCGCTTTATAAGTGCTTACTTTCCCATCCATGTCAGTCTTCTTCTTGAAGATCCATTTGCACCCAACTGTCTTACGACCTGGTACATTGTCAACCAAGTTCCAAACTTGATTGTCATACATGGACTGAATCTCGCTGTCCATAGCCTCCTTCCATTTCACAGACTCAGGGCCTGCCATGGCTTCCTTATAATTATTAGGTTCATCCAAATCTATCAGTGTACTATCACTGATAAATGTATCACCTTCAGTGGTGATGTGATAACCATAATAAAATTCAGGTGTGTTCCTCACCCTAGTGGAACGTCTTTGAGGTACAAACTCGTCTATCGGCTCAACAGGAGTTTCCTCCTCAGGTTGGCTGACAGTATTTGAGGTTCCTTCACCACATGACTCTTGAATCTCTTCAAGGTCAATTTGCCTCCCACTGTCCCCTTGGCTTATGAATTCTCTCTCACAAAAGACTCCTCTTCTTGCTACAAAGACCACATTATCACTGGGTCTGTAGAAGAGGTAACCAAAGGATCTCTGTGGGTAGCCGATGAAAATACACCTCTCGCTTCGGGGCTCAAGATTGTCATGAGTCTCACGCCTCACAAAAGCTTCACAACCCCAAATCTTGATGTGGTCCAAATTGGGCATTTTCCCAGTCCACATCTTGTGAGGTGTTTTGGAAACCTTTTTAGTAGGGACTAGATTAAGGATATGGGCGACAGTCTCTAAGGCATACCCCCAAAAAGAGATTGGTAACGAAGCTCGACTCATCATGGAACGAACCATATCCAACAACGTTCGATTGCGCCTCTTGGCTACACCATTCAACTGTGGTGTCCTGGGAGATGTCAATTGTGAGACAATCCCACATTCCTTAAGATAGTCAAGGAACTCAATGCTAAGATACTCTCCTCCCCGATCGGATCGGAGCATCTTGATGTTCCTGCCCAATTGATTCTCAACTTCCTGCTTAAACTCTTTGAACTTTTCAAAGGTTTCTAACTTATGCTTGATTAAGTAAATATATCCATATCTACTGTAATCATCAGTAAAAGTCACATAATAACGATTAGCATCCCTTGTAGCAACTCTAAAGGGCCCACACACATCCGTGTGTACAAGGTCCAACAAACCTTCACCCCTATCACAAGTACCTATGAAGGGTGACTTTGTCATTTTTCCGAGTAAACAAGACTCGCAACTATTGTAACGACCCGATTTTCACGTCCAAAAATTTCGTTTATAAAACATTACGTAGAAAACATTAATAATTAAAACATTGTTTAATTGAACCATTTCACATCGAAAATCAAATTGAAATCCACAACATTTGATCAACCAAAATATCAGAGTGTCAATCCCAGAATAAACTCGTAACTGCGGAACAAGAGAGTGTGTGTGACATGCTGCTACCGCGCCGGCTCCTTTCCCCTAGCTGAGGAGGTACCTGAAACCAAAATTGAAAGACGTAAGCACAAAGCTTAGTGATTTCCCCCACTGTACCTCATACCATATAACCACATAACATACATAAATTGTCAGGCATATCTGGGTGCCCGACCTACCCCTTCGGTCCTCTCGACCGGATACTGCCTAGCATATCTGGGTGCTGGCCTCCCCTTCGGTCCTCTCGACCGGATACTACCTAGCATATCTGGGTGCTGGCCTCCCCTTCGGTCCTCTCGACCGGATACTGCCTAGCATATCTGGGTGTTGGCCTCCCCTTCGGTCCTCTCGACCGGATACTGCCTAGCATATCTGGGTGCTGGCCACCCCTTCGGTCCTCTCGACCGGATACTGGGGAACTATTTCTCCCCTCTACTACTACCACATAACATGTATCACAATATCAGAATCTATCTAGTATGATTGGGCATGACTACCCCTTCGGCCCTATCGACCGGATATCTTGGGGACTATCTCCCCCTACTGTCACAGGCACATAACATCATCTCATACTAGCACATAGGCATAAAACAGGTAGTAGTAATCCCTAGATGAATATCACAAAGACAATCATCTACATACAACTCTTACTGGTGAGCCAGCATTGTGGCCGTAGACCCACCTCTACTGGAAGGTAACTCACCTCGAAGTAGCTGCTGGTCTGATCGGGAATTGACTGTCTACTGCTGCTGCTACTATCCTCCGGCTGTAATTCCCACAACATACTCAATCAATCACTGCTAACTATCCTTTGGGTAAAATGATCATTTTACCCCTGATCATTCCCTAAGTCAAAGTCAGAGTCAACTTTCAGTTGACCCGACTCGCCGAGTTGGCTCGCCAACTCGCCGAGTCCCTGTCCAATCGACTGACCTGGGTCCCATTTCTACTCGTCGAGTTAGGCGTTGACTCAACGAGTTCTCCTTCCAAACTGATGTTCAAGTCCTTCATCCTCCTCGCCGAGTTGTATGAACAACTCGCCGAGTTCATCTTCATTCGAAGAATACTTTATGCTATGACTCGCCGAGTTGTATGAACAACTCGTCGAGTCTGTTCTTGATCTAAGAAGATTGCCTTGAACTCGCCGAGTCATGGCATCGACTCGCCGAGTTCCTCCATGGATGAGTTTGGCTTCCAACTCACTGAGTCACACCCCGTGGCTCACTACTCCCACTCAAACAACGAAAAGGGGACAAACTCGGAGACTCGCGAGCAGACTCGCCGAGTCGTCGCCATGCAGTCACTAAATACACGATTTTGCTCGATTCCAGTCCATGCCATTCATAAAGCTGGGTTCCTAGAGCATGAATCACACGTAAAGTTTCCAACTTTACGTGTAGATATTCACCAATAAGGGATTTAGGGCTCAAAATGCCTCAAAAGGGTAGATCTAGGGTGAACAAGCAACATGGGTCCATAAAGGCAATGGATCTGAGCTCCTGGAGCTCAATCATGCCTAGATCTAAAGGCCAATCAACTTATTACGAATTATATTGCACATACAAGCTTGGGGAAGGGCTCAAGAAAGACTTAATGGAGCAATAAGCATAGAAACAGAGGGAAAACGGGTTATACCTCAAAGGAATCACTGAGAGAACACTAAGATGCTTGGCTTCCTTCCCTTCCTCTTGATCTACTCCACTTCCTTCTCAAATCCTTCAAGAACACACAAAATGCTTCAAACTCTCAAGGAAATAAGCTTTGAACGAGGGTTGGGGGCTCCGAGGGTGAATGGGGGCTGGCTTGGGGCGGACATGAGGCTTAAATAGGGTGCAAACCCCTGAAACTTAGGGTTTCATCCAACAGCGGTGACTCGCCGAGTCCAGGATATGGACTCACCGAGTCGCCAACTTAAATGTGTCCCTGGTTCCGTCTCTACTCGGCGAGTCGGACCTATGACTCGCCGAGTCCAAGGCTAAAAAGAGAGAATACTCAAATAAGATTTACGTACCGGGAACCAGGTGCTACAAATCACCCCCACTTATTTTAGACTTCGTCCTCGAAGTCTGCTGCTCGATCCTGAAACAGCTCGGGGTAATGCTCCATCATCTCCTCCACCGGCTCCCAAGTCTACTCCGATCCCTTCCGGTGCTTCCATTGCACCTTCACGAGTTCCACTCGCTTGTTCCTCAAATCCTTCGACTTCCTGACGAGGACTGCGACTGGGCGCTCAATGTAATTCAGGCTGTCATCAACCTGTATGTCCTCCAACAGTACTACTACTGAATCGTCCACTAGGCACTTCTACAGTTGAGAAACATGGAAAGTGTTGTAGATATGGCTGAGCTCGACTGGCAGATCCATCCTATATGCCACATTTCCCACCCGGGCTACAACTCTGAATGGTCCGATGAATCTCGGGCCCAACTTGCCCCGCTTACTGAATCGAATGATGCCTTTCCAAGGCGACACCTTTAGGAGAACCATATCCCTGACTTGGAACACCAAGTCAGATCGACGCTTGTCGGCGTAACTCTTCTGTCGACTCTGAGTAGTCTGAAGCCTGCTCCGAACCTGCTGGATCCTCTCGGTCATCTTGAGCACCACTTCGGTGCTCCCCATGACTCTCTGGCCAACTTCACACCAGCATATCGGGGTCCTGCACCTCCGTCCGTACAACATCTCGAATGGAGGGCAGTCAATACTCGCGTGGTAGCTGTTGTTGTACGAGAACTCAGCCAGGCGAAGATAGGTATCCCAGCTACCACCGAAATCCAACACGCATGCCCGCATCATATCCTCCAAAGTCTAGATGGTCTGCTCGCTCTGACCATCCGTCTGCGGGTGAAAGGCGGTGCTAAAATGTAAAGGAGTGCCCAACTCGTCATGAAATCTCTTCCAAAACCTGGAAGTAAAACGCACATCCCTGACCGAAATAACCGATACTGGCACCCCATGTCGCGCCACGATCTCCCTGATATAGATATCGGCCAATTTCTCGGCCGATATGCTCTCCTGGATTGGGATAAAGTGAGCACTCTTGGTCAATCGATCCATGATGACCCAAATCAAATCCACTCCACGCGCGGTCCTGGGAAGCTTCGTGATAAAATTCATCGTGATGTCTTCCCATTTCCACAGTGGAATATCCAACAGCTGCATCTTGCCATGCGGTCTCTGATGTTCGCCCTTGACCTTCCTGCAGGTCAAGCACCGCTCAACATACCATGCCACATCCCGCTTCATGCAGGGCCACCAATAATCTAGACGAAGATCCCTATACATCTTCGTCGCCTCTGGATGAATAGAGAATCGGGACTTGTGCGCCTCCTCCATCAAAATCTGGCGCACGCCTCCATGATACGGCACCCACACCCTACGGTCTAGTGTCAATAGCCCTCAGCTATCATAATCAAAGGAGGAAACCTGACCCACCACACGCTCACTCTTCCGATGCTCCTCCTTGATAGCCTCCTGTTGAGCCTCCCGAATTCGCTCCAACAAGGGAGTCACCACGGTCATCCTCATGCAAACATCCCTGATCGGCGCCGCCTTGCAGCTAAGCGCATCGGCCACCACATTGGCCTTCCCCGGGTGGTAGAGGATCTCGCAATCATAATCCTTTACCACGTCCAACCACCGACGCTGCCTCATGTTCAGATTTGGCTGATCCATGAGGTACCTCAAACTCTTGTGGTCCGTGTAGATGGTACATCGAACCCCGTAGAGGTAATGCCGCCAAATCTTGAGGGCATAAACCACCGCCCCCAACTCCAAATCATGCGTCGGGTAGTTCGCCTCATGAGGCTTGAGCTGCCTCGAAGCGTAGGCAATGACATGCCCCCTCTGCATCAGTACCGCGCCCAACCCTGAAATGGACGCGTCATAATAAACCACAAAATCCTCTATGCCCTCTGGCAGGGCTAAGATCGGCGCCTCGCACAATCTATGTCTCAGCATCTCAAATGCATCCTGCTGCTCGGGCCCCCACCAAAATACTACGGCTTTCTTCGTCAGCCGCGTCCGGGGCACGGCTATCTTGGAGAAATCCTGAATGAACCTCCGATAGTAGCCTGCTAATCCCAGAAAACTCCGAATCTCAGATGGAGACTTCGGAACCTCCCATCTCATCACGGCCTCGTCCTTGGCCGGATCGACCAGCATCCCGTTCTGGTTGACAAGGTGTCCGAGAAATTGCACCTCGTGCAACCAAAACTCACACTTGGAGAACTTGGCATACAAGCTCTCCCTCCTTAGGGTCTCCAAAACCTCTCTCAGATGCTCCTCATGCTCCTCCTGAGTCTTGGAATAAACCAAGATGTCATCGATAAAGACTATCACAGACCAATCCAACATCGGTCTGCATACGTGGTTCATGAGGTCCATGAACGCGGCAGGAGCATTGGTGAGCCCAAACGGCATCACCACGAACTCATAGTGGCCATAGCGCGTCCGAAACGCGGTCTTCTACGTATCCTCCTCCCTGACCCTCATCTGATGGTATCCCGAACACAAATCGATCTTGGAAAACCAAGACGCTCCCTGAAGCTGGTCAAAGAGATCATCAATCCTCGGGAGTAGGTAACGGTTCTTCACCGTTACCTTATTCAGCTCCCAATAGTCTATGCACATCCGATGCGACCCATCCTTCTTCTTCACAAACAGGATCGGGGCTCCCCAGGGTGAACTACTCGGACGAATAAATCCCTTATCTAGCAGCTCATGCATCTGCGTAGACAACTCCTGCATCTCGGGAGGAGCCAACCGATACGGTGCTTTGGCTATCAGAGCCGCACCAGGAACGAGGTCAATCCTGAACTCCACCTGTCGCTCCGGAGGTATCCCAAGAAGCTCCTCTGGGAAAACATCTGCGAAATCTCACACCACCGGAACCTCGCTCATTGTCGCCTTACCCGCCTCCCGGGTATCCATCACGTACGCGACATATCCTGCGCATCCCTGCTGAAGGTAGCGTCTCGCCCTCGCTGCTGAACATACTGCGGGTCCACACTGCGGCCTCTCGCCATGAATCACTAACTCTCCCCCGCCCGAGGTCCTGACCCGCACTAGCTGCTGCGCGCAATCTATCACCGCCCCATTAGGGCTCAACCAATCCATGTCTGTAATAACCTTGTTCCCACGCAGCGGAATGGGAACCAGGTCTACTAAGTAGCGCTCCCCAAACAAACGCAATACGCAATCCCGAAACACCATCGATGCTCGCACCGATCGATCATCTGCAATCTCTACCTCCAAAGGACAATCCAACATGCCCAAAGACTCAGTGAACTTCTTGCTAAGCGCAAGAGAAACAAACGATCGGGTAGCACCCGAGTCGAACAACACTTAAACTGGGATACCGTTCACATGGAACGATCCTAACACACACACACACACACACACACACACACATATATATATATATATACCAAGCACATATCAATATTATAACATCATAAAATAAAAATAGAGGGAAAGAATCATACCCGTCACCACATCGGGTGCGGCGCGTGCCTCCTCGGTAGTCAGCTGAAATGCCCGGCTCCTCACCACCGGAGCCTCTGCCTTGCCCTGTCGGCCATCCGTGATCCGCAGGGTCGCTGGAGCTGGCGCCTTCACTGACGCTGAAACTGTCAACTGGGGGCAATTGGCCTTCTTGTGGCCCCTCAGGTTGCAGTGGAAACACAGCAACTCAGACTTCTGAATAACTGCTGTCGGAGCAGTGCAATCCCTACTATAGTGCCCAGACTTGCCGCACTTGTAGCAGCCTGATGATCCCAACCTGCACGCCCCCTCGTGCGCCTTGCCGCATTTCCTGCAGCGTCCCCGTCCCTGTTGGCCTTTCGGCCCCACATCTGATCCCTTGGGCTTCTTCCCCGAAGCCCCTCCTTTCTGTCCCTCCTCTGACTTCTGTTTCCGGATATGATCCAAATCTATCTCCCTCTCCCTTGCCCTGGCAATCATGAAGTCCAAGGTAGGGCAAGCTGAAAAACTAACGTGCTCCCGGATATCACCCCGGAGCATGTCATGATAGCGGGTCCTCCTCATGTCCTCATCGCCCGCATATTAGGGCACCAACAGTTCCCTCTCCCGGAACTTGGCGATGATCTCCACCACAGTCTCCGTCGTCTGTCTCATGTCCAAGAACTCCCTGGCCAGTTGCTGAAGCTCGACAGCCGGTGCAAACTCTGCCCTGAATCTGGTCACAAAATCTGACCAAGTCATAGCCTCGATAGCTGAGGCTCCCAACGAGTCACCCACTGACTCCCACCAATCTCGAGCTCGGTCTCGTAAACACCCTGCTGCATACCTCACCTTCGACCCCTCGGGGCAGAAGCTAGTCAACTGTGCAGAATCAATGTCTGCAATCCATCGCCTGGCAGCAATGGGGTCTTTCACCCCGTGGAAATCCGGCGCACCACTGCCCCTAAAGTCCTTGAAGGACAGCGTGCGAGATCTCGACTGGCCAGATGCCATGTCATTCCTGAACACCCTGAGGCGATCCTCCATCAACTCGATGATCCCTTCCTTGATCGACCCGAAGATAATGAGAGTCGACTCAAGGATACCCCTGGTGATCTCTGACGCGATGAACTCGTGTAGTCCCTCATCTACCGGCTCGGAACCTGATCCCGGGCCTGACCCCTCTCCTGAACCGCCATCTATCGGCCTCGATCGAAGTACCACCATTCTGCAATACATCACAACAATCATTAGTGATACTGATACTTCCTGAGGGATCACAACTACCACAAGTTCCCTGGTCTCATCTTGGCCTCCCTTGGTTCGGGTACGGATCCTCTGCTTCCTGTAGTACGGGCCCATACTACCTTCCACATCTATCCATACCTTCTTCAAGGACTGCCTCGACTCCACTAGATCCCTTTCACTATGGCTGATCACTACTATACTCATCCTAGGCTTGCCCTAGGGAAATCTCTGACTCTACTCTATCCAGTCCTCAGCTGCTGCAGGCCTCCTTGTAATGCCAGTTAGCCACTCCCCGAATACCATCACATGTGATGAGGCTCAGATAATCCTTCGAGTACCCGACTCGTCCCTACAACGGTTGGACTCAAACAAGAGCTACGCAGTAGGATCAAATCCGGCACTCTAAGATTATTCAACCCTGATCACATGTGACGTGACGTATTCGCCTAATGGCTAACTCCCACCACTCAGAGTCCCACAAAGCACAAAGCAAGCAGCATTCGAACTAAGGTAACAATCTCAAGCAAATCCGCTCTCATAGAGAGAAACTGATCTATCATACAGAGCTAATACTTATACCATCAGGCATAACCTAACAGGCTATCCTACTGCTGTCTACTCAATACTAGCATGCAATTTTCATACACTGAAGCACATAAAGCAGGCACATAAGGTATCACTCCTAGATCCTTAGTCCTAATCTAGCATGTTGTTCTACAAAAGCTGATAAACATAACATAAACTTGTATGGGTACTTTGGGGAATACTTACTTGAGCTCGGCCGGTCGCGCACATCACACACTTCGTTCTTTCTCAAAACTCTTTTCTTAATTTTTAGAAAACATTTTCCTTTAGAAAATCCTTTAATCCCTCGATTTGAGTTCAGACACCCCCAAAGGCGTATCCGAATCCCTCAAACCAGGGCTCTGATACCAACTTGTAACGACCCGATTTTCACGTCCAAAAATTTTGTTTATAAAACATTACGTAGAAAACATTAATAATTAAAAGATTGTTTAATTGAACCATTTCACATTGAAAACCAAATTGAAATCCACAACATTTGATCAACCAAAATATCAGAATGTCAATCCCAGAATAAACTCGTAACTGCGGAACAAGAGAGTGTGTGTGACATGCTGCTACCGCGCCGGCTCCTTTCCCCTAGCTGAGGAGGTACCTGAAACCAAAACTGAAAGACGTAAGCACAAAGTTTAGTGAGTTCCCCCACTGTACCTCATACCATATAACCACATAACATACATAAATTGTCAGGCATATCTGGGTGCCCGACCTACCCCTTCGATCCTCTCGACCGGATACTGCCTAGCACATCTGGGTGCTGGCCTCCCCTTCGGTCCTCTCGACCGGATACTGCCTAGCATATCTGGGTGCTGGCCTCCCCTTTGGTCCTCTCGACCGGATACTGCCTAGCATATATGGGTGCTGGCCTCCCCTTCGGTCCTCTCGACCGGATACTGCCTAGCATATCCGGGTGCTGGCCACCCCTTCGGTCCTCTCGACCGGATACTGGGGAACTATTTCTCCCCTCTACTACTACCACATAACATGTATCACAATATCAGAATCTATCTAGTATGACTGGGTATGACTACCCCTTCGGCCCTATCGACCGGATATCTTGGGGACTATCTCCCCCTACTGTCACAGGCACATAACATCATCTCATACTAGCACATAGGCATAACACAGGTAGTAGTAATCCCTAGATGAATATCACAAATACAATCATCTACATACAACTCCTACTGGTGAGCCGGCATTGTGGCCGTAGACCCACCGCTACTGGAAGGTAACTCACCTCGAAGTAGCTGCTGATCTGATCGGGAACTGACTGTCTACTGCTGCTGCAGCTATCCTCCAGCTGTAATTCCCACAACATACTCAATCAATCACTGCTAACTGTCCTTTGGGTAAAATGACCATTTTACCCCTGATCATGCCCTAAGTCAAAGTCAGAGTCAACTTTCAGTTGACCCGACTCGCCGAGTCCCTGTCCAATCGATTGACCAAGGTCCCGTTTCTACTCGTCGAGTTAGGCGTTGACTCGATGAGTTCTCCTTCCAAACTGATGTTCAAGTCCTTCATCCTACTTGCCGAGTTGTATGAACAACTCGCCGAGTTCATCTTCATCCGAAGAACACTTTATGCTATGACTCGCTGATAGTTTCATTTTATTTACTTCTTTTTATAGTTTATTTTAGCATATTTCATCCATAATCTAGTTAATTTTCATGCATATTTTCCTTTTTGTTATTTTATGACTATTTCGGGCACTTTCTAGTTTCGTGAGCTTTATTGCAGATTTCATGGAGACTAGTGGAGCGGGAATGTTCGGGACGTATGGAAAGCGATGGGAATTGGTGGAAAACAAGGATCTTAGGCTTGATGGGTGGTGGAGATGATGCATGGAGCGAGCTTGATGATTATTTGAAGGCTTGGAGAGAAATAAACATTTAAATTTGCAAGATGCGGGAGTATATTCAAGCATGCATAGATTATTAATCGGGCGAGTTTGCGAGCTATGAATCATTTGGAGAAGCCAAATTGGGCTTAAATTGAAGAAAACTTGAAGAAAAATGGGCTAGGAGCTGATTGGGCTCGCACTGGGCCAAGTGGGCTAAGCTATGGAGGCCCAAAACCTCAAAGATGCTACATTCAGGGACCACCCGCGCAACCCACCCGCGCAACAGCACGCGGGTCGCGCAAGGCTCTGCAGGGGTAATTTCGGAAATCCATTTGGAAGGCTATTTGAGGAAGGTTGGTGCCCATCTTTTGGAGACTCTTGGACATCCGATTTTTGGAGATTCTCTCTGGAGTTTTGAAGACTTTTGAAGGCCAAGAACATTTGAAGAACATCATATTTTTACCTCTTGATTCTTGCTTAATGTTTGGTACAATTTTCTCTAACTTTGTTTCTTTGAGTTTAGCCATGCTTGGCTAAACTAATCTTGGTTGACTTTTGGTTAATCCTTTGAACTTTTGTTGAATGTTGAAGAATCCATGAACATGTTCTTAAATCTTTATGGGAATGTTTTTTGTTTTAACATCTTATCACTACTTGTATGTTTTAGTTCATGAGTTTAAATGTGTTTGTGGTGATTAGTTGGCTAATTTCTTGATTAAGTAAAGGATCCTCAAATTAGCAAGCAACAAATGATTTTTGTGTTGTTTTTGCTTCACACAATCATAAAAACATTTCCTCCAATATGGTGGTGAAAGCATTTGACCCCTCTTGGATTTGGTGACTTTTTGGTTCTTAATGCTAGTTGACTTTCACTAATTACATGCTATTTGGAATTAGTGACTTTGACTAAGGAAATTGTTATGAGCCTCTCTAGCCATTTCAACAATTAAGAAAAGTCTAGGTAATCTCAAGCTCCTTGGATTACTATAGCCAAATTAAGGATTTAAATCAAAGTATTGCACCATTGGATTCTAATGATATGTTCATCAAAAGTCAAAGTGAGGAAACTTTAAGTCAACCATCTCTCCCTTATTGATTTTACATCAAACTCTTATTTTTGTTGCATTTGTCTATTTAAATCATAGTTAATTCTAGTTTGTTTCAAGTATTTCAAAACACCAAAACCCCCCATTTTATTTTTATTGTCATTTTACAAGTATTTTTACAAAGAGATTTTTCATAGAGTTATAAATTGAACCAATCTCCGTGGATTCGATCCCTTTACCACTATACACTATTTTAGTGTGTAATATTTAGGGTTATTATTTGTGTTGGCCTCGACAACCACCAAATTTTTGGCGCCGTTGCCGGGGATTGGTTTTGATTTAATCAGTTTGTTTCTCTATGCCTACATCTCATTGTGCAGGTACTCTAATTTAAAACCCGGAAATTAAAAAAAAAGTATGATTTGGAAATGAACATTCCTTGCACTGAAGACCAACTTTCTGAGCTAGCTCAGTTAGTTATGATGATTGAAAGTGACCAAAGTGTGCAGTCCACACCTCTTCTTTGTGATTTTTGCGCCCAAAATGGACATCATTCCGACACGTGTCCATATTTACAAGGAGAATGGGAAGAAGTGCAAGATAAGGGAAGCTACTACTGGTCAAACCAATGGAGTTATGATCAGCCTCAACATGATCAATGGTGGGACAACAACCAAGTATGAACAACTCGCCGAGTCTGTTCTTGATCTAAGAAGATTGCCTTGAACTCGCCGAGTTCCTCCATGGATGAGTTTGGCTTCCAACTCACTGAGTCACACCCCGTGGCTCACTACTCCCACTCAAACAATGAAAAGGGGACAAACTCGGAGACTCGCAAGCAGCTCACCAAGTCAGATGAACGAATCGCCGAGTCGTCGCCATGCAGTCACTAAATACGCGATTTTGCTCGATTCCAGTCCATGCCATTCACAGATCTAGGTTCCTAGAGCATGAATCACACGTAAAGTTTCCAACTTTACGTGTAGATATTCACCAATGAGGGATTTAGGGCTCAAAAGGGTAGATCTAGGGTGAACAAGCAACATGGGTCCATAAAGGCAACGGATCTGAGCTCCTGGAGCTCAATCATGCCTAGATCTAAAGGCCAATCAACTTATTACGAATTATATTGCACATACAAGCTTGGGGAAGGGCTCAAGAAAGACTTAATGGAGCAATAAGCATAGAAACAGAAGGAAACGGGTTATACCTCAAAGGAATCACTGAGAGAACACTAAGATGCTTGGCTTCCTTCCCTTCCTCTTGATCTACTCCACTTCCTTCTCAAATCCTTCAAGAACACACAAAATTCTTCAAACTCTCAAGGAAATAAGCTTTGAACGAGGGTTGGGGGCTCTGAGGGTGAATGGGGGCTGGCTTGGGGCGGATATGAGGCTTAAATAGAGTGCAAACCCCTGAAACTTAGGGTTTCATCCAACAGCGGTGACTCGCCGAGTCCAGGATATGGACTCGCCGAGTCGCCAACTTAAACGTGTCCCGAGTTCCGTCTCTACTCGGCGAGTCGGACCTATGACACGCCGAGTCCAAGGCTAAAAAGAGAGAATACTCAAATAAGATTTACGTACCAGGAACCAGGTGCTACAACTATCATCTGACTTGAGGTCAAATGATTCCAAGACTCCAGCCTTTTGAAGTTGGCCTATGCGCTTCTTGTTAACATGTCCAAGATGACAATGCCACAAGGATGCTTTATCCAAGCTATCAAAAGAATCAATATACAACACATTATTTCCTAAATTGTCTACAACATTCACAGCTTCATATACACCATCACAAGGTATTGCTTTAAAGTAAAATACATCACCGTAATAAACATTAATAGCACCATTTTTATTATCAAATGAAAATGTAAAGCCTTGTTTGTACAAGCCATGAAAAGAAATAATATTTCTCGCCATTTCGGGCGAGTAACAACACTTATTCAAATCTAACATTAACCCATTATTAAGAAATAAAGAATAAACTCCTATCTTGGTAACAGGTGATGCTTTCCTGTTGCCCATGACTAAGTTTATCTTCCCGTGCTCCACTTGCTCACTTCTTCTTAGTGCCTGCAAATCAGTACAAATGTGAATACCACACCCTGTATCAAGCACCCAAGAATTAGCATTAGATGAGTTGTTAGACAATATTGTGTAAATACCTGCATGGGTGGGTTTAACCTTCCCATACTTTACATCTTGCAGATATTTGGCGCAGCTTCGCTTGAAGTGTCCCTTATCCTGGCAATAGAAGCATTATGCTTCCTTTGGGTTTGAAGAAGGAGTAATGGGACCTTTCTTTGTCCCACTTGAAGAGGAACCATCAAGAGTCTTACCCTTGGTACCCTTTGAAGGGCTTTTCCTCTTCTTACCCTTCCCTTGCCCGATTGCAAGAATAGGGGCTGTTAAAGGAGTAGAAGTAGCAACCGCTTTACCCTTAAGGCCATTTTCAGCTGTCCTTAAGAGTCTTTGAAGTTTGCTAAGTGTGACTTCCTCCTTATTCATATGATAAGTCATACGAAACTGATCATAACTTGAAGGTAAGGAATGGAGAATGATATCAATCTCCAATTCCTCAAGGAAATCAACATTGAGCTTTAGCAACCGGTCAACGAACCTCTGCATCTTCTGCAAGTGACCGGTGATGGGTTCACCATCCTTCATCCTTGCGGTTATCATGGAGGAAATGATTTCATACCTCTCTTGACGCACGCTCTGATGGTACCTTTCCATCAAATCTAGGTGCATCTCATAGGGGTAGAAATCTTCATAAGATTTTTGGAGTTCCGGAGTCATTGTGGCCATCATGATGCAGGACACCTTGGTGGCATCCTTCTCATGTGCAATGAACTCCGCAAGCTCTTCTGGAGTAGCAGTGGCTTCATTAACAACCTTAAGCTTCCTATCAAGGACATATTCTTTGTCCTCATAGCGGGTAATCATCCTGATGTTTCTGATCCACTCATTAAAGTTGGATCCATCAAAGATGACTTTACCACACAAGTTCATTAGGGAAAAGGAGCCTGTAGGGTTTGAGCCAGCAGCGTTATTGGAAGACATCTGGAATAAAAGGAAGATAAGTTTCATTAGACTAAGAATCCTTAATAAGTCACCCAAATGAAATATTAAGGCTAGGTTCCAACAAACTATTTATAGGTGGAAGAGGGATGCCGTAATCCACACTATAAAATATTTGAAGGTAGGTAAATGACGATTTACCAATTTCCACCATAAGAATGAAATATTTTATTATTAGGTTTTATTGGTTTTTGAAACTCCTAGATCTTTTGAGATACATTGAACTTTTCAATGGCATGTTTGAATCTCGAATGTTCCCTCTCAAGTTTGTGACTGGGATGCCGAGGATCACAAACAAGGTGTGAATAACCATACAAATTGACTTGGTACCCTTAACAATATTACCTAATCGATGTGCCGGTTAACCACACACGCTCCACCGATCTATAATAAAGTCAAGTTACCCTTTGCCACTCTTACTAGTCCATGTTAGTGTGCCGGTTAACCACACACGCTTCACTAACGACATGGTAAGGTACAAAGTGTAATTTTATGGGCTAGCACCAATTTCACATTTTCCTAAAGTAACTAAGATTGGGAATTTATAATGTATAGTTACTTTATAATTCATTATACTTTTAATGAGAATTTAAAGTCGTATCCTACCCGTTCGGCTAACGACCCTCCACCGATCAAGGAAGCGGTGGGTGAGAGTGGACACCCATTAAGTCACCATTTTATAGGCAACAACCTTATACCCCCCTTATAGACCGGCTTCGTGAATGAGGCCTACTAACGGTAAGAATGACATATTCTTACACATATCTATATAATAAAATTATAATAATAGTATAAGTGTTGATTTTTAAACTTTTTTAAAAATCTAATGTTTAATTTGGAATTAAAGTATTAGAGTGTAAGACTTTTCAAATTCCAAAACTTGAGGGCAAGAATTGAAACTATTCCAAGTCTCTTCAATTTTGTAACTTATGAGTTTTAATGGTTCATAAAAATGAAGACTCTTCATTTTATGAAACCTCTTTAGTTCTTTAAACACAAATTAAAGAAGTGACCTTTGGTTATCCATAACTTGAGGACAAGTTATGGACACCATCAATACAATTAAGATCAAGAATTAAACACACATGGTGGTTACACATAATTCCTATGATCTTCTAAAAACTCATAAGAACACAAATTCATGTCAAGCAATTTCAAGAAATCATATAAACATATATAATACTTTGAAATTGTTAAAAGTCATGTAAAATGGATTAACATAATCATTATCATTTTGAAAAACAGATTTTACAAGTCCAAAACAGATTGGGATGATGATTCTAATCCATTTCCAGCAACAAAAACTCGAAAAATCTGCCCAGCTCGATCCTACTCGCCGAGTGTATTATCCTACTCGGCGAGTAGGATGAATTTGTTCATGGACTCGGCGAGTCCTCCCCATGGACTCGGCGAGTACAGTCGTCAGAATGCAGAATTTTCAATTTTCAAGCAAATTTGCATCAAGTATACAGAAAACAATCCTAGGCTCTGATACCACTGATGGGTTTTGAGCATTCTAACACTTCCTAAGTGTACATGCAACCCTAATAACCTTGAATCTATGTTTTCTCTATATACATGCAAATTTCTTTTTCAAGGTTATTTTCCAAGTATTGCAATGCCATGCAACCCAAATGGACCATGCCGGGTCGGATCAAGTACATACCAAATAAAGTTATGGACTTAGACACTATATCCAACAGACGCTAGATAGAATTACTCAAGGACTACGACTGTGAGATACTTTACCACCCCGGTAAAGCAAATGGTGTTGCTGATGCTCTCAGTCGAAAAGTCAATCTTGAGAGAAAAAGGCAAAGAGCATTGAGAATAGAAGTTGTCTCGATGATTATGGAAAGTATCAGGACAGCTCAAGAAGAAGCTTCAGAGAAGAATAACCGAAAGGAAGAACGTTTAGGCAAAACGTTAGTGTTCGGTACAAACAGTCAAGGATTGAAGGTATTCCAAGATCGGATTTGGCTACCTAAGACTGGAGGAGTAAGAGAACTTCTGATGGAAGAAGTGCACAATACCATGTACTCAATTCATTTCGATAGCACAAAAATGTATAGGGACCTAAAACCCTACTACTGGTGGCCGACGATGAAACTCGATGTTGCGAAGTATGTGGTCGAGTGTGTGACATGTGTAAGTGTTAAGGCACAACATCAGAAACTGTATGGGAGTTTAGAACCTTTACATGTATCCATGGGTAAATGGAAATACATCACCATGGATTTTGTGACTAAACTTCCCAGGACGAAGAACGGACACGACATGATTTGGGTGGTCGTGGACCGTTTCACTAAGAGTACACACTTCATAGCAACCAACGAGAGGTGGTCTATAGATAAGCTTGCAAATGCTTACGTGAAGGAAGTGGTAAGACTTCATGGTGTTCCTCTGACGATTGTATCGGATCGTGATAGTCGTTTCACGTCAAGGTTTTGGAGAAGTCTACAAGAGGAATTGGGTACGAAATTGTGTTTAAGTACAGCTTACCATCCGCAGACTGATGGTCAGAGCGAAAGAACAATTCAAACACTGGAAGATATGCTGAGAGCATGTACCCTCGAGTTCCAAGGGAACTAGGACGAGCACTTACCTCTGGTAGAATTTTCCTACAACAATAGTTTCCACTCGAGCATCAAGATGGCACCTTATCAAGCTTTGTATGGACAGAAGTGTCGTACGCCGTCTTGTTGGATTGAGGCTGGAGAAAAGCAGTTTATGGGCCCCGAGATAGTCCATGAGATTGCTGAGAAGCTGAAGGTAATTAAGGAAAGAATGTTAGCAGCTCAGGATCGTCAGAAGAGCTATGCTGACAAGAAAAGACGACCGATGACCTTCGAAGTTGGGGATTCGGTTTTGCTGAAAGTCTCACCGTGGAAGGGACTTATAAGATTCGAGAAACGAGGAAAGTTGAGTCCAAGGTTTATTGGACCGTTTAAAGTTCTTCAGAGGGTTGGGAACCAAGCTTACAAGCTCGAATTACCAAAAGAACTAGATGGTATTCATAACACCTTCCATGTGTGTTATTTCAGGAAGTTCACGGGAGAAGTTCCCGACATAATTCCAATCTCAGAGTTAAGAATATATGAGAATAAGAGGCCGGTCGAAGAGCCCGAGACAATTATTGACCGTAAGACTAAGAAGTTACGACGCAAGATAGTCGACTTAGTGCTAGTCCGATGCAAACATTCAAATGGGCCGAATCTCACCTGGGAAACAGAGAGTGACATGATGAGTCGCTATCCGTATCTGTTTGCTGATGCATGATTCCGATACGGAATCATCCTAAAAGGGAGAGAATTGTAACACCCGTGTTTCAAGGCTAAGCAGTAGTAGATGATGTAATAGTCTAGGTCAACTATTGTAACTCTTTTTAAAGTAATAAAGATGAAATATTTGAGTATTATGTGCGTTTATGGGCTTATTACGTATTTATAATTTATAAATATATAATAAATAAAGAATAAAAATAAGCGTCAAAATTAAAGTGTGATATAAACCCGATATCTTTACATAAGGTTGTATAGGTCGAAACAAGGATTTTGGGGATATAAAGAATGCCGAAATCCGAGTTATAATGAAGAAGTTATGACCCGTCGAAGTTTCGCGACGGAACCGGCACAACACTGGGAAGCGTAAATAGTGAATTTACGATAGAACAACTTTTACCCTTAGCAATCTAAACGAAAGTCGTAGAATATGTTATACCTAGAGCGTCCATAAAAAGAACGACCAAATCTGACTTCGTATGAGGAAGTTATGATTTTTTGAAGTTTCGGCTAAGCAGTGTACAGCCCGAAGTTCGAATATTAGATCGAGCGGTTTTTAGCCGACACAACCTAAACGAGAATCGAAGATCTCGTTAATACTAGCATAACGATAAAAAGACAGACGAAAACAGATGTCGGATGAAGAAGTTATGAATTTTTAACGGACCAATCCTGTCCCGGCCTATTAATAATATAACTTTTAAAATAAAGTCAAAATTAGCCCGGAATCTAAATGAAAGTTGTAGAGTACGTTCCCGTCTAGGTGTAGATATAAAGAACGTCAAAAACGGAGCTCATATGCGAAAGTTATGAATTTTTGAAGCCGGGAAGCAAAATTGCGAATCTGCGAGAAGGGTGATGACGTGGCCGCATCTGAGTCATTGCTTGTTGCCCAAGGCCTCACTCCGGATCTTGACACGTCGCATCTTGGACACCCAACGTTCGCATCAGACGCCTAGTGTTGTCCCTACGCCTCACGTACGAGGTTCGGAACACCTCGCGTTCTCTTCTGTGGACCAAAGGATGCCACGTCGCCCCATCCGAAGCGCGCCACCTATGACCTTATCCAAAGCTACGCCCCGCGTAGAGATTCTAAACGCCCAGCGTAGCGAGGCCTCTCGGCCTATAAAAAGGAACCGAGGGCAACCTCATTCCTTGCACCTTTCCACCTTATTTCTCTCACTAGTTTCTCTCTGCCACCCCTAAGGACTAAGCCTAGGTAAACCCCCTAGCACCCGAAGGAAGCCCCGAGACTCCTGGAGTCCCAAGAAAAAGGTTCTTTCGGTTCAGAAACGTTGCTTCAAGCGAAGTCTGGTTTTCTATAAAACCCGCTATAAGTGAGCTACGCCTACGCTATTTTTAATATAGCTTTTAGTTAATTATAGTAATGTTATTAGGAACTTATAATAAGTACTTGGGCTATTATTATAGGTTATATAAGTATTTTTTGACGCTTATATAATAGTAATAATAGCTAGACTATTAATTAGTCTCGGTAAATATTAGACTAAACCCTAGTGGTAATGATACTAGGTTTTGCCGAAGGAAATTGTTTCAAGAGTAACGAAGCGCTGTCTAAGTACCGAGTCATCACCTTACAAAGTGAGTGCATAGTTACTTTCATCTTACACATAGATATGAAGTATTATATAAATTACATGCTAAGTGTGCATATTATCTGAATACTTGCTGTCTATGCTGGATGAATGATTTTATACATGTTTTAAATGATTTAAATTGTATAAGTATTTTATATCTACAAAAATGTTGGGGTAAAACATGGGTAGATGTACTAAGACGATGTGTGATAAAATGATGAGAGGCCTCGATGTTGTTGTTGTTGATTCTTTCATCTAGCGGAGTATGGATGACGACCAGGGACTCTTCTAGACTTTCCAGTGGAACGCTAGCAGGCTCGCAACATGTATGTGTTTGTGAACGATGTGTTCACCGGTGTACTCCATCCCCCACATGGTTGCCTTAAGGACATTTATTGCTGAGGAATCCCCTTAACAGTAGTGCCCATCTCGATGATGATCCTTAGGCTAGGTCCCTTATGATAGGTGTTTAGGGACGTAAAGTGAGGATAACGGGAACCGGTAATCCGGTTATTGTTGGTTGATGAAATTAAATAACTTATTTATTATGGGTTGAAAACCCTATGTGCTCACCAGGCTCCCAAGCCTAACCCACTCAGTTTCATGTATTACAGGTAGTGGCGCTAGAGCATAGATGTGATGTTTTGGATGAGGGATTACGGATATAGGCCTGTAGATATGAAATAATGTAGTAAGGCTTATATTATACTGTTTAGGCTTTTGATCTGTATCGAACATGACATCCCGAGTCTTTTTAATGAAATACATTTCTACAAAAATGCTTTGATAAATCTTTATCATATTTTTATTTTGGGAACAAATTCCGCAACACTTTTATGTAAAATATTACTCTGATTTTCAAACAAGCATAAACAAAATCGGTCTTTTCTGACCGTGAAAAATGGAGATGTCACAGTACTGATGATTCATCATTCGAGTTGCTGTTGTGGTTATATAAAGGTTCCAGGGATTTATTCAAGTCCATTGACGGGGAATTGTTTTGGGATTTTGGTAGGGATGATACATTCCTATCTGGCCTGCTCGGGGAAGAATGCTCAACTATTCTTCGTGGAGTGATTGAGGATGATAATGAAAGTGAACGATCAACTTTCCTTCTTTTAACCAGTGAGTCGCCAATTTCAAAGTGTGGTACATCTTCGGAGCGGCTCGAATTAACTCTTATCGGGGTGGAGCAGGGATAGGCCCAAACTTTGCATTTCGGTGGGGACCCGTGATTAGGTGAAGCAACGAGTGTCATATCCATGGAGGCGTCACACGCCATGATTGGCGCATGTGAATTAGGGTTCTTGTCATCCATAATGGTATGTCCATCAACAGGCCCTGTTACAGGTACTACAGGTACTTCATTTTCAGATTGCATTATTTCTCCTTCTTCTAAGTCCTCCACCTGATTATTTACCCATGTTTCCGACACTCCCTCCTCATCAGAACCCTCATCCGATCCTAATTCTGATGAATCGTTGTCGTCTTGTTCTTCATTCTGATCTTCATCATGTTGGTCTTGAGGCGCGGGTATGTGATAAAAGGGGTGCCAATTAAAATCATATTCAATGACACCCACCTTATACGTCTTATTGTTAGAAGGAGCATGTTACGACTTCGTTGATTCTAGTGAGACAACAAGTGAGTATGCATGTTGTACCATAAGAAATATCCATGTTGCCCCAGTTATCCCCATCTACTTGCAGAGTTGTCCCAAACCAATTAGTTATCGCTTTATAATTCTCTTCTGCATGTAATGATATCGGAACTCCGGTTACTTTGACCCATGCGATTCTCTCTACGGATGGTTCATCGAATACACCCATTTGAACCACCTATTCCAGTTGTTATCATTACTGAGAAAGTTCTTAGCATCCGCCGGTATATCAAATCTAAGCACCACACGCATTCCACCCGCATAGAAGATTGAGCAATTAAGATCAGCTTTGAGAAGTTTTGGAAGTTCCGTGAGATGCTTGAGACTAAGGACTTCACCAACCATAGCAGAATGATTCCAACCCACCATCGTCGGAACTTGTTTCAGTTCGATGACCTTCGCATCAATGATATTATCGCTATCAGCAGATTTCCTTTTTCCCACCATCTCTGCATATGATTTGAAATGTTGACGATCTTCCAAGTAGCGGGAACAGAAGTTGTGTGGGGTGGCGACCGTCCAACTTCCAATCACCATCTTTCATTGTAACCGACTTACTTGTTGCTCGTTTCTCATACATTGAAATGTTCACCTGTAGGATACAGTGTCCGCATTTAAGCCCCGCATCTTCCTCTCTAAGTGCTAAAACATGCACAACGTTGATAAACTTAACGAAACCAAAGTACAGTCCACCCCTGTCTTTCCTTCCGGTGAGATAGATATCAACGATTTTGCCAAACGACTTGAAGAAGTCGTTGATGGTGACTCTACTGGTGCCTACCGGAATGTTTGAAACGTAGAAAGGAGATATCACCTTGGTATGGCTGTTGCTGGATTTCTTTCGCCGGACTTCTGTCCAGCCAACCTCCTTCGCCACGTGACCGTCTAAGTAGTTTGTTGATTTTAGCATTTAATTTATTAAAATTTGTAGAGTAAAAAATGTCTTTAGCTTTGAGATAGTAGCGTCGTAAAAACAAGGGAACAACTTTATAAATAATGTTGTAATTAACCAGCCTTTTTTCTTTGAAATTTTTTCGTTTTCCCTACCAAAAGTAAACTTGTAGTTTGGGTCTTTTCTTCTCTCAAAGTTCTTTAATTTCCTTCCCTTTTTTTATTGATCTTTTAAGCATAAATGTATATGCTTAATGGATATTGAGGTAATGTAGTAGAGTCCACTTATATGTTATGTGTCGTCCATCCTAAAAATGGGTTATGCATGTGATTGGAAACATTACGTGACCGGTAGAGGTATCATTAAAAACTGAACCACAACTACATTCATTGAAATAACCGAAACATTACTGAAAATGGTGGTGCGATTTCTATTTTTGATTACCCAAATATATATGGTTCGGTTATGGTTTTCAATCAAAACCGAACCAATAATATTAATAAATGTTTTTAATATAATATAATATTCTAGATATGGTATGTAATTATATTTGGAATTAAAAAATGGATAATGACTTAAAAGGGTAATATATTTTTCGATTTGTACACATTTGGTTACTAAGTTTTTTTTTTCGTCTACATTTACCCCTTTAACTTGTTAAATTGTACGCATCTAGTCCTTATGACCGGTTACTCCAGGTTACCCGGGAAAAATGACTTATTAGGGTAATATATTTCTCATTTTGTACACATTTAGTCCTTAATAGTCCTTAATAATTTTTTTGTTTCAAAATAAGTCATTTTTTGTTTTTGTACAAATTCAGTATTTATGAATGATTTATTTAGGGTTTCTCTCACGACATCTAACATGGGATTATCATTGATGATAGGTTCGGTTCTCTTTGGGTGCCCGCAGTGGCACCGAAAACCCCTGCTTTTTCTGTACGTAGTGTAAATTTTTCGATTTTTTTTCTACTTACCAGCAACACCTACTACCAAATCATGCGTCCGTCCTTGATTGATGAGGTGTTTGGGGCTGTTGATGCTTATATCCATCGGGGCCTCGACTGCTTGGTTGCATAGGTCTTGTGGTTTGACTTATGTTTTGTATTCCGAACGTCGTAACTTCTTCATACGATATCTGATTTTAACGATCTTTATATCTACGTGTTCGTTTTTTTTAATCTGCTATAACTTTCGTTAATAATACTCCCGTTAAAATATAATATGTTTTTACTTACGATTTTATAAAAAAAAAACATCCATACATGCATTCATAAAAAACGTATGGATATAAAGATCATAATTAAAAAATATATTACTTTTTAACGGGAGTAATCTAAACAAAAGTTGGAGTAGACTAAAATAAAAACGCATAGATATAAAGATTGTTAAAATCCGATATAGTATGAAAAAGTTATGACGTTCAAAACACATGACCTAAGCAACCAAGTAGTCGAGATCGCGATGGATATAAGCATCGAAAGCCTAAAACACCTCGTCAATGATTGTTCCATATAAGATGTTGTGAGAAAAACTTAAAGAAAACATTCATAAGTATTGAATGAGTACAAAAACAAAAACAAATTATTTTGCAACAAAAAAAAAATATGGACTAAATGTGTACAAAAATATTAAGGACTAAATGTGTACAAAATGAGAAATATATTAACCTATTAAGACATTTTTACCGGTTAACCTGAAATAACCGGTCATAAGGACTAAATGTGTACAGTTTAACAAGTTGAAGGGATAAATGTAAACAAAAAATAAACTCAGTGACCAAATGTGTACAAATCGAAAAATATATTACCCTTTTAAGTCATTATCTCATTAAAAAATTAAAAGATAATTATTTGGAATTAAATAGGATACCTAATCTTCTATTATATTAATAAGGTTATAAACACCGAATCGTTCATTTTTCTTAACGATGTACTTTATGTTTTTCAGTTTTTATAGCAAAGTATTTTTTTTTATCTTATTTTCAATCATTATGGTTAACATATATTAATCATTAACTAATAAAAACCGTTAACCAAAACCAATATTAACCAATACCTAATGACTATCAAAATGCATTAACCACTTATAATGGTTATGGTTCTGTTTTAACTAAAAACAGAACCAAACTGTCTCATACATATCCCCAGTTATTGGGTTATCGATAGCCAGATTACCCTCACCAATAGTCCATACACACCCCCTAGTTGTTTCAGGGGCGTATCTAGTATGGCCCAAGGTAGGTCTTAGGACCTACCTAAATTTTCAATTTCATTTACAATATATATTGTAGAAAAATTAGGAACTAATTTAGAAAAAATAAGGGACCTACCTTGAGTTTTGTTTTTAAATAAAATGTTTTAAAAGAAGAAAAAAATAAGTTAGTAGGAACAATTTGTTATTTTAAATTATGGGATTGATAACAAAAAATTAATCACTTTTAATCGGCATTCTCAAAATATCAATAAATAAATAAATTGTTGTAATAAAAAGAAGCCCACATGTTAAAGACTCTCACTCTCCGTTCACCGTTTTATCAATTGACTAATAATCAACTAGTTTTTCATTAAAAACATACTGTTTTTTTCATTTATATTTCAATCGTTTTGTTAAAATTTTTAATCGGTGGTGTCTGGTCGGTTTTAAGAAGTTGAACTAATTCGTCCAGTTTTTAAGGTACACGACCCGACCCGACCCCAGACAAGTGTTGTTGAAATTTTTTTTATTGGTTTCACTTAATTTGGGAACCATGTGGTCTTTTGGTCTAGATTTGCCACCGGCCTGATTGCCCTCACCAATAGTATTTGTTTGTGTGTTTTTCTAGCTAAACACCAAACACCCATCCTAGTTGTTTGTCTCTTTTTATATCGAACAAACCTTCACACTCGATCCCCTTTTTCCACCCCTTTTGTCTTTTGTAGGTATATATCATACGAGAAATTAAATTATCTCTTATCTTTTATGTCTACAATTATTCCTACCCACTAAAATTATGACAAATCACCATTCAATTTAATTTTATTTGATATATTCCTAATATAGTTTTAATGAGTTGGTTAAAAAAATATGGAATAATAACACTACATTTGTAGGCATAAAAAATAGAAATTAATTTAATTTCTCAATATCATATATGTTCTTAGTGATAAATGATAGTCTCTCTCTCTCTCTCTCAATATAATCATGAGAATGGATTGAACTTGTTCCTACCTTCTTAGTCCACGCACATTACGAATTATAATTTCTTTTTGCTAACCCAACACCAAATCGGCAAACCATAAGCAGTTGGACATTCGAGTGCTTCTAACTAGCAACATAAGTGCGATTAACATAAAAGGTTCCACAAGAATAACCGAATATTAAACCAAAAAAAAGGAGTTCATTTGGAGATTATTACGTGAACTAGAAATGGAAAGACCGAATATTCTTCATTACTGAATCTAATTACATCCATTTTCTATATATACAGCAACAGGAAATAGAATAACTTGTATTGTAAAATTACTAATCTGCCCTTCTCATTCTCTAATATTCCCCCTCAAGATGTATCTGAAGAATAAATATTCTTGAGAAACATCTTGGATATAAAAGGTATAATCTTCGTAAAAGGCAACGGTTTTGTGAACATATCAACTAGTTGAAAAGCTGATCGAATTGGCATGAGTTTAATAGATTTGTCAAGCACTTTCTCACGAACGAAATGGCAATCTATCTCGATATGCTTAGTACGTTCGTGAAACGTGGGATTAGTTGCAATCTTGACAGCAACATCATTATCACAAAACATCAATACAGGGGCATTATGGGAAATATTGAAGTCTTTTAGCAACTGTTTTAGCCATATCAATTCACACGAAGTAGATGCCATAGCCCTGTACTCTGCTTCTGCAGAGGAACGAGAAACAGTGGGTTGTTTCTTGGATCGCCATGAGATCAATGAATCTCCTAAGAATACACAAAACCCAGATATGGATCTTTTTGTGTCTAAACATCGACCCCAATCTGAATCACAAAAAGCCTTCAATTGAAAATTTGATTGTTTGGAAAATAAAACACCTTGACCAGGACTTTGTTTTAGATAGCGTAGAAGATGTTTAGCTGCATTCATGTGAATATCTCTTGGATTCGACATAAACTGGGACAATTGTTGTACTGCAAAAGCAATATCTGGACGAGTTATGTTGAGATAAATGAGTCTTCCAATTAGACGTCTGTAAGAAGTAGGATCATCCAAAATAATGTCATCAAATTCATTCAAAGTTTTCCTTGGATCCATTGGAGTATTAACTGGTTTGGAACCCAATAATCCAGCATCATCAATTAGCTGTAATGTATAATTTCTTTGAGACAAAAAAAATTCCTTTAGATGATTTTGCTACTTCCAATTAGCTGTAATGTATAATTTCTTTGAGACAAAAAAAATTCCTTTAGATGATTTTGCTACTTCCAATCCCAAAAAGTAACCCAAATTGCCTAAGTCCTTGAGTTTAAAAACATGACTTAACTGTAACTTGAGCTTGGCAATTTCAATAGAAGACGAACCCATGATGATAATGTCATCAACATACACCAACAAAGCAACGTAATTCTCATTTTGACCTTTGTGAAATAGTGAATAATCTGATTTGGATTGAGTAAAACCCATTGAAAGCATGAAATGAGAAAACTTCTCAAACCATTGTCGTGAAGACTGTTTCAATCCATAGATAGATTTGTGAAGTTTACACACAAGCTTAGACTTTGAACTTGTTGGCAATTGTTCCCCCTGAAGATGAATACCAGGTGGAATATCCATGTAGACTTCCTCATGCAATGTGCCATTAAGAAATGCATTATTAATGTCCAGTTGGACTAAATCCCATGACTTTGCGGCAGCTATAGCAAGAAGCATCTTTATAGTGACAAGCTTGGCCACCGGTGAATAAGTATCAAAAAAATCAACCCCTTCTTGCTGTGTAAATCCCTTAGCCAGCAAACGAGCTTTATGTCTTTCCACTTGACCGTTTGATCCACATTTGACTTTATATACCCAACGACATCCAACTGAATTTTTACCAGGAGGTAAGGGCATAATGGTCCAAGTGTTATTTGCTTTCATAGCAGCCAATTCAGATGACATGGCATCTCTCCATTCTTTAAAATGACTTACTTTAGCATATGAAGATGGATCAATATTAGCTGAAACATTCATAACAAAAGCTTTGTGTGTAGAAGAAAGCTTGTCATAAGAAACATAATCTTGGATAGGATAGGAGCAATGTGTATTTTGAACTACATTACAGTGAAAATCTCGAAGATATGATGGCTGTCTTTGTGGTCGAGTTGACCTTCTAAGAATTGGTTGAACCTCTGTAACAATTGGCTCATTATCTTGATTATCAGGTGTGTGAGTGGTAACATTTGGAACTTGGAGATTTTCAATACTTTCATCTGAAAGAACTACTGGCACCACAATATGAGAAAAAGGATCATTAGACTTGATCACAGAACCATCTTGAAAAGGAAACAAATCTTCATGAAAAACAACATCACGAGAATAAAACATCTTATTAGATGTTAAATTTAAGAATTTGTATGCTTTCATCTCTGGTGGATACCCCATAAAAACACATGATGTGGCTCTAGGGCTGAATTTTGTTCTTTGTGCAGTAAGAGTAGATACATATGCAAGACAACCAAAGGTTCGAAGATGTGAATATTCTGGTTGTTTACCATACAATCTGAAATATGGTGATTGATTCTTGAGTAACTCAGAAGGTGTTCTATTGATGAGATAACAAGCTGTAAGAACACATTCATGCCAAAATTGATCTGGTATTGTAGCTTGAAACATTAGAGCCCTTGCAACATTTAATAAATGTTGGTGTTTGCGTTCAACAACTGCATGTTGTTCAGGTCTAGCAACACATGAATGTTGATGTAAAATGCCCTTCTCATGAAAGAAAGATTGAAAATCCAATTCTTTTGCATTATCTGAACGAAATTTCTTTATGCTCTTATTGAATTGATTAAAAATCATGTTGTAGAATCTTGGAATAACTTGTTGAACATCTGACTTGTTTTTAATGAGAAAAATCCATGTATATCTAGTGTAGTCATCCACAATTGTTACAAAATAACGAAATCCTTGAGGACTAGGTATATGAAACGGACCCCATATATCACAATGGATCAAATCAAACGATTCATTACACATATGATTCATAGAAACAAATGGTAATTTCTTCTGTTTAGCAAGAGGACAAACTAAACAATGAAATTGAAAAGAATTTTTAACAGCTACATGACCCAATTGATCTTTAACATATACAATTCGTTTATTTGAAGGATGGCCTAATCTTTTATGCCATATATCTAATGAAACTGCATTAATATTTTGATTTGTACATGCTCCAACTTGGTTCAAGATGTACAAATCATGTACTTTGTCAACCCTGCCAATCATCTTCTTGAGCTGAGTATCCTGAATGAAAGCATGATCACAAGTAAACTGGATCATCAATTGTTGTGCCTTTGTAAGAGAGCTCACTGATATCAGGTTGAGATTGAAATTTGGAACATATAAAACATCTTTGAGAAAAAATAGATGATCAATTTTAACATTCCCAATAATGTGAACAGGAAGAACCATTTTATTTGGCAAAGTCACAGTATAATTGTTGACCTTTCTTTTGTTGAAGAACATGTCAAGATTATGACAAATATGTTGAGTAGCACCAGAATCTATAACCCAAACTTGAGAGTGATTACCATTATGAACAGATAGAGAAAAGAATTTACCTGTAGTAGTCTCCTCATTTGGATTAACAGATATCATGTGACTTGAAAGAGCAGACATCAAGTGTTGGCACTGAGCTGGAGTGAAGCTTTGAAACATATCATTTAAGGATTGATTAGTTTGACTTTCACCATGGTCAACAGCAGCAGCAGTGTGATTGACTTTTCCTTTTGATTTGTATCCAGGTGGATAACCATGTATTTTGTAACACTTATCAATTGTATGCCCTTGAATCTTGCAATTAGAACAAAAAGGACGATCTCTACGAACATTGGTTGAAACTTGCTTGCGATTATTCGATTTAGCAAGAAATGCCATTGAATTGTTGTTTTGAGTATCATTAGAAATTGATTTCTGTTTCTCTTCTTGAGCCACCAATGAGAAAACACGGTTGATAGCTGGTAATGGATCCATTAACAATATTTGTCCCCTAGTATGAGAAAACGAATCATTTAATCCCATTAAGAAATTCATCACATGTTCTGTTTTGAAATATTCCTCTATCTTCTTGACACCTTCACAATCACATTTTCCACAAGAACAACGAGGCCGATAATTGGACAATTCTTCTGATAGAGATTTGAGTTTGGTGAAATAAACACCAACTGGATCTTGATTTTGAGCGAGATTCGTTATTTCTCTCCGAATCTAAAAAACACGAGGACCATTGCTTTGTTGAAATCGATCCTTAAGATCGTTCCAAATATCGAAAGCAGATTCTGACAACATGATACTAGCAGAGATTTCCTTTGAAACAGAATTAAGAATCCATGATATGACTAGATTATTGTTACGCATCCATGAATTATACATCACAACATCAGAAGAATTTGGTTTAGGAAGCGATCCATCAATAAAACCGACTTTATTTTTGACAAATAATGCGATTAACATAGCTTGACTCCAAGAAGGATAGTTCTCACCTATCAATGGTTGAGAAACCAAAACAAAACCAGGATTATCCGAGTGATGAAGATAATACGGATGTAAACGATCGTCAATCGGAGACACTGTTGAACCAGATGAATTAGATCCAGAATTTCCAGCAGTCGACATTGAAACAGATGAATCGATATAAGGAAACTAAGCATGAGCAAAAGGACCGAACCGGCCCGGGAACCGGCTTCGGCCAAAATCAAGAACCGAACCGGCCCGGCGATTCTACCGGTTCCGAGTCCTGTTTTTGCCAGTTTTTCGATTTTGGAACCGGCTTTCGAGAAATAGCAATGTATTTTGGGCTTACGGTTTTTCGATTCCGGGTCCGGTCTTTGGGAGATTTATTTGAGTTTCAAAGTTACATTAAACACATGTGAAGATTATATATGAGAGAACTTCATGGATTAGTTCATGCATATGCATACCCTTAAACAAGTTCTTTAAGTATTTTAAACTTTACATATAATATAAAAAAGTTGATATATAAATATTTCAAATTTCTTTCCCAGATGATATTACAAAGATTCATAGACTCTTTTTGGCTTGAACATTCTAAAGAAACATGGGTGCAAAAATGTCAAAATGCTCAAACAGCCTAATCTTTCGAATTGCTAAAAGAGGTAAAACTACACGATCACATTCTTTCTTTAAATATCAATAAAGTTCAACACTTTTTGATACTTCATATAAATTCAGGAATTAGGGGAAGCTATAAATTGGAATGAAGTGCAAACACTTACAAATGCACCTGAAATTGTAACCGAATGGAAAACTTTAAAACCAGAGATCATGAAATGGTTTTCAATCTCAAATCCTTCATTCAACAATGGAGAATCCGAACAACAATGCAGAACCCGAACAACAAAACGATGGATTCTCAAATCCTTACACGGTCGCTTTTTTTTTATGTCCAAAGTAGAAGTGCAAGTGACAAAGGCATGGGGTGTTTTGTACAGACTATCCGGTCCGGTTCCCAGTTTTTGGCCGGTTCCAAGGGTCGGTTCTTACCGGGTCCCGGTTCCAAAAATTCATAAAATTATAGTACCGGTCCCGGCCCGACCGGTTCCGGCCGGTTCTCCGGTCCGTTTGCTCATCCCTAAAGAAAACGATAATTTGAACAATCGAAAAAGAAATTGAAGACTGATCTAAAACGATTCAAAGAAAAATTGATGAAATTTCAAGAACAAACAGCGGAATTCGAGCGATTCTTCTCTGATACCATATTACGTGAACTAGAAATGGAAAGACCGAATATTCTTCATTACTGAATCTAATTACATCCATTTTCTATATATACAGCAAGAGTAAAACAGGAAATAGAATAACTTGTATTGTAAAATTACTAATTTGCCCTTCTCATTCTCTAATAGAGATGGAAAAGCTGGGATGAGGTTATTGTACACATGGCTCATAAGTCACACAATCTTTCCTTGTTACTTGCTAACGTTGCTTCACGTTTATAACTAATTAACGCTAATTTACATATTTGATCTTTTAATGTTAACATGCATGTTGCACCATTTGGTTATATTCTAAAACGGTGATGTTTTGTATAAAATAAAGCATCGTTCTATAAATTGAAAAAAATATATAAATATTATTGTATATATAAATAATTAACCTAAATAGTTTTCAGATAAGTTAAAAGATACATACAAATATTATTGTATAAATAAATAATTAATCTAAAATAATTTTCAAATGATAATATAAAGAGCAAATGGTTGACCAATTAAAAAATAAATGGGTAAAAAACGTGACGTGCAAATGAAGGGTGAAGGGTGGAGATAAAGATAAATCTTATTTTGAGAAACTGACTCTGTTTGAATTTGAATCGGTTTCCTATTTGGTATCAACTTTCTTTTTTATTGTGTTTTACTTAATGAAGGACTCTTTTATGGGATTCTCCTATATAATATAATAATGACATTGGTTTAGTTTTCAAATGCATAGCAATTCTTTGGCTACGATGGGCAACAACTACAACCATCGTCAAATAAATAAACTTCTCAAACTGACTGAATCCAATGCAAACATCCTCGAAGATCTGATCAATCGTGTAGAACGTATGGAGGCGGAGTTGCAAAAGTTTCGACAAAATCAATATGAAGGGAGTGATTCTGAGTTTGAAAGGTTCTCTGCATCACCACCACAATACTACAAGCAACAACCACCGTCGTACCACCAACAACCTCCACCGCAACTAGATCAACTAAATGACGCAGGTGAGACTTCTTCAGATGAAGAGTGTGAATGGGGTTTTTGCCTTGTAACCAGACAAAATCAACATCTCTCAAAGGTAGATCTAATACCTCTTTTTAAAAAGAATCTTAGTTTTGATGAATTTAGTGAGTGGGTAACGGAAGTCGAAAGGTTTTTTGAGTTTTATGAAATCCCGGAGGATGAACGAGTAGAATTCGTAACCTACAGATTGGAAGAAGAGGCTTTCTCATGGTGGGAACTAATCCAAAATCTAAACATGCGATTCAATAAACAACCGATTAAGGAGTGGACAGAGATGAAGGAGATGTTGATGGCCCGATTCCTAGATATAAATTGTTTCGTAACAGAGGAATACCAGTCGTCTCATGCTGAATCATAATTAATTGTTTATCAAACGTTTGTTTTGATTGTTATTTTCTTCTTTAGTGAAAATTTGTTATTTATTGGTTTAGTTGCGATTTTGAATTTGATCAGGAAAAACTTATGACCATAAATGGATGACGATGAAATAACAAAAAAGGACTACCACAAGTTCACAACAGAATAATAAATTACAGGCAATTAATATCAGAGTTAGTATTATTTCCACATATCATTTGTAAATATAGTTTGTTATAGCTGAATCATAATCAAGAACAAACTTTTATCACTATCGAATAATGGACTTTTGGAATGAATTCTTACAGAATAAATAATGAACAAAAAGAGGGCCTATTTGATTTGGTGTATTTCAGTGCAAAGGGATAATTACTTTTAAAAGGATGATATATTATTTGATTTGTACATTAGTTATTAATTTTTTTTTTTCATATTTACCCCTCCAACTTGTTAAATTTTATATATTTAGTCATTATGACCGGCTACTCCAGGTTAGCCGGTAAAAATAACTTAATATGGTAATATATTTCTCACTTTGTACACATTTAATCCTTAATATTTTTGTACATATTTAATCCTAAATTTTTTTTTGTTGCAAAATAAGTCATTTTTTTTTTGTACTTATTCAATATTTATAAATGATTTATTTAGGTTTTTCTCGCCACATCTTACGTGGGATAGCCATATCGTGGTGGAATAGGTTGACGTGGTCCTGCTATATGCTATAGGCCAAGATACCTAGTGCGGGCCGGTTGTAAGCCGTATGCACGGAGGCTCGAGAAGAGCGGTTGGGTTAAGGCGGCATGCCGACAAACCCTAGATATTCCAGTCCGATGACTGATTAGGCTAAGGCATTATAATCTGATGAGTGTGCGCCCGTTATGCATGATAATACGTTTGTTGTAACGGGTATTTTAGAGGAACCTCACTAAACTTTGTGTTTACCCAGTTGTTTATGTATTCAGGTTTTATCGTTGATCGTGGGAAGACGAATGTATGACTGTACACATTCATCAACAGTATTGAGGATTACACATTTCTTATATTACTCTGATTTTCGATAAATGTATTTTGGAATAAACGTTTTTTTCTTAATAATGGATTTATAAGCAAATCTGAACCGATTTCTTGACCAAAGCTTCAGTTTTTTGAAGAATAAATGTAACGTCCGCAGATCCGGGCTAGTCAATTTAGAGACGATGAGCATCAAATGTGAGTTTTTGTTGGAAAATAATTTAGAAGAATTAATCGTAAACAAGTTGTATTATATGTTACAAGGGTTTCGTACATATAAAGAACGCCGAAATCCGAGTTATAACGAAGAAGTTATGGTCCGTCGAAGTTTTACGGCAAAACCGACACGGCACCGGGAGACGTAAATAGTGAATTTATGGTAGAAGACTTTTTAGCCTTAGTGACCTAAAAAAAATTTGTAGTATACGTTAAACCGAAAACATACAAAAAAAGAACGCCCAAATCTGACTTCGTATGAGGAAGTTATGAATTTTCTAAGATTTGGCATAGCAGTGCACGACCCGAAACTCGAATTTTAGTTTTAGCGATTTTTGGCCTACGCGATCTAAATTAGAGTTGAATATCCCATTAATAGGAACTCAACGGTAAAAAGACAGACGAAAACGGAGTCCGTATGTAGAAGTTATGAATTTTACGCGGACATTTAACAGTATAATCTCCTCCTACTGTTAAATTTAAGATCGGTCGAGAATTAGCCGATGGAGTCTAAATGAAAGTTTTAGATCTTGTTTTTACCTACGTGTGGATATAAATAATGTCGAGAGTAGAGCTCGTATGTTAAAGATATGGACGAAAATTGGTCCCTACTCTTCGAGCGCGATAAATTAGATACAGTTTTGTAAATCTGAGATAGAATGAGAATTAGTTGACGACGTCTAAATAAAAGTTGTAGTACTCGTAAATACCAACGTGTGGATATTAAGAACATCAAAAATGGAGTTCGTATGAACGAGTTACAAGTTATAATAGCATATTTACGTATTAAAATAAAGTATAAATCATATATAGGTACACACACACACACACACACACATATATATATATATATATATATATATATATATCATTAGAAAGGTATCGACGATGCGGTTATTATAAGACTAGTGTTGAGTACTTTCGACATTACTTTAGTACAAATATCGTTAAATCTATTTAAAATAGTATTATAAAGGGGTGTTTAGTCGTTTATATAACTATAAGGTCATTAAGTAATTATGGAGGGTAGTTTTTGTAAATTCAATTACTATAAATAAGAGACTTAGGCTCTCATATTTCTTGCACCATTCTCTTGATTCAAGAGTCTTTCTCTTCTTATCCCCCGAGCATTTCGGTCCCTCGTGATTCGACTTCTCTTTCTGTAGTTTTAGTATAGTAAGGTGATCGCTGAAGCGCTGCACGAATCTTTCTTAGAAAGATTCAGCGACGAAGTTCTGCCCCTGCAGAGCCCGACTCCTAGCTAAAACCCCTCTTGTAAGTAAGTTATGATTACCTATTTTAATATAGCTTATATTAAAAATTAGTATTGTTATTATGAACTTATAATAAATATTTGAGCTATTATTATGACTTATATAAGTGTCGTTATAATATCTTTTTAACTACTCGCGGTACGGGGAATCTGGTTTAAAGGGCCGCATAGGGTTGTTGGATTTCAGAAGTGCTATATGCCAAAATGGTCCTGCCCTCCAGTGTTTTATGTCTGGTCCTGTATGTACATAGTGGTTGGAAAGTATTGTTTAAATGCTTATATAATTATAATAATAAGACTAATAATTAGTCACGGTAAATATTAGACTAAAATCTAGTGGTAATAATACTAGGTTTCGTCAAAGGAAATTATTTTAAAGTAAACGAAGTGTTGTCCGAGTACCGAGTCACCACCTTATCAAGTGAGTGCATAGTTACTTTCATCTTACGCATAGATATGAAGTATTTTATATAAAGTACGTGCTATATGTGCATATTATCTGAGTACTTGTTGTCTATGCTGGATGAACGATTTTATACATGTTTTAAATGATTTAAACTATATATATATATATATATATATATATATATATATATATATACACACGATAATATGTTACGTAAAACATGGGTAGATGTAATAGATGGAATATGAGTTGGATGATGAGTTGAGAGGTGTTATAGACCACGAGGTGAGTGTGAGAGGTGGACGATGTGAGAAGCCTTTCCCAAATGATGGCCGCGTCATCTAGCAGAGTATGGATAACAACTACGGACTATTCTAGACAGTCCAGTGGAACACTAGCAGGCTCGCAACCTGTAGGTGTTGTGAACAATGTGTTCACCCGGTGTACTGTAAACCCTGACGATCATGTAGACTTGGTGCCAAAACCTTGGCGATCATGCAGAATTGGTGCCAAAACCCTGGCGACTATGCGGACTTAGTGCCTGTTGTATAAACCTTGGCGACTATGCAGACTTAGTGCCGAAATCCTAGCGACTATGCGGACTTAGTGTCTGTTGTATAAACTCTGGCGACTATCAAACTTAGTGCCTAAACCCTGGCGACTATGCAGACTTAGTGCCTGTTGTATAAACTCTAGCGACTATCAGACTTAGTGCCTAAACCCTAGCGACTATGCGGACTTAGTGCCTGTTGTATAAATCCTAGCGACTATGCAGACTTAGTGCCTAAATCCTGGTGACGATGGACTTTGTGTCGATTCCTTAGGATGATCCTTAGGAATGAATGAACGAGGAATAGTTGATTCTTAGGGTAGATCCTTAAGAGAAAAGAAGATAATGGGGATGGGTAATTGGGTTGATTGTTTGATGTTTAAACATAATAATTATATTATTGTGGGTTGAAAATCCTATGTACTCACCAGGTTTCCCAACCTGACCCACTCCAGCTTATTTCTATCACAGGTTTCGATATGAAGTTACATTACACTGAGAGATTAAAGAGGTGTAGATCACTAGTGATAATGAATATAAGTTCTATTTATGCTTATGTTTCTGTATTGACGATGACATCCCAAATGTTTTAAAATGAATAAAAATACATTTCTGCGAAAATGCTTTAATAACGTATCTATCATGTTTTACTGGGAACAAATTCTGCAACATTTTTATCAAAAGAAGTACTCTAATTTTTATAAAGCATAAACAAAACCGGTCTTTTCTGGCCGTGAAAATGGGGATGTCACAGTTAGTATTAGAGCATCAGTTTAAGCGAACTAGGAATAAGGATTTTTTTTCTAGACTTAAACTTAGAATGCTAAGCGATGATTGTGAGGAGTGTGTTTAATATATTTTAGGAAGTATACCTGAACAGACACAAGCACTAGCTTCATTAGGGAAAATGCCTAAAATGTTTTTATGTGCTAAATGATTTGTGATGTTTTATGCATTATATGATCGGATCTATGGTCTGTTGCTGACCGGATCTGGAAACTTTATGTGTTCAGAATTCTAAATGTTTAATTACGGTATTAGAACTGGCATGTAACTTTTCGGAGTAATAAGGAGGATTACACATCTAAATCTTCTCTATCTATATTCTCGTCTCGATGCGCTGAACGTATGCTTCCGTGAACGTAACGTCATGGTGAAGGCTGGTAGCAAATTGAGTAAATGGAGGAAATGAAAAGGCTTATGATAGTGAATGACACCTATCGGAAGATATCGTAAGATTGGTATCTTGCCTTTAGAATATGTGTGGTAAAATAACAGTGTGTTTAGAAGAGTACGGTACGTTCGAAGTACACCTTCGATCGGCGGGATGATGGAACGATTGGTGTAATTCCTTAAGTTGTCCCATTGTATGGCGTTTCCTTCACCAACTGAGTTGAAGCAGAATTGATGATTAAAGATACGCATGGAAGAAGTCCTGGTAGAGTCTAGAGAAAATTTTATGATTGTTTGGACACATTTGTATGTGTTAGAATTGTTTTTGTGATAGTAACTTGGAAAACTGCGAGACAATACTTGGGACGAGTATGAGTAGGTGTGAATGGTAGTAGAGGCCTATATACTACCGGAAGCACATGACTCGCACTTGGATCAGGGAAAGTCACAAGGTTACCAAGAAGCTAGTAATTGATTCCGTTTTGTTCGTGTATGTCGTTACCATTGTTTCGGTAATGACTAAGACAGATGATTATTTCGACCCTCATGGTCATATCAAATCAAGTCTGACTAAGATGAGTATGTTATGTGGTTCAGAGGACCAAGATCGATAGCATCCAACTTAATCCAAAAGATTGAAGTAAAAGATAAGCGAAGCAATCAAAAGAAGTATTGCAATCGTTGTTGGAGTAAGAAGCTTGTAGCTAGAAATGTTACATACTAAAATATGATCATATCACATTTGAACATGAAGGTAGGTATATTCCATTCTGCAATTTGACTCTAAGAGACCCGAGTCTAAGCGTTGCATCATACGATGAGAGGTCATTACAACACGACCCATCAATCTATCGTGGAAATCAAATAAAATTAACTTAAGTTTGTTAAGAAGAAGGAGTCTCTGATAAAGAGCGAGGTTGTGACATGAAGGTCATGATTGAAAGTCTAACAAGACATAGAGAACGGGTGCAAGATCAAGCACTGCTTGCAGTCAAGAAGATTAGGAGTTAAATACGCATTCGAAGGAACATAGAAGTTACGATTATTACCTAGGATAAAGAGATAATGTACGGAGTCATTATACATCCCTATTCCGTTGATGATTCTGGGACGTAATCATCCTAAGGGGGAGATAATTGTAACGCCCACAGATCCGGGCTAGTCAATTTAGAGACGATCAGAATCAAAAATGAGTTTTTGTTGGAAGATTATTTAGAAGGATTAATCTTAGACAAGTTGTATTATATGTTACAAGGGTTCCGTACATATAAAGAATGCCGAAATCCAAGTTATAACGAAGAAGTTATGGCCGTCGAAGTTTTACGGCAAAACCGGTACGACACCGGGAGACGTAAATAGTGAATTTACGGTAGAAGACTTTTTAGCCTTAGTGATCTAAACAAAATTTTTAGTATATGTTAAACCGAAAACATACAAAAAAAGAACGCCCAAATCTGACTACGTATGAGGAAGTTATGAATTTTCTAAGATTTGGCATAGCAGTGCACGGCCCGAAACTCGAATTTTAGTTTGAGCGATTTTTGGCCTACGCGACCTAAATGAGCGTTGAAGATCTCATTAATAGGAACTCAACGGTAAAAAGACAGACGAAAATAGAGTCCGTATGTAGAAGTTATGAATTTTACGCGGACATTTAACAGTATAATCTCCTCCTACTGTTAAATTTAAGATCGGTCGAGAATTAGCCGATGGAGTCAAAGGAAATTATTTTAAAGTAAATGAAGCGTTTTCCGAGTACCGAGTCGCCACCTTATCAAGTGATTGCATAGTTACTTTCATCTTACGCATAGATATGAAGTATTTTATATAAACTACGTGTAATATGTGCATATTATCTGAGTACTTGTTGTCTATGCTGGATGAATGATTTTATACATGTTTTAAATGATTTAAACTGTATATATATATATATATATATATATATATATATATATATATATGATAATATGTTGGGTAAAACATGGGTAGATGTAATAGATGGAATATGAGTTGGATGATGAGTTGAGAGGTGTTATAGACCACGAGATGAGTGTGAGAGGTGGACGATGTGAGAAGCCTTTCCCAAATGATGGCCCCGTCATCTAGCAGAGTATGGATGACAACCACAGACTATTCTAGACAGTCTAGTGGAACACTAGCGGGCTCGCAACCTGTAGGTGTTGTGAACGATGTGTTCACCCAGTGTACTGTAAACCCTGGCGATCATGCAGAATTGGTGCCTAAACCTTGAAGATCATGCAGACTTGGTGCCAAAACCCTGGCGACTATGCGGATTTAGTGCCTGTTGTAGAAACCCTTATGACTATGCAGACTTAGTGCCAAAACCCTAGCGACTATGCGGACTTAGTGCATGTTGTATATACTCTGGCGACTATGCAGACTTAGTGCCTAAATCCCGGTGACGATGGACTTCGTGCTGATTCCTTAGGATGATCCTTAGGAATGAATGAACGAGGAATAGGTGATTCTTAGGGTAGATCCTTAAGAAAAAAGAAGATAATGGGGATGGGTAATTGGGTTGATTGTTTGATGTTTAAACATAATAATTATACTCCCTCCATCCCAAAATTATAGTCCATCTTTCCTTTTAGGTTTGTATCAAAATAATAGTCCATTTCTAAAAATAAATAACATTTTTACCAAAATACCCCCTCATTATTATTTAACCAACTAAGCATTTAATGGAATATTAAATGCAAAGTAAGGACAAAACTGTCATTTTATTAAATAAAATTAGTGGTAATTAATGTTTTTCTTAATCTGTGTGTTTTTTGTTTGTGGACAATAATATTGGGACGGAGGGAGTATTATTGTGGGTTGAAAACCCTATGTACTCACCAAGTTTCCCAACCTAACCCACTCCAGCTTATTTATATCACATGTGTCGATATGAAGTTACATTACACTGAAAGATTAAAGATGTGTAGATCACTAGTGATAATGAATGTAAGTTCTGTTTATGCTTATGTTTCTGTATTGACGATGACATCCCAAATGTTTTAAAATGAATAAAAATACATTTCTTCGGAAATGCTTTGATAACGTATCTATCATGTTTTACTGGGAACAAATTCAGCAACATTTTTATCAAAAGAAGTACTCTAATTTTTATAAAGCATAAACAAAATCGGTCTTTTTTGGCCGTGAAAATGGGGATGTCACAATAAAACCCCAAAAACGATTTATGTTCGATTTTTGAAGAGCAAACTTAATTTCAATAAAGGAAATTGAAGATTTTTTAGCGTGTGTTCATGTTTATCTTTTTCTAAGTGTGTGTTTGTGTTCATCTTTTTTTGTGTTCGTGTTCATCATTTTAGATTTCGATTTTTAAATAATAAACACAATAACACACACATAATATATGGGTATGTACTCTTGAAAATCGAATGAAGATATATGAAGATCTGAAAATCAAATGAATATAACTGAAGATCTGAAAATCGATGTGTGTGTTCTTGAACAAAAATCATGTGTGTGTGTTCTTAATCAAAAATCATGTTTTGATCTGATTCGAGTTCCATTTGTGAAAATGAGACGTTACACATAAACATCAACAGCCCAACACACTTCATCAATGATTGTCCCACATTTATAAGTACTGAATGAGTACAAAAACAAATATGACTTATTTTGAAACAAAAAAATATTAAGGACTAAATGTGTACAAAATATTAAGGACTAAATGTGTACAAAATGAGAAATATATGACACTATTAAGTCATTTTTCCTGGCTAACCTGGAGTAACCGATCATAAGGACTGAATGTGTACAGTTTAACAAGTTGAAGGCGTAAATGTGGATGAAAAAAAACTCAATGACCAAATGTGTACAAATCGAAAAATAATTACCCTTTTAAGTCATTTCCCTTCAGTGGAATCCTAAGAAATTGAAAGGAATATTTCCTTTGAAAAAGTTGTTGATAGACAAAAATGAATGAAATTTGATTTCGGTAAATTTTCATTAATATACACGTTTCAAGGAATTTATCATTTTTTGTCGTAAGTACAAAGAATTCAAATTCATTTCCTCTCTGTTTATATTAAAAATACAAAGGTACCCTTTTATATTGTGAGTTCTCCATAATCAAACAAATTCCACCATGATTCATTAGGGCAAGCTTCTCACCATGGGGAGCACCGGTCTTGTTCATCAAGAAGAAAGACGGATCATTTCGTATGTGCATCAACTACAGGGAATTCAACAAGCTTATCGTTAAAAATCGTTATCCCCTACCCCGAATTGACGACTTATTTGATCAACTTCAAGGAGCAAACTACTTCTCGAAGATGGATCTACGACCCGGGTATCACCAGTTATGAGTGTCATAGGAGGATGTTCCCAAGACAACCTTCCGAACTCATTATGGACACTACGAGTTTGTAGTGATGTCGTTCGGATTAACCAACGCACCAGCTGTATTCATGGACCTGATGAATAGGGTGTGCCGTCCTTACTTGGATCAGTTCGTTATCATCCCGGCAAGGCCAACGTAGTAGATGACGCCTTAAGTCAGAAGGAATACTCTGGTCGTAGAGTCAAATCATTGACTATGACAATCCATTCACACTTGTCCACACAAAATAAGGAGGCTCAGCTCGACGCTTTGAAACCTGAAAATGTGGCAAGCGAATACCTGAGAGGAATGGATAAGAACTTGCAAATCAAGGGTGCCGAAGCATTATATTTCATGGACCGAATCTGGACACCGAAACACGTTGGCTTCAGAGACGTAGTCATGACCGAGGCGCACAACACTCGATATTCCATTCACCCGGGTTCAGATAAGATGTATCTGGATCTTAAAAGGATATACTGGTGGCCTAACATGAAAGCAGAGATTGCTACCTTCGTGAGTAAATGTCTTACTTGCGCAAAGGTTAAGGTCGAATACCAGAAACCGTCAGGATTACTTCAGCAACCGGAGATACCTAAATGGAAATGGGAGTGGATTACTATGGACTTTATAACCAAGTTGCCCAAGACAACAGGTGGATTTGACACCATTTGGGTCATCGTCGACAGATTGACCAAATCCGCGCATTTCCTACCAATCAAAGAGACTGACAAAATGGAGAAACTAACAAGAACATACATTAGGGAGATTGTACGACTGCATGGTGTTCCTATATCCATTATCTCAGATAGAGATAGCAGATTCGCTTCGAGATTCTAGCAGTCGCTACAAAGTTCCCTAGGAACGAGGCTGGACATGAGTACAGCCTACCACCTACAGACCGACGGGCATAGTGAGAGGACTATCCAAACCTTGGAAGATATGCTGAGAGCCTGTGTGATCGACTTTGGGAAGGCATGGGATACTCACTCACCCCTTGTCGAATTTTCCTACAACAACAGTTACCACACGAGCATAAAGGTTGCTCCATTTGAAGCCCTCTATGGCCGAAAGCGCAAATCCCCTTTGTGCTGGGTTGAAGTGGGTGACACCCAGTTAGCTAAAGGACAAGTTCCTGATAGCACTCTCATAGGTCCGGAAATCATACGGGAAACGACTGAGAAGATCGTTCAGATTCGTGAACGATTGAAAGCCTCTAGAGACCGTCAGAAAAGCTACGCAGACAAGCAAAGGAAACCTCTGGAATTCCAGGTGGGAGACCAAGTCCTTTTGAAAGTCTCACCCTGGAAGGGCTTGATACGCTTCGGAAAGCGTGGAAAGCTAAATCCAAGATACATAGGGCCTTTCGAGATTCTTGCTAGAATCGGCCTTGTAGCATACACACTCAATCTATCGCAGGAACTCAGTAACGTACATTCTACTTTCCACCTCTCAAACTTGAAAAAGTGTCTGTCCGACAAGACTCTTGTAATCCCACTCGACGATATCGAGATCAACGAGAGCCTCAACTTCGTGGAAGAACCTGTAGAGATCATTGACCAAGAGGTCAAGCAAACGAAACAAAGTCGTATCCCGATTGTGAAGGTTCGTTGGAACGCCAAGCGAGGACCTGAATTTACATGGGAGCGCGAGGATCAAATGAAATTGAAATATCCGCATCTCTTTACTTAGTTATTTGTAACTACTTATTTGCTTAACTCTAATTTCGGAACAAAATTCCCTCTAAGGGGGGGATGATGTGACAACCCGAAATTTTCATTCATACAAACCCTACAGTCCAGAACATCAATTAAAAGTTAAATACTTTTCTGCTAATTTTTAGCCGGTTTAAATTCCGTTTGAGTATTTTTATTAATTATTCATGAATCAAACGGATAAAAGGGAGTAATTTCTAGAATGTCGAGGTAGCAATGGAACAATCAACACCTTGGATTGGTGTTCACGGCCAAACAAGAAGGGTTTGGGCCGTGAACTCTCTTTAGGCCGCAAACTCATGCCTTAGGCATGAGTTTACTCTCCATTCTTTCACTTCCTAACTTCCAAACTCAAGAACACTTACCATTCTCTCTCAAGTATCATCCCACTCTTCACCCGATCTTCCGAAAACGTAAGTGATTCTTAACTTGATTTGTTGTTATAACCTAACATCTAGTGTTTATACATCATTTCATCCATTCATTCTTGATTTTCACTTAGATCTTCAAGTGTTCTTCAAAACACCAAGAAAACACACTAGTGTGCTTAGAATGAACTTGTTTACACTTAGAAAACATCAAGAAACACATGATCAAAGGTGTTTATGGCCAAGGGATGTTCTTGGGCTGTAAACCCTTATAAGTGGGGTTAAATGAACCCTAGTCCCTTCCTAAGCATTGGATGCTAGTCTTGATCCTTCCTTGAAGTGTTTAGGACCTTAAAAATCAAATAAAACATGTCCCCATAAGAGTTTACGGCCGTAAACACATAAGGAAATGGTCCTTAGGACGTAAACTCTATAAGGTGGTGATATTGTGCCCCTAATGCTTCCTAAGGCTTGGACTTGATCAACAGATTCTCAATCTTGACTTATAATACCTCAAAACACCAAATGGCACATAGTACCATGAGCTTACGGCCATAAACTCGTGGGGAAATGACCTTGGGCCGTAAACTCCATAAGGAGTGGTCCTTGAGCCATAAACTCCAATGCCATGCCACACAACCTTTAGATGCAACCCTTTGGTACCTATAACACTTGAATCAAAGTGTTTCCATTTCCTAGGGTGTTTTAACTTGGTTAATTAGTTGTTAAATGACTAATTATATACATATATGTTTTATTATATGTTATCTAGGATCATTGTGTGTGTTCAAGTCCTCACTTGACATTTAGCATCCATTACCGATCCTACTATCGCATCACTCATCTCAGGTGAGTTCATACCCCTTAAACAACCTTTTAAATGCTTTTGCATGCTTTTAAATGCTTTTATGGGGGGGGGGGGAATACAAGTTGAATATGATAGTTATTATATCAATCACATGTTATTAATAACTGTCAAACATATGGGTTTACTATACTTTCAAACCGTTTTATCAAACAAACTACTTTGAAATCGTTTATTAAAATGACATCAAGTCATGATTATTTATTATTTCAAACCCTTTAAATGTATTACAAAAACATCTTTTTCACTTATGTATTCATAAAAACCATATCTATACACTTATGTAGTAAGTATATATATATATATATATATATATATATATATATATATATATATATATGTATTTGATAAGATGGCTGTGACTTCAGCTCCAACACTTTGTTTAGCAAAGGTGTATAAACATACATGGACACTTCAAACTACATTACTAGTAAACTATAATAGGTATAGTTTAGGAGATACGACTTACTATTCCTAGTACAATTGGAACATACAAGAGTCAATTCATTCATGAGTCTATACAAATGTACTACATACTATATGAAGAGATACTATTACATACTATATGATGAGATACTATTTCATATTATATGAATAGATACTATTATATACGTACGTGACTAACCATTCTACACCCAACTGTTAGCTACAAAGGGAAAATGCACATCGACGGATGTCTACGGTTAATACTATTCGGCAAGTTACTATGCCGTGTTTATCCTAATACCAAAGGATAATATTTCAATGATTATATAATTTTCCCTTTCACTTTTATCTTATGACACATTCACATAAACGATGAGGTAGAATATATTTTGATAATAATAGTTACATAGGGAAAAACCTTTATTCATACGGAGAAGCAAACCTCCAAAACTATCGGGTCTTGGTAGAAGACTACCAAGACTACATTTTATACTAGTAGGAAATATAGGATTTCCTAGGGTTTTCACACTTATACAAACTTTTTCATCAAACATTTACAAGTCTTTTCCTTATAGTTTTACAAATCAAAGACACTAAAATACTTATGAATTCACCAGCTTAAATGATGGTCTATGCTTTCAAAATAACTTGTATTCTCAGTTCATCAGTAGACAGGTACCGGTGACATGTTTTTTTTAAGAAGACGGAGCATAGGCAAGACTCCTCTTTTATTTTGAATCATTCATTTTTGGTGTCTATTACATTACAAAGAACACACATCTATTAAAACTTTACTATTAATGCAATGGATGTTGTTGTTGCTTGTTTACTACTTTGCATTGTTATGATACTTTACAAGACGTCCTCTGCCCCAGAACGTTTCCGCCGTTCTTGGTTTTGGGGTGTGACAACCTAGATCAAACCCTAGCCTCCATTGTTGAGCTTTGTAGCTTTTTTTTGTCGTTGTTTGGTCCTTTGAAGAAGAAGAATGTGTCTTTAGTGCATTGTTCCCGCAATCAAATCTCCTTATTAGCTTGTGCTGTTTCTGGACTCTTGTAAGTCCCGAAGCTTCCACCTTTTGTGTTCAAACATGATAGGTCTAGGATTTTACGCATTTTCTCCATGTTTGGGAAAGTTTGAGAGGATGGATTACATAAAGTTAACAACTTTATGGATCCTTGAGGTCCCTTTGAGGTTTAGTGTTACAGATCTAAATAGTGGTTCAGTTTTCGTTCCATGCATGAAGTTTTGACCTCATTTTCACCTTTTTTTAACCTAATAGACGTTAGGAAGCTTTCTGGAACAAATTGGGGTGTTGCTTAATAAATTAAGGGCTTAATCCATTAAGTTATCCAAAAGCAGTTCCTACGGCATGACATCTTGCGCACCACGTCGTAGAGGAGGGGTTTATCGCAACTGATTTCTTGGGTTGTTGTCACAGCGTGGCGAATAGTTTGGTCGCGACTATTTCGTTGTGGAGCTACCACGACGTGGCCAGTAGGTGGCCACGACGTGGTGGCTAGCTATTAATTGTTGACCGTTGACTTTTTAACCAGTTTAACTTTTGGCCAACTTAAGGTTTTTTGGGCTATAGATTGAGGATTGGTCCCTATTTGTTGTATAGGGGACTCGTAGTTTTAGTTATTGGATTCGTGTGAGCTGCACAATTTATCTACTAGACTGCGAGGTAAGTTTTCTTAATATACTTTGTATTGCAATATGTTTCATTTGTGTTAGGTTGTTGATATGTTTTAGTGATTTGTTAGACCGGTAGATCTGTTATGATTACCTGTGTTTCCTGGTTGATGTTTGTTTACATATGTCGATATATTGAGGTTGAGTTGAGGCGGGCCTGCTTTGTGTTGTAGGCCAAGATACCCAGACGGTCCATGTATATTGTAGGCCTTGCGAGGCGGTCCAGTCAGATGTTAGGCTCAAGGGAGTCGTTCATCTATATGTTATAGGCTCAGGAGAGCGGTCCAGGTGTATTGTAGGCCTTGCGAAGCAATCCAGACTGTAGGTTCATGTGTGCATGCATTGTATGTGTATTGTTGTGTAGGGTATTTTTGGGAAATTCACTAAACTTTGGCTTACAGTTGTTGATTTAAATGTTTCAGGTATGTAAATCTATGTTTTTAATAATTTGTAATCCTTTTTTTATAATTTTAAATCATTATAACTGAAAAAAAATAATAAATATATAAATGGAAAGTAACGCCCTTACTTCTCAAAGGAGAGACATATTAACAATTTAAAGGATTCTACATGTAGCCCCCTTTCTGACGATCGTCGGTGTTAACATCGAAAAAACAATAAAAGTCAAGATACATTTTTGTAGGGCTAAGTATACATGGGTTTGGACCCAAACCCGAATCGAAACCAACATCATCGGTTTTCAACTATTCCAAACCGAACCAAGTACCCAAACTAATCGGTTCGGTCTGTCAATTTTTAGTTTCTTATAGTTCGGTTTCGGGTTTAAACCCAAATCCAATCCCAACCTATCTTCCTAAGCAATGAGAATTTTTATATAGAGGCCTAGGAGGGTGTTTACATACAACATCGATGTGGGACAAGTTTATCTCCATTAAATTAAAAAATCAAGATTGTGGACGCACTGAATGATCACCAAACAAGCGCTTTACCAATCAAAACAAACAGCTATGCTTTATTTTTCTGATTTATATATAACATATGTATAAAATATATTAGTTTTAAAAGTTTAATATAATCGGTTGTGTTCAGTTTTGTCAGTTATATATATATATATATATATATATATATATATATATATATATATATATATATATATATATATATATATATATATATATATATATATATATATATATAATCTAGATCATATAAGAAGGAATTTTAGTAGGAAGTTAATAAATTTTTTATATGCATAACAAACCATCAAAATGAATCATTAGATTAATCAAATGTAAAATGATTCACAAGAAAAAAATTTCAAAAAATACGTCAACAATTCATTTTTCAGTAAATCAAGCAAAAATTCATTTTCATGACAAATTTAGTGAATTATAAATAAATCATCACAAAAATGAATCACCGATATGTTTTTACATAAATTTTTTTTGTGAATGATGCTATATTTTATTCATCTAATGATTCACAAAATGTACTACCTAATGAATTGTAACGCCCGCATTTCTTGTTATGCGTTATTAGAATATGCAATCGACGTTGGTCAATATTTGTAATCCTTACATGAATAAATAAAGGCAAATTGTTTGAATCTATGTGATTTAAATGCTTATATTATGCATATATAAGTATTAGGCAAAATCTTAACAAATTGGGTTAAAACAAATATTAAAATAAAATATTAATTAGGATAAATAGCCTTGATGAAAGTTGAAGTAGTCGTAATGTGGATTCTGTATATATAAGAAACGCTAAAATTTGACTTTGTATGAAGAAGTTATGACTGTTTTGAAGTTTCGTGTTCAACCCGATACGAAAAACTGCGTTTTAAATGCAAGTTGTAGTAATCGTTAAACCGATAGTGTGAACACCAAAATCTGACTTCCTATGAGGAAGTTATTATTTTTTGAAGTTTCAGTGCAGCTGTGTTAGCACAGAAATCGAACTTTAGATCAGTTGCGTTTTATCAGAAACAATCTAAACGAGAGTCAAATATCTCGTTAATAGGAGTTCATCGATATAAATATAGTCGAGAACGGATGTAGTATGAAAAAGATATGCATTTTAAATGGAGATTAGCAGTCTAAGCCTTCTAAAATAATAAATAAAAAATAAGTGAGAATTAGCCGACGTAATCTAAATGAAAGTTGTAGATCTTGTCGATAGCTACATGTGGATATAAAGAACATCAAAAATGGAGTTTGTATAAAAAAGTTATGAATTTTTGAAGTTTTCTCGAATGTGCTACGCACAAAAAGGCGCGACGCACGCTTCTAGAAGCCTCCACGCAGCTCCACCCTTTGAAGGACATGTTTTCGATAGAGAGCGGCTGAACATAACCAGGGCATGGCGCGCCTCTTGAGAATTTTCCTTGTAAATAGCTTTCAACCTTCATTTGATTTCCCACACCTTTCTAGTTATTCTCTCTTGATTTTCTCACTACTTTGGCCGAAACCTGTTTAGTTAAGATTCTAGCGAAGCTCTAGGGTCCATCAGTGCCTGACATTAGTAGGTATCAGGTTGGAGTTATGCTAATGCAATTTCCAGACTTTTGTCAGGAAAATATGTGTAAGTTAAGCTACACTTATATTACTTTCAGTGTAACTTATATTTATATTCATAGTCGTTATTATGAAAGTTATAAATAAGATTTGTCAGTGATTCCAAGTCATATAACCGATTTATCTACGTACAGGGGTAATGTCAATGCTAGATTTAGTGATGTGTTTAAAGTGGGATTTCCAAACAATATACTCTGTATACAAATAAACCTTACCTCTGATATGATCTTACCTGGTTGCTACTTACTTGATAAATCTTTATGTAGACACTGGGATTATTGAGGAATCTAGACTATCACTAGTCATAAGAAATAATAAATTCAGACTTAGTGATAATTAAACCTAGGTCACGTCAAAGGAAAAGTTAAGTGTTGAAGTGAAGCGCTGCCCAACTTTCTATTCATACACTTTAACAAGTGAGTGCATAGTTACTCTCATCTTACATATAGATATAAAGTATCCAGATGATTAAATGTTATGTGTGCCTATTATCTATATTCTTTGATATATGAGTTAGATGAATTATATGATTTTTACTTGATTCAATGGTATATGTATTTTCATATATAAAATATATTGGGTAGTGATAGGTGATGAAAAGGATGAGATGATGATGAGAGAACTTGACTATTGATGAACCAATCGTCTAGAAGAGCATAAATGACTACCACAGACTATTCCAGACAGTCCAGTGGAAACGTTGGCAGGCTCGCAACCTGTAGGTGTTAATGAACTATATGTACGTTTGATGTACTCTATCCCTTCATGGTTACCTTATTGACATATATTTCTAACCCCCCCCCCCCCCCCAAGCAGTATTGTCTACGGTTGTTGATGATGATCCTTAGGATAGGTCCCTTGAGATCAATATTTTTGGATTAGTATTTGAGAATAACAGGAATGAGTAAATGTGTGAATTATTTGATGTGAATTATATAATTAAAGAATTTAATTATTGTGGGCTGAAAACTTTATGGGCTCACCAGGCCACCAAGCCCGACCCACTCATTTCTTTGTATCACAAGTAGCGGTACAAAGGCACAGGGTTGATGAGAGATTTGAGGAGTTGTTAGGTCATAGTATAATAAATTGCCATAAGGCCTGTTAAAGCGAGTTTATGCTTATATATCTTTATTGATGATGACATCCCAAGGTTTTTATATATATCAATGAAATATATTTCTTTGGAAACACTTCAATAATTACGTTTTGGGAACAAATTCTGTAAATTAATGAATACTATTAATTTAAATAAGCATAAGAAAAAGTTTTAAATTGCCTGTCAAAATGGGGATGTCATAGTATGTTTAAGTAAACTAGGAATATTTGGGGATTTATAGACTTAAACTTAGAATGCTAACCGATGATCGTTATATGTGTGTCTATTAAACTTTAGGTAGATTACCTAAATTGAAACTAGCATAGGAATACTTTAGGACAAGATGCTCAATTTGTTGTTATATGCTAAATGATTTATATTATAGCATGTCTTAGGTTTCCTACCTAAACTGCTATAACTTGATTAGATCTAAGGTCTAATGACTACTTAGATTTGGAAATTTTATGTGTTCGGGATTCTAAACGTATAATTAATGTATTGGAATTGGCATATAGATTTTTAGGGTGATAAGGAGGATTTATGCGTCTAAACATAAATAAAACCTTCCCTATATAAACTCACGTCTCAGTACACTAAATGTATCGTTTTTTGTATAGATCGACATGGTGAGAACTCGAAGTGGACTAGGAATTGGTAACGGAAACCAATATCCCGAGCCTCGTGTAATCAAGCGTGCACCTGAATTCGTGCTATTAGCTGATGTAACATCTCGATTTTTCAAGTATTTTCCTTTCTAACCTCTTGGTATGAGAATCGACTGCATATTGGCCCTTAGTGGCATTTTTGTAATTTTTAGAAGTGAGGTGTGTACGTTGGGCATACATGGGTTTTGTAGAGTACGTTGGGCGTACATGGTTAGGGTGCAAACCCTAATTTTTAGGGTTTGGACCCTATTTAAATATCCTTAAGTCCCAATGCATCCTTCTTTCATCATCCTCCAGCCCTAACTTTGAACCTTCCAAACCCTAATTTCTTTTGAGCATTCTTGAGCCATTATGGGTGTTTTGGTGTTCATATAGGAATAGGAAGGAAGAGAGAACAACTTAGAAGCTTGGAACAACCTTGGATCTAGAAGCTTTGCACCGTCCTACATCTCTGAAAGGTATAAATTTCATACCTTGATGCTCATCTGGTTACATCTAGCTTATAAGGTGTTATTATGTGCTTTTGTCCCTAATAAATGTTGTCCTTGAGTATGTCATGCTCTAGACCCATTCAAGCTGTCGTTTTGGAGCATTTAGAAGCATAAAAACATAATCTTAATTATTAGTTTCCTTCCATGCATGAGTTTCAAGATCTTAATGGATTAGTAGTTATGGTTTTCGTTGTTGGGAAATTATTAGCCATGAAAAACCATAAAGTTGGAAACTTTATGGTTAAGGATGTTAGTTTTTTTGGATTAGGTGTCTAAGCCCATAACTATAATTGGTATAAACTTGAATTGATAGTAGCACAGTCCATTTGGGTTGCCTTCAAACCTGACAATTGAATAGGATAACTTTTAGAGAGAGAAGAATGATTTATTAATTTATTACTTAGTTAATAAATTAATTAGAAATCAAAATAAATGATTTATTGATGTATTACGGAAATAATATATTAATTAGAAATCATATTGTTTAATTAATATTCAATCGGAAATTAATTTGGAATTAATTTCGGGATTAAAGGAATTAATTGAAACTGCAAGAACTACAGGTGATAATGTTCAATAGTTAAGCATTGGGCAATTATAGAACCTCCCTATAGTAGGGGGAACGAATTCTAGATGCTCCTAGGGTTTCCTTGGGCTCTAAGGGTGCCTTGGATGCCTTAGTGAGGAAGTTAAGTGATTAGGGTTATCATGGATACACATGTCTTATCTAATACCTTCCTAACACTTATATAAACCCTCCTTTGGGTTAGATTTTGTCCAAGCACTCCTCCTAAAAGTTCTCTCTCTCTCTCTCTCTCTCTCTCTATATATATATATATATATATATATATATATATATATATATAGTATTCCTTGGTTGCTTGAGTTTGTTTGTGAGCCATTAGATGTGCGACACTTGTGGTGCTTGCTACCAAAGGTCTTTCAAGCAAGGATTCAAGATTTTTTACAATAACAATCTTAAAGGCATGTATTATTGTAACATCCATAAATTTCACAAAAATTTTAAACTTTTTAAATATCCAAAAACCATAATTTAATACAAATTGTTTTCAAAATAGTTTAAACATCAGAGAAGTCCCAAAACCAAATCATAAAAATGTGAGGAGGTGCACGATCAAGTCTTGACCTTCCCGCGATCATCCGAAATACCTGAAAAAAAAATCAAAATTGTAAGCCCGAAGCTTAGTGAGTTCCCCCAAAATACCAACACAATGCAAACAGAACAATATCATAACAAACAGTATGCATATAGAGTCTTCAGTATGGCTGGACTGCCTCACCGGCCTTCAACCTATTTGGCCCACTCTCAGAACCTTCAACATGTCTGGACAGCCCTACCAGGCCTTCACCCTGTCTGGACCATTCTCCGGGCCTTTGGCCTGACTGGTACGCCCCATTGGACCTTCATTCTATCCGGGCTGCCTTGGATCTTTTAGCCTTCAGCACGAAACATGATCGCCTCAACCCACCCATAATAACACAATCATCACATAGATATCAAATGCTAGCTAGCACATACAATAATCATAAAGGCCTAATAGGTCACCAATCAAAGCATCATACTATACGCTAAGATACATATCTAACAGATCATCAAACATGGCATCATCTTATACACTAGGATACAGATCTAACTGATCACTACACATAGCATCATACAATAACCAGGACACAATCCAAAGGGCCAGTATTGGTGCCTTAGACCTTGTTGGTATAGTGAGAAGAACTCACCTCACAAGTAGTGTCGAACCGATAAAATCAAATCCCAAATCACAGCTCTAAACTCAACTGCCTCCAAATGGTTGCTACAACATTGTAAATGCCGAATATACAGCCTCCTCCTTCAGCTATGCACCAACCACTTCAAGCTTCTTCAAGAAATGCACCAAACAAACACTCCTTAGGCTCACACACTCTCAGAATGGAAGATTAAGCACGATTTAGGGTTTCTATGGACTGAGGGGAGGGTAAGGGAGGCCATCCATGAATCATAAAGTCTTTAAATAGGGTGCAACACCCTAAAAATTAGGGTTTAATGACCAACCGTCAACTCGCCGAGTTATTCTTTACAACTCGTCGAGTCTAAGGCCATCAACTCGACGAGTTCTAAAGGAAGATTTGTCATTTAAGCCATAAATCTCATACCTGAGAATTGGGATGTTACAACTCTCCCCCACTTGAACTAGACTTCATCCTCGAAGCCTGCTGTGGTGAACAAATCTGGATAATGCTCCTGCATCTCCACCTCCTGCTCTCAAGTCCACTTGGATCCCCTCCGATGTTGCCACTGTACATTTATCAAAGGTATCTCTTTGTTGCGATGACCTTCCTTTCCAACACATCCACTGGCCTCTCAACATAATTCAGACGCTCATCCACTTGAATGTCATCTAGTGAAACAACCGCCTCCTCATCCAATACGCATTTCTGCAACAGTGAACATGCTATGGATCTGACTGAGCTCCTCCGGAAGATCCAATTTATACGCCACCTTGCCAACCCTGGCAATAATCTGGAATGGCCCAATGTATCGGGGACCCAACTTTCCCCTCTTCCTGAAGCGGATCACACCCTTCCAGGGTGAGACCTTCAACAACACCATGTCACTGACCTGAAACTCAAACTCAGATCGGCGCCGGTCGACGTAACTCTTCTGCCAACTTTGAACGGTCTGCAGCCGCTGCCTGATCTGCTGAATCATCTTGGTAGTCTGTAGAGCCACCTCAGTCCGACCCATCACCCTATGATAATTTGTTGTTGTAGGAGAACTCTGCAAGGAGTAGGTAGGAGTCCCAGATCCCACCATAGTCAATGAAGCACGTCCGCAACATATCCTCAAGGGTTTTTATGGTCCACTCGCTCTGGTCGTCGGTCTGCGGATGATAAGTTATGCTGAAATGCAGTCTCGTGCCCAGTTCCTCGTGGAACTTTTGTCAGAAACGGGAGGTGAACCGAACATCACGGTCTGAAACAATAGAGAATGGCACCCCATGGTGAGCAACGATCTCACGGATATACACATCGGCCAACTTCTCGACCGATGAGCTCTCCCGAACTTCCAGAAAATGAGCACTCTTGGTCAATCGATCTACGATGACCCATATAGCTTCGAAACCCTTTGCCATTCTAGGCAATTTGTTGATAAAATCCACCGTGATCTGCTCCCACTTCCACATGGGAACCTCCAGAGGCTGTAGCTTTTAATGCGACCTCTGATGCTCAGACCTTGACCATCCTGAAGGTCAGACACCTCTCGACGTAACATATGATCTCTCTCTTCAAGCACGGCCACCAGTAACTCAGTATCAGATCCTAGTACATCTTGGTGGCCCCTGGGTGAATAAAGAAACGAGACTTATGAGCCTCCTCCAATACAATTTGTCTGACCCCACCAGACATCGGAACCCACACCCGACCGCAACGGGTCAACAATCCACGACTATCGTGCATGAATCTGGTGATTTCGCCCTTAATTCTCTTAATTTTCCAATTCTCCTCTCGCACACCCTCAACCTGAGCTTCCCTTATCAAGCTCACAAGACGAGAGTCCACAGAAATCCTCATACATGAAGTCGGAACAGAAGGTCTAGCCGACTTGCGGCTCAGGGCGTCCGCCACAACGTTCGCTTTACCAGGATGGTAAAGGATCCCACAGTCATAATCCTTGACTACGTCCAGCCACCTGCATTACCTCAAGTTCAGTTTCGGCTAATCCATGATATGCCTCAAGCTCTTGTGGTCCGTGTGGATGATCAAGGTCGTTGTCTCGGTCAAAAATAAACCAACTAACCTAAGTAGATAGGATAAGTCGGGTTGAATCCGCGAGGAGTTCGTGGTTAAACTTTATGTCAAATTAATCAATAAAAAGAAAAGTATTACTAGGAATTGTCACAAAATATTAAAGAAAAAGATCAAACAAAAGCTTGGAAATTTATTAATTAAAACAAAAATCTCAATGAGAAAACTAGAGTACTCCCGGTTTAGTTATGGACAGTTTAGATTCACATACTTTCTTCCCTAGAATCCTAATTCAATTATTTATATGCAATTGGGGTTTATTAACGTGTAACACATAGTTTTAGGCACACAATATGTTCATTCAACTAGTTTTCTTACTCCCCATGTCTAAATGGATTAGGAACAATTAGTGAACTAGAAATAAAGTGTCTTACAACTACCTATTACCATATTAAGTTTCAATATCATAAGTTGGAATAATATATGTTGCTTCAATCACTTGTCTTTACTCCTAAACTAATTGAACGTAGAACAAATGATGAATTGACAATAAACTATTTTAATTATGACATCAAACAATTCATACAACCCAATTTCAATTATCATTACCAAATATCATCACATGTAACATAAAACAACAATTAAAATTAACTAGAATCAAGTAATAATCAAGTGTGTTCATCCAAAAGTCCTAAACATCCCCATAAGTAACCCTAATGGTTTAGCCTTCCATTGAGTTTATAAAAACAATAACTTGAATCAAATAAATTATAAATGAAATGACTAATAAAATCCATAAACAAACTTAGAATCATCAAACAAATGTAGCCTAATGATTATCAAACTATAGAACAAATAAACCTTTAGGAAAAAGTAATCGAATCTGGAGCTTGATTGAATTGATGTAGATCCGTCGGTTGAACGATCTTCAAACGTTGAATAACAATGAATTTGATGATTTCTCGCCTTAGATTCTGAAATCCGTGATTAGGGTGGTGTTTGGAGAAGGTTTGAATGTGTTTGGAAGCCTCCAAAACTGGGAAAAATCACAGGGGAGAAATCCAATTTCGATTAGGGTTTAATCTCCCTTAAATTGGTGCTGAAAAACTGATTTTTTGGGCTTTTTCTGCGTTGGCGTCATACGGGGCATTTTAGACGTCTTGTAGGACGACTGGGTGTCCTTCGTGGTATTTTATATGCCTTCTATCATCCTAGATTTGCACTATAAAATGGCCTAAAACGGTTTGACGTCCTAGGAGGCGGCTTAGACGCGTACTAGGACGTCCTTCATCTTTGGTGCCCCTTTTGATGATGAAAACAGTTGAATCAGTAAAAACAAAACATGAAAGTTATAGGAAATTTTGTCTAGTTTCCGAAACATCTATATTCTTGTCAATCAGAGCTCCAGATCATGAGATATGATCAAAACATTGAAGAGTGGTCAAATTTCTCAGCACCATTTTTCTTCATTCCTTTAGCAATTCATCTCCCATGCTTGCTAGCTTCCTTTTGCTCGTTTTTCTTGTGGGCTCCGCCCACTTTAGCACTAAGTAGTTACCTGCACATAATGTTCAAGATTTCATCAAAGTAGTGCCATTCTTGGACAATTATACATCAATTCAGCATATTTAGTACAATTTATTGTGCTATAAATATAGACCAATCAGTGGACGGTACAGCGGACCCCATGGTATGCGTAACCACAAATAACCAGAGGTGAGATAGCCACCCGAACAGATGGTTCTACTCTAGTGTCACAACCAAACAAGGAACAAGCAAGACAACCTAGCCCAAGAGTTTTCAGACTCTCCTACATGACCACCGACAGTCGCTAAAGGCACTCCATAGATGATACCCAGCAAGCACAGATAACATACAGTTCTAAAGGTTATTATCACAAAGCGACATGCTCAACACCAAGAGACAGACCTACTGATCACTACAACATAACAGCACACTCAATACCTGAACGTCGATCTAACAGAATACATAGAGAGTCTTCAACATAACTGGACCGCCCCACCGGGCCTTCTGCCTATCTGGACCACTCTCAGAACCTTCAGCATGTCTGGACCGCATCTTCGGGCCTTCAGCCTGTCTGGACCATTCTCCGGGCCTTCGGTCTGACTGGTACGCCCCGTTGAGCCTTCAGTCTATCCGGCCCACCCTAGGTCTATTGAGCAAAACCCTGGACCCATCCTGGTGTCCTCTCCATAAATAGTCAGCTCTTCCCCAATTTTAGCCAATTCACAGACCATAACCCTAACCTAACCATGCATATAAGTCGATCCAAACCCTAATGCTACCTTGAGCACCCACAGATACACACGAAGAATCACCACCTTACACATACTTAGGGAACCCCTAAACTCATGTTTGATCGCCATAAAACCCCATACTTGATCGAGACTGAACATATTCTACTAATACAAAACTAGTTCGAGAAGACTTCCAAGGTTATCCCGAAGGTTGCCAAAACCCGAGTCTGATATGAATCAGAATTTTCACTCCACTATTGAGGGTAAACATACCCCAAAGATTGAGGAAACGTAAATGCACTTCACAGGGATTGGTGATGCATTACTAGCTTCTTAACTGTCTCCTCTTGAACCCTTCGGAGAATTCCCGCTGAAGACGAACTCAACGACCAATGGTCTAGAACACCCTGACACCTAAACCAGGGAACCACAAGTCAACCTGGAGTTGAACATTCCCATTTCTGGAGAGGTTCACCGATAACGCCTGCCCAACCACTCTAGGAACCGTAATCCGAACATCAACAAACGAAACCTTCGATGGCTGACGCTTAACCTAAGAATCCCTAATTCTCCCTCACTTAGAACACCAGCCACCACCCACTGGTGGCGAAACCAAAACATAACTTAACCGTCCCAACCAGGTATTAACATACTTAACCATGGAATGAATAACCTACACAAAATGATCCTCCATATACGGAACAACGAACTTCAAGAGAAATCTGAGTTCCAGCTAAAGACCTCTGAATTTCCAAATTATAACTACTTTCAAAGCATAAGAAACTACCTGATTTTCGAGCCATACATACCTTCCTTGATTGCATTCCAATTACAACCCAATACCTAGCTTTCCTATTCCTCAAGAATGCAGGCCCTCGCTCGCATTGCTAAGGTACTCATGCCACATCAATCCACCTGCGCACCATGGCGCTGACATACCGCCACTAGCCACCTCAACCAACCCCTTAAGTCCTTTACGTTGGTGACTAAAACCATAACCCTTATCCTGAACTGGCGAATCTTTATTCTACTTCTCATCGTCTAATGAATCTCTGAGCTCTAACTACCTACAATCCCTTGATAAAAAAAAGTCCCCTAACACCTCCAATGACCTAACGACTCATGCAGAAGGAATATGAAGTTTCACAATACATAGATCAGACAAAACAGATAGTTAACTCGAAGTTACTGCATACCCATACCCAACAAGATTCCAAAGAAAAACAAATACCAATAAAGGACAATTTAACCATAATATTATTACAGAATGGGGGTTCCAATTACATACCAGATATTTTTGCGGGTCGACCTTGAACTCCTGAGGCACGATGACCGTTGGAACTCGAATTCCCTCCGCCCCCAAAGTTGGGCAGTGGGACCTTAAATGACTTGGCTGGTGGCAGTGAAAGCATATATGATCCTTGTTGCAATCCCTTAGTACATGCCCTCTTTCTCCACACTTGTCACACCTGAACTTGTGACAAGCAAATATGTGAGTTCCCCCACACTTTCCACACACCTCATGATTCTCCTGGCTTCCAATTCCCAGGTCAAAAGCCTCAAACTCCTCATCCTCTGCTGAAGGATCCCTCCTCCTCTTTCCTAGTTGTGTCCCCACATCCAGCACTCCCCCAATAGTTATCCCAATAGCAACACCTCTCACAGTCTGCAAGGCCGCAGTTTTCTCCTCGAGCCTGGCGATTACCCTGGCGGTGACCCGATCCACAACACTAGACAACTCTTCTTGTAGAATCTGAGAAACCTCCATGGAAATCATCTTCTGTACATGATCAATGGACAATATCGGCCTATCTTTGGCCACTAGCTCCCGATCCTGTTCCGGATCCCGCCTTAAATTGTCTCTCCATCACCATACTGAACATACACTAGGGAGATATCAGATAATCGACATCCCATAACGGGGAACCAACTCCTAGCAAAACCCTAGGGGTTGTGACTTCCTTGTTACGCGTATGGGTCATGTGATTTTAGTAGTACGGGCCCATACTACCTTCCACACCTACTCATATTTGTCTCAAGGATCATTACAACGCCCTAACAATATACATAATCATAGGCGAGCACTCATTCCTTGCTCATAGAGGAAAGATAAACATCCCACAACTGGCCGACTGACCCGCACAACTCATCCTACCACTAACTGCCACACGACCCTCCATTGATGCCAGATAACTATTGCATTAATACAATCACATGCCGCACAACTTAAATAATCATAGACTAAAGGATTTAATCCTACAGCGGTTGGACTCATACAAGAGTTGCGCAGCAAGACCAAATCCCTTATCCTAAGATCATTTAACCCATGTAGCATGTGACTTAGCATATTCACTCAATAATCAGTTCACACACGAAAGAGTCATACAACAATCAATCAAGCGCTCTACGAGTGATAAGGCATCATATAATAAGGCAATTATATCATGCAATTCTTGAAGATCCCTAGCCTATCACTAGCATACTGTTCTAACATATCACAATATCAAATAATAGTATGGTATTTTGGGGTCTACTTACTGGCTCTGGCTGATCATACACTTCACATCCTCCTTTAGTATTTTGAAAACCATTTAAAAATCATTTTGAAATTTTAAAAAAATCATTTTTCCTTAGTTTTAGATTGGATTTACACGAGTGCTCCTCCGATTTACTCAAACCAAGGCTCTGATACCCATTTGTAACATCCATAAATTTCATAAAAAATTTAAACTTTTTAAATATCCAAAAACCATAATTTAATACAAATTGTTTTCAAAATAGTTTAAACATCAGAGAAGTCCCAAAACCAAATCATAAAAATTTGAGGAGGTGCACGATCAAGCCTTCACCTTCCCGCGATCATTCGAAGTACCTGAAAAAAATCCAAAAATGTAAGCCCGAAGCTCAGTGAGTTGCCCCAAAATACCAACGCAATGTAAACCAAAACAATATCATAACAAACAGTATGCATATAGAGTCTTCAGTATGGCTGGACCGACTCTTCGGCCTTCAGCCTATCTGGCCCACTCTCAGAACCTTCAGCATGTATGGACCGCCCTACCGGGCCTTCACCCTGTCTGGACCATTCTTCGGGCCTTTGGCCTGACTAATACGCCCCATTGGGCCTTCAGTCTATCCATTCCACCCTGGGTCTTTTAGCCTTCAGCACGAAGCAGGACCGCCTCAACCCACCCATAATAACACAATCATCACATAGATATCAAATGCTAGATATCACATACAATAATCATATAGGCGTAACATGTCACCAATCAAATCATCATCCTATATGCTAAGATACAGATCTAACAGATCATCAAACATGGCATCATCTTATACACTATGATACAGATCTAACTGATCACTACACATAGCATCATACAATAACCATGACACAATCTAAAGGGCTGGTATTGGTGCCTTAGACCTTGTTGGTATAGTGAGAAGAACCCACCTCACAAGTAGTGTTGAACCGGTAAAATCAAATCTCAACTCATAGCTCCGAACTCAACTGCCTCCAAATGGTTGCTACAACAGTGTAAATGTTGGATCTACAACCTCCTCCTTCAGCTATGCACCAAACACTTCAAGCTTCTTCAAGAAATGCACCAAACAAACACTCCTTAGGCTAACACGCTCTTAGAATGGAAGATTAGGCACGATTCAGGGTTTCTATGGACCGAGGGGATGGTAAGGGAGGCCAGCCATGAATCATAAAGTCTTCAAATAGGGTGCAACACCCTGAAAATTAGGGTTTCATGACCAACCGTCAACTCTTCGAGTCTAAGGCCATCAACTCGATGAGTTTTAAAGGAAGATTTGTCATTTAAGCCATAAATCTCATACCTGGGAATTGGGATGTTACAATTATAACCCTCTATTATGTGAATTTTGATTATACACTAGGGATCTAGGGTTTATACTTTGTGTTCATAGTTTTCATGTCCAATTAGAGAAAACTTAGATCTAATCAATTTAGGGTTGCATGCACACATAGGATATGTTGTTATGCTCAAAACCCATCAGTAGTATCAGAGCCTTGGATTAGTTTTCTGTTGAATAGATGCAATAGTGATTGATTCAAAGGATAAGAGAACAAAATCGACATTTTGTTCAATGAACTCGTCGAGTTTCGTCCTCCAACTCGTTAAGTTGGTTCGTCTGATGCTTATCTCAGATTTTCTTGCCTAACTTGATTTACTAGGTTAATATTTGGTAATTAGCTTTTATTTATTCTGCCATAATCTGATTTTTGGTAACACTAGATAATTAAATATGACCTAAATGTTAGGAGATAGTTATGAATTGGATAATGTTGATTTTATTTTATTATAATTATCCTTATGGATATGGTTAATGATTTAATTATTTGATTAATTAAAGGATAATTAATATATCCATAATTGGCTTCTAGATAATTATCAATTAGATTAAATAATTAATATTTTTGGGTTGTTTGAAATTTAAAATTAAAGGGTTTAATTTTTGAAATTTAAATTGATAAACCCTAAAAATATATCTTATGGATTTTATTAATGGTAATTAATAAATCCATATGTGGTTTAAATTTAACTAAGTTAAATGTTTAATTTATTAAAATATTAAACCCTTAGTATTTTAATATGTTTAAAATACACCCTATACTATATGTAAGATTAATAGTTTAATATTTACTATATTTATAAGACGAGACAGTCGAATTGCTAGTATGTCTCATTCACAAAGCCATACTATAAGGAGAGTTTAAGGAAGCAGCCTATAAAATGACTGTCATTGGGTATCCATTCTTAACCACCGCTCTCTTGTATGGTGGATGGTCGTTAGCCGAACAGATTCGATAGGACATTTAATCATCATTAAAAGTATAATGATAAAGTAACTAAACCATTTCTAAAATCCCACTCTTAGTTAATTTAGGAAAAATGTGAATTTGATGCTAACCCATAAAATTGCACATTGCACCTTATTGGTCATTAGTAGAGTGTGTGTGGTTAACCGGCACACTAATATGGGACTAATATTGTTGGCAATGGGTGTCTCGTAAATTATTATTGGTTAATGGAGCGTGTGTGGCTAACCGGCACATTATTTAGATAATAAATGACATCGAGAGTACCAAGCTAATTTGCATGGTTATTCACATCAAGTTTGTGATCATCGACATCCCAGTCACAAAAGTGAGAGCATAATCGAGATTAAACATGCCATTGAATAGTTCAATGAATCTCAAAAGATCTACGAATTTCATTAGAATGAAATTGGTAATTTCTTTACCTACCTAAAATAGATTTGAAGTTGATTACGGCATCCCTCTTCAAAATTCGAATAAAAAATATGTATCCTAGCCTTAATTAAATTTTTTCTGGGTTAATATTTAAGGATTAAATATATCAACTAAGTTGAATTCTTTTCTCCCTTAATAGATGTCCAGTTCAGACATAAATGGTCATCCTCATCCTTCTGGAAATGGTTTTCCTTCTCAATATGAATATGATCTTCCACAAGTTGATCAAGGTGAAAGAATGTTCCCTTCTTCAAATGGTGGAACTGAAAATCATGTTTCTCCAACTCTTCCTCTACCTCCTCCAGTGATTCTTCCTGACCCACGTTTTCTTCAACTTGAAAATTTCAAGGTTACTCAAGCCCTGTTGGCATGCAAACACCTAGATGGAAATTATGTCTGTGCAGATGTTCCAAAAATTAAGTCACACATTGGTAGATTGGGAATGTTGGGTGTCATTTTCCCAAAGGAGCTGGTTGCTGACTTGGTTCTTCACTCACTTCCTGAGTCATATAGTCAGTTTTTTAAGGACTACTATATGACTGATAACGACGTGACCCTTATAGATCTGACAAATTTGCTAATTGTTGCTGAAGCAGAAATGCTAAAGTTCACTGGTCAAGCAAATATGGATGAAGGATCTGCCTCCCAAAAATCCATGGATAATAACATTGGTAGTCCATAAAAGGTCTCTCCTCCCAATTGGAAACGATCGACCAAGGTCAAATTGTTTGACCACATGGCAAAGAGAATGGCCAATTCTGAGATAGTCCCATGTAAAAATTCCTGGAAAGTACATATGTTTCCATTGCCAATTGAAGGGGCATTGGATGCGAAGCTGTCCTATCTACCTGAAAGATCGCAAGGATAAGAAAGTCAAGTTGTATGACTTTGCTTCAGGTACATCCGTTATCTAACCCCATTAAGTTCTTATTCATAGAGTCTTAATACATGATGTGATAGTCACATTTTGATGTTTTGTAGAATCTAAGAGAAAAAAGGAAGCTTACGAAGAGCAAGTTAAATCTGATCGTGAGAGATGGATTCCGGTCGCATAGTTTAATGATCGGATTTTTTGAGTTGTTGATTAGGAGTTATTATAGATTAATAGGTTGCTTAGGAAATATCTAGAAACATAGTTTTCATATATATTTGCATTGTACGGACAAATTTTTTCCGCTCATTATTAATAAAATGAAATTCTGATTTACTTATTTTATAATTCCTTTCAATGGTATTTATGAAAAATTGGTGGTTATATTTCTATTATTAGCAATGGTTAAATATGGATGTGATTCTTAGTTGTGTCATTTGTGGAAATGTCATAATCAACCAAGTGAAAAGGAATTCTCATCACCCAATTTTCAATTGCATAGAAACTTGGAGTCATGCAATCTGTATTGTGTGATGTATGAGAATCTTGATCTTTGGAAAAATTAAGACTAATTCGTTGATCGCATGTCTTTGTAAGTCAAAATGAAGGACTAATGGATATAGTACACATTGATGTGGACTATTTAGATCCACCACAAAGGACGATAAGTATATTCGTCATGATTTACGGATGGTTCAGTAAATATGGTTATATTTATAAGAGTAAGTGTAATTCTGATTCTTTGAAAGGTTTCATAGAATGGCAGAACGAATATGAAGAATCTATTAAGTAGAAAGATAAAAGTTTCTCCAATCTGAAAGGAAAGAAGAATACTTTAGTATCGTGTTTTGTGATCATCTTAATAATTATGAAACCATTTCACAGTCGATCCTCGAAGAACATCTTAGTGAAATTGTTTCAACTAAGAAGAGGAATCAAATATTGAAATGGTTTAATTGAGAGATGAGTCATACTTCGTATCAAATAAACCAATTTTAGAGTCGCACTCTAGTAACTTCTAATCCTAATTCAAACTAAGTAGGTTTATAACAACTCATGAAATATGGAGTAGAAATGTTTTCTTGCTCTAGCACATTTGAAATTGGTAGTTGTGATGTTTTGGTTAAAACAAAGATAAACTAATACCAATTAAATGAAGTGTTTTCATGATAAGAACCCACAATATCCTTTGATTGTTTGGTTTTGCTTGTCGAGGAATGTTCCTTAACAAAGAAACTTATGTGTCAAGGAGTCATTGGGAGTCTTAATGGTCTTGAATAGTTTCAGGAGTCAATCAAGAATAAAACTGTTAGTTATCACTAGCATACGACCTGAGGTTGATAACCCATCGTGTTAAGTTGACACATTCTTGTTTCTATGAACCTTCCAATTAAGTTGACTATGCATGTGAGTTCTATAGTTCTCATTTGACTACAAAAGGAAGATCACGTTGGTCAGTGATAGTACACTGGTCAATGGAAGTGAGTTGCTTGGCAACCTGGAAGCGCCGGTAGGCCCTTGTGCTACCAGAGGGTGAGAGACTAAGAATAAGAAAAGTTCAGTCCATGAAAGGAAAACTGAATTTGATTTGGTTTTTTCATACAACTTATCTTATGATTGTAGGTTGGAAGTGATAAGATTCATATGGATAGGGACTCATACACCATTAAATCTAAGCGACAAAAGGGTTTTGCTCTAATTCATAAAAAAATGAGAGAAACACTTTCACTAATGGATTTTAGATCTAATTAATATCATTATGGTTAGCAGTTGTGATAATTGCGTTCTCAAATTCGTATATGATTACGGAATCCCTTTTCATACTTCGAATTGTGAGAAATGGTACAAAATAGTTTGAACGTTCAAGTCTTATAGTTGTAAGTTCTAAATGGGTTTTATACACACACATGTGCTATCTAATGAAAGGTGTATGAGCTTTAAGTCTAGATGAAGACTTATCAAAGCATCACGTATCAGAAATTTGCACTTTAGTAAGAAAGTAAATAATATTGATTTCTAGAAGTCCATTTGATTTCTGAATACATATCGAAGCTAGTGGGAGCATAATTGTTATGCAGATAGAAGTATAATCGTTATGCTAGTGGGAGCATAATTGGTATGGTGAGTATTGCAAGTTAGTAAAACTATTTATAGTAAACAAAGTTTTCAATTTGCATGTTGCTATATTTGAGAATTGTTTTGCTATAAAAGTTTTTAAGGGAGAGGGCACTCATACTTCATTCAAATCTAAAAGTTTAGATTGAAGGATTTTAATGGAACTTAGTCATTAACATATATGAATAACGTGTTGAAGTAATTCAACATAGGAAATTCGATATATGGAAATATTAGAGCAAGAGACTGGTCAAGTATCATGTCTTTATGTAAGACATTATGTATCGAATCTCATATGCTTCAGATATATGATCGATCACATACGCTATAATATTTGCGTGTTCCGATTTTTCAAATGCATAGGGCATTGAGAGAGAAAAATGACTAGAACAAGATGTGACTAAAGTTGTTAAACAATGTCAAGGACAATCTAAGGTTCATCGAAGATTAGTTGCTTGTGGACATTTGGAAGTATAGTAATATTTGGACAGACCATATTGACATGTTTATGATTGGGATAATTCTTGATCATAACTGATAGTCATATGGGAATACGGAAATGTTTCCATAATGGGAGTTGATGATTGAAATCTACATATGAGTTAGAAACTTTGATGCAAGGAAGGTGTTCAAGAATTGTACCTTGAATTTGATACTTCATTACCATGAAATTGTTTTAAGTAACAAAGTTTCAATGGAGCATTTTGTGACATGGTTGACTAAGTCTTGGTGACTATAACGCCATGTCATCGCAAATTGCATGTAAGGTTAGACTCTAACACATTTAGTAGTGACGAGAATTGGGAATTCTTACACTTATAATAAGGATTTAGAATTGTGAAATGAGCATCATTGGAATTATGTCCAATCAATTTGTTCACAAAGGAAGGACCATAGAGAAACATAGTATGCATGTTTAGAACATGACATGACTAATGTTTGATTCAAGTATTTTGTTGATTAATCGAAACATTATACAATTAATAGAGTCTAATTAATATGGTGATTAAATAATAAGTGTTTTAGTTATATTAAATAGTTTTGAGACCATAGTTAATTAGGTTATTATTGTGTTTCACTTTGCATGTTTTACTTCCCGAATAATTGGATTATTCAAACATCCACAGTCGATCATACTTTTGGAAGTAAGTAGCGAATTAAGACTGTCATGAATCGAACTGTAAATTGTCTAAGGAGTTAGACATAGCAATGGTTTGTTGTAGTATTCATGAGTACTTTTGAAATGAGAATTTAAGTAATAGATTAATCCACTCTTAGAGAATTACTTCATGGATTTTATCAAGAGTAATTTTGAGACGATAATATCTTATATTCTTGAAATGGGGATATATGAGTTGTTGTTTACGAGTCAGTTGTGCATTGATAATACGTAAACACATCAGTAACTTAATGTTATAAAACATATTGTTGTGTGTGATTTGATGAGTAAATGGTACACGCATATAAGTCGAAGTTTATCCGTTCCTTTTACCCAAAACGGGAAAAAGCGATATCTGTGGGCCCCTCGATGATTTGGTGATGACATCTAAAGTGCTTGGCCAAGCCTAGACTGAATTGATGTGTTCAATTAATAGTATGTTATCAGTCATCATAAATCATAAATCAGGAAAAAATCTTGGACAGAGACGTTGATTATAATCCATGTCTCATGTCCATACGATATCTTGTATAACGGAGGAATATTTGATCACTTATATTAGGACATGTCACCGACTGGGTCAGAGTTCAACAACGGCTTTTGGTAGCTAAAATTTGCGAGTCAATTTTGAAGTTATACTTGCAAATATAGTTATTAGACTTATCAAAGTAGGAGACTGTTGGATTAGGTGTCTAAGCACATAACTATAATTGGTATAAACTTAATATGTGGTCAAGTTCACTTAATATACTATCTCCCAACAACTTGAAACTACTGTCACCCACATATCTTTTAAAGAAACCACACCATTCGGCTGAATCATATATGCTCACTTTCCATGTAAGGAGATCAAAATCAGCCAAATACCAATGCGGGTGCGGTATGTTGATGGGAATTAAAACCTTCAAAAAAATGATAAGTTATTAGATATATACATATTTTAATTTATATATATATATATATATATATATATATATATATATATATATATATAAATATTATATGATACATATAAATAAATGTACTAACCTGATCAATATCCTTCCAATGTGGTCCATCAACCATCCCGGCTGCTACACGCCTCAAATAACATTGTTTCTCAGATTCCAAAGTTGTTCCTTCAGGATTAATAATCGTCCACTTACCAGCCGACGACTTTATTTCCTTGAGCAAGGACGTCCAAATAACCAAATGTTGCGTGTTAGAAAAAAAATCATTTTGTACATCCAACACTTTATGTAATATAAAATAAGGGATGTGTCTTACCTCAGAGAGCAACCATCTAGAGCCAATACCAAGTAAACTTGACCAAATTTCCCAATTCATCTCAATACCTCTTAAAAGTCTATGCTCCAAAAATACCGCTCCCATGTTCTTTCCCCACAATTTCCAAAATTCAACATCACTATCCAGATAACCGTCCAATAGTAATGGTCTTTTTTCTACATTATTAGACTTCTGCGGTTTTTTCCATTTTCTGTTCTTAAATGGTTCCGTCGACGAAACCTACAAAATCAATATGTTAATTAATTTGGAACGATTATATACTATATAAATAGAAATTACTTAATTTTATACCTGTGTGTAAGGCTCCCTACAAAATTTCGATTTCATTTTTAATCGCCCTTTTAACAGTGTAACTGTGTTATCCTCAACTACAACAACAGGCGCTGGCGTCTGCAAATACGTATGGCCTGACTCGGGATCCAAACCACGAAAACAATGCTTCCCCCGCATCCACATATTCCATATCATTCAAACCAAATTGTTTATCTTTTTCCCATTTATTCATTCTCTTCCTAAAGTGCTCGATTGTGGTTTTCAACTGAGTAACAACGCCAAGTAACTTGTCTATTTTATTGTCTTCTAGAGGTTTGTTGTATGTTTCCTGAAAATAAGAGGCTGAGGTGTAATCTGCACCCCAAAAATGAGAGCCTGAGGTGTAGTCTACTCCCTGAAACTAAGACGGGTGTGGTGATGGAGTGTAACATCCATAAAAATCAGGCCAAATTTAAACTTTTTAAAATCATTTAGAAACCAACAGTTATTACAAATTTGTTTTCAAAACGGTTCTATATCAGAGTCTCCCAGAAACATAGTCATAAAATGTGAGGAGTTGTACGATCATGCCTTTGCCTTCTCGCGATCATCTGAGGTAACTGAAACCAAAACTGAAATTGTAAGCCCAAAGCTTAGTGAGTTCCCTCAAAATACCCATACACACAACAATATAAATATAATCACAAACAACATACTATGGGTCCAATCAACCATCGGGTTGGAATACCCCAGGCATTCAACCATTCGGTAGGAATGCCGACATACTGTGGGTCCAATCATCCTCGGGATGAAATACCCCAAGCCCACAACTAGCAGGTTGGAATGCCCACATACTACGAGTCCAATCATCCTCAGGATGGAATACTCATGGCCCACAACCATCGGGTTGGAATGCCCAGGTCTATTGGCTTTCGCACAAAGCAGATAAGCCTCAACCACTAATCAAACATGTGCACATATAGCATAAAATCACATAACAGTCTATAGACAGATAAACCGATCAAACGTATCATAACGTAACAACATCCTATCTACCAGGATACTGATCTAACAGATCATAATAGCATAATACCATCCTATCTACCAGGATACTAATCTAACAGATCATACTAGCATAACATATCAGGATAACAATCCAAAAAGGTCGGCCTTGGTGCCTTCGACCCTTGAGTATAGTAAGGAAAACTCACCTCACAACTGTCAAACTGAAGGGATAAGCTCAAACCCTCGAATCACAGTCACGAACTCCACCACCTATATTTACCATGAGACTATTTCCATAAATTTCCATTTTACCAAAATACCCCCAAAAGTCAAACTAGTCAACCCTTGGTCAAAGTCAAGGTCAACGGTCAAGGTCAACAGTCCATGTTGACCCAACTCATCGAGTGCAGCTCACTGACTCGTCGAGTCCTTCCAAAACTCGAGAAGTCGTGAAACCCCTAGTTGACTCGTCGAGTTTTTAGACAACTTGTCGAGTCAATGCGTGTTCACAAGTCGGGAAAACCCTAACTAACTCGTCGAGTCGTCTCACTGACTCGCCGAGTTCATGAAGAAACCCTCGAGGCTAATCTTCATCAGACTCGCCGAGTTGAACATGCAACTCGTTGAGTCCCTTCAGTCCTTTCTCAATTCAGATAATTTTAAGCCACCACAAAGCTCCATATCGCAAATCTAAGCTCCTAGGGCATACTTCTTATGTAAAGTTGCAAACTTTACATGCATGAAAGGTGATAAGGGCCAAGATCTAGATAAAGATGATGTTCTAAGTGAGGAAAAGCGCATAAACTTATTAAATACTAAGCCTTTATGACTTTAAGAGCCAAGATGAGCCTAGATCTGAAGTTGCAACTTCAGATCATACCCAATACTCAAAATGAATCATCAACATTGCTAAAATGGCCCTAAAAATGAATAGATCTAGTTAGAAGAAGGTCAAGGTAACGACTTGTTACCTGAAAAACGATGCTAAGATGAAACAGGACTCGGATCCACAACCTTTTTCTTGTTCCAAGCTTTAGTGCTTCAAGATCTTTCTTCCACAACCACCTTCAAAGCTTAAAAATCACACAAATGGAGAGTAAGAAACGATTTAGGGTTTCTGGACTCAAGAGAGGAATGTAAGGGAGGCTAAGGGGGAAAATGATCCTTTAAATAGGGTGCAAAACCCTAGAAACTAGGGTTTCATCCTCCAGCACCAACTCGTCGAGTCGTGTCCTCCGACTCATCGAGTTGGTCACTTAAAACACGCGGACAAATTTGTTCCTACTCGACGAGTCAGGGCATCCAACTCGTTGAGTTGACCTTTCAAAAAGAAAATAAAACTGTAAAGTTTATACCTGAGAGTCGAGGTCTTACAATTCTCCCCCACTTGAACTAGACTTCGTCCTCGATGTCTGTTGCGGTGAACAACTCCGGGTAATGCTCCCGTATCTCAACCTCTGGCTCCCAAGTCCACTCAGATCCCCTCCGGTGTTCCCATTGTACCTTTACCAAAGGTACTTCCTTGTTCCGTAGAACCTTCACTTTTCTCTCCAAAACGGTCACTGGCCTCTATACGTAGTTCATGCGCTCGTCGACCTGTATGTCAATCAATGACACCACCGTTTCCTCATCTAATACGCACTTTCACAACTGAGACACATGGAAAGTGTTGTGGATATGACTAAGCTCCTTTGGTAGCTCTACTCCATATGCCACCTTGCCAACCCTGGCAATGATCCTGAACAACCCGATGTATCCCCTCTTCCTGAAGCGGATCACACCCTTCCAAGGAGAGACCTTCAGGAGTACCATGTCACCGACCTGAAACTCTAATTCAGATCGGCGCCGGTCGGCGTAGCTCTTCTGTCGACTCTGAGCAGTCTGCAATCACGGTCTTATCTGTTGAATCTTCTCGGTAGTTTGAAAGACTACCTCTGTCCGTCCCATCACTTTGTGACTAACCTTACCCTAACAAATCGGGGTACGACATCTCTGCCCGTACAACAACTCAAAAGGTGGGGCGCCAATGTTGGAATGATAGTTGTTGTTGTAGGCGAACTCTGCAAGGGGTAGGTAGGAATCTCAGCTCCCACCAAAGTCGACGACACAAACCCTTAACATGAGCCTCTCTAATTAAGCCCACAAGTGGAGAATCCACTGATATCCTCATACATATTGCCAAAGTGGAAGATCCAGCTGACTTGCGGCTCAGAGCATCCGCCACCACGTTCGTTTTACCTGGGTGGTAAAGGACCTCACATTCATAGTCCTTGATTACGTCTAGCCATTTGCGTTGTCTCATGTTCAGGTTCGGCTGATCCATGATGTGTCTCAGGCTCTGGTGATCTGTGTATATGGTACAGCGGACCCCACAGAGATAATGTCTCCAAATCTTGAGAGCGAATACCACCTCTCCCAACTCCAGATCATGAGTAGGGTATCGCGCCTCGTGCGACTTCAGCTTCCGAGATGCGTAGGCTATCACCCATCCTCTCGGCATGAGGACCACTCCTAGTCCCATGATGGATGTGTTGGATTAGTGTCTAAGGCTATAACTATATTTGGTAAGTACTTGACCCGGTTGAGCATGGTCCTTTTGGGTTGCCTTCACCACAGCAACTTGACAGGATGATTTATAATCAGAGAAGAAATATTATTAATATATTATGAGAATAATATAAGGAATAATAATATTGTTATTTGATTAATATAAGTCATAAATTAATTAGGAATTAATTTGGTGACTTAAAGAGGTTAATTGAATAAAGGGGCATAAACTGTCAAATGTGTGATAGTTGTATTTTGGGCTATGAATCCTTATGGATGAGAGGGTGGACGATTTTAGGGTTTGGAGAAGCCTAGAAATCGTCCAAGGCCTTGTCTATAGGGATTATTGGATTGCTTAGGGCCTAAGTTATTCAATTAGGGTTTAAGGTGTAACCCTAGTAGCCAATAGTATATATAGACCCTTTGGGTGGAAGAAATCGACACTCTTGTATCCCAAGAAACCCTAGAGCCAATTTTCTCACCCTCCCCTCTCTCTATTATCATCCTTTTGCTAGTTGGTGTTTGTAAGCCATTAGAGGAGTGACAATTGTGACTCTAAGCTCCAAAGACAAGAAGATTCAAGCAAGAAACTCAAGGTATTCCTTTAGATCTGATTTCATATGTTATTATTTGAATGTTTATACTAGATCTATCAATAGAAGTCTTGGATACATTGCATGTTCAATTAGAGAAACCAAGATCCAAGCATTAGGGTTTGCATGTGCACATAGGAAAGTTCTTATGGCTCAAACCCATCAGGATGCATCATAGAACACTACAAAATCCTCGACTCCCTCCGGAAGAGTCAATACTGGAGCCTTGCATAAACGCTGTCGGAGGGTCTCAAACGCCCTCTGCTGCTCAGGTCCCACCGGAAATCCACCCCCTTCCTCGTCAGACGAGTGAGGGGTACTGCAATCTTGGAGAAATCTTGTATAATTCTCCGGTAGTACCCTGCCAATCCCATAAAGCTCCTGATATCCAAAGGAGATTTCGGAACCTCCCACTACATAACCGCCTCGATTTTGGCCGGATCGACCAAAATCCCCTCCTCGTTAATGAGGTATCCTAGGAACTGAACCTCTCACAACCAAAACTCGCACTTCGAGAACTTGGCGTATAGCCGTTCTCGCCTCAAAACTCCCAATAACTCCCGTAGATGCTCCTTATGCTGCTCTCGGGTCTTAGAGTATATCAAGATACCGTCTATGAATACAATGACTGAGCAATTGAGCATCGGTCTGCAGACCCGATTCATCAGGTCCATAAATCCTACAGGCGCGTTGGTGAGCCCAAACGGCATCACTATGAAGTCATAATGTCCATAACGAGTCCGGAATGTGGTCTTATCCACGTCCTCCTCCCTAACCCTGACCTGATGATACCCGAACCTCAGTTTTATCTTGGAGAACCAAGATTCCCCCTACAACTGATCAAAAAGATCATCTATCCTCGGGAGTGGATAACGGTTCTTCACCGTCAACTTGTTCAACTCCCGGTAATCAATGCACATCTGGTGTGAACCATCCTTCTTCCTGATGAAGAGAATCGGTGCTCCCCATGGGGAACTGCTCGGCCGAATGAATTGCTTGCCTAGCAGTTCCTGCAACTGTGATGACAACTCCTGCATCTCTAGTGGTTCCAACCGGTACGACGCCTTGGCGATAGGGGCCGCACCTGGCACTAGGTCGATCCTAAACTCGACCTGTCTCTCCGGAGGCACTCTTGGTAACTCCTTCGGGAACATGTCAGCAAACTCCTGAAGGGTTTTGAGCATTCTAACACTCCTATGGTGTACATGCAACCCTAGAAACCTTGGATCTATGTTTGACTAAGATACATGCAAATAATTATTTTTCCAAGGTTCTTATCCTATCTAGCATGGCATAGGGAACTTGAATAAAATAAAGCTAGTAGAATAATTTACCTTGTAGTTGTAGTTGATTGCTTGGAGTTTCAGAGCCTAGCACCAATAGTGTGGATGCCTCAAATGGAAATCACAAATCACCACAAACTTTGGAACCTTGAGAGAATAGTCACAACTATCTTGAAATTGGCCCTCTTACTTTACTCACCATAACTAGTGTGATTTCAAGAACCAAAGCCTCCTATATATAGTGTGGTGGATTAGGGTTACATCCATGTAAACCCTAATACCCATGTCTCTTCATTTCCATGAGATCCATGGGTTAAAGCTCCATGGAGTATCCATGGACTTTCCAACCAAGCCTAGCCCATTCCAAATAAGCATTAGCCCACACTATATAAATATAGGAGCCCATATTTAATTAGTAATACTTTTGATCTCTAAATTAATCCTAGATTAATTATAGATCAATACTAATTAAATAATATGATTATATATTAATATATTAGAACTTATAATATATTAATAAAATACTATTCTCAAAAGATTATCCATAAATTGTTCGGGTGAAGTGCAACCCAAATGGACCATGTTGGGTCGGGTCAAGTACATACCAAATATAGTTATGGACTTAGACACTATATCCAACAGTCTCCCACTTGGATAAGTCTAATAACTATAGTTGCAAGTATGACTTCAGGAACCGATCAGCAATCGTAGCTCTTTAAACTCTGTTGAACTAGAACTTGCCGTTTTAGATAAGTGATCATATAATCCTCTGTTCTAGATATTAGTCGGACAAATACATGGAACATGGTCTTGCTTATTGTCCAGCATTTGTTTCCCGATTTCTGATTCGTTTGACAAAGAACTTAATTGAACACATCAACTTAGTTTTGACCAGGCTCGGTACATAGGTCAAAACAAAATCATCGAGGGGCCCAGATATCAGCTTCTAATCCAAGAAGGAACATATAAACTTCGACTCATATGTTTGCTCTACTACTTGTTGAATTACACACAAAAGCACGGTTTATAACATCGAGTTACCAATGCGTTTTCGTGCAATCAATGCATAACAAACTCATAAGCAACAAATCATATCTCTAGGTTTGAAAACTTATATGATATTACCGTCTCACGATCGCTCAAGATAAATTCCATGAAATGATACCAGTGAGCGTGGGTTGAATCCAATACTCAGAACTTATGAGCACTCATGAGTGTTGTAGCCCCGCCACTTTAAAAGTACATTCTGCAGCCCATCCACGCAAACTATGTTGCAAATGATTAAACATATATGCCAAAATTTTAAAAAAAATAATACTAAAAAGTAAGTTTAAATAGCATTGTACTTTTATTTTTTTAGCATCGTACTTATATATTGTTTTTTTAACAGTTTTATGCAACAAAAATGATGTTTTTATTTTATAACTTTTTATACAATGGTCTGTGTGAATAATTATCTTTCAAAATATATTTGTCCCTTTTTTATAATAAATTTACAAAATTTTACAGAAATGGTCCCATATATTTTATAAAATTTACATAAATGGTCCATTTTAATAATAATTATAGAAATTTTCAATGTTTTTTTAAATTACAGAAATAATTCGAAATCGATTTTAATATTAATTTACATATAATCAGCATAAAATGATCTCAATATTCAATGGTCCATTTTAAGAGATAATAATTATAGAAAATCGTGTGTGTGTGTGTGTGTGTGTGTGTATATATATATATATATATATATCATTCCGCAGAGGGCCTCTGCGAATCTGTTCATGACGAAAAACAGTGGATAAATCGATTTCTTATTTCTTCGATTCCAATCCTTACACCCTAACAAACATACATGTTTATATATAACATTTAACCTATCAATTTCCAATTCATATAATCAATTTCTACTTCCGAGTTTATACAAAGATTAGGAAAAAATTGAAATATTACTTGAGTTCCATATCCATCGGATAACACATCGGAGTGCAATTGCTCCACAAATCGAGGTCGCCGTGACATTTTTGTGTTCGTTGCGATCACGAATTGACGTCCGCAACTTCCTTCCGCGAATCGACTGTCTAAACCCTAAACCCTAACCTTCTTCTGCGTTCGAGTAAGGAGGAATAGAAGATCTGCAGAGCAATAAAGAATCCGCAGAGAAAATAGAAGATCCGCAGAGACGCCTCTGCGGATCCTTAAAACCCCGAAAAAAAATTGTCGGTTAGCGATGCCACTTCATTTTCACAGAGCTGTGTATCATCCTCAGAAGCTTTAATTAATCCGCAGAGCACCCTCTGTGGATCTTATGGTCATTTTTCAAAACTTAAATTTTCATGGTCAAAAGGTTTAAACACACCCCCAAATTTGGTTATGTACCGAATAATCTCTATAATAATTGCTCAGTTGTGAATAGTCAATTAAAAAAACAAATAATAATAATAATAAGGGATAATGACTTAAAAGGGTAATATATTTTTCGATTTGTACACATTTGGTCATTAAGTTTTTTTTTCGTCCACATTTACTCCTTCAATTTGTTAAACTATACACATTCAGTCCTTATGACCGGTTACTCCAGGTTAGCCGGGAAAAATGACTTAATAGGGTAATATATTTCTCACTTTGTATACATTTAGTCCTTAATATTTTTGTACACATTTTGTCCTTAATATTTTTTTGTTTCAAAATAAGTCATTTTTGTTTTTGTACTCATTCAGTACTTATGAATGATTTCTTTAGGTTTTCTCACGACATCTTACGTGAGACAATCATTGATGAAGTGTGTGAGGCTGTTGATGTTTATGTGTAACGTCTCATTTTCATAACCAAGATTTTTTATTTTTAAATAAGGCAAAAGTCCTTAATTATAAATCCATTATGAAGAAAAAACGTTTATTCCAAAATACATTTATCGGAAATCAGAATAATATAAGAAACATGAAATCCTCAATATTGTTGATGAGTGTGTACAATCATGTCCTCGTCTTCCCACGATCAACGATACATACTGAAAACATAAACAACTTGGTAAGCACAAAGTTTAGTGAATTTTCTCAATATTATTGATGAGTGTGTACAATCATGTCTTTGCCTTAAACCAACCGCTCTTCTTAAGCCTCCGTTCCTACACCTTACAACCGACCCGCACCAGGTATCTTGGCCCACAACATATAGCAGGACCACATCAACCTATCCCACCACCATATGACTGTCCCACGTAAGATGTCGTGAGAAAACCTAAAAAAATCATCCATAATTACTAAATGAGTACAAAAACAAAAATAACTTATTTTGCAACAAAAAAATATTAAGGACTAAATGTGTATAAAAATATTAAGGACTAAATGTGTACAAAGTGAGAAATATATTACCCTATTAAGTCATTTTTACCGGCTAACCTGGAGTAGCCGGTCATAAGAACTAAATGTATACAGTTTAATAAATTAAAAGGGTAAATATAAACGAAAATAAAAATCAATGACTAAATGTATAAAATTAAAAAATACAATTATCATTATCCCTAATAATAATTAAAAAAAATACCATGGTGGATGCTTTAAAAAGGTAATAACTAACCCTTATTTTTCCCGTGTGTTTGCTGGACCCAATTCCAAAAGCTGCCAACGTTTCCATATGAATTTCTTACACAAAGATTCAATCTTCATCAAATAAACCTCACTGAAAGTCGAGATTAAACCTCCATAGATCTTGTTTCCCACCTTTATTTACTCTCCCTCTCTCTTAAACTCCTATAGAGAAAGAAAGAGCGAGTGGAATTGTGTTCCAGCGCCACCCCGACCAGGCGACTACTGTTACTCATGGATGGGCACCGGCGGCGCCACATCCCCAAATATAGCCGTTTCCGTCACCTAATTCCGTCAATCTCTGCTATATCCGCCGCCATTCTCCTCCTCTATTGTTTCCTCTCTTTTCTAGCCCCTTCCCCTGATCATTTTCACCACTTTGGACACCATACCTCTGTAAGTTCTTTCTCTTTGAATTATTAGAAACACATCATTTAAAGTTTATCAACTGATTTTATTTGATCGCAGTTCGATGATCATACCATTGACGATGATACACCTAAAGCTGCTCCAATCTTCGAAGTTCCGGTTAGGTTTTATTGCTTATATTGGGATACGAATGCTTGTAATGTGGTTGATTGGATCCAAATTAGCTCATTCGATTATCATTCATTTCATCTTTTATTGCGATCTAGACCAGGAGCAAGATGATTAGTGACCGAAATCTTTGGAGCACAAGTATGTCAAAATTCTATTTTGGATGCAGTAATGCCACCAGTCAGTTCCCAAGTAAGTGGTTTCCTCAAAACTCAAAAGGGTAGTTACTTCTTGTAATGCTTTTCATTAATTTGTGTGTTTTCTTTGCTTTAACTACAGAAGCTCAATCAGTAACACGCCCTAATCGATACTTGCTGATTGACACCAGTGGAGGTTTAAACCAACAAAGAACTGGGGTAACTCATACTTGATAACTTGATATCTTCCTTCATTTCATCCGATTTACATAAACTAATTTATATTAATTCTACCTGTAATCTCAGATTACAGATGCTGTTGTTGCTGCACGTATTCTAAATGCTACTCTTGTTGTTCCTAAACTCGATAAGAAATCTTTCTGGAAAGATTCAAGGTTAGTTTCACCAATAAATCCATTTCTATATAACTTGGATGTATCATGTAATGTAATGTAGCTGTTATAAATATGCAATGCTTTTTTCTATACAGTACTTTCTCTGAGATATTTGATGTTGATTGGTTTATATCAAATCTATCAAAAGATGTGAAAATTATACGGGAACTTCCTCATAAGGGAGGCAAAAAATGGTCTCCATACAGTACACGTGTACCTAGAAAATGTGATGAGAGATGCTATCATATTCATGTGCTTCCTTTGTTTTCAAAAAAACGTGTAAGTCCCACATTTATCAAATAATCAGTTAATTATAATCAAGGAGAATTTTACTTAAAGTATGTATTATATTTTGACAGGCTGTTGAACTGAGTAAGTTTGATTACAGACTTGCTAACGAGTTAGAAACCGATTTTCAAAGGCTTAGATGCAGGGTGAACTACCATGCTTTAAAATTCACAGCTCCCATAGTCAAAATGGGTCAAACATTGGTCAACCGAATGAGGAATATGGGAAAACACTTTGTTGCCCTTCACTTGAGATTTGAACCCGATATGCTTGCTTTCTCGGGTTGCTATTATGGTGGAGGAGAGAAGGAAATAAAAGAACTTGGTAAAATCCGCAAGAGATGGAAAACTTTAAACGTAATAGTAACTTCTTCTTTATATTGTCTGTCTGGATAAAGTGTTGTCTGTCTGTCTGGATCTGGATAAATAAATGATGTTTTAAAAAATATATATTTACAGATTAGTGATCCGGAAAAAGAAAGGAGACAAGGGAGATGCCCATTGACACCGGAAGAAGTAGGGTTGATGTTAAGAGCAATCGGATACGATAAAAATGTTCATATCTACGTGGCGTCTGGTGAAGTATACGGTGGGACCCACACGTTGGCTCCATTAAGAGCCCTTTTTCCAAACATTCATTCGAAAGACACCATCGCCACGAAACAAGAACTCCTACCGTTTTCACCGTTCTCTTCTCGTATGGCTGCATTGGATTTTATTGTGTGTGATGAAAGCGATGTTTTTGTCACAAACAATAACGGTAACATGGCCAAAATATTGTCTGGACGAAGGTAGTTTTTTTTTTTTTTTTTTTTTTTACTAACAATTGTAAACTAACAAGATACAGAACAGCTAGTGTTTCATATTATTATCAAATGAGAAGGATAGGATACAATGAAAGGAAAAGACGACTAGCTAATTAGGGTTTTCTCAACATAAAACCCAATACATCCAAACGACAACAAAAACATGGGTTTATGGGTAAAAATGAAATACGTTTTGTTTTGTTATGTGAGTGACAGGAGATATTTTGGACATAAAGTGACAATACGTCCAAACGCGAAGAAATTGGCTCGGTTGTTTTTGGAGAGGGAAAAGCTGACGTGGCAAGAGTTTTCGTCAAGAGTGCGGGTGCATCAAGTGGGATTTATGGGAGAACCGAATGAGAGGCCGGGGAGTGGGGAATTTCATGAGAATCCAAAGTCTTGTATATGTGAAAAACCAAATGCTAAAGTGAAACTTGTTGGTAATAATAAGTATATTGATGATGATGATCAAGAACAAGAGGAAGAAGAAGAAGAAGAAGAAGAAGAAGAAGAAGAAGAAGAAGATGGTATTGTATCTAATCTTCGGTATCTGTTTAATGACACAAATGTTGATGATGTTCCTTTGGTATATGAAGAAAATGAATTGGAAGAGTTGCTTTCGGATTGAATAATCCTACACAATGGCGAAAACTAGGGCGTTCAAAGAGAATGAAATCACCCGAAAATTGGGATTAAAGTACATATTCTAGATTCAAAGTTGTTAAGTTGGGGACTAAATTTTGTAGATGTGCATTCTGTTGAGTTAAGGTACAGACGAGTTTTTGTAACGAGAGAATACGATATGTGTGCTATGAAAGCAGGTGTAAGTTTGTTGTTAGAACATCCACATGAGTGTAATGTTAGTAATCTTTTAATTATTCTATGCATGCAAGCTTCTGTAATTTTACCCATACTATACCCAAAATAGCTCTCACAACAACCATATGTTAATAACTACTTCCTACTTATTAGCAAATATCATAATATTCAAACCTTCTTCATGTGCAAATTTGGCCCTGTGACTTTGCCTTAAGAAATAACTCACGACGTTCTTTGTCTAATAGTTTAAGAACCTCCACTATTTCATAACACGAGCTTTAACCAAAACACTAGTTATTAAACGTTTGTCCACATGCCAAGAAATAAATAATCACTAAATACGTTACCACATAATAAAAAGATATCACTATACATTTTACAAACTAAAAAAACGAAAAATAATAATAATAAAAAAACAATAAATAAAACTACCAAAACCGTAGATGGGGGTATGTTATCTATTGTACAAACTGCTAATGCATATTTTGTACATCAACAAGTCGTACACGGTAGGTGACATAACACATCTATGTTTTTTTTTTTTTTTTTTTTTTTTTTTTTGCAAAAATCAATACCAAATACTATTAGATTTCAAGGTAAACCATAGAAAGCAAATAAAAAACAAGGTTTATTGGAAAAACATGATTGTTGTTCGGAGCCACCATTGGAGAGAGTTTAGCTAGCTTCGATCACCGAAAACGACCTAATTTAATTTTTTTAAACTTTATATATTATGAGTTAATGGACCCTTATACCGTAGATAGACTACAAAACCATAGCCTAAATGCCTAAATCCTAGCTTACTTCCGTCCAATTCTCTCAAAACCATAGCCCATAGGTAACATACTCTCGTTTACTGTTTGGATGTCTATTTTTGGCTAATGACTAATTTTTGATTATTAAACAAAAATTCATTAGTTTTTTTGGCTTGATTATTAATTTTTTTTTCTAATTATTACAATCAATAAATATTCATTAATATATTAACACAAACATGATTATATTTAATTTAATTGATACAAATTTTCTTAATTGTATAGTTAATATGATAAGTTAATAATCATTTTTATACATAAATATATTTATAAAATTTATAGCTACATTTTTTTGTAAATATTAATCATTTTTATTATATATTTTTATCAATTTATCAATTCTAATATATTACTCAGAAAGAAATTAGACATCTGCAAAATGTTCTATTTATTTTGGCAATGTTATACACATTCAATATTAGTTCAACATATTCTAGACTTGTTCCAAACATAAGCAATTTTTTTTAGTTGTCCTAGTACACAATACCCACATATGTATTCATATAAAAGTCTAAAAACCTAAAATTCAAAGGAATACGACTTATAGCTAAGTAATCAATTCAAAAAATAAAAATCATATTTTTAGCATATAATCTCAAATAATAACATAGAATCATACAAAGAATCAACATATACCCATAAAAATGGAATCTCTTCATGGCTAGAAGAATAAATTATTTGAAAATGTTGTAGTCCAAGGAGTATAGAGTACAAAATGAAGTTCGAAACAATGTGTTTGACACATGGGCTTCATCAATATAAGGGGACTATATTACTCGTTGGACCATTTTGCCCATTTATCCATTTCGGAATTCAGGTCCAAAACGTGCATTCTTGACCGAATGGTCATTAAAAAAAAAAAAAAAAAAAAAAACTGCTTGTTTTTTTGTTTAAACCCACAAAAAATGGTTAAATTACTCAATTTCCCAATAAACAATGTAAAAAAATAAGTAATATAATAATATTAAAGAATATATAATCGATACTAATTTGACGATACATATAAACCAGGATTTCAAAATCTGTGCAAATTAAGTGATGGACTTACATTTTAGAGAAAAGCATCATGATGAAAAGAATAGGCAAATTCTACTATGAAGCAGTTACAATTTACAGGTTTAGTCAAATAAAAACAAGAACATTAATATCCCCTATTTGTATTTTAGTTGTGTTCACTCATTTTTTTTTTGTAATGTAATATAAACACTCTTAAAAAATAGTACCTATTGAAACATCATTAATACTTTATACATTTCGCCACGAGTGATACAATGAAGCATATTTACGTTTGTTGCGTGGTAATCTTGGTACAATATGGAATAGAATGATGTCAAAAAGATCAATATCTTTGTTTACAAGACTTAATTTGTCTAAAAGAGGGGTTGAGCTTGACTCCATCTTCTGTTTGGTTTGTAGTATTGGCGTGGAAATGTTGGCTCATGTTTTGTTTTCATGCTTAGTGGACATTTGGTCGAAAAGTTGGAAGGTTGAGTTTTCATGTCTCAACTTCCATTCAAGAGTGGGTTGGGTGGATAATGTGTAATTGCCGGCTACGAAAAAGAATTGTTTAGAGGTTTTTATCTTTACTACTCTATGGGTGTTTGGGATATAGGAATAGGGTGTGTTCAAACCGCGTGACTGAAAAAGGTTATTAATATGATAACATTACATAAACCGACAATATCAACAAGCTAATTTTGTGTTAGAAATTTGGTTTTAATGATATTTGGAAATCTGAGAATTGTGAATATCACTTTCAAATCGAAGTTTTTGGGTGGTACTCCCAAATCCCTAACTGGATAAGACTCTGAGAAAATCGGAGAAAAAGAAAGAGAATGAGATGGTATGTTTTTCGTGAGTACCGGATTATGACCAAAAAACTGGTTTTTGATCTATGTCTGAAAACTGTCACATGACAGTTTCAAACTGTCACAGACCATCAAAACTGTTAAAACGGGTATTTTGATAGGGTTAAAAATTGGATCAATTCTAAAAAAACCAACCAAGGGTTCTGCTCCTTGGACCCCACTCCCAGGGACGCTGCCCCCGGACCCCCGTTCGTTCAGGGGTTCCGCCTCTAAATAACAGTGTACTTTAAATCTTGAACAAACTTAAACAAGTGACACTCTGCACCTTCCTTACTTGTTTAATATTCATCAAAATTGATTTTAATCAACAAGTCAATCCATTACGCTTAAATAAAATTTGTAAAATAATTATGTTGTACGAATGTGAAAAATAAAACATCTCTTTATAATAGAAAACTCTTTAATCTTTTTTTTTTCTTGTAGATTGATATATGAGACTCCTTACTCCAACCTATGATACGCATTCTTCATTTTTTTATCAAACACATTAAGGTAGGTTTTTCAAAATATTTAAGGTAGTTTATAAATGTTTTTTTTTTTTGTGTATAAATTGTTATAAACTTTTTAATTTTAAGTGGGTCAAGTGATCCACCTTCCCATAACATAACCTCGCTACCGGACCAACTACATAGATACCAGGTTTCTTTACATTGCTCAGACTATGGGTGAACATTTTGACCAGAATGGACCGGATCAGAGGATTTACAGAAATTGGTGGATTTACCAGGTCCGGCTTGACGTAAAAGTGAGCATTTGAACTGGACCAGATCTGTTTTGCAGAAATTTATGGACCTTGAACCAGGTCTAGGTCCAATCCGGATGTCAAAATGTTCACCCGTAGCACAAACAAGTCGATATCCATTTGGATCATGAATACTCAAATCACCTTTAACAAACATTATAATTAGATAAAATAATGAGGTAATAGAATATTATAGTTTGTTTAATTAACTGGTATGTGCTTAGTTAGCGTTGCAAAAACCTTTTCAAATATTGAAATATCGTGGATGACAGAACCATTTGTAATGGATTTATAAGACCATTCACAAGTTCGTTTGAGTGGTCTTAGATGTTAGATTCAAGTTGTTGTCTTTTTCGAGTGTCTAGAATTGAAGATGAAGACAATGGATATGTTTGATTACAGTGTTGTTAATAAAAAAGATGGTGATATTGAATATTGAGATGTGGACTCTTGGAGAAGTAGGTTCAGTATTATAGCAGTCCGAAGTGTTCCAAAGCCTCGTAAGTCGTAATGGATGTCATGCGAGTGTTATGTGGAGGCAATTGGTTTAAGAAGTGGAACATCAATGGCATATATACAAAGTTTATAAATCAGTTTATTTTCGAGTTTTTTTTGGTTGTTAATGTTTATAAAATCAAAAAATCCTTCATAAACTAGCTTGCTAATAAAAACTTCTCAAATTAGCATTTCAACAAGCTTACGAACTTTTTAAAAATTCTATAAAAAATATATATTTAATTAATTAAAAATAAGTAATTGCATGTGTAAAGAAACATAATCGACACAAGATCTTCCCAACATCATCATTTCATTTATAATGAAACAGATGGTTTTCATTAACAAATTACAACTGAAAACTCACTACAAAAACACTCAAACTCTCATATTACAGATCTTGTAAAATAATGTATGAACAAACCCTAACTCGAGATAGAGAGAGAACTTAGAGAACTTAGAGATAAGATGAGATACAATCTATATATGTATAATATCACCTAACCTAACACTTTATATCATAACCCACTAAATATCGGGTATAACCCGCATATCAACTGACCCACGCGTTCCTTACCTGCAATATAACACATATACACAATACAAACAAATATATTGTTCACCACTTTATTAACTAACACATTAACACATATTAACATATTTAATAAATTAATGTTTAAGTTTGAAACTTTATTAATTCTTTTCAACATCCCCCCTCAAACTAAACATTAATTTTGACAAAAAATTAACTCTTAAAAATATCAATCATATTAAGTCGATTTACAATATATTCATGTTGAGCACTACCAAGTGATTTTGTTAAAATATCTGCATTTTGATTTGAAGACATTATCTTATTAACTTTTAAAATTCCATTTTCAATTTTCTCCCTAACAAAATGAAGATCAATCTCAAAATGTTTTGTCTTCTCATGAAATACAGGATTTAAAGCCAACTTAATTGCAGATTCATTATCACAAAAAATATCAACAGGTAAATTAGTTTTTATACTTAAATCATGAAGTAATTTTAAGATCCATATTACCTCACAAGTTATACTTCCTAATGCCCTATATTCTGATTCTGTGGATGAACGAGAAACAGTATTCTGTTTCTTGCTTTTCCAAGAAACAAGAGAGCCTCCAAGATATACAAGATATCCTGTTACTGACCTTCGACTAAACAGGCATTTTGCCCAATCTGCATCCACAAACCCAATCAAATCTAAACTACCAGAATTAATTATATGAATTCCCATACCAGGACTGTTTTTCAAGTATCTCAAAAGTCTGAAAGCAATATTAACATGAGACTTATAAGGTTTATGCATGTACTGACTTAAGATCTGCACAGCATAAGATATATCAGGTCTAGTCACAGTTAAATAAATCAACTTACCAATAAGTTTTTGATATTCAGTTATATTAACTAAATAATCTGATTTTTCCAAATCATATTCTCTTTTAACAACCAAATTAGGTTCAAGTGGAGTTTTAACTGGTTTACATGCTAACATACCAAACTCATGAAGCAATTCCATACAATATTTTCTTTGATTTAAACATATACCTTTTTCAGTTCTTAACACTTCAATACCTAAAAAATATTTCAATTCACCTAAATCTTTAATTAAGAACTGAGATTTAAGAAACATTTTAACCTTATTTAACTCAGATTCATCACTACCTGTTAGAATTATATCATCTACATAAACCAGCAGAACTATAAAAGTATTTTGAAAATGTCTAACAAATAAAGAATAATCATTAACACTTTGCTTAAAACCAAAACTTAAGAGAGAAGAAGACAACCTTTCATTCCACTTCCTTGGGGCTTGTTTAAGTCCATAAAGGGACTTTAACAACCTGCAAACCCTTATATCATCCTTAGAGTGATATCCCTCAGGTTGACACATATATACATTTTCAGACAAATTTCCATACAAAAAAACATTATTAATATCTAACTGATAAAGTGGCCAAGAACTGTTTACTGCCATTGTTATTACCACACGAACAGTTACAATTTTTGCAACAGGAGAAAAGGTCTCCTCATAGTCTATTCCTTCCCTCTGATTATATCCTTTAGCCACAAGTCTAGCTTTATATCTTTCTATATCACCATTAGATTTATATTTAATTTTATATATCCAACGACACCCAATTGCTTTTCTTCCTTTAGGAAGATTAGTAATTTCCCAAGTATTATTCCTATAAAGGGCTTCCATTTCCTCATTCATAGCTTTGATCCAATTTGGATCTAAAGCTGCTTCACTATAAGTTTTAGGTTCAACTGTTTTATTAAGATTAGAAATAAAGCAAAATGACTCAGTATTAAGAGCTGAATAGTTTACTGTTCTTTCAATACCATATTTATGTTTACCCTCTACAACATAATCATTAAATCTAACTGGCATGTGAACATTCCTTCCAGACCTAGTGATCCTAGTAGACAAGCTTTCAGAAGGATTAGAATTAATTGAATCAGTTTCCTCAGTCAATGCAGAAGAACTTGGAAACAACTCATTAGATAGAGGCACATCTACCTCACCAGTCCGGTTGCTGACATTAGAGGGAAAAGTCTCATCCTGGTCCTGGTCTGCATTAGCACCATCTACCTGATGGCTACTTCTCAAGTTATCTGCTCTAGTATTATCTAGAATAAAACTAGAATTTGTAGACTCATCATAGGAAAATAGGTCATTTGAATTTACATTAACAACTGAAATATCAGTTAAAGATGAAGTTCTAAGCTTGAAAGGAAACACTGACTCATAAAACTTTACATCCCTGGAAACAAAGATAAGATTAGAATCAAGACTGAGAACCTTGTAACCCTTTTTATCAGAAGAATAACCAAGAAAAACACACTTTTCAGCCCTTTCAGAAAATTTATCATTATTATTCAGCTTAGATGCAAAACACAAACATCCAAAAACCCTAAGTTTATCAAAAACAGGTGCAGAATTATAAACAAGTTCATAGGGAGAAGAACCATTTAAAACTGAAGTAGGTGTTCTATTAATCAAAAAAACTGAAGTTAATATTGCATCTCCCCAATGTTTAATTGGCAAACCAGACTGAAACATTAAAGACCTAGCAACATTTAAAATGTGCCTGTGTTTTCTCTCCACAACACCATTTTGTTGTGGAGTATGAACACACGATGTTTGATGCAAAATTCCTTTTGATTCAATTAATTGTTTCATTTTGTTGTTCAAAAACTCTGTACCATTGTCAGATCTAACACTTTTAATTTTAACACTAAACTGATTAATCAAAATATTAAAGAAAACAAAAACAGAATCATAAACTTCATCTTTAGACTTTAAAAGATAAACCCAGGTTGCCCTAGTAAAATCATCCACAATAGTCAAAAAATACCTAAATCCTTCTGAAGTTGTCACTCTATAAGGACCCCAAACATCCAAATAAATTAACTCACCAAGTTTAGAAGTAGTATGCTGACTAACAGGAAATGATTCTCTAGTTTGTTTAGCCTTATGACAAATGTCACAAGGTGGAAGTAATTCACTTCCAATATTAAGTTTGTGTCTCAAAGAACTTAAAACTTGATCAGAAGGATGACCAAGTCTATTGTGCCAAGTTAACTTAGACACACAACAAACAGAAGAAGAAATAGTAGAATTAGATAGACTACCTGAAGGTGCACTATTAATGTAATAGAGACCTCCAGACTCTCTACCACTCCCCACCATCACCTTTGATTGTAAATCCTGAATTTTGCAATTATGCTCATTAAAAACAACCTCACAATTACTATCTTTACAAACCTTATGAACAGAAAGCAAATTAACATTGAAATCAGGAACAGCAAAAACATCAAACAGTGTTAAAGAATTGGATAAATTCATGTTACCAATTTTTTTAATTTTAGCTGATGTACCATTGGGATGACACACCAGCAGATCTAAATTCGACACATCCACAGTGTCATGGAGCAGTGACTCAGAGGCAATCATATGTTGATTAGCCCCTGAATCAACTATCCATTTTTGACTACAGACAGAAGAAGTAAAAGCTTGAAAATAACAAGTACCTGCCATATTTGCACTAACAGAAGCTTCTTCATTCACTTGCTTATCACCAATAAGTTGTAAAAGTTTGAAATACTGATCCTTAGTCAGGTGATGAAACTCAGAATCACCAGAAAAATTATTAGTACTAGCACTTCCAGAAGAAGTGGTAGTAGAATTAGCAGAAAAGTTTTTAACAAAGTTATTCTGGTTATTAGTTTCACTTCTTGACCTAAAATCCTTAGGATACCCAATTATTTTATAGCACTTCTCAATGGTATGACCCTTAATACCACAATTCTTACATTGAACAGTTTGACCCTTATTTTTATTAACATTAGTCTTGTTATTAATCTTGCTATTAAAAGCAGATGTCTGAGACTTATTTATAGACTGAGAAGCTTGAAGAGAAGTCAAAGAACCATTTCTTTGGAGTGATTCTTCTCTAGATACAATAGAGAAAGCAGTTTTCACATTAGGTAAGGGATCCATTAACAAAATGTGACTTTTGACTTGACTATATGAATCATCAAGTCCAGATAAAAATTGCATAAGCTTCATAAGATTTGAATGATCCTTTAGTTTAATAGAAGCATCACAGGTACACTCTGTTAAACTAGTAAGACCATCAAATTCTTTCCATAAAGAATCAAGCTTATTGAAGTAATCAGACAGAGAAATACCATTTTGTTTAAGGGAATTAATTTGTTGATGTATATTAAAAACAACAGATCCATCAGATTTATTGTATGTTTCAAAAAGATTTTCCCAAATATCCTCTGCTACTTCAGAATAGGCTTGACTCTGATAGATTGAGTCAGATATAGAAGACAACAGCCAAGAACAAACAACAGCATTAGCTCTATCCCATTTAGTTTTCTTTGACTCATCAACACTGCTTTTTTTTACAAGTACCATCAACAAAGCCTAACTTATTCCTATCTTTAAGAGCTCGAGAAATGGAACTTCTCCATAACCTAAAATTTTCATTACCAGTCAACTTGATTGTAATTATAGAGGTAACTGCATTATCAGAAGGGTGAATATACAGAGGATCATCAAAATTAATCAGGTCATCCTTCCCACTTCCACTGGGTGGATCAGTTGTCTCACCCGCCATATAAGCAAATGAGAGTAAAACTCAAAAAATGATTCAAGAAAGCTTCAAGAAAAACTTCCCCCTGAACTGATCTTATGTCCAGATGGTCACCACGTATATTGGGGCCCAAGACAATCAGAACAAAGGGAGAAACAAGGAGATATACAGAAATACAATCAATCAGCACAACACAGATCACCAGGATCTTTACAAACAAGCATGTAAGACAGAGAACTAGAATAAGAAATTGCTCACAAAGCTTTTTTCGACGAGTCAAGTGCAGAGATCGACTCTCTTTGTCCGTTCTCAACTAGGGTTTATCAGTGATGAACTCTGACCCCTTGTGAGTTATTTCAGACTCAGAGATTAATCGATTTGGCTTAATCTTTGTTCACAACGAGCCTTGTAGACAAACTTGATCTAATCGTCACAGAAGAAACCTACAAGATCACAACAATCTCGCAGTACCAGATACAACAAAAAACCGATGTTCGATTGGATTTATCTAACGAAAAAAACCTAAATCAACTGAACATCAGAAATAGTGACACAGTTGATGAAATCGAAGATCAGAGTTCACACGAACTCATGATACACAACAACTGTGTCAGTCAAAGAAGAGATTGCAATGAACAAAGGATCGGGTTTAAGAGATTACCAAGATGATCGTGAGACAAACAATCGCCGATCAACGAACATCACAAGAAGACTGAAGGAGCCATAGCTCTGATACCATGTAAAGAAACATAATCGACTCAAGATCTTCCCAACATCATCATTTCATTTATAATGAAACAGATGGTTTTCATTAACAAATTACAACTGAAAACTCACTACAAAAACACTCAAACTCTCATATTACAGATCTTGTAAAACAATGTATGAACAAACCCTAACTCGAGATAGAGAGAGAACTGAGAGAACTTAGAGATAAGATGAGATATAATCTATATATGTATAATATCACCTAACCTAACACTTTATATCATAACCCACTAAATATCGGGTATAACCCGCATATCAACTGACCCACGCGTTCCTTACCTGCAATATAACACATATACACAATACAAACAAATATATTGTTCACCACTTTATTAACTAACACATTAACACATATTAACATATTTAATAAATTAATGTTTAAGTTTGAAACTTTATTAATTCTTTTCAACAGCATGTTATAATTGTTGTGTTTTTAAACAATTTTGTCTGTTTTTAAACACTTTATTTATTTATTAATTTGACATGTTTTATTTTTATGTTGAAACTCGATGGTTCAATAAATAATTTTAATATGTGCTCAAGCTTGATTCAAGAATCGAGCTCAAAAAGGAAAAGGTTCTTATGCAAGACAAAATTTATACAAAAACATAACATGATGAATTTATTCAAAAACAGACCGCGATGATGAAATTTTTTAAATATTTTTTAATTGAGTTTTTATAGATATAAATTCAAATCTATTCTAAGTTTATATTTACTCACAACGGTTCGACTATATTGGCACGTGGCACTACATACAACCAATAGTGCCATGTCAATTTGCTGGGTGACACGTAAGATCCTACGCCAGCACTCTATCCATCAATATTTGTTGTTATTCTGATGTATATTCCCTGTTTAGTTATTAGTTATTTCAAATATTTATTTTTCAAAAAATAAGATATTGTGCCAAATGAATGTTTAATGGATAAAAGGTACATTTAAAATGGGGTATACATTTTTTTTCTTATAGCTTAATACGTGGCATAACATACAACCAACAGTGCCATGTCGATTTGTTGAGTGACATGTGGGAGTATATGTCACTACCTTATCCGTCTTTTTTTAGAACGGCAAAAAAAATTATATAAGTATTGTGGATCAAATGAAGCAATGAACGTTAATGGGTAAAATAAATTTGATAGTTTTTTTTTTTTTTTTTCTATTGAAATAAGTTAAAAACATAAAATAAATTTGATAGTTTTATTAAACATTCATTAAAAAAATTATATCAGACTGTATCTAATTCTTAGCCCGAGATTCTCCCTTGAACTTGTATTGGGTGGGGGTCACAGGTGGGGTTCAAACGTTTTGAATCCTCAAATTTGAAACATGAAAATGAAGGTAACAATCGTGTGAGATCTTGTGGGTGCTTTTGACTCCAAAAAGAGACCGAAGCTGACCTCAAACTTATCCACAAGCTACAACACAATCCAACAAATACGTTCTTTTGGTTAAAAAGATGAAATGCTTGCAATTTGTTGTGATTTTAGTGTTATCATATCATTTTAACTAACTGGAACTAACATGTGAGCTAAGAGGTTTTATAATTTGTACTCTAATATATTTATGGAGTAGTGTGGAGTGCACGCATGTATAAGATCAAATTAGAAGTCAGTTCGACGACTAGTCGGGGGTCCGGGGGCAGCGCCCCTTTAGCGGGGTCTAGGGGCAACGCCCCTAGCGGGGTCCAAGGGGCAGAGCCCCTGGCTGGATTTGGGGCAGTGCCCTAAAACCTCACCGAATTTTGCATGTGGGAACATAATGGAAAACTCAATTTCTTTAGCTCTGGTTTTTCATCACACATTCACAGAACCCTTTAGTATATTGGCTTACGTTTTCTGTGTCTAGAAACGTAAGTGTCCACTTGGATTATCCTAGGCTGAATTTCTTGTAACCCAGACATATGGTAAAAATATCAGTTCGAAAAATGATATCACGATCCAAGTTGGTATTCAAATCTCCACCACAAACCCTAAACTTCCCTACACAATTTTCTTAATTAATTGTTATTTTCTAAAAGTTTTTATAATATATACATGAAGTGCAATAGTAACTTTTACATGTTAGAAATTATAAAAGTCATTCACCGTTATAAACTATGAACAGAGACTATTTATATAAAGGATATGATCAAGGAAATGACGCAACGACCCTACTATGTATTTCGATTTTACCCGTTTAGTCCCTAAAGTTTTTTTCATGCATTTTAAGGGAACAAACTGTTTTTTGTCTGGTCGATTTGGTCACTTTTGACAAAATGAAGGGGTAACCGGGTTACCCCTTTGCCATATAGACGACATTGACCCATTTTCCTTATCATTGACTTTGAAAAGTAAAAAAAAATCCAAAGACCCAGTGTTGTTCTTCATCTTCTTCAACCCAAATTGTCTTATCCTATCCACTAGAGACTCGCTGGAGAAGTTTATCAACCGGGTCATCAGTGGTGAAACCTCTAACGCTTCAAAACAGTCTCGAAATCCTTGATCCAAGATGCTACTTGGAGAATTCTTCGAAAAAATATCAATCTTTTGGAAATCAAAAATCAAATCAACAAATGGGTGTTGAAGAAGTTGCTTTGTTGTCCATCTCTTTTCAACAAGTGTTCGCAAACACTTATTCAAAAAATCTTTAGCTTCCACCGATAACTATGTCAGAAACAATGACGCATCGTCGAAATACCCATGTAACACCCCGTTCTTAAAATGTTTAATTGTGAGTCCCTGAGATTTAAGAGGAAGGGTAATTCTGGTCCTTTTACGGGAAATGAGTTTCATCCGAGAAGGTTTCGGGCTGGTGTATGTTGTTAGAAGCATTGGGCTTCTCGTCACCCTCGCATGAATGTAAAGTTAGTTGGGAGCGGGTTTAGAGTAGAGGAGTTATGGCGTTTGGAAGATGATTATTGTTTATAGCTCTTTGTGGAATAAGTGGAAAAAGGGTCCCATGCATGCATGGCATGCATGTATTTTGAAGTTTGGCTGGGTACGCCCAGCGTAAGTTGGACGTACGCCCAACGTAATGGCGAGAAAGATGCGGGTTGGCCGGGTGAGTACGCCCAGCGTACTAGAGGTACGCCCAACGTACTCTCAAAAACCCCAAACCCTAATTTAGGGTCAGCCACTATATAAGGAACATGTTGGTTCATACCCTAGCCTCCATAAGCTCATCCTTAACCTCAGAAACCTTAAAAGCTCGTATTCCCTCCATTGTTGGGTGTGTTTGACCTTGGAAAGCTCATTTTGACAAAAGAAAGGCTAGAAGGAGAAAGGAGAAGTTGTCAAGGAAGAAGAGGAACGATTGGAGCTTGTAGATCTGAAGAGATACCATCCTTTGGAGCTTGTTTGAGGTGTAACGCTTCTTGCTTGACATTCATATTGTGTAGATTTATGTATTGTGAAGCTTTGACACCGTTCTTGTCCCAAAAGTCCTCACCTTGTTGCATGTTTCGAGTTGGTCAAGATTATCTGTCCTTTCAGACCTTTGGAGAGGTCTTGAGTGAGAAAAATGAGGTCCCAAGGGCTGTAGTTGTTCCATGTGTGAGATATATAGGTCTTAATGGATTAAGACCTTGGATTAAGAGCTTATGGACGTCCCAAGTGATAAAGTTTGAGACTTTATGAATTCTAATCATATTTGGCCTAGGGATCTGAAGTTTGGGCTTAAGAGCTTAAGCCATTAAGAGGTTAGAAGGACTTCATGTGTAGCGCAGTTACGCCCCGCGTAACCCCTGAGTACGCCCCGCGTAGCGGGCCAGAGCCCCGATCCCCTTTTGCGAATGATTGCAGTACCCCCAACGTACCAGAGAGAGTACGCCCAACGTACTCCCCTTGATTGGATCTTAATTTTTGGGCCTTTGAGTTTGGGCCGTTTGTGGGTAGTTGGTTATTGGGCCAAGTCTGGGAATTTATGGATAGAGTATTTTAGGCCCAATTATTGTTATGGACATTGGATCTAGGCCCATTTGGTGAGGTTGGCCCAATTTGGTAAATTGGGCCAATATTGGACTTTGTATTAGATTTGGACTTTGGTCTTGGCCCGATAAGTGAATGTATGCTTGGCCTAATGATTATTTTGTTATGATGGCTAGTTCGGAATTTTCGATGAGTGGGTGATTCGAGAGTCTGCTTCTTCAGTTCCGAGTATCAGCATTCGCGAGGTGAGTTACCCTCACTATATCGACAGGGTCTAAGGCACCAAGGCCGACCCTTTATCGGATTGAGATCCGGGTATTTGTTGTTATGTTATTGCTTTGATATGTCTGCATCCTGGTAGCTAGGATGGTATATGTTAGAGACCTGGTTAAGGTCGGTTTTCCTGATATGTAAGGTGATGCTATGCTAGTGACCGGTTAGGTCGGTATCCTGGTCAGGGTAATGACATGTTATGTGATCTGCTTGATCGGCTTGTTGACTATGAACTGTTATATGATTGTATGTTATGTGCACATGGTTGTTTGGATTGGAGTTGCGTTGAGGCGGGTCCTGCTTTGTGCTGTAGGCCAAGATACCCAAGGCGGACCGGTTATTCCGAAGGCCCAACAAGCGGTCCGGATAGGCTGTAGGCCCCACGAGGGCGGACCAGACGTGCCGAGGCTCGGAGAGGGACCAGGCCGACTAAAGGCCCGATGCGGGCAGACCAGTCATACTGTAGACTCAGAGAGTGGACCAGGTGGGTTGAAGGCCCGGTGCGGGCGGACCAACCACACTGTAGACTCGAGGGACATGACTAGACTCGAAAGCCGATGTAGGATCAGGTCTAACTCACTTTCACCCCCATTATAGGGTTCGACATCCCTGTCGAACACATCGACCCGTGCCCTAGCTCTGATACCATTTGTAACAACGCGTTTTATAAGGTATCCACATCGGCTTGGAAGGAGAACGAAACATCTACTTATAAGGGGTGTGGATACCTTCCTTGTCACAACGCGTTTTAAAGCCGTGAGGGCAGCAGATCCCATAAGACCTCTGCAGTTAAGCGTGCTCGGGCGGGAGTAGTACCGGGATGGGTGACCCCCTGGGAAATCCTCGTGCCGAGTGGTCCAAAGCGGACAATATTGTGATACGTGCCAGAGGGGGATGTTACAAATGGTATCAGAGCTAGGGCACGGGTCGATGTGTTCGACAGGGATGTCGAACCCTATAATGGGGGTGAAAGTGAGTTAGATCTGATCCCACATCGGCTGGGAAGGAGAACTAAGCATTCCTTGTAAGGGGTGTGGATACCTTCCTTGTCACAACGCGTTTTAAAGCCGTGAGGGCAGCAGATCCCATAAGAACTCTGCAGTTAAGCGTGCTCGGGCGGGAGTAGTACCGGGATGGGTGACCCCCTGGGAAGTCCTCGTGCCGAGTGGCCCAAAGCGGACAATATTGTGATACGTGCCAGAGGGGGATGTTACACAGGTTGTGTTTTCAGTGGCGTGTTGCAAAGAATTAACCCTAATCCCCTAAATCGGACCTTAGTACCCGAAATCGAGAAATACAATTAAATAGCTTTGCCTTTAGATTCTAATCAATTTTAGAGGAATCCAAAACCTGGAAGAAGGTAATAGCGTATGTGAATAAGGGCAAAACGTAGCAAAATTTAGACGAAAGATTATATGTAAAGTCAAAATAGTCATAATTTTGAATTTTAAGTTTTCACTATTTTGACTTTTAAATGAAAAATGATTAAGTGGCACATGAAACCTGCTAATATAGGTTAGAGGGACTAAAAAGACAGGTCCTTAAAATGCTTGAAAATAACTTAAGAGACAAAATGAGTAAATGTGAAATACATAGTAAGGCTAATGTGTCATTTTCCCTATGATCAAATGGATAAAGTCATTTATTTATAACTTTGGAAAATAGACTTATTGAGGTAACTATCTTTTTCTGTACACATCTAGGTAATGGACTTTTTGGAAGTGTTCATGTAACACCCCAAATTCCAGAGGTGCTTGTCACACCCCCGAACCAGACGGCGGAAACGTCCGGGGGCTATCGTGACTCATTGAGTACCATAACAATGCATACACATGAAACATAACATTATACATCACCAACATTTGGAAATGATACAACTGGTAACGTTTACATTCATTACATTGTTCCAAAAATTACATTCAGAGAGATAACTGTTTGGTACTACTTAATTCACAGCAAAACGTCAGCGAGTACAAATCATCTTCACTTTATCTGTTACCTGAGAATACAAGTATTTTGAAAAACGTCAACATATGAAATGTTGGTGAGTTCATAAGTAGAGTTTGAAATCCAGTGTGTTGTTTGAAACCTTTAGAAAATCCGATATTTTCTAGAAATTGAATGGTGTAATAAAAATAGGTAATGACCCATGAGTATGCTTGTTTGAATTCTATAGATGTAAGCGTAAGAGTTGTGAAATTCGACCGGAAATTCGTAATCGTTATTGAAATCCTAGGAAAACCCGACGTTTTCCTATCGTTGTATCGTTGTATTCCGGAGGCATCGAGAATACCGAGAGTGGTGAAGTGTTGGGACATGCGTTAGTGAAAACGTCAAGTCAACAACCTTACAAGTGATCCTTTTAGGCGTCACTCGTAAATCTTCACGCGACTCGATCCTCCCGGACTTGTAAAGTCCCACGACCGGAGGGAAGGGAGAAGGTACGAAACCTTCGGGGTTTCCCCGCGTCGTCCGAGACCAAATGCAATTGCGAAGGGCCCGAAGCCCAACTCGCAATCGTGAGTTACAGACTTTACTAGCAGCACTGAAGGACCCTTGGGGACCAGCAGCATGTTTGCCATTGAAAGTCCTTTTACGTTATGTCGAGTCGGTAAAACCCAACACTTCGTAAGAGAGAGAGAGACCTTCGGGCCTTAAGATCAGGTCGTTGGGCTAGCTAGGCTCAACAGACAAGATTTTACACTTTTGGGGCCCAAAGATGGTGCGTAGACGTCTGTGCACACTCGCATGTAATCGTAATTGTTATGGTTATGAATCGAGATGTTGTAGCTTCGTCGTGTTAGTGATTTTGGATTTTTATTGGTTCGAGACCGAACCAATTCGTTTGACAACGACTTTTGGTATTGTAGTATATTGTATTTCGTCGACAAGCGTGTTACCATCAATTGGTCAAATTGCATATATTAACTAGCCTTGAAGATTTTTTGTTTTCAGCCCCTCCTTAATTGAAGAATTTACTCTTTTTACCCCTTTATTTAAAAACTTTCCGGTTTGGTCCTTAAATCAATTTTCTTGACATTTTTATACCAAAAATTATTGACATAAGTATTTTTCCAGCAAACTTATCATAGAAAACAGTTTAAGCCCTTGAAACTTCAGTTTTCTCGGTTATAGCCCCTATTTTTCGCAACTTTTACATTTTTGACCCAATTTGGAAAAATTTTACAATTTTGGTCCCTTTTAAATTTGGAAAGCATTTTAAACCTTTGAAAAGCATATGGAACACTTATAGCCCACTGTTTTACAGAAAAATGCAGTTTTGGTCCTCCAATTTAGAAAATTTCGCATATTGGGCCTTATTGGGCCGAAAATGTCATATTTAGCCCAATAAGCTTGGAATTTATGTTTTTAACCCTCTAAATAGTATATTTTCAGAGAAATACATTATGTAAACTGTTTTGGTTCATCTCACCCATCAGATTTCGAAATGTTTCATATTAGGCCCTTCAACTTTGTATTTTCAATATTTCTTGTCAAAAAAATGAGTTTTTAGCCCAAGTTAAGTGGTGTTAAGCTATTTAGCCATTTTCTTAGTATACTTTGCATGTGATAGTCTATTTTGTGCTATGATAAAATATATGTCTCGGTTTTTAGCATATCACCCTAGATCTATCAATAAAATCATACAAAACATACATGTAAGCATAGAAATCAACCACAACATACACATAATGATGGATCTTCACATTTTCTTGTATTCTCCCCCATAAAAACTCATAAAAATCGAAAATAAGGGGATATGAAACTCACCTTGGGTGTTGGTTCGGTTTTTGAAGAAAGAATAGAAGAAAGTTTGGTGATTTTTGGCCTTAGCACCCTTGATGAAGTTTTCGAGTGTATGAAGCTTTCTAAGGTGCAAAATCACGGTTTTTGCATGGATTAGAAAGGGATTTGATAACAAAAAGAATATAAATCATAGATCCATGCATAATCTTACCTTAGATGATGTTAATCTTGCAAAAATCCCCTTGAAATCCTCTTGGAATTCTCGAAATTTTTGGAGAGGAAGGAGAGAGTTTCTTGAGAGAATTTTGAGAGAATTTGTGAGGTGTGTGTGTGTGTTGGTTAGCCTCGGCCGAAACAAGAAGAAGGGAGAGGGAGAGAGAGAAGGAAGAAAAGACCTTGAGGTGATGCTTGCATGGATGAATGAGATTTTGCATGGAGATCCTATGGGTAAAAATGAGGTGGCAACCCAAGGTCAACTCTCCCTTTTTCCTTGGGCTTGGGCCGAGAATGGGGAGAGAAGAAAGGATTTTTGGGCTTTTTGCCCCTAAGCCCAACATTAGAGGTAGTGTGGGGTGCTTATTGGCCTTATAAAATAAAATTGTGATTTTTATGCTTCATTAAGCTAGGTTAGGTTAAATTATGGATCAAAGCTTGTGATTTATTTCATTCTAGGTTCCACCTAGCCCAAAATATTGAAACAAATGAATGTGGGTCCAATTAGAGCCCAATTAAGGTTCTAAGCTCATGATAATCTAATTGGAAGCTTATTGGTCCATTTGGATCCAATAAGGAAGTTCTAGTCCAAAATGGACTTAACAAGAACTTCTAGAGTCTTCCAATGGTTTGATGACTATTTGTAGTACTTGTATAATGTATTTGATTGAAGTTTTTGATTCACATTAGTTTGAGTGTATGGATTACATGACACAAAATTTCCAGTTGTGACAGTGCTATTGAAGGACTTAAAGTGTAAATTAAGGAAAGGGACTCGACGAGTAGGCATGCTTACTCGCCGAGTCGGAGTGGGATTAAATCACAGGTTTAAGTGGCCAACTCGCCGAGTCGGCGGCTTGGACTCGACGAGTTGGTGCTGAAGAGAGAAAACCCTAATTTCGGGGGTTGTGCCCTATATAACGCACATTATAACCCACCCACAGCCTCTTGGCTACCCTTTTGAGATCCAGAAACCCTAGAATCTAGTGAGCCTCCATTAATAGAGAGAATAGAGCTTTGGAGGAGAAAATCTTGGACAGGGGCTTGAAGATCAAGAGGCTTGCTGCAAAGGAGTGGTGTAGATCCGGGATCTATATCAGTTGGAGCATATATTGGAGGTAATAATCTGTTGCTTGGGCTCTTTTGCATCTAGATCTATTATCTTTTGAGATTTAGGGCATTTTTGGTATGATTGAGAGCTATTTCGAGTTAGAGACTTAGATCTGAGGTTGCTACTTTAGATCTAGGCTTGCGATGGTCCCAAATGTCATAAACCTTCTGTCTAAGAGTTGTTGGTGAAGCCCCTTTGTCATAAACCCTAACCCTAGTGTATTTTGGGCCTATATCTCCTTGGTTTCACATAAAGTTTGCAACTTTATGTGAGGGTTAGACTGTAGAAGAGTTGATCTATGGATTGGATCCCCTGCATGGCTCGAAAAGCCATTGTATGGATTGAGAATTGGAGAGACTCGGCGAGTCACATGGGTGTACTCGATGAGTTGTATAAACATGAGCATGGACTCGACGAGTTGGAAGAACAACTCGACGTGTCTGTTGAAGATTGCTTTGGACTCGGGGAATCTGTTCTTGGACTCGGCGAGTCTGGTCGCGGAACCCTAACCTCTTCTGGTTAAGGCCTCGAATCAGTGAGTCGAGGGGTGACTCTGTGACTTTGAATCAGTGAGTCGTGTCCCAAGAGTTTTCAGAGTATAAGGACTCGACGAGTCAACGGGTTGACTCAGCGAGTAGAGTTAGTTAGGAAGTTTGACTTTGGCCTGGAGTTTGACTTTCACCTTAAAGGGTGTTATGGTAATTGGTTATTCACGTCAATGGTCCATTGATGGCAATAGGTGTTGGAGTTTGGAGCAGTGATTCGGGTGTGTGCTTCCGTGGTTCGGTTCTTCATTCAGGTGAGTTATCCTCACTATATCGACAGGGTCTACGGCACCAAGGTCGGCCCTTTATCGGATGGAAATCCGGGTATTGTTTGTTATGTTATTGTTATGCTAGATCTGCATCCTGGTATTTAGGATGGTGTTATGTTAGTGACCTGGTTAAGGTCGGTACCTGGTATATAGGGTAACGTTATGCTAATGACCGGTTAGGTCGGAATCCTGATTAGGATGTTGATATGCTATGTGATCTGTTAGACTGTTTGTCTGGTTAAGGATTTGTTATGTGATTAATTGTTTTATGTGCACATGGTTGTTTGACAGAGGTTGGGTTGAGGCGGGTCCTGCTTTGTGCTGTAGGCCAACATACCCAGGACGGACATATATCTCAAAGGCCCAACGAGCGGTCCGGATAGGCTGAAGGCCCCAAGAGGGCGGACCAGACGTGCCGAGGCTCGGAGAGTGGACCAGGCCGACTGAAGACCCGGTGTGGGCAGACCAGTCATACTGTAGACTCAGAGAGTGGACCAGGTTGATTGAAGGTCCGGTGCGAGCAGACCAATCACACTGTAGACTCGATGTACATGGCTAGACTCGGAGGGTGGACCAGGTGGACTGAAGGCTCGGTGCGGGCAGACCAGTCACACAGTAGATCCGATATGCATGGTTGTTCTATTTGTGATATGTTATGAGTAGTTTTATGTGTGGTTGGTATTTTGGGGGTAACTCACTAAGCTTTCGAGCTTACAGTTCAGTGTAGTGTTTCACGTACTTCAGGAGATCGTGGCAAGGCGAATGCATGATCGTACCGCTCCTCATGTTTTATAATTTATGTGATATGGTTCTGGGGATACTTTGATGTTTAAACTATTTTGAAAACAAGATGTATGAACTTAATGGTTTTTTGAATGAAAGAAAATGTTTTAAATTGGTTGAAATTTTTGGTCGTTACAGTTCACATATGGCCATTATGATCAGTTATGATCGAATGTAACCTGCTATAGTCGGTCATAATGGTTATATGTGAACACTTCCAAAACGTTTGTTACCTAGATATGTACAAAAAAAAAATTACCCAGTTGTGAACAAATCGAAAAGTTAATTAGCTTAATAAGTCTATTTCCTTATAACTTTTTTTGGTAAAAAATGAAAAAATTGTCATTTTTCATGCTTCAACTAAGATTATATTTTATATTATTCACAGTTTAATAAAATTATTCATAAACTTATTTATAATTTAATCAAATTTGTAAATATCATTTGACGGTACTAAATCGGTCGATTGACGACTAGAGATAAGTCGGTCTAAGCGAGGATCAGTAAACGACAAGCCGAAGACCTTAAATTATGAATAAGTTAAATTTAATATATATATATATATATATATATATATATATATATATATATATATATATATATATGGTTATGTTATAATGTGGATGGACAACTATTATGCGAACGTGTGGACAATGCTATTGTATGAGAATTACAAAGATAGTAGGTTGTTTAGTAATGTGAATACGTTCAACCTCACATAACTATCGTTATTTTCATACATTCTCAATAATTATTATTCATTTTTGTTCTTACATATCATTTTTCACTCATTTTCATTCTTATAGAATACAACTAAATAAACATTTTGACAACGTTCTAACATAATGAAAAAAAAAGTCTATAATAACCTTATAGACGATTTTAGTAGTGAGAATGTGTGATAATGACAATAGTTATGTAAGATTGAACGTATTCATATTATCAAACAACATATTTTCTTTGTTATTCTCACAGAATAACGTTGTCCACACGTCCGCAGAATAGATGTCAATCCACATTTGAAGCTAATTAAATCATAATAAAATAGATAAACACGACTAATATATATATATATATATATATATATATATATATATATATATATATATATATATATATCATAATAAAATAGATAAACATGACTAATATCATAATAAAATAAGTTAATATGAAAAATACAACATTTATACTTCTATAAATAGTTTTTATTAAGATAGAACTTAATGTTCAATTTAATCAGCTTCGACAACTTCACCAATTGCCTAGGGATGGATTAATCATTATGTGCCACCTAATCGATCATATACAACCTACCGATTAATCGGGGATTAAGAAGGATTTTTACAACACATGCACACATACACACACACACATACACACACACACACATATATATATATATATATATATATATATATATATATATATATAGAGAGAGAGAGAGAGAGAGAAGAGGGTTCAATTGAGAAAAAAAGGTTGAGAATGGAGGAATCATTCTCAGTCACTCATTTATTTTTGCCGCAGAAACCTCGTCGTACCAACGGAAATGAGAATTTAGTTTATGCATTTCATCAAATAGTTGGAGTGCATACAATTTAACTTTTTTTAAAATGTTAAAAACATGATACTTTGACTATTTAAATCTTACAAAATAGTAGATTGATAGAGAATTATATGAAAATTTTCAAAAAAAAAAAAAAACGATTTGATCTTTTTCTAACCTCAATTTTGAAGTTTTATTTGATAATCGATGTTGAATGAATGATATGAAGTGGATTTTTTGTTGATTATCAAGGAAAGGAGCAGAGCAAGATAATGCATGTCGTATGTGTCTGAGAAAGGATGGGTGTCTCCTCGGCGGTTGGCAAACGGTCAGGGATCTGGTGGTGGCCAGGGCCGTTTCAAAGGGAAGACTCATAATGATGGTATGGATGGTTGAGAACTTCTGGATAGAAGATTATCGAGCAGTTAATCCCCGGTCCGGAATGTGTGACAACCCTATATTTTCCAAAAGCATTGTAACGCTCAAAAGTCAAATACAACTAAATTAACCTTGAAAATAAAGTATTCAGATATCTAAGTTGGGATGCATCAAATATTAGATAACGTGTCAAGGATTCCGAAAACATAAAGAACGCTCAAAACCGGGTTATATTGAAGAAATTATAACCACTCGTATATTTACGACACGCCGTTAAAACATTATTTGACGTAAAAAGTAAAATCTCAATAATGTGCATTTTAGCCTTAAGTATCTAAACAAAAATCGTAGATCTCGTTGAAAGGTGAGCGTGCATAAAAAGATCGCCCAAATTGGACCTCGTATGAAGAAGTTACGAATTTTCGAAGTTTCGTAACAGTAATAGAGGGCTAAAAACTCGAATTGAAGATCGAGTGTAAATTAGCTAACGCAATCCAAATGAGAGTTGAAGATCTCCGCAATAGGAGCAAATTGATAAAAAGACAAACAGAAACCGACACCGAATAAAGAACCTATAAATCTTTAACGAACTTTAGGAGGCCCGACCTATTTAAACTTATGTCATTAAAAATAAAGTCAAAACTAGCCGACGGAGTCTAAAGGAAAATTTTAGAGCATAATCTCACCTACGCGTGGATATAAAGAACGCGAAAAACGGAGCTCGTACGCGAAAGTTATGGAATTTAGAAGAGGACAGGCCAGATTACGCCCCGCGTACTCTGGGAGTACGCCCCGCGTACTAGACCCAGAGTCGAGTCCCATCGGCCCGCCCACTCTATGCTTAGCTATCCAGGAGTCGTAAGCCATGACGCATTGTTACGCCCCGCGTAACCGAGGTACGCCCCGCGTACTTCGGAGGTACGCGCCGCGTACGAGGGTTTCCAGCCCTATAAATAGAAGGCATAAGCTCGAGTTTTTGCATACAAATCACAAGCCCTCAGTCATTCTCTCATACTTCTAAGCTCCAGAGACCCTCCCCTCACCTCGGTTTCCGCACTCGAGCCCCCTACAAAAGATTTACGCTGTAGAGATCCCCGAAGAGCCCGACGACGCAACTATCCGCGATCGAAGTTCTACTTAACTCTAGCTTCTCTCTTCAAACTTAACGGGTGAGTTCATACCCCTACTTTTCAATTCTTTTCATGTTTTAGGGGGGAAATACAAGTACATTACACGTTAAAGTATCGTTTTATAAACATAAATGAAATTTCTATCTTCGAATATCGATACAAACAACTTATGTATACAAGAGCTATTATGTCACTAAGTTAATTCTAGTAAATGGAACATACTATCGGAAAAACTATAATGGGTATAGTTAACAAGTCAGTCCTACATCTTACATATACATCTTGAAAAACGAAACACTTTCAAAAGAAGTAAGGTCATTTCATTGTAAATCTACTTATACTAGGCAATGTGAGATATTCAAACTTCAACGTACATTTTTGTATGCATTTCAAGTCCTGTATTATATACCATAATCTCTTGGAGAGAGATCGTGATACTTGTGTATAGATCTATACGGGATTGACAATCCCGCACCTAAACTACTAGCTATAATTAGACCGGCAGGTCTGGGGTGACAAATGTCATAACACTGCAACACCTGAAGAATGTTGTTACAGGCCGTCAGTGTCAATAGCATGGTTATAAAACTCACATAAAAGTATAAAACAAGATTGATTTACGAGATTCATATGTGCATTGCAACTTTCTATATTAGTTTTTCATACCAAGTTGTTTTTAATCATTCAAGTATAAAAGATACCAACACCTTCCAACTTTGGAAACATTTTGAATCACTTACAAGGAAATATTGGATTTTCTGAAAACCTCGTTTACCAATTTACTACCAAAAAGGATGTACTTTTCAACTCGAAACACTCATGAACTCACCAACTTAATTGTTGACACTTTTCAAAACCACTTGTATTTCTCAGGGAATCAGTGATACAGGTAACTACCAGCTTTTGGGAGAAGGAACACTAAGGATGTTCTTATTATTGAACATTTAACATCATATTGTAATATTCTTTTGATAACATGTATAACGCAACAATATACGTTTTCATTATATATATATATATATATATATATATATCTATATATATATATATATATATATATATATATGATGGTTGTGTTACTTTCTTTACAATATTCAATCGTTGTGATACTACGTGAAGTCATCCACCCCCGAATGTTTCCGCCATTCTGGTTTGGGGGTGTGACAGATTGGTATCAGAGCATTGTTTATAGTGAACTAAGTAAACCACATAAGATATACAAACTATAAATACAACGGGAACCAAAAACCCTCTGACAAAACATTTTCATAGAAGTATATTTTTCTTTAAATATATACATTTTTACCCGCATGTATCAGTCTCGTATCATGACAAGTTTTTCTAAAAAGTAGTAAGGCAAGTTGCGATACCACGATTGGGCCTTGGAGTATGTAATCAAATCGAGAATAAATATAGCCTGATCAACTATATTTATCCTGGATTTGACCAATGTACGTCGAGGAACGATCGTAGTAGTCAACAAACCAAAAACTTATAAAATCTTGATTCGCTAAATAGTCTATTGTTAAAAATAATTGAACGATAAAATATTTACGCTCCGTAAAAATATAGATAGGCATAGGAAGTCATTAAATAGAAATTTGTCTTCTTATAAAATCTCATACCTCTATCCCAGTACAGACAAATGGTCGGATTTCCTTTACCGGGAGACCCCTACTACCTAAACCAGGGTAACGGCGGCTGGATAGAAGAAGACACGGAGGAAGACCCAGAGGAAATTGAAGATGAGGTCGAAGAAGAGTTCGAGGAGGGAGTCGAAGAAGAATTCGAAATCGAAGTTGGAGAAGAATACGAAGTCGACGAGGAGATCGTGGAAATTTCTAGCGGAACAGACTCCGAACCGGAAGTAATCAACCCTTCCATCCCCCATCCTCCCGTAATCAGACCATATCAACCGGGACCCATCCCCATCTGGGGAAGCCACCTCTACTACTGGAGCCGTCAGCAAGGTGTACGCCCTCCATTCGGCATGTGTCGGGATTTTTACAACGTCAGTGGGGGAGGCTCAGCTGATCGAGCACTTCCTGTTGTCGTGAACGCTATAGCTAACCAAAACTACCAGGCAGACCAACAAGCAGCCAGAGTTCGCAAGATCAATGCTGCTACCCAAGGTAACGCCGCTGACATCCGCCGTTTGGAAGGACTACATGAGAATACCCAAATCTACACGGGGACACTTCAGAACCAAATGATAACGGCTCTAGATGAAATAAGAGAGATGAAAGAACAACAAGCAGATCTTGAGAGGCGACTAATGGGAGTCAAACGGTCAGATGCCGAATCCAGCTCCAAACGCCACAAGTAGAGCTTGTTCAAGCCCCAACAAATTTTGTTATAAAATAGGATTTCGGATAAAAGTTTTTCTTTCATTTCGCTTATTTCCTTTTGTAACTGTAACCGGAGACCTCTAGGGAGGTCAAATTTTCCAAGCAAGATATGTAACACACCACGGGTGTGACCAATATATATATTAATAGGAAATACTTCTTTATTATATATCTCAGAAACTTATGGGTTAACTAAAAATTTCTATGCCTACCCTGAAACCATAAACTAAAGTCAAAACAAGTTATAAAATACAACTAACATACTATTGTCCAAACCTTAGAAACTTATAGTATTCATTCTTATTTTTCTCTACCAGAACATGCCTCCTCGTAGATCAACATGCAAAAACTCAACTCCAGCATCACCTCCACCACCCCCTCCAACTATGGATGCAGCTATGTTCCAAACTGCTGTAACAGCCGCTGTAACCGCGGCGATGGCTCAAATGAGCAACAATGGGTCGGGAGGAGGAATAAACAGCTTTACAAATGGCCCAAGCCAAGGCCATTCCGGAGTCTGCACTTACAAAGACTTCACCAATGGAAAACCTATTCCCTTTTATGGAACTGGGGGAGTATTGGCTCTGTCCCAATGGATAGAGAAAACAGAAGCCGTATTTGAAATTTGCGCATGCCCTGAAGAAAGCAAAGTAAAATTTGCTGCCTGTACATTCTCTGAACGCGCCTTGACATGGTGGAATGGCCATGTCAAGACACTAACCCTAGTGGTGGCGAACTCCATGGGTTGGGAAAACTTGAAGCGAATGCTCCTTCGGGAATACTGCCCAAGAGGCGAGATTCAAAAGCTTGAACAAGAATTGTGGAACCTTTCGATGGTAGGTTCGGACATCGCAGGCTACACCAACAGGTTCAGCGATTTGATAACACTTTGTCGAGGGATGTTGATTCTAGAAAGCCAAAAAGTGGAGAGGTATATCTGGGGATTATCACCCCAACTGCGAGGAAGTGTGTTAGCTTCCAATCCCATGACCTTCGACAACGCCAAGGAACTGGCGCAATCTCTCGTTGATCATGGCGTCTGCCAAGGAGTCACAACTATCGTAGCTGAACCAACCAAAGGGAACAACGACAACAATAACAATGCCAACAACAACAGCAAGAAGAAATTCTGGAACAAGAGAAAGGGGCAAACCTCGCAAGAACCTTCAAAGAAACAAATGGTGGTGATTCATGCTGCTACTGCTCCCGCCACAACTCCTACAACCCTGGCGCCAACAAAACAATATGCAGGGAACTTGCCCAAGTGCAGCAAATGCAACTACCATCACTACGATAATTGTCGTGAGATGTACTGTAAGAACTGCGACAGGAAAGGGCACACTGCCCGTTTCTGTAAAGCGCCGGCGCGGCCAGTCACTCAAGTTCCTGGTACTGGGGTAAGCCAAGCATTTTATGGATGTGGAGAAACTGGGCATTTCAAGAGGGACTGCCCCAAAACAAGGAATATTGGTGGTATTGGGAGAGTGCTGGCGATAGGTCAAAATGAAGCAGTAACTGATCCAAAAGTAGTTACGGGTATGTTTCTCCTCGACAACATTTATGCATGCATACTCTTTGATTGCGGTGCGGAGAGAAGTTTTGTGAGTCATAAATTCAAACACCTACTTAGCCAAAGACCCCAACCACTTAATAAAACATTCACTGTAGAAATGGCTAATGGAAAAACAGAAAGTACAAGTGATATGTACGTAGGGTGCACATTAAATTTAAACGAATACTTATTTCAAATCGACCTTATGCCCATTTCGATAAGAAGTTTTGATGTAATCATCGGTATGGACTGGTTGAGTCTTCACCATGCCGACATTCTTTGCCATGAAAAGGCCGTTCGTCTCAATCTTCCCAATGGTAAAAATCTTATCATATATGGAGACAAACCTAGTTCAAATTTGCAAATCATCTCCTGTATTAAAGCACGAAAATATCTTCGCAAGGAATACCATGCCTTTCTAGCCCACGTAGTAGACCAGAAGCAAGAACCAAAGAACATTAAAGACATTCTGGAAGTCTGCAACTTCCCAGACATTTTCCCAGAAGATCTCCCAGGAATCCCACCGGAACATCAAGTCGAATTCAGAATCGACTTAATCCCCGGAGCTACCCCAGTAGCGAAGTCACCCTACCGTTTAGCTCCAGTTGAGATGCAGGAACTGTCCAGTCAATTGAACGAGCTGTTGAGCAACGGATTCATCAGACCAAGCTTCTCACCATGGGGAGCACCAGTTCTGTTCGTGAAAAAGAAGGACGAATCTTTTCGCATGTGCATCGATTATCGAGAGCTGAACAAACTGACAATCAAGAACCGATATCCCTTACCACGCATAGACAATCTGTTCGACCAACTACAGGGAGCGAGCTGCTTCTCAAAGATCGACCTAAGATCTGGTTATCACCAACTGCGAGTACTGGAAGGAGACATCCCCAAAACGGCTTTCCGAACACGATATGGTCACTACGAGTTTGTAGTAATGCCCTTCGGATTGACAAACGCTCCAGCGGTGTTCATGGATTTGATGAACCGAGTATGTCATCCCTTCCTGGATAAGTTCGTGATCGTGTTCATAGATGATATACTCATCTATTCTAGAAGCCAGGAAGAACACAGCCAACATCTCCGCTAGGTTCTGGAAACATTAAGGGTAGAGAAACTTTACGCAAAATTTTCCAAGTGCGAATTTTGGATTCGGGAGGTGGATTTCCTAGGGCACGTAGTTAGCAAGGAGGGAATACACGTGGATCCCTCGAAGATCAAGGCAATAGAGAGTTGGACGATTCCAAGAACCCCTACAGAGATCCAACAATTTTTGGGACTCGCCAGGTATTTGTTGGATATAGTGTCTAAGTCCATAACTTTATTTGGTATGAACTTGACCCGACCTGGCATGGTCCATTTGGGTTGCATGGCATTGCAATACTTGGATAGACTAAATGAGAGAATAAGGCACTTATGATTATTAATATATTATAAGTTCTAATATATTAATAATAGTATTATTTAATTAGTATTTGATCAAGTATTAATCTAGAATTAATTTGGTGATCAAAGTGAGACTAATTAAATATATAGGGTTGATTATGACAATCATCAATTCTTTTATGGTGGATTAGTGATCCATGGTTTATGGGTTTGGTTATAACCATATGGAGCTCCATGGATATTCCATGGGAGTTACAAACCCATGGTTCATGAGAAATGAAGAGTCATGACAATTAGGGTTTACATTTGTAACTCCTAATTATGACACACTATAAAAGAAACCCTATAGCATGCAAAATTGGCACTAGAGTATTCTTGTGAGGGCATAGCCGATTTTGGAGTGTAGAAATATTCTCTCTAGTTATTCCAAGGTTGTAGTGTTGTGTGAAGCATTTGAGGCACAACATTTGGGGTGCTAGGCTCACAAAGTCTTGAAGGAATCCAAGCGACAACAAGGTATGTATTTCTACTAGTTCTTTATGTTTTATGTAATCCCCATGCCATGCTAGTTAGGAAATAACCTTGAAAAAGAAATTTGCATGTATATAGAGAAAACATAGATTCAAGGTTATTAGGGTTGCATGTACACTTAGGAAGTGTTAGAATGCTCAAAAACCCAACAGTGGTATCAGAGCCTAGGGTTGTTTTCTGTATACTTGATGCAAAACTGCTTAAAAAACGAAAAATATGCTCATTGACGACTGGACTCGCCGAGTTCATGGGGAGGACTCGCCGAGTCCATGAAGAAATTCATCCTACTCTTCGAGTAGGATAATGCACTCGACGAGTAGGTGCGTGTTGGGCAGTCTTTTTGTGTTTTGTTGCTGGAAATGGATTAAAATCATTATCCCAATCTGTTTTGGACTTGTAAAATCTGTTTTTTCAAAATGATAATGATTACGTTAACCCATTTTACATGACTTTTATTAATTTTCAAGTATTATATATGTTTATATGATTTCTTGAAAATTGTTTGGCATGAATTTATGTTCTTATGAGTTTTTAGAAGATCATAGGAATTATGTGTAACCTCCATGTGTGTTTAATTCATGATCTTAATGGCAATAATGGTGTCCATAACTTGTCCTCAAGTTATGGATTACCAAAAGTCACTTATTTAATTTGTGTTTAAAGAACTAAAGAGGTTTCATAAAATGAAGAGTCTTCATTTTTATGAACCATTAAAACTCATAAGTTACAAATTGAAGAGACTTGGAATAGTTTCAATTCTTGCCCTCAAGTTTTGGAATTTGTAAAGTCTTACACTTTAATTCCAAACTTTTTTTTAAAGGTTAAAAAAAAAATTCAAACTTTATGGACTTCATTAAATTAATTAAAGTGTTTAATTAAAAGAGTTAATAATTCCATAAAGACATGGTTTAAGTTTAATTAAATTAAGAGTATAATTTAATTAATAGATTAAACCACCATGTATTTTAAATGTTTAAAATACACCCTTATACTATTATTATAATTTTATTATATAGATATGTATAAGAATATGTCGTTCTTACCGTTAGTAGGCCTCATTCACGAAGCCGGTCTATAAGGGGGGTATAAGGTTGTTGCCTATAAAATGGTGACTTAATGGGTGTCCACTCTCACCCACCGCTTTCTTGATCGGTGGAGGGTTGTTAGCCGAACGGGTAGGATACGACTTTAAATACTCATTAAAAGTATAATGAATTATAAAGTAACTATGCATTATAAATTCTCAATCTTAGTTACTTTAGGAAAATGTGAAATTGGTGCTAGCCCATAAAATTACACTTTGTACCTTACCAAGTCGTTAGTGGAGCGTATGTGGTTAACCGGCACACTAACATGGACTAGTAAGAGTGGCAAATGGTAACTTGACTTTATTATAGATCGGTGGAGCGTGTGTGGTTAACCGACACATCGATTAGGTAATATTGTTGAGGGTACCAAGTCAATTTGTATGGTTATTCACACCTTGTTTGTGATCCTCGGCATCCCAGTCACAAACTTGAGAGGTTACAATCGAGATTCAAACATGCCATTGAAAGTTCAATGTATCTCAAAAGATCTAGGAGTTTCAAATCCAATTAAAACTTAATTATATTTCGTTTTTCATGGTGGAAATTGGTAAATCGTCATTTACCTACCTTTAACTATTTTATAATTTGGATTACGACATACCTCTTCCAGTTATAAATAGGTTATTGGGTCCTAGCCTTAATATTTCATATTGGGTGTTATATTAAGGACTTTAAATCAACTAACTTGAATTTCTCCCATTATAGATGTCTAGTTTAGACACCTATGGTCTTCCCAAATCTTAGGAAGAAGCTTCCTAATGAAGATGATATCCCGAATGGCAATCAAGGTGAAAGATCAATCCCTTTGTTGTGCATTAGTGGGACTGAAAATCATACTTTAATTCCTTCAACTACTCCAATAAATCTCCCTATCCCACAAGTTTCAAGACATGATAAGTTCTAAGTCACTCAATCCCTATTGGCAAACAAAGTCTATATGTGCTTAGGTCTTGGAGATTAAGTCACATATTGACAAGCCGGGAGAGTCGGGTGTCGAAGTCTCAAGGTAGCTGGCGATTGACTTGGTGACTCCCTGATGACAGATCACGACATAACCCGTAATGATCTTACCTATTTGCTTGATGATGCTGAATCAGCAATGATTTGGAGCATTGGTAAAGCAAAATTTGATTGGAAGATCAACTTCCCAAACTTCCATGGACATTGACAATGGTAACACTGGAAGTCCAGAAAACCTTTCTATTCCTAATTGAAAGGGATTGGCCATAGTCAACTCGGTTGACCAAATGGTAAAGAGAAAGGCTAATTCTGTGATAGTCTCGTATACCGTTTCCAAAGAGTCCATATGTTTTTGTTGCCAAAGGAAGGGCATTGGTTGCGAAGCTGCCAAATTTACCTAAAAGTCCATAAGGATAGTAAAGTCAAATGTTTGACTCTGCTTTAGGTAAAGTCCATTATCTAACTCTATTAAGTTTCTATTCTGAGATTCTTATTGCATGATGTGACTGGGTCACATATTGATGTTTAAGAATCAAAGAAGAGTGAAGAAACTTAAAGAAAGTATATGTTGATTCTGATCGTGAAGATGTATTTCGATCGCATGGTTCGGTGATCAGAATTTTGAGTTGTTACTTAAGAGTTATGATATATTGCTTAGGAATAGATAACAACAAGTTTTTCATATGGATTGTAAGGATAAGTTTTCCACAAAGTTTTAAAATAAAAGAAAATGGTTTTGATTTTATTTACTTTAAGTATCCTTACAATGGCATTTGTGAAAAAGGTTGTTGCTTATATGTTTCCATTGATAAGCAATATGGGTAAATGGATTTGATTCTTTCATTAGTGGTAGTGTCATAATTTACCAAATAAGGAAAGATTCTCATCACCCAAGTTTCATTTGGATAGAAACTTGGAATCATGCAAGTTGTATTGTGTGATGAATGAGAATTTTCATCTTTGGTAAATTAAGACTAATTCCTTGTTCACATTCGCATGTGATTCAAGCGAAGGACTAACGGATCGGGTACATTAAGTTGTGTACTAGTTAGGTCCACCACAAAGGTAGATAAGATTATTCATTATGATTTACTAAAGTTTAGTAAATATGGTTATGCTTACAAGTTTAAGTGTAATTCTGAAACATTGGAAAAGTTTCAATGTATGGTAGAATGAATAAGAAGAATCAAATAAGGCAGAAAGATAAAAGTTTCTCCAATCTGTAGAGATGGGAGAGTACTTGTGTATTTTGTTTTATGATTATCTTAGTGAATATGAAACCATATCACAATTGATCCTCTAAAGACACCTTAGTTCATTTGTTTGGCTAAGGAGAGGAATCATGAGTTGTTGAAATGGTTAAATCAAAAGATAAATCATACATCAAATCTTAGAGTCATACTCCAAGATTGAGCCATTGAGTGACATAATCTTTAGAAAGTTTATAACACTTATCAAATGTAGAGTAAGATGTGTCATACCCTTGTACATTTGAGGTTGGTTAGTTGTGATGTTTTGGATAAAGCAAAGACCAACTAAGTCCAATTATGGGAAGTGTTTAACTTGATAAGAATCCGCACTAGCTCTTGAATATTTGTATTGTCAAGGAATGGTTCTTGACAAAGATAAGTCGTATATGTCAAGAGGACAGTGGGAGTCTAAAAGATTCTGAAATAGTTTCAAGAACTAATCAAGAGTTTTGTTAATCACTAGCCCACGACTTGAGGTTTGTAGCCTATCGTGTTCTTATTTCTATGTCTATTCCAGTTGAAAGTTGATTATGCTTGTGAGTTCTATGAGTTCTCAATTGTTTGCATAACAACCCGGAAGCAATGGTGGGCATTGTGCTACCAGGTGGCAAGAAATTAAGATTGCACAAGTTCAGTCCATATGAATTTGGAAGCGTCACTAACCTAGTCATGTGATTATGGTTTTGACAAAATTCACATGGAAAAGCACACATACACCATAAAATCTTAGTGTCATAAGGTTTCTCTTCGATTCATGAAAATGATGGTAAGGAAACGCTTCTACTAAGAAGATTTTAAGTAGATAGCGGTTGTGATATTTGCATTCTCATATAGTTAGTGGAGCGTGCGTGGTTAACCGGCACACTAGCTAGTGAGAATTGCAAAAGGTCTAGACAAACATGTGAGCTATCTAAGGAAAGGTGTATGTTTTTGATAAATTCTTATCAAAGCAATCTAGTATCAGAAATATGAACTTTGGTAAGAAAGTCAATAAAGTATTGATTTCTAGAAGTCCAGTTGATTTCTGAGTACATGTCAAAGCTAGTGGGAGCATAAAGTGTTATGCTGGTAATCATTATGCTAGTGGGAGCATGATGATTATGTTAAGTATTGCAAGTTAGCAATGTTATTTATAGAAAACAAAAGTTTCAAGTTGCTTTGAAAGTTGTTTTGCTATAATTAAAGGAGAGGATTCTATACTTCACTCCAATTCTACATGCTTAGATTGAGAATTTAATCTACTTTAGTCAAGAATATATATGAATGTTATGCTGGAATGGTTCAACATAAGGAAATTCTATATATGTTGCGTTCTCAAAATTCGATTATGATTATGGCATCCCTCTTCATAGTTCAAATTTTGAGAACATGGCAAATAAAAATTTTATAGCATAAATCATGTCCCATATGCTTTGGGTATAGGTTTGATTATATGTGCTATAATATTCATCCATTCTAAATTTTCCAAATGCCTAGGGCATTAAGATGGAAAAAGGAATAGAACTAGAAATGACTAAAGTGATTAAGCAAAAATTGTCAAGGACAATATGAGGTTTACCAAAGATTGGTTGCTCATGGACAATTAGAAGTATAGAGTAAGGACCATATTGACATATTTTGTAAAGTGGAAACTCTTGTTCAGAAGTGATAGTCAAAATGGTAATATGGAATTGTTTCCATAGGTGGAAGTTATTCTTTGAATCTGTGTAAGATTAAAGAACTTAATACTAAGAAGGATGTTCAAAGGAATGTACTTTGAATTTGAGACTTCATTTCCATGAAATTGTTTCCCATTGGAATACTTTGTAATGTATGTTGCCAAGTCTCTGTGACTTCTGTGCATAGTCGTTACAAGGGGATCATTGCATATAAGTTTAGAATCTAACAGATTACAGTAAACGGCAAGAGTCTGGTGTTCTTGCATTTACAACAAGGATTGGAATTGTGAAATGAGCATCATTGGAATATTGACAATTGATCTATTTCACAAAGAGAGGACCATATGTAAACATAGTATGCATACTTGGAGTATGGCATAATTGTTGTTTGGAAAAACATAGTGTACGTGCTTGGAGCATGGGACAACTAATGTTTTAATTCAAGCATAAAGTTGATTAATCGAAACATAAATAATGAGTAATCAATATGGTGCTTAGATAAAAGTTGTTTTATTTACACCCAAGTGTTGGGGCCATATAGGATTAAGTATTATTCTTGTGTTTCACTTTGCATGTTTTGACTTCCAGAATAATAATGTTATGGTATATATCATATTATTCAAACCATCCACGGTCAGTCATATGTTGGAAGTAGATATGAATCAAGACTGTCATGAATTTGGCTTGTATGATTTGTCTAAAGTGCTTTAGACAATGCAATGGTTGCTACAACATTCATGAGTACTCATAAGGGCTGAGTATTGGATTCAACCCACGCTCACTTGCATCACTTCATGGAATTTATCTCGAGTGATCATGAGACGGTAATATCATATAAATCTTCAAACCTAGAGATATGAGTTGTTGACTATGAGTTGGTTATTCATTGATTGTACGAAAATGCATTGGTAACTCGATGTTATAAAACGTGCCTTTGTGAATAATTCAACAAGTAGTTAGTACAAGCATATCAGTCGAAGTTTATCTGTTCCTTCTAGAAATAGAAGCGATATCTGGGCCCCTCGATGATTTGGTTTTGACCTATGTACCGGGCCCGGTCAGAACCTAATTGATGTGTTCAATTTAGTTCTATGTCGAAACAAATCGGAGATCGAGAAACAAATGCTGGACAATAAGTAAGACCATGTTCCATGTGTTTGTCCGGCTGATATTATGAGAACAGAGGATTATATGATCACTTATCTTAAATGGCGTATCATCATCATCTCAGTTCCGAGAGACTTTGAAAGAGCTACGATTTCTAGTCGGATTTTGAAGTCGTATTTGCAAATATAGTTATTAGACTTATCCAAGTGGGAGACTGTTGGATATAGTGTCTAAGTCCATAACTTTATTTGGTATGAACTTGACCCGACCTGGCATGGTCCATTTGGGTTGCATGGCATTGCAATACTTGGATAGACTAAATGAGAGAATAAGGCACTTATGATTATTAATATATTATAAGTTCTAATATATTAATAATAGTATTATTTAATTAGTATTTGATCAAGTATTAATCTAGAATTAATTTGGTGATCAAAGTGAGACTAATTAAATATATAGGGTTGATTATGACAATCATCAATTCTTTTATGGTGGATTAATGATCCATGGTTTATGGGTTTGGTTATAACCATATGGAGCTCCATGGATAGTCCATGGGAGTTACAAACCCATGGTTCATGAGAAATGAAGAGTCATGACAATTAGGGTTTACATTTGTAACTCCTAATTATGACACACTATAAAAGAAACCCTATAGCATGCAAAATTGGCACTAGAGTATTCTTGTGAGGGCATAGCCGATTTTGGAGTGTAGAAATATTCTCTCTAGTTATTCCAAGGTTGTAGTGTTGTGTGAAGCATTTGAGGCACAACATTTGGGGTGCTAGGCTCACAAAGTCTTGAAGGAATCCAAGCGACAACAAGGTATGTATTTCTACTAGTTCTTTATGTTTTATGTAATCCCCATGCCATGCTAGTTAGGAAATAACCTTGAAAAAGAAATTTACATGTATATAGAGAAAACATAGATTCAAGGTTATTAGGGTTGCATGTACACTTAGGAAGTGTTAGAATGCTAAAAAACCCAACAGTATTACCGAAGGTTCATACAAAATTTCTCCAAGATTGCCAAGCCACTCACCACACTAACTCAGAAAAATGTGACCTTCGACTGGGGAGAAAAACAAGACGCCGCGTTTCAAACGCTAAAACGAGCATTATGTAGTGCGCCCATCCTAACCCTGCCAGAAGGGACGGAGGACTTCGTGGTCTATTGTGATGCATCAAACCAAGGACTCGGGTGTGTCCTGATGCAACGAGGGAAGGTCATCGCCTATGCCTCAAGACAACTAAAGACGCATGAAGTGAACTACACAACGCACGATCTTGAGCTAGGAGCAGTCGTCTTCGCTCTAAAGATATGGAGACACTACCTCTACGGCACGAAATGTACGATCTTCACTGACCATAAAAGCCTTCAACATATCCTCAACCAGAAAGAACTCAACATGAGACAAAGACGGTGGGTAGAACTACTAAGTGATTACGAATGCAAAATTCGATATCACCCCGGAAAGGCTAATGTAGTGGCCGATGCACTCAGTCGGAAGGAATACTCAGGTCGCCGAGTGAAGTCCCTAACTATGACGATCCATTCACACCTGTTTACGCAAATCAAGGAAGCCCAAATAGAAGCCTTGAAACCCGAAAATGTGGTAGGAGAAGCCCTAAGAGGAATGGATAAGAACCTTGAAACCAAGAACGACGGAGTTCGTTATTTCATGGATCGAATATGGACACCGAAGTTTGGTGGATTCAGAGAAATCGTCATGGACGAAGCCCATAAAACACGATACTCCATACATCCCGGCTCCGACAAGATGTATCTCGACCTCAAGAAGTTGTACTGGTGGCCGAACATGAAAGCCGAAATTGCTACCTACGTGAGTAAATGTCTGACGTGCGCTAAGGTCAATGTAGAATACCGAAAGCCTTCGGGTTTATTACAACAACCAGAAATACCCGAATGGAAGTAGGAGCGGATAACCATGGATTTCATAACTAAGTTACCCAAAACGACAAGCGGACTCGACACCATCTGGGTAACTGTTGACAGGTTAACTAAATCGACACATTTCCTACCGATCAAAGAGACGGATAAATTAGAGAAGTTAACAAGGACATACCTCAGAGAAATTGTACGACTGCATGGTGTGCCCGTATCCATTATCTCGGACCGAGATAGTAGATTCACCTCAAGGTTCTGGCAGTCGCTACAAAAAGCTTTGGGGACAAGACTAGACATGAGTACCGCTTATCACCCACAAACCGACGGCCAGAGCGAGAGAACCATACAAACCCTAGAAGACATGCTGAGAGCTTGCGTAATCGATTTTGGCAAAGCATGGGACACACATCTACCCTTGGTCGAGTTCTCGTACAACAATAGCTACCACACCAGTATCAAAGCTGCCCCGTTCGAAGTCCTCTATGGCCGCAAGTGTAGGTCACCTTTATGCTGGGCCGAAGTGGGGGACACACAACTAGCAAAAGGACAAGCAACTGACAACACACTCACTGGACCAGAAATCATAAGGGAAACTACGGAGAAGATTGTGCAAATCCGAGAACGTCTAAAGGCATCAAGGGATAGACAAAAGAGTTATGCATATAAGAGACAAAAACCCTTGGAATTCCAAGTTGGAGACCGTGTCCTACTAAAAGTCTCGCCTTGGAAAGGATTAACACTCTTCGGAAAACGTGGGAAACTGAACCCCGGATACATCGGACCATTCGAGATCCTTGCCAGGATCGGTCCAGTGGCTTACAAACTTAGACTACCTCAAGAACTCCACAACGTACACCCTACCTTTCACGTATCAAACCTAAAGAAGTGCTTATCCGATGAGACCCTTGTCGTCCCTCTAGATGAAATTGCAATAAATGAAAACCACCAATTTGTAGAGGAACCAGTAGAGATCATGGATCGGGAAGTCAAAAGGACTAAGCAAAGCCGCATACCTATCGTAAAGGTCCGCTGGAACGCCAAGCGAGGACCTGAATACACCTGGGAACGAGAGGATCAGATGAAACAAAAGTACCCGCATCTTTTTCCTAATCTGTAAACTCTATCATAGATTTAATTTCGGGACGAAATTCCCTTAACAGGGGGATGATGTGACAACCCTATATTTTCCAAAAGCATTGTAACGCTCAAAAGTCAAATACAACTAAATTAACCTTGAAAATAAAGTATTCAGATATCTAAGTTGGGATGCATCAAATATTAGATAACGTGTCAAGGATTCCGAAAACATAAAGAACACTCAAAACCGGGTTATATTGAAGAAATTATAACCACTCGTATATTTACGACACGCCGTTAAAACATTATTTGACGTAAAAAGTAAAATCTCAATAATGTGCATTTTAGCCTTAAATATCTAAACAAAAATCGTAGATCTCGTTGAAAGGTGAGCGTGCATAAAAAGATCGCCCAAATTGGACCTCGTATGAAGAAGTTACGAATTTTCGAAGTTTCGTAACAGTAATAGAGGGCTAAAAACTCAAATTGAAGATCGAGTGTAAATTAGCTAACGCAATCCAAATGAGAGTTGAAGATCTCCGCAATAGGAGCAAATTGATAAAAAGACAAACAGAAACCGACGCCGAATAAAGAACCTATAAATCTTTAACGAACTTTAGGAGGCCCGACCTATTTAAACTTATGTCATTAAAAATAAAGTCAAAACTAGCCAACGGAGTCTAAAGGAAAGTTGTAGAGCATAATCTCACCTACGCGTGGATATAAAGAACGCAAAAAACGGAGCTCGTACGCGAAAGTTACGGAATTTAGAAGAGGACAGGCCAGATTACTCCCCGCGTACTCTGGGAGTACGCCCCGCGTACTAGACCCAGAGTCGAGTCCCATCGGCCCGCCCACTCTACGCTTAGCTAGCCAGGAGTCGTAAGCCATGATTCATTGTTACGCCCCGCGTACTTCGGAGTTACGCGCCGCGTACGAGGGTTTCCATCCCTATAAATAGAAGGCATAAGCTCGAGTTTTTGCACACAAATCACAAGCCCTCAGTCATTCTCTCATACTTCTAAGCTCCAGAGACCCTCCCCTCACTTCGGTTTCCGCACTCGAACCCCCGACGAAAGATTTACGCTGCAGAGATCCCCGAAGAGCCCGACGACGCAACTATCCGCGATCGAAGTTCTACTTAACTCTAGCTTCTCTCTTCAAACTTAACGGGTGAGTTCATACCCCTACTTTTCAATTCTTTTCATGTTTTAGGGGGGAAATACAAGTACATTACATGTTAAAGTATCGTTTTATAAACATAAATGAAATTTCTATCTTCGAATATCGATACAAACAACTTATGTATACAAGAGCTATTATGTCACTAAGTTAATTCTAGTAAATGGAACATACTATCGGAAAAACTATAATGGGTATAGTTAACAAGTCAGTCCTACATCTTACATATACATCTTGAAAAACGAAACACTTTCAAAAGAAGTAAGGTCATTTCATTGTAAATCTACTTATACTAGGCAATGTGAGATATTCAAACTTCAACGTACATTTTTGTATGCATTTCAAGTCCTGTATTATATACCATAATCTCTTGGAGAGAGAGCGTGATACTTGTGTATAGATCTATACGGGATTGACAATCCCGCACCTAAACTACTAGCTATAATTAGACCGGCAGGTCTGGGGTGACAAATGTCATAACACTGCAACACCTGAAGAATGTTGTTACAGGCCGTCAGTATCAATAGCATGGTTATAAAACTCACATAAAAGTATAAAACAAGATTGATTTACGAGATTCATATGTGCATTGCAACTTTCTATATTAGTTTTTCATACCAAGTTGTTTTTAATCATTCAAGTATAAAAGATACCAACACCTTCCAACTTTGGAAACATTTTGAATCACTTACAAGGAAATATTGGATTTTCTGAAAACCTCGTTTACCAATTTACTACCAAAAAGGATGTACTTTTCAACTCGAAACACTCATGAACTCACCAACTTAATTGTTGACACTTTTCAAAACCACTTGTATTTCTCAAGGAATCAGTGATACAGGTAACTACCAGCTTTTGGGAGAAGGAACACTAAGGATGTTCTTATTATTGAACATTTAACATCATATTGTAATATTCTTTTGATAACATGTATAACGCAACAATATACGTTTTCATTTATATATATATATATATATATATATATATATATATATATATATATATATATATATATATATATATATATATATATATATATATGATGGTTGTGTTACTTTCTTTACAATATTCAATCGTTGTGATACTACGTGAAGTCATCCACCCCCGAATGTTTCCGCCATTCTGGTTTGGGGGTGTGACAGAATGTGTATTCTTGCTTGGATTGAGCAGTAGGGGAAAAGGGTTTCGGAGGATCACCAGCGTGTTCTGAAACGTTAGCGCTTTCTTTGTATTCCAATTGAGTGTTTGGACAAATTGAAGTTGCACCTTGGGTAAAAAGGAGAATTATTTATGGAGATCAGAGGGAACGAATTGTTGTATCTATATGGTGCTGAGAGTAGGAAATCAGTGGTTGAGGCAGGACATCGTGATGTCCTGTAATGGTGTTCCGTGGTGACCGGGAATAATGTCCCGATCTCGGAGTTATTTAGAATCTTGAGTTTGAGACGACCAGTGGTGAATTATGTATTTTCGGTTCCAATGGGATCCCTTCGGATATTAACATCAAGGGGATTATTTAAGAAAGGGATCTCCGCAGAGGTAAGTATTTTTGTTATAACGGTTGTCGACCTAGTCTGTGATGCATATGTGGGACAAGTGTGTGTATGTATCTATGATAGTCTACGGAGCATGATTTAGTGGACGTAGTGTGTCGTTGGGATGAGAATGAGAGTATGGGGTGAAGCTACGGGGAGCCGTAGTATTCACTATTTAGAGGGTGTTGTGATGCTACGGGGAGCCGTAGTACTCACAAGTTAGAGAGAGGGAGTCGTGGTACTATGGGGAGCCATAGTACTCACTAGTCAGTTGGTGTTGTTGATGGGTTTTGGTCATAAGACATCCTATGTGCTCATACAAACCCTAATGCTTGGATCTAGGTTTCTCTATTGTACATGCTTTGAATCCAAGACTATAAACCCTAATTCTAGCATACAAGTAATCATATTTATATGTAATTAGGTTTAAGATCATACCTTGATTGTTATGTAGCAATAACAATCCCAAATCTCCTTGTATTGACTTTGGAATGCTTAGAGTCACAAGTGTCACTCCTCTAATGGTTCACAAACACCATAAGCAAGAGGATGAAGAGGAGAGAGGATGGAGGCTGCCAAAAACGTGTGTAAACTCTTACAAGAAGCTTAACCACGTTTTTGAGCCTTAAGGGGTCTTTATATAGTTGGGCTATTAGAGTTATCTAACAAGGAAACCCTAATTTGGATGCTTAAGCCCTAAGCAACCCATAGACTCCTTTAATTAAGCCCATGGACGACTTCCTTATGGGTTTCCCATTAGAATTCGTCCATCCCTTAATACAAGGCAATCCATGGCCCAAATTGCAATTATCTTATAATTACAATTCCAGTCCCTTAAGTTTAATTAATCTCTTTTAGTCACAAAACTAATTACCAATTAATTATTGACTAATATTAATTAAACAATATGATTTCTCCTTTAATATATTATTCCCATAATATATTAATAAATCATATTAAATCCTTACTCTCCATAATTCATCATATCAAGTTGCTTTGGTGAAGGCAACCCAAAAGGACCATGCACCATCGGGTCAAGTACATACCAAAATAATTATCGACTTAGACACTAATCCAACAGTCTCCCACTTGGATAAGTCTAACAACTATTCTGCGTATGACTTCAGATCCTGATCTGCAATCGTAGCTTTCCAAAGCCGCTGTCAACTCTGATCATATCAGATACGCGTGTCCTTAGATAAGGGATCATATATTCCTCCATTCTAGATATCGTATGGATATGATTTCTAATCATTCTCTTTGTACTACTTCTCGATTTCCGATTTATGACGACAGACTAATTGAACAGATCAAATTAGCCCTAGCCCGGCCGAGCATTTACGTATGTCATCACTAAACCATCGAGGGGCCCAAAAGATATCGCTTTTATCCTTCTTTGGATAAAAGGAATGGATAAACTTTGATACAATGCTTGCTTGCACTCACTAACCAAATCGCACACAACAATATGTTTTATAACACCAAGTTACTAGTGCGTTTACATATTATCAATGTGCAACCTATTAGCAAGATACAACTCACACATCTCGGTTTCAAGAATATAAGATGTTATCGTCTCACTAATCACTCGAGATAGTGATCCAAGTGAGCGTGGGTTTAATCCAATGCTCAAATCATATTCATAAGCACTCATGAATGTTGCAGCAAACATTTGCTTATGTCTAATACTTTTCTAGACAATCCACACACCAATTCATGACAGTCTTCTTTCATATCTACTTCCAACATATGAACGACTGTGGCCCGTTTGAATAACTCGATTATTCTTAATAAACTCAATTATTCTGGAAGTCAAAACATGCAAGGTGAAACACAAGAATAATACTAATCCCATATGGCCTCAAACCTTTGAGTATAAACAAAACACGTTTTATTTATCACCATATCGATTACTCATTATTTGTCATTTCAGGTAATCAACTTCTTACTTGAATTATTACACTTGTCCCATGCTCCTAGCATGCACACAATGTTTACCTATGGTTCTTACTTTTGTGAAATAGATAAATTGAACACATTTCCAATCATTCTCATTTTAAAACTCCAAATCCATTTTCTTAAGTGTAAGAATATCAAATTCTTGCTACTTATAGAATATGCTAGATTCTAAAATTTTATGCAATGATTCTTTTGTAATGTCACTGCACCAAAGTCACAAAGACTATTGCCAATGATATTACAAAGTCCTCTATCGGAGATTGTTACAAGACAATTCCTTAGATACGATGTCTCTCACTCAAAGTACATTCATTTGAACATCCTTTTGCATAAAGGTTTCTAATCTAGTCATAGATTTTCAATATTTACTTCCCAATCTGGACACGCTTCCATACTTTCCATATGACAACTAATTTCTTAATAGAATCTTTTCTATTCGTAATGATGTCGATATTGTCCATCCAATATGGAAACATTTCCATAATTTCCAATACTATACTTCCAACTATCCATGTGAATTTGTTAAAACCAAAGTTTACGACAAATTCAAACTCATATGGATCGAACTTTCTTAATCTTGATTTCTTGCCTTGTGGTAGCACAACTGACCACCACGTTTTCCAAGTAGTTAAGCAGCTCACCTTTTCCTATCAATGTACTTTCCATTGATCAAGGTCCTTGCCTTTTATGCATTCAAATGAGAACTCATAGGACTCACATGCATAATTAACTCGATTGGATTGGCACAGAAACAAAATAATGTCTTCACGATAGGTTGTGAACCTCAACTCGTGTGCTAGTGATGATCGATAAGGTTTATTTGATTTGTTCTTGAAACTTTTCAAGACTATTAAGACTCCCACTGACTCCTTGATATATACGATTCTCTTATCAAAACATTTCTTGACAAACAAATATTCAAGAGTTAGTGTAGCTTTTATCAAAACAAAACACTTCATAATTTTGGTCTTAGTTCGTCTTTGTCTTATTCAAGACATCACAACTTTCCACAATTGATGAATGTTATAAACCTTCTTGATACTATTCACTCAATGTCACAATCTTGACTTTAAGACTTGTTTTGGAACGAAGTATGATTGACTTCCTGATTTGACCATTTCTTCAATCTTTGATTCCTCTTCTTGGACATACAATTGTACCAAGACTCACTTAGAGGATCAATTGAGATATGGTTCTTAATCATTAAGACCTATCATAAAGCATAAAAGCTACTCTCCCTTCTTCTTAGAATGGAGAAACTCTTATCTTTCTGCCTACTTGATTCTTCTTATTCGTTTTGCTATTGATCTAAACCCTTTAATCAATTCAAAATTATACTTAATCTTGTAAGTATAATCATATTTACTAAACCTTTAGTAAATCATGACGAATATCTTTGTTACTCTTATGGTGAACTTAAAAACACACAACTTTGTGTATTCGATCTCCTAGTCCTTCACTTGACACTTTGTCAATGAATTAGTCTAATTTCCAAATACGAAATTTCTCATTCATCGTGCATCCACGTTGCATCATTCCAAGTTTCTGTCCAATTGAAACTTGGGCGATGAGAAACTCTCCCTATTTGGTAAATTCTTGACATTTCCATAAATAACATAACTAAGAATCATATCCATTCGTTGTAGAAATATTCAAACATCAATTTTCATAACGATTTCATTGCAAGGAAACAAATAAATAAGTGAGTCAAAATTTATTTTATTTATAAAAGCAGCGGAAAAACATTTGTCCTTACAATGCAAAATCCATTGAAAACTATGTAAAAAAAATGAAAAATTTCTAACAACTCTATCATAACTATCTAAGCTCAAAATCCAATCTTCAAGTCCATGAGATCGAGATCCATCTCTTGTGATTAGATTCATCTTGCTCTCTTATCAAGCTTCCTTTCTTTTCACCGATCCTTCAAAACATTCAAATGCAATCTTATCACATCATGTATTAAGAATCAATGAATAGGAACTTAATGGAGTTAGATAGTGGATTCTTACTTAAAGCGTAGTCATACTTTTGACTCTCCCATCTCTTAGATCTCTTAGGTAAATAGGGCAACTTCGTCTCTAATGCCCCTTCTCTTGGCAATAAAAGCAAACTGACTCCTTTGGAACAACACATGGCACTACCTCAGACATCGCCTTTCTCTTATGATCAAACTTTTCGATCATTGCATGTCTTTCATTTCCATTGTCTATATCCATAGAGGTGTTGAAGGCAGATTCACCAATCAACTTTGCTTTTCTATTGCACCAAACCATTGCTGATTCAGCAACAATAAGCATATAGGTGAGATCTATAAGGGTCACGTCGTAGCTCATCATATAGTACTCTCTTACGAACTTACTATATGAGTTGGGAAGTGACTGAAGAACCCAATAAGGTTCTTGCCTTGTGGTAGCACAACTGACCACCACGTTTTCCAAGCAGTTAAGCAGCTCACCTTTTCCTATCAATGTACTTTCCATTGATCAAGGTCCTTTTATACTTTTAAAATACTATATGGTTAACTTTAACAATTACACTTTTAATTCAATTAAATGGTTAACCTAAACCTTTATGGATTTATTAAATCTGTTTTAATTATACTCCTTAATTAATTAATAAAACCATAAGGGTGTGATTTGAACTTTTCAAAACATTACTAGGGTTTTAGAATTTAACATTCTTAATTAAACTTTTAATCAACTTTTAAATTCCAAAACTTGATGGCAAGTTTTGAAACATTTCAAAACATTAGGGTTTTAACTATTTAAATTTCAAAACTTCAAAACTTGTGGGTTCAAATTTAAACTATAAAACCTAAAGGGGAAAATATGAAACTTTTCATAACAACAAGGATCAAATAACAAATAATCTAAACTAACATTTAGTTACATAGTTATCCATATTTGATTTGTTTAATGATTTCTTGCAAAACAATATCAATTTACTCAAAATAATTAATCAATTATCTTATAAGGAAACAATTATCTTGTTAATTGATAATTATCTTTAATTAGATCAAGAATATAGTCATATATATCATAAAATCGGATTTATATTGATCTAACATGATAAGGTAACTATCCATATGCAAAAATAGCAAGAAATCCCGAGATAAGCATTATCTGACGAGTTGACTCGTCGAGTCAGGCATGGACTCGTCGAGTCTGCATGGACTCGGCAAGTTCAGCCATGGACTCGGCGAGTCCAGCCTCCACAATCCAAAAAATCGAATTTTTTCAGTTATACAATGCATCAATACAATTGAAACCAAGCTAGGCTCTGATACCACTGATGGGTTTTGGTCATAAGACATCCTATGTGCTCATACAAACCCTAATGCTTGGATCTAGGTTTCTCTATTGTACATGCTTTGAATCCAAGACTATAAACCCTAATTCTAGCATACAAGTAATCATATTAATATGTAATTAGGTTTAAGATCATACCTTGATTGTTATGTAGCAATAACAATCCCAAATCTCCTTGTATTGACTTTGGAATGCTTAGAGTTACAAGTGTCACTCCTCTAATGGTTCACAAACACCATAAGCAAGAGGATGAAGAGGAGAGAGGATGGAGGCTGCCAAAAACGTGTGTAAACTCTTACAAGAAGCTTAGCCACGTTTTTGAGCCTTAAGGGGTCTTTATATAGTTGGGCTATTAGGGTTATCTAACAAGGAAACCCTAATTTGGATGCTTAAGCCCTAAGCAACCCATAGACTCCTTTAATTAAGCCCATGGACGACTTCCTTATGGGTTTCCCATTAGAATTCGTCCATCCCTTAATACAAGGCAATCCATGGCCCAAATTGCAATTATCTTATAATTACAATTCCAGTCCCTTAAGTTTAATTAATCTCTTTTAGTCACAAAACTAATTACCAATTAATTATTGACTAATATTAATTAAACAATATGATTTCTCCTTTAATATATTATTCCCATAATATATTAATAAATCATATTTAATCCTTACTCTCCATAATTCATCCTATCAAGTTGCTTTGGTGAAGGCAACCCAAAAGGACCATGCACCATCGGGTCAAGTACATACCAAAATAGTTATGGACTTAGACACTAATCCAACAGTTGTGGTGCTATGGGGAGTCGTAGTTCTCACTAGTCAGATGTTGTCGTGTTATTGCGGGGAGCCGTAATACTCACTAGACGACAAGAGAGTGTGAGGTTGGAGTGTTCCCCGATCGGGGTATGATGCAGAAGGGTTTTAGGCTTGAGTAGCCTTAGTATAGAGTTTTTGGAGCCTAGTGGTTGAACCAAGGGCGGATCTGGAGGTCAGAGTCGAGACGATCCTCGGTTGGATTTTATTTTTCGTATGAGGAAAAGAGAATTTCGTGACTTCTGAGTCACTGGGCCGAGATAGTGGTCACGGGGAGGAAGCTAGTGAGATATTCTGGATCATGTTATAGGTGATCTTTGGAGGTTCAGATGTGGAGTCAGAAGCCGACCTGGTGCTCAGTATTGAAGTGGGATATGAGAAATGAGTTAGAGTTTATCATGGTGATGTCTGAGGACACTTCAGAGCGAGCAGACGATTCAGACACTCAAAGACATGCTTCGGGCATGTGTATTAGATTTCGGAGAGAGTTGGGACACATATATACTTTTGGCTGAGTTTTCCTATACAATAACCATCATTCGAGCATTGATATGCCACCCTTTGAGCTATTGTATAGGAGGAGGTGTCAGACCCCCATTTGATGGGAAGAGGTGGTGCATGGACCCGAGAGTCCTTGCGAGTAGATTCAGAGCATGTGCGATACATGGAGTAGCGGTTACTCTACTAGGGATTGTGTAGAGTGGGGTGTGAGCACCGTGACACTTGTCTGAAGTGGCAAGGTTGACAAGTAGATTTCCTTGGGTAAGGAAAGAGAAAGGTATGTAACTCCGGGAGGAGTGTTGGTTCACGGAAGTGAAAGTCGTAGTGAGAATGGATGATTAAGAGTATGGTGGTTGAACACTGTGTCTGTGCCAGTGGTATGGAAGCGCATCCGGGTTGGGTGTCTGTTAAGGTTGCGGAAGAATCTCTGGTGGTTTAGGACCAGAGGAGTTCAGAAGAAATGCAAGAATAGAGCCTTGGATTTTGAGTATGGTTGTGATTAGGAGGTTATGTATATAGTGGTAGTTCATCCTGGGGATGTCGGATGGTATCGTCAGTATGTCGGGTTTTTCCAACCCGAGGATGTAGAGCAGGCTCAGCATGTGTATGCGATTGCAGAGGAGAGCTCAGGAGAGTTGTTCGGAATCTGTAGGATGGGTCATTCTGTCAGCACAGAAAGAAAAGATTTGGATTCGGATTGAAAGCGGGATGAGTCCCAGAAGTGAATTCGATAAAGGTTATGCTAATTAAGGAAAGGGATAGCAGTTTGGTATCGGGTCTGAACCCGATGGTCCGAGGTGATGTCTAGCTGTGTAAGGGTCAAGAGATCATTGTGATTTGGAGCGAGTGAAGTATCATGGAGTGATACTCGGTTGATATGTGTGGGTATCAGAGGATGAGGCAGTGGTTTGGGCACCGCAAGGGAAGAGTTAGGTTTTGGGTTTCGGTGGGGGAGAATTGTAACTTCCCGAGTTCATGGGTGCAAAGTTCAGGGTTCAAAGTGAAAATGTGAATGGTCAACTCGGCGAGTCCATGGGGAGACTTGACGAGTAGGGTCGTGTGTCTAGTGGCCAACTCGGCGAGTCGGTGGCTGGACTCGGCGAGTTGGTGTTGTGTGGAGAAAACCCTAATCCCAGGGATTTGGCCCTATATAAAGAACATAATACCCTCTCCCCAGCCTCTTTGCTCTCCCTTGAAGTCCAGAAACCCTAAAAATTCGTTGTGAGAGAATTAGAAATCATTTGGACCTTGAAGAGGTGTTTGTTGAAGAGATCTTTGAAGATTAAGAGGCTTGGGGCAAGGGGCTTTTCAAGGTTTTGACTTATTGTTCTATTGGAGCCTTCTTTTGAGGTAATGATTCGTTGCTTAAGCTGTTATCCATCTAGATCTATCATTTGTGGGATTTTTGGGTGTATATCTAGTGCTATCTTGAGTTTTGAGGTTAGATCTGAGGTTGCTACCTCAGATCTAGAGTATTAATGATCCAAAAGAGCATAAAGTCCCTATTCAAGAGCTATTGATGAAGTCTTTTAGCCCCACCCTTAGCCCACAAGTGTATTATGCTTAGATCTCCTTGGATTCACGTAAAGTTTGCCACTTTACGTGATAGATGGCTTGTATAAGAGTAGATCTATGGATTTGAGACCCTGCATCGCTTGGAAAGCCTCTGTATGGGTTCAGAGCTAGTGGTACTCGGCGAGTCACATGGGTACACTCGGCAAGTTGCATGAAGATAGGAAGAAACTCTGCGAGTTGGAAGAACAACTCGACGAGTCTGTTCTTGGACTCGGCGAGTCTAGTCTTGAGGTCCTAACCTTTTCTGGTTAAGCTGAGAATCGGTGAGTTAAGGGATGACTCAATGAGTTGAGTACGGTTTGACTCAGAGTTGTGGTTCTCAACGAGTCTTGGGGCGACTCGGCGAGTTGAGTCGTGTTATGGGAGTTTCAGAGCATGGGGACTCGACGAGTCAGTGGGTTGACTCGGTGAGTAGAGTCAGCCAGGAGGGTTGGCTTTGACTGAGGACTTTGACTTTGACAAAGAGTTGACCAGTTGACTTCCAGGGGTATTTTGGTTGTTATTGGTATTTATTGGTTTCGGTGATTCCGTAGTGGAGTTCGTGTCGATGGTCGGAGCAGCGTGATCTTGTTCTTCAGTCGGTAGTAGCAGGTGAGTCTTCTCACTATACTTTACCTTGAGTGCTAATTGGACTTATGTGACAGAGTTATTGTATGCTATTTATGTGATGTGTGGCACTGCATTGTTTCTTTGTGATTTATGATGTGTGTATATCAGAGTTAGGACTGGAAGGTCCACAGAGCTAGGACAAGAGGGTCCACAGAGTTAGGTTTAGAGTTATGTGCCAGTGTAATTGTATGTTATTTATTTTCTGAGATTTATTGTGATATGTGTTATCCATGATTCTGAGTTATCAGAGTAAGGACCTTTGGGTCCATAGAGTTAGGACCAGAGGGTACACAGAGAGTTGGGATTGGAGGGTCCCACTGAGACACACAGAGTTAGGGCCCAAGGGCCCGCAGAGTTATAGCCTTAAGTGGCTAATATGTGTTAGAGTGGTATTTTGGGGAACTCACTAAGCTTCGTGTTTACAGTGTTTTGTGTTTCAGGTTTCTCAGGTTCATGGAACGGCACCGGTTCAATTGTGCACACCAGGGGGAGCGTTTGTTTTGAAGATCCTGGTTATTAATTGATTGAACAAAAGATTTATGTATTGCAACTTAAACAAATGAGATTTTTATGAAAAGTATTAAAGAGATAAACTATTTTAATTTTAAAATAATTTGTTTGAAAATTTGTGGTGTTACAATATAATGTTTGTATTTACATTAGTGCAGAACGGAAAAACACCAAATTTTCTTTCGAGGTATAAATTCAATTGTCATTCAAAGTACAAATCCAAAGACAACAAATTCGATAATAATGGACTATATATCAACACATGTCGAAGATAAACTTGCACACAAAGATATACACATACAAAGTTACAAATACGTATACATACCAAAGGTACTCACATAAACAAATTAAGATACTTAAAAACAAAATCTAACATGTGTGATGGAAATACCCAAACTGGGTAAAGTCTCCAAAGTCCAAACATCACAAAAAGAACATGCACATAAAGATATATGTATGCTGACGTAAAAATCCAAATAGGCACCAAAACTATTCATTTCAAACAAATATTTAATTTAACCATTATATAAGTATCAACGTTAAGTTATTAAAAACATATTTAAAAATACAATCTAACCTTTTTTTTTTCTTAAACACAAATATCATCAACCAGGATCGGCTCAACAAGTTTAGGGGTCATAAGCGAATAAAAAATTTGGGGTCCTTTGATATTTACTATACTTAATGTTATAAACCCTCCTCATTTATCCGGACTTGTATATGTTTATCTATAAAAACTTCTTCTTGCATTTTTCGTTTCCTTTTTGAAGCACCGGATTCGTATTTTATTTTTGATATGATTATTAATTATTTGATTAGTAATAACTATAAGTATAGAAGATATCGTTTAGAATTATATCGCCCCTGAGATAATGGAAAGCTCAAAAACAATGGAATCTGACAATTTGGAATCAGTGAACAATGAAATCAGTCAATCTGGAATAAGTGAACAATAGAATTTGTCAATCTGAAATCAAAAATCAAAATTTAAAAGATTAACAACTTTGATCATCCATGCCATTTGGATAAAGCCAAAAACAATTAAAATACAAAAAAACCATTCGTAAGATTGTAAAAGATTCATAAGAATTATGTGGCTTAATGGGTTGTTAAAATAATCTAGTTACTCATGTCCATTGTCAAAAGATTAACCCTAATTAATTGGCTATTAACCCCAACAATAGGGGTGTCTCATATTCCAATTCCACATCCGTCGTGTGTGTATATATATATATATATATATATATATATATATATATATATATATATATATATATATATATATATATATATATATATATATATGAGCTTAGGGAATATGTGGTTGTTATGTACCTAATATTAGGTATAGAACCATAAAAAAATAGTTTTAACTAAATGCAATCAAATCTCTCTAGTATCTTTCTTGTATCCTCTATTAGACTAGTTGGTACGATTTGTACATATTTTTATGGAGTTTCAAATATTTAATTTTGCACCATAAACCATGTATAAGAATACATTATCAACAACCTATAAGCCTTCATATTCAAATTTAATATAGAAAACTATAGTGAAAGATTGAGATTATTCATTAAAAACCCAATAAACTTCTTCCCATAATACATCCAAAAGAACCATGCAAATGTACATATGATAGGTGTCAATGAAAGTTATGAAGTCGACTAGAGATCTAACATAAACTAGACATTCGAAATACATAGATGTTGAGGATAAATTATTAAATTAGAAATAATATAAGCTCAAAAGCAATAGGAAGAAGCTAACAATGAAAAAAAATTGTGTTTTTTCTAATCAAAATGAAGTCAATTTTGATAGTTCTATACCTAATATTACATGCATGACAGCCACATATTCACTTTTTCCTATATATATATATATATATATATATATATATATATATATATATATATATATATATATATATATATATATATATATATATATATATATATATATATATAGAGAGAGAGAGAGAGAGAGAGTGAAGATCAAATAAGAAGGAAATTTTTGGTAGGAAGGTAAGAAGTTTTTTTTCTATATATTTTTTTCGCGAACAAACAAAATGAATCATTAGATGATTCATTTGTAAGATGATTCACAAGAAAAAATTCTCAAAAAAAACATCTCGATGATTTATTTATATAATGATTTTGTTGTTATTCACTAAAATTGTCATAAAAGTGAATTTTTTCTTAATTTACTTAAAAATGAATCATATAAATGCTTTTTTGAGAATTTTTTCTTGTGAATCATCTTACAAATGAATCATCTAGTGATTCATTTTTTTTGTTCGTCAAAAAAATATGTAGAAAAAAAACTTCTTACCTTGCTACCAAAAGACATTTCTTACTGGATATATATATATATATATATATATATATATATATATATATATATATATATATATATATATATAAAGTGTTTTTTTTTCCTAAAAGACTAAAATATACAATCTTTAGAATCAACCAATCAAATGAGTCATACCAATCTGATTACCTTTGGCCACTTTTCTCAACCGACAAAGCTCCTATATCAAGATTATTGCAAACAGTTTATAGTTTTTATTATTCTTATACATAAAATTGCCTATCGGCTTATGTTGAAAAAAAAACAAAGAAACTAAAGATCATTTAAATAAACTATAATAACACCCAAGAGTATTCCAGAGTAATATAACCTAAATTGCATTTACTCATCACTACTAGAAAATAGCCCTTTAATGACGCGCAAACAATGACACGCGGTGATCTACGATACGCAAAAGCGTGTGCCCTAAAAATAATGTTATCTCTTCTAAAATTTGAAGGATAGTGGACACGCTTTTATGCGTGCCTTAAAATTAATGTCGAACAAAAAAAAATAAAAACACGGAGGGCGCTTATTTAAAAATGGGTGTCGTCTAGAAATGTCGCTTTATATTTTTTTAATGAAAGGCGCATTCTCTTCTTTTTGCAGCTGGGGGGAAACGAAAATCCCAAAAGTTTGAAAGGCCGCCATTGTTACCCTCTGCCTTATTTCCATCGTTCTTCTCTCTCTCTCTCTCTCTCTCTCTATCTCTCTCACTCTAATACCCAAAAAAACCCTAATAACATCACTAATCCTCTTTCTTCTGTACATCTCCCTTCATTCTCTCTCCCCCCTTCTCTCTACAAACCTTAAGGCATTCCATTTGATACCACAATTGAACCCTAAAAAGTCTCCTTATATTAGGGATAAACCATTCTCCCCCCCCCCTCCCTTCTCTCTGCAAACCCTAAGGCATTCTATTGCCACCGCCATTGAACCCTAAAAACTCTCCTTATATTAGGGATAAACCACCCAGATTAAAGGGAAAATATCATATCGAGGGTTAATCTCAATATTTCCGACAATAACTTTTTGGAGTCTAAAAGCCCTAATATTAGGTCAAGCTATGGATTATGTACAATCAGAGGTTGATGCTACAGAAACAGAAAGCGACCCAGCCTACAACGAAACCTAAATCTAGCAATGAAACTATGGAGGAGAAAGGGCTTACTCTTCTTCCGATTAGCTCATATATGGTTCAGGGGATTAATTCATCCGAGAAAATGGGTGGACGTGAAGGGATTAGGAGGAATGGTGGACGTGAAGGGATTAGGAGGAATGCAACCCTAATATGTGCACCGATAATGGCGGATACGGTGGATCAGATGTTGATTCAAAGGAATTCGGTGAAATCTTATGGTGCTGACCTCGTTGATATCTGATTGGATAACTTGAAAGGGTTTAACGCCCGGGAGGCTATCTAAACCCTAGTCAAACTCAGTCCTCTCCCCACGCTTTCACTTACAAATGCTATTTCTACATATATCGCTCTGAGAATATGATTGCTGTCATTTCAGTTTCATTGTAGTCCCCCGAGTTGCATGTTGGATTCAGGCAACAAACAGGTGACCTTTCCCCTTTTTTTTCTTCTCCTTGAGATTTATTTCTCCTATCCATCAGCTCCATTTCTCATGAAAAATTTAAAAATGCTTTATCAATTAGGGTGAATCATTTTTTTAAAACTTGCGTTTCTATGACTCTATTTGACTGTATATGCCATATTTTTCTTTCATTCTCATAAAATATGTGTTTTATAACCATTAGAATGTATTTTTTACAAATATATATAATCTTTCTTTTTCCTGTTTGCAAGGTACTGAAGAGGGAAAATCGCCAAGGTGCTCTCATTCCAATGGCAATGATAATAATCTAAATCGGTGAAGCCAATGACTCTCGTAAAGGGGCATTCAGGTAACTTCACAATTTCAATATTTTTTTGTTTTTACAAAATCATCTTTTTTCTCATGTAACTTTTAATAGATGCCAACAGGAAAAAATCATTTTGGACAAACATGAAGAAGCAATAGGTAAGTGTCTAGTGCTTCTACTCAATGCATTCTCTACACACTATGTTGTTTTCTGGGTCTGAAGAAGTTTTTTCATGATTGAGCTGTTTATGTTGGTTTGCATGCATCATGAAATGATCGATTTGGGGGATAGTCTTTCTATCATTCTATTCAGAATGGCCAGCCTAAATGGCAGTGGGTCTTGACACTGGGTCCCATTGGTCATGTGTAAGTAAGATGACACCCCTGATCCCATTGTAAGTGCATCTTTCATGTTCCTTTTTTTCACTTTGTTAATCTTGTTATTAACGTTTTATCATTCTTTATATTGTAAGTACATGTACCAAAAATGACCCTGCGTTTTCAACAGTAGCAAAGTACAATGTTGCCACGTTTTTACCATAGGGGATCTATGAACAGGTAACTAATTTCATACATTTACTAACTTTTTACCAAAGGGGCTCTACATACTGAGAAGTCATATTTTTCTCACATTTCGTATTGGAATTGATGCAAATTTGAATGTTTATGTTGTTGTAGGTGAAGCAGGATACCTTCTTTCCAGCTGATTTGCAAGTATAAACACTGATGGTGTCTGCTATATTGAGGTCTCTCTCTTAATATCAAGTTTATGTTATATGATACATGATACATGAAACCATATAGGTTATCTTTATCTTTTTTATTCTTTTATGTATCAGGCTGCAAATCTTGATTGTGAAACAAATCTTAAGATCAGCAAAGCTTTGGAGAAGACATGAGATTATTTAGCTCTTGAGAAAGCCTCAGAAATTAAAGGTTTGCATCTTTTTTTTTGAGATCGAATATTTATGTATTTTGTTTTCCAATTATTCTTATTTTTATTTATTGCATTGCAGGGATGCAGTCTACGTAACAAAGAGTACATTGTTGGAACTGTAATATTTACTGGACACGAGACAGAGGTTTTGAATCTTTCTCTAGGTTCAAATTTCCATTATTACCCCTACTCTTTCATATTAAAAATCTACTTTTAATGCCAGGTAATGATGAATTCCATGAATGTTCATTCCAAGAGGAGTACACTGGAGAGGAAACTTGACAAAGTAATAGCTACACATTTTGGTGTTCTTCTCTCCTTGTGTTTAATTAGGGCCATAGGCAGGTAAGTGACTAATTTTTGTTATTTATTTATTTATTTTTCTTGCTTGTAATAATTTTCTCCACAAAACTTTGTAGTGCTGTATTTGTAAACAACAAGTATCACTACTTAATGCTTTGGGTTAATGGTGACTCTCAACAGTTCAATCCAAGCAACAGATTTGTGGTATTGTTTTGCTTGCTGATGTGAGAGGAATTATGTGTGATGTTTCTTTTTTTGTATTTACCTTTACTAGTTATGGTATATTTCTTTCAGGTTTTTATTTTAAATATCTTTGCCCTTATTACACTGTATTTGCCAAATATTCCAATTTCTCTTTATGTTTCTATCGAGGTAGGTTTATAAAGTTATATCCTGGTTTTGCAGCATGATGTTGAAATGATTTGTTTTAAACAGTTTTTTCCTATTTTTAGATGATCAAATTTATCCAGTCAGATGTTTACAAATGGACTGATTTATTAGGAAGAATGATGACTTTCTTGTTAATTTCAGATGTTTATAAAGTGTTAACTTTATTGTGAATTTCATATGTTTACAAATGGTTTGATTTATCAGGAAGAATGATGATTAGGGTTTGCCTTTTCTTTCCAATGCCAACATGGTCACGTTTGCTTGTATGACTTTACTTGACTACTAACTACTTCATGATAATTTTTCTATGTTTATGTTTTCTAATGAATTAAATGTTAACATTAAATTTGATGTTCTTGTTTTCTTTTTAGGATATAATACAAAAAACAAGACGTAGGCTGAGCTAGTGGATATTCTTAGGTGGTGTTAAAGCCTTTTTTGATGGATCCTTAGGATCTAACAGTGCACTTTTACACAAGGTGTAAATAAATTTTATTTTTTTCTTTGTTTTCTAACTTAATCTTATTAAATCAATATTATTTATATGATAACATTTCTTTCATGTTTCTTGTAGCCATATGTTGATGATCCTTGGAATATTGGCCTCCAAGTTACAGATATGGGAAGCTTATCTAACATGACTGTTCAATCCGATAAATATGGCCTCCGGGTATTTTTTTTAATTTTTTTTCATTTATCTTTAACAATGTGGTTGTAAATATGTAAAATAACTTACTAGTTGAGCAATTTTTCATCAGGTTGCTATTAATGCCATTGGAGATAAGGCCAATGACTTGATCTTGGATATGTATAAATCAGTTGTGTCAACATTTGAGTCATGGAAGTGCAACCAAGTTTGGTGAACAAGGGATTGTTGCTTAAGTGATATTATATCATAGCTTGTTCAAGTCTACTACCTGTGAAAGATCCTTATATGCATGCTGGAACAACAGTGGATACATGCTCTTGGTTCACTTCAACAACGACCTGACTGGTTGACAACCAGCTTTCTATAAGTATATATGCTTTATTTGTTCCTAAATTGTAGTTTATCATTTCATTTATTAGTGTATGTTTAGACAAGTATGTTGCTACTTCTTTTTTTTATCTTAAGGACTTCATAGGAACATGACCTAATATATGGGTATTTTGTTATTATTTAATACAAAAAGAACAACTTAATAGAAAAAAAAAGCAAGAAAAATGAGATTGTCCCCATTAACTCCTGACTTTTAACAAATTTGTGTTGCATAACTTATTAGGTCGTATTACATAGCTTATTAAATACAAACACTTGATATATTGTCTGATAATTGTGTTCATGATGACAGAGATGGGATACATTTTACAGCAGCTGGGAGTGGAACAGTGGCAATTGAGATCTAAAACTTGATGAGAGTGAAGATGAGAAACAGAAGCAGGATGGTCAGTAGAAGGAGTTTGAGGGGAAGAAGCTTGTTTCTGCAACCAAAGAAGGTCTAAAATTTGTATATGTTGTATATCTTGAGGTGAGTAGTCTCTTAATTCCTTATCTTTTTTCATTGTCCTTTTCTTTTTTATTAAAATGTATATCTTTTTTTAGGTTCTGTATGTGTACAGTGACTTAATGTTTCATATCTGGATAAAGTGTTGCATATATAAACTACTTTTTATTCCTAGACTGAATAAACCTTCTAAATGAAACTAAATGATCATATATATTACCCTTACATTCCAACAAACAATTTTCAGTATTCATCCATTTATTTCTCATTTATTACTAAGTTAGGGTATATGGTTTTAGTTGAAAGGTGAAGATGAACAAAGGTTTGTCTCTTTTTATTTCTCATTTATTACTAAGTTTAGAAAATAAATGGAGACTAAATAAATGTCATAATTTTTGTTTATAGCTCCTTCTCTTCAGTTTGCTTCTTGCTTCCAATCTATGTCAGATAACAATGGAGATTGATGGATGTCGGTTAATAGCCTCTTCTGGAGCGTATAAAGTAGTAAGTTATTAATATTTTTTAAATAAATAAATGTTCCTCAATTTGCAAAATGAAAGGGAATAAAAGTAAATAAATGTCGATATTTTTAATTTGAAGGTGGTGGAGTGTCTAATTAGGTTGGTTGAAACCTGATGAGGTTCCCATGGTAAGTGTAATTTGGTGTTTTGCAAGTTTGTGTCATAACAACAACTAATTTCTCATGTTTGTTATGATATTATTCTGCTTGTGCAGCTTGTAGAATCTGTGCTAAGTAAGGTCATGGAAGAGCTTGAGAATCGCATCACTAGTCAAGTTGAACTGGTAAAGCTTCTTAGCAATGTTGTTTCCTAATTTCCTTGCTTGGTGTTTCAAGTATATATAATAATAAGCTACATTTCCTTCTATATAACTTTTTAAACAATTTTTTATAAGGCACAAATATACAATCTTATAACTTTCTACTTTATATAATGTCTAATCATTTGTTTTTTTTTTCAGTCAACTGTTAACTTATAAGTAATTGGAGGTAAGGAAAAATTATAACCACGGATCATTTGCAAATTATCAAATTTTGATTTATTAATGCACAGGTAAATGAGGTGAAGGGAGAGGATGTTTGTTTGATAAAGAATTCTGTTACTCTATCTGGTTCGTTATTCACCTTGCATGTATCCTAAATATGTATTGAGCTTCCAACTCTCACTGATAAAGATAAGGAGGTGAAGTTTGTCTTTTGTGATTCCATTAGATGTTTCTTATCATATACTCATTTAAGTTGTAAGTTTTATGGAAAATTGTAGGTTATTAGCACATGGGGAGTGCGTAACAAGATTTTTGCAAAGATAGAAAATTTTGAGGTCGGGTGCTCACATTTTTCAAGTTGTATGTAATCAAATTGTCTCTTATGTCACATTGGAGAGATTACTTTAATGTCACATTGAAATTTCATCGAATAACATAGTGATAAATAGAAGAAATAGCAATGTACTTTCATCTATTATTTGTATGACATTAAATATTATGCAATGAATTTTATTTTTTTGTATATGGTATTTTAATTTTTATTATGACACATTAAATACAAATTTAATTTGAAAACTAGTAAATCTATAAATAATATATTTTTTAAACATTTAAAATTATGATATGCAAAAATGTGTGTCGTCTTCATTTATGATATGACCTTTCTTGACAGGGGCTTTCTTGATACGCATTGCGTGTCATTAACATGCGCGTCGTAAGGTTACGACACACAAATGCGTGACGTCTTCCTTTATGACAAGGCCTTCCTTGATACGCATTGCGTGTCGCAAACGCGTGTCGTAATTGCGCGTCATAAATGAGCGTCGTAAATGCGCGTCGTCTATAGACGACGCGCAAAAGCGCGTCGTCTGAGCCTTTTACGACGCGCAATGAGCATCGTAAAAGGCTGTTTTTTTAGTAGTGCATTAAAGAACCTCCAATCCTCCATCACAGCATCACCACTTCGTTTTTTTTTTTTTTGAAATTTAAAATACAAACACATTACATGTTACCATTTCAATGACTGAATGACAGCAAAATAGCAGCAACTCATCAAATCAATGGACAATGAACAATGATTTTTGACTTTTGAGCAACGAAGAAACCAAGAATGAAGAAGGAATAAGAACTAAAGTTTGAAGAGTGAAGAACAGCAACAACGATTCAACAGAAGAGTGGAAGAATCAATTGGAGAAGGCCTAGAATCGAGTCCGAGAATGGAGAAAAAGAAAGGAATTTCAATCGTCGTAGTCCCGTACTCCCAAACCAGAACGGCGAAAACATTTGGGGGCGGAGGACGTCATATTCAGTATCATAACAGTTCATAGAAAGGAAAGTACACACCACCATACATATATAAAGGTTTTAAAAATGTTTACATAATTGTATTCATTACATGTTCAAAAGATAAATACATAAACATCTTTCCAAAAGAAGTAATTAACGACAGCGCGTTAATCCCAAAAGTTGATTTCCAAACCTGCTTAGCGGTTCCCTGAGGATACAAGTTATTTCAAAGAGAAAGGGTCAACAATTAAGTTGGTGAGTTCGTAAGTGGTTTAGAAAAATTGAATGCCATTCCAAAATGGGTGTATGTTTTCCAAGAAAATCCCTTATTTTCTTATAAAAGTATGAAATGCATGAGAGTATTTGTATTGAAAAATGTAGATAGTTGAACCAAGAAAATCCCTTATTTTCCTAATAGTTGTTTGGTTTGTATACAGGAAATTCCCATATTTTCCTAAAGTAATAGTTTGTTTAATGTCCAAGAGTAAAAATTGGAAGCAAGACACATGCTTTTAAACATAGATCTATATAATAAACCTATCAAAGGATTTCCGTTTGTTAGATAAAGAATAGTTTTAATAGCTACTCGTTCATCAATCAGAAGTACTATAATAATTGTGTATCCGATGAGTTTTATAACCATACTAAACATAATATGCCTGTAGCGACGTTCTTCAGGCGTCGTAGCGTTATGACAACTGTCACCCCAAAGGACGGACTGTAGCTAACAGTCAGGGCGTGGGATCATGACTTCCCGTATAAATCTATACACATTTGACACGTTCTCCTAACGGGAGACTCTAGTTATAGACAGGACTTGTAGTATTACTTTCTAACAAGAAATTAGTATTTGAAGATATACACGTCTCATGGATTCTCAACTAAGTCTGTATTAAAGTGATAGTTTTGTATGCAAAGTTTATCCTTTTTCACAATGTTTGACAAAGCATAAATCATAAGTTTTTAGAATGTATAAAACGACTTAGCAACGACAGGTACTTTGAAATCACTAAATACTTTGTATAAGTCTAATGCATGCAAAGTATGACAAGAGTTTTCCATAGTAGTAATGAATTCCAAGTGATTTATTTGATAAAAACAAGTGAAGTGAAACTTTATAAAATACACGATAATAACCGTATGTTTACTTGTATTCCCCCCTGAAAGAGTATAAAAGCATTTAAAATGTATTTAAAATGTATTTGAAGGGGGTATGAACTCACTTGATAGTTTGAAGAAGGTGTGACGAAAACCGAGCAGAACTTTGGCTTGAAAAAGCGGATTTTCTCGGGATTCTCGGAAATCTCGGGAGTATAAACGACCTTCGGAACTTGAGCTAAGCAACCAGGGCTTCGGGTTTGCACGGGCACGAGAAACGAGGTAAAACGCAAGAAGAACGAGAGGAAATGAGCAAGTTTTCCCGGAACCCTCGCATCCCTTTTATAGGGGCTGAGAGGCCTCGGTACGCGGGGCGTACGCGTGGCGTACCCGTGCGTCATGCATGACCGAGTCCTCGACTACCCCGGAGTTCGGATGGGACGAGGCGTAGCTTGCATAGGGGGCGACGTGGACGAACTGGGGCCAAGGCCTTGAGTACGCTGGGCGTACTCGCGTGACTCAGACTTCGGATAATACCGAAGTTTTCAATAAAAATATATATTAATTATTTATCAAACTTCAAAAATTCATATCTCCTTCATAAGAACCTCGTTTTCGACGTTCTTTATATCCACGCGTAGGTGAGACTAAGATCTACAACTTTCGTTTAGATTCCGTCGGCAAATTCTGAAATTATTTTTATTATTTATTTTTTTAAAAGGTCGGGGTAAGAAAATTCGTTAAAAATTCATAACTTTTTCATACGATGTCCGTTTTGGACGTTCTTTTTATGAACATTTGTAGTTTAACGATATCTATGACTTTCATTTAGACACCTAAGGTCAAAAAGTATTTTATTGAAACCTTGCGTTTTTACGTAACTTCGTATTGTCGGTTTTTGTCGGAAAACTTAGAATGGTCATAACTTCTTCGTTATAACTCGGATTTTAGTGTTCTTTATATGCTTGGAAACCTTAAGACAATATTTACTACATAGCGTACTCCAAACAGAGCTTTTGAATACTTCATTTTTCGATGATATTCTAATCCCTTTTTCAAAGAGGTTACAAGACTCGATCTTCAATGACCTGAAATGACGGGTTGTTACAATATGTGTGTAATATGATTGTGTATGCGGGGAGGGGCCTATTATGCATGTTAGGCGGGGCATATTAGGTAGTTTAGGCGACGCCTGTTTATAGGTATGTTGAGAGGGGCTCATTATGTAGTTTGGGCGAGGCTTGTTTATATGCTTATTGGGTCGGGCCCGATATATGTATTGTGGTATATGGTATTTTGGGAAAATTATTAAGCTTTGTGCTTACCCAGTTGAATATAAATGTTTTTTAGGTACTCATGTGAAGGGCAAGGTTCGACTGTACACACACGCAAATGCAATATGTTTCCGCATATTGTAATTATACTCGAATATATTGTAATAAATAAAAATAAAAAATCAGGGTTGGCAATCGGGACATTGCACGTGGTCTTGTGGTAAGCACGTGAGCAATCATGTGTGGGGTGAAAAAGGAGGAATTGATCTGTTTTTACAGACATATGGTTTCTAGAGCTATAGAGGATGATTTTAGGCAATTCTTGGAGGCTTTTGAAGATAAAAAATCATTGAAAACATTTTTGATTTCAATTTGTAAGCATTAAACAAATCCAATTCCATCTTTTTGTTGCTTGATTTGTTCTTAACCATGTGTGACTAAGAAACCCTAATTTCTAATTTTTGTTCACAACATGTTGATTGCTTGACTTGAAGCATATGACTTGATATTTGGTTTATGATTCTATTTTAGTGATTATGTTCTTGTTTAAACTAAAATCCTTGAATTTGATTGACCACTTATATTAATTAAATTATTGTGTAGTTAATTAACTTTTAGGACACCTAATCGTTCTATAAAGTTAATGATTGTTAACAAAGAATATGTTGTGTTATTGTAGAACATATATCACATGTTTTCACACTTCCGAACGTATGAGAAGAACTGAGCATTATTAGGAAACTTGTACAAAACTTAATATAGTTTTTCAATAAAATCTAAGAGCGTGTTTAGGATGAATTAGTAAAGCTAGGTCTAGTCAAAGAGCGTGTTTTTGTTAGATAGTTTGGCAAGCAAGAGGTATTAGAGCGTGTTAATATCTTTCAGTTCCAACTTTGAATAGCAATCATACATTACATCAAGTCACAATCAATTTAAATGACAACATTGAGAACTAGTTATAGAACCATTCCAACAAATTGTTTACAAATCTATTTAGTTTTTGCATGTTTTCAAATTAGATTGTTATTTACATTATATCATATTATGCATATAAATCCCCCTTTTTGTGCCTAATGTAACTTGTGCAGAAAGGTATAGACTTTTGTTCCGTTTCTTTGAGGATCGACCCTGCTTGCCTTGTACTACTTTTTAGTTCATTTAAGCAGTGTATTTGGAGTCCATAGTACCCCTATTATTTGTTGGGTTTGACACACCTAACATGTAGTTGCTGAACACTCAACCATGCTATTTAAATCTCCAACTCATTCTCTAAACATGACTTTCCATTTTTATCAAGTCCAAAAATTCAGTTCAGAGATGATTATGATGATTAAAAATGGTCCTCAATGTGTTGTAAATATATTTGAGGACAACAGTAGAATAATTTTAACTTTTATCAATTTTAAAGAACAACTTCTTCCCATTGTTCGAATAAATAAAACCCTTTTTAGGTTTTGTGATAGGATATCCATCCATTAACTTCGAGAGTTAGAACTTTTTTTAAATGACTTTTCTTTATTACAACCTCCTTAAAGCTTTCAAAATATTCCTTTGATTCCTTCATAATATGTACAAAAACTTCAATTGCCTTCGTGACATTTTCAACTTGAGCGTCCATTTTCTCTTTACAAGCTTTTGTACAAACCTGGATAACATCAATTTGGGCTTTCATCTTGTATAACTCTTCATGCATAATTTTGGATAAGTCTTCAAACGGATTAGCAAAAGGTGCCAGTTTTGCAAGAGCTGCAATCAGAGGAGACACAATGAACTTCTCAAGTTCTTCAATCTTGTTTGTTGCTTATTTATATTTGATTGTTAGTGAGAGATTGTTATATATAATGTTTTGACTTGATCTATAGTAAGCTCTAAGGTCTGATGTTTTATCAATTATAAACTTATTAACTTATTTCGACAATTCAACAACACTTGATACCGATGGAATAGAAGGTAGTATCTATGTAAACTTGTTCCGCAGTAACAGATTATTAATTCTAATGTTTTGACTTGTTCTGCAGTAATGTAACATCCCAATTTTTCATGACCAAAAACTTTGTTTTTAATTATGTTACTTATAAACTGTTTACTGAAAAACATCATTGATATCATATAAAACTATAAAACCATAATCACATGTCTCAAAATCATATCTTCAATAGTAATAATATCAGAGTACAATCTCATGAATCTCAATATGCGGAAATAGTGTGTGTGCGATGCGCTGCTACCGTGTCACCTCCTTCCCCTTCAACGAAGAGCTACCTGAAACCAAAACTATAAACCATAAGCACAAAGCTTCATGAGTTCCCCCATCATACCACATACCATACAACAAACATACTGCCGGACAATTTTGGGGTGCCCGACCTGCCCTGCCAGACAATTCCGGGGTGCATGACCTACACGTGTCAAGCAGTTCTGGGGTGCTTGACCTACCCTACCAGGCAATTCTAGGGTGCCCGACCTACCAATGTCAAGCAGTTCTGGGGTGCCTGACCTACCCTTTGGTCCTTACGACCGTACTCGGAGACTATTCCCCTTACTACCTACTACCACATAACACCATATCATGCTAACACATAAACATATAAGGTAGTAGCAAACCCAGATGAATATCACAAAGACAATCATCTACCAAACAACTCTACTAGTGGGTCGACATTGTGGTCTTAGACCCACTTCTACTGGAAGGTAACTCACCTCAGTATCGTGAAGTCTGAATTGTACTCGATGTTGGGTTCAACTCCTCTCAACTCCTACACATAACAACCCTCCTTAATTTACCATTACATACTCTTAACCCCTATAAGGGTTACTCATGTCAAAGCCAAAGTCAAGGTCAACACCTTGGTCAAAGTCAACTATGGGTCAAAGTCAACGTTTGGTTGACTCAACTCGTTGAGTTGACCCCACAACTCGTCAAGTCTCCAATTCCTAAACAACACTAAGACTTCAATCCTACTCGCCGAGTCTTGCATGTACTCTTCGAGTTCTACTTCTTACAAAGTCGGGACCTTCTTAAACTGAATCGTTGAGTTCATCCTTGAACTCGTCGAGACCTTCTTCATGCAAGAAGACATATTAAATCCTGGACTCGCCGAGTTCCTTATGAACTCGTCGAGTACGCCTTCATGCAGTTGGGACTTGCTTCGAACTTGTCGAGTTCTACTCTTGAATTCGTCGAGTTCCATGATTTCCAGGTCCATATTCACATCTATCCTGTTGAGTCCTCTTCTAGACTCAACTAGTTCGATCGAAACAAAAAAGGGTTAGGGAACCATACCCCGACTCGCCGAGTCCCCCAATGTGCAAGTCCAAACTATTGATTTCAGTCGAGTTCAACACATCCAAAACATAGATCTAGCCTCCTAGGGTCCACAATACACGTAAAGTTACAAACTTGATGTTCATGCATGGGGTATTTGGATCAAATGGCCCTAAAATGGAGTCCACAGGATGCATGTGGTTCTTATGGCAACAAAGTTGGCACCTTTATGCCATGGGAACCCTTAATGGTTCCATATCTGAATTCATACCTCTTTTTAACCACAAAATCCCAAATATGGTACTTCTGAGGCTTAGAAAAGGTAGAAATGAGCCCTAACTATAGATCTAAGAAATGGATGGTCAGGGTTGAAGCTTTTTACCTTGAATCAACTGGAAACGAAGTAAAACCTCTAGATCTATTTGCTTCTTATGGAACCCCCAAACTCCTACTTCCTTCTTCAAGCTTGAAACAACCAAAAACACACAAAAATGGCTCAAGAACACTCCATTAGGGTTTCGAGTTAGGGCGTTACTGGACTGGGAAGGACGATGGAGGCTGGGTTAGGACAAGATAAGGTGCTTAAATAGGGTGCAAACCCTAAATACTAGGGTTTCATCCAGACAGTCATACTCACCGAGTCAGGCTCTCCGACTCGTCGAGTAGGTTACTTAAAACCCGCGTCCAAGAGTCTAGTCTATTCGCCGAGTTGGGCCTCCAACTCGCCGAGTCCCAGGGTAAAATCATACAATTTATTAAATTAAAATACGTACCGGGAACCGGGTGTTACAAATAAGCTTTAAGGTCTGATGTCCACAATACACATAAAGTTACAAACTTGACATTCATGCATGGGGTATTTGGATCAAATGGCCCTAAAATGGAGTCCACAAGATGCATGTGGTTCTTATGGCAACAAAGTTGGCACCTTTATGCCATGGGGACCTTCAATGGTTCCATATCTGAATTCATACCTCTTTTTAACCACAAAATCCCAAATATGGTACTTCTGAGGCTTAGAAAAGGTAGAAATGAGCCCTAACTATAGATCTAAGAAATGGATGGTTAGGGTTGAAGCTTTTTACCTTAAATGAACTGGAAACGAAGTAAAACCTCTAGATCTATTTGCTTCGTATGGAACCCCCAAACTCATACTTCCTTCTTCAAGCTTGAAACAACCAAAAACACACAAAAATGGCTTAAGAACACTCCATTAGGGTTTCGAGTTAGGGCGTTACTGGACTGGGAAGGACGATGGAGGCTGGGTTAGGACAAGATAATGTGCTTAAATAGGGTGCAAACCCTAAATATTAGGGTTTCATCCAGACAGTCATACTCACCGAGTCGGGCTCTCCGACTCGTCGAGTAGGTTACTTAAAACCCGCATCCAAGAGTCTAGTCTACTCGCCGAGTTGGGCCTCCAACTCGCCGAGTCCCAGGGTAAAATCATACAATTTATTAAATTAAAATACGTACCGGGAACCGGGTGTTACAAATAAGCTTTAAGGTCTGATGTTTTATCAATTATAAACTTATTAACTTATTTCTACAATTCAACAACACTTGATACCGATGGAATAAAATGTATTTGGTTGTATCTATGTTATTTTTTTTAATGGTACACCTCAATTAGATTAACTCTCAATGCCTTGAACTTCAGGCTTACACAAGAGGGAATACCATCTATCAACCAGGCTAGTTAATATTATTTTAATTTGTCAACCATATAAATTTGTAATATTTTATTATAATAAAGAAATAATTCTACATAACATTTTTTTTCTCCATATATAATAATTTATACTTTCATACAATATTGTATTTTAAAACAAATCATTTAGTACCAAAAACAACTAATTATTGAGAAATTTCATCAAATGACCAAAAGGAAGGGGGTGTTTTTAGCATTTTAACCATGAAAATTTGAGTTTTGTAGAATGATTAAGGGATCTGCAGAGGGGGCCTGCGGAAGCCTTTCACTTTATGAGGACTGTGAATAGTAACAAGGAATTGAGGTGACAGGGGTAAAAGACAAAAAAAAAATGGTTTGTTGCATACTTCCTTAGAGGGGGATTTGAGGAAAGGTTGTTGAGGCTCTGCGAATCTGTTCTTCATCGACACATCTCTGAGGAACTGTTCTTCGGCTAACCATGGAAAAAATCGGGATTTCATTACTGTTTCTTATCGATTAACCTAGGAAACACCCTAAAAAGCCTATAATTGATTCAAAATAAATCAAATATCGAGGGTTTCATATAATTTCAAACAATAATGAAATCCCGATTTTTGCTATGGTTAGCCGAAGAACAGTTCCTTAGAGGTGTGCCAATGAACAACAGATCCATAGAGCCTCAACAAACTTTCCGCAGAGCCTCCTTTAAGGAAATATGCAACAAACTTTTTTTTTTGTCTATTTCCCCTACCACCTCAATTCCTCGTTTCTATTCATATTCCTCAGAAGGTAAAAGGCTTCCGTAAAATCCCCTCTGCGGATCCCTTGATCATTCTACAAAATTCAAATTTTCATGATCAAAATGTTCAAATACCCAATCTATTTGGTCTCTGGATGAAATTTCTCTTAGTTATTTACATATTAATTTCGAGGGTGTTGCTAATAAGACATCCCTTAGATACCTCATTGACTAATTTTTAAAAGTAACCAATAATTAACTAATTATAATCAGTTTTTCTAGAAAACAATATAATTTCATCCAATAAAAATATTAAAAAAATTAATTAGAGTGTTCATACTATAATATAGGTGTTTTTTTTAACAACTCTTAGGTGCTGTTTGTTTTTTCTGAGGCAAAATGTCTGCAGTCTGCGGATCACATCTGTAGACCTCTGCGTTAGAAGAGGTGGACCAAACGTCTGCAGTCTGAAAAAAGAAGACTGTTTGTTTTTTTAACATCTGCGGGCTATTAAAATAAACTGAAATCTAAATAAACTGATTTTTTAAAACTTCAAAGCGAATTTTTTATATATTTTTACGACTTTATTATAAATATATAACGAATCTAGATCAACTTTTATGTATTATTATATAAAAAATAAAAATAAAAATGGTATTAATTCATATACATATTTGATAAAAACCAACAACTTTGATTGCAAAGTTATAACTAAACATTATAATTAGTGATCAAAGAATTTGTACATAAATAGATGGAAATAAACTTCGATTTTTTCAAATAAATCTATTAAAAACGTACGATAAATATTTTCTCGAGAAATTGATGATACTCTATTAAATAAAGTTTTACAAAATTTTGGCAAAAAAATATAAGAATATATTTTGATTTTTTTTGTTTTCATATTTATATAAACAATTTCAACGACTATTATTATAATAAATTTTTATTTATAAATTTGTTAAAAATATCATGTTTGTATCGTCAAATGTTTTTTTTTTAAGTTTTGTAATTTTTTTTTTCATATTGTTTATCATTAATAAAGTTGGAAAAAATATAAATTAAAAAAAAAACTTAAAAAAATAAAGATATATATGTTTTTTTAAGCTAGTAGATGTCTGAAGATGTTAGAAGACTCTGGTCTACATCTGCGTCAAGAAGAGGGCGCACAGACATTTTTAGGTCTGCAGTTTTCAAAAAAACAAACAGTCTGCGAAGACTAATGTCTGCGCGTGGTCTGCACGGCGCAGACAGAAAACGTCTCGCAGATCTGCAGACAAAAAACAAACACTACCTTAATTTCGATACCACGTCATGTATGTACGAGTCAAAATACCTCGCCACGTGTCAAAAAATGAATGGAATAATAGGATATACTATTACCATCAACGGCGGAGCCCACCTTCAACTCCGGGATTCTCAAAACATCTTAAAAACACGCCCATTCCGATCATCTCCATTCTCATACAAACGCAAAACCTCGAAATCCAGCTTTCAACTTCGACCAACAACTACTACTCTAGTCTCTAGAGAACACTCCCAAAGATTTGCTGCTCGTTTTTCCTCTTCATAAACTCCGAATTTTACCCTTGCAGCTTCGATAGCATTTTCTAGCCTAGAAATTCCCGTTTAAAATCAGACGAGCGACGCAATTTTTTCGAAAATTTAGGAGGTTATGGTTATAAGGTTTTTAAATAGAATAACTGCAAACTAGGGTTTTAATTTTATGTCTTTCTGGGCAAAATCCATTAGGTTCTTAATGACATTCTCGTGATTGCGAACAAATTCATTTCAAATTTCGATAATGGCATCGACCCCTTCTGTGCCGCCGGCATTTGGGTTGCGGCTGCGGAAGTCGGATGTGGATTTCCGCCCAACGGCGCTTCTCCGTCGGAGGGTTTTGATTCGCGGCAGCGATTGTAGAATTTTATACTGCTGTTCCGGCAAGGTAGTGCCGATCCGGAGAATTGCTAATGGGTCGGGTCGTAAAGGTGGGAGTAATGCCGAGGAATGGCCGATTGAGTTGAAGAAGAAGAGCCACAAAGTCCGAGTACAAGCTGCTCCCGCATTACCCTTTGCATCATCACAGTACGTTTTTCCGATACTTTGTATTTTCAGGAGCACACTCCCTTCATTTTCTTAATATTCAATTGGGGGACATACATAGATTTACCCTGAAGTTTGAAATTTAACTTGCGTTCGAATTGCTGTAGATCTCTGAATCCTTCAAGACAAGAGAAGTTCTTTCCACGCTGCACCACAAGAAATTCCGGGCCTCAATCTCGTGACACTCCACCAAAAAGAGGTAACTTCTGATATATGAATCCTTCAACACAAAACAATTTCTTTCAATTTACTTGTTTTTGTAATTGTAGACACTGGTATTGCAAACGAGAAGGATTGGGGCATCAGTTTGAGTGAACATGTGAATGAATCTGGAACCAATGTGGATGGTAGTTCATGGTACAGAGAAAGCGGAGAAGACTTGGGTGAAAATGGATTCAGATGTAGATGGACAAAGATGGGTGGTAAAAGTGACGATGGCTCTTCAGAATGGAAAGAAACGGTATTTATTACTTATTACATGTGTATGAAGTATGAACTCCATTGTTTATATAACCTTGCTTATAAAGTATTCACCCCAGGTAGATGCATTAATTGGATTTGTTGATGTCATTGACAGTGGTGGGAGAAAAGTGATTGGAGCGGATACAAAGAACTAGGTATATATATATATATATATATATATATATATATATATATATATATATATATATAATGCTTGTAAGAGTTGAATGATTAAAAAATATGGATATAAATATATGCAGGTGTTGAGAAATCCGGAAGAAATTCTCAAGGGGATTCATGGTGGGAAACATGGCGAGAAGCTCTTCACCAAGACGAATGGAGGTTAATATTGTAATTTCATGAAATTATGCGTCTTTATCTTAATGACACGAATTGTTTATGTAAGTAAACTGCAGTAATTTAGCAAGGATTGAAAGAAGTGCACAAAAGCAAGCAAAATCAGGCATAGAAAACGCGGGTTGGTATGAGAATTGGTATGTATGTAGCTTTTTAGGGCTATTTTGAAGGGCATTTACGTCTTTTACACACATAGATGTTTTGTCACATTAGGTGGGAGAAATATGATGCCAAGGGTTGGACTGAAAAAGGAGCACATAAATATGGTAGACTAAATGAACAATCATGGTGGGAGAAATGGGGAGAACATTATGATGGAAGAGGATCTGTTTTAAAATGGTATTTTTTTTTTTTTTTTTTTTTTTTTATATCCAATAAAGAAAAACCAAGTAAATAGTTCAATATTTTCTTTATTTTTAATTTTATTTTTAGGACTGATAAATGGGCTGAAACTGAACTTGGAACGAAATGGGGAGACAAATGGGAGGAGAAATTTTTTGCGGGTATCGGCTCTCGTCAAGGAGAAACATGGCATGTATCCCCTGCTGGTGAACGTACGTCTTATTCTTATTTTTTTATTTAAAAAAAGAACTTATAAAAATTACTTAAAATATAATTATTGACACTTTTTAATTATATATATATATATATATATATATATATATATATATATATATATATATATATATATATATATATATATATATATATATATATATATATATATATGTATGTATCAGGTTGGTCAAGGACATGGGGGGAAGAACACTTGGGAAACGGGTATGTTTGTCAAATAAATAAACGACTTAACAAAGTTTTTACAAATTTGGCATTGTTTATTTTATTTTATTTTATTTTTCTAGCAGAAAGGTGCACAAGTATGGGAAAAGCACAACGGGTGAAAGTTGGGATATTGTTGTAGATGAGGAAACTTATTACGAGTAAGTTGACAGATATATATATATATATATATATATATATATATATATATATATATATATATATATATTTTTTGTTTTATTAATTAAATGAGTTTGAGTTTTATGTATTGAATTTTGATTAAAATTTAAAAGGGGGGAACCACATTATGGATGGGCTGATGTTGTTGGTGATTCAAGTCAACTGTTATCGATCCAACCACAAGAGAAACCACCGGGTCAGGGTGTGTACCCGTATCTTGATTTTGGTTCTTCTTCATTATCACCTCCTAAAGATGACCCTTCTTCACCTTCATCACCACCTTGACAGTGATTCAAACCTCATGTTGACTTTTTTGTTTCATTATTTTCATTTTTGGTGTTAGATTTGTTGCCCAATTGTATTTCTTCTTTCATAGACATATTGTTCATTCATTTGATATTGGTTGGGTAGTTTAGGTATTTTATGTTTAAGCCTTTTTGCAACTAAGAGTAATGCATGGATCATGCCCACAAAGATTGGTCCGGGAGAAGTTTGATGATCTTACGCATAACCGGACCCTTAATGGGCCTTAGCTGGTTTATAATCGGGTTTTGGGCCTACACATTCCAATAAGTGTATCTTGAGTTCATGGACCTGTGCCTTAACCGGGCCTGGTTGTAAAAAGGTACAACCCGTGTTACCGCTCTTTATTTAACCGGTTCTAGACTTCTAGTCTTCTAGACCTTGCCTATTTTAAACGAATTTAACTTTTTCATCTTTTATAAAATGTAAAAATTGAAAAAAGTAGATATTTAACCAAACCCTTGATGGGGACTTAGTAGCCAACCCATTTTAGTGGAACTTTAGCCGAAATGCATTTTGAAAAATGTGACATGTAATTGGTCGAGTCTGGTCCAAAATAAGTTATTATGTTTTTGTTACGATCTCTTATACTTGAAACTTTAAGCATTCATAATGGGAGTTGAATAAGATTCAATAAAATAAAATTAAATAAAAAATAAAAAAGAGACGGTTGACTTTATTGTATTGAAACAATCAAGAGACATTTTAGTGTAAAATTTTGGCTTTAAAAGATGAAAGATGGTTGAGTCCTCTTACCAACTTGACACCATTCAACTCTCCGTTGAATTAATTAATTTTGGATGCTTTTATGTTGTGTTCCAAACTATGAATTTCAATAAAAGAAACATAAAAATATGCCATTGCTAATTTTTATTTATATAAAGAAAAAAAAATATGAATTCTGTTGTATTTAATGTTTTTTTTTAACAAAAAATAAAGTATAGTTTTCAATAAAACAATTTTTGTGTTTTTAAAGAAAGAAAACGTTTTTATTAATATTTAAGCGTATAAATAATGTTTTTATACATATTCAAACGTTTAAAGAGTTTTTATTTATAAAAATAAATATTATAAATAATGTTTTTATACATATTCAAACATTTAAAGAGTTTTTATTTATAAAAATAAATATTCAAATGATAATATATATATATATATATATATATATATATATATATATATATATATATATATATGTTTTTATATATTTAAAAAGTATGTATTAATATCTAAACTTTATATATTTAACATTGCATTTATTAATATTTAAATATATAAAAAAACATGTTTATCTGAAGGGTTGCAACAAGTTTCATTATTTGAAAGTTCTGTGTATGTAAGTTTATGTACGGAGGGAAGTAAATAAATTTGTTGTCATTAAATATAATTCAAATGAAACAAAAGAGATAATGATTTAGAATGGTAATATATTTTTTAATTTGTACATATTTGATCATGAATTTTTTTTGTCCACATTTGACAATTTAACTTGTTTTTCTGCCTACATTCAATCCTTACAGCCGGTTTCTCCAATTTAAACCGAAAAATGATTTAATATGGTAATATATTTTTTAGTTTGTACACATTTAGTCCTTATTGGTTTTGTATATATTTAGTTCTTATGACTGTTTTTTCATATTTTGCTCACAACATCCTACGCGAGACAATCATTAATGGGGTGTTATCATACGTGGCTCGTCCTTCACTTATATTGGTAACCTAATTCACGAATGAGTTAAATAATGTTAATGCCCTAGTTCTCTTCAAGTATAAGATGTTTTCGACTTCAATTTCATAAATCTCTATAGAAGACAATGAGATTCTTTGTCTTGGAAGTGTAAATTTGAGTTAGGAAGAAGTAATCACAAAAAATCCCGCTTTAGATGAAACCGAAACTTATGACATCTTCTGCTTGGAAAAAACTAGAGCACCAACATTATTTGATTGATTCGTGAATTAAATTACTGATATAAGTGAAAGACAAACCACATATGAGAACACCTTAATAATGATCGTCCTAAATAGGATGCCTTGTACAAAAAATGAAGAAACCGATCATAAAAGCTACATATGTACAAACTAAAAAATATATTACCGTATTACGTTATTTTTCGGTTTAACCTAAAGTAGCGGGTCATAAGAAAGACTAGAAAGACTGAATGTGGACAACTAAAAAACCGAATGACCAAATGTGTACAAAATAAAAAGTATATTAACTTGTTAAGTCATTATCCGAAAGAAAAATATAGCTCTGCAATATGATTTGGGAGTTGAGAAGCAAATAAATATGTTTGTATCATATAAATATGTATAATTACTAACTTTCTTTACATATCAAAATTGCGGTCAGAAGAAAAAACATAAAAACATATCAAAAAATTATTAGCTTGGTAGTTGAGACACTACACTTTCCTCGTAGGTGTTGAGTTCGATTTTCCTTCGGGAGCATTTTCTATCCTGTTGGGCGTGGCAGCCATCCAAATAATAAAATGGAAAAGAATCACTAGGTGATTTATTTATTTATTTGTTTTTAGTGAAATTTATGTAAAAATAACTTGAAATCAATGAGAATGATACGTGGCAAAAAAGAATTCATTTAGCATAAGATTAAGTGTAAAACCTATGTATCATTTGAAATAAAAATTAAATATGAAATTCTAAATATTTTTGAAGTTTGAATTTATAAGAAAAAGAATTTTAAATTATTGAATTTAAAATATATGTATATTTTTAAATTTAAACATAAATAAAAATAATAAAAAATCAATTAATAAAATAAATATTCATTTATAATTATATTTATTATAATTATTATATTTAAATATTATATGAAATTTAATAAAATAAAAAAACCATAAAATAATATATAAAAAAAATCTAATTTAAAATAACCAAAAAACATTTATCAAAATAAATGAAAAAAAATATTTATTAGTGATTGGAATTTAATGGGGATTAACTTTGTTGAGCTAATCCCAAATCTTTTCTCGACTCAAATCAAAAGTGTCTCAATTTTACATAAGAGTTTAACCCAAATTGAGTTAAAACTTTACTCATCCCATGTACCCATGTACTGGTGAACAAACCGTTTTTTTCCTCAAATCGAACCAGTTCATTAAACCGGTTTGATTTTCGATTCTTGAATAGTAAAACCGGTTTAACCATAACTGGATCGAAGATCCAGTTCCGTTATAGAAAAACTCGAACCTATTTAAACCGGTTCTTAACCAGTTCAATCGGTTCAAAACTGGTTCGATCAGTTTGACTACCGGTTCCAAACCGGTTCACGGTTCTCAAACGGGTGCAAACCGACCGACGGTTCGATTATTGACCGGTTTGGTTCATAGTGAACCGGTTTATCGGTTCAGTAACCGGTCGAATCCTGAACCGGTTTTTTTGTGCAAACCTAATCCCATGACCCATAGCAATGATAGCATTACAAAAGATAAATCTTTTTTTGTGCAAACCCAATCCCATGACCCATAGCAATGATAGCATTACAAAAGATAAATCTATGCCGATAATTAAAATATCATACGTATTAAGTATAGCAGAAATAAAAATACATGAATTACAAATCAAGTGGACTCAAAACTCGCGATCTGTGCAACCCGAAAATCTATATGATGGAACCCAAACACGAAAAAAAAAATGAATAACATCAGTTCTTTTCTCCGTTCAAAGAAAAAAAAAAAATCAAAAGCAGAAGCTCGTGCATATTGTTGTTTATAGTAATACATAAGATTTTATGTTTACACGACAATATACATCTACAAGATAATAATACCGGAGATAATGTCTATATATAGATTGCTTAAAACAGTAATTAATTTAAAATATATCTTGATAGACTACTGGATGTAAGATTGGCCGGTGATGTCAATATCCCTATCGCCGGAAGACGGAGGTGGCTTATGTTTAAGTTCCACCGGAGTTGTGTCTGAAGGTCCATCGGCGCTTTGGGTTTCACTTGCCGGTGGTTGCCTTGGATTTTTGGGTGGTGTTTTATCGTCATCTTTGCCGTACATTCCACCGCCGTATGCTTCGTGAGTGAGAGGCTCCATGGTTGAAATTACGGGGTGGCTCAGTCTATTTTTGTTGGCGTTGCGGCTGCCGGCTGCGTCATCCGCCACCACTTTTGTCTGCTCTTTGTCTCGTTCGACTTTTTCCATTTTCGTGAAAATTGCGTATTCTTTGAATGGTAATCATCATGGTATATATGAAAACTATGCGTCTTTGCGTGGCATGAAAATTCGAGTGGCACATGTTCTTGTTGACATGTGTATCAAAGTAACAGGAGGCAAGTATATGACTAACCACTTTAATAAGGTAAAATTACATAAATAGTCCATGTATTTTATAAAGAGTAATCTCAAATATGATATCTGGTTTATCATCGATTATTGAGATTATTTGTAAATCTTGAACGTTATTCGCATGATAAAAGATGATCTAAATCGCAAGTTACGAATCACAATTCCATTTTTTATTATTATATTTGGTTTATTGGGATAAATTTTGTTGGGCTAAGCCTAAATCTTTTTCTCGACTCAAATCACTCGATTACATAAGAGTTTAGCCCAAAATGAATTAAAACTTTACTTAGCCCATAGCATGTCAAAAGATAAATCTATGCCTATAACTATATCGAAACAAAAACATCATACGTATTAAATGTGACTGAAACAAAATACAAGCATTACACATCGACTGGACTCAAAACTCGTGAACTATGCAACCCGAAAATTTAAACTATGAAACCCGAAAAAAAAATCCATAACATCGGTTTGAAAACTTAAAAACCGAATTTTTGGATTTGTTTTTATTTTAACAAAAAACAAAATCAACATTCTAGTAATACATAAGAGTTCTACATCTACAAAATAAACTAATACCGTAAATAATGTAAATAGATTCCATAAAAAAGCAATTAATTTAAAATATTTTGACTTCTTAAGAGCTCGTCTAAAAAAACATATGGCATATTCATAAACGTGCTTCTTGGTGTTCTTGGAATAGAACAAGATAAAATCGATGAGCTAAAAGTGGTTGTCGTGTCAGCGGAATCCTACGCAATTCCATATGATTAAGTTGTTGATAAGTCTTCACTCTTCAAATGATCAAAAGCCAAATCATTACGTGGATCCTATTCTTTTGGAAAAAATTAAACTGCATTATTAGTTTGAAAAGGCTCAACAAATGTTTCATTTTTGTAATAATTAATGAACTTAATTAATTGATTAACCACCAATAATCTTGAAAGTAAAGAATTAATTAAATGAAAACCATGTGCATTGTGTTCAGATTTCAGAATATAGGTCTCCTGGTTGTGGTTTCATCCAGCTATAAATAACATGCAAGTGGTTCAGATATCTGAATTGCTTATACATTTTCCAGTTCAGAGGTCAGAATATGTCCCACAATTTCCCCTGTATATTTCGCCAAAGTCTTGTAATCTTTTGTGCATTATTTTATCACATTTTTTTGTTAACCCGACAAAAATAAACATAAAAAATAAATGCTAAATTAATATTCAATATAAAGCAGTTTGATTTCGGTTTGTTTAGAAAGGTGTGTCCACGTCTCAATCTCAAAGCATACCATGATATCCAACACATATTTATGCTTGTTTTTAGTTAAAAAAATACGTAGCTAAAATACCAGCTTTTGAAATTTTTTTAATATTTAGTTTTTAAGAAAAAACTTGAATTATATAAAGAAAAGTTCGTTAGGAGTTGGAGCCTAAACATTTTATTTTAAACAAAAAATTTAATTCAAAAGATAGTTCAAGTACTTTTTGAAAACTTTTAGAAGTTTGGAGCTTCTAGTTTTATGTTTTTTGTTATTTTATATTTTTTTAAAACTTTATAGTTACGTTTGCCAATGCTTCCGATAACTATGTTGACAAACATATCATGTGGATTTATTTTTTTTGGAAAACTTGGTGCTTGTACGGACACTCTTGAAATTATTTGTCAAAAGAGTAAATTACACGAAAGCTCCCTATGGTTTGAGATAATTTTATGTTTGGTCCCTAACTACTTTTTATTTTTGTTATTAATTTTTTAATTTATTTAAATTACACGTTTGATCCCTAAATTACACGAAAGGTCCCTATGTATTACCTAAAAAATTATTTTGTCATTGATTTTTTAATTTATTTAAATAAACACACTTCCAACCCCACTTCCACCTTACATTACCTTATTTTATGTACCCCATTTTATTTAAATAAATTAAAAAATCAAATACAAAATAGTCTTTCTAGGTAAAACAAGAACCAAACGCAACAAAAACAAACGGAAGAGACATTCTGAATTAAAAAATAAATTAGAGACCAAACATGAAAATTATCCCAAACCATATAACAATTCATATAATTTACTCTTATCAAAAATATGTTTCTATCAATTCTCCCCGTCAATCAATGTCTCTCTCCAAGTTTTAGGGGTTTTCTTCTCAATTCTCATTTTTTATTCTGTCAAAGTCTTGTATATTTTTTTCAGTTTTGTTTGTTATTTAGTTGTGACCATTCCTTGAGTAATCAAGAAACACAACTTAGAATATACGAAACTATTTTTCCTTGTTTTCATATGGTATTATAGCCAAACCTCGCAATCTGAACCTCAATCCTACCCTATCTCTCCATTTGTTCTATATAATGTCTCTACTTTTGAAAACTGAATTATGAATTATGAAACCACAAACTGCAATCATATTTTTAATTGAGTTCATGATATATGAAATTACGAATCTATATATTAAAAATCAATGTCAACTTGGATTCATTTGATCAGATTAGATCAACTAGATCCATTCAAATTAACAACTATAAAACTGAGAACCAAACTAGTACGATAACAAACTTCAACCAAGGACCAAATCGAGCATGGGCAATCAATTTTGTTCTTCGATTTTGCTGGTCCTCAACAAGTTCTCAGCACATGAGTATTTAATGTTTAGATAAGTTAGGTTCTTATATTGTTATCATAAAAAACTAACTATAGGTGTGTGAACATCAATATAAATCGACAAAATCAAGGTACTAAACACGGACCATGTTGTACTAAACTAGCACTCACAACATCTGGTTTGCTTCCATGTTCCAAAGATTTTAAACCTCAAGTTTTAAGTTTAAGATATATCAAAATTAGGTGTGGTTCGAAACCTCAACCGAATTGAATTTTTGTTTATTTCTAATTTTTCAAACTTTAGAATGACGTAGTGGTGTGTGGTGTTCTTCTAGTTCTATCGGCGCAAATTATTGAACTAGTACATGCCGTTTTTGTTTTTCATCTACTTATCGCAAGTCAAAAACAATAATTTGTGCAAAGTTAATCTATTTGAAATACGACATACCCGTTGTAACTCATTTGACTCTACTAGAGATGAAAGTGGGTCCGAACCCGACCCGTTAGACCCGGACCCGGACAACCCGAAAACCATAATTGAAATATTCGAAGATCCGGAAACCGGACCGATATATACGAACCGGTTCCAGGTATGTGGCCGGGTAACATGGATCTAGAACCAGAAAACTCGGAAATATCAAAGTGGGTAGGGTGGAACCGGGTAAAGTGGGTCTGGAACCGGAAAAATGAAAAAAAAAAAAAAAACTGAATTTTTGTACTTCATGGTTTGAAATGAATTTAAGTAATATATATATATATATATATATATATATATATATATATATATATATATATATATATATATATATATATATATATATATATATATATATATATATATATATAACCTAAGAAAATGAAATTTAATTTTCAATGAAGATTGTAGATCGTAAGACTTATATATATATATATATATATATATATATATATATATATATATATATATATATATATATATATATATATATATATATATATATATATATATATTAATTGGATCAAACTCATAAAAATTGGTTTGAATGTGTCATGTTGAAATATTTTAGGCTTTAGATAGCTAGGATGAGTTGTTATGTCATCACTTTTTTAGGGGTTCTATCATCTTATATATAATTGGTTTGAATGTTTGAATATTTTGTTATGGTTTTATTTTGCTGATTATAAAGTCTAACAATTTAGATTTTCTTATGGCACTTTAGCATTGGATCAAACTCGTTAAAACAATATACGATAACAAACGAATTTGTAAATTACTAATGATTCAGCTATTATATACTATTTTGTGTATAATAAGGCATTTTATTTTTTAATAATTTTGAGAATGTTGCTGTAATCAAAAGATGCTTAATAAATACAAATACAATTAGATAGTAAGAGACAAATCACCAATTTTCAATTTTCTAAAGATGCTTAATAAATACAAATACGATTGGTTAGTACGTGATCACAGAGAGTAGAGGTGTGAATTGATTTTTTTGCTAGCTACGTGATCATAGAGAGTAGGTTGATGTCAATCACAATGGCTAAGTAAGGAAAAAATCAACAATGGAGAGGAATGTCGATCAGAGATTGAAGAGCACCACCGAACAATGTGAAAAATATGGAGACAAGGATGTGCGTATGTATTTGATTAATCTAACGGCTAGGTCAACGTAGCTTAAAAAACTATCTACATTCCGGGTTTCTGACCCAATTACTCGATTCCGGTTATTTTACCCGGTTTACCCGGATCCGTTGGACCTATACTCGGAATACCCGAAACCCGAATAAGGCTATTCGTAAAACCCAATACCCGGACCGGTTTAGCATACTCCGATTCAACCGGTTCTGGGTCCGATCAGGTTATAAATCTCATGCCTAGACTCTACCATTAGGAGTATACCTAATTTATTTACTCTTAAATTTTTTTCAAAAAATAAAAACATAAAACCTTAAGAAACTTTTACATCGAAGTGGAAGTTAGGGATATAAACGAGTATAGAACCTGACCAGGATGTTGTGAGTACCAATTTAGTACCGCATGATCTGTTTGGGTTTGGATGCGAACCTAGAACCAAAATTTGATTATTTGTGGAACTGGAAACCGAATGCATATAAAGATACCGGTTCTGGTTCGGTTATGTGTATAGTTTCGGTAAACCAAGTTTAGACCTGGATTTGGGGTTTGGAGCTGGATATGGATTTTGAAATTGACTTGGAATCAGAAGTTTGGGTTTGGAAGCAGATGAAAAAAGTTTATTTTTATAAAAAAAATTCAACTTTGATACACCATGTTTAGGGGATTGTAAGTGAGTTAATACATATCAAAGTGTTCATAGATTCTAAAATAAAGCCAAAAATTTTGAGAAAAAAATCAGGCCGAACGGACTTATAATGAAGCAGTTAAGACAGTTTAAAGTGATGTAAAAGTCTAACACAGTGTACAAAAACAACAAATCAAATTTGATATCTCTTGTTTAAGGGCATGTAAGTCAGTCAATACATATGCAAGTAAAGTGTTTTTAGAGTCTAAAATAAATCCAAAACATTGAACTATATTCTGAAAAAAGTCAGGTCGAATGGACTTATAACGAATCGATTATACTAGTTTGAACTGGAGCAAAAATACTTCACAAAGCAAATTGATTCAAGCCCATTCAAATTCTGGTTGTGGGTCTTGGATCCGGATAACCCTAAACCAGATGAAGCATAACCCCAAAAACCAATACTCGGTTTCAGGCTAATGACGGATCCGATAACCAAATCAGTTTTGAGTAATTCGGTTCCAACCTGTTTTGGGTTTTTGGTTTTAAGTATGAAAAGCTCATCCGTAGTGGTGGGAAAATGTGCAATAAAATGCGTTATTAACCAGTATGAAAGTTTTTATTCAAGTACCCATGAATAAAAACGGATAAAAAACTTACTCACCCATGTGCAGTTTAAAACTCACAGTTCCGATAACGAAACCAGAATAAGTAAATCCCGTCTAATTGAAATCTGCAAACATACTTCGTGTTTTTAGTTGGAGATGTTGGAGGGTTTGTGTTTTTAGTTGAAGGTATGTGTTGGTGGTTGTTTTTAGTTATGTGTGTGCGTGTGTTTCAAAAAAGAAGATAGAGGAGGCAAGTTCAAGCTCTCATGTTCGAAGAAAAATACGTGAGAGAGAGAGAGAGTGTGTGTGTGTGTGTGTGTGTTTGTGAGTGTGAGTATGTCTAACTTCTTTTTCTAATTCTTAATTGTAATTTATTTTAAAAATGAGGTAAGTTGGTAAATGTACTCGTATTGAACCGCTATTTTCTTATGGTGTTGGGATAACCGTATAGTGAATTGTTCTTTTTTTACGATATTATAGGTTCATGTTCTACTTAGAGCATCTTCAATGGTTAAGTTATATATAACTTAAAATAAATATCACATTATTATTCTTTTAACTTTAATCCCAAATTAAATACCATCTTTAATGGTTAATTTTCTATATAGTTTATTTATTTATTTATTTATTTTTATAATTTAACTGATTTATCCTCAACTATCTAAAATGTTTTATAAAAACCCTCATACTTATTAAAATTTAATATACATATTAATGTTATTTGATATGGTTTTCTATTAAACTCTACTATAATTTTTAATATACAAACATTTGTAATATATATTTTTTTTATAAAAATAAAATATATTCAAAACTTTAATATAATAAAAAGGATAGTATGACATATTATTAAATACAAAAAGATTAAATGTTAAAACAAATATAATATATTAATGGTTAATAAAAAAACTAAATAAACTATTGGACATAGGGCGTATCACACCAAATCAAGCAACAATAAGGATTAACTCCAAAATCGTAATAGGTTCGAATCAGGGGGTAGCAAAGCAGTTCGATTTTGCTACATCTGATTTTTGATTTGCTGGGTTTTCACAAAATCGCAATAGGCTCCAAAATCGTAACAACCGATCACTTCATCTTCCATGAGTTAAGTTTGTTAAAAGTTAGAAGGGTTTTTAATTTCAAAAGCTTCATGTTTTGAGTTTTTGATATGCTTTGTCTCCATTCGAATTTTTGGGTTTCTAGAAAATCTGGTTTATTAAGAACAAGGGGAAGAACCGAGGGGGGAGGGGGGGGGGGGGGTCCGAGTCTGGTAGGGTAGAGATATGGTAGGATTTTTTATTTATCTTAATTCTAGAAATATAAAAATAAATATTAGAAAGTATAGAAAAGAAATTAAAAGGGTATTATAATTTTTTTACATTTTTAAGGGACAAAATCCACAAAGAAAATTTTCATTTTGAATTAATGGTGTAAAGACAAACCATAAGGACCAAGTTTGAAGTTTTATCAAATAAAAATAAAATATAAAACGGAAACTGTTACTTCTTACTTGTAACCCATGCCGCCAAATCTTTATATCTTAAACTCAATTTGTTTAATATTTTATTCAAATAAAATAAAAGAATCTTGTAAACCATTTTGAAAGTAAATATTTAAAAATAAATCATGAACCAGAATATACATAATCAAATTCTTTAAGTTTCTTGTTGTACTGTATGCTATTGTGTAAGTACGTTGAGTAGTGAAACCCTAGTGTTTATCAAGCTCCTAAACACCCTTTCACTTCCACCCTCGATCCCTTCTATGCATTCTTCCATTTCTTTCATCATTTTCTTGTTCAAAATCTCATCTTTATAATTTCTCAAACTCCAAATCCCATTTTCAACTTCTTTGATCCCTTTTTCCCTCTTGGATTTCTTCAATCCCATCATCCATGAAGCTTTTCGGGTTTCCAGTGAAGCCGATATCCCACCAAAAACAGCTTCTGAAATCACAACAATCATTTCCATCACACCTTTTATCACTTCAACGAGTTCAAAATCCGGGTTCGGATCCAACTGAGTTAAATCGGCCGGGCGCTCACGGATCGTTTGGAGAAATGGCATGAGCTTGAAGATTTCTCGACCGGATTTCTTCAAACCCTTCAAGCAAACCACCATTTTCAACCCGTCTTTCCTCCTTGTCGCAAGCTGCGCTGCAACATTACATTGTTTCAACGTTGAGATTTGCATCTGAAAAGTTCCATAAACATCCACCATCACTAGAAAGTCTTCAAGAACTTTCTCCACCCACTCAGGGTGGCGACGCAGGGAGTCTCTTGATGGAGCAAGATCAAGAAGGTCGTCGAGAGACTCCAGGATGATGCGTAAACGGATCAACGCGTCGGTGATCCGACTAGAATTGATTGATTCCGATACAGTTTCGGGTCCCCACTGGGATTTGAGCTGGTTGAGGTGGTATTTAAGTTGAGAGAGGACAGGGTGGGATCTGGTGGGCAAACTGGTGGATCTGAAGTGGATCCTTTTTGCGGTGGTTCTGTAGGTGGAAGAAGGCGGCGGTGGTGGCGGTGATGGGGTGTTAGAGAACGAGACAGATCGCCTGAAATGTGCTACCATTTTTGGTGTCATCATTGCTGGATTGAATTATTTAAGGTGGTTTTCTTTTTCTGATGGAAATGTGAAGTGGAATGAAGGGTATATATAGCGTCAAAACCGCGTCGTTGGAGCTGGTTGGCATGTGTCCGCCGGTAGTCCCTGTTTGAGTTGTTTTCACGGGTGAATAGATTCAAATTCAGTTACTACTCTCTACAACTTAAAATTTAAAAAAGAGAAAAAGATTGATTAATATATAATGAATTTTAAAATTTTGCAAGTGTAGGGGTGCTTGTTTGGATCAAGTTCAATCCACGAGAATCCAAAGTGATTTAAGGTGTTTTTTGGTTGGTAGAATATTAATATGAATTTTGAATCCAATTCCATATACGGTTAAGTTGGCAGAAAATAGAATTGAAATTAATTATGAATTTATTTGGTTCGTAGAAAACTGAACTGGAATTAATGTAAAATGACAAAATTATCATTTTTCTGTTATGCTTAATTTTTTACCTTGTTTTTCTAACTTATATGTAAATATAAATTCTATAAAACATACAAATAGTAAAATTTCGGCGGTGGTGACAATGGTGTTAGGGGCGGTGGCGGTGGTTTGTGGCAGCGATGGTGGTGGTGGTGGTGTTGATTATGGTAGCGGTGGCGGTGGTGATTGTGGCAGTGGCGGCGACGGCGGTGATGGTAGTGGCGGCAGTGGCAGCGACGATGGTGGCTGCAGCAACGGTGATGACAACATTGGTAGTGGTTGTGAGTGATGGTAGTGGTAGTATCGGTGGTGGTGGTGGGAGTGTTGTTAGTGGTGATGGTGGTGGTGGTGTTGGTGGCGATGGTGATAGTGGCGGCGGTAGTATTGGTTGGCGGTCAATGACGGCAATGGTAGTGGCGGCGGCGGCGGCGGTGGTGGTGGCATCAGTGGTAGTGGTAGTGGCAGCGGTGGTGGTTGGTGGTGGGTGGTGGTGGTGAATTTTCTGATAAATACAAGAGGTATTTTTATAATTTGTCACTTTCCTTGATAAGATGAAATGTTTTCCAACCAACTTTGGAAGAAATCCACTTTCCTCCATATGGTGAAAATTTTAGGAATTCCTTTCCCAACCAACGTTGGAAGTGGTGGTGACGGTGGTGGTTTTGGTGGGTGGTTGTTGGTAGTGGTGTTGGTGGCGACGGTGATAGTGGTGGCGGTAGTGTTGGTTGGTGGTCGGTGGCGACAGTGGTAGTGGCGGCGACAGCGGTGGTGGTGGTGGCATCGGTGGTAGTGGTGATGACAGCGGCGGTGGTTGGTGGTGGTGAATTTTATGATAAATACAAGGGGTATTTTTTTAATCTGTCACTTTTCTTGATAAGATGAAATGTTTTCCAAACAACTTTGGAAGAAATCCATTTTCCTCTATGTGGTTAAAATTTTAGGAATCCCTTCCCCCTTCTAAGTCCAATGAAATCCTAGGAATCGGAGGAAATTGAATCATTTTCTCTCAAATTCAATTCTTTTCATGCCAACAAAACACACTCTTAGTTTTTAAAACATTAATTTGAATGATTCAAACTAAAATAAAATCTAAATCAAATTATAACTTGGTTGTATTGTTTATATATATATATATATATATATATATATATATATATATATATATATATATATATATATATATATATATAATTTTGTTTTATTTTATATATTAATTTGGTATTTTAGAGTTAGATCATTTTAAAAATATTAACTTGAATATTAATCAATTTTATAAAAATTATAAAAACAAATTATTTAGTTGTAGATTAAAATTTATAAATAGCTAAGGAAGAATATGTTATAGTTTAATTAACATTTTATATATCGACTTTTTAATTTTATATATATTTTTTTATCAATTAAGTCCAAAAACAATCAATTGTATTTATTTTGATAATTTTACTCGGTAACCGGTCATCAACATAATATAAAGATTTTTTCATATATAAATTAAAAAATATTAGGATTTTTTTAAAATATGTTATTTTTAATCTTTTTAGATATTATTTTATTATCTTAGTATATATGTTGTTGTCTGACAAATAATATCTATTATGAAAATAATTTTTTTTCTTTTATATTTAACCGTTTTTATAACATTTATGTATAACATAGTGTATATTATATTAATTTTCTAAAACAACTATGTTTAGAAGAAAAATGAAACTATTTTCATAATAGATATTCTTTTTCACACAAAAAAAAACCCATAAGATTAATGTAAGATGAAAAATTGTCAGACATAAGTATTATAAAAATGATTAATTTTAAAAGAAATAATATATTTCATGATAATAATACAAAAAAACACCATAAGTTTAATGTAAGATAATATAATCCGTTAGACATAAATTTTATAAAAACGGTTATTTTTAGAAGAAAATAAAACTATTTTCATAATAGATATTATTTATCAGATAAAGAAAATACCAAAAGATTAATGTAAGATATTACATTACGTTAAATAGAAATATTATAAAAAGAATTATTTATAAAAAAAAATTATTTTCATAATTGATATTCTCTGATATAAGATAATTTAATCTGATAGATAAAAAAATATACTAAGATAACAAGATAATATTTAAAAAAAATAAAAAATATATATATTTTAAATAGTTTTTAGTTTATTTACGAAGAAATCCTTATATTATATTTTTGCTCTATGCTATCAATCGAGCAGTATAACGGTTATTGGAGATACATAACCACTATTTACAAAATAGTGTTTACAAATCCTAAAGCACTATTAGCGACATTATTTAGCGCTATTTACAACGATACTAATGACCGTAATATCAGTGTTACAACAGATATCGTACTTTCATTCACATTTGAATCATTTGTCTAATTTTACAAGGAAAAACATGTGATGGGCTTTTTAATCAGCCTATATGTATTTAAAAAAAGCCCAAATAATTACAAAGCTAATTAATTAGAAGGTAGGCGACATCCAAAGCAACGTTCTCATCTCTTTTTGTAATAATTGGAAACCTATGTTTTTATATGACTTTTAAGGTTTTATGATATTATATAGGGATATCTTCGGAAAAGTTATGATATTTTGGGTAAATTTTTAATAAAGGCCTAAAATTTATTTTTTGTATAAAAAAGTTCTGACTTTTTCATATTTTGAATAGATTAACCCAAAAAACCGACTAATTTATTCACTTTAGTCCTTTTTGACCTGTTCAGCAGGTCATGAAACTAAATTGTTAATTTTTCGAAAATAATGAGATTTTTTTTGCAGATTTCGTCAAAATTTTTATATAATGTATAAACATATTTTTTTTACATATCTATATCAAATTTTACGTATTTGTTTATTTATTATGTTTTTATATGTATATATTTACGTATTTTTATGTATTTTAAAATGTATAAACGTATTTTTACTTATTTATATGTATTTTAAACAATTTTACATATTTCTTTATGTATTTTTATGTGTAATTTTTTATGTATTATGTATTTATATGTATTATGTATTTTTTAAGCTTTTTATATAGATGTTTATGTATTTTAAATGTATAAACGTATTTGTTACGTATTTACATCTATTTTTTAGTATTTTACATATTTTTTTATGTATTACGTATTTATGTATTTTTTTAAGTGTTTTATATAGATGTTTTTGTATATTTATGTATTTTAAATGTATAGACGTATTGTTTTACGTATTTATATGTATTTTTTAAACTATTTTACATATTTTTTGTGTTTTTTATATGTATTATGTATTTATATGTATTTTTGCATATTTATGTATTCTTTTAGTTTTCTTATATAGATTTTTATGTATTTTTATGTATATTAAATGTTTAATTGTATTATTTTTATGTGTTTATATATTTTTTACGTAAAAATAATACACTTTAACATTTAATGTACATAAAAATACATAAATATCTATATAAGAAAACTAAAAAAATACATAAATACGCAAAATTATATATAAATACATAATACATAAAAAACACATAAAAACACACAAAAAAATATATATGTAAAGTACTTAAAAAAATACATATAAATACGTAAAACAATACGTTTATACATTTAAAATACATAAATATACAAAACCATCTATATAAAAACTTTAAAATATATATATAAATACGTAATACATAAAAGATATGTAAAATACTTTAAAATAGATATAAATACGTAAAAAATACGTTTATACACTTAAAATACATAAACATCTATATAAAAAGCTTTAAAAATACATAAATACGTAAAAATACATAAATACGTAAAAATATATAAAAATACATATAAATACATAATATATAAAAAATAACACATAAAAATACATAAAAAATATGTAAAATGGTTAAAAATACATATAAATAAGTAAAAAAATACGTTTATACATTTAAAATACATAAAAATACATAAATATATACTTATAAAAATATAAAAAATATAAAAATACGTAAAAATAGATATAGATATGTAAATAATATGTTCATACATTGTATAAAAATTTTGACGAAATCTGCAAAAAAAATCACTTTATTTTCGAAAAATTAACAATCTGGTCTTATGACCTGCTGAACAGGTCAAAAAGGACTAAAGTGAATAAATTAGCCAGTTTCTTGGGCTTTTCTATTCAGAATGTAAAAAAATTAGGACTTTTTTATTCAAAAAATAAAATTTAGGACTTTATTAAAAATTTGCCCAAAATATCGGGATTTTTCTGGAGATATCCCATATATATATATATATATATATATATATATATATATATATATATATATATATATATATATATATATATATATAACATTAAGAAAACCGCTATAACACCGCTATACCATCGTGATAACCGCAAATTCAAATAGTGGCCTGTGACTGTTATTGAAATTTTGACAGCAAATACTACATACTTTTAATGGAAATGGTTTGCCTTATCCTACCCGTTCGGCTAACGAACCTTCACCAATCAAGGAAGCGGTGGGTGAGAGTGGACACGCATTAAACGACCATTTTATAAGTTATAACCTTATACCCCCTTATAGATCGGCTTTGTGAATGAGGCCTACTAACGGTAAGACTAGCATTTAAGTTATACATATATAATATTAGACTTTTAATGTTATATATAGTATAAGGGTGTATTTTTATACTTTTAAAATAATAGGTGGTCTAATTTAATAAATTACACATTTAATTTAATTAAATGTAAACATATCACTATGAATTTATTACCTTTCTTTTAATTATACACTTAATTAATTTAACAAAATCATGAGGGTGTAATTTGAACTTTTTCAAAAATTAGGGTTTTAGAATTTAACATTTTAAAATTAAACTTTTAATTAACATTAAAATTCCAAGACTTGAGGGCAAGTTTTGCAAAATTTCAAATCATTAAGGTTTAGAATTTAAATATGTCAAAATTAAACCTTTTAATCAAAAATTTAAATTCCAAAACTTAAGGGCAAGTTTTTAAACTTTTCAAAACACAGGGATCAAGTAGCAAATAATTCAAAATTAACAATTAATTTAATGATTATCTATATTTGACCTAATAAATTTTATTTGCACGATAATTCACCAAATAATCTAAATAATTAACTTTTATCATATAAGGAAATTATTATTCAACCAATTTGAAATTATCTTTTGTTTTGGTAAGGATAATCACATAGAAAAAATAAAATTCAGATTTTATCATATAAAAACGATTTTAGCAATTATCCTACAACAAAACAACAATAAATCCTGAAATATCCTCTGCCTGACTCCTGGACTCGCTGAGTTGGGCTGACTCGCCGAGTCGGGTCGGACAGAGGCCAAAAACTCGATTTTCAGTAGATGAACAATTATTGCATCACATACAACAGAAACCAATCAAGGCTCTGATACCACTGATGATTTTATACATAAGAACATCTTATGTGCTCATACAAACCCTAATGCTTGGATTTAGGTTTATCTATTGTACATGCAATTCATCCAAGACTCAAGAACCCTAATCTAGCATATACATTTTGAAATTATCACATAAGATCAGATCTATATGAGTACCTCTTGTGGAATGGCTTGAATCTTATTTTCTTTGGAGCTTAGAGTCACAAGTGTCACTCCTTTAATGTATTACAAACACCACAAGCAAGAGAATGACTTATGAGAGGGAGGAGGAGCAAAAAAAATGACCCAAGGTTCTTCTAAAGGAGTTCCACACGTTTTTGGGGCTATAGGGGTCCTTATATAGTGAAACAATTAGGGTTATCAGCTAGGAAACCCTAATTTGACTACTTAAGCCCTAAGCAGCCCATAGACTCCCTTTAGAACAGCCCTTGGACGAATTCCTTATGGGCTTCCCATAGAATTCGTCCAACCTATGTTCCAAGGTGATCCATGGCCTAATTGTAACTATCTTATAATTACAATTCCATTCCCTTAAGTTTAATTAATGTCTTTTAGTTACAAAACTAACTATCAATTAATTCTTGACTAATATTAATTAAACAATATGATTTCTCCTTTAATATATTACTCATATAATATATTAATAAATCATAATTAATCCTTTTTCTCCATAAATGATCCTATCAAGTTGCTTTGGTGAAGGCAACCCAAAAGGACCATGCACAATCGGGTCAAGTACATACCAACTATAGTTATGGGCTTAAACACTAATCCAAATTATACAAGTTGCTTTGTGTTAGATCTATGTGTTTATGTATGTATATGTGTGTTTTTCCATGTTATATGTTGTGATTATGTGCTAAAACTACATGAAACTCGAAATTGTTAACAAAACTTGGTGATATTTGCAAACTAAATCATTACATACAACTTACTATAAGAATGGAAAGTTTAAAACATGTTATCATGCACTAGAAAACAATATGGGCCATTTTTGACAAATAAACAAAAATGTGACGCCTTTAGGACATTCACGGTTTTTCAAGGACCAAAAGAGTCATTTTTAAATAAAAATGGGTCTTAAAGATATTTATGGTTTTAAAAGGGCCAAAAGTGTAAATTTTCACAAAATAGGCTTAGAGTTGGGCCTTCATGGTTTCATGGGCTTAATTTGTAAACTTTTGACTTTTGTGGATTAAATTATCATTTTAAACAAATTTGAGGCAAAAATGTAAACTTTCAGTTAAATGGGTTGAAAATGTCAATTTTGTTAAACTTAGGCTGAAAGAGTAAATTTCAATACAATTGGGCCTAAAATGTCAATTTTCATTAAAATTGGGCCGAAATGTTATTTTTAACAAAAGTGGGCTAAAAATGTCATTTTATTTGAAATAAGCCCTTAAATGTAAAGTTTTGGTCTTAAGGGACCTAAAGTGTCATTTTTACCAAAAATGTGCCTTAATTGTAAATTTTCGGTTTTATGGACCAAAAATGTCATTATTAAAAAAAGTGGGCTTTTTATGTCATTTTGGTAAACAAACAATGTAATAACAAATGGACTAAATACGTCATTTACATGTTTATTGGGCCTGGAATATACCTTACATGTTTATTGAGCCTTAGTGGTCCATTTACATGCTTATTGGGCCTGGAATATACCTTACGTGTTTATTGGGTCTTAGTGGCCCATTTACATGTTTATTGGGCCTGGAATATACATCACATGTTTATTGGGCCTTAGTGGTCCATTTACATGCTTATTGGGCCTGGAATATACATTACATGTTTATTGATCATTTTGTGGTTAGGGATGTTGTCACAACTAGGAATTTTGAGGCCTTGTAACTACAACACTTATAACAACTATGAATCAATAACATGAAAGCATGCATGATGCTTATCCTATAACAACAAAACTCCATCAAATACTTCATTCTAACACTACAAATGGTCAACAAAGAATTGGAAACCTTTGAAATCCTGATTCAAGTCCATTTTGGACTAGGATTTCCTTATTGGGCCTAATGGACTAATAAACTTCCAATTTATCCGTCTTGAATCTAGAACTCTCTAATGGGGCCTAATTGACCCATATACATGAAACATAATATTTTGGGCCTTAATGGGTCACAACCAATTTAAATTTAGCCCTAATAGATCATAAAAATCATGCTTTGATTTATTTGGGCCAAAAATCACCTAACTTAACCATAAAATGGGCTTAAGCATTCAAGGCCCAATTTTCTTTTCTTCCTTCTCCATTCTCGACCCAAACCCACAAAGAAGGAGGAAATTTGACTTTTGCTTGCCACATCATTTTTGTCTAGAGGATAACTAGGCCATTTATTCATCATACATCCAATCCTTCACTTATATCTCCATGCAACAATCCCATCACCACTCTCTCCTCCTCTCTCTTTTCTTATCTCGGCCGAACACAACACACACACCTCACCAAAAACTCTCTCTAAACCACTCTCAAGATCATCTTCTTCTTCATCCAAAAATCTTGAAATTTGCTTGTGTTTCAAGAGGTTTTCATCAAGTAATTCATCATCTAAGGTAAGTTGATGACTAATCCATGATCTAGCTACTTCATTTCATCAAAATCTCTTCTAAATCAATTCCAACTTGTGATCTTGCACCTTAGAAGTCACTAAACTCGAGATCTACCAAGAAGACTTGCTAGGATCGAACTTTTCTTCTTTTCTCTCTTCAAAACCGAAAATACAACTCAAGGTGAGCTTTATACCCCTCTCTTTTCGGTTTTTATATGTTTTATGGGGGAGAATACAAGAAAATATGTAGATCTATATGTATATGTATGCTATGTGTGATTTCATGCATATATGTGTGTGATTTTATGCATGTATGTGTGTGATTTTATGTGTTTTTGTGATAAATATGTAACCAAAAGGGTGTTAACTCTAGATATATGACTTGAGTAAGGAAATAAACATAATCTAAGTTATTTTACACTAAACAAGTCAAGAAAAATAGCTTACAAGGTTATGAGAAACATATTCTAACATAAAACCCATTTTAGGGCTTAAATTGTCAAAAATACAAAACTTGGGTTAAAAACTGTCAAGTCACGGTTTCTTGAGGGTGAAAAGAGTCAAAACAGTTTCTATAATCATTTTTCTGAATATTAGAATTTTCAAAGGACTTGAAATGCAAAAATTTAGCTTAATGGACTAAATTTGGGCTTTTCGGCCCAATAAGCCCATAATTGCGAAATTTTGAAGTTTAAAGGGGATGAAATGTAACATTCTGCAAAACAAGGGATAAGAAGTGTAATAAAACTATTTCAAAGGTCAAAAATTCTTTTCAATTTCAAAAAGGACCAAAAATGTAAACTTTTTAGATTTTAGGGTCAAAACTGTAAAAGTTACGAAAAATGGGGTCAAACTGAGAAATACCATTCTGGAAGCGCTAAAGCTGTTAACAAAACTAATTTTGGGTTAAAACTGTCTTTTCAACAAGTTTATGATACAAAAGTGTCAAGAAAATGTTTTAAGGACTAAAAATTAAATTCTTTTAGATAAAGGACTAAAAGTGTTATTTTACAAAAGAAAGGTAGTGAAAAGGTCAAAATCATACTTTTAAACAAATTAATTCATTAAGACAAAATACAAGATACCCAACTGGCGACAAAACGGAAAAACGAATACACCTTCAATACCAAATATCGTTATAAACGAATTGATTCGCTCTCGAATCAATACAAAACAACAATCGTTAAATCAAAACTCTCCAATAGTTATGTGATGACTAAAATGAATAAACCTACAAACGTTGGGCTTATGAGTTTCAAATCATGCTTGTTGGGCCTTGCAAGCCCATCAACATGATCTTTGGGCCTAAAGGGATAACGCTTATATGTTATTGGGCCTTCAATGACCCAATATTTTATAAAAGGACTTTCAATAGCTTTTATGTGATAGTGGGCCAAAGTCTCCCGTTAGAAAAGCTAGTAAGGTCACAGTAATCACATGCGAGTTGGACCATCGTGTCTTTCGCATCATGTAACACCCCGTTTTTAAAGTATCTAATCATGGAATCCCGAGATCAAGAGTAAGGGCGTTCGGTCTTTCATGAGCAATGAGTTATTATTCGGGAAGGTTTCGGATCGGGGTGTGTTGCTAGAAGCGTAGATCTTCTCGCCACCTTCCGTGCATATAAAGTTCGTCGGAAACGGATCTAGAATGAAGGAGTTATGATACTTTAAAGATATTGACATTTATGGCCCATAATGGAAAAATTGATGAAAAGGACCATCCATGCGTTTGGGAACACGCGTGGGTACGCCCAACATAGTAGGGTGAGTGATCGCGGGTATCAGGATGCGTACGCCTAACGTACTAGAGTTACGCCTAGCGTACGCCCAGAGTCATTAAACCCTAATTTTTGGGACATCCACTATAAAAGGAACATAATGGTTCTCACCCTAGCCTCCATAAACATTCTCTTATCCTCAGAAACCCTAGATAGCCGTCCCACCTCCATTGTTGGGTGTGTTTGACCTTGGAATACCCATTTTGGTGGATTAAAGCTTGGAAGCAAAGAGAAGAAGGTTGGCAAGGAGGAACCTTTGAAGCTAGAGCTTGTAGATCCGGGGTAAGTGCTTCATTTCAGACCTCTAGTACAAGTTTATGGACCTTTTTGGTCCCAAGTTTGGGTCTTGGTGGGTTAAGCTCATTTCTAAGACTAGGGTTGCCTCCCTTAGAGTCATATGAGTCCCATAAGCAGTAAAGTTCCAACCTTTGGGGTTCTATTAAGCCCATGCATGAGATCTAGTCCTTTTCTTAGATGTAGAAGATCATTTTGGAAGTTTGAGTTGGTTTGAGCCATATTAAGTCACAAAGTCAGTGACTTTATCGTTTAAGTCGTGAAATAAGACCTGGATCTGAGTTTGTAGCCCTTGGAATGGAGTAGTGAGCACTTAATGAGGAAATGACTTAACAGAGCACTACGATGAGCGTACGTGCAGGTACACCCAACGTACTCGTCATGGAGTTGGTATGCTAAGCGTACGTTGAGTTACGCCCCGCGTAACGCTGCCAGTTGGGCCTTGAGTTTTTGGGTCGTGGTTTGGGGGCATGTTTGGGTATTTGGGCCTTAGTGGGCCATCAGAAATCATATTATATGGACCAAGGAATATATTGTGAGCTTAGGATGAGGCCCATTAAGGGATTGGGCCCAATGTAGCAAATTGGGCCATTAATGGGTCACTAGTGGGCTTGAGAAGCTTACCTAGTGTTGGGCCCTTCATATTCTGGTGTTGGGCCTTAGTCATGGACCAGTTCCGGTTAAGGGTAAAATGGTCAATTTACTCTTGGAAGGATATTGTGCTTGAGCTAATGATTGTTTTGCTGTTTCGGATAGTTCGGGATTCTCGGTGAGGCGGTGATTCGAGCATCTGCTTCTTCAGTTCAGAGTTTCGGCAGTTGCGAGGTGAGTTATCCTCACTATATCGACAGGGTCTAAGGCACCAAGGCCGGCCCTTTATCGGATTGTAATCCGGGTATCGTTGTTATGTTATTGCTTTGCTATGTTTGCATCCTGGTAGTTAGGGTGGTATACGTTAGAGACCCGGTTAGGTCGGTATCCTAGTTAGGATGATATTATGTTATGTGATCTGCTCGATCGGTGTGTTTGGATGTGAATTGCTATATGATTGTATGTTTATGTGCACATGGTTGTTGGACTGGGGTTGGGTTGAGGCGGGTCCTGCTTTGTGCTGTAGGCCAACATACCTAGGGCGAACCAGTTATCCCGAAGGCCCAACGAGCGATCCGAATAGGCTGTAGGCCCCACGAGGGTGGACCAGACGTGTTGTGGTTCGGAGAGTGGACCAGGCCGACTGAAGGCCCGGTGCGGGCGGACCAGTCATACTGTAGACTCAGAGAGTGGACCAGGTGGGTTGAAGGCCCGGTGCGGGTGGACCAACCACACTGCAGACTCGATGGATATGGCTAGACTCGGAGGGTGGACCAGGTGGACTGAAGGCCCGGTGCGGCGGACTAGTCACACAGTAGACCCGAAGTGCATGGTTGTTCTGTGTTCTGTTATGATATGGCATGTTATGTGAATGGTATATGGGGTTGGTATTTTGGGGGTATCTCACTAAGCTTTCGGGCTTACAGTTGTGGTTTAAATGTTTCAGGTACTTCAGGAGACCGTGGCAAGGCAAAGGCGTGATCGTACCGCTCCTCATGATTTATGTGTTTATGATGTGGTTCTGGGAAATACTTTGATAATAAATGTATTGAAAACCTTTTTGTAATAACTTTATGAAATTGGGTTGTTTTTGAAAAGTTTAAATTGATTGGAACTTTTATGGTCGTTACATATCTGCGATAGCCTAAGGTACTTACGATAGTAGTGGGACATAATGCTCCCCTTCTCTTCGTTCGTTAAGGCTTACGAGAAATCAAAGTAGACAAAATTAGGACGATATACAATGTGGATTAGTCAATATTCATTCGTTAAGACAATATAAAAATCAGTAATCACGAATACATTTCAACGAATACATTTCAGTAATCCGGGGAATTCAATACTACTCGTTCGAAATTTAATAACTATAATACAAAATACCTTTATATATATGTTTTTGAAATCACTCATGCATCAAATTATGGATCTTCACACTTTGATAAACAAAAGTCTTTTCAGAAAATAGCGAATTTTCTGGGTTTTACAAAACTACACAAATCATTTTATCACAACATTGCTTATGAACTCACCAACATTTCATATGTTGACGTTTTTTCAAAATAACTTGTATTCTCAGGTAACAGGTAAACGGAAGAGTAATAAGAAGTAATGTTAGATGTTATGTTGTTAAATGTACTCAAACAATTTATGCTATGAATGTGTAATGTTAAAACAATGTACTTAATGTGAACAATTCCAGTTGTAATATATTGATGCATGCATGATGACATTTATGTTATGATTCATGTATATTCATTGTGATGATATTCAATTAAAGTTACGTGATCCCTCAGATGTTTCCGTCGTCTGGTTCAGGGGTGTGACAGGTTGGTATTAGAGCATTGTTTATAGCGAACTAGCATATGTAACCACACATTGATATGCAACTATAAACCAAAAAGGGACAAACCCAACTCTGAACAAAACAAAATGAATAAAAACACAACTATAAAACATGTTTGCTTGTGTGAATTAGGAAACAAAATATAATACCAAACCAAACAAGATAATGCTATCATCTCGGGTAAGCCGGGACTGTACATGGTTGTATTAAGGAAGGAATGTAGCCTGATTAACTACATTTCCTCTGAAGTACAACTATCGCAGTCCCCGAGGAAACTGCGATAGTAAATAAACCTAACAACGTACCCCTTTATCACCAAAAAGAGAACAGGAACTTAATCTATACAATAATAAAAGCATCATAGGAGTAATGATAGTTATTCGCATAACCCTTCTTAGTCGATATGGAAGGAGAACACCAGGGCCTTCAGTTTCATCAAGTCCTAGTAGCCCACGGGAGGATCAAGAATGAGCCAGAGGTAGATCAAGGAGGAGCACACGACATTGGAACTGAAGAGGAACATGACGAATACGTAATAGTTAATTTCAATCTTGATGAACTGGGCCAGGAGTCAGACGAAGAAAAGGGCGTAGAGGAGGCACGCAGTGAACATCACCAGTCGGAAACCCCGCCAGATTCTCGCACGTTTCATGGGGTTGATACAGACTATCTACGCTCTCTCGAGGAGGCAATTATCAGCCTAAAGCTTCAACTTATTATGGCCAAGGCAAGGGTTGTGCGAGCCAAGCAAAAAGTAGAGGTAATCAACCAAGAAGTGGATGAACTGGCTGAACTTCTGATACGTCATCTCGACGATTGAGCGACGACGTCATTCTTACTCATAGGGCCTGCTCTGCTACCTGCTATATAGGCCTCACCGTATGGGAAATAGTTGTACCCGTCCTTAGTATTAGGCTTATGTGATCTATGCTATGTACCCCAACTCTATGTTTAAGTGATTAAACTACTCATAGAGTCGTTATGTTGTCGAACTTGCACTGCTTATGTATGCTCTTTAAAGCAAATTTTCATGTAACAAAGTACGAATATTATTAATGAAAAATATATGAGTTTTTGTTGTGATTACTTGTTATGTGCTATGCTTCTATGTTTATATGTTGATATACGAAACTACCTAAATACATGATATAAACCTAGTTTATAGGATCACAATCTCACAAAACCATAGGCACTCAACATCTTTCCGTTCCATGACAAAAAGATGCCTCGACGACCAACTCGCGGTAACCCTGGGCCAACCCCTCCAGAAGTTGACTCAGTTGCATTCCAAGCAGGTGTGTCTGCTGCGGTCACCGCAACAATGACACAGATTCACCAAGGAAACAATGGAGGAGTCAACGGACAAGGGGTAGGAAGTTCAAACAACGGGATCAATCAAGGACCAACCAAAACATGCTCCTACAAAGATTTCACCAATGCCAAGCCGCGAACCTTTAATGGAACGGGTGGTGTGATAGCCCTAAAAAGGTGGATTGAGAAGGTGGAATTAGTGTTCAAAATATGTGGATGCCCCGAGGAATTGAAAGTGAAGTTTGTCGCGTGCACCTTTGTCGACCAGGCTCTCACTTGGTGGAATGGACATATAGAGGCCATGACTCTCCCTGTAGCCAACTCTATGCCATGGACGAAGTTGAAGGAAATGATGATGGCTAAGTATTTCCCTCGTGGCAAAATCCAGAAGATGGAGCAAGAGCTGTGGGATCTCACTGTCCGAAACTCTGATATAGATGCATACATATCAAAGTTTAGCGAGCTGTCATTACTATGCCCTGGCATGATTACGTCTGAAGGAAAGAAGATTGAATGATTCATCTGGGGATTGACCTCCCCAATTCAAGGGAACATGATCTCTGCAAAACCTGAAATGTTCGACAGTATCAAGAGATTGGCCAAGAAGCTGTTCGACCACAACAACAAAAAGGGCGAGAAGCCAGCGGAAATCGAGGGAAAGAAAGAGAATGACAACAAGAAAGGAAAGAACAACAAGAGAAAAGGGCGACAAGGCTCGGAATCGGCAAAGAAGCAACAAACGGTGACGGTCAATGCTGCAACCACTCAAGTACCCTTCATACCACATGCTCCAACCTCAGCTAATTCAAGTGCTCCTAGGTAGTATTCAGGAACTCTTCCAAAGTGCAACAAATATGGTCTCCACCATAATGGAGAATGCATGGAAATGCATTGCACCAGTTGCAATCGGATGGGTCACACAACAAAGTATTGCAGGACCTATCCTCCCTAAAGTCAACTAAAAGGAAACAACAACAAAAACAGTAACAACAACCGAAAAAACAACAACAACAACAACAACACGGGATCAAGCCCCACTTGCTACAGATGTGGAAGGTCATGGAATATCCGTCGGAATTGCCCCAACACCAACAACCCTGGGAACGTAGGAACAAGAAGGGTGCTAGCTGTGGGTCAGGGAGAAGCGGTTCAGGATCCCACTGTTATTACCGGTACATTTCTCCTAAACCACACTTACACATGCATCCTATTTGATACCAGAGCAGAACGGAGTTTTGTGAGCAATAAATTCAAACACTTGTTAAATCAACAACCCCAGAAGCTTAATGAAACCTTCACGGTGGAAATGGCTAATGGGAAGACAGAATCTACTGGGGAAATCTATAGAGGATGTACCCTAGCCTTAAATCACCACGTATTTCAAATAAACTTAATGCATGTTTCCATTAGGAGTTTTGATGTGATTATCGGCATGGATTGGTTAAGCCCCCATTATGCTGAAATTATGTGTCACGAGAAGGCCGTTCGCCTTCATCTCCCAAATCACGAAACCCTAGTTGTTTTCGGGGATAAACCCAGCATGAACCTTCGTCTTATCTCGTGCATTAAAGCGCAGAAGTACCAACGAAAGAAGGACTGGACGTTCCTGGCTCACATAGTAGACAAATCCAAGAAAGAGGTCAGCATTCAAGATATCCTAGTAGCTTGTGAATTCTCGGATATCTTTCCTGATGATCATACGGGGATACCCCCAGAAAGAAAAGTCGAGTTTCGAATTGACCTTGTACCAGGAGCTACCCCCATCACCAAAGCGCCCTACAGATTGGCTCCTACGGAGATGCAAGAGTTGTCCAGCCAACTCAGTGAGCTTTTGGATAAAGGATTCATCCGACCCAATTTCTCACCTTGGGGAGCTCTAGTTCTCTTTGTCAAGAAGAAAGACGGTACATTCAAGATGTGTATCGACTACAGAGAACTTAACAAGCTCACTGTCAAAAACCAATATCCACTTCCACGAATCGACGACCTATTTGACCAGCTCCAAGGAGCTAGTCATTTCTCAAAGATAGATCTGCGATCTGGATACCACCAAATCAGGGTCCGGGAGGAGAATATTCCGCCTTCCGAACTCGTTACGGACATTATGAATTTTTTGTAATGCCCTTCGGTCTAACGAATGCTCCTGCCGCATTCATGGACCCAATGAATCAAATCTGCCTACCTTTTCTTGATAATTTTGTAATCGTTTTCATCGATGATATCCTAGTGTATTCCCGAAGCGAAGAAGATCACGACCAACATCTTTGACAAATCCTGGAAACCCTGCGAACCGAAAAGTTGTACGCAAAACTATCCAAGGGAGAGTTTTGGCTCCAAAGCGTGAACTTTTTGGGACATGTTGTTAGTCAGGAAGGAATTCATGTGGATCCTTCTAAAATCCAAGCTATCGAAGGATGGGCAATCCCAACAACACCCATAGAAATTCGTCAATTTCTGGGTTGTTATAAAATTGGGGTATGGAATGACTTGGAAATCCTGAGAATCGTGTTAAACACTTTCAGATTAAAGTATTTGGGTGGTACTCCAACCTTTAATCGGATAAGACTCATAAGAGTTTCTAGAATAGAGAATATGAAGTTATGATTTCGTGATTGTTCTTGTACCAGGAAAAAAATGACCAAAGAATGATTATGTATATCATTTGTATGAAAAACTGTCAAGGTAGGTTTCTTTGTCCAAAAACTACTCCAACTGTCAAAACGATTTATAACAGTCACAAACTATCACTAAAACCAGATCTTTAAAAAGGGTTAAAACGAAGTCAAAAAACCGGGTTTATTTATAGAAAATTCAGACAACCTAAGGTACTTACGATAATGGTGGGACATAATGCTCCCCTTCTCTTCGTTCGTTAAGGCTTACGAGAAATCAAAATAGACAAAATTAGGACGATATACAATGTGGATTAATCAATATTCATTCGTTAAGACAATACAAAAATCAGTAATCACGAATACATTTCAACAATCGGAAAACATTGGGTTTTACGGGGAATTCAATACTACTCGTTCGAAATTTAATAACTATAATACAAAATACCCTTTATATATATGTTTTTGAAATCACTCATGCATCAACTATGGATCTTCACAATTTGATAAACAAAACTCTTTTCAGAAAATATCGGATTTTCTGGGTTTTACAAACTACACAAATCATTTTATCACAACATTGCTTATGAGCTCACCAACATTTCATATGTTGAAGTTTTTCCAAAACAACTTGTATTCTCAGATAACAGGTAAGCGAAAGAGTAATAAGAAGTAATGTTAGATGTTATGTTGTTAAATGTACTCAAACAATTTATGCTATGAATGTGTAATGTTAAAACAATGTACTTAATGTGAACAATTCCAGTTGTAATATATTGATGCATGGTGACGTTTATGTTATGATTCATGTATTCGTTGTGATGATATTCAATTAAAGTCACGTGAGCCCTCGGACATTTCCGCTGTCTGGTTCGGGGGTGTGACAGATGTCAACGGGGGCAAACGGGACGCCCCCGCCCCCAAAAAATTTCTGTTCCCCGCCCCCGATTGATTTTGGGCTACCTTATTTGGGCTAAAAGAAGTTCTTGTTTGGGCTAAAGAAACTATTTTTTGGATAACAAATAGATATTTATAACATAATTTTACATGTTACAAATAACTTAAAAACATGTTTTTTTTAGAATTTTTGTACATAAAAATCATTTTATTGTTTATTGAATTTATTTAATTAATATATGTCAATTTATATAATTTATTAACGGGGTCCCCACGGGGTTTCGGGACGAGACTACCAACCCCCGCCCCGCCCCCGAAATCAAAACGGGGGTTAACCTTGCCCCCGTCCCTGATTTTTTTCAACAAATGCCCCCATACGGGTCGGGCCCCCCAACGGGATCAGGGTCCCACGAGACTTTTTGACATCTCTATTTGTGGTCCATTTAGATGCTTATTAGGTCTGGAATATACATTATATGTTTATTAGGCCTTTGTTGTCCTTTTACATGCTTGTTGGGCCTAGTAAACTTAAAACATACACAAAAACATTATTTATTGCGTTACATAGTGTAATACAAAATTCGCGTAAATTCAATTAAGACTCTTGTGAGACATTTCATTTATTTGTACCTATCTAGTGTACAATCGTTATCTCCTTGAGGGAGAGTGAGAGTTTGTGTATAGATCTATACGAGGTTGACACCCCACATCTGAGCTATTCGCTACAGTTAGACTAGGCCATTCTAGGGTGACAAACATTAACTTAAACAAGTCGGTGCCTGAAAAACGTCATGACAGGCGGATCAGTCATTATCTAGTATGTTATAACGAATCGCATTAAGATTAACTCCACTATAAAATTTACGGAATACATATACAGTTTTTATGATACAAAAGCATACATACATACACTGGTATCCGATCTTAGGGTTTTGAGACCACAACACTTTTATAAACAGAAAATATCGAATATTCTGGGAAAACATACAATTATACAGTACCTTCTACTTACAACAAAAAAATATAGGATTTTCTAGAATACTCTTTTTGTACATTTTCAAAACAGAAACACACATGTGTTAACACAAGATTTGATACAAAACTTTCAATCCATTTTACAGAAAATATCGGATTTTCTGGTGTTTACAAAGTGATACAAGACTTTTCTTACAACATGCTTATGAACTCGCCAACATTATATATGTTGACGTTTTCAAAATAACTTGTATTCTCAGGGAATCGTTAAACATATTTGGTCATCGAGAACACACGAACTTTTGTCGTATTTTGTTATCATTATACATTGAATATTTTGGCATGTAAATTTATGATACAATACTTGATGTAATCAATGATGGTTGTTATATTGTATGTGTGATGATGATGCTTGACTTGTTTCAATTATATATACTGTGATGATATTACAAGATGAAGTCACCCAACCCCCGGACGTTTCCGCCGTTTCGTTGGTTCAGGGGTGTGAAATTTTAAACTTCAAAAATTCATTTAAGAAATATCAATAAAATGGTCTGTTTCAAATACTTCATTCTAAAAATAATCCTTGATAAATAGTGTAATTGGATAATATATAATTCCAGTCAAAAGTAAACTTTAGTGTTACAAGGTATACAACTCACCCCAAAAGTGTAGGATATCATCCAACAACTCCTCAAATTGCATTTCCTAGGATATTCAGATGTGTTACAAGGTTTTGTAATATATATATATATATATATATATATATATATATATATATATATATATATATATATATATATATATCAATCTATATATATCATACATACTTATAAAGCTAACATTTTTTCTTGAATCTCATGCATTTGAAACCCCTATTTTTTAATTTCCTCAAACCACATTAATTTGAAACCCCCTTTTTTAACTAATGAAACTCAAAAGTTTTCTTAATTATGATTTAACCCTCAAAAGTTTTATAACTTATATTATGTTTAATTAGCATTTAGTGAAAAATTTACTATAAAAAGGTCAATCTTTTGTATCTTTTGTGTTATATAAAATCTTACATGTAAGAAGGATGTCATAATATAAATGTTTTGCTTGGAATATCTTTTAACCAAAACAAATGAAGTTTTTCTATTCTTTCTTTATATTCAGTTTCTCATTTAATCGTTATTTGTGATTTGTATGTATTACTCAATCTTGAATGTAACTTTCCAAACATCAATGTTTTGCTTGGAATACATTTCTTATTCTTCTTTTTCAAGAAAAATATTTTGATTGCAGGTTAGTGAAGATTTGTCATCAAGTTTCTATGGTTGAATGGTGTTAAATGAAGAAAAAAGATTCAGAAAACGGATATAAGTTTTTTTTTTGCTTGGGCAAAGTTGATGAATATTAGTTTTTTCTTTTAATTTAAATGTATGTTTATGTAACATCTTTATTTATATATTCAACCACCCAATGCTCTTATTTATTTGATTGTAGTTTATCTATTCTGATCATGTTTATTTTCTATTTTTTTTGTTGGGTTATCCTACACAACATATTTCAAAGACAATATTTAAAAGATAACATAATTTTTAACATTTGATATGTAATTATAATAGACTTATCATAATATGTTCTTCATATGAAAGTAATTTATCCATATTACTACGACAATAATTATATATGACATTTACGAAAAAATATATATATTATATGTGATTTGTTTAGCATGTATATGCACCTATGTATGTTATAAATTTATAATTAAATATCTTTATGTTTAATAATTGAATGGATTAAAATGATGCATCAAAACCAATTATTTAGACGAATATAATAATAATAATAATAATAATAATAATAATAATAATAATAATAATAATAATAATTACACATTTTCAAGTACCACATTCATTTGAAACTCACACTACAACTCAAGAGTTTTCTAATTTATGTATATTTATTAGTTACAACTCAAGAGTTTTTAACTTATGATTATTAATTAGTAATCACTAATAACTTTTTATTTTCCTTTCTTTTATAAGGTTATAAAGTTTTGCTCACTAAAAACATTAATGTATTTGAATAGATTTGTGATTTAAATATGAAGAGTTAATATAAATGTTATAATAGATCTTTTTGTGTTTTTATATTATTAAAAGTTATAGTGTTTATTTCTCATATTTTTTTATTATTCGTTGTATATATATATATATATATATATATATATATATATATATATATATATATATATATATATATATATATTTTAATACACATGTTATAATAAATGTTTTTCTATTTTTATGTTTTTAAAAGTTGCAGTTCATATTTTTGTTCATATGTTTTGTAACCCGTTATATTATCATTCATTTGATATATAATTTACAAAAATTTTAAACAGTATATAAAATTATCAAATAGTTGTATATATCACAATGATTTAAAAATTAAAGAAAAAACATCATAAATGGTCCCTGTGGTTTTCCAAAATATGAAGTTCAGTCCCCGTAGTTTAAAAACCTCATAGATGGTCCTTGTGCTTTCAAAACTTTTGACGTTTGGTCCTTATTGCTAACTCTGTTAAGTTTATCCGTTAACTGAAAGGGCATTTTCATCATTTCACGACGACAGGGGACCATTTATGATACTTTCATTTATTAAAAAAAATAATATGCAAAAGGGGTCCCACCTCTCTCTCTCTCTCTCTCTCTCTCTCCATCCAAAAAAAAATCAAGCCATCAATACAATCCTCCACCATATCTTTCAAAAGAAAATATGATTTTTGTACAACCAAAATCATTTAGAATTTTACTCAAATCTTTGAAGAATTAGATCAGATACAATTCCAAATCAATTGCACGCTCACGAAGTATCTTTGACACTCATCTCCCTCTAGCTCTCATCCTGCATTTCTCTCTCTCTCTCTCTCTCACACATACACACACACATATTTTGACCTCCGGTGAAGAAGGGGAAAGAAGAACCGACGAGCTCACAAATTCTCAGCCCCCTCTGGTCATTTAGCAATCCCACAAACACCCATTGAAGATCATTACTACTGTTATCCTCCTTCGTTCTTTGTTTTCTGTCAAGAACACACCATCGGAGTGGGTGTTTTTTCGGTGCAAACATGAGAGATAACAACCCTCCTCCTCTTCCCTTTTCTGCTCGTCGATCTCATTCAAATACCCTCTGCCACTAATCGTGTATGCGTGTGTGTTTGTAGAAACAAAATTTTGAAATTTGGGTTCTTAACCCACTGTGATGATTTTGAAAATTATGTTCTTAACCTAATCAATAACACACATACATTTAATAATCCTACCTTCTTCCACATACGTGTTTCTCCCAAAATTACTCAAATTCTATTTGCAAGTTGTAAATCGATAGATTTAAGATGCAAGTTAAAAATTCTCATAAACTTTTATTGTTCCTGGTTTGTATGAAAAAGCAAACTCACAGGTGGTGGTCTAGATCAGGTCACTGGTATCTGATTAACTCCAACGACCACTTCCCACTCCTAATTGATATCTCTAATCTATCCACCCCTATGTCTAATCATCGTCCTTCTCAATGTCAGTCGACGTCTTTCTCATCGTCTGGAAAAAGAAACACCATTCCTATGATTCAGAAAAATTCTCCGATCTAAAACCCTCAAACCACAGGAAAAAAAAAAGATGAATAAAATGTAGATAAAGCGTATAATAAGGGCAAATCGATGGCATCAGGGAAGGGGCATAGGTCGGTAGTGGTTGTTCTGTCAGTGTCTAGATAAGAAAGCATATTACGAACAACAATGGGTGCTAGGTTTCAATGGTTGTAAATGTTTACAGAAATAAGGAGGAAAGAAAGTTACGTCAATGATGTTGGTTGAGAGAGAGAGAGAGAGAGAGGGTGGGAGAGAGGGAGAAGGAGAGAGAGAGAGAGGGAGAAGGAGAGAGAGAGAGAGAGAAAGAGATGGGGGTGGGACCCCTTGTGTATTTTTTTCTTTTTTTTTTAATAAATGAAAATATCATAAATGGTCCCTGTGGTCGTTAAATGACGAAAATGCCATTTCAGTTAACGGACAAACTTAACGGAGTTAGTAATAAGGACCAATCGTCAAAACTTTTAAAAGCATAAGGACCATCTATGAGGTTTTTAAACCACGGGGACTGAACTTCAGATTTTGGAAAACCACAGGGACCATTTATGATGTTTTTTCAAAATTAAACTATAATGTTTAATAAACTAATATGGTAACTATATGTTTACTTTACTACTAACATTTTGTTTCAAAGTATAAATATTAAATACTAATTTGGTAAAAGTTATTATTTTAACTATATAATTCTATTCTCGCGCAACGCGCAGAGATTCGCCTGGTATACTTATAAAGAAAACATTTTTACTTGCACCACATGCATAACCTCCATGACTTTTCGATTTCTTTCTAATAATTATTATAAATCGGATAATAATGCTAAATTAATGCAAAAACTAAATTGTAATCATAAATTAACTAAACGACAATATTAAAATATCATATTTTACTTCTATTTATAAAATTATGACTTTAACTTTTTAAAATATTATAGTTAACTTATTAATTTAGATATGTTGTTGTATAAGAGCAATTGTTATTTTAAAGTCACAACTTTTCTATAATTTATGATTTTATGGAAAATAGTTAAGTTATTAATTTCAATATAATGTTAAACGGTTAACTTAAATCAAAATTTCAGCTAAACTTGAAAAAAATCGAGAGAGTATTCTATAAATAGTTAAAAGTTATAAGTTATAGTGTTAAACTGAAATGGTAATACTAAATTAACCAAAAAACCATGAAACTATTTTTTTAAAATCATTAAGAATTTTCTAATAAGTAACTTAAATATAACTTACAATAAGAATAGTTAAAAAATAATATTATATAAAAATTATAAAGTTATCTTTAAAAACAAAAACAATGTTTATTGTTTGAAATAATTGCAATCAAAGAAACAAACAATATTCATCAAATAAATTTTAAAAAGTTAAAATTTTGAAACCAAATTAAAATAATTAAGAGTTTCCAAATATATATATATATATATATATATATATATATATATATATATATATATATATATATATATATATACACACTAATTTTGAAGTGCCAGGTGAACAGGACTTGCTTCCTATTGGACCACTTCTTAATTTATTTTTTATAATCTTTTCCATTAATTTTGGGCAGTGGAGTGGATGTCAATAACACCAAGCAACGTGTTCTCTGCCTGATTGCACCGCCTGTTTAACCAATAACAATGAAATTAAGGTGAGTATTAGGGATGAGCGTAGGACGGAACCGGTACCGATCCGTACCATTACCGATTTCTCGAAAACTAAATTCGATCAAAAGTTAATCCCGAGTACCGAACCGAATTAAAATCACCGGTATCGGTACCGGGAATGGTACCGGTTTTTGGTACTAGTACCAATACCGACGGTACCGAATCCCGAATTTTGTGTATTTGGAGTACCAAGTACCGTCCCATATTTTTAAATTCGTAAGGTTCGATACCGGTTCCGGTACGGGATCGAGATTTGGGAAAAACTGTTCATCCCTAGTGAGTATCCACCGCTTCATTCCTCTTCACCATTAAACCCAATTCAGCTCTTTCCACACCGGCTACTCTTCCCGATCCTACCACCACTGCCCCCAGATGCTTCTCTCTTGTAGTTTAGTCCCTCCCTAACTTCACAGTAAAATATATCTTGCATCTTCCCTACACTGCCTCATCTCCCTTTATTTTTTAGAGACAAGGATGAACGCAAGAGGAGTTTCTACCACGGTAACCGATTTCCTCCCTGTACTTCCAATCAACATGATCCACCGCCTTGCTTTCCATCTGTACAATACACGTCTACATCACCACTTTTTTCCTCCCTTTCTCTTTAATCCATCGTCTTCAACTCACAACCATTCTCCAGGTAAGCCCTAATTTTACCTCCAGGAGTTTGATGCGTCGATATACCCCTGACTTTGGGTATGAATTGGGTATAAATGCAGGTAAGCCCTAATTTCCCTCAACTCAATCCATCAACCCTCTTTCACCTCTCTATCTCCAAGGTTCCTTCCTAGTTGTCATCGCTATGACTTCCAGTCACAATGGTAATAGTTATGCATAGCAATTTTGAACATCTTAAGGGGGGGGGGGGGGTGTTTGACTTATCTTTTGAGGGGCCAAAAGTTCTTTTTGGAAAAGATAGAATGCAAAAGATGTTTGGTAAAAACATTTTAAAAGCTACTTTTGGATTTTGGATATAAGGAAAAGTGATTTTTTGGAAAAATCAGGAAATGCTGACTTTTTGTAACTTTTGCCAAAAGGACTTTTGGCTTCCAAAAAGATAACCAACCACCCCTAAATCTAAGATTCTTCCCATTTTTACTTTTATTATCATCAAATTTGATGATTAGTTTTGGGTTTTATATAAAAGCAACATAATCTATCATTGGGACCACTCACCTACGTACCGCCTCTTTTCTGCTTCACAAAGGTCACTGACTCACCGGTCGTACGCCTACAACCGCATCGATCCATGATGAAATTCGATAAGCCCAAGTCTCTGTTTGAGGTACACTCAACACGATTATTCTGTTTGTGTGGATTTTAGCTGGGTTCTTTGTTTTTTCGATGATTTTTTTTGTTTTTTTGTGGTGGGGTTTTGGTCCATTTTGCCCTTATGGAGGAATGAATGGCCTCTTTGTTAGACGATTATTGAAGAGTATTGTTAGACTATAATATTAATGTCATTGAAAACAAGATCTAAATTTACAACTTACGTGAGGATATGAATTTGTTGAAGGAAATGCAGGATCATTGTGGTAAGTTTCTTCAACTTTTTAACAATATCTTTCAATTTTTTAAAGTAATTATGCTAAAATTTGGTGGTGGCTAAGCTTTTTTCCTTACAAGTAGATACAAATGGAAAAAAGACCAGGTCTCATTTTCTAATACCCTCTCCCATAGATTTCATGTTCCTATTGATATAATGATGCTTTGGAGAATTTACGGCTTCTGTTGTTTTAAATTTTTAATAATTCATTATCTTACTTTAATTGATTTTGACATCTAATAGAGGAGTAAGGGATTTTGTTTGAAAATTTTAGAAATTTATTATTTGTAACACACAAATATGGTATGTTCTAACACCAACATTAGTGTTCTCTAAGGTTCTTAATTATGACAGTATGAATTCATTTCAATTTCAAAATAATTTCAATTTTCTTTCTTCATCCGTAAGAAATTTTTTATGACTGCAATTAATTTGCTTCGATTACTGAAAAGTGGAAAAACTTTTGTGTTGATATTGTTAAAGAATTAATTATCTGATGCATTTTGTGTAGACTTTTATAACCTGTTCATACCTGCAATCTAAGCATATTTTTTTCTTACAAGTAGATACATTTGTTGAGAACTACTAAAGAATCACATGAAATTTCTAAACCAATGAAGTAAGTTTCGTGTATCCCAGATTGGTAAGAAACTAACAACATGATCAATCAATAACTAAACACCTTTATATTAATTTTTTTATGGTTGGATGTGTGTGTGTGTTTTTTTTAATAATTTCAGATGGTTGCAGGTATGGCATGCAAGAGGTAAGTTTTCTATTTATTGGAGAAGAGCATGTCAAAAGAATAGAGGCTGGATACAACATTATTGGATTTGGTGAGTCTATCAAAATACCCTTTAAAAGCAGTTCAATATATATTTTTTTTTAAAAATCTTTTAAAAAAGTTAATAAGTCAAGTTTAAATGTAAATTGTGAGAGGGGATTTCTGTTAGATTTGGTTTTAATTGGAATTTAATTCCATTCCATTGATGACGACCAGGAAGGAACCTTTGAGATATAGAGGCGAAAGAGGGTTGATGGCCTCAGTGGAGGGAATTTAATTCCATTCCATTGATTGTTCCAATGGATCCATCGTGTTACATTTGGACATTCCATTTTAAAACTCATAAAATTCAGTTCACAGGAGAGCTTGAATAAGAAACTCATATGTTTATTTTACTAATACGTGGTAGGCCTATATTTCTTTTTTTGAGCTTCAGACTATCATATTTGTGAAGTCTTTAAATATGATACTTAATTAAATAGAACTGTTAAGCCCAATAAAGTTCCACAATTTTAACCATTTTCCTTATATTTTTACAGGGTTTTAAGACTTCCACATGGGAATGCTGCAAAATGCTAATACTTTTTTCTATGGAATGTATTTACGAGTTCATGAGTTCAGAACTCCACCCAAATATCTTCTTGGACCACATTCATATTGTCATGTTCATTTTGATGCTTTCCATGCCGTGCTTAATTATACCACTGTCCACATCAGCTTACTAAAAGGCGGTGTTCATACCATGAAGAAACCAAGGTTATTCGGAAGTTTTATCATTGCATGTTAATTTTAGTGCACAATGAGAAAACGACTAAAATGGTTATTTTTACCAAAATGGCCAAATTGGTCATGACCAAAATTAAAGTATCTGGTAAAAATTATTTCATTTTTACATACTAATATGCAATGATTTAATTGACCAAAAAATAGTATTTTAATGTATTGAACCACAACCTAGATTTAAAGATGGGATAATGACTTAAAAGGGTAATATATATTCTTCGATTTGTACATATTTGATCATTGAGTTTATTTTTTGCTCATATTTACTCCTTCAACTTGTTAAACTGTACACATTCAGTCCTTATGACATGTTATTTCAGGTTAATCGGTAAAAATGTTTTAATAAGGTAATATATTTCTCATTTTGTACATATTTAGTTCTTAATATTTTTGTACATATTTAGTCCTTAATTTTTTTTGTTGAAAAATAATTTATTTTTGTTTTTGTACTCATTCAATACTTATGAATGTAATCTTTAAGTTTTTTCTCACAACATCTTACATGGAACAATCATTAACGAGGTGTTTTAGGCTTTTGATGCTTATGTCTATCGCGATCTCGACTACTTGGTTGCTTAGATCATGTGATTTTAACGTTATATCTTTTTCATACTATCTCGTATTTTCACGATCTTTATATCTATGCGTTTGTATTTTAGTTTACTACAACTTTCGTTTATATTACTCCCGTTAAAAAGTAATATATTTTTTTAATTAAGATCTTTATATCCATACGTTTTTTATGAATGCATGTATGAATGTTTTTTTTATAAAATCGTAAGTAAAAACATATTATTTTTTAATGGGAGTAATCTTAACGAAAGTTATAGCAGACTTAAAAAACGAGCACGTAGATATAAAAATCGTTAAAATCAGGTATCGTATGAAGAAGTTACGACGTTCGGAATACAAAACCTAAGCCAAACCACAAGACATATGCAACCAATCAGTCGAAGTTGTGATGGACATAAGCATCAACAGCCCCAAAAACCTCATCAATCAGGGACAGACGCAAGATTTGGTAGTAAGTGTTGCCGGTCAGTAGTAGGTGTTGCTGGTAAGTAGAGAAAAGAAAAAAATCAAAATATATTGAAAAATTTACACTGCGTATAGAAAAAGGCAGGGGTTGTCGGTGCCACTGCGGACACCCAAAGAGAACCATCCATGTCATCAATGATAGTCTCATATTAGATGTCGTGAGAAAAACCCTAAATAAATCATTCATAAGTACTGGATTTGTACAAAAACAAAAAATGACTTATTTTGAAACAGAAAAAAAAAAAAAATTATTAAGGACTAAATGTGTACAAAATGAGAAATATATTACCCTAATAAGTCATTTTTCCCGGCTAACCTGGAGTAACCGGTCATAATGACTGGATGTGTACAGTTTAACAAGTTGAAATGGTAAATGTGGATGAAAAAGAAAAAAAACTCAGTGATCAAATGTGTAAAAATTGAAAAATATATTATCTTTTTAAGTCATTATCCCTTTAAAGATCCACAAGCTAATTACAAGTTGGACATGATAAACAGTATAAGACCAAAGAGATCAGGTTCGCAGATTCAGACCAGGTGAAGCTGAGAGACGTGTTGAGGCCTTAAAGGAGGCGACTGCAAAGAGTCCTCTAGATGAAGCTTTGAGTCTTTGTGTATAAATGAAAGCAAGATTGAATATTATAATAGACCTTACAAAGAATTTCTTTTGTGTCTTTATTAAGTGCTTAATTTTGATCATTTTTGATATTTTTTCTATGGACAATTGTTGGTGCAGAAAACTCGGTTTAATGTCTGCAGCTGTGCAAATTTCCTTTTTTTTTTTTTTTTTTTTTTTCAATTCGTTGGTGTATCCAACGTACTTCCGTAGTTTAAAATAACGGTTAAAGGTAACATTATATACAAAAATTATATTGTTACATTTAAAAACAAAAACAACGTTGGATGTTTTAAATAATTACAATGATAGAAATTAAATTTTAAGTAAATAAACTTTTTAAAATTAATTAATCATAACAACTATAAATATCATCAAACCATATATTAGATTTAATTTTATCTGTTATTAACCCGTATGTAAAGATCATTAAGACAATTGAAATTATAGAATTTTAAAAGATGTTTATATTATTATATAATTCAAAACAAATAATGTTTATACCAACTTATTATAAGAGCTAAGAAGAACATTATCGATATATTTAAAAATCATATATTTGTAAATATTTCAAATATATTATTGTATTCTATGCAACGCACAAGTATTCGCCTAATTGGTTATAAAGGTGTGTAAATCCATCCATCTGCTCAATTACGAGAAAACTCCAAAATTCTTCATTGGCTTAAATAACTTGACCTAATACCTAAAATTCTAATTCTAATGACTTAGCATGGAACAAGTGGCTTCAAAATTTTGTTCAAATGACAAATTACAACTCTAATTTAACATCATTACTAAGATCAATCCATAATTTTAATTTATGTAGCTACCTATCACAATAAATCAACTAATTTTATAACTGCGTGGGATAATACTTGAAGTCGTAAAATGGTGAATTTAAAAGAATATAAACTTTGTGACAAAGTGTTTCTAAAATAAAAGCTAATAAAAAAATATGTACAATCTCTTTAATTTTAAATATTACAAGATTAAGGTGCTAGGAATAGCACGTGAAGAACATAGGTCAAGTTTAACCAAACAACATGATGAAGCATGTTTGATGTTTCCCACGTTCTCCCCTTGTTTGATCCAGTTAATAGTTTCTTATCAACAACCACGTTCATAAACCAATGATACTTATTACCACTTTTTATTTCAGTTATACTATTACATTCCTATTTTAAATCTGCTCCCAAGCCAATTTTTAGAGTTATTACTAAAACGATCGAATAAGTTTGACATATCACTCAACAATCCATCTTTAGAATATTTCACTAAATGACTATTTAACTCGCAAAAAAATTGTGAATTCTTGAAATCATTTTTTTTCGTTGTTTTAAAAACCGGATTTTTAGTTGAATCGGTGTGCTCGTCGGTTCCCGGTTTAACCGGTTCGACTGTCGGATAAACCAACTTTATAATTTTCATCCATTTTCCTATTTTTCTAAACACATACATACATACATACATACGTACATACATACATACATAAATACATACATAAATCAAAATTTTGATATCCATAAGTTCAAACATTAAAAAATACATAAAAATAAGTTGTGGATTAATTTAAATATATTTAAAAAAAGCATATAACTATAAGTTTTACATAATTCCGCACACATAAAAAAGTATAATACCAAAACAAAATATAGTTTTGATAAATACAAACGCATCAAAAAACTTTATAACATTTACAATGTGTTTTTATTCAGAGAAGCTAAATAGATGTGAAAAAGATCACCAATGTTTATTATGCAATATGCTTCATTTCTATGTATTTTTATTCAATTTAAACGATTCAACCAGGTTTCTATAAAAAGCAGCCAATTCGTTTTGGTTCAAAAATATACATAAAACCGGTGCTAGTTAGACCGTTCTCTTCCCCGGTCCCCAATTCACCTAATTCAAACCAATTTTTAAAACTTTGCTTTTTCTACACAATAACGTGCAAACTTTATTAGTTTTTCGCAATCATGATAATTGTTATGTCATCTCACCGGGTTTTTGGGTCTTGAGTCTTAGTTCAGGGTCCGAGATCCGGGTCTGATGCCGTCTGCGTATTCTCGACTTTGTACCTAGCAAGAACCATAACCGATTGTTAGAGTTGCTCTGGGGCCGGATCCCCGGAAGCAAGCTCCGACGATCAAGTCAGATCGATGAAGATGATGAACGGGTTATATGTTTAGCCATGGTGGATGTGTGAAGGTTGAGAGAGAAAAGAGAGGTCCTTTAAGGTTTTCTTTTAGGACAGTGAAGATCCCTTAAAAATGTGGGGGGCATGTTTTAATTATAGGGGACAATTAGGTTAGAAGGGCAATTATGTCATTTCCTACTGGAATTAGGTCAAAGGGAGGTTAAGTCAGGCCTTAGGCCCATCCGGTTTAGGCCCAATTGTTAAGGAGTTGGGGTCGTCAGTCGAGCATCTGGAGGTCGCCAGACAACGCTATCGCTCCAGATTTTGAGGTCTGGACTACGCTAAATGGGCCATGCCTTAACAATAATGTTTTTGCGAATGTGTCGTTAGGTTAGCTCACGAAAATTTAACAATGTTTCGTGGAATATAACTATATAATGACTCATGAGTTCTCTTTAATATGGTTATTTCCTTGTAATGTACGAATTAAGAACACTAGAAATGGTTAGTGCATGTTGTGAGAATATTAAAGGTTTTAGATTCAATCCTGACACTTTCGTTTTCTACTTAAGTTTTGTTTTGTTTTTTAATTTTTTTTTTTTATGTTTTTATTTTCTTTATAAAACAATTTTGACAGATTTGAAAAACTTTAATTATAGACAACATTATGTGGTTAGTCTTTGTAGTTTGCTAAAAAAATATTGAGTCAGCTATCAAACAAATTCCTTATAGATTGTGTAAATTTACTTTCCGAACTAATATTTACACCCTATGTATGAGTTACTAGAAATCCAGTTTAGGATAATCCAAAAAAACATTTATATGTCTAGGCACAGAAACACAAGCAAAATTGACAGACGAATTCTGTGATTGTTCTAGAAGAAGAAGTGAGCTCAAGGGTTCTACACGACTTTAAAGATGACGAGTCATATATATTCATGACAAACTAGAGTTTTATCTTCTAAATTAGTTAAGATAATTAAGAACTTAATAGCTTAATCAATGGTTACCAAAGTTGACAAAATTTGACAATATTATCGTAATCATGCAATAGAATTCGGATTTTCCATAAAGATACTAATGTCTCTTGACTCTGCCCGTTGCCCGGTCAGCGGAACCACCACGAGGGGCTCTGCCCCTTTAACCCTATTGTTACTTGAATAATAAAAGCTTCATTAATAAAGTAAAGCGTTCCAAATATTAGTGTATTGAACAATCTTACATCAAATTCAATCTCTTTGACATATTTTGACATGAAATTATAATGTTACTTTAAGATCTATTTGTTAAAAAATTAAACTATCTTAGTGAGATCGTTTAAAACATGGCTCGATCGGGCCTTTAATTGGTTTTGAGCCTAAAACAAACGGTTGCAATCGGTCTCGTCAAAACTATATGATTTTTTCCTTCGTTTGGGCTTTTTTAATTGACTTTATTTAGAAACATTTAAGAAAATTTATTAGTTGATAAAATATTTAACAAAAAATTTATTTGATTATAAGTCTTTCAACTTATAAGATCGTCAATTTTTTTTTTCTTAAGGCGAGACGAAGTACCCTCACCGCTAGTGGCGAATCTAGAATTTAAACTTAAGGGAGTCCAATTTAATTACATAACTAAAATGAGAAATAAAATGATTGAAAACTGTAGTTGTCAAGGCGGTTATCAATAATCATAATTAAGACACATATAATAATAGCTTTGAATCAAATTAACCACATTATAAACATAAAAACCTAACAACGCATTTTAAAACAAAACCTAACAAATAGTTATCGTAAACTTTGAACTAAATCAACCACATTATAAACATAAAACCCTAACAACATATACAAATAAGACATTTTTAAACTAAAACAAACAAATAATGAACAAAAAAGAACATGAATTAACATCAAGTTAATCTAAACATATAACACAAATTATAGATGCACAAAAATAAATTAATCTAACTTTATGACAATCAAAATATGTAGACAAAAAATAAAAAGAATTAATTTAAGTTTAGAATTGAAACTTAAAAGAATGGTCATTGATATTAACTTTACCTACTACCCTTTTATTTTTACTTTAAAGTCTTTTCGCTTACTTCGTTTGCTAACTCAATTTATTTGTGTACATCTCTTTCTCTCAACTTTCAAGATTTAAAAATATTTACTAACTCAATTTCAAGAAGACAAAGAACTTAGAGATAAAGAAATATGATGTGAAGGGTACCACCATATGGTTCTCTCTCTCTCTCTCTCTCTCTCTCTATATATATATATATATATATATATATATATATATATATATATATATATATATATATATATATATATATATATATATATATATATATATATATATATCTTAATGTTTCATATATGCTAAAGTAAATTACATAAATGGTCATTGTGGTTTGGTCGAATCCTCAGGTTTAATCTAACCTTTGAAAAACTGATAGATTGTGTCCCTATGGTTTGGAGACATTATATCGTTGGTCCCTTTTAATGGACGCTATTAAGAATTGGATGTTAAGTCCGAGTAAAAGAACAATATACCCCTGATTTTGTATTTTATGCTATTTTTTTAATTTTATAAATAGCAAGGACTAAATATGTAATAAACAAATAAAGGAATAAAAGCCCGAAAGTCTAGTCCATCATCGATTGTCCCACTACAACTTAAGTCAGACAAAATTCTTTCCCACCCAAATCCTAATTGCCAATGACTCCATCCAAAATTAAACTTCAATCGGGAGGAAATTACATCACCATGCTAGATTCCTAATTTTTCTAGTTACCTCCCTCATCCCATCACCTCCCTTGTCTGATGGTCATCGTCCCTTCTTATGATGGTGGTTTTCCTACACGACCTTCCATATCTCCCCTACCTTCTTTTACTACCATAGCCATCAACGACATCATGTACCACCAACACACACATCCTTCTGCCTCCTGACATCATCATCACTTATCTCTTCGGATAACAACAATTCCCCAACCTCTATGCTTTTGTTATCTCCTTATTCTCACGCCTCACTCTCCTGTGGTAATAATTTGATTGAATCTAAATGAAATTTAGATGTTATAGATTAATTCCTCGTTGAGAAATCCATATCGAACATAGCTTGCAAGTAATTGCGCCATCAATGGAGATTACATTTTATCAATTTTCTTTTTCGTTTTAAAAATGTAAAATGTCCAATATCTTTTTAATTATATGAATGTTTCGACATTCATTTAAGTGTTTTTAGTAGGGATCAAAGTGTTATACACCTTTTCCAAAAAAAAAATTTCCTTTGTATGTTGATGCTTTGAGAGAATCAATTGAGAATTGTCTATTTTTCTTGAGTTTGATACAAGTGACATGAAACAATGATGATGGTTGTGCCTCAAATCACATAAGAATATGGTTTCTTATATTTAGTTTTCCACTTTCTCTTTCCTCCCAATCTAATTTTTGTCCCGTGTTTGTACATGAAATCACATAAGAGGTTTGACATCTAGTTCTTAGCTTGTCTTTGTGTAACAAATCTTTTAAGAATTTAGGTTTTTGGTTTATATTTAGATTTAATGAAGTCCATAATATCCACTTCCAAAGCATTGTGTGGATGTGGTGTTTTAATTCGATCGGATTGATTAGAGAAGCAGGTTGAAGGTTGAAGAATATCGGAGGAAGTTTTTAGAGAAGTAGAGGGCTGATGGGAAGAAGAAATAGGGAGAGGGGTATGACCTTAAATAATACTCTTTACATCCCAAAGTTATTGTACACAAATAAAAAAAAACACGAATATTAAGGAAACATTAATTACCTCTAAGTTTATGGAATGAAATGACAATCATTTTGTTGTATTTAATTCAATCATTTTGTTGCATTTAATTTCATGGTAAGTTAACTAATAATGAGGGGTATTTTGGTAAAATGAATATTTATTTTTAGAAGTAGACTATTATTTTAGAACAAACCAACAAGAAAACGTGGACTATTAATATGGGACAGAGGGCGTAATAAAATTAAAAAGAAAATAATAAAAATAAATTAAATTAGGGGTATATTAGTTATTTTATATGTTTTTAACATGTTATTTCTTACACAATCAGACAAGAGGATCAAAACTGTAATAATTGAAAACCACAGGGATACGACTTATCAACTTTTCAAAAGTTGGACCAAAACTAAGAATTTGAACAAACGATAGGGACCAGTCTAACTGATGCCTTAATTGTTTTTGTAGAAAAATGGCTAACTTGTATGTATAAATGGTCGAGCATTCTTGAATGGGAGGGGAACATCGTTGCATAACCATCAGTTATCGGTTCTTTGTGGCCTTTGTTTGAGTTCCTTAAATGCCCATTCAAATCAATCCAAACATATTTTGAGGAGACATACATGAATCCAACTCAAAGCTTCTACCTCCGATGCTAAATTCATAAACTAATTAATCCAACATCTACCACCTTCCATTCTTTATAAAGTTTAATTGGCATCAAAGCATATGCAAAAGCCTGAAAAATCATACACAACCCCGAAATACAGTCTTCAAACCTTAGTGTTTTCACAAGATACAAGTTTATAGTAAAGAAATTTCTTTTATTAGACTTAAAACGGTTAAACCATACATATTAGTATACGAAAATTAAACATGTTCCTTGAGTAGCAATAAGGCTAGTAATGCGGTAAAGTTAAGTACTAGACACATATCTATTTGCTAAAAATATGACCATGAAAGTAATTATAGGAAAAGATATTAATGCAAGTAGAACCATTGTCTTGGCTTTTGTTGCCCTTGGACTCACCATCCTGCCAATTCCTCTTTCTAAATTTTCAAGAGCTGATCTTATACTTAGGAGGTACTATCCAAACAAGACTATCCACATACTCCAGAATTTTTATCCAGCCATTTTGTGTAGCCATAGTATTGATAAATGTAACCTTGGCTGCAATTGGATCATACAAAGCTAGACCAACACCAACTTGAATAAAAAGAAACTCATTCTACAATGTGAATCCAATTGGAACTATGCCACTAAATTGTGAAAAATCATAATGTTTGACCCATGCTTCAGCAGCCCCATACTCATCCATCGTCCACACCTCACATCTACCAGCTTCAATGCTTGACATCAAACAAAGTTTTCCATCCAAAACTCTAATACATTCCAGCTCTAAACACTATAAATGAAACATACCAAAAATATAGTCCAAAAAAATTTCGTTTTAAATCATTAAAGAAAAACCCATAACTCATAAAAAACATGATAAAATCAAGTTGGTATCTACTTGTAACACCGTAAATTTTCAAAAAAAAATTTCATTTTAAAATCACATGAATCTCATCAACACAATTCACAAATCCCCCAAAAGACAATTTATCAAAAACACATATGCCTAATTGTTTAAACAAAATCCAAGATCCTCAAAAACATAACTCTGTCTCGTGTGTACAATCAAGCCGGCAGCTTCCCGCGATCCTAAGAAGTACCTGAAACACATATCGCATAACACGGTAAGCACAAAGCTTAGTGAGTTCCCCAAAATACCACACATATCTCATTAGCCTCTCATGGCTATATCTCGAATAAGACCCTCTGGTCAATGTGTCTCAATGGGACCCTTTGGTCCCACAACTCGGGTGGACCCTCTGGTCCTAACTCAGTAAAGCTCAGAATAATACACAACATAAATCACAAAGATATAATGCAGGATATCACAATACTCAATATAAACATACAAGACCCTCTGGTCACACAAAATTACCACTCAAGGTAAGTATAGTGAGAAGACTCACCTTGTAAGCAAGCAAATAAACCTCGTACACGAATCACCGGTCTAGCCTCCACCTAACACATACGATAACTATATCTAATTAATAAACGACCCATCAAAGAAACTAGGCTAAACCCTCTACAAACTCACACAAGGATAAAATACCATTTTACCCTTACATGGCCTCTATAGCCCATAATGTGACCAAAACCTAAAAGTCAACAAAAGTCAAATGCAGCGCGTTCACTGGGCGTACAACCCCTTTACGCTGGGCGTACTACCTTGCCATGCATGCATCAGGGATCCTTGACCTTACGTTGCACGTACTGGGATTACGCTCGACGTACGTACCAGGCTTGTTCTTCCTACTCTCTTGATCTTAATCCGTTAAGACAATAGCTTTGCTCTTATAGTTGGACTCCCTAAAGGCTCATACTCCATAAAGTTCGTGACTTTAAGCCTTTGCATGGCTGAGAAAGTCCCAATCCCAAAAACTCTCACTCTTTTCTCCCAAAAATGCTCATATATCATGCATGGGGTGGTTTTGACGTCCAATACTCCTTTTTTGTGATTCCACTCGATTAAAAACACTCAAAGGGACAGATATTAGGCTCTGGAGTTCAACAAATCATAAAGCTTCAAGCTTTGCGACGAAAAACCCTAAAATGGATGATAATATGCACAAATCAAAAGGATGGGAAAGATTTGAGCTTTATACCTTTAAATGATGCTCCAACCACAGAAAAGCTCAGATCCAAGGCCTGGACTCCAACTATAGTCTCTTCAATGCTCCTTCTTCACTCCAAGGATACCACAAGAACACTTAGAAGCTCAAAAATAGACACTCAAGCTAAAGGAATGGAAATTAGGGTTTTCAGAGGGTTGAAGGCTGGGAATGGTGGCCAGAAATAAGGCTATCATGTTCTTTAAATATGGGCACACCCACAATCACGGTTTTCACTCTGAGCCTAGTACACCTAGCGTACTAGGTGGCTTCCGCATCCAAATCACACACATGAGTACGTTGAGCATACACACGTGTACTCCTCACATACTTAACTTCCACCTTTTCTCAAATAAAGGACCAAACTTGACAATTACAATAAAACAAGGATGTTACAATTCTCCCTCACTAGAATCAGAATTCGCCCTCGAAGTCGTCTTCTGGAAATAACTCTGGGTACTGCTTACACATCTCAGACTCTGGCTCCCAAGTCCACTCGGATCACTTTTGATGTTGCCACTGGACCTAAACCAGGGGCACCTCTTTATTCCTCAAGATATGTACCTTCCTATCCAGGATCGTTATCGGCCTATCAATGTAATTCAGGCTTGTATCTACCTGAATGTCCTCTAAAGGTACCACCACCATCTCATTGGCTACACACTTCATCATCTGGTACACGTGGAAGGTGTTATGAATCTGACTCAACTTTACAGGTAGCTCCAACCGGTAAACTACCTTACCCACTCGGGCGATCACCCTGAACAGACCGATGTATCTAGGGCCCAAATTTCCCCGCTTCCTGAATCAGATCACCCCTTTCCATGGGGATACCTTCAGGTTGACAAAATCTCTGACCTGGAACTCTAGCTCGGATCGTCGAAGGGCTGCGTAATTCTTCTGGCGACTTTGGGCCGCCAGTAACCTCTGTCTGACCTATTGAATCTGCTCAGTTGTCTGTAGCACTATCTCAGTGTCACCCATCACTCTCTGCCCTACCTCTCCCCAACATATGGGAGTCCGAAACCTCCTCCAATATAAGAGTTCAAAGAGAGGCATACCAATACTGGAATGGTGGCTGTTGTTGTATGAAAACTCAGCCAAGGGAAAATAAGTGTCCCAACTTCCATCGAAGTCCATAACACATGCACGTAGCATGTCCTCGAGCATCTGAATCTTCTACTTACTCTGCCCATCCGTTTGTGGGTGGTATGTGGTAATGAAGTGAAACTGGGTACCCAACTCCTCATGAAACTTCTTCCAAAACCTGGAAGTAAAGCGCACACCTCGATCTGACACTATCCCAAAAACAATGGTCCAAAAATTTCATTTTTAATTCATATTTAAAACCATAAATATCATCATCAGGTAAACATCATAAACCATGTATCTCAAAAACATCATAATAACTATCAAAGTATCAAAATATCATATCAAATATAAGAGTAAACATCCCAGGCTAAAACATCTTGGTGTGTGCAATGCAGTCATCCCGAGCTCTTCTCTTTGCAACTGGAAGTACCTGAAACCAAAACTGAAAACTGTAAGCACGAAGCTTAGTGAGTCTCCCCAAACTACCATACACCATACACTTAAAGACATACTGCAAACATTGGTCCTAGCCCGCTACATAGGGCCCCGCCCAACATCGGATGAATTCGGCATTAGGCCCCGCCTGGCATTGATCCCTGCTTGGTATACAGATCTATTTCTACTAGGCCTCTCCTGTCTCTGGGCCCCGTCCGCTATACACACGTAAACATATAATCATAATCAAGCTAGTACGTAACAAGAAAATACATCACTATAACTTCTAGTCTCAAGGCCCCGTCTATCTTGGGCCCCGCCCCTACTCTGCTACTAATGATATATGGAACCCCGTTCACACTCAGCTAGTGATGAGATACGGGACCCCGTCCACACTCATTTCCCTACCAGGTACATACAAGTATCAAAAAGACAACAAGTATAACTAAGCATGAATTCCTTCCTCGGGTACCACCAAGCATCGAACTGTAGTTCGGTAACATACATATAAACCTTCCTCGGGGCTCGCCCGACATCGGACTGAAATTCGGAACATTTAAACTACATCGGGATAACCCCGACATCAAATCTAAATCCGGTATACACTAACATACATAAACGGGCCGAGATTGGTGCCTTCAACCCATTCGTACTAGAGAAAACTCACCTCATAAGCTGGCATCCTATTGATACTTCTCTGGCTGCTAATCTGAAATTCTCTGAACTGCCGCTCCTTCGGCTCCTCGAGCTATCAGTACCAAAATGCCCTAAAAAGTCATACTAGGTCAACCGTGGTCAAAGTCAAAGTCAACAGTTAAAGTCAACGCTCCGAGTTGACTCAACTCGCCGAGTTGCTCCTTCAACTCGCTGAGTTCCATAAATCGGGATCCAACTCGTCGAGTAAATCCTCAGACTCGTCGAGTTCTATAATGAAAAGAAACGGGACAACTCGCTTAGACTCAACGAGTCCCTCCCTGGAATCATCGAGTCCCTCAGTCAGTTTGGGTCATCTTAACGATTAAGCCTCTACACTTTAGATCTACACTCCAAACTCCTTATAAACTCTGGAAACACTACTAGAGTGGTAAAGTTTCCAAGTTTACCCATTAATACCTTTCCTACAAGGTTTAAGCTCAAACCCTAACTCCTTAATACATAGATTCTTGTCCAAAAGCCATAGTATTCCCAAGTAAGGCGTACTAACATAGATCCAGGCCTTAGACATCGTTTGCACATGTAAAGTCTCTGCATTTTCTTCCATGCATGGGCTTTTGGGGCTTAAAAGGCCATAACAACTCCTTAAAGCTTGCAGGAGGGTTCCAATGGCATAAAGTTTGCACCTTTATGCCATAACAACCATTAATGATCCCAGATCTGATGGAATCCTTGCTTGGGACGTTCAAATCCCAAAAGCTATGATTCTTGGACCATAAACCTTCATAAAAGAGAAAGGAAGCGATCTATTGCACTAATGGCCAAGATAGAAACTTGATTACCATAAAATGATGGAAATGAGGTGGTGTGGCCGGATCTACTAGCTTCCTCTTGCTTCCCTAAGCTCCTCCTTCTCCCTTAAGATTCAAAGCACCCAAGAACACTCAATAATGGCTCACTATAGCATTAGGGTTCGAGACATAGGGTTTGGACAATGGAGGCTGTAAATGAGGCCAAGTGTTGTGGGTTAAGGATGATTAAATAGGGTACAAAACCTGAATTTAGGGTTTCCCAAACCCATACCTACTCGTCGAGTAGGTCCTCGCGACTCGCCGAGTAGGTCCTTCCACCTTAGTCCTAATCCTGCTTCTACTCGTCGAGTTACCCTCCTTGGACTTGACGAGTAGACCTTTTGACTTGGGATTTTTTCTTTACTTAATTGGCCTTCTAGATTCCGGATGTTACAATTCTCCCCCACTTAAGCTGGACTTCATCCTTGAAGTCCACTACTGTCACCTACCCCACAAACATCTCACGCGTCACACCCACAACTATCCTCCTACCCGCCCTGGACCAACTGGTGTTTTCCACCGCCACCGATAATCATCATCCGGGAAGTATCACTATCATCCTGCACAATCGATGACCTTCACAAGATAGCTGAACACAACTAACGGAACTTTCCAAATCTGACGACAAGTCATCCGTACCGCCCTACAGGGAACTATTTCTGTCTTTCCGAGATCTTAAATCTATAATGGTCTATCTCCCTGACGGACCGCCTATACTACTATGCGAAAACCTCAACGAATAACTGCTCAACTATAAAGCTTCTCACCCTGATCGGCTCGGTGTTATCATAAAATACAATTCCTGTCTATAACCAGATGTAGAATACTTATACTTGCTAAGAGGCTCAGATAATCCTTCGAGTAAAACATTCATCCATGAAATGGTTAAACTCAGATGAGAGTTGCCTATCTGGCCAAATTAATTACTCTGAGATTATCCAATCCAACTGTAAGTGTCTTCGCCCTTCTGATACACAAGATACCCCTCTCACAATAATACTTACATCACTACTTCTACCGGAACACCATGTTGTCTCTCATCTACCTTCCAAAGGAAATGGGACCTCCTAGGTCCAAACTTATCTATCCACTATCTGGAATACTAGATTCCACCCGGTTACTAAACCACTGATCACCCTCTCAATCGCTCCCAACGACTTCCGTATAAAACTTTGGCTACCAAACTACTCTATCTACGTTGCCACTATTGGATCTATAATTCCTAGAATCCCCGATCCTGTATCTCGACCCCTTGGTCTCTGCTAGGTCCTACCTGCCTTGCTACTACGCACGGGCCTCGCCCACGGGTCTCACCCAAACCATACTACTAAGTGGTCTTGCCCCCAGGTCTCACATATCTAGGGCTATGCAAGTACAACTCCCTCAAGTTCTATCTATCTATCCTTTCCTGAATCTGACATTGCTAACTAAGTGATACGGGCCTCGCCTACACCTTGTTGTCTAGGAGATACGGGCCTTGCCCACACTCCGCTAACTAGGAGATATAGGCCTCGCCCACACTCTGTTATTTGGCTGCTAATGGATGTTGCGGCTAACGAATCGTCTTACAAGATTCCCCCCGCTGTCTGGCTACTAGTGAATGTTATGGCTATCCCGTAGTCTTGTAACACTTCCTACTTCAATCATGCATACAACCTATTTTCCTAGCTGAAATCGTGTCCTGACTGGAATCCGCATCCTGATTCCTAAGATAGATATCGAACAAAAACGCAAAACCCTACGTTGAGAATTTTCCCAAACTCCTAACTCTCATACCCCTCAACCCAATCAGTCACTTGGGCTATCTTCCTTCCCGACGGGAGTGCAACTCATCCTAAATCCACACTTTCTTATGCTCCTGAACCCTTGGATAACTCTCCCCTACTTTGGTTCCACCATCATCTTACAACACATCTGCCTGGAAAGATCCACAATCCTTCATACCATCCATTGATCAATCTTGCTAGTAACCAATGCTTACCACTGTTAGTGTTCCCAAAACCAACTGACACTAAAGAAGTAAGACCCTTGAAGATTGTCGGAACACTTCCCATGTTCTAATCACACTTGCTATAGCTACCGCATCCTGAGAATTCACTTTATACAGAGATGTCCCCACATTACTACCCTAAGACCCATGGTGTGTAGATGGCATATAATCTGAACAAAAGCAGGAAATATAATCCCAAGATACAACTACTCATATGGATGTGAGAAAATAATAATAAATAATAAATAAAATTGATAGGAAAGCAAAGATATGTACGTGCAACATTGGAAGCTACTCGAGTCTCCTATGTAACCAACTGGAATGTCTTACTCCTTGCCGTAGGCACCTCTGCCCGACCATGACGGCCGTCGGTGATCCTCAATTTCGTGGGGTAGGTGCTACCACCTGACTCCCTGCTTCCAAACTCATACATCGGGCCTTCTTGGCCCCTTTGACTGCAATGGAAGCAGATCAGGTCTGATCACTAGGTGGTGGTAGCAGTACAATCCCTGCTATAATGATCGATCTGGCGGCAACTGAAACAACTATAATCGCCACCACTGCCACTCTTACGTGCACCCTTGTGTGTCCTGCTGCACTACCAACAATGACTACGGTCCTAATGACCTCTCGATTTAGAATTCGATGTCTTGGGCCTCTTGCTTGATCCCGTGGATGTCTGCACCTCGACTGGTTTCCTCTTCCTATCTGCTCTAAATCAATCTCCCTCTCCCTGGCTCGAGCGATCATATCCTCCAGCGTCTTGCAACTGGACCGAATCACAAACTACCTGATGTCGCTCCTCAACACCTCATGATACCGAGCCTTCATTATCTCCTCATCCGCCACATACTGTGAAACAAGAAGGGCTCTCTCCCTGAACTTGGCGGTGATCTCCGCCACTGTCTTTGTAGTCTGTTGGAGGTCCTGGAACTCCCGTGCTAACTGTTTCACCTCAATAACTAGTGTAAACTACGCCTTGAACCTAGCTGAGAAGTCATCCCATGTCATTGCGCCCAATACATCATCATCTCCAATAGCATGTCCAACCTCTTCCTACTAATCACGCGCTCTGTCTTTCAAAAGACAGGAGGTGAGTCAGACCTTGTCTCCCTCGGGACACCGGCTAGAATGGAAGGCGTTGGCGACATCTGCCAACCACCGACTACTAGCAATGGGGTCCTTAGCCCCATGATATTCTGGAGCTCCACAGGCTCTAAACTCTTGGAATGTCAGTGTACGCGCTCCATCATGGCCACCATCTCATAGCAGAACGCACCCAACCTCTCGTCAAAAATCTCCATAATGCCCTTCTTGACCGTACGAAAGATCACAAGATAGTGGTCTAAAATGTTGCGCGTAAGCTTAACTAAAATAAACTCTCTCATGTGCTCGTCGAGCTGCCCGACTCCGGAGTCCGAGCCTAATCCATCACCGGTACACGAACCGCCCACTGGTCTACCCTGTAGCATCACCATACTGCATAATAACATAACAACCATTAGAATACTAATAACTATCGAGGAATCACACACGCACTACAAGTTCCCTGGTTTTATCTCAACCCTCCTTGACTCGAGTACGAATCCTCTGCTTTCAGTAGTACGGGCTCATCCTACCTTCCATTTCTATATGTACTTTCCTCAAGGATTGCCTCGACTCCACCAAGTCCCTTACTACTACTACTAGTAATACTACTCCCAACACTACTCTCATCCTTGACTCCACCAAGTACCATACTTTACTCATGATCTTCCTGCTATAATTTTGAGTATGTCCTGATACCTTATCTTTTTCGTTTCCTCATCTATTGCATACTGCAGTACCAAGTAAGCTCTCTCCTGAGACTTGGTTGTGATCCATGTCACAGTCTCAGTCTTCTGCTAGAGATCCAACAACTCTTGCGCCAACTATTGTGCCTCACTTGCCTGGGTAAACTTTGCCCAAAATCTGGTCGAAAAGTCATCCGATAACATAGAATCAACCGCATCATCACCCAACTCACTACCAACCTCTTCCCATTAATCACGTGCTCTATCCTTCAGGAGACAGGAAGTAATTCGGAATCTTGTCCCCTTTTCAGACAATGGCTGGTACGAAAAGCGTTGGCGACGTTTGTCAACCATCTACTGCTAGCAATGGGGTCCCTAACCCCCACGATAATCTGGAGCTTCATAAGCTCTGAATTCCCGAAACATCAACGTACGCGTCCCTATCATGACTGCCTTCTCAGTGCAGAATGCGCTCAACCTCTAATCACAAATCTCTAAAATGGCCTCCTTGATCATACCAAATATCATAGGAATCTAATAAGTGATATCGTTCGTACTCTCAGATGGAATGAACTCCCTCATCTGACTATCAAGATGCCCAGCTCCAAAGTCTGAGCCTGAACCCTCATCGACACCAGAACTGCCATCTGGTCTACCACGTAGCGTCACCATACTTGGAAATATATCATAACAATCATCAGAATACTCATTACATGCCACAAGTTCCCTGGATTCATCTTAGCCTTCTTTGATTCGAGTACAGATCCTCTGCTTTCAGTAGTACGGGCCCATACTACCTTCCACATCTATCCGTACTTACCTCAAGAATTGCCTTGACTCCACGAAGTCCCTTCTACTGCTACTGTTGTCTCACACACTACGCTCTTCCTAGTCTTACCATAGGGTAATCACAATCCCACTCTCCGCCACTAGCTCCATAAGAAGTCCATACTATCTCCCCTAACTAGCTTGTGAATACCATTACATATCAGGAAGACTAGATAATTCTTCGAATGAGAGATCCTATCCTACAACGGTTGGACTCAAACAAGAGCTACATAATAGAGCTAGATGTAACCATCTGAAATTATTTAGTCCTCACAATATGTAACTTAACATATTCATTTACTAGTTAGTAAAAGACAACTAGAACTCCTAAAATCACAAAGCAAGCAACATTCGAGCATTGAGTAAACATAATCAAGCATATACTAAGCAGGCCATCATATTGATTAATATGTACTACCATGCAGTTTATAAAGCTGATACACATATAACAGTCACATAATGCATCCTTCCTAGATCTTTAGCCCTAATCTAGCATGCAGTTCTCTTAACATATCATAACATAAACTTGTATGAGTAAGTTGGGAGTACTTACTTGAGTTCGACTGATTACATGCACCACACCCATTTCTCTTTTTCTAAATTCATTCTGCTTTTCTAAAACTCTTTTCTATTTCTGAAAGTCTTTTTTATAAAAATGATTTTCTTTTGAAAATTTTCATACCAAGTCCTCAGTTTGAGCTCAGACACACCTGGGAATGTGCCTGAATCCTTCAAACCAAGGCTTTAATAGCAACTTGAAACATCCCAAAAATATAGTTAAAAAATTTCCTTTTAAATCATTAAATAAAAACCCATAACTCATAAAACAACATAATAAAATCACTTGTTGTGTATCTCAAAATTTATACCAAAATACTATATCAAAACCATGTATCAAAATATCATAGTCTAAATATCTCAGGCTAAGAACTGTGGTGTGTACCATGCAGTCATCCTGAGCTTTTCCCCTTGCTACCTGAAGTACCTGAAACCAAAACTGGAAACTTTAATCACGAAGCTTAGTGAGTCTTCCCAAACTACCACATACCATACAAATAATCACATAATAGCATATACTGTCCCTTGCCTACTACATCGGGCCCTGCCCGACATTGGACGAATTCGGCATCGGGCCCCGCTCGGTATCAGACCGAATTCTGATATACATTAACATAACAACAATCATATAACCCATAAACATATAAAGCTTCCTCAGGCTTGCTCCGGCATCGGACCGAAGTCTGGAACACATAACACATGACATATAAACTAAATTTTCATCGAGCTTGCCCCGACATTAGATCAAATTACGGAAGATATAACACATAACATATAAACTAAAACTTCATCATGCATTCCCGGCATCGGACCGAAATCCGGAATACATAAACAAGTACTTGTAAGAATCACGAAGACATCAAGCATACAAACATTCCTCGGGCTTGCCCCGACATCGAATATTCGGACCGAAGTCCTGAACATATAAGCTACATCAGGCTATCCCTGGCATCAGACCTAAGTCCGGCATACGCTAACATACCTAAACGGGCCAAAATTGGTGTCGTCAACACATTCCTAATGGAGGAAAACTCACCTCACACTGCTGAAGTCCCGCAGACAAAACCATAGCTGCTGGATGACAGATTCTCGAATCTGTCAGCATCAAAATAACACCCACTTAATAATTGGGTTCCAACACATATCCATAAGTCCATGCTTGGGGTAAAAGACTACTTTACCCCTATCTTAGCTTGATTCAAGCCCAAGGCCTAATCCAAAGGCCCAAAAGTCTAATAATGAACCAAGGCCCAACTATAGCCCAATTTTCCAAATTAGGCCCAAACCTCTATACGGTCTTACCCTAAGGCCCAACCATTTAGTCTAGTCTAAGCGTTAGCATTCTAATGGCCATATATCTCACAATCATAAAGGCCCAATTATGGCCCACCTATCGCCTAATTTTCCAAATTGGCCCCAAACCTTCACATGGGCCTTACCCTAAAGCCCATCCAATTATTCTAGTCCATATAATTATTCTTGGATGACCCATTATTGGCCCAACCACTAAAGCCCAATAGAAAGGCCCAACTTAAGGCCCAAGTGAAATTAGGGTTTTCACATAAAATGACGATTAGGGTTAAGTGTTTCCTACTTAATCCATTAAGTCCATCAATCTATTGGGTCAATCATGCAGTGTGGACGGGCTTAATACATAATCCCAATCCGGTCATTAAAAATGCGAGTACCGACAATCCAAAACCCATATATATATATATATATATATATATATATATATATATATATATATATATATCCAAAATTAGGGTTTTTCTAAACCATAATTAGGGTTTCCAACCCAGTCATAGCCTAGCAGGCCCAAAACTAAGTCTTTAGATCAATTAGGGTTTTATTAGGCCCACTAGGATTTAATTAGTCAGGTACCACCCACTATGACCTCGGGTAGTGGTGGTCAACGACGGCGGTCACCACCTCACGGTGGTGGTTTTGGTTCTAGTCTATATTTGTCCAAGTATTCCAACTGAATTCTAAACGCAAACAAAGCACACCGCCACCCAACACGACGGCTAATGGCGGCAGGAGGCGGCAGCCACCACCTCACGTTGTTGGTTATGAGTTTTCTTTTCATTATTTCATCACCGAGTACAATTTTACAATGCTATACCCTAAAATAAACACACACACACAATGATAAACACCTTAAAAAACACACACACACACATAGCCACCCTTGTGGTGGCCGGTGGTGGTACATGCTGGCAGCCACCACCTGACGGTGGTGGTGGTGGTGGTTGTTCTTGGTTTTCCGGCCAAACAAACCACACACCTATAGCTGAAACACGCACAAAAAATACGTCTCTTTCTTGGGAATGAACACGAACACCCACCTCACGGTGGCGTACGCAGGTCCAACAACAACAAAAACATAGCGTCTGATGGCAACAACAGTGACACAACTGCGACCATAGCGTTTGGTAGCCGCCCACGTCGGTCCACGAATCCTCACCAGAAAACGCACATGCCAACATTTCTTCTCTGCTACATCCAGACGACACATCCCCTTCACGAGTCCACAAGCTCAGCCACCATTTCTCGGTGGCATAAGAGCATTCACGGTGACATCTTGGTCTTCAATGAAACCAAGCAGTGGCATTAGTGCATTTCAATGGCGAAGGAGCGGCGCTAGTGGGCTCGGCAGCGCAGTGGCGGCTGGATGACTTCCACCTTCGGTTGCTACTTAAGGAGGAGAAGAAGAGGAAGAATGGTGGACGTTCGGTGGCCGCTAGGTGGTCGAAACAATGAACTAGATGGATGGTGACGGCGGCCGGCGACTAGGAGGTATAAGGTGGTGGCGGGTGTTATCATTTAGGGTTAGGGTTTCTAATGCACTTAAATATATATATGGAAGCTGCATGAGGGGGGGGGGGGGATGTGACGGGTGTAACCCGTGTTTCATCAAAATTCTGTCCATTTTAACAATATCGGCCACTTCCTACCGGATCTTTTCCAATTTAAACTCAAATATTACCTTTTAGCCCCTGCCTCTATAAAATCTTCTCAACTTAAACCAATACTTACCATTCAGCCCGTAGCTTCCAACATCTCTTCAAATTAAGTCCCAATAATTTACCAAGTATTCCCTGCCTTCTCAAATATTTACAAAACCAATTCAGAACTTACAATTTTAACCCCTAACTTCTAAATTATGCCAGTTATCACCTCGAAACCAACACCTTGCTATGTAATTATTTATTTCAGGGAAACTATTCGTTCATTACCTCTTCTATTTATTTAGTTAATGAGCGGGGTGTTACAACTCTCCCCCAATTAAATTAGATTTCATCCTCGAAATCATTCCTTACCATTCCTTACACGCTAAACCACTTAAGTAACATGGCCACAACTTTAGGTATAGCCTAGCCTTCCTAGGATAGCCATGACCAACCTTCGCAAGGCCCTAAAATCTGCAGATGAACGAATTCCTCGCAACAATCCCATCTACTTCTTCTAAAACTTGTAGTCTCGAGGTGGTATGACTGCCGGACAGACCGCTCATACTGAATCATTATTGTTGAACCTAGTCCACTTATCCCTCAACTGACTAATCAACTTTTTATAACTCAAGGTTCCCAATATAAAACATAATCACAAACCCAATTATCCCTTCATATCACTTAGCAAACCCCACGCGATCTATTATTCCGTCCGTACTTGCAACCTGAAACCCAAATACTAATACTGCCCAAACACTGAAGCTGCTTGAAACAACGTGTTGCTACTTGGCTGCTTTCCAAAATCTACTGAGACCTTCCTGGTTTCAATTCATTTGCCAGTCATCTAAGATACCGAGTTCTAGCACGGCTACGGAGCTAAAAGAACTCCCACACAGTCGTCACCACACGAATTTCAAACAAAATCCTTTTATGTCAATAATTAACACTAGTTATCTTACCACTGTGGCTCTAACGACCTTTTGATCTAACTGATCAGGTCCATGCTTCGAGTCCGAAAGTCACCAACTCCAAGGCTAAAAGTGATTGCTACTTGTCCAATGGTAGCCTTATATCACAAACGACCTTAAGCAGTCCATTACTTCCTTGATCTCATAATTGTAGTGGCGTTCTGACAGTCTTATCCCTGGCTCCACCAGGTCTAATCCCTCAAGGGAAATCCATAAACCAATCCTTAGATTTGCCACGCCCTCACTGTTACAACCGAGCAGGTGGGTACTACTGTTCCTTACGCGATCTAACAACACTCCCATGCTATCTACCAACCTAGTGAATGCTACGGCTACATCTGCAAATAGGATGCAAATGTTTTTATCGAAAAACCATCTCATGATCGGGTTCCAGTTTGGGTCAACATATTTGGCATCCCTCTCCAACTTTGAATAAAGATGGTCTTAGTCTCATTGCAAGAAAACTTGGTAATCCTTTGGAGGTTGATTCTTGCACTACCTCCATGTGTGAGCAGGCTACGGGTATAGCGGTTTATGCTCGTATTCTCATTGAGATGTAAGCTAAAGATCCTTGGGATAAAGAAATAAAAATCAAAGCGTTCACGGCTAAAGGCGCAAACTGTACTTCTTTCCGTGTGGAGTACTCTTGGAACCCAAAGAGATGTGAATAATGCAAAGTTTTTGGTCATGACCATGCCACCTTCCCTACTCACACGACTAGCACTCTCGTCCCAAAAGACGGTTATGCCCACCCCGAAAGAAGTTGACAAAGAAGGTTTTCAAACGGTTAAAAGAAAAACAAGAGATTTCCCTCTCCCTAAAAAGATGATTCAAGTCGACAATCGTAAAGATAAAGGGCCCGCTTTAAATATTGCTCAAGTCTACAAGCCAATCATTCATGATCCGAGCAAGAAAAATGTGTCGGCCAATATGTTTGATCCTCTTATGCACCAAAGAGTTGACGACTCCCAAGTATACTCTTGTATCCCTAATGTTATCCATTCTAGAGATGCTCACCCAACAACTATTGCACATACGAGCTCCTCTCATGGTGGTCGTATCTCCTCTCTAATTAACTAGGGATGACGATTTAGGACTTTTTTTTTAGTTAGTTCTTTGTTTTGTTTGTCTTGCTTTGGGGCATGTCCTTAGCTTGGTCTGTTCTTTTTTTTTTCTAGGGAGTTTGCCTTCTTTCTTTTGTAAATTTTATTAATAATTTTTGACAAGGGTAATCCCTTTTATACAACAAAAAAAAATCCAAAATTAGGGTTTTTCTAAACCCTTATTTGGGTTTCCAACCCAATGATAGCTCAATAAGCCCAAAACTAAGTCTTTAGATCAATTAGGGTTTTGTTAGGTCAACTAGGGTTTCATTAGCCAGGCACCACCCACTACCACCTCGGGTAGTGGTGGTCAACAGCGGCATCCACCACCTCACTATGGTGGTTATGGTTCTAGTCCATTTTTGTCCAAGTATCCCAAACAAAGTCTAAACGTGAACAAAGCACACCACCACCCAACACGGCAGCTGGTGACGGCAGCTACCACCTCATGGTAGTGGATATGAGTTTTCTTTTCATTATTTCATCACTGATTAAAGTTTTACAATGCAATACCATAAAATAAATACACACACTACGATAAAAACCCTAAGAAACACACACACACACACAACCACCCTTGTGGTGATCGGCGGTATATGGTAGTAGCCACCACCTCACGGTGGTGGTGGTGGCTGTTCTTGGTTTTCTGGCCAAACAAAACACACACCTACAACTGAAATACACACACAAAACACATCTATTGCTCAGGAATGAACATGACCACCTACCTCAAGGTGGTGTACGGAGGTCCGACAACACCAGCAACATAGCGTCCAACGACAACAACAACAGCACAACGGTGGTCATGACGTTTGGCAGCCGCCTATGTCAGTTCACGAATCCTCACCAGAAAATGCACACACCATAATTTCTTACCTGCTACACTCACACGCCACATCTGATAGGTTTTATACATAACAAACAATCATATGTGGCATGCAACCCTAATTTGAGGATCTATGTTTTCATTATTAGACATACAAACATTGAACACAAAAACTAGAAACCCTAGGAGGCACATGTAATTTTCAAAATTAATATATAATTAGGATCAGGATACATCCTTTATTGTTATATTGTAATAACAATCAAATCCTTGAAGATCTTGAACTTTGGTAGCAAGCGCCACAAGTATCGTGCCTCTAATGGATCACAAACAAACCTAGCAACCAAGGATTACTATGGAGAGAGAAGGGAAGTGGAAAATTAGGCCCTAGCCTCTCTTGGAGTGCCCTTAGATGAAATCCAACCATATAAGGGTTTATATAGGTGATAAAGAAGGTTTAGGATAAGGCAGGTGTTTCTTAGATAACCCTAATCCCTTAACTTCATCCCTAAGGCTTCCAAGGCATCCTTAGAGCCAAAGGAAACCCTAGGACACTCTAGATTTCGTTCCATCCCTCTAAGGGAGGTTCTAGAATGCTCAATGCTCAAATTTTGAACATTGTCACCTTTAGTCCCTGCAGTTTCAATTAATTCCTTTAATCCCAAAATTAATTCCAAATTAATTTTTGATTAAATATTAAGTAAACAATATGATTTCTAATTAATATATTATATACATAATACATTAATAATTTAATTTATTAACCAAGTAATAAATTAATAAATCTTTATTCTCTCTCCAACAATAATCCTATTCAATTGCCAGGTTTGAAGGCAACCCAAAAGGACATTGCTACTATCAATTCAAGTACATACCAATTACAGTTATGGGCTTAGACACCTAATCTAACAGTATCCCACTTGGATAAGTCTATTAACTATAGTTGTAAGTATAAATTCAAAATTGACTAGAAAATTTTAGCTACCAAAAGCCGTTGTCGAACTTTGATCTTATCAGTGATGTGTCCTTAAGATAAGGGATCACATATTCCTCCATTCTAGATATCGTATAGACTGAGACATGGATTTTAATCATTCTCTCTATCCATGTGTTGTTTCTCGATTTCCAATTTATGACAACTGACAAAAGACTACAATTAAACACATCAACTTAGTCCCGACTTGGCCAAGCGCTTAGGTGTCATCATTAAATCATCGAGGGGCCCACAAATATCGCTTTTATCCACTTTGGGTAAAAGGAACAGATAAAATTCGACTCTAATTCTGGCTTGTATCTACTCATCAAATCACACATAACAATATGATTTATAACACCAAGTTACTGGTGTGTTTACATATTATCAATGTGCAACCGACTTGCAGAATACAACTCACACTTCTTGGTTTCAAGAATATAAGATATTATCATCTCACCAATTACTCTTGATAAAATCCATGAAGCGATCTAAGTGAGCATGGGTGTAATCCAATACTCTAATATTATAGCAGCACTCAAGAACTCTGCAACAAACTTGTGCTATATCTAAACACTTTAGACAATCTACAGACGGATTCATGATAGTATTCATTCATACTTACTTCCAAAGTATGGGCGAATGTGGAGGATTTGAATAATCTTATTATTCGGGAAGTCAAAACATGCAAAGTGAAACACAAGAATAATACTAATCATATATGACCCCAAACCTTTGAGTATAAATAAAACATTTTTTTATTTAATCACCATATTGATTACTCGTTTTTTGTTGTTTCGGGTAATCAACTTCTTACTTGAATTATAACAACAGTTTTCCATGCACCAAGCATGCACACTATGTTTACCTATGGTCCTTACTTCGTGAAATAGATTAAATGAACATATTTCCAATGATGCTCATTTCATAATTCCTAATCCTAATCATTAGTGTAAGAATACAAAGTTCTTGCCACTAGTAGAATATGTTAGATTCTAACATTTTATGCAACAATCCTTTTGTAATGTCACGACACAAAAGTCACCAAGACTCGGCCAATGAAATTACGAAGTGCTCTATTGGAGATTGTTACACGATAATCCCATAGATGTGAAGTCTCACATTCAAAGTACATTCCTTTGAACATCCTTCTTGCATAAATGTTTCTAATCTAGACATAAATTCTTAAAGTTCAACTCCCAATATGGAAACATTTCCATATTTGCCATATGACAACTCATTCTAAATAGAATCTTGTCTATTCATAATCATGTCAATATGGTCCATCCATTAGTATACTTCCAACTGCTCATAAGCAACCAATCCTTGGTGAACATTAGATTGTCCTTGATAGTTGTTTTATTATTTTAGTCAAATCCGGTTCTAGTCCCTTTTTCCCTCTTAATGCCCTAGACATTTGGAAAACTTTGGAATAGTCAAATATTACAACATATGCAATCATTCCTATACGAGAAGCGTATGGGACACGATTCATAATGTTTTACATAAAAGCATGATACTTTATCAGCCATTTGACATAATATTTCTATTTGCCACATTCTTACAATTCGAACTATGAAGAGGGACGCTGTAATCATAATCGAATTTTGAGAATGCAGTTAATATATCCTTGACTAAATTTGATTAAAAGTTCTCAATCTAAGCTTTTAGATTTGAAAAGAAGTATAACATTCTCTCCCTTAATTATTGCAAAACAACTTTTCAACCCCTTCAACTTTGCAAAGTGAAACTTTTGTTTTCTATAATTAATATTGCCAACCTACAACACTTAAAATAATAATCATGCTCTCACTATCATGATGATTATATCCATTTCAAAATACAATTTAAGCTCCCACTAGCTTTGACATGTATTTAGAAATCAGTTAAACTTCTAGAAAACAATACTTATTGACTTCCAAAGTTCATATTTTCTAATACGATATGCTTTAATAAGCCTTTATCTAAGCTTCTCAAACTCATACACCTTTCCTTAGATAGCTCACATGTGTGTCTAAACTAATTCAGAACTTATATTACTAAGTCCCAAACGTTCAGACTAATCGCCAAATCTCATAATTCGAATTATGAAGAGGGATGTTGTAATCATAATCGAATTTGAGACTGCAATTTACATAATCGATATCTCCTTAAAATCTTTCTTAGTGAAAGCGTTTCCTCACAATCATTTTCATGAAGGAGAGAAACCTTATGACACTTACATTTTATGGTGTATGTGTTCCTATCCATGTGAATTTGTCATAACCATCATCGTAAGATAATGTTCATGAGAAATCCAAACTCATATGGACAGAACTTGTTCATACTTGATTTCTTGCCATCAAGGGTCCTACCATTGCTTCCAAGTTATTTAGTACTTCACCTATACTTGTCAATGTTGTTTCATTGAACAAGGTTCTTGCCTTTATGCAGTCTATTGAGAACTCATAGAACTCATATGGATAGTTTACTAAACTGGAATGGAACATAAACATGGATATGTCAACACGATAGGTTACAAACCTCAAGTCGTGCGCTAGTGTTTAATAATAGGTTTACTCTTGATTAGATCTTGAAACTTTTCAAGATCATTTAGACTCCCACTGACCTCTTGACATATAAGTTTCTCCTAGTCAAGAAACATTTCTTGACAAACAAATATTCAATAGTTAGTGTGGATTCTTATCAAGACAAACACTACACACAATTGGTATTATGTAACAACGTGAATTTTCAAAACAATTTTTCATTTTCAAAACATACATTCATTCATAAAATAATATCAAAACATAATGTATCGAAAGTTATCATAATAAAACATCTCCCAAAATCTCAAAACATAAACTCCATGAGTGTGTACGGATCATGTCGACGCCTCCCGCGATCCTCATTGTTACCTGAAACACATAACACAAAACACTGTAAGCATAAATGCTTAGTGAGTTCCCCAAAATACCACATACAACACATATTAGTTACTCGAGGCTATAACTCTGTATGACCCTCTGGTTACTGTTTCTCAGTGGGACCCTCCAGTCCCATAACTCTGTGGACCCTCTGGTCCTAACTCTGTGGACCTTTCGGTCCTAACTCTATGAACTCTGAATCATACATAACACAAATCACATAGAAATCACATCATACAAAATCATACAAGATACTCTGTCACATAACTCTAATTACCACCCTAGGTAAAGTATAGTGAGAAGACTAACCTCAGATATCTCTGATAATCTTGCACACAAATATCCTGATCTAGCCCCTGTCTAGTCACATAGAAATATCTTCAAATAAATAATGGCTCTCAAAGGCTAGATTAAATCCCTTCCTAATATCCCAAAGAAGGGTAAAAGACCATTTTACCCCTCCTTGACCCAAAAGTCCAAATGTTGACCAAAACCCTAAAGCCAACAAAAGTCAACATCAGGCAGTACACGGGGCGTACCAACTCGTGTACGCTGGGTGTACCCTGGCTAAACAGAATCGAGGGACTCGACCCTCTACGCGGGGCGTATTGGGATTACGCCCAGCGTAAGTCCCAGTTTCACATTTTCTTCATTTTTAGTCTGAATCCATTAAGACCTAGGCTCAAACTCCATATCTAAGCATTCTAATGCCACTTAAGCCATAAAGTCGAAACCTTTAAGCCTCTGCATGGCTAAAAAGGTTATAACTCCTTCCACTTCTTATCCCCCTTACACATTTAGACCATAACTCATGCATGACTCCATAATGACGACCAAGATTGGATTTTTATGGATCTAGAACACATATAACAATGAAATGGGACAGATCTAGGTCCATGGAGTCCCTTTGATCATAAAGTCTTCACCTTTAGGACTTAAACCCTAAAAATGTCCGATATAACACAAATCCAAAATGAAGAGGAAGGTTCTGAGCTTTTTACCTCCAAGTGGTGTCCTCTCCTCTGAAAAGCCCAGATCCAAAGCTTGCACTCCAATACTAGCCTTCAAAAAGGTCCTCTCTTCTTCTTCACAACACAAAAAGGAACTTCAAGCTCAAACACACACACACACAGCCTTAGGATGAAGGTTGGCTCTCTATTAGGGTTTCACTCTCTCAAATGGTGGCTAAGGATAAGTCCTTAGCCTTCTTTATAAATGGATCAAGTCACAATTAGGGTTTGCATCTGGGCCTGCTACGCCCAACGTAACCCTGGGTGCGCCCAGCGTACCTAGGCGAATCCGCATCCAATCTAAGCGCATGAGTACGCGCAGCGTACTCTTCAGTACACCCAGTATACTTAATGACTAGTAACTTCCTTTAGGGACTAATCTTGACATCTTGAAAAGAAATAAGGGTTAAATGATTATACCTGAATATCGGGATGTTACATATTAATTGGTCTTTGTCTTATCCAAGACATCACAATTTACCAATTTCAAACGTGCAAGAGTAAGAAAAACAATTTTCTACTTCAGATTTGAAGAGTGTGTTAGAACTTCTTAAGATGTGTCACTCAATTCACAATCTTGGAGTATGACTCTAAGACTTGATTTTGGAATGAAGTATGACTCATCCTTTTGATTTAACCATTTAAACAATTTCTGATTCCTCTTCTTAGCCATACTAGTGCACTAAGATGTACTTAGAGGATTAATTGTGATATGGTTTCATAATCAACAAGACAAGCATAAAACACGATACAAAAGTACTCTCCCTTCTTCTTAGATTGGAGACACTTTTATCTTTCTGCCTAATTGATTCTTCTTATTCGTCTGCCACACATTAAAACTTTTCAATGATTCAGAATTACACTTAATCTTGTAAGCATAACCACATTTACTAGACTTTTAGTAAATCATGAAGAATAATCTTATTGTTCTTTGTGGTAGACTTGACTAGTGCACAACATTGTGTACCAGTTCTCCTATTCCTTCACTTGACTCTTTGTCAAGGAATTAGTCTTAATTTTCCAAATATGAAGGTTCTCATTCATCATACAATACAATTTGCATGATTGCAAGTTTCTATCCAATTGAAACTCGGGCGACAAGAATCTTTCCTTTCTCGACATTTCCACAAATAACGTAACTAAGAATCACATCCATTTCAACATTGCTAAAACTAAAAATACACAAATGTCAATTTTTCATACATGTCATTGCAAGGATATAAATAAATAAGAAAAAAACAAAAAAATATTTTATTTATAAAAGGTGCGGAAAATTTTGTCCTTACAATGCAATTCAAATGAAAAACTACGCTATTACATATTCCTAAGAAATCTATCATAACTCTAAAAGTAGCAGCTCCAAAAATCCGATCATCGAATCATGCGATCGAAATCCATTTCTTCGCAATCAGACTCAACTCACTTCTTCCTTTAAGCCTCCTCTCTTTTCTTCGATTCTACAAAACATCAAAAAATATAATCTTACACATAATGTATTAAGAATCAAAAATAGGAACTTATAGAGTTAGTTAATGGATTTTACCTGAAGTAGAGTCATACGTCTTGACTCTCCCATCTCTTAGATCTCTCAGGTTGACAGAGCAGCTTCGTCTCCAATGCCCCTTCTCTTGGCAATAAAAGCAAATTGACTACTTTGGAATAACACACATAACTACCTCATACTTTGCCTTTCTCTTATGGTCAAAATTTTTTGACCATAGCATGCCTTTCGTTGCCATTGCCTATGTCCATAGAGGTTTGGAAGGCAGATCTACCAATCAACTTTGCTTCTCCAGTGCGCCAACTCATTTCTGATTCAGCAGCAACAAGCAAATAAGTGAGATCGATGAGGGTTACGTCGTGGTCCATCACATAGTACTCTCTTAAGAACTCACTATAAGGAAGCGATTGAAGAACCCAATCAACAACCATCTTCTCACAGAAAATGACTCCCAACGTTCTTAACTAGTCAATGTATGACTTCATCTTTAAGATGTGTGCACACACTGACTTTCCTTCTTCGTGTTTACTTGCCAAAAGGGCATAAGTGAGCTTGAACTTTTCAAGCCATCGAACTTGTAGGTAAGGGAGAACAATAGGAGGAGGTGGAGGAAGTGAAGAATGATCTCTTGTTCCTCAATTGAATCACGGAATATCATCTTCATGTGGAAAGCTTGTTCCAAGGGATTTGGGAAGACCATAGTTAGAATCAAACATCTACAAAACTTGAGAAAATTCAAGTCAGTTGATTGAGTCCTTAATAAAACACCCAAATGAGATATTAAGGCTAGGATCCAACACAATGTTCTACAATTTGGAATATGGATGCCGTAATCTAAATTGCAGAACATTTGAAGGTAGGTAAATGACGATTTACTAACTTCCACCATGAAAAACGAAAAGGAAATTTAAGTTTTAAATGAATTGAAACTCCTAGATCTTTTAAGATTCATTGAATTTTTCAATGGCATGTTTAAATCTAGATTGTGCCCTTCATTTGTTATTGGGATGCCGAGGATCACAAACAAGGTGTGGATAACCATGCAAATTAGCTCGGTACTCTCGATGTTACGAATCACCTAATCAATGTACCGGTTAACTACACATGCTCTATTGATCTATGATAAACATCAAGCTATCCATTGCCATCCTTCATTGGTCCCATGTTAGTGTGCCAGTTAACCACACATGCCCTACTAATCGACCAATAAGGGTGCAATGTGCAATTTCATGGATTAACACCAAATCCACATTTTTCCTAATGTAACTAAGATTTGGGAATTTATAAAAGTGTTTAGTTACTTTTTTTTTCATTATACTTATAATGGAAGGTTGTGTCCTATCCTACCCCTTCGGCTAATGACCCTCCACTAGTCAAGAGTGCGGTGGGTAAGAGTGGATACCCATTCAATCGTCATTTTATAGACAATTTCCTTAAAAACCCCTTATATACCAGGTTCATGAATGAGACCTACGAACATTAAGACTGACTCTTTACTTATACATATATAATATATTTAGAATTTTAATTTTATATAGGGTTTTTAATTTTTTTTAATTTTCAAAAAATTAAAACCATTTAATTTAAAATCCTAAAATTTAAAAAACCTTTGATTTAATAATTATTAAAAAATTAAACAATTAATTAAATTATTAAATCAAATAAGGATTACCAATTTAAATTAAACATATCAACTTAATTTAATCCATTATCCATGAATTTCGAAATTTAGGTAGGGATATCTTTAATTATCCAATTAAACAATTTACTATATAATTACCAAAAATAACAATCTACTAACTTATGCCTTAGATTTCAAAATCTTCTACTCGGAGTGGAAGGCAAGGATTTCAACCTTGCCAAAAATTCAAAAAAACCCTAGGGTTAGGAAACCCTAGATTTCGACTCCAAGGTGGCCAAAGGAAAGGGTTTCAAAAACCCTTAGGGATTTTCGAAAAACAAGGTTCTAAAACCCTAATATGAAAAAAGTTAAAGGGCCTTAGGGTTTAATAGCCATAAACCCTAATTTTATCTAGTTCAATCAATTATACCAAATTTAATTAAAAACAAAAACCATACGCTCTGATACCATTGGTAGGTTTTATACAAAACAAACAATCATATGTGTGCATGCAACCCTAATTTGAGGATCTATGTTTTCACTATTAGACATACAAACATTGAACACAAAAACTAAAAACCCTAGGAGGCACATGTAATTTTCGAAATTAACATAGAATTAGGGTTAGGATACATACCTTTATTTTTATATTGTAATAACAATCAAATCCTTGAAGATCTTGAACTTTGGTAGCAAGCGCCACAAATGTTGCGCAACTAATTGCTCACAAACAAACCTAGCAACCAACGATTACTATGGAGAGAGAAGGGAAGTGGAAAATTCAGCACTAGACTCTCTTGGATTGCCCTTAGAAGAAATCCAACCCTATAAGGGTTTATATAGGTGATAAGGAAGGTTTAGGATAAAGCATGTGTATCTTAGATAACCCTAATCCCTTAACTTCCTCCATAAGGCTTCCAAGACACCCTTAGAGCCTAAGGAAACCCTAGGACACTCTAGATTTCGTTCCATCCCTCTAAGGGAGGTTCTAGAATCCTCAATGCTCAACTTTTAAAAATTGTCACCTTTAGTCCCTACAGTTTCAATTAATTCATTTAATCCCAAAATTAGTTCCAAATTAATTTCTGATTAAATATTAATTAAAAAATATGATTTCTAATTAATATATTATATCCATAATACATTAATAAATTAATTTATTAACCAATTAATAAATTAATAAATCATTCTTCTCTATCTTACAATAATCCTATTCAATTGTCAGGTTTGAAGGCAACCAAAAAGGACATTGCTACTATCAATTCAAGTACATACCAATTATAGTTATAAGCTTAGACACCTAATCCAACAACATCCCCTTCATGAGTCCACGAGCTCAACCACCATTTCACGGTGGCAGAAGAGCATTCCCGGTGACAACTTGGTCTTCTACGAAACCAGACATCGGTGTTATGGCATTTTAGTGGTGAAGGAGCGGTGTCAGTGGGCTCGGCAGCGCATCGGCGGTTGGATGACTTCCACCTTCGGTGGCTACTGAAGGAGGAGAAGAAAAGGAAGAATGGTGGACATTTGATGGCCGCTAGGTGGTCGGAACAATGAACTAGATGGATGGTGACAGCGGTCGGCAGCTAGGAGGTATAAGGTGGCGACGGGTGTTATCATTTAGGGTTAGGGTTTCTGTTGGATAAGGTGTCTAAGTCCATAACTATTTCTGGTATGTACTTGACCCGACCCGGCATGGTCCATTTGGGTTGCATGGCACCATGCAATTGGATAGACTAAATAAGAGAAATAACACTTGGAGATTATTAATATATTATAAGTTCTAATATATTAATAATATTATTTGATTAGTTTGATCAAGAATTAATTTAGAATTAATTATGTGATCAAAAGATAACTAATTAAATATATGGGTTGATTATGTAAATCATCCATATCTTGTATAGTGGGCTAAGAGGCTCCATGGATTATCAAGTTGGGTTCCACCCATAGGATGCTCCATGGGAGTTACAAACCCATGGGTCATAGAAATGAAGAGTCATGACACATTAGGGTTTAACCCTAGATGTGTCAACACTATATAAGAAACATATTCTCCACCAAAATCGGCTACACTAAGAAACAAGAGGGCTTGGCCGATTTTTGAGAAGTGTGTGTTCTCTCATAAGTTCTTCCAAGAGCATTTGGTGTTGTGTGAAGCATTTGAGGCATCACACTTGGGGTGCTAGGATCACAAGGTTTAAAGGAACACAAACAACAACAAGGTAAGTTATTCTATCTATACTTTAAGTTAAAATTGTTCCCCATGTATGCTAGATAGGAATATAACCTTGGAATTCAACTTTGCATGATAATTAGACAGAAATAGATCCAAGGTTATTAGGGTTGCATGTACACTTAGGAAGTGTTAGAATACTCAAAACCCATCAGTGGTATCAGAGCCTAGGCTTGTTTGTTTTTTATTTGTGCTTAAAAGTTGAAAAAAAAAGTCGAAAATCTTGCTGTCTGCGAGTGGACTCATCGAGTCTATAGGGGGGACTCGTCGAGTTCATGTGTATCTTCAACCAACTCGGCGAGTGAGTTCATGCACTAGGCGAGTAGGGTCGACTGATTGCAGAATTTCGATTTAGTTGCTGGAAATGAATTAGAAACATTACCCTAAACTGTTTTGGTAATTGAAAACTTGTTTTTGGTGGTGTAATGTCTTTGCTAATTCATTTACAACAACTAGTTATCAAAATTACAAAGTTTTAAGTGTAATTTATGAATGTGTTCATATTCATGTTCTTGTTCTTATGATGTTTTAGATGATCATAGGAATTATTTGTAACCTATGTGGTAGATTAATTCTTGATCATAATGTGTTTTAATGGAGTCCATAACTTGTCCTCAAGTTATGGAAAACCAAGAGTCACACTTGAATTAAAACCATTAAAACAAACACAAGAGTTAGAAAAATGAAGAGTATTCATTTTATTACTCTATTAAACTCATAAGTTACAAGAAATGAAAAGTTTTGAAAGTTACAAAACTTGCCCTCAAGTTTTGGAACAAGTTAAGTTAAAACTTTAAGTTCCAACCCCTAGAATTTTAAAAGTTAAAATTCAACCCTTATACTTATATTATGATGATTTAATAATTATATATATATGTATAAGAATAAATTCGTCTTACCGCTAGTACGCCTCATTCACGAAGCCGATCTATAAGGTGGGTATAAGGTTGTTGCCTATAAAATGGTGACTTAATGGGTGTCTACTCTCACCCACCGCTTGCTTGACTGGTGGAGGGTCGTTAGCCGAACGGGTAAGACAAGGACTTATAAACTCTCATTCAAAGTATGATGAATATTATAAAGTAACTAAATGTTTTATTAAATTCCCAATCTTAGTTACTTTAAGAAAATGTGAATAAGGTGCTAATCCATGAAATTACACTTTACACTTTGTCTAAGTCGTTGGTGGAGCGTGTGTGGTTAACCGGCACACTAACTTGGACTTAACAAGGTAGGTAAAGGGTGACTTAAGGTTTATTATAGTATAGGTGGAGCGTGTGTGGTTTACCGGCACATCGATTGAGTGATAAACTTTAAGGGTACCAAGTGATTTGCATGGTTACTTCACACCTCGTTTTGTGATCCTCGGTATCCCAGTCACAAAACTTGGAGGGCACTCTCGAGATTGAAACATGCCTTTGAAAAGTTCATTGAATCTCAAAGAATCTAGGAATTTCTAAGAACCAATTATAAAACCTAATATCTAATATTTCGGTTTTCGTGGTGGAAATTGGTGAATCGTCATTCACCTACCTTTCAAATATGGTATAGCTTAGATTACGGCATACCTCTTCTAAGTTATATTATATTGTGATTGGATCCTAGCCTTAATATTACATTTGGGTGTTTTATTAAGGACTCTCTTAAATCTATACTAAACTTGTTCTCCTCTTTCAGATGTCTTCAAATAATGCTTCTGGCTCGAATCCTAATGGCTCCTTTACTCTTATGAGTTTGTGTGGGAAAGTCACCTTTGATGGATCCAACTTCAATGAATGGATCAGAAATATCAGGATGATTACCCGCTATGAGGACAAAGAATATGTCCTTGACAAGGAGCTTAAGGAGATTGATGAGACCACTGCAACTCCTCAGGAGATCGCTGACTTTCAGGCACATGAAAGGGATGCTACGAAAGTAGCATGCATCATGATGGCCACAATGACAGCAGAACTCCAAAAGTCCTATGAGGATTTCTACCCTTATGAAATGCACCAAGATTTGATGGAAAGATACCATCAAAGTGCACGACAAGAGAGGTATGAAATCATCTGCTCCATGATAATAACCATGATGAAGGACGGGGATTCCGTCACGAGCCACATGCTGAAAATGCAAAGATATGTGGATTGATTGCTGAAGCTTAATGTGAACTTCCCTGAGGAGCTTGCAATAGATATAATTTTGCGCTCCTTACCATCGTGCTATGATCAATTCCGCATGATATATCACATGAATAAGGAAGAGGTCACACTCAGCAAACTTCAGGGACTTCTCAAGACTGCAGAATCAGGTCTTAAGGGGAAGTCGGTTGCTATCACTCCTACTCCAAACTCAACTCCGGTTTTGGCAATCGGGAAAAGTCGAGGGAGGAAGAGAAAGAGATCTTCGAAGGGTACCAAGGCTCGGACCCTTGATGGCTCTTCTTCAAGTGGAACCAAGAAAGGTTTAATTACTCCTTCTTCTGACCCAAAAGAGGCTGAATGCTTCTATTGCCATGAAAAGGTTCATTGGAAGCGGAACTGCCCAAAATACCAGCAGGATGTGAAGGATGGGAAAGTCAAACCCAACCATGCAGGTATTTACACTATCATTTCTAATAACTCACCCCATTCTAAATCTTGGGTCCTTGATACCGGTTGTGGTATTCATATTTGTTGTGACTTGCAGGGACTAAGAAGAAGTGAGGATGTGGAGCAAGGAAGAATAAACTTGATCATGGGGAATAGGAAAGCTTTACCTGTCACCAAGATTGGAGTTTATACTTTATCGCTAAGTAGTGGGTTTAGTTTAGATTTGAATAAGTGTTGTTACTCGCCAGGAATGGCAAGAAATATTATTTCCTTTCATGCTTTGTACAAACAAGGGTTTACCTTTTCGTTTAATAATGAAGTTGGTTCCATTGATGCTTTCTTTAATAATGTTCTTTATTTTAAAGCATTACCTTGTGATGGTGTGTATGAAGCTGTGTCTGTTGTAGATAACTTAGGAAATAATGTTTTGTGTGTTGATTCTACTACTAATAATAACTTGGATAAAGCATCATTATGGCATTGTCGTCTTGGACATATAAGCAAGAAACACATAGGCCAACTCCAAAAGGGTGAAGTCTTGGAGTTGTTTGACCTAAAGTCAGATGATAGTTGCGAATCATGCTTACTTGGAAAAATGACAAAGTCACCCTTCACAGGCTCGTGTGAAAGGGGTGAAGGTTTGTTGGACCTTATACACACGGATATGTGTGGAGCATTCAAACATGCCACAAGGGATGCTAATCGTTATTATTTGACTTTTACTGATGATTACAGTAGATATGGATGTGTCTACTTAATCAAGCATAAGTCAGAGACTTTCGAGAAGTTTAAGGAATTTAAACAGGAAGTCGAGAATCAATTGGGCAGGAACATTAAGATGCTTCGATCCGATCGAGGTGGTGAGTATCTTAGTTCAGAGTTCCTCGACTATCTAAGGGAATGTGGGATTGTCTCACAATTGACACCTCCCAGGACACCGCAGTTGAATGGTGTGGCTGAGAGGCGTAATCGAACCTTGTTAGACATGGTTCGTTCCATGATGAGTCGAGCTTCGCTACCAATCTCATTCTGGGGGTATGCCTTAGAGACTGCCGCCCATATTCTTAATCTAGTCCCTACAAAGAAAGTTGCCAAAACTCCTCACGAGATGTGGACTGGTAAAGTACCTAAACTAGACCACATCAAGATTTGGGGTTGCGAGGCTTTCGTGAGACGCGAGACTCATGATAAGCTCGAACCCCGAAGCGAGAGGTGTATTTTCATCGGCTACCCACAACAATCCTTTGGTTACCTCTTCTACAGACCTAGTGACAATGTGGTCTTTGTAGCAAGAAGAGGAGTCTTTCGAGAAAGAGAGTTTATAAGCCAAGGAGACAGTGGGAGGAAAATTGATCTTGAAGAAATTCAAGAGTCAAATGGTGAAGGAACTTCAAACTCTAGCCCTCAACTTGAGGAGGAAACTCCTGTTGAGCCAATTGACGAATCTGTACCTCTGAGGCGTTCCACGAGAATTAGGAGTGCACCTGAGCATTACTATGGATTCCATATTACTGCAGAAGGTGAGACACTTATTAGTGATGGAACACTAGTAAGTCAAGATGACCCTAACAGCTACGAGGAAGCCATGGCAGGCCCCGAGTCTGCTAAATGGAAAGAGGCTATGGATAGCGAGATACAATCCATGTATGACAATCAAGTTTGGAACTTGGTTGAGAATGTACCATGTCGAAAGACTGTAGGGTGCAAATGGGTCTTCAAGAAGAAGACCGACATGGATGGTAAAGTACACACTTATAAGGCTAGACTGGTTGCAAAGGGCTTCTCTCAAATTCCTGGAGTGGATTATGATGAGACCTTTTCTCCAGTAGCCAAGATTAAGTCTATTCGGGTTCTGTTAGCCATAGCCGCATTTCATGACTATGAAATTTGGCAAATGGATGTCAAAACCGCTTTCCTTAATGGAAAGTTGGCTGAAGATGTTTACATGAGTCAGCCAGAGGGTTTTGTCAGCAACGAGTACCCCAATAGAGTGTGTAAGCTTGAGAAATCCATTTATGGGTTAAAGCAAGCACCTCGCAGATGGAATCTTTGCTTTGATGAAAAGGTCAAGGAATTTGGCTTTTCTAGGAGTGAAGATGAATCTTGTGTGTATGTCAAGGCTAGTGGGAGTATAGTTAGCTTCTTGGTATTGTATGTGGATGACATACTACTCATAGGAAACGACATTCCAACCCTGCAGAAAGTAAAATCCTGGCTTGGAAAGTGTTTCGCTATAAAGGACCTTGGTGAAGCTGCCTATATTTTAGGGATAAGGATCTTGAGAGATCGGAGTAAAAGACTAATTGGACTTAGTCAAAGTACCTACTTGGATAAGGTGCTGAAGAGATTCAGAATGCAAGACTCCAAGAAAGGTGAGTTGCCCATCCAGAGTAACACCAAACTGAGTAAGACACAAAGCCCTAGCACTGAGGCTGAGATAGCACAAATGAGTCGAGTACCTTATGCTTCGGCTGTAGGATCAATCATGTATGCTATGATGTGTACTCGACCTGATGTAGCTTTTGCCCTGAGCATGGTTAGCAGGTTTCAGGGGAACCCTAGCAAGGCACACTGGACTGCGGTAAAGAATATTCTCAAGTACCTACGAAGGACTAAGGACTGGGTCCTTACCCTTGATGGGAGTGATGACTTGAGAGTTGTAGGGTATAGTGATGCTAGCTTCCAGACTGATAGGGATAACTTCCGCTCTCAGTCGGGCTGGGTCTTTACCCTAAATGGAGGAGCAATTTCTTGGAAGAGTTCCAAGCAAGAGACAATGGCAGATTCTACTTGTGAATCAGAGTATATTGCAGCTAGCGAGGCGGCAAAGGAGGCGTTATGGCTGAGGAACTTCATTGGAGACCTTGGAGTTGTACCAGCTATTAAAGAGCCAATGGAAATTTTCTGTGATAGTGAAAGTGCTGTTGCCTTAGCCAAGGAACCAAGGGATCACAGGAGATCCAGACACATCGACAGAAAATACCATTTCATCAGACATCGGATCGAAGAAGGACTCCTCGTGGCAAAGAGGGTATCATCAGATGAGAATCCGGCAGATCCCCTCACGAAGGGACTGACTCGGGTTAAGCATCTTCAGCATGCTCGGAGCATAGGGCTGAAGGATGATATTAGATTTAGTAGTTAGATAACCTCAAAATTTGTAAAGTGTAATTGACATCTGATGATGAATAAAAGTGTTTTATTTATGAGTAAAGTGTTGCTATCTCTTGTCGATCGTTTACTATATTTCTTTTGCATGTTTTGACTTCCAGAATAATTTTTGTTTGGTATAACATATTATTCAAACCTCCACAGTCGGTCATATGTTGGAAGTAGGTATGAATCAAGACTGTCATGTTTGGTTGTAGAGGTCTTGGACAAGGCTATAGCAATCATGAGTGCTCATAAGTTCTAAGCATTGGACTCAACCCACGCTCACTGGAATCACTTCATGGAATTCTATCTCGAGTGATCGTGAGACGGTAATATCGTATAAGTCTTCAAACCTAGAGATATGATTTGTTACTTACAAGTTGGTTATGCATTGATTGTACGAAAAATGCATTGGTAACTCGATGTTATAAATCGCGCTCTTGTGTGTAATTCAATGAGTGGTAGAACAAACATATGAGTCGAAGTTTATCTGTTCCTTCTTGGATTAGAAGCTGATATCTGGGCCCCTCGATGATTTTGTTTTGACCTATGTGCCGGGCCCGGTCAGAACTAAATTGATGTGTTCAATGAAGTTCTTTGTCAAACAAATCGGAAATCGGGAAACAAACTGTTGGACAATAAGTAAGACGTTGTTCCGTGTATTTGTCCGACTGATATCTAGAACAGAGGATTATATGATCACTTATCTTAAAATGGCGTACCATCATCTTCTCAGTTCCGAGAAACCTTGTAAAGAGCTACGATTGCTGATCGGTTCCTGAAGTCATACTTGCAGTAATAGTTATTAGACTTATCCAAGTGGGAGACTGTTGGATAAGGTGTCTAAGTCCATAACTATTTCTGGTATGTACTTGACCCGACCCGGCATGGTCCATTTGGGTTGCATGGCACCATGCAATTGGATAGACTAAATGAGAGAAATAACACTTGGAGATTATTAATATATTATAAGTTCTAATATATTAATAATATTATTTGATTAGTTTGATCAAGAATTAATTTAGAATTAATTATGTGATCAAAAGATAACTAATTAAATATATGGGTTGATTATGTAAATCATCCATATCTTGTATAGTGGGCTAAGAGGCTCCATGGATTATCAAGTTGGGTTCCACCCATAGGATGCTCCATGGGAGTTACAAACCCATGGGTCATGGAAATGAAGAGTCATGACACATTAGGGTTTAACCCTAGATGTGTCAACACTATATAAGAAACATATTCTCCACCAAAATCGGCTACACTAAGAAACAAGAGGGCTTGGCCGATTTTTGAGAAGTGTGTGTTCTCTCATAAGTTCTTCCAAGAGCATTTGGTGTTGTGTGAAGCATTTGAGGCATCACACTTGGGGTGCTAGGCTCACAAGGTTTCAAGGAACACAAACAACAACAAGGTAAGTTATTCTATCTATACTTTAAGTTAAAATTGTTCCCCATGTATGCTAGATAGGAATATAACCTTGGAATTCAACTTTGCATGATAATTAGACAAACATAGATCCAAGGTTATTAGGGTTGCATGTACACTTAGGAAGTGTTAGAATGCTCAAAACCCATCAGTTTCTAATGCACTTAAATATCTATGGAGGTTGCATGAGTTGGGAGGGGGGGGGGGGGGTGACGGGTGTAACCCGTGTTTCATCAAACTTATGTCCATTTTTTAACAATATCGGCCCCTCCCCACTAGATCTTTTCCAATTTAAACCCAAATCTTACCTTTTAGCCCCTGCCTCAATAAAATATTCTCAACTTTAACCCAATACTTACCATTCAACCCTTAGCTTCCAACATCTCTTCAAATTAAGTCCCAATAATTTACCAAGTAGTCCCTGCCTTTACAAATATTTAAAAAACCAATCCCAAACTTACAATTTAAACCCCTAACTTCTAAATTATGCCAATTATCACCTCCAAACCAACACCTTGATATATAATTATTGATTTTAGGGCTATAATTCGTTCATTACCTTGTATATTCATTTGTTTAATAAACGGGGTGTTACATTAATCTAGTATAGAATCTAGAAGATGTGTCTCATGGAATGTCTCCGCACCCAAATCAAAAGTCACTATTTTTTGTGCCTTCATCTTCTCATCAATATAACAAAGCCAATGAAGATGACCATTATAGCAATCAACACAAACTTCATGTTGAGGATGAATCCGTGACACGTAGGATGGAAACCTTTGAGTGATTAACTTCCAGGAACCACTTTTCATGTTATAAACCTCAACTTGCCGCCACTCTTTAATGACATGATGTTGGTGGCTACTGGGTGGTTGGTGAATGCCATTAAGCATAACAACTCTGTAATCCTTTGTTTCAGGTTCATATCCAAACCAGAAAATGATTTCCATAGAGTCATTATAATTATTGGAGTGCATGGAATGTGAGGGTAGAGTTAACATGGTAGAGAGAGAAGGGTTCCAAATGTTAACGACTAAATAATCATCTGATCTGTGAGAAAAACATACTAAGTCGTCAACTGAACCTATAACAATATTTTGAGATGGAGGATTATTTGGGATTTTGATGAAGTTAATGAGTTTGAGATGGGGAGATCGAGAATTAGGATGTGCTATGAACGGTTCACAGTGAAAATAAAAATAATCCTTCGTGAACACCAAGAGAATTTCAGTGTTGTTATGGATAGAATGATGGAGGTGGGATTTCACAAAGGAGGATTGAGATAAGAGAGCATTCCAGGATTTAGAGGCACACCTCATTTAAGCAAGCTGTTTTGCCAATAACCGGATAATATGTTCAACAAAACATCATCATGTAGGTTCTCCATTGTAGTTGGATGCTATGTTGAAGCAATTTTCTAGTTAGAAAGTCGATGTAATTAAGGATGGATAGTTTTGAAATGTCACACAAACGCAATCATCAAACGCGTATATATAGAATTTCAGAGAAGTAGATTTTCCACGCAAATTCAAACAACCTTAAAATCACAACATTTTAGTCCCACAGGTTTACCAAGAAGTTAGATTGCCTAGAAGAAAAGGTCAAAGTCTATTACGAGAACAAGTAAAAAATATTTGAATGTTGAGTTGCTTGTAATTTGTAGGGGGGATGTATTTCACAATGCATTGAACTCTATATAGTTCAATGGAGTGCCTAATTTTCTATAAACTCTATTCATTTTTATCCCATAATGCATTAAACTCTACAAGTTCAATGAAACATATTAAAAAAATATTTATTTAAAGATTTAAAGATTTTTCTTTTTCCCATTAAAGAGTTCAATGGCTATTGAACTCCAAATCTATTGAATGACAAGGTGACATTTCACAGTGGTGGAGTTGTATCCATTGAATAACAAGTAAGCATGACACCTCATTCAACTTTTCCATTAAACTTCCCATTGTGGATGCTCTAACCGGTAAAAAAGTCACCAAAATTCGAAATGTAATTTCTTTTTTGGGGGTATTACTAAAAGAAGAAAGGGTATAAATCTTTCAAGATTTGAACTTTTCTTTCCAAAAGACGACATTGAATTTTAACTAATATGAAACTAATTAACTTACCAAACATCATATGATATATTAGAAAATCAAACTAACAAGCACAAATAAACCGATTAAAGACCAATTTTAATTTACACTTGTTACATCGGCATGTTTAGACAAGATATGAAATGATGCCCTCCATAATATATATTTTAGTTTGGGCTAGATATTTTTTTTCCATCTCCAATTCTTCTTACTATTAAGTGTGTGAGAGGGAATCAGGTTAGGATTTCATTTTGCTCAAAGTTTGTAGTCTAGTTTTCTTGTTGCAATTCGTTCTTCGTTCATGGTTTGTAAGTTTGGTTTATCAAAGCTATGTTTACAGTTTTGTTGCTTAAGAAGTGAAAGTTACTTCTCTTCTTTGATTGTCTTCCAAGCTTGTAGTGGATCTAATCATTCACATATTGAAGGTGTTAGTCTTGAGTATAATGAGCCATGACCTACATTTGATAGCCAAAAAGGTCAATGCAACAACGAAACCCAATTGATTTTAAGCTTATGGTTCCTATAATTGGAACTATAAAAAACATCATTTATTTCAAAAATATTATATTTACAAAATTGGTTGGACCCATCGCCATCAAATTTTATCGGTCGATTTTGTATTATATTTGTTAGCTAATATTTTTATTGCAAAACATCCGAGTTTATTTAAAATTTGTGATACTTTGATGATTATTTGTTAGTATGTTAGCATTTAGGGTTTAGGCCCAACGCCCTTAAGGTTTTAGTTAGGTGAGAGCCTATATGTATATGAGGTTTAACCCTCTCTATCAATCAAACAACTTATAATACTTGCATAATATCAAAGCCAAACACTTTCAATTCTTTCTTTTGATCAGCCCAACGTTTGAACCCTAGCCAGCAACAACACTGCCAGTGTTGAAGCTTCTAAATACTATCTTCCCCTTTCAACTCTCTTTTTCCTTCTTTTTTCCGCTACCGTTGGGGTTTCTATGCATCAAATACATTTAAACTAAGTAGCAGAAAAATCAAACTATGATATACCAAAGTGTACATGCAACCTATGGATCTTTGATTTCATAGTAATTACCGCCACCCTAAGAAAACATAAATACAAAGAAGAATCACATACCTCTCTTGTAGCCAAAGACATTCGCGCTTGAGCTCTCATGCATGTGCCTTGTTTGCATGTAAGGACCCTAACTAGAATCTCTCTCTAGGTTCACACTCAATGAACTAAAAAAAGCACAATAAAAAATAACTAAGGTGACGTCAAACTCTAAGAGAGTTCGTCCACAAGAAGGGAGAGAGAAAAGGCAAAAATTCAAGCCTGGAATAAGCAAGGAAGAATGAATCCATAAGACTCTATTTATAGCCTTGAATATCTTCCATGGTTTTATCCTCCATCCGATATGGGATGGGATGACCCAAACGAAATTCCCTTTATTCATAGGGGAAATTTCCTCCACCTCCTTCCCAAGGGGGTTCTAGAATATTTCTGATTAATCAACTATTTATTAATTTATATTCAACCATTTAATTAATTAAACTGTTAAGTAATTCACAAACTATTTTCCAGTTCGTTTCTAATTAATTATTCAAGATTAACACCTTAGCCTTGTCCTCTTTCTCTCTCTCTCTCTCATAAGTTATAGATATCATCGGAAACCTTGCTACTTTTGACGCCGTCTTCGTCGGCACCCAATTCATCTAAATATTTCCACCACTACATTAAGCTCTAGCTATCATAGTTGCCTACAAATCTAGTCTTCGTCGCCACTCATTGATGATGTCGTCATCGCATTCAGATCTAGGTGTCGTTGTTGACTCGGGTTCTTAATATCCGTCAGCCTTCTTATCTTCATTTATGTTTTCAATTTTTTTTTTGTTTAGATCTAGTTTTAAATTCTTGATAAAACTAGGGATGGTGGATGTTAGCATGTTAGAAATTAGGATTTTTATTAGGCTAGCTAGGATCCCTTATGTATATGGGGTTTAACCTTCTCTATCGATCAAGAAACTTATAGTATTTATATGGTATTAGAGCCGACTTCTCGCACCCTCCTGGTTCTCCAAGCCATAATGTTTTAAAGATATCTGAATGCTCATAAATCCAATTAATACGGTTAAAATGCCCTAGAATAAATAAATAAATAAATAAATAAAGACGCTTTTATCTTCAATTTCATATATTTGCAAATTCAGATTCCTTTATTTAAACAGGTGCATCGTAGTCATTTCATATCATTTGGCTTACCAACTTTTCTTTCCAATACTGTGTAAAAACATTCTTTAAAAAAATGTTATACTAAAAAAAGGTTATCATATACTTGAAAAAATGTTCCTTCTTACAAACGGTGAAAAGGTTTATAAAGATGTAGAAAACAGTTATAAAAAGGAACATTCACATTCTTCTGACGTATATAATTTTTTTAAGCTTCCTGATGGAGTTGGCTAATAATGAAATAAATGGCTACTAATGTGAACCCATGCTTAAATAATCTAAACTATACAAGAATGAATAAACATATATAATTTACCCCCACCCCTCCCCCCCACCCTCCCCCGGTTTAAGCACAAAGTTTCCAAATGTTTAAACTTTGACAAAAATCCAAACATAGCTTAGTAGGAAATCTCTTTGTAAATATTTCTACAAACCAGTGAGCTGATGTAACATGAAACACAAGTACATGTCCGCTGACAATATGTTCCATAACAAAAAAAATATACTCATTTTTATAGTTTTGGTTTCTTGATGTTGTACCAGATTAGAAGTTAAATACATTTCACTCACTATGTCACCACAAGCGTCACTTTAGAAGGTGTATAAGCTAACTCGAGTTGAAGGATGCGAAGCAGAAACAACATTTGCTAAACCTAGGTGCTCAATTTCAGCTAAGGAATGAAAAATGACATGTTGACACTTAGAAGATCACAACACGAGCTAGATGATTACCAAGATAGACACAGACATAGAACCCGGAGGTGGACAGACGAGTATGAGGAAATTCATGCATAAGAGTACCCGAAATGTATCAAATGATATGGTTAAAAGAAAGCTAATACGGTCGACGAGTCTGAGGAAACCATGCCTAGTCAGCATCAGAGAGACCACCAAGATAGACACAGACACAGAACCCGGAGGTGGACAGACGAGTATGAGGAAATTCATGCATAAGAGTACCCGAAATGTATCAAATGATATGGTTAAAAGAAAGTTAATAAAGTCGACGATTCTGAGGAAACCATGCCTAGTCAGCATCAGACAAAACTCGGAGGTGGACAGACGAGTATGGGGAAATTCATGCATAAGAGTACCCGAAATGTATCAAATAATATGGTTAAAAGAAAGTAGGGGTGAGCATGGTGCGGTTTGGTGCGGTTTTCAAACCAAACCGAACCGCAAACCGCATGGTGCGGTTTTTGCATTCTTAAAACCGTTGGGTGCGGTTTTGCAATGGTTCGATTTTTCGGTTTTTAAATGCGGTTTCGGTTTGTATCGGTTTGGTTTCGGTTTTTAAACCGTGTTAAGAATTTGGTACAGTTTTTTTTTTATGTTTTTTGGTGGGGTTTTTTAAAACTGTAAGAACTGAAAACCATGTGCATATAAGCTTGTATTGTGCTGTTTTTTTTCAATACATTCATTTTCAGCTCAAAACAAAATTACATAATCAAAAATTGTAAGTTGCTTAAAATACAACTTGTGACCACTCTCACAAACTAATTAATAATTGAAGGTTGGTTGATTTTGACTTAATTTGTTACAAGCTTATTACATGTAATCGACTAGTACGTTTGACTAACAATAGAACATTTCTTTTGCACCTCATATAGTCTTATACAAATACAAAATAAACATATAATAAATATATTATCATTTATAAATATTTTAAATAGCATGTATATAATATACATTGATTGATTTATTACTATACACGCTTGCGGTGCGGTTCGGTTTTGGTGGACCAGTTTTTAGGATAGAAACCGCACCGCACCGTTGACCTTCGGTTTTTGCAAAAATTAAATCGGCACCATTGGTTTTTGCATAGGTTTCGGTTTTTTGGTTGTGGTTTATTGCGGTTTTATCGGTTTTTATTTAGTCGGTTCGGTTTTTGCTCACCCCTAAAAGAAAGTTAATACGATCGACGAGTCTGAGGAAACCATGCCTAGTCAGCATCAGAGAGACCAAGCAGTCGACAGAGGATGCATGTATGAATAATCCATGCATACGAGTACTCTAAATGTATCAAAGGATATGGTTAAATGAAAGTAAATGTGGTTCACGTGAATAGTTAATATATAAGCATATTTGTTGAACAACATAGATAATATTTGGGCAAATGACATGTTATTGAGGTGTCACACTTAACAAACCTATCTTGGATATTCTTGAAACAGCTAAACCATGCCTCGCGTCATGGCACGCCTTGATGCGCGTCTTTTAGAACCATGATTTTGTTTTTTATTATATATATATATATATATATATATATATATATATATATATATATATATATATATATATATATATATATATATATATATATATATGAGCATTCAATCGAGAACATTTCTTATTGCGAGAACCTTTGAGAACAGATTTGGGCCACATATTATTTTAATTAAAATTATAAAAGAGTTGCGGAATTTGTCCCAAAACAATAATATGATAAAGAGTTATCAAAAGCATTTCCTTAGAAACGTATTTCATTAAAAGACTCGGGATGTCATGTTCGATACAGTACATAAGTATAAACAATACAATATAAGCCTTACTACATTATTTCATATCTATAGGTCTATATCCGTAATCCCTCATCCCTACACATCACAACTATGCTCGAGCGCCACTACCTGTAATACAAGAAACTGAGTGGGTCAGGCTTGGGAGCCTGGTGAGCACATAGGGTTTTCAACCCACAATAAATAAGTTTATTAACTTTATCAAACCAAACAAAACCGATTACCCGTTCCCGTTATCCTCACTTTACGTCCCTAAAACATCTAACACAAGGGACCTAGTCTAAGGACTATCATCGGGATGTACACTACTGCTAAGGGGATTCCTCAGAAATAGATGTCCATAAGGCAACCATGTGGGGGATGGAGTAAACCTGGTGAGCACACAGTTCAAATAAACACACAGTTCAAATAAACACCTACAGGTTGCGAGCCTGCTAGTGTTCCACTCGACTGTCTAGAATAGTCTGTGGTCGTCATCTATACTCCGCTAGATGATTGGATCATCAATAACATTTATAACGAGGCCTCTCATTATTTTATTTGGTCACACAACAACTATTACATCTACCCATGTTTTACCCAACACATTTTGTAGATATAAAATACATATACAATTTAACTCAATTAAAACATGTATAAAATTGTTCATCCAGCATAGATAGCAAGTATGGAGATAATATGCACACACAACACGTAATTTATATAAAATACTTAATATCTTGTAATATGAAAGCAACTATGCACTCACTTGAAAAAGGTGGTGATTCTGCCTTTGAGCAGCGCTTCGTTATCTCGAAATAATTATCCTTCGATAAAACCTAGTATCCATACCACTAGGGTTTACTCTAACGTTAACCGTGACTAATTAATAGTTTAGCTATTATTATTATTATTATTATTATTATTATTATTATTATTATTATTATTATTATTATTATTATTATTATTATTATATAAGCGTTAAACAACACTCTATATAAATCATAATAATAGCCCAAATAATTATTTTAAGGCTCTAATAACATTACTATATGGAAACATAAGTTATACTAAAGATAGGGTAGGCATATCTCACTTACAGCGGGCTTTCTCGAAAACCGGGCTTCGTTGGAGCGTCATCCCTGAGCTTAAAGGCTCTTTTCTCGGGACTCAGGGAGCCTCAGGGCTTCCTTCGGGTGCCAGGGGGTTTACCTAGGCTTTAGGGGGCTTAAGGGGAGCTAGAGAGAGTTTAGAGGGAGAAAGTGAAAGAGGAAAGGTGTGAGAATGAATGGAACCCGAAACATCTATTTATAGTGTGAAATCCTGATGGACTCGTCGAGTAGGAGGACCTACTCGCTGAGTTGGGGCATGTGGTGGCCTTCTGGTGGTGTCACATGTCCAATTCTGGTGGTGCCACGTCACCCAATATCACGTATCAGCCTCCCGACTTAGAAAGATCATAACTTTCGCATACGAGCTCCGTTTTCGACGTTCTTTCTTTCAACATGTAGGTAAAATCAAGATCTACAACTTTCTTTTAGACTCTGTCGGTTAATTCTCGGCCGATCTTAAATTTAACACTAGGAGGAGATTAGACTGCTAAATGACCGTGAAGAATTCGTAACTCCTTCATATGGACTCTGTTTTCGTCTGTCTTTTTACCGTTGAGTTCCTATTAATGATATCTTCAACTCTCATTTAGGCCGCGTACGCCAAAAACTGCTCGACTAAAATTCGAGTTTCGGGTTGTACACTGCTAAGCCGAAACTTTGAAAAATCATAACTTCCTCACACGAAGTCAGAGTTGGGCTTTCTTTTTATCGATGTTCTCGGTTTAACATATACTAAAACTTTGGTTTAGATCACTAATGCTAAAATGTCCTCCATCATAAATTCACTATTTACGTCTCTCGGTGCTGTGCTAGTTTTGCCGTAAAACTTCGGCGGGCCATAACTTCTTCGTTATAACTCGGATTTCGACGTTCTTTATATGTACGGAACACTTGTTTCTACCACTACGACTTTATGTAAAGATATCAGACTTATTTCACACTTTAATTTTGACGCATATTTTTATCCTTTATTAATTATATCTTTATAATTAAGTAATAAGCACACAAATATATAGAATTCAAATATTTCATCTTTATTACTTCAAAAAGAGTTACAATAGTTGACCTAGACTATTACATTTTCTAAAAATGCTTAGCCCTGAAACCCGGGCGTTACAATTCTCTCCCCCTTTCGGATGATTCCGTCTCGGAATCATGCATCAACAAACAGATGTGGATAACAACTCATCATGTCACTCTTTGTTTCCCAAGTGAGATTCGGCCCATTCGAATGTTTCCATCAGACTAGCACTAAGTAGACCATCTTGCGTCGTAGCTTCTTAGTCTTACGGTCAACAATTGCCTCAGGCTCTTCGATCATCCTTTTATTCTCATCCATCCATAACTCTGAGATTGGAATTACGTCGGGAACTTATCCCGTGAATTTCCTCAGATAACACACATGGAAGGTGTTATGAATACCATCGAGTTCTTTGGGTAATTCCAGCTTGTAAGCTTGGTTCCCAATATTCTAAAGAACTTTAAACGGTCCAATAAACCTTGGACTCAACTTTCCTTATTTCCCGAATCGTATAAGTCCCTTCCACGGTGAGACTTTAAGCAAAACCGAATCCCCAACTTCGAAGGTCATCTGTCGTATTTTCTTGTCAGCATAGCTCTTCTGATGATCCTGAGCTGCTAACATCCTTTTCCTAATCACCTTTAGTTTCTCAGCAGTTTCAAGGACTATCTCGGGGCCCATAAATTGCTTCTCTGCGGCCTAAAGCCAACAAGACGGTGTACGACACTTCTGTCCATACAAGGCTTGATAAGGTGCCATCTTGATGCTCGAGTGGAAAATGTTGTTGTAGGAGAATCTACCAAAGGTAAGTGCTCGTCCCAAATCCATTGGAACTCAAGGGTACATGCTCTCAGCATATCTTCAAGCGTTTGAATCGTTCTTTCGCTCTAACCATCAGTTTGTGGATGGTAAGTCGTACTCAAATAAAATTTCGTACCCAATTCTTCTTACCGACTCCTCCAAAACCTCGACATGAAACGACTATCACGATCTGATACAATTGTACGAGGAACACCATGAAGTCTTACTATCTCTTTCACGTATGCATTTGTGAGCTTATCCATATACCACTTCTCGTTGGCTGCTATGAAGTGTGCACTCTTAGTGAAATGATCCATGACTACCCAAATCATGTCGTGACTGTTCTTCGTCCTGGGCAGTTTAGTAACAAAATCCATGGTGATGTGTTCCCATTTTCCCATGGGTACAAGTAAAGGTTCTAAACCCCCATACGGTTTCTGATGTTGTGCATTAACTCTCGCACATGTCACACACTCGACCATGTAGTTCACAACATCGAGCTTCATCGTCGGCCACCAGTAGTAAGGTTTTAGGTCCCTATACATTTTAGTGCTACCGGGATGAATCGAGTACATGGTATTGTGTGTTTCTTCCATCAAAAGGTCTCTTATTCTTCCCGTCTTAGGTACCCAAATCCGATCTTGGAATACCTTTAGTCCTCAACTGTTTGTATCGAACACTAACGTTTTGCCCAAATGTTCTTCCTTTCAGTCATTCTTCTCTAAAGCTTCTTCTTGGTCTTTCCTGATACTTTCCACAATCATCGAGACGACTTCAATTCTCAACGCTCATGGCATTTTCCTTTCGAGGTTGACTTTCCGACTAAGAGCATCAGCAACAACATTTGCTTTACCAGGGTGGTAAAGTATCTCACAGTCGTAGTCCTTGAGTAACTCTAGCCAGCGTCGGTGCCTCATGTTCAATTCTTTCTGATTAAAGAGATACTGGAGACTCTTATGATCAGTGAAAAGCTTGCAGTTCGTGTCGTAGAGGTAATGCCTCCATATCTTTAAAGCAAATACTACTGCTTCCAACTCCAGATCATGAGTGGGATAGTTCTTTTTGTGCTCTTTCAATTGTCGAGATGCGTATGCTATCACCTTTTCTCTCTGGGTTAGAACACAACCCAACCCGACTCCAGATGCATCACTGTAAACCGCAAAGTCTTCATTTCCATCGGGTAGAGAAAGTATCGGTGCTTCACATAACTTCTTCTTTAGCTTCTAGAATGCCTCATCATGCTTCTCACTCCATGTATATGTAGCTCCTTTGTGAGTCAAAGTTGTCAATGGAGCAGCTATCGAAGAAAAGCCTTGGATAAATCGTCGGTAATATCTGGCTAATCCTAGAAAGCTTCAAATATTTGTGGGACTCTTTGGATGTTCCCACTTCATTACAGCTTCGATTTTTTCTGGGTCAACCATTATTCCCTCCTAGTTAACCACATGACCTAAGAAATGGACTTCTTGGATCCAAAAATCACACTTGGAGAACTTTGCATAAAGCTTCTCCTTCTTCAACACTTATAATACTTCCCGTAGATGCTTGCCATGCTCCTCTTGGCTTTTCGAGTAGGTCATAATGTCGTCGATGAACACTATCACATATTTATCGAGGAATGGTTTACAAACCCTATTCATCAAATCCATAAATGCTGCTGGAGCATTGGTTAGTCCGAATGACATAACCAAGAACTCGTAGTGTCCATATCTCATTCTAAATGCAGTTTTGTCAATATCCTGCTCTCTTACCTTTAGCTGATGATATCCTGACCTAAGATCGATTTTTGAGAAGTAGCTCGAACCTTGCAACTGATTGAATAGGTCATCAATCCTCGGCAATGGATACTTGTTCTTCACCGTCGCCTTATTCAGCTCTCGGTAGTCTATGCACATCCTCATGCTTCCGTCCTTCTTCTTCACGAATAACACCGAAGCTCCCCATCGTAATGAACTTGGTCGAATGAAACCGTTGTCCAACAGCTCCTGGAGTTGCATCATAAGCTCCTTCATCTCCGCTGTTGCTAGTCGGTAAGGTGCCTTTGCTATCGGTGTTGTACCTAGTAACAAGTCCATTCGAAACTCCACTTGCCTATTTGGTGGTAATCCAGGAAGATCTTCGGGAAAGACTTCCGGATAATCACACACGACCGGTATTCTCTGCACCTCCTTCTTCTCCTTCTTAGCATCTATAACAAACTCCAAATATGATGCACATCCTTTGGACAAACATTTTCTGGCTTTCATCAGGGTGATGATTCCAGAATTTGCTCTGCGTTTGTCCCCGTACACCATAAATGACTCTTTTCCGGGTGGGCTCACCCTTACTATTTTGTTTCGGCATAATATCTCGACATCGTTGGCGCTAAGCCAATCCATACCCAAAACGATGTCGAACTGTTTAACTCTATGGGTAATAGCTCTTCATGGAATTCGTTTCCGTTTAGGTCGATGACTACATTATTAATACGATTACTAACAGGTACGAACTTGCCACTGGCAACTTCTACAATCAGGGCATTATCAAGTTTTTCTAGAGGTAATGCTAGTTTCCCACCAAATTTACATGACACAAAGGAGTAGTTGGCTCCGGAATCAAATAGTATATTGGCAGGCAAACCATTTACAAGAAAGGTACCTAAAGCGATGTCTGCTGCCTCGAGCGTCATCTGGAAGGCTCTCACCTTCGGCTTCGGTGAAATGTTGGGCCTTCCCGCATCTTTCTTCTTTGGGTAATCCTTAGCAATATTCCCTTCTTCACAGCACTCGTAGCACACCCTCTTTGTTGATGGTGCACTCATTGGCATAGTGCGCCATTTTCCCACACTTGTAGCAGGTTACTTCCTCGCTACATTTTCCTGAGTGCTTCTTCTTGCACTTCTCACACCATTTCAATCCCCGAACTTCTTCGAATCGAACTTTCTCTTCTTTTTGTTGGGTTTAGTATACCCTTCAAATTTCCTCTTCTCGCCAACCTCAACCTTGCTGGCAGCTCTTCCCTTAATCATATCCTCTACAGACTTGGCAGCCCAGATAGCTACCTCCAGAGTATGCGCCTGACGCACTGGCACCGCGTACTCCCATGGAAGTCCCTTTGCATACTTATCAATTTTCGTCAGCTCATCCGGGACAAGATACAAGTCAAAATCCATCTTTTCTGTGAAGTTGTTCGTGTATTCATCGATTGACATGCTTCTTTTCTTCAGGGTTAGGAACTGGTTCTCTAGCTCGAACAAGTTTTGAGCTGAGCAATACTTCCATTTGAATTTCACCAGAAATTCTGCCCACATAAGTTGTAGGGGCTCATTGGGGCTTAGATTTGGGCCACATATTATTTTAATTAAAATTATAAAATAATATTCATAGAAAAAATAGTTACAAATAATTGAAAAACCCACTAACCAACACCACTCACCACCTAACACCACCTCCGCCACCCATCACCACCACCACCCACCACCATCACTCATCACCACCACCCGCCTCCACCACTCACCACCCATCAACTACTAAAGACACCACCCACCACCACAATCACCACCTGCCACTACCTAACCAACACCACAACCCACCATCACCGCCCACCACTACCACACATCACCACCACCCCCACCCACCTACATCACCCATCACCACCACCACCCACCACCCACCACCACCACTACCCATCAACACTACCCCTCACCACTATTTCCACCCACCACCCACCAAAACCACCACTCATCACCACCATCACCACCCACCACTTACCACCACCCAACCACCATCACTCGCTACCATCACCTATCTCCACCACCACTACCAACCACCACCCACTACCCACCACCACCCACTACCATCGTTCACACCTACCACCCACCAAAAACCATCAAACACCACTATCACTACCACCCGTCATCACCACAAACCACTGCCACCCCACCTATCACCCGCAAAAACCACCACCCACCACCACCAATACCACCTACCACCATCACCTCCCACCACTAACCATCACTACCACCAAATATCATCACATACCACCACCACCTACCACTACCACCTACCCACCAACATCCAACACTATTCACCATCGCCACCCACAACTAGCCACCACCAACGTCTACTGTGACATCCCAAAAATCACGGCCAGAAAAAACCAGTTTTTGTTTATACTTTATTTCAAAATCAGAGTAACCTTTTAAAAAAAAGAGTTGCGGAATTTGTCCCAAAATAATAATATGATAAAGAGTTATCAAAAGCATTTCCTTAGAAATGTATTTCATTAAAAGACTCGGCATGTCATGTTCGATACAGTACATAAGTATAAACAATACAATATAAGCCTTACTACATTATTTCGTATCTACAGGTCTATATCCGTAATCCCTCATCCCTACACATCACAACTATGCTCGAGCGCCACTACCTGTAATACAAGAAACTGAGTGGGTCAGGCTTGGGAGCCTGGTGAGCACATAGGGTTTTCAACCCACAATAAATAAGTTTATTAACTTTATCAAACCAAACAAACCCGATTACCCATTCCCGTTATCCTCACTTTACCTCCTTAAAACATCTAACACAAGGGACCTAGTCTAAGGACTATCATCAGGATGGACACTACTGCTAAGGGGATTCCTCAATAATAGATGTCCTTAAGGAAACCATGTGGGGGATGGAGTACACCTGGTGAGCACACAGTTCAAATAAACACACCGTTTAAATAAACACCTACAGGTTGCGAGCCTACTAGTGTTCTACTGGACTGTCTAGAATAGTCTGTGGCAGTCTTCTATACTCCGCTAGATGACTGGATCATCAATAACATTTATAACGAGGCCTCTCATTATTTTATTTGGTCACACAACAACTATTACATCTACCCATGTTTTACCCAACACATTTTGTAGATATAAAATACATATACAGTTTAACTCAATTAAAACATGAATAAAATTGTTCATCCAACATAGATAGCAAGTATAGAGATAATATGCACACACAGCACGTAATTTATATAAAATACTTCATATCTATGTGTAAGATGAAAGTAACTATGCACTCACTTGAAAAAGGTGGTGATTCTGCCTTTGAGCAGTGCTTCGTTATCTCGAAACAATTATCCTTCGATAAAACCTAGTATCAATACCACTAGGGTTTACTCTAACGTTAATTGTGACTAATTAATAGTTTAACTATTATTATTATTATATAAGCGTTAAACAACACTCTATATAACTCATAATAATAGTCCAAATAATTATTTTAAGGTCCTAATAACATTACTATATGGAAACATAAGCTATACTAAAGATAGGGTAGGCATAGCTCACCTACAGCGAGCTTTCTCAAAAACCGGGCATCACTGGAGCAGCATTCCCGAGCCAAAAGTCTCTTTTCTCGGGACTCCGGGAGCCTACTAGGGGTTTACCTAGGCTTTAGGGGGCTTAAGGGGAGTTAGAGAGAGAGAGAGAGAGAGAGAGAGAGAGAGAGAGAGAGAGTTTAGAGAGAGAAAGTGGAAGAGGAAAGGTGTGAGAATGAATGGAACCCGACACATCTATTTATAGTGTGAAATCCTAATGGACTCGCCGAGTAGGAGGACCTACTCGCCGAGTTGGGGCATGTGGTGGTCTTCTGGTGGTGCCACGTGTCCAATTCTGGTGGTGCTACTTCACCGAATATCACGTATCAGCCTCTCGACTTAGAAAATCATAACTTTCGCATACGAGCTCCGTTTTCATTGTTATTTTTTTCAACACGTAGGTAAAATCAAGATCTACAACTTTCATTTAGACTCTATCAGCTAATTCTCGACCAATCTTAAATTTAACAGTAGGAGGAGATTAGACTGCTAAATGACCACGAAGAATTCGTAACTCCTTCATACGGACTCCGTTTTCGTCTGTCTTTTTACCGTTGAGTTCCTATTAATGAAATCTTCAACTCTCATTTAGGTTGCGTAAGCCAAAAACCGCTCGAACTAAAATTCGAGTTTCAGGTTGTGCACTGTTAAGCCGAAACTTTGAAAGGTCATTACTTCCTCATACGAAGTTAGATTTGGGTGTTCTTTTTATGGATGTTCTCGGTTTAACATATACTAAAAATTTGGTTTAGATCACTTAGGCTGAAAAGTCCTCCATCATAAATTCACTATTTACGTCTCCCGGTGCCGTGCCGATTTTGCCATAAAACTTCGGCGGGCCATAACTTCTTCGTTATAACTCGGATTTCGGCGTTATTTATATGTACGAAACCCTTGTTTCGACCACTACAACTTTATGTAAAGATATCAGACTTATTTCATACTTTAATTTTGACGCGTATTTTTATCCTTTATTAATTATATCTTTATAATTAAGTAATAAGCACACAAATACACATAATTCACATAGAATTCAAATATTTCATCTTTATTACTTCAAAAAGAGTTAGAATAGTTGACCTAGACTATTACATTGTCTAAAAATGCTTAGCCCTGAAACCCGGGCGTTACATCTACCATCACCTACACCCAACATCCACCAAAACCACCAAACACCACCCCCCCAGCATCACCCCCACCCAAAATCCAGCAAAACCACCACCCTACCACCATCTTCCATCCACCATTACCACCTACACATCCACCATCACCGCCCTCCAGTTACCACCACCCACCACCTCCACCACCATCACCTATTACCTATGCCACCATCACCATCTGTCACTAACCACCATTATCCGTCACCACCACCACCATCAAACATCACCACTCACCACTACCACTCATCACCATCATACGCTACTACCCACCCACCAATACCACTACAATCCACTACCCACCAACCACCATCACCCATCACAATTTACCACACACCACAACCACACCTCATCACCACCTATTGCTACCACATTCATGCAACCCACCATCGATATAAATAATATATGATTTGATACGTATAATCATGTGATTAAATGTATTTAATCGCATATGATTATTGTTGATAAAGAACATTTATTGAATCGAGAACACAATAATGAACTTTGACCATTAAATCATATGTTATTTGATACATATAATCACATGTGATTGTATGCATTTAATCATATATGATTTATGAGGACAATTTCTATTTTTGCGATTTCATTTCAGTAATTGATCTTGTGTATCTAATCACATGCGATTATATGTATTTAATCACATATGCTTTATGTAGACAATATGTAACAGCCCGAAATCTCAAGTATTGTTAAAATTACATTTTGGGGTGTTTTAAAAGGGGGACTCGGCGAGTTGGAGCCAGACTCGCCGAGTAGGATCGCAGACCTGGTCGCGGGTTCGCAACTGGACTCGATGAGTCAGATAGGGACTCGGCGAGTCTGCGCTGTTTAGCGAAAACCCTAGCCGTTTAGGTTTGGGACGTATATAATGAACTTATAGGCCGTCATTTTCCGTTTTTAGCCTACTGAGAAGAACCCTAATCGGTTGTGTGCATCTGGAGCAAGGATTGAAGGCCATTGGTGGTCTTGAAGAAGTTATTGTGCAAGGAAGAGAAGGGTTTGGCTAAAGGAACAGCAAGGGAATCACATTCTGAGGATTGGAGATACAGAGAGCACATTATCCAGGTAAGGATTCGTGTATACTCTGCTATGGTGATGTATTTAGAGAATTAGGGTTTATGGAACCCTTTTATGGATAGATTGAATGTTACCCTTGTTTCCCAAACGATTGTAACCCTGTATTAGGACCCTTGGAGGTCCAGAATATCCCATGTCTATGCATTTCGGGAATTGGTGAAGGTTTTGGATTGAAATCCTTATGCCTTAGGTCATCATGTAAATTATAAGTCTTGGGGTGTATCATGAGCACCTAAATGAAGACCTTATGTAATGGACCAGTCGAGGAAGGCCAGACCTATGAATGGTCGGAGCAGTTATGACCTTAGGAAGCAGTTTGCGCGACTGCATGGCATGGACTCGCCGAGTCAGATGAGCAGACTCGGCGAGTAGCTTGAAGAATAACTGGGACTCGTCGAGTTGTTCATCAGACTCGGCGAGTGGAGTCGGGTGGCCCCGCGATTCTTCCAGGAGTAACTCGTCAGGTCAAGGAGGATACTCGACGAGTAGAAGGGAAAACTTAGAGGATTGGAGGACGACTAGACTCGCCGAGTCGCCAGAGTACTCGCCGAGTCCGGTCAAGTTGACCGTGGACCGTTGACCAGAGTTGACCTATGTGTAATTTCTTAGGGTCAGTTGTCTTGAAAGATAAAAGTATTAATAAGAGAATACATTACCCAGGGAGCTTGAAGCTCGGCGGATCCAGTGCAAGTGATTTCAGGAGTTGCTAATTTCCAGTATCCACGAGGTGAGTCTTCTCACTATACTATACCCGGAAGGGTTTGACTGTGTGACCGGAAGGTCGAATACGATGTATGTTATATATATGCTATAAATAGAAAGGTAGTTGCTATGCATGATATGTATGTTTATACGGGCCGGAAGGCGATATGTTATGTGACAGAAAGGCCAGGTATGATATATGATGTATGTGCTATGTGCGTTAGATTAGATGTATTATGTGTTGTAAATGTTATGGGTCGGAAGGCAATATGTTATGGGCCGGAAGGCAATGTGTTACGGGCCGGAAGGCAATATGTTATGGGCCGGAAGGAAATACGTTACGGGCCGGAAGGCAATATGTTATGGGCCGGAAGGCAATGTGCTATGGGCCGGAAGGCAATACGTTATGGGCCGGAAGGCGATTATCTCATGGGCCGGAAGGCATTGTGCAGTGGACCGGAAGGTCAGGGCCTGAAAAGGCGTATGTGTGTAAGGTGTATATTGGGGAACTCACTAAGCTTCGGCTTACAGTGTTTTATGTTATGTTGTTTCAGGTTCTTTCAGTAACGCGGGATGGCACCGGCTCGATTGTACACACCAAAGAAAGAGTTGTATTTTGGAGGATCCTGGTTTTCTATTCAAGTGAAAATGGAACTATGTTTTGTAATTCAAATATGAATAAGATTTTAAACAAGTGTTTTAATATTAAATTGATTATTTAAATGAAAATTTTGCCTTGAAAATCGCGGTGTTACAAATTGGTATCAGAGCCTTGGTTTGAGGGATTCGGATACGCCTTCGGGTAAATCTGGACTCAAACTGAGGAAGTAAGAAAAAGTTTTCAAATAAATAGTTTTCTAAAAGTGAATAAGAGTTCAAAGAGAAAGCAAGAAAGAGCAGTGTGTACAATCAGCCAGAGCCAAACGGTGATTTCCCAAAATACCCTTACTTTTGTGTTATAAAATATCTATGATGCACTTTATGAGATATTATTGCATGCTATAGACAGGCTAGGTATTTCATATCTTAGGACTAGAGTGGCCTGATTTGTGATGCCTTAGCCTAGGGTTGTTGTTATATGTGCGTTATGCTTTTGTGTGTATGTGATGAGTGAGGGTATCTAGTTAGAACGCACGAGGGGTAGAGCTACAGAGTTCAGTGGTACTTCCGAGGATGAGCCGAGAAGGTGGAGCTATCACAGATAGGGAGTCCTATGTATTCTTCGATGCTCGAATGCTGCTTGCTTTGTGCTTTGTGGAATTCTCGATGATGGGAGTCAGCTACTAAGTGAGTATGACGATATTCAGGAGGTAGATGACTGGCATCATTAGGAGCTCTTCAGCAGCTGATAGCAAAGAAGTGGGAGGACGGCGGAAGGGACTAGGGAGTAAACCTAGCCAGATGAGTGCGCTAGTAGAGTAGAGGATTTCGCTGGGGAGCGAGCACGCGCGATGGGATTGGTGAAAGAGCAGGTCGATCAGCTACTTAGGAACTCTGGGATGGTCCGTGTGGAAAGTATGGGTAGATGTGGCAGGTAGTATGGGCCCGTACTACTGAAAGCAGAGGACCCATACTTGATACAGGGAGCATTCTGAAGGTCCTAAGGAACGGGATGAGGAGTGATGTTATGGTTCGAGTACCATACATCGGAGCAGATTGTGGAGTGATGTTATGGTCCGGGTACCATACATCGGAACAGATTGAGGATAGATGTTGTGGTTCGAGTACCATACATCGGAGCGGATTGCGGAGTGATGTTATGGTCCAGGTACCATACATCAGAACAGATTGAGGATAGATGTTGTGGTTCGATTACCATACATCGGAGCAGATTGAGGAGTGATGCTATGGATCGGGTATCATACACCGGAGCAGATTGAGAAGGGATGTCATGGGATGAGTACCATGGTTCGTAGTGGATGATGCTTGTGACTATCTTGTTATCCGGTCATGATCGATGAGGTAGAGATCGGACGCTATGGGTTTTAGGCCTGTAGACCATGATTGAGTATGGAGAGGCGTTCCTCGAGGGGAAAGGCGAGTGCCTATCAGAGTATTTTGGTAAGGAGTTAAAGACAGAGGAAAATTTCGGTTGAGTCGAGCAATCAGTCGATAGAGGAGAGGTCACCTTCTAGGTGGGTGGTGCCATTATGTTTGTGTGCAAGACACGAGAGGCCTGAGGTTTCAGTTTTGGATTGGGAATACACCCTGCAGGTTGTTATCGATAATGATTTCCCTCAGAGTATCAGGTAGCAGGTGTGCCGCGAGGCAGTGACTTATCGTGAGCAGACAGTCAGTTGGGACTGAGGTAGTCGAGGACCACACCACACCTAATTGGGAATAGTAGGTTGTGTTATAGTGGTAGCAGTGGGGAGTTCAGTCGAGTTTTGCAGTGCAGAGAGTTTTCGTCTATGTTGGGAGTGGGTCCCTGTCCTTGGGACAATTCCGGGTTGGAACATTGGTTGATGAGTTGAGGTGAGAGGAACGATGATTTTGCGGTGCAGTCTATGAGCCAGAGATGTTATGGAGCAGTTCAGATGCTTAGTGTTAGATTGGTATGGGATTTGGAACGATTAGAGGCAGTCGTGATGAGAAGTTCTTGGAGAGTTAATCAGAGGTTCAGGGTATAGAGGGTTGATTGACTTCCTTAAGGGGGGAATTATCGGGCGTTGCATAGCACTTCCTCGGAGCAGGTTCGATTTCGCTGGTGAAAAATAGTCGTGGGTTGGTTGAGTGCTAATTGGTGATGGTTCGAACTCTAAGTGGGGGAGAACCGGGTGCAGTATGTAAGGAAGTAAAGATTTGTCAAGAGTGGTTATAAGTGAAGTATAGAGATATGCTGTAAGAAATCATGAGACCAGAGGTGTCGGTGATCGAGAAAAAGGGTCAGAGTGAGTTAATGCGGGAAGTACTCGAGGAAGAGAACGAATGTATCCATGATAGGTGTTTGGTGTCGTTGCAAGTAGATAGAGAATGATTGGGTCGGTATGCACATCCTTGTTTGGATTTTGAGTGTCGGGGAAAAAGGGATTCGGAGGATTATCAACATATTTCGTAACGTCGGTGTTTTCTCGTATTCCAATCGAGAAATTAGATGCACCAAAGTTGTAAGGTGGGAAAAATATAGATTTAATTATGGGTTCAGAAGGAATGTATTTTGTGTTTACATGATGTTTGGGGCAGGAGACCAGTGGTTGTGGCAGTATTCTGGGATATCCGGGTATGATATCTTTATTTCGGAGTTACTCGTGAATCTTGAATCGAATCGACTTGTGGTATATCAAGTATCTATGAATCCAGTAGGAGCCCTCGAGTATGGAAATTCAGGGAGATTATTTGAAAGAGTGGATTTTCGCAAAGGTGGGCATTTGTTATGTTGATTGCCTCCAGGGTATGTGATGGATATTCGAGTCGCAGTACTCACTAGTCAGAGGGTGTTGTGATACTGCGTGGAGTTGCAGTACTCACTAGATGGCAAGAGAATTTCGACGTTGGAATATTTTCGAGCAGTGTATGAGGTGGAAGAGTTTCGAGTTTGGGTAGTCCTGGTATTGAGTTTTTGGAGCTTGGATGCTGAGTCGGGGGCGAGACGGGGGTCTCCGTCTCTGTCGGGAGATGCGGTGAGATACGCAAGGGATACGCGCAGCAGTAACCACAGATTTGAGTCGAGACGATCCTCGGTTGGATTATATTTTCTCGCACGAGGAAAAGAGGATTTGGTGACTTGCGTGTCACTGGGTCGGGATAGTGGTCACGGGGAGAAAAGTTAGTGGGATATTTGGATCACGATATAGATGACCGTTGGGGGCTCAGATGTAGAGCCAAAAGTTGATCCGGTACTCAGTCTTGAAGAGGAACATGGGAAATGAGCTTATCATGATGACATCTGAGGACACTTTAGAGAGGGTGAACGATTCAGACGCTCGAAGACATGCTTCAGGCATGTGTATTAGATTTCGGAGAAAGTCGCGGTACGTATTTATCATTGGTTGAGTTGTCCCATATCAACAGCCATCATTAGTGTATTGGTATGCCGCCCTTTTGAGCTGTTGCATGGAAGGTGATGTCGGACCCTCATTCGCTGAGGAGTGGTAATGCATGGACCCGAGAGTCCTTGCGAGCAGATCCAGAGCATGTGTAATACATGGAGTAGTGGCAAGGTTGTCAAGCGGATTTCCCTAGGTAAGGGAAGAGAAAGGTGTGTTGGGGCTAGTGCAGCATGTGTATGTGTTTGCAAGAGGAGAACTCGTGAGAGTTGCTCTGAGAGTGAGAATGGATCTCGCAGTCGTTCCGAAATGGATAAAGTGGGCTTTGGATCGGGGATCCGGTGATTCATGGTTTCCTAACCCTTATGAGTCGAGTGATCGTGGAGATTTGGAGCAGAGTTGCATTGTGGGTAATTCTCGGTTACAGGGAGTGGTGGGCAGTACAGAGATCGTGCTTTAGTCGACAGAGTAGATTCAGCGGGTTAAACAGAGGTTATTGATCGCCTAGAGTTGACAGGAAAGTTATGCAGACAGACGCCGTTACGAGCATGTATTCCAGGTCGGCGACTTCGTACTTCTGACGGTCTCTCCTTGGAAAGGGGTGATTCGATTCAGGAAGAGGGGCAAGTTGGGGCCCCGGTATGTTGGGTCTTTTCGTGAAAATGCGAGGGTAGGACGGGTGGCCTACCGTTTGGAGCTGTCAACGGAATTGGGATGGATCCATGACACTTTTCATGTGTCGCAATTGAAGAAGTGTATAGCCGAGGAGTCAGCAGTGGTTCCACTAGAGAACAATTAGGTGGATGCGAGCCTGAGTTGTGCTGAGAGGCCAGTGGCCATTAGGGATCGGAAGATCAAGGTTCTGAGGAACAAGGAGGTACCTCTGGTATTGGTTCAGCGGCAACCTCGGAAGGGATCGGAAGTGACTGGGGAGCCGGAACGTGAGATGCGGGAGCAGCATCCGGGACTATTTTCAGAGTGAGACTTCGAGGGCGAAGTCTGATTCTAGTGGGGGAGAATTGTAACAGCCCGAAATCTCAAGTATTGTTAAAATTACATTTTGGGGTGTTTTAAAGGGGGGACTCGGCGAGTTGGAGCCAGACTCGTCGAGTAGGATCGCAGACCTGGTCGCAGGTTCGCGACTGGACTCGACGAGTCAGATAGGGACTCGGCGAGTCTGCGCTGTTTAGCGAAAACCCTAGCCGTTTAGGTTTGGGACGTATATAATGAACTTATAGGCCGTCATTTTCCGTTTTTAGCCTACTGAGAAGAACCCTAATCGGTTGTGTGCATCTGGAGCAAGGATTGAAGGCCATTGGTGGTCTTGAAGAAGTTATTGTGCAAGGAAGAGAAGGGTTTGGCTAAAGGAACAGCAAGGGAATCACATTCTGAGGATTGGAGATACAGAGAGCACATTATCCAGGTAAGGATTCGTGTATACTCTGCTATGGTGATGTATTTAGAGAATTAGGGTTTATGGAACCCTTTATGGATAGATTGAATGTTACCCTTGTTCCCCAAACGATTGTAACCCTGTATTAGGACCCTTGGAGGTCCAGAATATCCCATGTCTGTGCATTTCGGGAATTGGTGAAGGTTTTGGATTGAAATCCTTATGCCTTAGGTCATCATGTAAATTATAAGTCTTGGGGTGTATCATGAGCACCTAAATGAAGACCTTATGTAATGGACCAGTCGAGGAAGGCCAGACCTATGAATGGTCGGAGCAGTTATGACCTTAGGAAGCAGTTTGCGCGATTGCATGGCATGGACTCGCCGAGTCAGATGAGCAGACTCGGCGAGTAGCTTGAAGAATAACTGGGACTCGTCGAGTTGTTCATCAGACTCGGCGAGTGGAGTCGGGGTGGCCCCGCGATTCTTCCAGGAGTAACTCGTCGGGTCAAGGAGGATACTCGACGAGTAGAAGGGAAAACTTAGAGGATTGGAGGACGACTAGACTCGCCGAGTCGCCAGAGTACTCGCCGAGTCCGGTCAAGTTGACCGTGGACCGTTGACCAGAGTTGACCTATGTGTAATTTCTTAGGGTCAGTTGTCTTGAAAGATAAAAGTATTAATAAGAGAATACATTACCCAGGGAGCTTGAAGCTCGGCGGATCCAGTGCAAGTGATTTCAGGAGTTGCTAATTTCCAGTATCCACGAGGTGAGTCTTCTCACTATACTATACCCGGAAGGGTTTGACTGTGTGACCGGAAGGTCGAATACGATGTATGTTATATATATGCTATAAATAGAAAGGTAGTTGCTATGCATGATATGTATGTTTATACGGGCCGGAAGGCGATATGTTATGTGACAGAAAGGCCAGGTATGATATATGATGTATGTGCTATGTGCGTTAGATTAGATGTATTATGTGTTGTAAATGTTATGGGCCGGAAGACAATATGTTATGGGCCGGAAGGCAATATGTTACGGACCGGAAGGCAATATGTTATGGGCCGGAAGGCAATACGTTACGGGCCGGAAGGCAATATGTTATGGGCCGGAAGGCATTGTGCAGTGGACCGGAAGGTCAGGGCCTGAAAAGGCGTATGTGTGTAAGGTGTATATTGGGGGACTCACTAAGCTTCGTGCTTACAGTGTTTTATGTTATGTTGTTTCAAGTTCTTTCAGTAACACGGGATGGCACCGGCTCGATTGTACACACCAAAGAAAGAGTTGTATTTTGGAGGATCCTGGTTTTCTATTCAAGTGAAAATGGAACTATGTTTTGTAATTCAAATATGAATAAGATTTTAAACAAGTGTTTTAATATTAAATTGATTATTTAAATGAAAATTTTGCCTTGAAAATCGCGGTGTTACACAATATTTGTTTTTGGATCCTTGATTCAATAGTTGTTCGAATGTATATAATCACATGTGATTATATATCTAATCACATATGATTTATATAGAAAAAGATACATTTTTTTCCAAATAAAATCATAGGTGATTAGAATCGTATAATTACATGTGCTTAACTGTATTTTATCACATATGATTAAAGTGAGCAAAGAATAATTATTGAATCAAGAACATGCAAATGAATTCTCTCCACTTAAATCATATGTGATTGGATACATATAACCACATGTGATTATATGTATTTAATTACATGTGATTAATAAATATAAATCATAATTCAATATGTATACTTACATGTGATTATATGTATCTAAACACATATTATTTATAATCACATGTAATTAAATACATATAATCACATGCGATTAAATCATATGTGACATAAAAGGACATTTAAAGGAATTTGTTTTGTATAAGTAATTAAGGGGTATATAATCACATGTGACTAGATTTATTTAATAACATATGATTAAATTTGACTAGAAACATATAATCACATGTGATTATGTGTATGATGCATCTAATCACATATGATTTATATGAACAATATTTGTTATTGCGTTTTCTATTTAATAACTTTTTTTTTCATTTATTTATTCACATGTGGTTATATGTATTTAATCACATATGATTAATGTGGATAAATATCAACTATTCAATCGAAAACGCAAAAATGAATCTTTTGCACAAAAATAATATGTAATGAAATATATATCATATCAAATGTGAATAAATAAACTAGAACAAATATTTAACCAAGAACACGTAAATTAATCTTCTCCATATAAATCATATGCGATTAGATACATATAATTACATGTGATTAAATTCATGAAACCAACTATTGAATCAAAAATGTGAAAATAGATACTGTCCACATAAATCATATTTGATTAGATACATATAAACACATGTGATTATATGTATTTAATCACATACGATTTATGTGGACAATATTTATTTTCACATTTTCGATTCAATAGTTGGTAACGTGAATGTAATCACATTCGATTATATGTATTTAATGACATATGATTATATGTGTTCTGTATTTAATCAATGTGATTGCATGTATCTAATCATAAGAAAGTTATTAATATGTAATTGAACAATGTCATGCACATGTGATTAATCTGTTTTCGCGTCTCGATTCCCTAACAAATGTTAGACCATCTATTTGTCTCGATTACCTAACAAATGTTAGACCATCTATTTTAAAATGCTATTTTTATTGGATTTTTTAAATATATTAAAATTTATAATTTATTAATTATCTATAAATAGTTATTAATATCGATATGATATTGTTTTGAAAATTACGAGTTATTTTTGGTTTTTTTTATAGTTTTTTTTGTTTTATATATTAATCACAATTAAATATAAATAGTCAAATATCATATTGTTTTCTTTTTAATCTATTATAAACTATCGAAGGAAAAATAAATGATATACACTTTAGTTATAATTAATAGGTATCCTATTGTAAAGATTAATATAATATTATTTATTAATTCAATAATTCAATAATTAATAATAGAATGATCATTTTTTTTATATTAGTTGAACTCTAATTCATAATCATAAATAAATTCAAACAAATCTTTATATTTCATGTTACTAAAACATATCTCCTAACAAGTAGTAAAGATAAACTATCGCTTGATTGTTAAATTTGTGAGTTGGTAAATTGTTTAAAATTTTTCAACCCCAATTAATTAAGTAGATTTCACAAAACCAAAAGTAAGAAGTTGAGAAATAAATAAATAAGAAAGAAAGATTATAGTGGGGAACTTACATAATCACTTTGTTGAGGCTTCTCCTTATTTGGGAGAATTCATAAAAAATGCTACTCCCATCTAAACCACCTGCATTCCTTAATTTGATACATAATCCAGTGTTGATATACAGGGAGAATTCCCTTCCTCAATTTTAAACGATCCATTTCCTTCCTTAATTGTTGATCAAAACCTAACTACCCCTTCTTCTATCTCCTAATAAGATGAAAAGTGACTCACGTAATCTATTTGATGATATCTCAAAGAAGCTTGAAATAACTTGGATTACGAACTGACATTGACAAGCAAAACAGATCACGAAACGAAATCAAATGTGGTTGCTCTAGATCTGGTGGTATTTTGCTCTAGATTTGATGGTTAAGGGCGGCATATTTCATGGTTTCTGAAGTACATCTACGTAAGATCTGATGAAACCAGATCCACTCTAGCTTCTCCGACAATCCGGATCGTAGCTCAAAGTAGCGGTTCATGGCGGCACTTCATGATTGTCGTTTAGGACGGAGGATTTGTAACACCCCAAATTTTTCAAAACTTTTTCAAATGCTATGGTTATAAAAAATATTTGGGTATTAACTCTCATTTAACATAAAACTGGTCCCACAAAAACATTTACAGTTAAAACGTTAGGTGTTACCATTAAGTATCATACGACCATAACCAACAAATACGAATTACATCAAGAATATTAAATAAGGAAATTAACAAGTTCCACTCTATTCTATATCTCTTAATATTCTAACTTCCATCTATCAAATTTCTCCATAATTGCAACCTGGAATACATGGCATTAAAAAGAGATACATAAGACAAAAATGTCTTTTTGTGACCTAAAACATTTATCACTTTTTCATCAAAAACATTTCATTTTTGCAAAACATAGTTTTAGACCATAAATAAGTTTCTAGCATTTCTAAGGAAAACTTGTTTCATACGCATCATAAATATCATTTTATTTCATTTCATATCTTATCATTTCATTTCAAAAGACATATTTCCATATTTCATTTTTTATTTTATCATTAAGGGATAATTCCGGTATTAAACCGTTGCCATTTTTATACTTAGGATCTACGTCCAATAAATGAACCACTCTCAAGTCTAGACCGATGTGGAAAGAACAAATCAATCCACTAAGGCCTAATTTTCATTAGGACATCTATCTAGCGAAGGGGAGGCGCCACCCCGATAGATTCCTTTAGTGCCTCTTACAAGGTATCATGGCCCAAACAATTTTCATTTCATTCCTTTTCACTACTTTCCATGATTCACTCATTTCATACGTTATTATCAAAATATTCATTTCAAAACATTTCAAACACATCATCAGAATATTTTCTCTTATAAAAAGTTCTTTGCTTTCAAAAACATTCTTGCCTTCAAGGAATTTTTTCAAAACATTCTTTCCAAAAGCCTTTAACACTTTCACTTCAAAATGTTTCATATATCAAAACATTAGTATTTCATTATTATAAAATTCATTTTTCCATGTACCCTAAAGTGGGGAAAATGCCAACACGTACTCACATCAATTACACATTGGCTAGCTAGGAAAACCGATGCCTGTGCGCGGGCCGTGTGCATGGCCACGCAAGTCGCGTGCTGTAGCAGCCCAATCACCCCCAAAAACTCACTTTTTGAGTCTTAAACTTGTTTGGATGGTTTCGGTCTTTTAGGTAACCATTTGGAACACCTATAAAGGTCTTTAAGCACTACTAGAGGATGTTTTATCGTGTCAAAACATTCAACTTAATTTAATATATCTTCAATCAACATGCTAAGTTCATAATGCTTACAAACACTCAAATGAAAGGGTTAAGAGATCAAGTTGATCAAGAACACTCTTTAATGAATATGACTTATTCCCAAATCATTTCATACATCATTGGGTGTTGTCAAGTGTATAGAACCATAGTTTATCTCATTGCAAGTACTTCATCCAACTATGGAATCCTCAATTCCATTCCATGTTCCCAAATTACCCTTGGGTCAAAACAATAATTAGATTTAAAACTTCAATAGCAATTCTTTATTTTAATGTTCCAATGACATATCTATAGTGTCAATTCATGTTCATGAATGTCATTCACTTCTTAGATGTCACTCAACGTATAGTTATTCATAGATTTCCTAAAATACCCTTATGACTAATTATACAATATATCAATATAGCAATCTAGCAACAACATATGTTTTGATTTCAAATCATTCCAAGAGTACCCATTCATAATTATGAACTTCCATTACCGATCAATCTCTTAACTACAAAGGACTCCATAGGATTCATCATGTTGTCCCAAAGACCATTTCAATCTAAGCTTATACATGATTCTACCTTCATAGATGTGTTTGAGCATTCCACTTGGGTTCATTTCCTTCAAACAACATCTAGTTCATTGAATCCATTAACATATAAACATGAAATCCCTAATTTGAATTTCTAGGGTTCATGAGGGTTTTCATCTAAATCTTCAAATCTATCAATAGGATGATTGGATTAAGATTAGGATCATTAAAACAACTCAAGGGAGGTTAGAAACCAAAACACTAATCAATGAATCAAACTAATTACGAAATTGGGGTTTATCCCCTTCATCAAATTCGAATTTTAAGCTAAATGGGAAGGAGATTTTCCCATTTTCACATTTTGTCCCTCTAGTTTGTGCATTTTGGCCAAAACCCACCATGCCTCAATATTTGTGATTTTAAATTAAGATTTGACAAAAAAGTCTTTCTCCATTCATCATATTACTTTTATATTCCTTTCCATTAACCGACTAAACCATTTGGTCAACTTATTCTATTTTTCAAATTTGACACTTTTAGCCCTTTGACTTTCAAAATTGTTATTATTTTCAATTATAACTTTATAAACATCATGTCAACTAATGATATGATTATCCATTGATGATTTAACAATTTAAATCAATTTTCATTTATTTACTTTATTAATTTAAGAACCTTGTCTTAAATTTTTAGGATGTTACATGAGTGAGAGAGGGAGAAGGTTTAAGGAGATGAGACGAGAAGTCGAGGAAGATTTTCAGGAGGTTGCCACATCATTTCGTCGTATAAGAAAGTAGAAGCAGTGGTTTCTGATTATGAGAGGATTAGAGGTGGAAGGAGGTGGTGAATGAATAAATAAGGAGCTGGTGGTTTCCGACAGTGATTTGGTGGTTTCAAACGGCTACCTAGTGGTTTCCGATGGTAGCATGATGGTTTTCGATGGTAGTTCAATGGTTTTCAACGGTGGACGATGGTAGTCCATATGAATTTGAGAGAAAGGGAGAGAGAGAGATAGAAAAAGAAAGAGAGAGAGAGAGAGAGAGGAAGAGAGAGAGAGAGAGAGAGAGAGAAATAACACGGACTGATGGATAGAGTGGGTGGGCTGGATAATTTTTAATTGTATATGGTGGTTGTCGAGGCCAACAAAATTAAATACCCTAAATCTTTTACACTAAAATAATATATAATGGTAAATTGGTCGAATCCGTGGAGATTGATTCAATTTAATAACTCTATAAAAAATCTCTTTGTAAAAGTACTTGTAAAATGACAATAAAAATAAAAATCAGGGTTTTGATCTTTTTGAAATTCTTAATTTAAAACTAGGATTAAAATAAAACTTAAATGAACAATTCAATAAAACAAGAATTTGATGTAAAATCAATAAGAGAAAAATGGTTGACTTAAGGTTTCCTCACTTTGACTTTTGATGAACATATCATGAAAATCCAATGGTTCAATACTTGTTTTAAATCCTTAATTTGGCTATAGTAATCCAAGAAGCTTGATATTGCCAAGACTTATTTTAGTTGTTTAAATGGTTAGAGAAGTTTATAACAATTTCCTTAGTCAAAGTCATAATTTCCATTAAGCATGTAATTAGTGAAAGTCAACTAGCATTAAGAACCAAAAAGTCAACAAATCCAAGAGAAGTCAAATGCTTTCACTACCATGTTGGAGAAAATGTTTTTATGATTGTGTGAAGCAAAACTAACACAAAAATCATTTGTTGCTTACTAATTTGAGAATCCTTTACTTAATCAAGCAATTAGCCAACTAATCACCACAAACACATTTAAACTCATGAATAAAAACATAAAAGTAGTGATAAGATGTTAAAACATAAAACATTCTCATAAAGATTCAAGAACTAGTTTGTGGAGTCTTCAAACATTCAACAAAAGTTCAAAGGATTCCACAAAAGTCAACCAAGTTTTGTCTAGCCAAGCATGGCTAAACTCAAGACAACAAAGTAAGAAAATATATACCCAACATTTTACAAGATTCAAGAGCAAAATGATGAAGTTCTTGAGGGTTATTGGCCTTCAAAGTCTCCAAAAACACCAAAGAAAAAGCTCCAAAATCGGATGTACAAATGTTTAGAAAAGTGGCACACCAACCTTCCCGATATAGACTTCCAATTAAAATCCCAAAATTACCCCTGCAGGCATCTACGCGGGCTGCTTGGAAATCTTACAAGGAGTGCGTAAGATGACGGAGATTTGGGCTTCTTCAATTATTGGGTCTATACAGCTTAGTCCAATGGCCTAGTTTGAGTCCAATCAGCTTCTAGCCTATTTTTCTTCAAGTTCTCTTCAATTTGAGCCCAATTTGTCTTTTCCAAATCCTCCAAAGCTCTTGTAATCATCCGATCCTAAATTCCCAGATGCTTGAAAAATTCTTCCATCTTCTTTTAATTAAGAGGCCATCTTCTTCCATGTTCCATCCATCTAAAGCCCATTTTTTGCATCACTTCCACTAGATATTGAGAACAAGATCCTTGTTTTACTCCAAGTCCAACTGCTTTCCATACGTCCCGAACATTTCCGCTCCGTTAGTCTCCAAAAAACTGCAATTATGCTCACGAAACTAGAGAGTACCCGAAACAGTCATAAAATAACAAAAAGGAAAATATACATAGAAATTAACTTACATATGAATGAAATATGCTAAAATAAACTATAAAAAGAAGTAAATAAAATGAAACTATCAGTATAACAAATAGATAACAATAAATAATTATTTTTAATTTCTAACAATAAAAATTATTAAAAAGTTAGTGTTTTAGAT